>NC_136464.1:125442690-126822602 GCF_902686455.1 Sciurus vulgaris | reverse complement strand
TATTCCCAAGTTCATTCTAGATTCTTGTAAATATCACTGTACTTGAGGGAAATGTTTTCTTACTATTGTATTTTTCACTTTAATTTTTGGTGAGTATAGCACTCATATGAAAAAGTGATCATGGTATGTACTTTTAGGTAATTAAAATGTACTCCAATTTGCAAATGCCAAAGTTTCTCAAATAGAATAAAACTTTATTGGTATTTTCTTTATCTCACTATGATCTGATTGAGTAAATGGCTATCCAACAATATCAAACAGATTTTTTTTAGTTTTGTCATGGTATGTAGGTATTTCTGAACTTCTAATCTGCTATATTCTAAAATTTGAATGTATTTTCAACATGGTTATTGCATAGGGAGATGCACTTTTTTATTAAATTGTGTTAAAAATGTATCTTAATGAAGTGTCATATCTCTAATGGTCTTTAAGATATTTGTTTTGGATATTTTAGGTAGCAAATACTTTCCATTTGCAAATAACTATAATTTTGTTCCCAAATTAATACTATTTCTTATTGTGTCTCTTATTTTTACTATTTCAACTTTCCATGAATAATGTTTACATATTGATGACAGTGAGCATCTTACTGCCTCTTGATATTATTAATAATTCTAAAAGAATACATAAGAGAGAGAAAGGAAATAACTTGTGAAAAAAATGACTTGGTCTCTAAATGATTTTTCAACATATATCATGCTATTGTACACTTTTTTTCTCATTTAAGAAAATGAAATATTTGAATATGTATTCTAGACAAATCCAGTTCTTGATGGCCTATTCATTATTTTATCATACTTCACCTTTTATCATGCACGAAATATTTGCACCAACATATGCAAGTGAAATGACCTGTGTAATAGTGTGATCCCCATTAGGTTTTTGTTTCAAATAAGACTAACTTTTGTGGGAGAGGGGTTGCAGGGGGTACCAAAGATGGAACCCAGGGGTGCTTAATGAGCAAGCCACAGCCCCAGCCTATTTTATATTTTATTTAGAATCAGCATCTCACTGAGTTGCTGAGGGCTTCACTAAATTGCTGTCTGGCTTTAAACTTTCCATCCTCTTGCCTCAGCCTCTCGAGCTGTTGGGCTTACAGGCATGCGCCACTGCATCCAGCAGATAAAGCTAACTTTGTAAACTCCAGTGACAAATTTCTTCTCTATTTTTTCTGATAACAAAGTTAAAATGGCAGAAGTTGTACCTATCCCAAGAAGGATTCTTAGTAAGCTTTTTCAATATTTTTCACTATTCATATCCATAGATATTTAAAGGTTTTTAAAATTATTTTCTCATTGACTTTTAGTAAATAATTAGAATGAAATATTGAAAATTATTGAGACAAATTTGTGAAAACTATCTCTCTGAGATAATTTACATGCAAAATGTGGCTCAATGTCTTCCTCATAAATTGTGATTATTTGTGGGCATTACTTCAGTAACGTTTTATCTTTTTCATTGTTTGTTTCATTAACTTTTTTTTTTTTGGTACCGGGGATCGAACTCAGGGCCTTGTGCTTGCGAGGCAAGCACTCTATCAGCTGAGCTATCTCCCCAGCCCCTTATTGTTCGTTTCAAAACAATCATTTTTAAGTATATTTATCATAGTAATTTTGAGTTAATTTTTTTGTCTTTCAATGTAATAATATCATGTTTCTATGATTTGGGGCTTTTATTAAAGTTCTTTTGCTATCAATAAAATTTAATATTTAATATAATTTTAGTTTTATTAATGGAAACATTATTATATGAAGAGTTTGTATTGCAAACAATTCTGAAATTATTCAAAGTTTGATAAGTATTTTAGTCGGCTTTACATCACTGTAACCAAAAGACCTGATAAAAACAACATAGTGGGGGTGAAGTTTATTTTAACTCACGGTCTCAGAGGTTCGGTTCATAGATTGCTGACTGTGTTGTTCTGGGACCAAGGTAAGGCAGAACATCGTGATGGAAGGCCATGGTGGAGGAAAGCAATTCAGTACACGACCACCAAGAAGCAGAAAGAGCTCTCTGCTCACCAGGGACAAAATATAAAATACCAAAGGTAACCCATAGTGATCTACCCCTTCTAGCCATATCTACCTACCTAAAATCACCACTCAGCCAGTCCATAACAGGTGAGGCAGAATGTCATGGCAGAAGAGTGTGGCAGAGGGAAGCAGTTCACATGGTGATCAGGAAGCATATAGGTCTCCAGTTGCCAGATACAAAGATATACCCAAAGCCATGCCCCAATTCTCGCCTCCTCCAGCCACACTCTACCATTTCAGTTACCATTCACTTAATCCCTATCAGGGGATTAATTCATTGATTGGGTTAAGACTCTCACAATTAAATCATTTCTCCTCTGAACTTTCCTTCATTGTCACACATGTGAGCTTTTAGGGACTCCAAACCATAACAGAGCAATACTGTTATGGAGTGCACAAAAATTACAAACCAGCATGCACACTGAGCCAAACTGAAAGAGAGAAAAGGGTTCTTTAATAAGCATGCCAGGCAAGTGGCAGCTGGGACAAGCCTAACACCTCAAAGAACTCCCAGCACCTGAATTTTGGAAGTACAGAGTTTATAAAGGCAAAAACTGTAGGGGACCCACCCTATTGGCGGCTGCACCCTCGTGGCAACCTCCTCCTCATACGTGGCACTGCCTGATCCACCAACAGTTTACGGGACATCGTTGTACTGCCACTCTCCCCCAGAAACTGAAAAAATGTGTTCTTACCCAGCAACTCCCTGATTGGCCTGCTCATCTCCACCCCCTACTGTCAGGGATTGGTTAGCAGCAGTTCCCAGGCCTGCCATGTAGTCCAATGGGACTCTTCCCTGCGTGAATCCCCTGTGCCTTGCTGACCTTTAAAGTAATTGGTTCCCACCTAGCCCCAACCCTACATAAAAGCTGTGTAACTTCCTCAATAAATGAGTTCCTGCTGTGCTTTGTGCGCTGACAGACCTCCCTGCTCTGGTGGGTTTCCATTGCCACAGACATTCATCATCCTGCTCGCCAGGTATTCTCCTCAGGCAGGCCCTGAGGAGATACATCAGACCTTGTAGCTCGACAGGGAGCAACAAAAAAACCACAAGAACAATTGAGGTACATGTAGGTCAGAAAGACCCTGTTGACACAGATATTTTGATAACAGAAGAGAACTGTTTTGATTACACATTTCAGTGTCATTTTCTTATACATCAGGGCCATCTTCAGGGACACAGGAAAGTCCTACTGTACTGTCAACATAGATACAGTTATCAGGAGGCTGAAAATGGAAACATTATAAGCAAGCATACAATGGAGTCAGGTCAGAACAAAATGGTATTACTTTGTTTTTTTGGTTTTTTTTTTTCTTCCCCATTTCAATACCATTCTTCGGTACTTATCATAAAGAATTAAAGTCATCATACTATAGTGATACATCTACACCCATGTTTATAGCAGCACTATGCACAATAATCAAACTATGGAACTGGTCTAGAGATCCATCAATGAATTAATGGATAAAGAAAAATGTGCTAAATATACAATACAGTTTGATTCAGCCAAAAAAAGAGAAAGAAATTGTGTCATTGCAGGAACATAGATGAAACTGGAGACCATATATTAAGTGAAGTAAGCCAAACTCAGAAAATCAAGTGTCCTTTATGTTCTGTCATATGTGGAAGTCAGAGAAGAAAAAGGGAAACAAAGGTGGCGTGGCAGGGCTCTTGTGAAAATCACAGGAGATCAGTAAAGGAAAGGGATGAAGAGGCAGGTGGTGGGAAGGGAGGAGGAGTGCTCGGGAATGATATTGACTAAATTAAATGGATGTATTTGTATGCACCAATATGTAAGAATAAATGACATCATAATGTACAAGTGTAATGCACCAATAATATTTTTAAAAAGCAGAAAAAAGAAAGAGATGAGCTGAGAGATGGAAGATGGTTTCAAAAACTTGTTTTTCATTTTGGCATTGTGAAATTAAACTTTTTACTTGTGTATATATAGTTTTGGTAAAGTATAAAAAGTGTATAAATCTTACTCAATGAAGTTTCCCTGCAAATTCTAGGTCTCTGTATGTATTCTTTTTAAAATAACATGTAATTCTGTGTTTTAATGGGGTACAGTGTAATAGTTTGATACATGTGTACAATATGTAATGATCAGAGAAGTTAGAATTTTCATCTCCTTAAATATTTATTATTTCTTTGTGTTGGAGACATTTGAACTTCTTTTTTGTAGGCTTTTTTTATATAAAATATATAATACAGTCATGCAAAATATATCCATATTACTGTCCCATACAACATTAGAACTTATTCCTCCTACCTAATTGCAATATATTACTTGTTATATAACTTCCCACTGTCCCTTCTCTATTTTACCATTCCTACCCTCTAGTGATCGGTAGTCCACTCTCCATTTAAATTATATAAAGATATATGATATAATATATGTACATATATATCTTATTTTTCACTTATATGTGACAATATGAGAAAATTGTCTTTATGCAACCAGCTTATTTTGTTTACCATAGGTACACCACTTCAATACATGTTGCTGTAAATGACAAAATTTCATGCATTTTTATGGATGAATAATGTTCCATTATTTATATTGGCCATTTCCTAATTGTATTGTTTGTTTTTGTTTTGTTTGTTGTTGAGTTGCTTGGGCTCCTTGTATATTCTGGATATTAATCTCTTGTTGGATAAATAATTTGCAAATATTTTCTCCCATTCTTTAGTTTGCCTCTTTCTTCTGTTGATTCATTCCTCTGCTGTGCATATGTCTCTGAACATTCTTAGTAGAAAAATAAGTGAAAACATACATATCTAATTGTATATAATTATAATGCAAACAAACATTAATTTGCAACTTCTAAAAGTTATGTTATTTTGTGCATGTCAGAGTATATTCAAAGAAATATTCTAGTCAGAATATTTTCTAGTTGCTGGAATTATCACAGAAAGGTAGATTTAGTGCAATTGCATGTCTCTAGCCTAGTTTCAGAAAGAGTACCTCCTCCACTTTAACTATTCTTAGTTATTGTGGTGCTTATACATTCATTAGGCTATCTGAAGAAATAGAGGCTGAGTTGTGAAGAAGCAAAACAGTAAATATGCTAAGCTTGGGAATAGAGTAAAAGAGAGAAAACAAATAAGGAGCAGATAAAACTCTTTATGTTGAAATTTTAAAAATGGCTCCACAAATTTACCAGTTTTAAGTCTTTTAAGATATGGAAATTTATTTAACACTGTGGCATTTACCACAAATAACTTTAAGATGGTTATCCATATCCACAATGGTTTGTGCAGTTTTCATCATAAATATATGTCACTTTTCTTAAGATTTAGATTTTCAACACTATTACATGAGAAGTTGCAGGTGACAGATAGGCTTATACTTCCATCTTTATCCTTCATCAAAGCTATAACAAATATTTTATTATATTTACTATAAATCCAAAACATCCATAAGAATATAATTTAAAATGACCTTATCATTTTTTGCATAAAAATTAGTTTTTTGAAAAGTTGGAAATGTATTTGTTTTTCAAAAGATGTCAGACTTCAAAGATTTTTACTTTATTGCCTGAAATATAATGGTGTCATAAAAAGATCTCCACCTTTCCATCTCTCAGGAACAAAGAATGAAATATGAGTTTTCCACATAGATATTACTTATTAACTATATTATATCTATTGGAATGAATCATAAATATATGACAGATGTTCTGATTTTAAAATGCAGATCTTCATTTTAAGGGCAGGTCTCCAGATTTTATAGTCTTTAGAAATGTTCTCTAAACAGTTTTTTCTTTCTTTCTTTCTTTTCAAATTTGTCTCATTTGTGGCAAAGGGAAAAAAATCTCTGCAACGTTCTCTGATCCACTTGTTCTCCCTCTGCTGTATCTGTCAGTCACTATCTGCTTATATTTATTTTCATACATATGAAAAAATTAGAAAGTTGGGGGAGGTCATTCAAAAATATTTTGAGCATGTTTTGAATTTAGAATATTACAATGAAATATTTCTAAACCTTTAACAAAGGATAAGGATAAAAGTATAATTATGTCTCTACCACTTAAAGTCTCATAATAATGACAAACACTATCTTTCATATCCTTACTCTTGGAAGACAATCACATTGACAACACCAGCTTCATTGGAAGAAGAATACCTAGAGTAGCTTTGGCACCATATGCCTACCTACAATTCAGAGTCATTTACTAACTAGAAAACCATCACAAATAGCATAGCAGTGATGGGGTCTGACTTTGCCATCTAAATATTATAAATAAAATCTTTGTTACATAAACTTAAAGACCCTTGTAATGAAGCAACTCAAATTTGATATTGAGTGTTTTCTCATCCAGTTCTAAGATTTCTATATGTTGTGTAGACTTCCTCATAAACTTGAATGTAGCTATTTGTGCTCTGTTGAGTCACAATCTAATGAAAAAATATTTTAACACATAATAGCCAATATCTAAACATGAATTAGAAACAGGATGGGCTTATTAAAAATATTCACTAAAATAACAAAAGAGGACTGGGGTTGTGGCTCAGTGGTAGAGCTCTTGCCTAGCACATGTGAGGCACTGGGCTTGATTCTCAGCACCACAAAAAATAAATAAATAAATAAATAAATAAATAAATAAATAAAGGCAATGTGTCTATCTATACCTAAAAAAAAAAAAACAATTTTAAAAACATAAAAAAGAATTTGAAACCCCCCAAAATCCCCTGTCAATAAGAATTCTAAAATGCCATCAGATAGAAATTTTCAAAAGTCCTTGATCTAGTAGCAGAGCAAATCATTTGTAGAAATAAGTTTTCTTCTCTGGTTGCACTTGTCTCCTATTTTTCTATAGTCCCTGGATTTGCCCACTGGGAAAATTCTCCCAGTTAAATCTTTTCTGCATACACATCAGAAATATGAGAATGCACAGCTTTCACAACAGGCTTCCATCTGGTGCAGGTTTGGAGCCCAGGATTTGCTTTAGAAATTGAACAACTACTGTGATTTTCAGGCCAGACTTGTGGTTTCTTTGGCAATAAATGACCCTAGAAACAGACTTGGCTTTGGACCTATTTTCTTTCATTTAGCTCCATGGGTAAGTGAACAGAGCTAAAGGACTTGTCTAGACAAAATACTGAATGATGCTTCTCTATGGTCAAAGTCCCTTTGCTGAACCATTTCTTCTCAAAGTTGTAACAAACTTGAGGACATTTAATGGTACATGCTTTGATAAGGAGGTAATATTCCACATTTGATTGTTGGTTTTGCATTGCCTTCTATTATTTGACAGACTTATACTGAAACTCTTGAAAAATTCTCACAGTCTTATCCATTGCTAAACCTGCTTCTTCAAAGCCACCTGTTACAATGGGCCTCATTTTATCTTCCTCTTCGGATAATTTGGTCAAAGCCAAAGCACGTACGCAGTTACATTTTTAAGTTTATAAAGCAGTTCCAGTAATGTTCAGCCTCTTAGTAACCTGAGTAACCACTTCAGACTAACATAAATTACAGTTTCAGTAAATATTTTGCCATAGACTAGCAAACCACAAGGACTCCATGTCTTCCACCACTGAGAACCAGTCAATGATACATATTGTATCCCACATTTCTTTCTATCTTTTTTAAATTATTTTTTATTTGTTCTAATTAGTTATACATGACAGTAGAATGCATTTATACATTTTGATAGATCATACATAAATGCAGTGTAATTTCTTATATTTCTGATTGTACATATTGGAAGATATCAGTCATGTAGTTATACATGTACATGAGGTTAAGTCTGTTTCACTCTACTATCCTTCTTCCTGCATACCCCTTCCCCTCCTATAATTTCCCTTTACCTAATGTAAGGTAACTCTAATCTTTCCTAGCCCACTCCCCTGCCTTATTGTGAATTACTATCCACTTATCAGAGAAAACATTCAGTCTTTGGTTTCTATGGATTTGTCTTATTTCACTTAGCATGATATTCTCCAACTCCATCCATTTACCTGCAAATGCCATAATTTCATTCTTCTTTAAGACTGACTAATATTCCATTGTGTATATATACCACATTTTCTTCATCCATTCATCTGTTGAGAGGCGCCTAGGTTTGTTACATAGCTAGGCTATTGTGAGTTGAGCTGCTATAAACATTGTTGTGGCTATCTCACTGTAGTATGCTGATTTTAAGTCCTTTGGGTATAAACCAAGGAGTGGGATAATTTAGTCAAATGGTGGTTCCATTCCAAGTTTTCTGAGGAATCTTTACCACATGCACCTCAGATAAACCATTAATCTCTAGGATATGTACCCCACTTTTGATATCATCTATCATATCAGTCTGAATTAGGAACAATAAATAAAAACAATTTTAGGTATGTTAGATCAGTTGATAATTTATAATAAAATGTTGTATATTTATAATGTTGTTAAAAGAGAGAAAAGACTTTTGGCAGAGATTCTATGAACTTGTCATATAAAACATAATTACCCATCAAATAAGTTATTACCTGTCCAGCCAACAGAACTTTTTAAGATTGCCTTCATTTATAGCAGCTATAAATGATCAAAAAACAAAAATTAGAAGCCAATATCACTGTATCTGTTGTCATTGAAACAGAAGATCCATAATAAGTATTGCAAGAGTGTGCAGATACTTGACATTACCAAACTCTTTCTTAACAACAGAAAATTCAAAACTCTAGACACAAAAAGTCTTCAGGAAATGCAGTTTTCAAACTTCGGAACCTCAGTATAGGAAGGTATCCCAGACAGAATGTGAGACAGAATTGTAATGACCTCTACATCCTTTCTCCCTTCAACATTTGCTTGGTTGTCCCCAAGGAGGGAGGGAATCAGTTCCATGACTGTTATGGATTTTCTTCTTCCCAGGTACTAAGCCTTGGGGAGAACAGATAGTAAGCTAATTAATTACACTGGACATTTTCCAAAATGGTGGGAGCAGAGGTTTAAACATATTCTACTTTGGACATACTGTCAAGCATATTATGTTCCTGTTATTGGTTTCATCACATTTTCCCTGTAACAGTTAAACCTCATTAAACCATACAACTTTGCTTGTGAGGAAAAATTTTTCAATGAAAGAAATAAAAGAGCTAATGACATGTGATTTACTTCTTTTATATGCTACGTCACTGAGAAATGATAACCTTATGTTCTATAGCTCAAAAGACCAGAGGTTCTACTCCTCACGATACTGCATGTTTTCTTAATAATCAAAACTGGTGTGGTTATTCCCATTTTCAGATTTTATTTATTTGAGACCCACTTTAATCTGAATGTGTGTCCCCTCAAGAATCCATATGTTGAACTCTTAATCCATAAATTGATGATATTTGGAGGTAGGGTCTCTTGGGAGGTGATTAGGCCATAATGGTGAATCCCTCATTAAAGAGATAAGTTCAGTTATAAATTATGAGACCCCAGAAAGCTAACTCATCTGCCTACCATGTGAAGTCCAAGTGAGAAGGCATTGTATATGAGTTAGAGATCAGGACCTTACTGGACACCCTATCTGTTAGTACCTAAATCTTGGATTCCCTGTCTCCAAAACTTTGAGAAAACACCAAGTTTATAGTATTTGCTTATATCAGCCCAGATAGGCAAGAAAAGAATTATTCGATAATTTCTCCAGTAATTATACCTTATTAATTACTGGTTATATTTATAACTTTCTTCATTGTTTGAAAATATGCTGACATCATGATGTCAGAAACCCAAACAGAAATATTTTCAATATGGATCAAAACAATGGTCCCAGCATTGTTGGAAATTGAACCTACAGCTTGGATATTTTAGAATCTTTGTGACTGAATCAACAGGCAAAATGTTCAATGGTATCACTGTTTGAAATGACTAATTCTAAAGACCAAAGAGGAACAAAACTTTTTGCCATACAGTGTGGTTGTTCTAATAGTTGGCAGACAGGTATTCCTGAGTTTCTGTACCACATCACATCAAGTGTGCTACTGACTGATGTTTGTGTTCTCCAATTAAATTATTGAAACCCTAATCCCCAATGTGATAGTATTTGGAGGAGGGGTCATTGAGAAGCAATTAGGTTTAGATGAGATCAGGAATCTAGAGTTCCCAAGAGGAACTAATGCCCATATAAAAGGAAAAAAGACATGAGGTCCCTATCTTTTTGCATGTAACATGGAAAGGTCATGCGAGAACATAACCCAAAATAGAGCCCTCATCAAGAACCTGACCATGTTGGCACTCTGATCTCAGACTCCCACCTTCCGTAACGGTGAGAAAATAAATGTTCATTATTTAAGCTAGCACATGGTAATCTGTTTTATTGTCCTAAACTGCTTAAGACAAAGTGATCAAATCTATGGCAACTGTTAATATTTCTGTGGATTACATTTACAGGAGTATGGTATTGATGTTCCTTCTTATCAGTTACTGGTATTTAGGTGTTGATATGGAAGCATCAGAAGTAACATCAATTGATTGCATTTCTCTTTTTAGAACATCGAAGTTCAAGAGAGAGAGGTGTGGGATGGAGTGGAACTCCCAATTGACAGCTATCGGTGGTGATGAAAGCAAACAGAAAATATTGTGGCAATTTTCTGAACAAATTGACTTTACAAATATTAAGAAAAGTATCTTTTTTTCTACTTCTAAACATACTCTGACATAGGTTACATGATACTCTTTTCTCACTCCAATAAAACTCACATTTAAGAAAAACTGTATAACCTCTACTGTATGGAAAATGATAACTGATAAGTCCTTTTATGCAGTGTTGCTTTTGGAATTTTGTTGCTGATCAGAGTCTTACTCTTCTGTACTGTAGATAACTACTTTCATTTTTGGAAGCATTTCTATACTTGCTTGCTCTTTAAAATTTGATTTGTTCCTCTGCTTTGGAACATTTTCTTTTACAACTTAGTGTGATGTAATTTTTGCTTTTTAATTATTATTATTCTTTTTGGTGGTATGGGATTGAACCCAGTGCTTCACACCTGATATGCAAATACTCCACCATGGAGCTACATCCATAACCCTACAATTTTATATTATTTTAATATCTTCCAACTACCTCATTCTTCCGTCCATGACTCATGTTAGGAGGGTAAGAGAAATTTTGGATCATTAAACGATGTTTTCATCCACATTTTCTATATTTTTGCTCCCATCGCCTGCACTTGAGAAGAAAAATCAATTTCTGTTCTCAAACCTCAGATTGTTTTTGCCATCTGTGTCCTTAGTGCTGTTCAGTTCATTAACTGAATTATTTTCTCAAAAATTTTAAAAAATGCTTTAAATTGTTAAAAATTTGGTTACTTGAACTACATAGTAACAAATTAGTCTATGTTATGACTATTAAATAAAACATTTTAACATTAAAATTTTGGTTTCCCACATAAAACTTTTTTTAGAGTTAAACTTTCTGCTCTATTATTTTTAATGTTTTGGAGCTCATAGATTTTTCTAAATGTGTTATTTTTTGATTTTTTTTCTTCAGTTGAAAATTACTGCTTGCTTGTTCATAAATGAGTTGATTATAATAGTATGTTTAGTGATATATTTATACACTATATACATATATATTTATATTTATATATATATTTATATTTATATATTTATACATACATATGTATACATATGTATGTATACATACATATGTATACATATGTATGTATACATACATATGTATAAATATATTAACATATATATTTATATTTATATATTTATACACTATATATATATATAGAGAGAGAGAGAGAGAGAGAGAGAGAGAGAGAGAGAAAACCTAATAATATATTAGGATCCCAATTTCAAACCCATTTTTGGATCCCAGACTTTCAAATTAAATTCTATGATACATGTACATCTTTTCTCCCTAGTCACAATGTTACTTGAAATCTCAGATTAAAAATATGTAATATAATTCATTTGTAACATAATATATTTATAATTTGGGTATAAATGTACATTCAAATAGCAATGAAGGTGTTTGGTTTAATTAACTTGTCTTTAAAAAAATTTGTAAAATGTTTTACAATGGGATAACCTGGCTCCTAACTCAGAGGTATTCTAGACCAGTGCCTATTTTATTTTGTGATATATGCAAACTATCTGGAATTGGTATTAAATTGTACATATTGATTCAGTGGTTCTGTTGTGGGTCTGACATCATCATTTCTAAAACACTTTTAGGTGATCCTGATGCCAGGGATAGAAATCACGTTTGGAATGATAGAATGTACTAAGGATCAGGATGACAACAATTATGTAGGCCTTTGAGAAGATCACCATTGTACATCTCTGATGCACTTGAGCTAACATGCAGGAGCTTCTGTAAACGAAGTTGCCATTACATCTTCTGTGAATATGGATACTTCCCTGATTAGAGGAAATCAAGTTCATTCCTCAGGGACTTGCAGGATACACCTCTGATCTGAAAGATCCACCAGTGCTTCTTAAGTCCTTCACTGAAATATTATCACCCGTTAGCCCCTCTGAGCCTGGTGGTCCTCCAATTTCTCATTTAGAAGGTCAAAGTATATATGGAATATATTAATAGTTTGTGGTATTTTGTCCTTACTTGTATTGATAGTTTGTATACATGGCAGGAAAAATTGAACCTACACTTGATTTAACTTTTAGAGAAATGTGGTCTTCATAAGATTAATATAAGTAGCCCCCACTAATCACTGTGGGACATTGGATGGATATATAGTAGGTGGGCAGCACAGATCACTTGCTTCTGCATTTTAAGGCAGTTAGACTTTATTTTCCTTTTAAGAAATTCTATGTGGTATATATATATACAATGGAATATTACTCAGCCATAAAGGATAATAAAATTATGACATTTGCAGGCAAATGGATGAAATTGGAGAATATCATGCTAAGTGAGATAAACCAATCTCAAAAAACCAAAGGACGAATGATCTCGCTGATAAGCAGATGATAACACATAATGGGGGGTGGGAGTGGGGCAAGAATGGAGGAAGGAGGGACTGTATAGAGGTGGGAGGGGTGTGGGGGAAGGAAAAAATAACAGAATGAATCAAACATCATTACCCTATGTAAATATATGATAACGCAAATGGTATGCTGTTAGTTCATGTACAAACAGAAACAACATGTATCCCATTTGTTTACAATAAAAATAAATTAAAATTTTAAAAAATCTAAAAAAAAAAAAAAAAAAGAAGAAAGAAATTCTAATTTAACTAGTGGCAAGGTCATGAATCTGGCCCCAGGGACACCATTATTCTTCTTAATCCCAATTTCTGTGTCCTATGCCTAGGAATTCATCCTAAGAACTTCCCTTGGAGTTCTTGATTTCATTTACATTTGAATCTTCTTGTGGACGCCTTCATATATCTGAAGATACTTCAACATCCATTCAGTAACACCTGGATCTCAGGTAAGAGTGCTAACTTGACTGATAATTAATTATAAATCAGCTTTTTACAATATATTACAAATAATCTGGAAAATATCATTGCTCCTGCCACTCACAACAGAAAGCTCAAGGGGATGCTTACTGCACTGTATAAATAAATTTTATTTTTGTCTAACTCCAGATTTTGCAGTTGCTCTTTTTGTTTTCAAGTTTATTGTTAGCTTAAGCATTTCTGGCATTAAACCTCTTCTATACTTGTTTTCTCTAGAATGTATTTTGAAGCAAAACCATCTGTTTTCTCTGCCAACCTGTTTATATTATTTCAAATGTTTACCTGTACATCTATCTATATTTATGTGTTCATTAACTCTGAAATCTTATAACATCAAAGGAGAGAGAATGGTAAAATGAATCTCCAAAGGCTGATCAGTTGGATTGACAGTAATAACTTGAACTGTAATTTTACCCTTCAAGTGTTTGTTAGTTTTTGGTCTAAAAAATAATTTTAGATGAAATTCCCTTCATCCTGCCATTGACTCTTTTTAAAAAAAATTGTTTTAGTTGTTAATGGACTTTTATTTATTTATATACATGTGGTGCTGAGAATTAAACCCAGTGCCTAACGCTTGCTAAGCAAGCACTCTACCTCTGAGTCACAATTCCAGCCCCTGCCATTAACTTGTCAGTTTACATCTCTGAAAAAAAAAAAGGCAATCTTACTGTTATAACAGCAAATTATCACCCCCCCAAAAATTTAAATAATTTCTTGATGTAATTTGATATCCCAATGTTTGCAAAATATATTTTCATATACTGATTTTCCTGAATCAGCATTTATATTACTTATTTCTTTCTGATGTTAGTTAACTTGACATTCTACTCTTGATATTGCTATGAGAAGAAATTAAAAGTTTCTTCTAAAAGTTGAATAAATTTTTATTTAAATATTTTATTTAACTCTGTAACACTATGTACAGTATTTCATATTTTGTAACATCACAGGTAATTGTCTCCTTTTTAGTGATGTTAAACATAATTATTAAATATGTAAAGATTTCTATGAGTATTTTATAAAACTGTTTCATTTCAGAAAGATTTCCTCAAATTACTTTTTATTAGAGTTTCTAAAATTATGATTTTCTAATTTTTTCCACAATTACCAGTTCAACCTCTACAGAGAATTTCTCTTATCAAGTAGTGTTATTTTATTATTCTGAAATGCAGTTATTTCACAAACCATAAGATAAATGTTTCATTATTTTTCTTTGCCAATTTTACAATTACAGTATTGTTGACCTAGTTAACAGCCCGTGGCGAAAATAGATTCTTACTTATTCAATTTATTGAGCCAATTTTAGTCACTTTTTAATGCTTAAATTGTTCCACCTTTAGCAAAAAGGAACATTTTCAACATGCCTTTGATAGGTTGCTTTCTATTAAATGGCACAAGATATTATAGGTTCGTTTTATATATCCTGAACAAGAAATGTTTATCATTTCTTCAATTTTGATTCTTTTAAGTGAGAAATATATCTAGAGACCAAATCATTAGTCATTTATTATTTTTACTGAGCAATTATTGCATTTCAGTCTTTACGTGGGCAGAGCTAAATATTTTTTTAAAACAATATGAGTTCATAAAGGTTTTTTAAATTTCAAATGTGAAATAATTATTTTATCTTATACTTCTTTTCTTTTTAAGCTCAACTACTGGTCCTGAAAAACTTTAATAAAATTATGTGCTTGCTTCACTTTTCTATCTACATATACATATATTCATAATATCTGAAATATATATCTTTTTCCAGATAAGTGTATAAAAACAAACGATAAGACTATACATTGAATTTAATGATTTTCTTGCAGTTTTTTTTCCTGGATTGTATAATACTTTGCCTATGATGAAATAATTCTTTGGATGTTTATGCCAGATATTGATTTCAAAGATGAGGGTTTTTTAAAACTTTAATTATTTTTTATTATGTAAGTTATGTACAGAGATCAAAATCAATTCTGTATACTGAACTATCTTCCTAAAAAAATTATCTTCTGTTCTGTCCTCTCCATTTTATTGTCTGTTCATTTAAATGAACTTTATTTATTCTTAAAATTACTGTTCCTATGATCTTCCTTCAAGTATATCCTAAAGTATACTTTTTATAATAAACCTAAAAGTCTTCATTTCATTTTATTGATGCAGAAAATTCCACATTGTACATGCATCATACTTTATTCAAACAAATTTAATTAACATTTTAGATATCTTTAATCTCTGAATAATAAAATCAGGCTAAAATAAATAATAATGTCCATAAAATATTTTGCATTTTTCTAGTACATCTTTGGGATTGATTTATATATTTGGACTTGCTTAGTCAAAAGATAAATGAAATGGAATTTGAAAAAACTATTTTATAGAACTTAGGTTCACTTAAAAATTGGGTGAAAAGTACTGAGAGTTCTCAAATCATCTTTGTGTTATATTTTTATCCCATTGAGAATCTTTTGGAGAGCAAAATTTTTAATTTTATTCAAGCTCATCTTTTCAGTTCTTTCCTTCACTGACTGTGCTTTGTTGTTGCATCTGGAAGTCATTGCCAATTCCTAGGTCATCTAGATTTTCTTCTGCAGAATTTTTCAGTAGTATTAGATTTTTGTTTGTTACATTGAAGTCTGTCATCCATTTGAAGTTACTCTTTATAAATAGCATACATTCTGTGTCTACTCATTTCTTTTTGCTTTTTCAATGTGTGAATGCTTACTTCATGCAGCACTTTGAGCTAAAAAGAATATCTTCTTCCCTATTGTATCACTTCTGCCAAATTTTCGTTGACTCTGTGTAGCTCTACTTCTGGACTCTATATTCAGTTCCATTCATCTCTTCGAATATATTTTGCCAATAGCCTAATCGTATGATAATTATGTCTTTTTGTTGTATCTTGAAGTCACATAATATCACTTTTTCAACTTCTTTCTCCTTCAGTATTGAATAACCTAATCTTTTGCCTCTTCATATAAGTGCTAGAATCAGTTTGATAATGCCCACAAAACAACTTGGTGGGTTTCAATAGAGATTGCATTGAATGGTAAAACCTTTTGATACATATTTCAATTTCTCCTTCATGATAATTGAAAACAGCTTCATTTTGAGAGGTTTCAAAGACCTTTTTTTAATTGTCTTATCCACAATGTCCAAAGAAGAACATTTAGATATTCATAAAACTCTGTGGTTTAAAAATTTTAGTTTCCTGGACTTTCAGTTAACATCATTCTTATGAGGAAGTTTAGCAAAATTTAAGAAATATTTCTTCTTTTTTACTGTGAGCTTATTTACTTATATATTTTTCTGATGTTCAAAACATTTTGTGGGATTATCTTTCATTTTTATTTATGTAATACATTTCTTAGATTTTGTTTACAATATCTATTGTATCTATTCTGGTTCCTTTACTTTTTTTGTTTCTAATGTTTATGAAGGATCTTAGATCTTTTATTTTTCTTGGAAATATTTTCTCTTTTCTTTCTTGTCTCAATCTTCCTTTTTTTAATTAACAGGTAAAATCACATTTATTTACCACGTACAACAGGAGGTTTTGAAGTATATCTAAATAGTGGAATAATTAAACCCATTTGATTATTATAATAATTACCTCACTTAACTATCATTTTTGTGGTAAGAACACTTTATATCTACTGTCTACATTTTTCAATAAAAAATACTTTATTAATAATGGTCACCATGTCATATAATACATATTTTGAATGTATTTTTTTCTACTTAACTAACATTTTCAAACTCACCATTTTAAAACCCTTCCCCAAACATTTCAAACCCTGGCAACCTCATTCTACCCTCTACTTCCATCTCCAAATGTGACCTTGCAGTATGTCTTTCTGCCCCTGTGTTATTTCACTTAACATAAGGTCCTACAAGTTCATGCCTGTTGTCACAGGTGACAGTGTTTCATTACATTTTATGGCTGAATAGTTTGATATAATCTTTTATGAATCCATTCATCAATGCACAAGCACTTAGCTTAATTCCCTATGTTGGTTATTGTGAATAATGCTGGAATAAACATTGGAATCAATGCATCTTTTCAACATACTAATTTCATTTCCCTTGGATACATATCATGTTGTAGGATAGCTGGATCATCTGGTAGTTCTATTTTTAATTTTTTGAGGAACCTCCATAATACTTTTCATAATTATTGTACTAATTTACATTACCACCAACAGTACGTATGGGTTCTATTTTTTCCAGGTCCTTGCAAACACTTGTTATTTTCTTTTATGATAAAAACCATTTTAACTGGGGTTACATGGTATCTCATTGTGGTTTTAATTAGAATTTTCCTGATGAACTATGATGCTGAACATTTTATCATATGATTTTTAGCCATTAGTAGATCTGAGAAATATCCTTTCAGGTCCTTTGCTCATTTTTAATCTGGTTGTTTTCCTGCTATTGAGTTTGTGTTCCTTCTATGTTTTGGATATTAAGTCTCATCTCATAGATAGCTTACAAATATTTTCTCTCATCCATAGATTGTCAGTTTAGCATGATGATTTTTTTTTTTTTTTTTTTTTTTTTTTTTTTTTTTTTTTTTTTTTTTGCTGTACAGAAGCTTTTTAATTTGACGGAATCCCATTTTTTATTTTTCCTTTTGTTGTGTATGTTTACAATCATATCCAAAAAGTTTTTGCTTATACCAGTCTCATGAATATTTCTCTCTGTTTTCTTCTTATGATTTTGTAGTTCTGGGTCTTATAGTTAAGTATTTAATCCATTTGGGGTTGTTTTAGTTTATGGTGTGAGATAGGCATCTATTTTAATTTATGTTTATATAGATACTCAGTTTTCCCAACACTATTTGTGGAACAGACTATTCTTCATTGTGTCTTCTTGGTACTTTTCAGGACAATCAATTTGGTAAATATATTTTGATTTATATCTGGATTTGCTGTTCTGTTCCATTTACCAAAGAGTACCATGCTGTTTGTGTTGTCATAACTGTGTAGAATATTTTGACATTAGGAATAATGATACATCATTTTATTTTTGCTCAAAATTACTTTGTTGGGTTCTTTTGTGGTTCCATATAACTTTATTATTGTTATTTCTACAATATTCTCCCTTATCTTCAGGGGATATCTTTAAAGATTACCAGTGGATCCTCAAAATACCAGATAACACCAAACCCTATAATTTGATACCTTTTACATCTTTAAGCACTTATGTACTGTGACTGTAACTTTTGCAGGTTGAAGTATAACAGCAAAATTAGCATGGATTCTTTTTTTCCTTGTTAGCTATTTCACAAATAGATTTGTTCTTATCAGAGATTCTGATAGTGTCCAAATAATTTTTTTTTCTTTCTTTATTGCTATGATTTGAATGTGTCCTCCCATATTGCACGTATTAGAATCTTAATTCCCAAAGTATTATGTTAATTATATTTTCAAAGGGGGATTTTGGCAACCAATTATGAATGTATGACTCCATGAAGGTGAGACCACTATGATTATATTAGTGGCCATCTGAAAAGAGGAAGACAGGCAAACTAGTAAAAAGAGGAAAACAGATGGACAAGTAACTCTGCTTTTTCTCACCATATGATGCTTTGTGTCACCTTTGTACACTGCAGAGTCTCCACTACCAAGAACTCTCTCACAAGATATGGTAACTTTACCATGAATTTTACATACTCCAGGATTGTAAGAAATAAATTTATTTTCTCCATGAATTACCCAATCTGTGACACTCATTTAGCAAAATGATACAGACTGCAACAGAATATTGGTACCAAGAATGTGATGCTGTGGCTAGTAACAAACAAATGAAAATGTGGAAGTGGTCTTCGAACTGCTAGTGAGCAGAGGCTGGAAGAGGTTGGAGAAACAGGCTAGAAAAAATCATATATTACCATGAATGAAGCATTAATGATGATTCTGGTGAAGACTCTAAAGAAAAAAAGAAGACTAGAGAAGTATGAACCTTCTTAGAGATTATTTAAGTGACTGCAGCTTATAGAAATATGAACACTAAAGGCCATTCTGCTGAGTCACAGATGGAACTGAGGAAAAAGGTATTGGAAACTGGAGTGTAGCCATCTTTAATATAAATTGTCAAGGAATTTGACTGAATTGAGTCCATGCTCTTGACCTTAGTTGAAAGTGGAATTTATGAATGATAATTTAGGATTATTGGCATAAGAAATATCTACACAGAAAAGCCCTTGAGGGTGCTGCAAGACTACTTTTAATAGATTACATTAAGCAGAAAGAGCAAAATAGGAATGTAAGTGAAAATGATAAAGAGTAACAAGGTAGAAAGATTTGGAATGTTCACAGCCTAGCTGAGCTTATTGCAGAGGATGCCCATTCACTTCATGACCAAGAATGAAAGAGAGGAAGAAGTAGTTGAGGTTGGACATTCTCTTTAAGGGCACACCTCCTACTACTGGAAGAGCTCCTACATCTTGAAGGTTCCACCACCTTCCAATAGTGCTGAGCTGGGGACTAAGAATTTTAATAGATGGGTCTTTGGCTAACATTCTGAATCCAAATTCTAACATTATTCTCATCTTTGTAACATTCATTTCCACATGCTGATTTTATATCTTCCTATATAAATCCCTTTAGATTTATCATCATTTATTCTTGTATTTTGGGTTTTCCTCAAAAATTCAGTTTGATCATTTTCACAGATCCTCATATGTTTTCATTCTAATTGTTAATCAGCTCAATTGCCTTTGTATGGTTGCAGTATAAAATTCTCAATAACAATTCAAATTATATTTTTACAGAAAAGCATTTACTATACTACTTCACTGTTGAAGATATGTAGGTTCCTGTTCACAAATATTAGGGATATACCAACTCTTGTATTACCTTTTTTCTTTCTACAAATCAAATTATCCAAATTCATCTTCTTTTTTTTTTTTTTTTTTTCTAGTGTTTCTAACATTTTGTTCACAATCCCTTTTCTTTCTCCTGACCTCTTCAAACAGTGTGACTTTGGGGTTTGCTTATTTGTTTGGTATTTTTGTATGCTTTTTAATGTTTTTTTGCTGTTGTTTAAAGTGAATGTGATGTACTAGGATAAAGGAATTGAGGTAATAAGTCTTGCTTGTGAGATTTTATATTTCTCTGGGTAGGCATTAGGCTGTGCTTACTATTTTTAGTAGTTCCAGTATAAGATAGTAACATTTTTTTCTGGGTTTTTTTTTTTTTTTTTTTTTTTTTTTTTTTTTTTTTTTTTGGTTCTCCTTGTTTGTGGGTATTTATTTTTAGGGAATTTTCATGTAATATTAGAGATATGTTGTTCTTTCAATTATATTATCCTGTTATAATACAGGAGCCCAGTGCTGTAGTGGTAAGGGTTAAGGGAATATTCTGTGGTCCTAGGATTGGGCCCCACTCTTACTGAGCTGCACCTTTGGGATTTAACTTTTATAAATACTTCTAAATTTTTTGTTTGTTTGTTTGTTTTACCTTACATGATCTGGGAAGGCTGAAACACAGTAAGTTTAGATATTTCCCTTATATAAGGTCTGATAATCTTGGGTAAAATAGTTTTTTTCTGGATAGAAAGTCTTGTTTAAAAAAATAGAATGCTTTGGGTATATTTCAAAATAGTTGTTTTTATTAACTCCCTGCTTGGAGATCTCCAATCTTCACTGGGAGACTGTGGTGGAGTTCATGGGGTTAAATTCACAAAAGGGTAGTGTTTTAGTTGGTTTTTTCACTGCTCTGATCAAAAGATCTGACAGGAACAACTAAGGGGAAAAAGGGTATTTGGGAGAGTATTTGGAAGGTAATTTCTGAAGTTTAAGTCCATGGATGGCTGACTCCACTGCTCTGGGCCTAAGGTGAAGCACAGCATCACAGCCAAATAAGGAAAACCACTTAAGACATGGCACAAGGAAGAAGAGAGAGAGAGGTCTTCTTGCCAAGTACATAATATAACTCCAAAGGCAAACCTCTAGTGACATTCCTCCTCTAGCCACTCTCTACCTGTCTTTGTTTACCACCCAGTTAATTCTTATCAGTCCATTAGTACACTGAAAAGTAAAAGCTCTCATAATCTAATCATCTGGCTTCTAAACTTTCTTTATATTATCTCATACATGACACCACATCCAAAGCATATCATATAAAGGCCACTTTAAAATGCCATCCAGAGGTGGGGCATAGTGGAAGATTGGGTATCACCCTCAGTGGGAATTAATTATTTTAGAACATCAATTGGTTCTTTGCTACAGTTTCAATCTGAAATGTTTCTGAAAGGCCCATATATTACAGGTTTGTTTTCAAGGTCAGTACTTTTGGGTGGTGGTGGAACCTTTAAGAGGTAGAGGCATGCTTTCTAGGTGATATTGGGACTCCGGCACTCTTTTTACTCTCTTTTTGCAGGCTACCATGAGCTTATAAGCTAAGCAGCTGATCTTGACCAAAACCTCTGAAACTGTGAGCCAAAATAAATCTTTCCTTTTCATAAGACGGTTATCTCAAATGTCTCTTACAATATCAGAAAGTTGAATAGCACATTCTTAAAAGAGTGAGTTGTTACTGAAAGAAGCTACCACAAGCACTTGATCACTTCTGCATGTGACTGATGCTCTTTATACCTCTACAGGTTGCGAGTCATCCAAGGAAGTGCTCACCAAACTCTGAACAGAAGAGGCCATCCCATCTTGGGCTTTCAACCTCCAAAGCTGTGAGTTAACTAACCCTCTTTTATTTATAAAATTGCCAGTTTGGATATTTTGTTATGACAACAGAAAAATGGCCTAATATACTTTCTCTCTCTCCAATTTGGGGGTCTCAGTTTACCTGTGATGTCAATTATCTTTTATGGGACAATCAAGTGTTGTTAATTTTCACTTGCTTCAGTATTTGTCATATGGTGTAGGAACGACTTTCAAGATTCTTGCATGCCAGACAAGAAACCAAAGGTACCCCGTATTTCCATATATGTTATCCCTTCTATTGAAAAAAATATGACCTCTGTTATCTGCACAAGGAATAAACTACACATTACAAAAATTATCAGTGGTTATTCCTATTTTATACAATTGGTATTTTAGTCAGCTTATTTTTCCCCACTGAGAGCAAATGACCTGAGAAGAACAACTTAAGAGGAAGAAAAGCTCTTTTGATGGTCATGATTTCAGAGGACTCCATTCCTCAGGCCCAAAGTAAGGCAGCACACTAAGGGGAAGAGCATGGTGGAGGAACATGGCTGAGGACATCACACCAAGAAGCAGAGTGATAAATCATTTCACTTGCCAGGAACAAAATATACACTCCAAAGGCACACCTCTAGTGACCCACTTCCTCTACCCACACCCTACCTATCTATTCTTACCACCTATCAGTGGATTCATCCACTGATTAGGTTAAGGTTCTCATAACCTAATCACTTCACCTCTAAACTTTCTTGCATTATCTCACACATGAGCTTTTGAGGGACAACTCATATCTAAACCATAACATATGATAATGTCAATCTAAAAATATAAATTATAAATGTTTAAAAATGATTCTCTAAGAGACTTTAAGAAAAAAGTGCATTTGATATTTTTTCTAGTGTATTTTATTTTGTATGTACAATATTATATTTTAAAATTTTTAGAAATATCAGTCAAGAAAAAAATGAAGAGAGAATAAAAAGAGAATAATAAAGAGAGTGAGGAAAACAAGAAAGGAGAGAAAATGGAAGAAGGGAAATTTTAAAAGTATACATAAGGCATTTAAGAGGTTAGGAGAAACTTCTATTAGATAAACTTCAAAATAAAGTAGAGAGCTCTTCCAATACAGGAATATGTCAAAAAATAAGAAAGGATAAACACATATAGTATACATTTAAACTAAATGTTAATTTTATTTTTGAAAGAACAGAGGAAATAACATAGGCTAACTGATGGAAACTTTAACACTTATTTTGTTCAGAACAGGTCATGATTTGTTAAAAATAGGACCAAAAGCTGAGGGTCAGAAGACTGATTGATGGCAGGAGAAAGAGATTAGACATTTGATAATGCATTCTCCTGTAGGATATGGAGAAGGTTGGATCTAAAACACCAGTATTTTAAAAAATGATGCTATTAAACTGTTTTCCCTCCTGGGAAAAGTTTAGTTGTCTGTTATAAAGGACACCTTTTCCTTTGGGCAAAATAACTAAAGCAAAGAGATAGTATTGCTAGACTAGGCATCTGAAACTATGGAAGAAGGTGCTTGCACCAATTTTATAGCTATAACCTTGGAAAGTCCTTTAGTGCTCTCTGTGTTACTTACCTCATCAGTAATATAAATATAATAGGGATTTGGGGAAGCTTAGTGAGATAATGTCTCTAATGTGGATTTAGAAATAAATTAGAGAAATTAGTTTCTTGCTTGTACAGCCACTGGCGAGAGTGATAAAGTGAACATTTGCAGCAGGTGCTGTGTCAGAGGACCTTTCAACCAGGAAAACACTTTCACACCTTTAAATGTGTGAATAAGCCAACATAGCACACTGATTATGGTTTTTAAATGAACTCTAAATTTGCTGTTTAGACATTGTTAGCAAACTCAAAATCCCAACATGGAAATAGTACTCTGGGATTAATTTATATTTATTAATGCAGATCTCAAGTTCTATCTTGTAAACCAGGCCAAATAATGAAAATATTTTCAGTTTCTATATGTATCATCTTGAAATCTCATTTAACTTGGAAATAAGTGGTCAGAAGGGATTTTTTAGATCTAGTGTATTAAAGAAGAGATTTTTTTTTTTTTTTTTTTATCATAAGGAACATTTTAGCATAAGAAAACCTACGTTTCACCACTCAGGAATCATTGTCCAAGAATAAATTGCTCCCAATTTTCTTTTGTAACCAGGTCCTGTATGAAATATGTTTTAATTAGCACAATATATGTTCATGTGGATTTTATTTTATTTTGTTTTAAATAGAATAGTCTCCCTCCTGTGACATTAATATTATAGCCTAATTTTTTATACTTCCATTTCTCTCAGCTTCTCATTCTCTCTTTTCCTCACCATACTATTCCCTTGCCAAAGCAAAGAAACATCTTTCTCATAAGAGAATGTTTTTAGATAGAAAGAAAATCCAAAGGTAATAAACTTACCATAAATGGCTTTGATTTGACAGGCAATGAAATAAAGTATGGTAAAAACAAATAATAGTATTTTATTAGTAGAAGAAACAATATTATATTGGGTAAACTCTCATTTTCTTCCTGGGCTCAGAGGAAGATTATGTATCCCTGGTACTTTGTGTCCATGTGAGATGATAGGATAATTTAAGAACAAAGGAAATTCAGTGAAGGCATTGTGACTACTCCCATGTCAGACACAAAATGCATATTTAATATAAGATTCTTCTCTTCCTTCCTCTTACATAACAACTTTAGTATGGTTCTGTTGACACAGTGAGCCCAAGATGGAGAGAAATTGGATCTATGATAAATTAAACACAATATAGTGTGTTTTAACCAAAGTCCATCTTTACCCATTAGTTTGTACTGAGAGTGACTGTGTATTAAATTTTCATTATGTTTGGCTACAGAGATATCAGGTACTTGTTGCCATAGAATAATCTGATTATAAGGTTTTAGAAGACAGCTTACCAGGCCTTTTGACTTTGAACCTCAGAGTTAAATATAATTTTTAATAATTAACATTTAGTTACTTTTATAAAGGGAATCATTAAATTCCTTTAAACAAAGCATTTTATAAATAATAATACAGGTTAACTTTCAAGCAATTGCTGAATATTTAGGATCAAACATTATGTAACTATTATGATCTACAAATTATAACAAAGTAAAAATACATTTCAGTTCAATACCATTAGTTTTGTAATTATATGAACATTTTCTCTAAAAGTATAGAGAAAATGAAATAGTATATTTAAACAAAAATATTATTTTCATTCATTAACATGTCAAGTTTTTAACACTGAGATACCCATATTTCCTTCTGAACATACAATCATTTTGAAGATTTGAAAATTTACATTTGCGTGGGAAGAACGTACTATCTCCCAAGACATTTTTTCAAGAGCTCAGCATCAATATTAAAAACTATTAAACAGGAAACCTCAATTTGCAAACAGGACTATGATTAAAAAGACAAAAGTTTTTGGTTTTCTCTCTTTAAACCAAGCTTTGTGTGATAAAATTTTGAAATGAAAAAAATATATATACTGGCAGGCAGAAACACAACTTCTATCATATGGTTGCCACATTAGAATGAGATAGAAATTGATTCATGCTGGATGAATCAGATCTTAAATTTTACTGCATTCTTTGGTATGCTTGATACATAAATGCATTTTCATCCCTACTCTCTTTCCTCTCTCTCTCTCTCTCTCTCTCTCAGCTGCAAATTAGAAATCCTTAAATGTATGTCACACAAAGAAACTCTTCAGTAGAGAAAAATGGTTATTACTTCAGAAAAAAAGAATGACAAAATCATTTATGAACATTACCCAATGAAGAAATACTTAAACAGGAAAGTTACAAGTAGATATTCATGAGCTTAAAAGTCATCTTCTCATTGTGAGGAAAAAAAGTCATCTTCTATCTCTGCTGATTTAAATATTTCAGTTTATGTTAACAATATTACTGTATACACAATTTTTATCTAACTTGTACACAATAGAGAAATTAAAGAAAGAAAAATGTTCCTTAAGTCAATGATATATGATATATGCAGCAGTAGAAACTAGACAGATTTCACAAGAGTCAAACAAGACAAGTGTCACAGCAATTGATTCTCAGGTCCAGCTACCAGATAATTTTGCTACATTAAACATTAACCTTTGTTTTGCATTGAGAAATAATAATTTGTTTCCTCAGTGTAGCAATTAACAGTGGAACTGAATTTCTTGATCAATTTTATAAGTATTATTTTCCAAGGGAAAAAAGATATCATGATATTAATGGAACCAATCTGAATAACTAAAGATCAAGTGTAAAACAAGGAAGTTTGCCTTCTGTAAGAGTTTGTGTCATAAAAGTAAAATCTTAGCCAGTAAAATATTTCTTTGAAAATAGCAAAGTTGTCTCTAGAATAGCCAACAAAAATGGATTTGGGAGATTTTACAAAAAAGCAGTCTGAAGGCACTATGTGGGAAGTTCTAGGGAGTTACAGATAGTAAAATGGCCAAATGAAGCATAAAGGATAATTAAGGTTAGAAACTTTATGAGAATTCAACCAGAATTTCTTTATGTAGAAATTCAGGAGGAACATTAAATACAAAGATGACTATCTGGAAAATGAGTGAAGAAAATGAAAAATATAATAGAGGAATACCCTGCAAGTGGCAAATCCAATATGTTAAGAGAAAATAAAAAGAGGTCTCCAAAAAGGTGAGACTCTTAGACAGGATTTGCATAAGTATAGCATTTGTAGAAATCACTAATAAATTGGCAGAGGATTGACAGAGCAGAGAAATTACTTTCTGTGTGTCTTTTAGTCTCAACGAAGAAAGGAAATTGTCTACGTGGCTACATTGGATATTTGCTGGTTTCACTTCAGCCTCCTTAGAATTATGACTGCCAATGTGACAGAGATTCAGTAAAAACAGAATAAAGGATAAATATATTATGATCTAAGGATTATCTTTAACCTTCAAAATATTAAGGGGCATGTATGTGTTAGAGTTTCAGATGGTTTACATAGGGCCCAAAGTCTTCAACTTTCTGTAGCAAAACTCAACACCATGTATTCATTAGTGAATTACAGTTATAACTTTGGAGACTGCACTGTAAATCATAACTGGAGTTTGGGCAGAAAGAAACTTCTGGTTTTAGATTTCTTGATTTACTTGGAAAACAATAATTTCACTGGGTCAGATCACATTGATTTGGAATGTTGGAGTTTATTAGTATATCTTGGATATAGGCATAACTGTATTCTGTAAACTTTCTGTTCCCTTTAGAAAGAATCTGGAGTTACTTCCAAGAATCAGAACTTTCCTATGTACATATATGAATACACCACAGTGAATGTCAACATAGTGTACATCCACAAGACTGGGATCCTAATTAAAATAAAATATGTTCCATGTTTGTATAAATATGTAAAAAATAGTCTGTACTGTCATGTAGCACTAAAATGTACAAATACTTTTTTTAAGATGTGTCTTTGAACTTTGCTACTCAAAGTACCAAAACAATTAAGAACAATTGAAATTGAAATGAAGTATGATCTAAAATAGTAATATTCAGGTTCAAATTTCATAATGACAGAACTATCACACATGCAATGACATTTATTTCTAAATTTCTTATACCTTCAGTCCTCTTTCTTTTTTTTTTTTTTTATTTTTGGGGAAATGAGGTACCAATGTACAGTAATCCTAATAATGTGTGTCATTGGGTGAAATTTTGGTTAGGTATTTTTTATTCTGTTATTATTATCGCTTAAATCTTACTACTGTGAGTAAAACAGGGTCAACTCAGAAGTGAAAATCATTCCTTTGTTCATTGTCTTAAGTGATTACTTTTCTATCAGGAACAAAACTTGGAAGGAAGGAGTATGGAGGGAGGTAGAGGAAGTTTCTTTTTCTGTCTATATCTTACATCATTTGACCTCAAGTAATGTTAGAAGAGAGTATTTTTGTCTTGACACTACGTCATTTGGGATCAGATAATTCTTTGTTTAGGGGGCTTTCTCATAAAATTAAGGATATTTAGCCACATCTCTGGTCACTTTGGTCAAAGAAATGAGGAATACCTGCCTCCCACAATACAGTCCCTTCTACTAAAAACGTCTTTAGCTAAAATACCTCCAAATTCCAAATGTTTCTGGGGACAAAATCGACCCCAGCAGAGGACAAAACTCTCAGAATTTTGGCTCAGTCTGAATCAGCTCCTAGTGGGTGTTAAAGGAGTCTTAACTATATGAATCTAGGAATTGAAGATAAGTTATCCTTGAAGCTTGTCTTGGCCTGAAGAAGAATAAATTATATTCTATGCTTCAATTAAATGTTACTTTTTATTTATTTCCTTTGAATTATGGTCTTATCATTTCTTGATATATCCCATATTCATGTTACATGCAATTTTGGAAAAGAAAAAGGCATACATTTAAATTTGTATGGGAATTTTTAGGGAGAGAAGCTCTAAGTCTAGGTTATGATGTCAGTACAAATTATCATGAAATCTTTAAGAGGGTGAACCTCATAAGATACAGAGCCCTGTCTTAAAAATATACTAACTGTAGTCTCAATTTAGAAAATCAAAGGTTGAAAAGAAAGCCTCTTACTTCATTAAAAAAAAGGAAAGAGGAAGAAAAAGAATCAAAGTTTGATTGACATATTTCAATAACATGTCATATATTATTATTAGTACTTGGTAGGACTTATCTAATAATATCTATTTATATTCTTAAAAAATTTTAAATATGGGAGAAAAAAAGGTCTAGATCTCTGATAACAATGTCTGGCACTATTATTTTATTTGTGCAGTGAGAGTGGACCTTACTTTTCTCCTAATTTTCTAATAAGGCTAAACTTCTATGGTAAGGAAAAAAAACCTCTGCTGTTGTTCTACTCATGAGTTTTAAGTGAAATTGCATGTGGGTAGATGAGTGGCATGTATGTATATTTGTAGTGATTTATCATATGGAAAACATACTTCAGTGGAACAAAACACTTCAATCTATGCTTAACAAGTAAAGACTATGTAAAAGATATGTAAATGTGTTTAAGAATGACTTTAAAAGATATAGTTTAATGCATGTAAAAACAGAGATTTAGGTATTGACTTGAACAAGTAAAAAAGATAAACATGTGGAGTTGACATCAATGAGGGGGGGAATAAAAACTTTTTGAAGACATGAGTTTGAAAATGATTTGAAAAGAAATTAATGTCATTAGTTAGCACTGTAAACTCATGACTATTTGTAATTAAACCTTATATGTTCTTTTTGACCTTCCATGATGCTCGGTATTATTGATTGAATGAGAAATTGCAAAATGTTCACTAAAAACATTCCATAGATTGCAAAGGGGAAACAAATTCTACAAACTTGTGACATTCTCTGATCATTTCAGGGACAATAAAAAATCTTATTCTTTATATTTTTTTAAATGATACATCAATATCCTATAAAATTATTTGAAACTCTATCCACTACTTTTCAGAAAGAGATATAATTTCAGAACCATCTAGGGAAAGAAAATTAAAATATTTAAACAAATTTGAAGGACATTATTTCCTCACAGCTACTCAAAACTTGGGGAGATGAAGTCTTAGACAACGTGTGCTATTGGGAAACTGTATCATATTAATATTTATAAATTCATGAAAGCTATAAATGTGAAGAATATATTTTAACATATTACTTCTCATTTTTCTCACCTATGTCCAGAGTCACATTCATGATATTCTTTGAAGCTATATCCTACCTTAAAACCCATTATTTCTTCTAACCTGATTTACAATTGTTAAATAGTATGTCACTACCTCAGATAATCACTAATTTTAAAGTTGAAAAGAAAAGAAATTAATGTCATAATGAAGGAGGAATATATTTATTTCTCACTCACCTACTAAAATCATTAGTATCATAGTCTATCCCTCTTTCTGTTCTGTCATAAATTTGTTCCAGGCAACTTAAAGTTTTAACTTTAAGGTTCATACAATACTATACTGATTTTTTTTCCAAGTGACTTTCTGATGTTCATTCATGGTTGATAATTGATGGTCTCTCAGTCACTGAATTAAACCATTAGTATCTCTTCACAAATTGCAATGAAAAAGTACTTATTGGGATTTAAGTACCAGTAAAGTACGACCATACTAGTTCCTAGGCATCTTGACTTCAAGGAACCATGTTATTTTTCAGTACATCATTTACTTCAAGCGAAAGACCTACTTGTGTTTTAACATTTTAAGTTTATTTAGTTATATTTGTATTTTATCTACATCTCCATGTCACTGCCAAACTGTCTTAAAATAACCACTATAATCTTAAATAAATAGATGATAACATTTCAAATACATGAATTTATCCATAATGCCAGTTTATTTATTAAATTCATAATTTAATAAGTGGATTTCTTAAAATGAGCAGTTGAAAAGTTACATTTTTGTCATTTTCCTGCATCTTATATTTGCAAAATGCAAGTAATAAATTGAAAAAGTAACCAAGTCACAATACTCTGATTTTAAGAAAAAAATTATCATAGATTATTGTTTAAATTTAGATGGGAAATCCTTGTAATAATGAAGGAATTTCAACTGATACAGTAAAATGTGTAAGTTATGAGATGAGTAAAAGATTACTCTCCCTTTAGAGGTTTAAATTATTGAGAAAGACAATATTACTAAAGAAATGTGACTGTAAAAACTAGTAACTTGTTTTAAATTTTTGTTATACATCATACATAAAACAAATATGAATTTCAGAATATTTTAAATGTGTGAAAAAAATGAGACAAGAAAAAGATGTGCATTTATTAAATTCTGTGTTGAGCAGTATTTTTAAATTAAAATAAAATTGTTAATCTACAAGTTCATGAAATTTTTTCAGCAGTGAAAAATGCAAAAAGTCAATGTTTTATCTGATAAGTGAATGATGATACCTAATGGAGTGGTGGGAGGATGTAAGAGAAGAATGGAGGCACTTTGGATTGTGTAGGAGGAAATGGTATGGAAGGTGGTGGGGGAAGGTGAGATGGTGGACTGAGACAGACATCATTACCCTATGTACATGTATGATTACATGAATGGTATGAATCTACATTGTGCACAACCAAAGAAATGAAAAGTTGTACCCCATTTGTGTACAATGAATCAAAATGCAGTCTGTAAAAATAAAAAAAATAAAAATTAAAAAAAAAAACTGTCATATGAATGATCATTTTTAAATATAGGAATCACCTAAGTAGTATGACCTATTCCTTCCCTTCTGGATTATCTCTCATGGGCATTTATAGAATGAACAGCTTGGAAAATAGTCTTCCTTTGAGCAAAGGCAGGCTTGTTTGTTTCTAGTATGAGAAATATAATAGTCTCCACTCAGGCCAAAAGGTATATAAGTTTACTTCCGATTAAGAAAAATATTAGGGCCAAACATGGTGGGGCATGCCTGTAATTCCAGCTACCTGAGAGACTGAGGCAAGAGGATCACAACTTTGAGCAACTTAGAGAGAACCTGTCTCAAAAATAAATAAAAAGAAGGGGATTTGTAGAGCAAACCTGGGCTCAATCCCCAGTACCAGGAAAAAACAAAATAAACCAGTAAAAAACATTTTTAATCATATGAAGTCAATAATAATAATAATATAATAATAAATTATTTAATTAATTTAAATTATTTAAAATATTGGAGTTTCCTAAACCAAAGGTTCCTCTCCCCTGTGTGAAGGTATCATTGTACTCTTATGTCACTCAGTGGGAATTGGTTCTAAGGAAAACAGTGAAAATGCTGAAACTGCCAATTTCTATTACTTTAAATAATAAATTTTCTTTTATCTTTGACTTGAATTCTTTTATCTTCTGCTAGCACCTTACAAACATGGCAAGCTAACTTGTTAAATTGCAAATGTGTTAAAATCTCAAGTACTTCATAATTGTTGACAGATTCATAGTAGTTCCTCCCTCTGTGTTTAATAAGAGAATGAAGTTTATTGTTTTTCTTTTTACTCAGGGCTGAAAGTAATCCATTTGGCAAACAGACTCCAGTTTTAAATTATAAGTAGTAATAATCCCTTACACTAAGTAAAGATTATTTATAATAAGTATATGGCAAAATGACATAAAATATTTTCAAGTGTTTCAATGAAAAATACACAATGAATTAGAAATTATGTAATGTTTTTTGTGTTGGTTTTAGCCAAAGTGTGTGTGTATGTGTGTGTGTGTGTGTTTGTATATGACCAATTCAAACATGACAAATTGTGTGTGTGTGTGTGTGTGTGTGTGTGTATTTGAGAGTTTTGAAAAACACTATGATCACATTTAAAACAGTTGACACCTCTAATCAACATTGGTTTGGTTTCTAGAAGCGGCTTGAAAATGGCTGAGAAGAATTCCTCATGTTTAAACATGTGAGAAATAAAAGACATTTGGGAGTTTTATATCTTACTAATGTGTATTTGCTTTGTTCCCCTTAGATACCTCTTTATGATTATGACTTTTTTTTTTTCTTTGCAATATTTGGGAAATATAAGAACTTAAGTAAATATGTTGCTGTGGAGAAGTTGCTGCCTGCGTGATTTTCTTTCTCCTTTGCCTAACTTAATCAGGTGACTTGCTGCCCAAAGGAGTCTTTATGTTAAAGTTTCATATGTATTATTTATATGTAAAGTCTCAATGTGGACAAGTTTAGGTCGATTTTCTCCAAAATGTGGTTTATTCTATCAATATGTAAATACAAGCTTTTGGGGTTTTTTTTTCAGAAAGTTTTTAAAATTATATTTTAAAGCATTTATGTATCATTGCTTATCTTTTCTCATGGTCTCCAAATATGTATATGTGAGCATGTGTGTAGTTAATTAGTTCTATAGCTATCACTCTCCTTAAATCAATCAATATCTCTGTTTATCATATTCTCAACTGTTTCATTATTTTGGTGTATACATTTTTCAGATAAATACTCTGTAATTTACATAAGATATAATTTTGGTATTTGATACAAATGTATAAATGTATGTTTTTGTATAGTTAAGTATATTAAGGAACACAAAATATACATATTTTTTCTTTTAAAAATGTGTTAGCTATTTTGATTATAAGTATTTATGGATTATATTGTGATATCCTTGTGTGGGTGTATGTGTGAATATATATAACTACAGGTATATATTCATATGTATTCTATGACTTTACTTTTCCTTCTTTACTACTTATAGCAGTTTTTACTTAGGATGCATTTCTCATTTTCTGAAAACAAATTTTTCTGCTAATTTCTGGCTTCTAATATTTTAAATACAGATCTTAGTATGAAAGTTCTAAACTATTGTAGCTTTTTATACCAGTTCTGCATGTTTGGGCTGTTTGTTCCTATTTACCCATAATTTGGAGTAAGCCAAATTTCTCATATATAATGAGTATTTCTTTTAATGTCAATGTAGGTTTTTCTCCAATGTGATTATTTAAAGGGTGAGTGAAATTATTTAGACAAGGATCCCATGATATTCTTACTAAGTTATTCAGAGAGGATTTCTTACTTAGCAATTTTAGGAAATATTACAAGATATGGATGACTAATACAGGTAGATATCCTAAAGATATCATTTCCTAATCAAATTTATTATAACAGATTTGCATATTCCTAAGGTATATGTTTACTTGTTTAAAGTTAATTTTATTAAAACAAAAGCATACCTAATAAGATTCTAAAAATAAGGAGAGATTTAAAATTGGGGGGAAAAAATCATGAGACAGAAGAATTAAGGAAAATAGAGGAACTTTTAAGATAGAAACCTGAATCATGATTATGATGAACTGGCTAAATACTTTTGGCAGTTAATATGTATTTGTCTTATTTAAACACACCTCACTTTGGTATAATTATCATCTTTTTATGGATGACAATAAAGACACTAGAAAGATTAAGTAAAATTCTTAAGTTTAAGCAAAATGACTTTGATTTGGAGCTTAATCACCCATGAGACCACTGAAGGTCCTTGCTTGATAGTACATAGTCAAAAACAGACAACTAATGATGCTATTCTAAGAGTTGTCTTGCATAAAGGAATTCTGACATATCATGAACAATTTCCCAGTCACACGGAAAGTGGTGGTATTGCTGAAAACCTTCTTGTTCTTCATGTTCTCATATATAGCTTTAAAATAAAACTTTATTCATAAATCTGAGTGAGTTTCTATTTTCAGAATCTGAGATTTTATTGAAAAAAACTGCTGGGCATAGTAGCACATGGCTGTAATCCCGGTGGCTCCGGAGGCTGAAGCAGGAGGATCACCTTGAAAGCCAGCTTTAGCAATTTAGCAAGGCCCTGAGAAACTTAGAGAAACCCTCTCTCTATAACAAAACAAAAGGACTGGTAATGTGGCTCAAAGTTTAATACCTCCTGGGTTCAATTCCCAATAACAAAACAACAAAAATACAGGGAAACAGTCTTACAATACCTTCTCAAAATGCTGGTACTTTTCTTTGATAGAGTCCATATTCCTTATAATAAGATCCACCGGTTCTCATTTTCTAAGACCAGTTTTTTTTTTTTTTTAATTTAAAACTTGAGATAAGTGAAACCAGTATTTATTATAACAACAATTTGAAATAATTACATTAATTCTTTGTAATTTAATTTAATTTACATGCCCCCAAACACTTGACATTTTCCAGAACTGAATTAGACAAGAAAATGGTACATATACAAAACATTTGTCCCTCCTACTCTATTCAATTCCAAATAAATGTCCTGGATATGATGTCTGTGAAATAATTACACTATTGGAGTTTTCCTATAAGAATTACACCCCAGTAACTGCCTCACTGTTACTACATTCTGTATGGGTCTTCTAACATTGTTGAAATGGTGAAAATATTAATTATAGATAGACTGAAAAAAACTTTCAAAAACCTATGGGGCTACTGAAAGAAAAATCAGGGTTTTAATCTAAAGTTCAAAATGAAAAAATGAGACTTTCTTTTGTGTGTATTTATGTTTTATCTAGCTGAGTGATCCAAGTATCAAGTCTCATCATCTTGTTGCTGAAAGCTCGGTCCTTGTCCCCAGTGCCAATCCAATAACAAGGACATGGGTTGGAGAAAAAGAAAAAAGAAGATTTATTGCTTTGCTAGCAAAGGAGAAACACGGGAGATTCCTGTCCCAAAGACTGTGAATCTGTCCATCAGCAGAAACAGAACTTTCAAAGAAGTGATTCAGAGAAAATGAAATTAGGGAGGAGAGATCAGGAAGGAGAAGATCAGGAAAAAGAAGATCAGGGAGGAGAAGTTTAGGAAAAAAGAATTTCAGAGAGGAGAAGTTCTGGGAAAAGAAGATCAGGGAGAAGGTCAGGGAAAAGGTTGGGAAAAAGAAAAAAACCCCCATGGTAAAGACTGCTGTATAGGTTTTTAGGCAACATGCCCTGTAATACATAGTTCTGATTCCTCATTATATCTCTGTATTAAGCACTAAACCCATTATAGTAATGAATTTAATACCATGTCGTTTTGTATTTTTATTATAGTCATCATAATTTTACAGGTAGCAGTGTCTTCATTTACTGGCAGAAAGTATGTGCCTTAAATCCTCCACTCTAGACCCAAAGTAGTTATGACAGCCTCATGATAGTTTACATTTCACTTGAGAGATGAGTGATCCTGAGAGATTCCTTCACCTAAAACAGTGCTTAGGAGTTCTAGGTCTTCTGGGGAGGGAACCAAAGTCATGTATACTGTCATAGAGGTCAAAGCCATTAGGATCAGGGTTCTCTGAAATAAAATCAGTGAAAAAGTGTATTTTCTTATATATTATTTTAAAAATTTATCTGGTACCACCAAAGGGTAACAGTAGTTTCTAACCAACTTCATATTTATAGCATTATGTGAAAATATTGTGAGGTCTAACATGTTTTGCCACTGGTTTTCTTTGTTATGTAGGTTGAAAGGGGGTATGTCTTAACATCATGCATGTAAATACCTCCATTCGCTTTTTATTTTTTTATTTTTTGGTTCATATTTACTAAGAATTAATGTAAAAAATAATAATTTACTAACAACCATTACACATCATTGAACACTCACAGGGTAATACTGACTTGGGTGCTACTAGACTTTTAGCTAGCTTTGGTCAATCTCAAGAATTCATGTAAAGAAGGACAGTATTCAATTTAGTATATACTAAAATCCATTAGTTTAATGAAGGTCATTTATATATTGTCATACCAGAAAGCCATGGCAGAGAGACCATCTGCAGTCACCAGAACTTCATTCCTTCAGCTGTGAATAAATTGGATAACATTTTTTATTCAGAATTCCATCTAAGGAAATTAACTGGGATATAAGATTAATTGCTATTGCTGGTATTGCAAAATACACTACTAAATTGGTTGATTCTGCCTACTATTGATGTTTAAGAGAGTTCTTTCACTAATTTAAATGGTTAACATTGATGTGCTGTTGAGAAAGAATACTAACCTTGAAAGGCACTTTACAACAATCACGTAGACTTGTGTTGAGGTTTGTTGCATTCTGAGCCCACTTCATAATTTATGAGAAACAAAAACAATGGGTCAAAATTATTGAATAATCAGTATTTTTAACTTTTCATAGTTTGGTACTTCAGAGTATCAACAGAGGATACTTAAAAAGTATTGACCTTTACTTTGGTCAAATTACTGTTTTTGATCTGATTTCTTAATTTTCTGTAATTGAAATCTTGTGAATTAGGAATATCTTTATAGATGTATAGATAATAAAAATTTAATGATAAAATAAGTACTTCAGCAATGTGATTTTAACAAGTTATATTCTCAACATAAGCTATAGTTTATTGTATCTGATTTATATGTGACCTTATAATGGTAAATGCTCTAAAATGAATATTTAATCTCCTTCAGTTCTCATACCTCCTCCCCCTCACTCCCCAGACATACAAAAGAATGTGATCTTATTTGATCTTCTGTATGAATTTTGCCTTATTAAACATTGTGCCTTATTTTATTAAATTGTTGGAATCCAGTTCTGTATTTTGGAAATGTAACAATGTATTTTATTCTTAATTAACAAACACTTTTCTTTTAAAAATTCTAAAATCCTTATAATGTTTGTATTTGCCTGTTATATCATTGCTTATCTGTTTTTTTGAATTTATTCATTACATGAATTCATAAATTAAAAAAAAAAAAAGAAAAAACCATGTAAGTTTCAAAATGACAAGAGATAGAGTTAAAGCATCAAGAGAATCTCTGTTAAAATCTCACAATCATCCTCTGATGGTACGCATAAAATGCGTATGCATCTTGGTGGGGAAAGGTGATGTATTGTGCATCCTTCCAGCATCTAATCTGAGGCAGCATGGATTGTAATATCTGGATTCCCAAACTGGGTTCTTCAAGTTCAGTCCAGAAGCACTGTTTCAGAGTAGAATAGAAAATGCTATGGTTTTTCTATATAAAAATAGGAAACTTGTCACTTTAACTTGTCTTCTTAGCATTTTCTGTAAATGCTGAATTCATTTTCAAAATAGGAGAACTACAAAAGGTGGACAGCTAAGTAGTTCTAGAAGACTATTTTGTACGAGCTCATGATAAAGTTGGAAATTTTATTTAGTCCCAGTACCCCTTACTTTCAAAATTAACTTGTTTTCTTTTTTCTTTCACAGTACTGGGGATTGAACTCAAGAGCACTCTGCCACTAAACTAAATCTCTGGCCCTTTTTTCTTTTTTATTTTATTTCAAGAGGGGGTCTTCCTAAATTGCTGAGACTGGGCTCTGGCCCTTTTTTCTTTTTTATTTTATTTCAAGAGGGGGTCTTCCTAAATTGCTGAGACTGGGCTCAAATTTGTAATAACTCTGCCTCAGCTTCCCAACGAGCTGGGGGGGATTCTAGGTCTGCACCCCCGAACCATGAATGCTCAGGTTTTGTATAGCTCCAAAGAATACAAAATTAAGAAAGAAAAGTTAGGATGTTTGAAACAAAGAAATCTCTTAAGGACCCTCCCTACTTGGGTTTCCCATGGTCTAAAGTTCTTGGATTCTGGTAAAAAGTTATTAAACCACATTGTAAAGAAAGGACCATTCACATGGACTTTATATCCCCAAAGTTTCTTATGATTTCTTGTACATGGAGTAAGCCATGATCACCAGTTGAAAATGATATCTTAATAAAACATTGCTAAAAGCTATGGAGGAAACAAAAACAGAATCTAAAGCAAACTATCTCAAAAGCTGTGTAATACTGTTAAACTTTTGGGATCTTAACCTTTTGAATAGGCTCAGAATTATTGCAAAAGATGTTAGATCCTGCTTTAGACTATGTTTTTAGTTAGTGCCAATGTGCCACACGATAATTTTACAGGTAAAGTTTTCTAGCTGTTACTTAAAATTCTGCATCTAAAAGAGCAATTTTCTAATTTACTTTTTAAAATTTAATGCTGATAAAGTATGTAAAATAATTATAAGCAATTATAACAACATTTATCAAAATAAATACATTACAAATGGCAATTAATTAACAAAACCACATATTTCATTTTTTTGAGTATAACACATTATTCAAACTGAGGATATCAGTAACTACTGACAGAGAAACTTTCATTAATTTATTAAACCTTGAGTATTTAACATTTTTATCACAATGAGATGCAGAAAAAATTCACAGCATAGAATTTAAATTCCCACAAAGTTCATGTTCTGTTTCAGATTTTGAAGAATGGTAAGAGCAGAATGAGGAGTAAATAGAATTAAAATGTTGCAAGAACCAATTAAAAGTTTCATCACAGTTTTGTATAGATCCTTCACAAAATAAAATCTCTAAAATTGTGAAAATGTATGGTATAAGCCAATGCTGTGAAGAGTGTATTTTAATCATTTTATGTAATACGAACGAAGCATCTTACGTGATCAATGTATTTATCTTGAATGTTTCAACTGTCATATGAACTCTGACCTTCCACTTTGACAAAATAACTCCCAGTTTTATGTTGTTTCTTTATATGGCATTCATGGATGAAAATGGAACAATAGTTAATTGCATAACCTTCATTAGTATTTGAAACAAGCTCATTTTGAATGTATACAACATGGTGTTTTAAATGTGAATAAAATTTCCCAGTTTCCTATGCCTTTCTCTTCAACAAAAAGGACTAGATGTTGGTATTCTCAGCTGCACATTCCTGACAAGCCGATTACTGCTCTGTCCTTGCGGCAGTCACAGCCTGTTACAAGTAAGAGGTTGTAAATTCCAGCCATTCATTTTCCCATTTCACTGTCCATAGGAGCTAGTGAAAGATGGAACTCTTCAAATTCTACCCTTTTATGTCAGTTAAAATAATAGCCAAATTCATTTTCCCTACAGAATATAATTGAGATATAGGCAATGATTCCAAGAAACACTGAACATTTTGTACAAGAGTCAAATCGGTTTCACATTCTGCACTCCCACTAAAGAAAAGGTTTTATGATTTTGCTACTTGCATGGGGAATGTTCACAGAGCTCTGCCAAGTACAAGTGTACTCCTGTTTCCCAGTAGTCCTCTGCCACTATCTTTCCATTTACTGCACTGTTACCATGACATTTTGCTTTATCATACTTCCTTAAAGGACACATGAACAAAAGATAAAAGCGAAAACATATGAGCATTTTTCTTAATAATGGCTACTGTAATATGTACAGCAATGGCAAAATGTATGTAAAATCAAGGCCTCCAAAACCAAATAAAATAGTAAATCAAACAAATGCCTTCGTTTTTAGAATTTCAAATATTGGAAGACATTTGGTTTATTTTCTGTTTAAATAGAATGTACCTCTCTTCCTCAAATACTTGAGATGTTGAATATAATCTTGGAGTTGGATATAGCATTTTAATCAAAATACATATGATGATGACTAAATATATTTACAAATATAGAGATATCAGAAGATGATTTGACTAAATAATTTCCTCCATTATTAATTTTAGTATCATCTCTAGTTTTACATTATCATAAAGGTTATTATTCCTACTTATCAGAGGAAAACAGGAAGATTTCTGGAATCCAGAAGATTTTCTGATTGTGTATTATATAGGAGCCAGACATAGGAAATAATCAAAAAGCCATACACAAGTCAGATTTCACATAAGAAAATACTCATGATCTATTACTATATTATCTTGGGTCTATAAAAAGACTCCTACAATTATCACTTAACAAAATTAATTTATTCAGAAAACTGAAGCTCCCCAGGAAACGTTTGGTCATCATCAGAGAGCATTGACTAGTATGTTTGGAAACAGATAACTATAGGCTGGAAACAGCAGCACAAGCATTAGCTATACCTACTGGGAACAGGTCTTGAGATTCTTCACAGTGGAAAATCTTTGTAATTCACAGTTAAGTATTTGAAGATTAAAAAGATGCATTACATATATTCTCAGGATTTTTGATGCAAAAACAATAACAATTAGATTATGTTAGCTTGTATTTGCATAAGTTCTTGAAACAAAAATGGAAAGAAATTAGTTAAAACTTTTAAGGAAAAACTATACAATTCAATACCTATCTTATCTAGTTCTTAAGAGCAAAATTCATGTTTCTTTTATACTTTGGAATTCAGGATTATAAAATAACATTAGAAAAACTAGGCATTCAATGAAGTTTTTCATATGATTTGAAATCTCTTCATAGAATGATGGTTATCAGGGACTTAGGATGAGGGTAAGACCAGTTGTGTAATGTATATAGCATTTTAAATTTGCAAGATAAAAAGTTCTTTTATAACATTCTCAATATTTTATAACATTCTCAATATATAGATGCTACTTGAGTTGTGATGGGGCCATGTTCTGATGGAACCATTTTAAGCTAAATATATTCTAATTAAAATGTATTTAGTACAACTAACTTACTGAGCATCATGCCTCAGTCTTATCTACTTTAAACAAGCTCAGAAGACTTATATTAGGCTACAGTTGAGCAATATCATCTATATATGTACTACATATCATTAACCTAAAAAAATGCCAAAATTCAAAATTAGAAGAACAATTTCTATTGAATGCCTATTGCTTTTGCACCATTGTAAAGTGAAAAGTGGTAGTGTAAACAATTGTAAGTTAGAGATCATCTTTATTAACATTACTGAATTTTTTCTTCACTGAAAAATATTTTAAAACAAATTTTTGCCACAAAACATGCAAGTGTACAAATGTACCATGTGACTTACGATCTTCATATATGTTTTGAATCATTTTCCAAACCAATTTTATTATAACACTTTTGTTTTGAGATACATATGTTAACACCTTAGAACAGTGTTATATATAATGTATTTTGAGAAAATACTTCTGGAACTTTATTGCTGAGGTTTTTGTTATATGACTTTCAAAGAGTTATTGAGAAAGTTTTTTCATTAACATACCTTTATTCAAAATGATAAACTTTTATGTTAATACACTTTAATTCATAGTATATTTTCCTACATATTCTATAAGTAAAAGGACAGATCGTATCAAGTGCAGGATTGTATCAAGTCATATCATGACATATTCAACCTATCTCTTGATTTAATGGCCAAATATAAAATAAATACAATACATTTTGTTAAAATTTTATAGTAATTCAATAAGATACCAGTATCTGATCATCTGTAAATTCTTCAAAAGTGAATAAATAATTTTAGAATTTTTATTAAAATGTTATTAAAACTTCAGTTTCTTGGGGAAAGAAATTATTTAAAATATTTTTAAAAAGGAGAATAAATGAACATATCCAACTGAATTTACAAACTAACATTGACTTATTCAACAAAATTAATTCTTTACAAAGTCACAGAACTAGAGAAGAGTACAGAGAAATTCTTTCCATTTTGGTAAAATATTCTAACAATCTATATTTGACCCTTAATTCAAAAAACAGGTATTTGTTTTTATAATGTAATTGCAAACTTTCTTAAGTCTTATGTGTTGGTACACAATGCAATTTACATAGTATGCTTTTTTCAGTCAAGTACTTTCTTTTATTTTTTTCATTTTTTTGACAGTGATAAATATTTTTAAGAAAAAAAAAATTTCCTACATGTATATAGGGTAATAATGTCTGTCTTATTCTACCATCCTTCACATCCCTACTGCCCCACCTCTCCTCTCACTCCCCTCTGTATAATCCAAAATTCCTTCATTCTTTCCTATCCACCCACCTCTATGGATCAGCATTCACTTATCAGAGAAAACATTTGGCCTTTTTTTTTTTTTTGGGGGGGGGGATTGGCTTATTTTGCTTAGCATAATATTCTCCAGTTCCACTGATTTACCTGAAAATGCCATAATTTCATTCTTCTTTAAGGCTGAGCAATATTCCATTGTGTATATGTGTACCACATTTTTTTTTATCCATTCATCTGTTGAAGGGTACCTAGATTGGTTCCATAGTTCTGCTATCATGAATTGAGCTGGCTATAAACATTCATGTGGCTGCCTCGCTGTAGTATGCTGATTTTAAGTCCTTTGGGTATGAACTGAGGAGTGAGATAGCTGGGTCAAATGGTGGTTCTGAAGCCAGAATTAAGAATAGGTAGTTAGTGTAAAAATAGGGGATCGGGTCAAATCGAGGAAACGGAGGCCATAAAGCCATCTGCCTCTGGAAGTTGGAGACTGCCCCTGGAAGAATGGAATGTCAAGGATCTGCAGAGCCCATTGATTACCAAATTTACCTGCCCTTGTCAATGACTGCAAGCAAGGAGCTGCTAATTGGTGCCCCCTGGGCCCTTATCTGCCTGAATCACCCTGGCCCTCTCCCTGCCCATGGTTTCTCACTTAATGCAAAACCAGGCCTAGTCAAGTAGGCAGGAAGGAGAGATAAGGGGGGAGAGGACTGGAGAACAAAAGAGACTTTAACCTACAAAAGATGTAGGGTGAGCTCACTTCTTGGGACTTTGGAACATCAGCCATGGCCCCCTTCTTCCTGCCGGGAGAAGTCTGTATTATTATCTTTAAATAAAACCTGCTTATATGGTTGCCTTGGCGTGCTTCTCTAGTGTTCGATCTTCAACATTAGAAGGAGCAGAACTTGTCACCGGTAAACAGTGGTATCAGTTCCATTCCAAGTTTTCTGAGGAATCTCCATAATGCTTTCTATAGTGGCTGCACCAATTTGCGGTCCCACCAACAATGTATGAGTGTACCTTTTTCCCCACACTCTTACCAACACTTATTATTGCTTGCATTTTTGATAATTGCCATTCTGACTGGAGTGAGATGAACTCTTAGAGGGGTTTTGATTTGCATTTCTCTAATTGCAATAGATGATGAATATTTTTTCATATGTGTGTTAATCAATTTTATATCTTCTGTGAAGTGTCTGTACAGTTTCTTATTGGGTTATTTGGTTTTTTGGTGTTAAGTTTTTTGAGTTCTTTAACTATCTTGAAGATCAGTGCTTTATCTGAGGTGCATGTGGTAAAGAATTTTCCCATTCTGTAGGCTCTCTCTTCAAATTATTGGTTATTTCCTTTGCTGAGAAGAAGCTACTATGAGACAAACATATTTATGTGTGTTTGTCTCTGCGTCTTCCTTTTTGTACATTGTCTATTTTGGTGGTAATACCATGCCCTTTTTGTTACTATTGCCTCCTGCTTCATTCTTCTTGTTAAAGATTGTCTTGGCTATTCCAGGTCTCTTATTTTTCCAAATGAATTTCATGATTGCTCTTTCTATTTCTGTGAAGAATGTCATTGGGATTTTAGTAGGAATTGCATTGAATCTGTATAACACTTTTGGTAGTATGGCCATTTTGACTATATCAGTTCTGCCTCTTGAAGAGCATGGGGGATTTTTCTTTCTTTTAAGGTCTCCTTCAATTTCATTCTTTAGTGTTCTGTAGTTTTCACTGAAGAGGTCTTTTACCTCTTTTGTTAGATTGATTCCCAAGTATTTTATTTTTGTTGAGGCTATTGTGAATGGGGTAGTTTTCCTAAATTCTCTTGCAGTGGATTTGTTGCTCATGTATAGAAATGCATTTGATTTATGGATGTTGATTTTATATCTTGCTACTTTGCTGAATACATTTATGAGTTCTAGAAGTTTTCTTGTGTAATTTTGGGATCTTCTAAATATAGAATCATGTCATTGGCAAATAGTGATAGTTTGAGTTCTTCTTTTCCTATTCATAACCCTTTAATTTCTGTCATCTGTCCAGTTGCTCTGGCTAGATACATAGTATGTTAGCATTAAATATTATATTATACAGTTACATTTTTATCAGAAAATATTAGAGTTAAATACTTCACAATCTATTTCACCTTCATAAATAATATATTTACATTTTTATAGTCATAAATCCATAAAGTCCATAAACAAACATGAATATAAGGAAACAAACTTATGAATATAAAGAAATACAGGTCAGTACATGATCTTTAAAAAACCTTTTTAAGATTTCTAATGTTTTGAACCTGGTGGTACTTGATGTATTTCTAGCTACTGGGAAGACTAAGGGATCACAAGTTCAATGCCAGCCTGAGAAAATTAATAGGACTCTGTTCTCCACACAAAAAAACAATGAAAATGATTGGGATATAGTTCCACTGTCAAGTACCCTAGATTGAATATCCAGTTCCAGGAAAAAAATGAACAAACATTTAAAATGGAATCACCGGTATACATAAAATTTTACTCTTTGTTTTTTGACTTTTGTATGTTGTAATAAAAAATAAAATTTATATTTGTTTTTTTAAAAGAGGGAAATTAATTTCTTTTAAATTTTGTCATAATTCATTTCTATAGTGTTTATTTTTCTAGGCACTTTTACTTCCATAGTTAATACTTAGAATATTTTCTTCTTATTCAATTTTGATTTGATCATTTCAAGTTGTTAATAACTCTGCTATTTTATAAATATACAGAAGATGGTGTATTTAAATTAAAATGGTATTTTTTTAAATGTTTTTCTATTGAATAGGGAAAATTGTAAACTTATGTAGGCTGATTTCTGACTATTGTGACTCCTTTAATTCTTTAATTTTTTTAGCATTATATATCTCAATTTCACTCTATTTTCTGTAAACATTAATTATATATTCACTGTCATGCATTGTGGTAGGAAATAATAAATTTGTAACACAGTTGTTAAACATCTTGGAGCATAAAGTATTGTTAAGGAACCCAGGTCTCAGAGCTCAACTTTTGTGTGATAAATATTAGTGAAAAAAGGTTTTACATACTGTCTAAAAAGTGAAGAAATTGGAGCCTTGCTCACAAATCACCTTCTAGACTTTAGGGGATTACAGGATTATAGATACAGGAGATGTATATTGAGGGGGAAAAAAGAGGTGTTAATTAGGTCAGGAATATTCTATGCATAGATTTTCTACCCATAGGCAAAAATCTTTGAGGAACCCAGGTGCCACCTATTTTTCACTTCTTTCATGGTTTTGTGTCCAGGGACCCTGGCTGATGGGTGTCTTTAGCCTTAGAAGCCGGGTGGCAGGAGAGATTGTCTAGGTAAAGTTAACACTATACTTTAGTTTGGGAGAAAACATTTCTCAAATGATCAACATATCTATATAAAGAGTTGAGGAGACTTTAACCCAAAGAAGAGACACCACATGAAGACAGAAATACCAAGCCTATTCATCCCATTCTAGTCACCCATCAGAAATCAGCAGGCCCAAGTGCAGAATTAGTGTTTTTAGCAGAAGTGACCTTCAAATCACTGGAAAGTAACCCAGGCAACCATTATCATCAGAACTCACACATCAGAGGTGTTATCTACAGCAAAGATAGTAGGAAACTAATAATGTATTGCCCAGCCATGTGGCCTTGAAAAATTAGTGAATTTTAAGTCAACTGAAAGTAAGTGAAGATAGAGGACTGACCTAGTTTTTATTTCCAGGAATAAATGAACATGTTTTGGAGTCATTCTTCTGTGTTAATAAGAATTATGGAGTTACCGTCTTACTGTTCACTGGTATTGCAGCCTTTTCTTAGATCAAACTTTTCCCACCTCCACCCAGCAAAGTTTAATATCATTTTTCATTTTTTCTTAATTACTTTTATTAAGCAAACATGAATTTCTGTTCAATTTTTTCTCCATATGCTGAAGCATTACCGACCTTTACCTTAATAGTTTTGTAAGCAGCAACTGCATATGATACCTGAAAAATTAATCAATCTGTCAATCATCACCAAATGATGCCTTTGGTTTTAGAACTCTGCTAAAAATATAATTAAAAATGCTCTGCCTTATCAATCCTAATTAGGAATAATCACTGTAAAATATACAGTAACTAAGAATTTTCCATTGTCAATAAATATCCTAAAACATATGGAGGAAAATATTGTTTTTTGCATTTTTTGAGATCCCTATGAAAAAGTGTCTAATTTTCCTTCACCTAACAACTAAATTCAAATGAATAAATTTAGCAAAATAGGATTGAACTGATTATGTGTAAAATTGAATAAGGTGAAGTCAGAGTGTTAACTAAAGTATAGATTCCATTTTATACACACTATTAATAAGTGAGCAAGGAACATGGCAGTTTTAAGTTATGTTATGATTATCTACTATTATGAATCAAGTCACAACAGTAAGCTCTGTTGACTTAGAAGAATATTTGTTTGCTCAGAAATCTGTAATTTGGGCCAGAAATTGAAGATGAAGAAGCTACTACATCTATATAGAAGATCCCAGAGACCATTTTAACTTTGCAGAATAGAAAAGCAATATTACGGAGAGATACAGACCAAGAGACAGAGTTATCGTGCACTATGTTTAACCCTTTTAATAGGCAGCACTATCAACCTCTGCATCTGACCTATCATCCTGATGACTGTTAGGTAAAATGCTTGGTATGTATCCCAAGGCTTGACACACCTCTATTCTCTAGAAACTCTAAAAGTAAGAATTCCATAAAGATAATAAGTAATCCTGTAGAATAGACTGCCCCACCTTGATAAAAACATGACCTAACTCCCATAGAGAAAATTCCCTTGATTTTTCATAGCCCCATTAACTGATGATCTCACCTATGTAGTTTGTAAATACATTGATTCATGACTTTCTTTTGTTCTGGTGTAAAAATTTGTGTGACCTCTTCCACAGTAGAACACATCCAGGGTGACATGAATCCATGATCTCAGGTCTTTGTCACTCATAATTGCTCAAACTAAACTATTTTCTTTTTCCTTTAAAAGATACTTGTTATTTCATGTCCACAGGCAATGAAAACCTTGGTAGCTCTTCATATCTCCACAGTTTTAGATGGAATAAGTCAACAGGGGCTAAAAAATCTATTTCCAAAATGACGCACTCACAAATGGCAAGTGTCATTTCTGGTTGGCTGTTTCTCAGTTAGGCTTCTCTATAGGGTCACTTGATTTTGTTTACATATGGATTTCAAAACAAGCATCCAAAGAGAAAGAATGCATTAAATGCCAGTTCCTTAAGATCTAGTCTCAAAAATTGGTCTAGATTGTTACAGGAATAAAACATTCATACTGCCTACCAAGTGACCAGTTATTTGGGAGATAGAATCTTGTGGAAGAAATCAGGTTCATTATTCAACCTGGCCCTAAAGAGGATGAAAGGGGGTCCTGAAGAGGATAAGACCCCTCAATTATTTATTTTGAGGGATTTTAATTCAATGAAGGGCTTTTATGGGATGTAAAGGAGGTACAGTGTGGCTGTAGGCTTGGTGGAACACACAGATATGGCTTATGTGTACTCCAGAATATCCCAAGGAACTTTGACTTCCAATAGCTAGTTACTAAGGAAAGGTGTTACAAAGGTTGTTTGGGTCTGTGAATCTAAAGAAAAATTTAGCAGTTCATATCTTAACTATCCAGGAAGAATGGAAGAGACTTTAAAGGATTAGGGAGTTGAAGCAAAGGACAAAAGAGCAGGTAAATGGTAGTATTGAAAAAGTCCTTGTCACAGAGTCACCTGGGTTTTCATAAAGCATTACGAAGTCACAAGGCCAAGTTTCAGGATTGAAATCATAAATAATAGACCCTAATCTTGGTGATCTGTGAATTGAAAAAAAGAAAAAAAACAGGGACATGTTTTAAAACTGCCATTTCAATTTAGTCATCAAAAATATCTTAAAGCCCATTTGAAATTTTACTATTAGAACCTTTGAATATCTGTTAATAGATGTATTCAAAGTATAAATCTGAAAGTTTCTACAATTCTTAGGAATAGATTTCTGTTAGGTTGGTAACACAAGGTTTTGATTACTAGATCTGCTGCTTTGTCAATGAGTGAACACTAACCAAAAATAAATTCATTCGATTCTTTATTCTAGGAAGTTGTAATTGGATCTGCAAAACAGTACATTTTTTCAAAGTGGATTGATTTCAGATTATGTAAATACAGGAATTTTTTAGAGACTATTTCAGTCTATGTGAACGTCAGAAAAGTGAAATCAACTTAAAGAGAAATAAAGACAGGAATTAAATGGGGATTAATGAAGAAATAATACATGAAAGAGAAACAAGTTCCAAGATACTTTATTAATGACCAATTCTAGAGTCATTTTCTCACTCATTTATGTATTAATTCATACTTAATATTTCTTCTAGACCAGCCCCAGGAGTTACAATGGTAAACAAAAAAGATGGAGGTCCTTTCTCTTAAGAATTCTACATAAAAATGAGGGAAATTGTAAACAAATAGCAAGATGAATAGGTTGAGAAACTTTCAGGTAGGGATAACTCTTAAGATTGGAGGTAAGTTCAAAGATGCTCATTAATTTCATGGTTTAAAAAAAAAGTCTAACAGATATCATGCCTTCTAAATAATCATTATGAGACAGTCAGGAGTCACCACAGTGAGGGGAAAGGTTGGGACAGTGAAATAAACCCATGTGTGTAATAAAATGTTGTCCTTTGAATATGGCATGTCACTTCTTTACCCTTGTATTCTTTACAACAGATGGCAAGAGACTCCGCTAAAATAACAGAAGCAGAATGTTTGTACAAAATAAAATTATTAAAGGAGAAGAACTTGAACCCCTAGATTTTCATGTTCTTTGTCAACTTAAAAATCACTAATTTTTGAGCTCACATAGCTGGGTAGTATATTATCAGTTTCCTATTACCTTTGTTCTATTAGCTAACATCTCTGACAAGTAAGTTAATGCTTGCCTGGGTTACTTTTTAGGGATCTGATGGCCATTTTTGCTGAAAATTCAGACTCTTCTTGGATCTGCAGATGTTTGATGACTGAATGAATGTATTCAAAAGGCATAGCATCGCTGTCTTCACATCCATCCCATCTATCTTGTGTCAGATTTTTCTTCTCTCTACCTGTAGATAACTTGATTGCTTTTTGGAGCTGGTATGTGTTTTCTTCTATCACACCCTTGTGCTTTTTTTCAGCAGCTATAGCATTCCAGACACCCAATGTACTTCAGCCGTATTATAAGGCTCACATTGAGCTGCAAGACCAGAATGTTTGCACAACATGATGGGACCAGCTACAAGATAACAGTTCCTGGGATAAGTTGACCATAAATGCCCAGTAGTCTTGATCACAAATAGGATCATACCTGAGATGAGTTGTTAACTTATATTTTCACCTCCTAGGGGCTTCACATGGAAGAATTTCAAGAAAGACACGGAACTTAGCAAAAGTATAGCAAAATCTATTAGAACAGAAAGAAGAGAGAAAGTTCTCTCAAGGTACAGAGTCGATGGTCACAGAGAGGAGAAAGACTATTCATTTCTTTGTGTTCAACTCTTATTGGGGTAGGAGGGAGATTGTTAGAAAGACCTGTCCAAGTACCACCTCTTTACTCTGCTTTGAAAGACCACATTAGCTATCAACATAAGAGCAACTCTTGGTCATCTTGGCCTGACTGACAGATACAAATTGGAACTAGTTTTACAGAATTTATGGTCAGTGGGCTCCAGTCTTAATCATCTTGTTTTCCTGGGTCTGAGAATCTCTGGTCTATGTTGTGCAGGGTCTTACTTAAAATGTCTTAACAATTAGGCCCTTCCATCCTCTCCAGAATTTAATCTATCTTTCTCCTGTTGTAGGAGGAATAGTTTATAGGGCTGAGATCAGGCAAGGGTCCTGAAATAGCTGTCTTGTGAGACCATATGGCACCACCACTGAGGCAGGGCTGTTGATTCATCTATTTGTTCAGTACTAAATATTTTCTTAAACTCCTAGCCCACTGCTTATGTCTAACTGCTACCTAACACTCTGAGTCTCATGCAATAAAAGCATCTTTTGGAACCATACTTGTGACCAATGGAAAATTTTACCAAAATTTAGCCTACCCCAGCAAACGATAAAAACTTGCATCTTTCTTTCTTCTGGAACAGCCTGGCCCCTCAATCAGTATTTTTTCACTTTTAAAGAATGGTCTACTTTGTCCTTTGAATATAACCCTTGCTGCTTGCCACTACAACTTATTTTTAAAGCAGACGTGTTTCTTTTCCTCTCTCCCTGCTCCTCCCTAATCTGTCCCCCTCCCTAATCTTAGGGGAAATATTATTACCTTTATTCCCCATTTTAGGCAGATTTAGCTGTCCTTGAGTACACGCACACTGTAGGAATGAAGTAATCCAGATTTGGGGGATGGTACCAGAAGATCTCAGAAATTACTAGCTCCCAAATTTTTAAGTGAATTACAACTCCAATAGAGAACACTTGAATCACCTCTTTAAAGCCCCCTGTTCCTGCTGATGGGCCGAATCACAGCCTTTGGGACAGGAGTGCCCTGTATTTCTCCTTTACTAGCAAAGCAATAAACCACCTTTTTTCTTGTTCTCAAAACCGTGTCCTAATTATTGAATTGGCATGGGAGTGGGGGCAAGGATTGACTTTTCTGCAACAACTTCAGCTGAAGCCCCAATTACCACCTTTGGCTTAAGCCCCAATTAAAGATTTACTGGCATATTCACACTTGTTTTATTCAATTTCATTTATATTGATGAGTTAACAATCCCCATCTCTTGTACCAAGAAATGTTATTGAAGTTTCCTGATAAAATTTGTCATTAATTCTACAATACAGATCAGAAGTAATTATTCTTATTAAGTATAAATTTTAAAGTGAAAGGCTAATAAGATGGAAATGGGGCTTTAGTTTAAAAGTTCTCCTAGTAGGAGTGGTATAATAATACCATTTTTTTTCCTTTTTCCTTTATTTTCACTAAAAATACTCTGTAAAAGCAAAAAACAACTGCTGAAGAGATGGGATGGAAGAATTATACACCGTCTGTGATTGCCAATTTGACCTATCCAAAGGAAAAGTAGCCATTCATAACTTTGTACAGGAGGCAGATTTGCAATTTTGAGAATGTGCCTGAAGTCAGGCTCCTTCCCTCCCCCAGAAATTGGGATATCAGGGTTCTATCTTTTATGATTGCATTTCAAAGAGATGGGTCCCAGGAACTTGAGAAAGGCAATTCTGAATTGTAAAATTGGCAAGAAGCTTTTAAAATGATTTGCATCTGAAAGGAGTAGAGAAAGAATTTGCAGCTACTGGGCTTGCTAAAGTAAATGCTATGGGATAAGGGAGGTCAGGAACCCTACTTTTTATATCATCTAGATTCTGTAGTTGGAGAGGATAATGAGGTCAGGGGCCTACATGAAGGAAGAAGCCTGTCTGAAGTTTGGTCAAGCACAGGGAAATGTTAAGGCCACCTTGGTCAATATATTATCATAAAATAAGAATAGTTAGGATTTTATGAATGGGACTGTTCAGAAGTTATGATATTATGAATATCACTACAGATTTTAGTATCAATGGCACATATGCATACATCAAATAGTATTTATATGTAACACAAATAGTATAGTTATTATAATACACTATGTATAAGCTATTATATACACATGTTGGGTTAAATACTAATCAGCAGGTAGAAAAGTTTTCAGTGGGGTTTCTAAAAAATGCAAAAACAAAGGAAATGAAGAACAGAAACTGTCCACTTTCCTTATCTCTGGTCTTTAGGAGAGGATCTAGAAGAGCAACCCTGGTTGCAAAGTAAAGGAGTATACTCATAAAATATCTGAGGATATCCACTATGCAGTGGGCATGCGACCTAACCTATACAATTTCCCTGCTTGTAGAAACAGTGTGACCCTCCATTATATCCCAGTCTGTTGACTCTGAGGAGTGAGTGTATAATTAAATCGTCCACAACTCCATTGAGTCCTTCAAGTTCTTTCTTTGGGAATCACTAAACAGTATACTTGGAGCATTTGCAGTCCTGGGATGAATAAGACACATGAGCACAATTGAGTATGCATGGTTTAAAACAGTATTGCAAATATCTATCTATCTATATATTCAAAATATTATAAACTTGTGAAACTTGTGAACTATTCACATCATTTTTCAGTTATTATTATTAAAATTTTGTACAGTTTAATTACTTTATTAGTCTCCATCATCCTATAAGTACTATTCCATCAATCTTAAAGAGAGAAAACCCTAGATTAGAATGGTTAATGTTATATGCTTAAATGGGTAGAAAACTGATGATAAAAACAAGTTATATAATACCATTCCCTTACTCTGAAGTGAATGAACATAAATAACTATAAAAAAGGTAAATTTCATTCATATTAAATATAGGGACAGAGTCAATTTAGATATTTAGAAAAAATCTAAATATAATATACAAGTAAAAAGTAAAAATTTATTTAAATAATAATTTGATGGCTTTATAATTGTTTTAGTCAGCTCTTTTGTCTCTGTGACCAAAATACCTACAAGAACAAGTTTAGAGAGTAAAATTATACTTGGGTCTCACAGTTTCAAAGATCTCAGTCTATAGACAGCCAACTACATTGCTCTGTACCCAGGAGGTGGCAAAACATTATGGCAAAAGAGTGGTGGAGGAAAGTGACTCAGGACGTAGCCACCAGAAAGCAGAGAGATACTAAACTCAGCTCATAAAACATAAATTCCAAAGGCATGCTCCCAAAGACCCACCTTCTCTGGGCCACATTTGACCTGTCTACAATCGTCAACCACTTAATCCCTATTGGGGAATTAATGTACTGATTAGGTTAAGACTCTAAAAACCCATTCATTTCACCTCTGAACTTTCTTGCATTGTCTCACACATGAGCTTTTGTGGGACACCTCATATCTAAATCATAATAATACATACATAATATATAATGTGCATTTGGTTTGCTATTCAAATTTTAGATTCAAATGTCATAGTGATAAGGAGTTCACTTTTTTGCCCATAAATGCCTTGGTTAATGGACATGCTTCTTCTTAAATATCTCATCCGTATCTCTATTCCCACATTCACTACTTCCAGTTCAGGTATTTAAAAATACTAGAACCCTAGAAGACTACTGAAGACAATCACAATCAGACTTGTTATAGTTTGGATCTGGATCATGCCCCAGAAAGCTCATGTGTTGAAAGATTGGTCCCCAGATCTTGGTATTAAGACATGGTAGAAACTTCAGGAGGTAATGACTTCTTGGTGGAATGAGTTTACTGGTAGCATGTTTTACCCTAGATACTCTTTGTCTTTTTCCTGGCTTGCATGAGTTGAGCAGCTCACCTCTGCCACATTGTCTGCCTCATCTCAGACACAGAATCAATAGAGCAAATGACCATGGACTAAAACTTCTGAAACAATGAGCCAAAATAGATCTTTCTTCCTCTAAGATGATTTACTCAGGTATTTTGTCACAACAAGAGAATGCTGAGTCACTTCCATTCTGTTCTCTGGTCTTCTTTAAAAAGCACTAGTTTTCTCTTTCTACCTAATGAACTTTCATCTTTCTCTCTCCCTGCAATTGCCTTTCCTCTTCCTTCCCTGTATCTACCACCATTTTGTCTAGTATTTTAATAGGGGAACATGGCCCTGATAACTCGAAAAAGCCTGAAACGCCTTCAACTATTAATTTTCACTTTAAATATTTCTCACAGAGAATAGAGAATAGAAATATGATTGTTTTTCTTAGTAAAAATGTGAATAAGGGAAGAGACTATATTAGAATAATCATATTAATATTTTGATATATAACCTAGCCAACAACAAAAGCATACATTTTCCCTGTTGACATGTAAGGACCCCAGAAAGGAAACCCCAACTCTGTCCCATGGATTGACGGCAACCCCAATCAACCGCAGGAGGCGTCACTTGATGCAAACCGCAAGAGGTGTTTATTCCAGCGCTGGGACCCAACTCTAGGAGTCAAGTCCCTAGCAGAAAATCTTGTAGGTTTATAAAGGCAGAAACCACACATCGGGAGGGGTCTCGCATGAAAGGGAAAAGGGGAACAAAGCTGCCGGGAAATTTCAAAGGGGGTCTGGGTTTGCTGATAACATACAACATGTTTTACAATGTTTTACAACAGGGCGTAGATTCTGGTCAATAGTTTCTGGTAATCCTACTGTTTGAGCACTATCTAGCTATCTGGCTCAATTTACTCTTTTACTCTCTGTTTGGGGCTGCTTCTTGGAACAGCTTTAGGGGCTTTGTTCCCATTACTGGGAGGGTGACCTTAGGGAGTTGAGACAATGGGAGGGAGACCTTAGGGAGTTGAGATAACTGGGAGGGTGACCTTAGGGAGTTAAGATAACTGGGAGGGTGACCTCAGACAGCTTAAAAAAATGTCCATTCTTTCAGACACACATATGTTTTTAGACTTTACATAGTAAATCCTAATTGTCAACAGTGGATAGTGACCCTCTTCACAATCTGTGTGTCCAAGGAAGCACAATTAAGGTTTTTGAAACACAATGTTACCATCCAGTTCACTGAAGCTGTAATGTCTCAAGTAAAAGAGTTATTTATTAAGCAGTTTAAGCCAGATTTCTTACATTCAGTTAATGATTGAAAATATAGCATATATTTTCAGGATTTCAACTTACTGTATCACTTGAAAATATTATTAAAAAGTGGATTGAATCAGTAATAAAGTGATTTTTATCTTTATGTTTCACAAGTCATGAGAATATGCATCACTTTATTATAACTAGTAATAAATATAATTTATTAAATATGTTCTATATATTACTTATACTACTAAGGGCTTCATATGCATAATTTTTTAAAAAATTCAACTATCAGTGGTTCTGTATAAAAAACTAATTTTTTAAAATGGTTAAATAATTGTCCCAGAGTAATAAAAATAATCAGTGGTAAAGCTGGAATTTATAAATGATCTAATTTTAAAACACATATAATTGTATGGTTATTGCTTTTTAATACAAGTTAAGATTGCTAGAACTATGTGTTAAAACACATGCAACTAATGTGGATAAAGCAAATTAAATAACTAATTTGTGATATTAGTTTTCTGAATACTTGATCATTCACCATTGCCTTTTGATGTCACAGTCCCCTCAATACTGTTGTGTGAATTTTGACCAAAAATGTTAGTATTCATACAAAATATTTTTCCACAAGTATGACAATAAAAATATCACTCCAAAATTAATATCTCATTCTCTCTCTTTTGTGTGTGTGTGTTTAGGGGCTGGGTACTAGAATTGAACACTAGGGGCTGCTCTAACACTTGAGCTATGTCCTCAACCTTTTTTATGTTTTTTTTTTTTTTTTTTTTTTTTTGATGGGAAGGGGCATTGAGATCTTGTTAAATTGCTGAGGCTGGCACCAAACTTTTGGTTCTTCTACTTCAGCTTTCTGAGTTTCTGCTATCACAGGTATGTGCAACCACATATGGTTCCAAATTTAGTATCTTAAAACAATAATTTCATTTTGCTTCAACTTTCAAGAATGGCTCAATGGGCAATTCTACCTTGGGAGTTTCCAATGAAAATTTCAGAAACGTTTACTTTATCTAAAAACATCCGAATGATTCGCTTGGCTAGGTATTAATAACTGATTTTCTGCTATAATAAAGTACATTTGGGAATGTCAACTTGAGTTTTAAAATGTAGCTTTTGCAGCATAACAATATCAAGGTGTTTAGACTTCTCAACTAATGGCTGCTATCTCCAGAATGAGTGTCTCAACAGTGTCACAGAAGTCACAAGTGAGAAGCAGAAGGGGCAGGGGGAAGACCACAGTGATTCAGTCAGGTAAGGGCCCAGGGGTATTTGGTTTTTCTTTTTTTTTTTTTTTTACAGTACTGGGGATTGAACCCAGGGCCTTGAACTTTGGAGGCAAACACTTTACCAACTGAGCTAAATCCCCAGCTGGGGCCCAGGGGTATTAATTAGCATCTCCATGCTTGCAATGCCTGACAAGGGCAGGTAAATTTGGTTATCAATGGGTTCTGCAGGTCCTTGACATTCCATTCTCCCAGGGTGACCTCCAACTTCCAGAGGCAGATGGCTTTCATGGCTTCCATCTTCTTGATCTGACCTGATTCCCTATTTCTATATTAACTGCCTCTCCCCAATTCTGGCTTCATTGTTTTCAACCAAAGTGTTCCCTTAATGAATGCAGCAATTTGTGTGTCTTCAGATCAACAATATTCATTCTAGTAATCTCAGAAGAATTTGACAAATCACTATTCATTCTTCTAACCCACCAGTATTTGGAAGAAAAATCTTTACTTCTACAGTGTGTTGTGTGTGCTGTGTGAGTGTGTAAAATTCACCTTTTCTCCATCAAATTGACTTTGGTATTATAGATTTCATATTATGGATCTTAGATGGAGAGCATTGATTTTAATTGTTTGAATGCTCTCACATTCTTAATCTATAACTTGATATAATATGGTCCTTTTAATTTCTTTGATTAGGTTTTGGGAGGAATTTTGTATTGTCCATCTCAGTCTTTCGTTATGATGCTTTCGCTTCTTTTCTCCTATGCACTCGTTTGTTTTGTAATTGAAGACATAATGTTGCACTGTACTGATTTACCTGAATTCTTTACATATTAAGTAGTTGCATTTTTGTTCCATACATATGCCTTACTTTTGTTTAAGTTCTTTATTTTCCTCTGCCATAATTCTTTTTAACTTTCTAATTTTATTTTTATTGAAATATTTCTGACATCTAAGTTTAGTCAAATATATTATTATTGTCCTTCGGAATTTTTGTCTATCTTTGAAGTTTAAACATGTATTGCCTATGATTTTCCTTTCTAGCTTGCAAAATACACGTTATGACATCGACATTGTTAAAACCACTCCAGTGCACAGTTCAGAGTTGTTTATTGTGATCACAATGTTGTGTGATAGAACTTTCGAACTTTCCATGTTACATGCCTGAAGCTTCACTCACATTGAGCAGCACTCACTTCTCCTTCCCCAACTCCCAGAAACCACAGCTCTATTTTCTGTTTTGATAATTTTGATGTTTAATACCTCATATACATGAACTCATGCAATATTTACTTTTTATGTTACTGTCTTATTTCAAAGAAACTACAAGTTTCTTTCATGTTGCAATACATTATAAGATTCCTGTAAGGAATCCGGCCTCCCCATCACCTGTCAGTCTGCATTCTGCCAGCCTCTTACGTTATAGGAATTTCCAGCTTACGCTGTCACCATCTTCCTGTCTCCCCATTTCCTCCTAACATGCTATTGGTTCCTCCGAGCCCGCGAGATTCCAATATCTGGGAGAGGCCACGCGCCATCTTTCTCTTTTCTTCCCTTCTTTTCCCCGAGCTGACATGAATCGTCTGCATAAAATAAAGTCCCTTGTGTGAGATCTGGTGTCTGCAGAGCGTTTTTCTGGGAGCTATCCACGAGCCACAACTGACCCTAACAATTCCCTTTTGTTTTATTCCTGAATGATGTTCTACTGTATGTCTAAAATAATTTTTCATTATTGATTCATCCATCTATAGACATTTAGGTAGTTTCTGTCTTTGGATTATTGTGAGTAATGGTACAATAAATTCAAGGGCAAGCATATCCTCAAGAATTTTATTTTAATTCTTTTGGATAAATGGTATTACTAGATCATATGGAATTTCTATTTTTTATTGTATTAGGAATCTCCGTACCATTTTCCTTAATGGCTATACTATATTACATTCTCAAACAGAGTTCCACTTCCTACAGATTCTTTTCAGTAACTCCTTTCTGCTTGTTGGTTTGTTTGCTAGTTTTTGATAATAGAGATTCTAACAGGTGCAAAGTGATATTTCATTATTATTTTAATTTAATTTCCCCAAAAGTTAGTGATATTTGAATTTCTATAACAAAGCTTACACTGATGTATATAACACTGCTACAATCAAAGATTTTTATACTTTCATATACTTTTGTGTTTCTGTTTAGTATTTTTTAATTTCTCTTGGAAGGACTGACTACCTTTAGCATTTTTAATAAGGCAAACTTCCTCAGCATTTGTTTATCTGGGAAAATTATTATTTCTCCTTCATGTTTTAAGAAAAGTCTCAATGGACATATTACTCTTGACTGGCACTTTTTGACTTTTTCAATTTTTCAATTTTTGTCTTTCTTTTGTCTTTCAAAAATTTCAATTTTTGTCTTTCTTTCCATGCTTTCAATATGTTACCCCACTCTCTTCTGGTCTCTAAGAATTTTTGCTGAGAAATTCACTAATACTCTTTTGTGAATGACATATCTTGCTACTTTCAAAATTCTCTCCGTGTTCTTGATCTTTGACAATTTGATTATGTGTTTTGCTGGACTTCTTTAAGGTTCTTCTATTTTTGAAATTTAATTATTTTTAAATCTTTCTTTTTTTGTTCTCTGTGGCCTCCAGGTCTCTGGAGCAATCTGGCTCCCATCAGTACTCCAAAACAGCCACTTTGTGTAGCAAAAGTCAAAAGATACATATGCTTCAGTCTTTTGTGTTTCCCAGGAAGAATCCAGGAGCTGGGAGTCTTCTGAGCACATAGTTTTTGCCAGTGAGGACTGGCAGGAGAGAGTGTTGCACATTCTTCATGGCTTTGATGTAGCTGGCTTCGCACTTGCTAGGGTGCAGGATCTTCTTCACTGAGTTCTGAATATCTCATAAACACTCTTCATCAGTGTGCTTTCATTGGACCAAGGTCTCTGTGGGAGGGTCTAATTTGCTATCTTTCTCATGTCACTCTCTTGCCCTTCAAATTTTTAATTACTATTCAAAATATTTTAATAGATGATCTTTAAAAAAATTCAATCTTGTTTAATACAATGGACCAGGGTAACAAAATGTTTTTTTATTTGGAGGTGTTTATATTCTCTGTCTGTCTAGATATAGAGATTCACTCACTTACCCTCTGTTTCCTCTTAATTGATCAGTAATCAATTATTTAATGTGATTCTTGATACAGTATGAAATATCACAGTTTTTCTAGTCTGTTTTATTGTTTCATCTTTTCTTATGCTTGTTCCTCACCTTTTAAATTACTTTGTGCTATAATATATTTAATAGTTGATGAAGCCAGTCCTAATTCTTTTTTGTTTTTTTTTTTTAACCCACTATATTTTCTTATTTATATTTCTCATAAAGTGAACTGAGAGAAGTAAATTCTCTATTCTCTTTACTTTTTTTTTTTTTTTTTACAGAATCTCAATACTGCTAATTCACAAACACAAATGCTTTTCACATTAGCATAGTTTTATCTCATGACTTTGAAGTTTTATCTGTGGGGTATCAGCCAAGAATTTATCTTATTCTTTCCCAGTTAGATAATCTCTGCAGAAGCAGAGACATTTACATTCATGAAAGGAATTTCTTTATCCATATTTCTTAATATTGTATTTAGGAGACTTTTCCTTTGAATATCTAGTATGTGATAGATTTTGTGCTTGCTTACTGGTGATGCATTGTGTTTTCCTTGGTGTGTGTAAGTGTGTTTGTGCAAAAAAATGATTAAAGTTTGATATGATAAAACATTGTTTCTTTTCTCAGAGAAACCATTCTATACTGAAGTTCTGATAGCATGACAAAACAAAATAGATAGAATGTCATACAGGAATTTTATATAAATGACTGGTCTTAAATAGTTATATTGATATTTTTTTAGTAAATCAATTTTACCTCTGAGCCAGAAGTGTGATCCACTCTTAGAAAATGCTGTAAAATATGAAGCCAGAAGAGCTGACTGCAAGGGAAGGATGTCTAGAAATCCTAGCATATGACAGTTGTGAAAATTCCTAAATATATATAGTAACACGAACACACATATAAATGTGAGCTATATTAAAAGTAGATTTTTGGTGACATAAAAAGAAAAAATCATTTACTTAAATAATATATTTAGGAAAAAAATGTGCAAATTAAAAATCATGTTATGCTAATAAGTTTATAAATAAAAACCTTTTACTTATTTTCATATTTTAAAATGCCAGGGTGACAGTAGTATACTTTTAAAATAATTTTAGTTATAAATTTTGTCATTTAAGAGCTTTTGCTTTAAAAATATATTTTGGAAATATTACAATAAAATAATTATGTACAAACAAGAAAATGTAGCTAAAAATCAGTAATCTCAAGTGCACTGATTATAAGAACATCCTTCTGATAATGGACATATCAAAATATATTTAGGGCAAATAAATAGAAACTATAGTTTTATTTAGATTATAATTTGAAATGAGTGGGCCTAAGAGATTTCCTCGATGTTCCCTGTAATTTAATTAATGAATTTTTAAAAAGTTGACTCTTGGTGAATTCCACATCTGTGTCCTCCGCTAAGCACAAATTTAAAATATTGGAACAAAATAATAAATTTTGTCCTGAGTGTGTATATGATTTTTTCTTTTGTCATTACTGACTAAATAACACAGTGTAACAACTGTTTGCATTCCATTTACATTATATTATGTATTATAAGTTATCCAGAAATGATTTAAAGTATACAGCAGGTTGTATGTGGGTTGTAATCAAATATTATACCACTTTACATAAGAAACTTGAGCATCTGCAGATTTTCATATCTGCAAGGAGGTCCTGGAATCGTTTCTCCATGGATACTGAAGGATGGCTATAAAATTGAATGATTTATTACATTTACATGCTATTTCCATGCTATGTAGAGTCTCCTCATTGGTAAATAATAAAATGTAGGGTATTATTATTAATATGTTTACAGGAGAAGTATGATGCTAGATAGAATTTTATGTTGGGCTGTCAACTTACTGGAGACAGAAACTTTTATACATCGTATGTGGGCAAAATGTAGTGGAAAACCCTATAAACAATAAATAATTCAACTTCTAAACTCATGTATATGGCATAAAAATCAGAAATTTTATTTGACTAGCAGTATCTTCTTCCTCATAGAAAAATATTAGAAGTTATATGAATTCCTAAAACTTATACTGAAAACCATTTAGGTCATCTAAATTAATGTTCTTATCATAGAACAAAATAAAACCCCAAATGGTAGATAACACTATACAAGTTATGGGTCTCATATTTCCCTGGTTCTGGTCCTGGATGTGAAAAATTTGTAATCATCTTCCTAAACAAATTCACCACCAATATTTTATAAAATTCATTAACTTGTATCATTTACCACATGCATTAGATTATTACTTAAATCTTAATTTCAATATGAACATTATTTAAATATTGCACATATCCTATTAAACATCTTGTATATGGGCTGGAGTTGTGGCTTCGTGGTAGAGCACTTACCTCACACAGATGAGGCACTGAGTTTGATCCTCAGTACCACATAAAACAAATAAATAAAATAAAGGTATTATGTCCATCTAAAACTAAAAATATTTTTAAAAAATAAAAAATAAAACATCTTGCATATATTTAATTTCCAGACATGTATATACTAATCTCCAGATATAGTTCCATATTAATTTTTCAGAATATATATGTAATTTAAGCAAGTCAATAACAAAATAACAAATACTCTAATTAAAAGTCAGGGAATGACCTGAGAAGAAATTTCTGAAATAGTACATACAAATTGCAAACAAATGAAAAAGTGCCGAACATCACCAATAACCATAAAAATTCAAATTTAAGAAACAATGAGCAATCACCTCACACTTGTTGGATTGGTTATTATCAAAAAATGAAAAACAAAAAAAATGCCAGTAAGGATACAGAGAAAGTGGAACTCTCATATACTGTTGGTAGGAATTTAAATTAAACACAGCCATTATGAAGAATAATGTGAATGTTCACCAAAGTACTTGAAATAGGTTTAGCATAAAATTCAGCAATTCCATTACTGGATGTATCCCCAAAGGAATTTAAATCAGTATGTCAAAGAAACATCTGTACTCAAACGTTCATTACAGCTCTACCCAGAATAGTCAAGCTATGGAATCAACTAAGGATAAATGGGAAAAGAAAATGGTCTGTGTGTCTGTATGTGTGTGTGTGTGTGTGTGTGTGTGTGTGTGCGCGTGCGTGCGTGTGTGTGTAAGGGAGTGATGTTATTTGTCTGTAAAACAGAATATATTATGTCATTTGTACCAACATGAAAATAGCTGGAGAACACTACACTAAGTGAAAAAAGTATAACACAGAAAGACAAGCACCGCGTATTCTCACATATATATGAAAATTCAAATTTAACTTCAGAGAAGGAAAGCATAGACCTGTAGTTACCAGAAGATAGGAAGGGTGTTGAGGAAGGAAGGATAGAAAGATTACAGTTGAGTAGAAGGAAAGAGTTGGAGAGGAGGTATAATTCCTAATATTCTATAGGATGTTAGAATAACTACAGTTGACATCTGTAAATTGAATATTTTTCAAAATAGTTACCAGGAAGGACTTTCAATGTTCCTAACATACACAAAAATGACACATACTTGACTAAGATAACAGATATGCCAATTGCTCCATATGATTACTACATATTACATACATGAATAAAAATTCACATTGTACCTCATATATGAACAAATACTATTATTTTATTAAAATACATTTTTAAAAATTGAAGGAAGTTACTTCCTGCTATTCAATTTATAAATACATCTCAACTAGTATTTTACTGGTATGCTCAAAACAGTATTTTATGTATTATTTAAATTGATTAATTTTTGATTGATAAAATAATATATTTTATAATATACAAAAGATTTCAAAATATGTGAACATAATGGAATTACTGAACTGAGCTATTTGTCATATGTATTGCCTCGCATATTTAATATTGTTGTAAGAACACTTACTTAAAATCAACTCTAGCAATTTTCAAGAAAATAGTACATTGTTATTAACCATATTGTTATACAATAGATACCATGAGCCTTTTTATGTAACTGCAATTTTGAATAAAACATACTTTAAAATGAAAACATAAATAGTCAAAAATTTGTACAAGAGTTATTACATCTTAACTAAAAGTTTAAGTTTTATTTACTAAAAAGTCTCAAAGCAAGGTGATTAGAAAGCTATTACACTTCTTAGTAATAGAAGAAATATCACACCTCCTTTCACTGTTTTTGTCAGCTTTTTTTTCCTGCTATGACCAAAATACTTAACCAGAACAATTTTAGAGGAGGAAAAATTTATTTGAAACACACAGTTTCAAATGTTTCAATCCATAGACAACAGGCTTGATTCCTCAGGGCTCAAGATGAGGCAGAATATCATGGTTGAAGAGTGTGGTAGAGGAAATCAACTCACGGTGATGATCAGGAAGCAGAGAGAGAATCCACTCGCCAAATACAAAATATATTCCGGAAAGGCACACCCCATCCTCCAGCTACTCCCTACCCACCTTCAGTTACCGCTCAGTTAATCCCATAAGAGGATTAATTCATTGGTTGAGTTAAGGCTCTCATAACCTAATTATTTCTCCTTTAAACCTTCTTTCCTTTCTCATACATGAGCTTTTCGGGGACACCTTACATTCAAACCATAATATTCACCAAATCACATAACAAAACAAAGCACAGAAAATATCTGAAGCCAAGATAGTAGTAGCAGAACAACTGATGCATTAAGGTAGCACACATCAAGTGATCAAATTCATGAAAAGTTGTTGAATAATGTTGGCTTTTCCTCTTCTGCTTTTGTTTGCTTGCTTTTCTTTGCCGTATTGGGGATTTAAACTGGGCCTTGTTCCAGCTATGCAGGACTCTATCTCTAAGCTACATCCTAATGTTTCATCTATTTCCTTCCTTTGCTTGTTGCAAAGAGTTCTTGCATTGCATGAGTAATTTATGTCACTAACATTCTCGATTTTCTTTAGATAGGCTATCATTAAATGAAATGTTTCCTCAAAGAGAAAAATGATCCCTGCGATGAAATTTTAACTGGATAAGTTGCAATTCACCCTGCAAAATACAGGACAACAGCTGATATATAGTCCATGCTTAATTAGTGATTGTATTACTTAAATGAATGATAACTAATAATTTATATATTTCCATTTCTGGAATTTTTTCCTTTGTAGAAAATGACAGTGTTTACATTTTCAGATATGTGCATTTAGGATCCATTATGACAAGAAGATGGAGAATTTAGAAGAGCACATTTGATAGACTTGGTTCTGCCTGAGGACAGTGTCAAGGAGAGAGTGATAGGTGGTTGCTGGAACCATTTTATGCCTTCAAGGTCCATGTTGATATCATGGACTTTTTTTACAGAAAATGGAAGAAGGAACTCTGGCCACCACTGTCTCTATTTTGGGACATTCTTATACTCATATAAATGAAATTCTGTTGTTTTGCTCAGTTGTCCTTAAGTGAAAGTTCAAAAGTGAGCGAGGATCTCAGGGAACTTTCAGTCATTTCTTGCTCTCTGACCATTGTTTCCGTTAAAGAAGAACAGGTTTTGGAGTCTGACATCCATGAATTTAAATCATGAAAGGACTCATAGTTTTAGAAGTTAATAATGTCTTTAAGCACAGCACTTCATGCCTCGTCCTCATTCCCCTCATTCTTTTTGCTTTGTGGATTAAAAAGAATCAGGAGCCAAACTATGATCCTGTGGTCTCTGCTCCTTCTTCTGTCACAAAGAAACCAGCACAGAGACTGCTGCCCAAGTTCTGAGATTGGAATCAAGTCCAGGTAGTAGAAAATCAGAAGGATGGAACATTCTTCTCCCTTTCTTATGCCAAGGCCATAGTCAATCCAACCATTGTAACCTATGGTCATCTGAACAGACTTGGAAAATAGTCTCTGGACCCAGTTGTCTCATTATTTCCCTGAGGTGCAGGAGAAGGTACACAGATTCTAAGTCTGCAATTTATGTGGAATCATGAAATGCTGCTTGGCCTTTGTGGTACATCACAGTCTCCAATATATTGATGTCTTATTTTTTCCTGTATCTCCAGAAGTGGAAGAAAAGGGAAAGGGAAATTTGTCACAAAATATTAGCAAATTTCATTACAAACACTTCTTATTTTATAGCTTCACCATAATAAGTTAGATACATCTTATTTAATATGAAACATCACTATAAATTAGTCTCTATGTGTACCCCCATTTTGGGGATGAGATAAAAGAGTCTTAGAACAGTTAGTCACTCACTGATATCTGTCAGGTGGTCGAATGGCAAAGTCGAATTTCAAACCATGGTCATTCTGACTCTAGAACTTGAATTCTTACACTATATTGAACCCAGGCCAGTGATTTTTTTGGCTCAGTGACTCCAAGAAAGTAGCTGCTAAGTGAAGATCATAGAAGTTTCTCACTGTGATTCAAAAAACGACAACTGCTGTTCCTGCTGTTCTTTCCTTGCTTACATGTGGGGCCATAGACACCAGCACAGATCTGAAAAAAGTTAGCTTTTTATTGTAACCATCATCTCCATGGGTGGATTGAGGGGATGGATGGTGAGGCAGTAGATAACAGACATGCTAGGGGCGCAGGTGTGTTTCCAGATTAGACAGGAGGCATCACAGGCACAAAGAAGCTCTGACTGAAAGAGAAGGATAGCAGATTGCTTCCTTACAGCCCAGACAGTGGGACTCCTCTTGTCCTTATCTTCAGGTCCTGGCAACCCAGACTGGTTCCCTGGATACAAGAGCTTCTCTGCTTGCAGGAACTGAATCATCAAATGTGTTTGAATTTGTTCAGACAATCTCAGAAAGGACAAATGTTCCCTGAAAAGGACCAGAAGTTCTATTTTTAGAGTACAAAGGAGTTGGGTTTATAAAACACTATATATGACCAATGTACCTAGGACCAGGTGTCATAGTTTTTATAGTGATATTAAATTTAATCATTAGGAAGTCATAGCAACATTCCTTTTTACTATACAGTGAGTATTTGAAACAGATTTTGCTCAGTAAATTATGTTATGATATTAAATATCATTTACTGTAATCTCTGGACCCACCCCAAAATATCATCATATTTTGTTTGTCTTTCTATGTACATGATATATCATTGAATTATACTACCGTCGTTTTTTTATTTGTCTCTGTAAGGAGAGAATGCAAATCTGGACCTCAAGGAATGTTGTGATTGTTGTTTTCAAGGTATCAGAATAGGAATCATGTTTTTCACTATTTCTATCTCTCATAGCACCTAGAATAATGTCTTACACATATTTTTTTCAGTGTTTTCAAGGTTAAGTTTTCTTTCCCTAACCCTTGAACAAACTAAGCAATGTAAAGAGTGGACTGCATATTATATTTGCCATCCTGACTCAGGTAACTTTTCATTAGTTGTTTGTTTAATTTGGCTTAATATTGTCTGGAATTTATGATGAAAGTGCTTCCAATTTGGAAATATAAATATAGTCGAATAACTACATTAACCTGGCAATTCTAAGACAGGATATGATACAAGAAAGGAAAGAGTAAATAAAATGGTGGCCCCAGAAAAAATGGTCATAGTCATAAAGTGGTCCCTGAGGAAGATGGTCACTATCCCAAAATAGAGTGCAAGAGGCCATGAGAAGAAACAAGGTTGGCCTGGCTGGCTGTAATGAATTCCTGGAGAATCTAAACTTCAGGAGAAGGATTGAGACGTAATGTTGACAGAAACTTCTTGCAAAAGCCTATTCTTGGGTGGTGAAAACATGTGCTTCTTTAATAGTAATTTTAGAAAGGGTTGAACCTCAGTGGGAGGAAAGAGAAACCACTTTGAAATTGTAGCGATTTGAGCTTAAGATAGTGCAAGTGGACTCGGAAAGGCACTGACTCCCAACTCAGTCCTCATGAACAAACGGCACTGGCAATCTTCCTGCTGTGGGTGGATCTGGAAATGTTACCTGAGCTGGGTTCTACACTCCATGTGGAATAGAGCAGGAAGATCCCTCAAAACCCACTGTCCTCGATGGATGAAGTAATACGTCAACCTCACACAAAGACTTTATCTATTCTTATGGGAAAAAAAGGACATGTGTCTAATGTGGAGGAAAAAAAGCAGGGGAGACCCAGGAAACCACATTACGTACCTCAGCATCTCCTGCTTTGCCCTGTGACCTTTTATTGTACGGTATGCTTGTGTTTACAAGTAAAGCTTGATACTTTAGAAAAACCCTGATTTCTGAGATTATGAGTTCCCAATTTGATGCTATATGTTAGTTCAAGAGAGCATACAGTTGCGAGCTAAAGGAGCAGCGTTTCAATCACCTCTATGAAGAAGTATGCATAGCCCTGGGCTTTCCTTATAATCGTTCCATGGCTTATATGTACTTTTATCTTTAATTCCATTGCTGGGGCAAATATATTATCCATGTTTAATCTCTGTCATGACAGAAAAGAACCATTATATCAAATTTTGCACATTATAAGTCAAGTAATCAAGTTTTTTGTAGATTGTATAATTCTATACATTATGTGATTAAAATTATAGACACTTGGAAAAAAAAAACAAAATTAAAGAGCTAGTAAAAAGATTATTGGTTGCCAGGTGCTTGGGGGGTAGAAATGGATGACTATGTCAAACATAGGGAAGTCATTTTGTATGATGGATATATAGCTCTATATGACGGATATGTGTCATTGTACATCCATAAATATTCATAATCTGAAACACCTATAGTGAACTAATGTACTATGGGATTTGGTGATGATGATGTATCATTGTTGGTTTAGTCTATTTTAACGAATGTACCACTCTGGCATTGGATATCGATGGCAGGGGAAATGTGTTGAAAGAAAGAGCATATTGGAACTAACTTTTATTATAAACCTAAAACCTTTAACAATAAATACAATACAAATATCAAGTAACACATTTTTACTTTCACGGTAGAAATTAATGAGCTAATGTTTAGAAATGAGTAATGTAGACTATTTACATTTAAACTACAACAAACTTGGCTTAATATTTACATATTGTTATGGCAAGGTATTAGGTGTCCCTCTAAAGCTCATGTGTGAAACAGTACAAGAACATTCAGAGATGAAATGATTGGGTTATGACGCCTTAAGCCATCACATGAACTAACTCCCTGATGGGGATTAGCTGGTAACTGAAAATAGGGTAGGGTGTGGCTGGAAGAGGTGGTCCTTGGGGCCATGCCTTTGGGGTGTATATTTTGTATCTAGCAAGTGGAGATTTCTCTCTCTTCTTGCAGATTATTATATGAGCCTCTTCCGTCCACCACACCCTTACACCATGATGCTCCACCTCACCTCCAGCCCTGAGGAATGGAACCTATGAACGAGACCTCTGAAACCATGAACCCCCAATAAACTTTTCCGTCTTAAATTGTTCTCATCATGTCGTTTAGTCACAGCAGTAAAAAATCTGACTAAAGCACATATATTTTTGAAGATCAAGCATTATTGAGGTGAATGTGAAAATAAAACACAAATGACTTTTACATAAAGCCTTCAATGGAGCTATATATATCTGGTAAAAATAAAATGAACAATATTTTTAAGTTAAAAACAAAATTCAACACAAAATAACAATAGTGGAGATGTTAACAAAGCCCACTTGCCTGAAATTACTGAACTTTTCAAATATCTTATAGACAACCTAGTGGACTCTGTAATGTGAAACATTGAGTAACCTTCCCCCAACTCAGTGATATATCAAAACATCTCCTTAAATAAGCCCTAATTAAATGCTCATTTTAGTTTATGGATCTTAGAATTTCAGGAACTTTCAAGTATGTGATTATTAGACCATGAACAAGTAGCAATTTTATTTATCTATGCCCATGGATATTATTGGAACCATATTATTCCCTTGTGAGAAACAAGGAAAAGGTCACTTTTTAAATAGGAATCACTCAAGTACACTTAGCTGAAAATTGTAAATATGCATTGCTGACTCACTTATTCAACCAGACTGTTTGATTAAAAGGAATAATCAATCTTTTGTAATTACATTACTCTACATATTACCTTGTTAAATAACTTAAAGCAAGATATTGCATTGTTGTGGTATTAGGAGCATATGTGAAACCTGTTTTTCTCCTCTTTTTAAGTTCCAGAGTTTCGTTCTTGTCTCTTCCATATAGTTGCAATGCCTCAGAGATTTCCAGAAATGTAAACAGGCACATCAGGAGGAAATTTATGCGAACATTCTTCCTTCTTCCAGCTCAGCAACACTGCGTGGAAACCCTCTCCTGGTGTGTTTGCACAAAGAAATCTCATCATTTTCAGAATCCTGTCCCTGATACACAAAGTTATATAAACTAACTCCACCCTTCTTATCCAATTCTCAGTTTCTATTTCCGAACTTTGATTTTTAGTTTATTTATTTTAAAGAGTTTAAAGCTATAATCTATATTTATGCTACATGGTAGGATTTCATATTCATGCTTTATATAATACTTTATACTATTATATTTAGATAAATATAAATTTTATATTAGAATATGTACATTGAATTTATTAAAATATTACCATATTCAAACAATATGAATCAGAGCCTCCTGCATCAGCACCTAGTAAGTTGTGTAAACTACAAATCTTATTTCCATCGTATATAAAGTGTTCTAATAAGGATTATTGTGTGGAGCAAATGACATTTTATATAAAAAACCTCTATCATAATATCAGACACCTCTGTTAAGTTTAGCTAATGATGGAACTGTCCATAATTTTCATTGTTTGAATATTGCAGCAAATTTGTAGTTCATAGCCAGGTGTGCAACTCATAGTAACACACTGAACGAGAACAATGAATCTGGTGTGCTAAGTATGTCTTCAAGAAATGTATATAAAATACTTCTAGCACATGGAATAAGCATTTGGAAAACTAAACAAAACCTGATATTCTGAAGCACATTCCTTTTTACTTTTTACGTTTTATTTTATTTTTAACTGATAAATGTATATATTTTATGGCATAGGTATTAGGTATTTTATGGGGTACAATGTGATGGGATTTTTTTGTTTCTTGTTGGTTGTTCACAGTACTGGGTACTAAACCCAGGGGTACTCTACTACTGAGCTACATTCCCAGCTCTTTTTTTTTTTACTTTGAGGACAGCATCTCAGAAGTTGCCAAGGTTGGCCTTGAACTTTCCAATCCTTCTTCCTTAGCCTTCTGTGTCACTTTTATTACAGGTGAGTACCACCATGCCCAAAGATGTTTTGATATATGTATATTCGCTGCGAAATAATTAAATCCAGCTAACTACCGTATCAGTGCTCAAATATTCATAATTTTATTTGTAGTGAAATATTTATAAGTCATTTTTTAGACATTTGAAATATATAATACGTTATTAGTAACTGGATTTATCATCCTGTATAGTAGGTAGCCTAAATTTGTTATTCTTAGAATGTTTAACTGAAACTGTGTACCTTTTGCCAGTATCTCCCCTTGACTTGGCCACCTTTCCTTTTGCTTTCTTTCTATACTCTACATCTAGGACATTATACTTTTTTTGATTTACATATGAATGAGATCATGTGCTATTGCTCTCTAGTGTGCCCTGGCTCCTACTACTTAACATAATTTCCTTTAGGTCCATCCATGTTTTTACGAATGGAAGAATATCCTGTATTTTAGCAGCTGAATAGTATTCTTTTTCCTTTTTTTATGTTCTATTAAATTTTTAATTTTATATTTTTATATTATATTTTAGTGTATGTGTGTGACCTATACCTGCAACCCCAGCCACTCAGGAGCTGAGGCAGAAGGGGATCACAAGTTTCAGGCCACCCTGGGCAAGCTCAAGATTAGAAAACAACTAAATAAAAAAGAGCTGGGTGGGGTGTGTAGCTCAGTGATAGAGAGTCCCAGGTTAAGTTTCTGTAGCACAAAAATATATAAAATTTCAATTAATTAATTAAATTTGTACATACATATCTTTTTAGAACCCATTGTTTCTACATCTTGCTTATTACAAATAATACTACAGTGAACATAGCAGCATAGATATATCTTTGATGTACTGATTTTGAACCCTTTAAACATATATCAGAATGGAATAGTGAATAATATGGTAAATTCTATTGTTAGCCTTTGTATTTCTTTTTCAGAATCTCCGTGCTTTTTTCTATAATGGCTGTAGAGATTACAATACCACGAATGCTGTACAGATACTCTTGTCTACACATTCTCACAAATGTGTTTTCTGTTTGTTTTTTTAAATAATAGCCCATCTAATAGGGGTAAGGTAACTTCTCATTATGATTTTAATTCGTATTTTTTTGATAATTAGAAATTCTGTGCTCTTTTATACATCTACTGAGCATTTGTATGAGTTATTTTGAGAAAAGTTTGCTCAGATTCTTTTCCAATTTTTTTTTAAGCTAAAGAATGGGAATTTATTCCTTCAAATGAATCCATTTTACATACCCATTGGAAAAATCTTCATATTCCCTCATAGGCTATGTGTCCCACTTTCAAACAAACAAACAAATAACATATTCTAGAGCAGAATCTAATTTGATACTCTTCAAATCATTACATGCATAGTTTCCCATAATGGAAAATATTTTGCCATACAACACATATATATGTTTTGTATCTAATGCTTGAGCCAATCTGTGCTAAAATGGTAGATTTTTTTTTTTTCAGGTTCACAACTTTTATATCTTTAAAATTTTTTTTAAATTTTTTACAGACTGAATTTTGATCCATCATATACAAATGGGGTACATCATTTCATTTCTATGTTTGTACACGATATAAATTCATATCATTCGTTTAATCATACATGTACATAGGGTAATGATGTCTGTCTCATTCCACCACTTTCATAGTCCCCGTCCCTCTCATTTCCCAGATTGAGTAATGCTGTCCTCCTCACTTGCCCCTTCTGTAACAGAAGAAAAAAGATGATTTAGCAAATGATGCTAAGATTTTTGATTACAATGTTAACTCTACTGCTTTTTGTTGGTTGCTTAATTTCCTTTTCTTTAATTTTGATTCATTATACACAAATGAGGTACAACTTTCATTTCTCTGGTTGTACATGAAATAGAGTCACACCATCTGTGTAATCATACATGTACATATGGTAACAATGTTTGTCTCGTTCAATTATTTTTCCTTCCCCCCACCCCTCCCCACCCCTCATTTTCCTGTACACTATCCATCCTTCCTCCATTCTTGCCTCCCCAACACCCCCCGTTATGTTTTGTTTTCCTATTATTGAGTAGTCTGAGTAGTTCATTTATATGGAATATTATTCACTTAATGTATGATTTGCAAATATTTCTCCCTTTCTGTGGGTTGTTTCTTCACTCTGTTATTTTCCTTATTATGCAGAAATAAAGTTTACTATAAAGTTTGATGTGATCTCATTGACTATTTTTGCTTTCATTGCCCAGCACATGCTTTTTCAATATTCATGAGATAAAGAGTAATTCTAGAAATGCAACGAAGGTCTTTAAATTGTCTGTTCCCTACTACTTAAATCAAACAAACAATACATAAAGCATTGACTTTGAATAAAAAGATATCAAAGCATTTGATGTTATAAAAAATATTACATGATGGTATTTCCTTTTTCCAAACACGAATTGCTAAAAATCTATAATTCTATCCCCAAGAAAAAAATCAGTGTTTTGAAATCATAAAACATACAATTCATGCCAGGTGCAATGGCACTGCCTGTAATCCCCCAACTTGGGAGGCTGAGGCAGGAAGATCAGGAATGCAAAGCCAGCCTCAGCAAAAGTGAGGCACTAAAGCAACTCAGTGAGATCCTGTCTCTAAATAAAATATAAAATATGGCTGGTTATGTGGTCAGGAGTCCAGTGTCCCTGAGTTCAATCCCTGGTAACAAAAAAAAAAAAAAAAAAAGGTGATTTATAAATGAGTATATTATATTTCTGTACTTTAGAAGCTGAATCAGTTGTTTACCAATTGAGATATGAAGAGAGATTAATAATTTAAGGGATAAAGCTGAGTAAAATGAGATTTGCTTAATTGAACTCAATTATACTGCCATTTTACAAATACAATTCCATGTCTGAATATGATTTATATTTCAGGAATAAGTAATGACCTTTTACCTTTTCAATGCTTAACAATAAACAATGTGACTATTATTTTATATTAAGCCAATCTCTAAACAACTCAAGGTGAGGACCATTATGTTTGCTTCACTTATGGGGAATCTGGGTTACAGGATGTCAGTGCCTGTCACAGTAAGGATATGGCTGAGGTGGGGTCTAACATCAAGTCCTAGAATTTGATTCCCAAAATTATTCTATTATATTGGAGAAAAAGTAATTCTAGAAATACAACAAAGGTCTTTAAATTGTCTGTTCCCTACTACGCAAATCAAGAGATATTCAATTGACTTAGCATTAAATGAGAATGTTAAAGCATTGGTTAATAGAAATTTCCAACTATATATGCTGAATACAAATGAAAAACCACTTTTGACAATATTAATTCTGCCTATCCAAGAACATGGGAGATCTTTCCATCTTCTAAGGTTTTCTTTCATTTCTTTTTTAGTGTTCTGTAGTTCACATTGTAGAGGTCTTTCATCTCTTTTGTTAGATTGATTCCCAAGTATTTTATTTTTTTTAAGCTATTGTGAATGCCGTAGTTTTCCTAACTTCTCTTTCTGAAGATTCATCACTTATGTATAAAAATGCATTGGATTTATGAGCATTAGTCTTATATCCTGCTACTTTACTGAAATCACTGATGGGTTCTAAAAGTTTTCTGGTGCAATTTTCTGGTTCCTCTAAATATATAATGATGTCATCAGCGAACAGGGATGGTTTGAGTTCTTCTTTTCCTATTCGTATCCCTTTAATTTCTTTGGTCTGTCTAATTGCTCTGGCTAGAGTTTGAGGAGAATGTTGAATAGAAGTGGTGAAAGAGGGCATCCCTGCCTTGCTCCAATTTTTAGGGGGAATGCTTTCAGTCCTTCACCATTTAGAATGGTATTGGCCATGGGCTTAGCATAAATGGCCTTTACAATGTTAAGGAATGTTCCCACTATCCCTATTTTTTCTAGTGTTTTGAGCATGAAGGGATGCTGTATTTTATCAAATGCTTTTTCTGCATCTATTGTAATAATCATGTGATTCTTGACTTTAAGTCTGTTGATATGGTGAATTACGTTTATTGATTTCCAGATGTTGAACCAATCTTGCATCCCTGGGATAAAACCCACTTGATCATGATGCACTATCTTTTTAATATATTTTTGTATGTGATTTCCTAAAATTTTGTTAAGAATTTTTGCATCGATATTCATTAAGGATATTGGTCTGAAACTTTCTTTCCTTGATGTGTCTCTGTCTGGTTTAAGTATCAGGGTGATATTGGCTTCATAGAATGAGTTTGGGAGGGTTCCCTCCTCTTCTATTTCATGGAATACTTTGAGGAGTATTGGAATGAGCTCTTCTTTAAAGGTTTTGTAGAACTTGGCTGAGAACCCATCTGGTTCCGGACTTTTCTTGTTAGTAGGCTTTTGATGACTTCCTCTATTTCATTACTTAAAATTGATCTATTTAAATTGTATATGTCCTCCTGATTCACTTTGGGTGAATCATATGTCTTTAGAAACCTGTTGATGTCTTTGAGATTCTCTATTTTGTTGCAGTATAGATTTTCAAAATAGGTTCTTATTATGTTTTGTATTTAAATTGTGTCTGTCATGATATTTCCTTCTTCATTCTGAATTTTAGTAATTTGAGTTTCCAATACCAGAACTTCAACTATACTACAAAGCAATAATAACAAAAACGGCATGGTATTGGCACCAAAATAGACAGGAAGATCAATGGTACAGAATAGAGGACACAGACACAAACCCAAATAAATACAGTTTTCTTATTAGACAAAGATGCCAAAAATATGCAATGGAGAAAAGATAGCCTCTTCAACAAGTGGTGCTGGGAAAGCTGGAAATCCATATGCAGCACAATAAATTAACCCCTATTTCTCACCCTGCACAATAATCAACTCAAAGTGGATCAAGGACCTTGGAATCGGACCACAGACCCTTCATCTTATAGAAGAAACAGTAGGTCCAAATGTTCAACATGTTAGCTTAGGATCAGACTTCCTTAACACAGGACTCCCATAGCACAAGAAATAAAAGCAAGAATCAACCACTGGGATAGATTCAAACTGAAAAGCTTTCTCTCAGCAAAGGAAACTATCAGTAATGTGAAGAGAGAGCTTACAGAGTGGGAGAAAATCTTTGCCACTCATACTTCAGATAGAGCACTAATTTCCAGAATATATAAAGAACTCAAAAAACTCTACACCAAGAATACAAATAATCCAATCAACGAATGGGTTAAGGAAATGAACAGAAGATTTACAAGCAATCAACAAATATATGAAAAAATGTTCAACATCTCTAATAATAAGAGAAATGCAAATCAAAACTACCCTAAGATTCCATCTCACCCCATTAGAATGGCGATTATCAAAAATACAAGCAACAATAGGTGTTGACGAGGATGTGGGGAAAAAGGTACACTCATACATTGCTGGTGGGGCTGCCAATTAGTGCAGCCACTCTGGAAAGCAGTGTGGAGATAGATTCCTTAGAAAACTTGAAATGGAACCACCATTTGATCCAGCTGTCCCACTCCTTGGCCTATAGCCAAAGGACTTAAAATCAGCATACTAGAGATACAGCCACATCAATGTTCATAGCTGCTGAATTCACAATAGCCAGATTGTGCAACCAACCTAGATGCCCTTCAATTGATGAATGGATAAAGAAACTGTGGTATATTTATACAATGGAATATTACTCAGCCATAAAGAATAATAAATTATGGCATTTCCAGGCAAATGGATGAAATTGGAGAATATCATGCTAAGTGAGATAAGCCAATCTCAAAAAAACAAAGGACGAATGATCTGGCTGATAAGTGTATGATGATACATAATGGGGGTGGGAGGGAGGTAAGAATGGAGGAAGAAGGGACTGTATAGAGGGAAAAGAAGGGTGGGAGGGGTGCGAGGGAAGGAAAAAAATAAAAATGAATTAAACACCATTACCCTATGTAAATGTATGATTATACAAATGGTATGCCTCTATTTCATGTACAGAGAAACAAGTTGTACCCCATTTGTTTATAATAAAAAAATAAATTAAAAGAAAAATCACTTTTAAGTGTTATTTCTAAATTTTTTAAAAGTGTCATTTTCTAAAATAATGTGTCCTCTAAACTTTTTTCACAAATTTCCTTACACATGAAATTCATGTGAATCTTTCTTATCTCCATAATATTTAATAATATGTATATTATGCTTTTATTTGAAAAGTGAGTCTATAGCTCCATTTGTAATATATAAATTTTTTAAAGAATCAGCATTCATAGCTTTTAATGTCTTATTTAAATAATATTTAATTTTGGGCAAAGTTTGATAAATCATTTCAGTAAATTGTGTTTTCTCTAAAATTATTTAAAAATCAAATATCACATATATGTGTTACATACATGATATACGAAGCATGTATGTTATTTGACCTTTTGACTTCCTGAAACATTATATTTTACTGTATATGTGTTAAATAAGCAAATGTTTTAAAAGGCAGTAATCTTTTAATATTAGAAGTGGAAATTATATAAACAAAATTTTTAGTGTTCTTTTCCAAATTTAAAATGCAAATTAATTATTGCACATTTCAGTAAATAAAAAAAAATTAGGGAATCTTAAAGATGACTATGCAACATAAATATTAAAATATATACACCTCTATTCTCTAGAAACTCTAAAAGTAAGAATTCCATAAAGATAATAAGTAATCCTGTAGAATAGACTGCCCCACCTTGATAAAAACATGACCTAACTCCCATAGAGAAATTCCCTTGATTTTTCATAGCCCCATTAACTGATGATCTCACCTATGTAGTTTGTAAATACATTGATTCATGACTTTCTTTTGTTCTGGTGTAAAAATTTGTGTGACCTCTTCCACAGTAGAACACATCCAGGGTGACATGAATCCATGATCTCAGGTCTTTGTCACTCATAATTGCTCAAACTAAACTATTTTCTTTTTCCTTTAAAAGATACTTGTTATTTCATGTCCACAGGCAATGAAAACCTTGGTAGCTCTTCATATCTCCACAGTTTTAGATGGAATAAGTCAACAGGGGCTAAAAAATCTATTTCCAAAATGACGCACTCACAAATGGCAAGTGTCATTTCTGGTTGGCTGTTTCTCAGTTAGGCTTCTCTATAGGGTCACTTGATTTTGTTTACATATGGATTTCAAAACAAGCATCCAAAGAGAAAGAATGCATTAAATGCCAGTCCTTAAGATCTAGTCTCAAAAATTGGTCTAGATTGTTACAGGAATAAAATTCATACTGCCTACCAAGTGACCAGTTATTTGGGAGATAGAATCTTGTGGAAGAAATCAGGTTCATTATTCAACCTGGCCCTAAAGAGGATAAAGGGGGTCCTGAAGAGGATAAGACCCCTCAATTATTTATTTTGAGGGATTTTAATTCAATGAAGGGCTTTTATGGGATGTAAAGGAGGTACAGTGTGGCTGTAGGCTTGGTGGAACACACAGATATGGCTTATGTGTACTCCAGAATATCCCAAGGAACTTTGACTTCCAATAGCTAGTTACTAAGGAAAGGTGTTACAAAGGTTGTTTGGGTCTGTGAATCTAAGAAAAATTTAGCAGTTCATATCTTAACTATCCAGGAAGAATGGAAGAGACTTTAAAGGATTAGGGAGTTGAAGCAAAGGACAAAAGAGCAGGTAAATGGTAGTATTGAAAAAGTCCTTGTCACAGAGTCACCTGGGTTTTCATAAAGCATTACGAAGTCACAAGGCCAAGTTTCAGGATTGAAATCATAAATAATAGACCCTAATCTTGGTGATCTGTGAATTGAAAAAAAGAAAAAAAACAGGGACATGTTTTAAAACTGCCATTTCAATTTAGTCATCAAAAATATCTTAAAGCCCATTTGAAATTTTACTATTAGAACCTTTGAATATCTGTTAATAGATGTATTCAAGTATAAATCTGAAAGTTTCTACAATTCTTAGGAATAGATTTCTGTTAGGTTGGTAACACAAGGTTTTGATTACTAGATCTGCTGCTTTGTCAATGAGTGAACACTAACCAAAAATAAATTCATTCGATTCTTTATTCTAGGAAGTTGTAATTGGATCTGCAAAACAGTACATTTTTTCAAAGTGGATTGATTTCAGATTATGTAAGGAATTTTTTAGAGACTATTTCAGTCTATGTGAACGTCAGAAAAGTGAAATCAACTTAAAGAGAAATAAAGACAGGAATTAAATGGGGATTAATGAAGAAATAATACATGAAAGAGAAACAAGTTCCAAGATACTTTATTAATGACCAATTCTAGAGTCATTTTCTCACTCATTTATGTATTAATTCATACTTAATATTTCTTCTAGACCAGCCCCAGGAGTTACAATGGTAAACAAAAAGATGGAGGTCCTTTCTCTTAAGAATTCTACATAAAAATGAGGGAAATTGTAAACAAATAGCAAGATGAATAGGTTGAGAAACTTTCAGGTAGGGATAACTCTTAAGATTGGAGGTAAGTTCAAAGATGCTCATTAATTTCATGGTTTAAAAAAAAAGTCTAACAGATATCATGCCTTCTAAATAATCATTATGAGACAGTCAGGAGTCACCACAGTGAGGGGAAAGGTTGGGACAGTGAAATAAACCCATGTGTGTAATAAAATGTTGTCCTTTGAATATGGCATGTCACTTCTTTACCCTTGTATTCTTTACAACAGATGGCAAGAGACTCCGCTAAAATAACAGAAGCAGAATGTTTGTACAAAATAAAATTATTAAAGGAGAAGAACTTGAACCCCTAGATTTTCATGTTCTTTGTCAACTTAAAAATCACTAATTTTTGAGCTCACATAGCTGGGTAGTATATTATCAGTTTCCTATTACCTTTGTTCTATTAGCTAACATCTCTGACAAGTAAGTTAATGCTTGCCTGGGTTACTTTTTAGGGATCTGATGGCCATTTTTGCTGAAAATTCAGACTCTTCTTGGATCTGCAGATGTTTGATGACTGAATGAATGTATTCAAAAGGCATAGCATCGCTGTCTTCACATCCATCCCATCTATCTTGTGTCAGATTTTTCTTCTCTCTACCTGTAGATAACTTGATTGCTTTTTGGAGCTGGTATGTGTTTTCTTCTATCACACCCTTGTGCTTTTTTCAGCAGCTATAGCATTCCAGACACCCAATGTACTTCAGCCGTATTATAAGGCTCACATTGAGCTGCAAGACCAGAATGTTTGCACAACATGATGGGACCAGCTACAAGATAACAGTTCCTGGGATAAGTTGACCATAAATGCCCAGTAGTCTTGATCACAAATAGGATCATACCTGAGATGAGTTGTTAACTTATATTTTCACCTCCTAGGGGCTTCACATGGAAGAATTTCAAGAAAGACACGGAACTTAGCAAAAGTATAGCAAAATCTATTAGAACAGAAAGAAGAGAGAAAGTTCTCTCAAGGTACAGAGTCGATGGTCACAGAGAGGAGAAAGACTATTCATTTCTTTGTGTTCAACTCTTATTGGGGTAGGAGGGAGATTGTTAGAAAGACCTGTCCAAGTACCACCTCTTTACTCTGCTTTGAAAGACCACATTAGCTATCAACATAAGAGCAACTCTTGGTCATCTTGGCCTGACTGACAGATACAAATTGGAACTAGTTTTACAGAATTTATGGTCAGTGGGCTCCAGTCTTAATCATCTTGTTTTCCTGGGTCTGAGAATCTCTGGTCTATGTTGTGCAGGGTCTTACTTAAAATGTCTTAACAATTAGGCCCTTCCATCCTCTCCAGAATTTAATCTATCTTTCTCCTGTTGTAGGAGGAATAGTTTATAGGGCTGAGATCAGGCAAGGGTCCTGAAATAGCTGTCTTGTGAGACCATATGGCACCACCACTGAGGCAGGGCTGTTGATTCATCTATTTGTTCAGTACTAAATATTTTCTTAAACTCCTAGCCCACTGCTTATGTCTAACTGCTACCTAACACTCTGAGTCTCATGCAATAAAAGCATCTTTTGGAACCATACTTGTGACCAATGGAAAATTTTACCAAAATTTAGCCTACCCCAGCAAACGATAAAAACTTGCATCTTTCTTTCTTCTGGAACAGCCTGGCCCCTCAATCAGTATTTTTTCACTTTTAAAGAATGGTCTACTTTGTCCTTTGAATATAACCCTTGCTGCTTGCCACTACAACTTATTTTTAAAGCAGACGTGTTTCTTTTCCTCTCTCCCTGCTCCTCCCTAATCTGTCCCCCTCCCTAATCTTAGGGGAAATATTATACCTTTATTCCCCATTTTAGGCAGATTTAGCTGTCCTTGAGTACACGCACACTGTAGGAATGAAGTAATCCAGATTTGGGGGATGGTACCAGAAGATCTCAGAAATTACTAGCTCCCAAATTTTTAAGTGAATTACAACTCCAATAGAGAACACTTGAATCACCTCTTTAAAGCCCCCTGTTCCTGCTGATGGGCCGAATCACAGCCTTTGGGACAGGAGTGCCCTGTATTTCTCCTTTACTAGCAAAGCAATAAACCACCTTTTTTCTTGTTCTCAAAACCGTGTCCTAATTATTGAATTGGCATGGGAGTGGGGGCAAGGATTGACTTTTCTGCAACAACTTCAGCTGAAGCCCCAATTACCACCTTTGGCTTAAGCCCCAATTAAAGATTTACTGGCATATTCACACTTGTTTTATTCAATTTCATTTATATTGATGAGTTAACAATCCCCATCTCTTGTACCAAGAAATGTTATTGAAGTTTCCTGATAAAATTTGTCATTAATTCTACAATACAGATCAGAAGTAATTATTCTTATTAAGTATAAATTTTAAAGTGAAAGGCTAATAAGATGGAAATGGGGCTTTAGTTTAAAAGTTCTCCTAGTAGGAGTGGTATAATAATACCATTTTTTTTCCTTTTTCCTTTATTTTCACTAAAAATACTCTGTAAAAGCAAAAACAACTGCTGAAGAGATGGGATGGAAGAATTATACACCGTCTGTGATTGCCAATTTGACCTATCCAAAGGAAAAGTAGCCATTCATAACTTTGTACAGGAGGCAGATTTGCAATTTTGAGAATGTGCCTGAAGTCAGGCTCCTTCCCTCCCCCAGAAATTGGGATATCAGGGTTCTATCTTTTATGATTGCATTTCAAAGAGATGGGTCCCAGGAACTTGAGAAAGGCAATTCTGAATTGTAAAATTGGCAAGAAGCTTTTAAAATGATTTGCATCTGAAAGGAGTAGAGAAAGAATTTGCAGCTACTGGGCTTGCTAAAGTAAATGCTATGGGATAAGGGAGGTCAGGAACCCTACTTTTTATATCATCTAGATTCTGTAGTTGGAGAGGATAATGAGGTCAGGGGCCTACATGAAGGAAGAAGCCTGTCTGAAGTTTGGTCAAGCACAGGGAAATGTTAAGGCCACCTTGGTCAATATATTATCATAAAATAAGAATAGTTAGGATTTTATGAATGGGACTGTTCAGAAGTTATGATATTATGAATATCACTACAGATTTTAGTATCAATGGCACATATGCATACATCAAATAGTATTTATATGTAACACAAATAGTATAGTTATTATAATACACTATGTATAAGCTATTATATACACATGTTGGGTTAAATACTAATCAGCAGGTAGAAAAGTTTTCAGTGGGGTTTCTAAAAAATGCAAAAACAAAGGAAATGAAGAACAGAAACTGTCCACTTTCCTTATCTCTGGTCTTTAGGAGAGGATCTAGAAGAGCAACCCTGGTTGCAAAGTAAAGGAGTATACTCATAAAATATCTGAGGATATCCACTATGCAGTGGGCATGCGACCTAACCTATACAATTTCCCTGCTTGTAGAAACAGTGTGACCCTCCATTATCCCAGTCTGTTGACTCTGAGGAGTGAGTGTATAATTAAATCGTCCACAACTCCATTGAGTCCTTCAAGTTCTTTCTTTGGGAATCACTAAACAGTATACTTGGAGCATTTGCAGTCCTGGGATGAATAAGACACATGAGCACAATTGAGTATGCATGGTTTAAAACAGTATTGCAAATATCTATCTATCTATATATTCAAAATATTATAAACTTGTGAAACTTGTGAACTATTCACATCATTTTTCAGTTATTATTATTAAAATTTTGTACAGTTTAATTACTTTATTAGTCTCCATCATCCTATAAGTACTATTCCATCAATCTTAAAGAGAGAAAACCCTAGATTAGAATGGTTAATGTTATATGCTTAAATGGGTAGAAAACTGATGATAAAAACAAGTTATATAATACCATTCCCTTACTCTGAAGTGAATGAACATAAATAACTATAAAAAAGGTAAATTTCATTCATATTAAATATAGGGACAGAGTCAATTTAGATATTTAGAAAAAATCTAAATATAATATACAAGTAAAAAGTAAAAATTTATTTAAATAAAATTTGATGGCTTTATAATTGTTTTAGTCAGCTCTTTTGTCTCTGTGACCAAAATACCTACAAGAACAAGTTTAGAGAGTAAAATTATACTTGGGTCTCACAGTTTCAAAGATCTCAGTCTATAGACAGCCAACTACATTGCTCTGTACCCAGGAGGTGGCAAAACATTATGGCAAAAGAGTGGTGGAGGAAAGTGACTCAGGACGTAGCCACCAGAAAGCAGAGAGATACTAAACTCAGCTCATAAAACATAAATTCCAAAGGCATGCTCCCAAAGACCCACCTTCTCTGGGCCACATTTGACCTGTCTACAATCGTCAACCACTTAATCCCTATTGGGGAATTAATGTACTGATTAGGTTAAGACTCTAAAAACCCATTCATTTCACCTCTGAACTTTCTTGCATTGTCTCACACATGAGCTTTTGTGGGACACCTCATATCTAAATCATAATAACATACATAATATATAATGTGCATTTGGTTTGCTATTCAAATTTTAGATTCAAATGTCATAGTGATAAGTTCACTTTTTTGCCCATAAATGCCTTGGTTAATGGACATGCTTCTTCTTAAATATCTCATCCGTATCTCTATTCCCACATTCACTACTTCCAGTTCAAGTATTTAAAAATACTAGAACCCTAGAAGACTACTGAAGACAATCACAATCAGACTTGTTATAGTTTGGATCTGGATCATGCCCCAGAAAGCTCATGTGTTGAAAGATTGGTCCCCAGATCTTGGTATTAAGACATGGTAGAAACTTCAGGAGGTAATGACTTCTTGGTGGAATGAGTTTACTGGTAGCATGTTTTACCCTAGATACTCTTTGTCTTTTTCCTGGCTTGCATGAGTTGAGCAGCTCACCTCTGCCACATTGTCTGCCTCATCTCAGACACAGAATCAATAGAGCAAATGACCATGGACTAAAACTTCTGAAACAATGAGCCAAAATAGATCTTTCTTCCTCTAAGATGATTTACTCAGGTATTTTGTCACAACAAGAGAATGCTGAGTCACTTCCATTCTGTTCTCTGGTCTTCTTTAAAAAGCACTAGTTTTCTCTTTCTACCTAATGAACTTTCATCTTTCTCTCTCCCTGCAATTGCCTTTCCTCTTCCTTCCCTGTATCTACCACCATTTTGTCTAGTATTTTAATAGGGGAACATGGCCCTGATAACTCGAAAAAGCCTGAAACGCCTTCAACTATTAATTTTCACTTTAAATATTTCTCACAGAGAATAGAGAATAGAAATATGATTGTTTTTCTTAGTAAAAATGTGAATAAGGGAAGAGACTATATTAGAATAATCATATTAATATTTTGATATATAACCTAGCCAACAACAAAAGCATACATTTTCTTCCCTGTTGACATGTAAGGACCCCAGAAGGACACCCCAACTCTGTCCCATGGATTGACGGCAACCCCAATCACCGCAGGAGGGCGTCACTTGATGCAAACCGCAAGAGGTGTTTATTCCAGCGCTGGGACCCAACTCTAGGAGTCAAGTCCCTAGCAAAAATCTTGTAGGTTTATAAAGGCAGAAACCACACATCGGGAGGGGTCTCGCATGAAAGGGAAAGGGGAACAAAGCTGCCCGGGAAATTTCAAGGGGGTCTGGGTTTGCTGATAACATACAACATGTTTTACAATGTTTTACAACAGGGCGTAGATTCTGGTCAATAGTTTCTGGTAATCCTACTGTTTGAGCACTATCTAGCTATCTGGCTCAATTTACTCTTTTACCTCTCTGTTTGGGGCTGCTTCTTGAACGAGCTTTAGGGGCTTTGTTCCCATTACTGGGAGGGTGACCTTAGGGAGTTGAGACAATGGGGAGGGATACCTTAGGGAGTTGAGATAACTTGGGAGGGTGACCTTAGGGAGTTAAGATAACTGGGAGGGTGACCTCAGACAGCTTAAAAAAATGTCCATGTCTTTCAGACACACATATGTTTTAGACTTTACATAGTAAATCCTAATTGGTCAACAGTGGATAGTGACCCTCTTCACAATCTTGTGTGTCCAAGGAAGCACAATTAAGGTTTTTGAAACACAATGTTACCATCCAGTTCACTGAAGCTGTAATGTTCTCAAGTAAAAGAGTTATTTATTAAGCAGTTTAAGCCAGATTTCTTACATTCAGTTAATGATGAAATATAGCATATCTTTTCAGGATTTCAACTTACTGTATCACTTGAAAAATATTATTAAAAAGTGGATTGAATCAGTAATAAAGTGATTTTTATCTTATGTTTCACAAGTCATGAGAATAGCATCACTTTATTATAACTAGTAAAAATATAATTTATTAAATATGTTCTATATATTACTTATACTACTAAGGGCTTCATATGCATAATTTTTTAAAAAATTCAACTATCAGTGGTTCTGTATAAAAAACTAATTTTTTAAAATGGTTAATAATTGTCCCAGAGGTAATAAAAATAATCAGTGGTAAAGCTGGAATTTATAATGATCTAATTTTAAAAACACATATAATTGTATGGTTATTGCTTTTTAAATACAATGTTAAGATTGCTAGAACTATGTGTTAAAACACATGCAACTAATGTGGATAAAGCAAATTAAAATAACTAATTTGTGATATTAGTTTTCTGAATACTTGATCATTCACCATTGCCTTTTGATGTCACAGTCCCCTCAATACTGTTGTGTGAATTTTGACCAAAAATGTTAGTATTCATACAAAATATTTTTTCCACAAGTATGACAATAAAAAATATCACTCCAAAATTAATATCTCATTCTCTCTCTTTTGTGTGTGTGTGTTTAGGGGCTGGGTACTAGAATTGAACACTAGGGGCTGCTCTAACACTTGAGCTATGTCCTCAACCTTTTTTATGTTTTTTTTTTTTTTTTTTTTTTTTGATGGGAAGGGGCATTGAGATCTTGTTAAATTGCTGAGGCTGGCACCAAACTTTTGGTTCTTCTACTTCAGCTTTCTGAGTTTCTGCTATCACAGGTATGTGCAACCACATATGGTTCCAAATTTAGTATCTTAAAACAATAATTTCATTTTGCTTCAACTTTCAAGAATGGCTCAATGGCAATTCTACCTTGGGAGTTTCCAATGAAAATTTCAGAAACGTTTACTTTATCTAAAAACATCCGAATGATTCGCTTGGCTAGGTATTAATAACTGATTTTCTGCTATAATAAAGTACATTTGGGAATGTCAACTTGAGTTTTAAAATGTAGCTTTTGCAGCATAACAATATCAAGGTGTTTAGACTTCTCAACTAATGGCTGCTATCTCCAGAATGAGTGTCTCAACAGTGTCACAGAAGTCACAAGTGAGAAGCAGAAGGGGCAGGGGGAAGACCACAGTGATTCAGTCAGGTAAGGGCCCAGGGGTATTTGGTTTTTCTTTTTTTTTTTTTTTTACAGTACTGGGGATTGAACCCAGGGCCTTGAACTTTGGAGGCAAACACTTTACCAACTGAGCTAAATCCCCAGCTGGGCCCAGGGGTATTAATTAGCATCTCCATGCTTGCAATGCCTGACAAGGGCAGGTAAATTTGGTTATCAATGGGTTCTGCAGGTCCTTGACATTCCATTCTCCCAGGGTGACCTCCAACTTCCAGAGGCAGATGGCTTTCATGGCTTCCATCTTCTTGATCTGACCTGATTCCCTATTTTCTATATTAACTGCCTCTCCCCAATTCTGGCTTCATTGTTTTCAACCAAAGTGTTCCCTTAATGAATGCAGCAATTTGTGTGTCTTCAGATCAACAATATTCATTCTAGTAATCTCAGAAGAATTTGACAAATCACTATTCATTCTTCTAACCCACCAGTATGTGGAAGAAAAAATCTTACTTCTACAGTGTGTTGTGTGTGCTGTGTGAGTGTGTAAATTCACCTTTTCTCCATCAAATTGACTTTGGTATTATAGATTTCATATTATGGATCTTAGATGGAGAGCATTGATTTTAATTGTTTGAATGCTCTCACATTCTTAATCTATAACTTGATATAATATGGTCCTTTTAATTTCTTTGATTAGGTTTTGGGAGGAATTTTGTATTGTCCATCTCAGTCTTTCGTTATGATGCTTTCCGCTTCTTTTCTCCTATGCACTCGTTTGTTTTGTAATTGAAGACATAATGTTGCACTGTACTGATTTACCTGAATTCTTTACATATTAAGTAGTTGCATTTTTGTTCCATACATATGCCTTACTTTTGTTTAAGTTCTTTATTTTCCTCTGCCATAATTCTTTTTAACTTTCTAATTTTATTTTATTGAAATATTTCTGACATCTAAGTTTAGTCAAATATATTATTATTGTCCTTCGGAATTTTTGTCTATCTTTGAAGTTTAAACATGTATTGCCTATGATTTTCCTTTCTAGCTTGCAAAATACACGTTATGACATCGACATTGTTAAAACCACTCCAGTGCACAGTTCAGAGTTGTTTATTGTGATCACAATGTTGTGTGATAGAACTTTCGAACTTTCCATGTTACATGCCTGAAGCTTCACTCACATTGAGCAGCACTCACTTCTCCTTCCCCAACTCCCAGAAACCACAGCTCTATTTTCTGTTTTGATAATTTTGATGTTTAATACCTCATATACATGAACTCATGCAATATTTACTTTTTATGTTACTGTCTTATTTCAAAGAAACTACAAGTTTCTTTCATGTTGCAATACATTATAAGATTCCTGTAAGGAATCCGGCCTCCCCATCACCTGTCAGTCTGCATTCTGCCAGCCTCTTACGTTATAGGAATTTCCAGCTTACGCTGTCACCATCTTCCTGTCTCCCCATTTCCTCCTAACATGCTATTGGTTCCTCCGAGCCCGCGAGATTCCAATATCTGGGAGAGGCCACGCGCCATCTTTCTCTTTTCTTCCCTTCTTTTCCCCGAGCTGACATGAATCGTCTGCATAAAATAAGTCCCTTGTGTGAGATCTGGTGTCTGCAGAGCGTTTTTCTGGGAGCTATCCACGAGCCACAACTGACCCTAACAATTCCCTTTTGTTTTATTCCTGAATGATGTTCTACTGTATGTCTAAAATAATTTTTCATTATTGATTCATCCATCTATAGACATTTAGGTAGTTTCTGTCTTTGGATTATTGTGAGTAATGGTACAATAAATTCAAGGGCAAGCATATCCTCAAGAATTTTATTTTAATTCTTTTGGATAAATGGTATTACTAGATCATATGGAATTTCTATTTTTTATTGTATTAGGAATCTCCGTACCATTTTCCTTAATGGCTATACTATATTACATTCTCAAACAGAGTTCCACTTCCTACAGATTCTTTTCAGTAACTCCTTTCTGCTTGTTGGTTTGTTTGCTAGTTTTTGATAATAGAGATTCTAACAGGTGCAAAGTGATATTTCATTATTATTTTAATTTAATTTCCCCCAAAAGTTAGTGATATTTGAATTTCTATAACAAAGCTTACACTGATGTATATAACACTGCTACAATCAAAGATTTTTATACTTTCATATACTTTTGTGTTTCTGTTTAGTATTTTTTAATTTCTCTTGGAAGGACTGACTACCTTTAGCATTTTTAATAAGGCAAACTTCCTCAGCATTTGTTTATCTGGGAAAATTATTATTTCTCCTTCATGTTTTAAGAAAAGTCTCAATGGACATATTACTCTTGACTGGCACTTTTTGACTTTTTCAATTTTTCAATTTTTGTCTTTCTTTTGTCTTTCAAAAATTTCAATTTTGTCTTTCTTTCCATGCTTTCAATATGTTACCCCACTCTCTTCTGGTCTCTAAGAATTTTTGCTGAGAAATTCACTAATACTCTTTGTGAATGACATATCTTGCTACTTTCAAAATTCTCTCCGTGTTCTTGATCTTTGACAATTTGATTATGTGTTTTGCTGGACTTCTTTAAGGTTCTTCTATTTTTGAAATTTAATTATTTTTAAATCTTTCTTTTTTTGTTCTCTGTGGCCTCCAGGTCTCTGGAGCAATCTGGCTCCCATCAGTACTCCAAACAGCCACTTTGTGTAGCAAAAGTCAAAAGATACATATGCTTCAGTCTTTTGTGTTTCCCAGGAAGAATCCAGGAGCTGGGAGTCTTCTGAGCACATAGTTTTTGCCAGTGAGGACTGGCAGGAGAGAGTGTTGCACATTCTTCATGGCTTTGATGTAGCTGGCTTCGCACTTGCTAGGGTGCAGGATCTTCTTCACTGAGTTCTGAATATCTCATAAACACTCTTCATCAGTGTGCTTTCATTGGACCAAGGTCTCTGTGGGAGGGTCTAATTTGCTATCTTTCTCATGTCACTCTCTTGCCCTTCAAATTTTTAATTACTATTCAAAATATTTTAATAGATGATCTTTAAAAAAATTCAATCTTGTTTAATACAATGGACCAGGGTAACAAAATGTTTTTTTATTTGGAGGTGTTTATATTCTCTGTCTGTCTAGATATAGAGATTCACTCACTTACCCTCTGTTTCCTCTTAATTGATCAGTAATCAATTATTTAATGTGATTCTTGATACAGTATGAAATATCACAGTTTTTCTAGTCTGTTTTATTGTTTCATCTTTTCTTATGCTTGTTCCTCACCTTTTAAATTACTTTGTGCTATAATATATTTAATAGTTGATGAAAGCCAGTCCTAATTCTTTTTTGTTTTTTTTTTTTAACCCACTATATTTCTTATTTATATTTCTCATAAAGTGAACTGAGAGAAGTAAATTCTCTATTCTCTTACTTTTTTTTTTTTTTTTACAGAATCTCAATACTGCTAATTCACAAACACAAATGCTTTTCACATTAGCATAGTTTTATCTCATGACTTTGAAAGTGTTTATCTGTGGGGTATCAGCCAAGAATTTATCTTATTCTTTCCCAGTTAGATAATCTCTGCAGAAGCAGAGACATTTACATTCATGAAAGGAATTTCTTTATCCATATTTCTTAATATTGTATTTAGGAGACTTTTCCTTTGAATATCTAGTATGTGATAGATTTTGTGCTTGCTTACTGGTGATGCATTGTGTTTTCCTTGGTGTGTGTAAGTGTGTTTGTGCAAAAAAATGATTAAAGTTTGATATGATAAAACATTGTTTCTTTTCTCAGAGAAACCATTCTATACTGAAGTTCTGATAGCATGACAAAACAAATAGATAGAATGTCATACAGGAATTTTATATAAATGACTGGTCTTAAATAGTTATATTGATATTTTTTAGTAAATCAATTTTACCTCTGAGCCAGAAGTGTGATCCACTCTAGAAAATGCTGTAAAATATGAAGCCAGAAGAGCTGACTGCAAGGGAAGGATGTCTAGAAATCCTAGCATATGACAGTTGTGAAAATTCCTAAATATATATAGTAACACGAACACACATATAAATGTGAGCTATATTAAAGTAGATTTTTGGTGACATAAAAAGAAAAAATCATTTACTTAAATAATATATTTAGGAAAAAAATGTGCAAATTAAAAATCATGTTATGCTAATAAGTTTATAAATAAAAACCTTTACTTATTTTCATATTTTAAAATGCCAGGGTGACAGTAGTATACTTTTAAAATAATTTTAGTTATAAATTTTGTCATTTAAGAGCTTTTGCTTTAAAAATATATTTTGGGAAATATTACAATAAAATAATTATGTACAAACAAGAAAATGTAGCTAAAAATCAGTAATCTCAAGTGCACTGATTATAAGAACATCCTTCTGATAATGGACATATCAAAATATATTTAGGGCAAATAAATAGAAACTATAGTTTTATTTAGATTATAATTTGAAATGAGTGGGCCTAAGAGATTTCCTCGATGTTCCCTGTAATTTAATTAATGAATTTTTAAAAAGTTGACTCTTGGTGAATTCCACATCTGTGTCCTCCGCTAAGCACAAATTTAAAATATTGGAACAAAATAATAAATTTTGTCCTGAGTGTGTATATGATTTTTCTTTTGTCATTACTGACTAAATAACACAGTGTAACAACTGTTTGCATTCCATTTACATTATATTATGTATTATAAGTTATCCAGAAATGATTTAAAGTATACAGCAGGTTGTATGTGGGTTGTAATCAAATATTATACCACTTTACATAAGAAACTTGAGCATCTGCAGATTTTCATATCTGCAAGGAGGTCCTGGAATCGTTTCTCCATGGATACTGAAGGATGGCTTATAAAATTGAATGATTTATTACATTTACATGCTATTTCCCATGCTATGTAGAGTCTCCTCATTGGTAAATAATAAAATGTAGGGTATTATTATTAATATGTTTACAGGAGAAGTATGATGCTAGATAGAATTTTATGTTGGGCTGTCAACTTACTGGAGACAGAAACTTTTATACATCGTATGTGGGCAAAATGTAGTGGAAAACCCTATAAACAATAAATAATTCAACTTCTAAACTCATGTATATGGCATAAAAATCAGAAATTTTATTTGACTAGCAGTATCTTCTTCCTCATAGAAAAATATTAGAAGTTATATGAATTCCTAAAACTTATACTGAAAACCATTTAGGTCATCTAAATTAATGTTCTTATCATAGAACAAATAAAACCCCAAATGGTAGATAACACTATACAAGTTATGGGTCTCATATTTCCCTGGTTCTGGTCCTGGATGTGAAAAATTTGTAATCATCTTCCTAAACAAATTCACCACCAATATTTTATAAAATTCATTAACTTGTATCATTTACCACATGCATTAGATTATTACTTAAATCTTAATTTCAATATGAACATTATTTAAATATTGCACATATCCTATTAAACATCTTGTATATGGGCTGGAGTTGTGGCTTCGTGGTAGAGCACTTACCTCACACAGATGAGGCACTGAGTTTGATCCTCAGTACCACATAAACAAATAAATAAATAAAGGTATTATGTCCATCTAAAACTAAAAATATTTTTTAAAAAATAAAAAATAAAACATCTTGCATATATTTAATTTCCAGACATGTATATACTAATCTCCAGATATAGTTCCATATTAATTTTTCAGAATATATATGTAATTAAGCAAGTCAATAACAACATAACAAATACTCTAATTAAAAGTCAGGGAATGACCTGAGAAGAAATTTCTGAAATAGTACATACAAATTGCAAACAAATGAAAAAGTGCCGAACATCACCAATAACCATAAAAATTCAATTTAAGAAACAATGAGCAATCACCTCACACTTGTTGGATTGGTTATTATCAAAAAATGAAAAACAAAAAAAATGCCAGTAAGGATACAGAGAAAGTGGAACTCTCATATACTGTTGGTAGGAATTTAAATTAACACAGCCATTATGAAGAATAATGTGAATGTTCACCAAAGTACTTGAAATAGGTTTAGCATAAAATTCAGCAATTCCATTACTGGATGTATCCCCAAAGGAATTTAAATCAGTATGTCAAAGAAACATCTGTACTCAAACGTTCATTACAGCTCTACCCAGAATAGTCAAGCTATGGAATCAACTAAGGATAAATGGGAAAAGAAAATGGTCTGTGTGTCTGTATGTGTGTGTGTGTGTGTGTGTGTGTGTGTGCGCGTGCGTGCGTGTGTGTGTAAGGGAGTGATGTTATTTGTCTGTAAAACAGAATATATTATGTCATTTGTACCAACATGAAAATAGCTGGAGAACACTACACTAAGTGAAAAAAGTATAACACAGAAAGACAAGCACCGCGTATTCTCACATATATATGAAAATTCAAATTTAACTTCAGAGAAGGAAAGCATAGACCTGTAGTTACCAGAAGATAGGAAGGGTGTTGAGGAAGGAAGGATAGAAAGATTACAGTTGAGTAGAAGGAAAGAGTTGGAGAGGAGGTATAATTCCTAATATTCTATAGGATGTTAGAATAACTACAGTTGACATCTGTAAATTGAATATTTTTCAAATAGTTACCAGGAAGGACTTTCAATGTTCCTAACATACACAAAAATGACACATACTTGACTAAGATAACAGATATGCCAATTGCTCCATATGATTACTACATATTACATACATGAATAAAAATTTCACATTGTACCTCATATATGAACAAATACTATTATTTTATTAAAATACATTTTTAAAAATTGAAGGAAGTTACTTCCTGCTATTCAATTTATAAATACATCTCAACTAGTATTTTACTGGTATGCTCAAAACAGTATTTTATGTATTATTTAAATTGATTAATTTTTGATTGATAAAATAATATATTTTATAATATACAAAAGATTTCAAAATATGTGAACATAATGGAATTACTGAACTGAGCTATTTGTCATATGTATTGCCTCGCATATTTAATATTGTTGTAAGAACACTTACTTAAAATCAACTCTAGCAATTTTCAAGAAAATAGTACATTGTTATTAACCATATTGTTATACAATAGATACCATGAGCCTTTTTTATGTAACTGCAATTTTGAATAAAACAATACTTTAAAATGAAAACATAAAATAGTCAAAATTTGTACAAGAGTTATTACATCTTAACTAAAAGTTTAAGTTTTATTTACTAAAAAGTCTCAAAGCAAGGTGATTAGAAAGCTATTACACTTCTTAGTAATAGAAGAAATATCACACCTCCTTTCACTGTTTTTGTCAGCTTTTTTTTCCTGCTATGACCAAAATACTTAACCAGAACAATTTTAGAGGAGGAAAAATTTATTTGAAACACACAGTTTCAAATGTTTCAATCCATAGACAACAGGCTTGATTCCTCAGGGCTCAAGATGAGGCAGAATATCATGGTTGAAGAGTGTGGTAGAGGAAATCAACTCACGGTGATGATCAGGAAGCAGAGAGAGAATCCACTCGCCAAATACAAATATATTCCGGAAAGGCACACCCCATCCTCCAGCTACTCCCTACCCACCTTCAGTTACCGCTCAGTTAATCCCATAAGAGGATTAATTCATTGGTTGAGTTAAGGCTCTCATAACCTAATTATTTCTCCTTTAAACCTTCTTTCCTTTCTCATACATGAGCTTTTCGGGGGACACCTTACATTCAAACCATAATATTCACCAAATCACATAACAAAACAAAGCACAGAAAATATCTGAAGCCAAGATAGTAGTAGCAGAACAACTGATGCATTAAGGTAGCACACATCAAGTGATCAAATTCATGAAAAGTTGTTGAATAATGTTGGCTTTTCCTCTTCTGCTTTTGTTTGCTTGCTTTTCTTTGCCGTATTGGGGATTTAAACTGGGCCTTGTTCCAGCTATGCAAGGACTCTATCTCTAAGCTACATCCTAATGTTTCATCTATTTCCTTCCTTTGCTTGTTGCAAAGAGTTCTTGCATTGCATGAGTAATTTATGTCACTAACATTCTCGATTTTCTTTAGATAGGCTATCATTAAATGAAATGTTTCCTCAAAGAGAAAAATGATCCCTGCGATGAAATTTTAACTGGATAAGTTGCAATTCACCCTGCAAAATACAGGACACAGCTGATATATAGTCCATGCTTAATTAGTGATTGTATTACTTAAATGAATGATAACTAATAATTTATATATTTCCATTTCTGGAATTTTTTCCTTTGTAGAAAATGACAGTGTTTACATTTTCAGATATGTGCATTTAGGATCCATTATGACAAGAAGATGGAGAATTTAGAAGAGCACATTTGATAGACTTGGTTCTGCCTGAGGACAGTGTCAAGGAGAGAGTGATAGGTGGTTGCTGGAACCATTTTATGCCTTCAAGGTCCATGTTGATATCATGGACTTTTTTTACAGAAAATGGAAGAAGGAACTCTGGCCACCACTGTCTCTATTTTGGGACATTCTTATACTCATATAAATGAAATTCTGTTGTTTTGCTCAGTTGTCCTTAAGTGAAAGTTCAAAGTGAGCGAGGATCTCAGGGAACTTTCAGTCATTTCTTGCTCTCTGACCATTGTTTCCGTTAAAGAAAGAACAGGTTTTGGAGTCTGACATCCATGAATTTAAATCATGAAAGGACTCATAGTTTTAGAAGTTAATAATGTCTTTAAGCACAGCACTTCATGCCTCGTCCTCATTCCCCTCATTCTTTTTGCTTTGTGGATTAAAAAGAATCAGGAGCCAAACTATGATCCTGTGGTCTCTGCTCCTTCTTCTGTCACAAAGAAACCAGCACAGAGACTGCTGCCCAAGTTCTGAGATTGGAAATCAAGTCCAGGTAGTAGAAAATCAGAAGGATGGAACATTCTTCTCCCTTTCTTATGCCAAGGCCATAGTCAATCCAACCATTGTAACCTATGGTCATCTGAACAGACTTGGAAAATAGTCTCTGGACCCAGTTGTCTCATTATTTCCCTGAGGTGCAGGAGAAGGTACACAGATTCTAAGTCTGCAATTTATGTGGAATCATGAAAATGCTGCTTGGCCTTTGTGGTACATCACAGTCTCCAATATATTTGATGTCTTATTTTTTCCTGTATCTCCAGAAGTGGAAGAAAAGGGAAAGGGAAATTTGTCACAAAATATTAGCAAATTTCATTACAAACACTTCTTATTTTATAGCTTCACCATAATAAGTTAGATACATCTTATTTAATATGAAACATCACTATAAATTAGTCTCTATGTGTACCCCCATTTTGGGGATGAGATAAAAGAGTCTTAGAACAGTTAAGTCACTCACTGATATCTGTCAGGTGGTCGAATGGCAAAGTCGAATTTCAAACCATGGTCATTCTGACTCTAGAACTTGAATTCTTACACTATATTGAACCCAGGCCAGTGATTTTTTTGGCTCAGTGACTCCAAGAAAGTAGCTGCTAAGTGAAGATCATAGAAGTTTCTCACTGTGATTCAAAAAACGACAACTGCTGTTCCTGCTGTTCTTTCCTTGCTTACATGTGGGGCCATAGACACCAGCACAGATCTGAAAAAGTTAGCTTTTTATTGTAACCATCATCTCCATGGGTGGATTGAGGGGATGGATGGTGAGGCAGTAGATAACAGACATGCTAGGGGCGCAGGTGTGTTTCCAGATTAGACAGGAGGCATCACAGGCACAAAGAAGCTCTGACTGAAAGAGAAGGATAGCAGATTGCTTCCTTACAGCCCAGACAGTGGGACTCCTCTTGTCTTATCTTCAGGTCCTGGCAACCCAGACTGGTTTCCCTGGATACAAGAGCTTCTCTGCTTGCAGGAACTGAATCATCAAATGTGTTTGAATTTGTTCAGACAATCTCAGAAAGGACAAATGTTCCCTGAAAAGGACCAGAAGTTCTATTTTTAGAGTACAAAGGAGTTGGGTTTATAAAACACTATATATGACCAATGTACCTAGGACCAGGTGTCATAGTTTTTTATAGTGATATTAAATTTAATCATTAGGAAGTCATAGCAACATTCCTTTTTACTATACAGTGAGTATTTGAAACAGATTTTGCTCAGTAAATTATGTTATGATATTAAATATCATTTACTGTATCTCTGGACCCACCCCAAAATATCATCATATTTTGTTTGTCTTTCTATGTACATGATATATCATTGAATTATACTACCTCGTTTTTTTTATTTGTCTCTGTAAGGAGAGAATGCAAATCTGGACCTCAAGGAATGTTGTGATTGTTGTTTTCAAGGTATCAGAATAGGAATCATGTTTTTTCACTATTTCTATCTCTCATAGCACCTAGAATAATGTCTTACACATATTTTTTTCAGTGTTTTTCAAGGTTAAGTTTCTTTCCCTAACCCTTGAACAAACTAAGCAATGTAAAGAGTGGACTGCATATTATATTTGCCATCCTGACTCAGGTAACTTTTCATTAGTTGTTTGTTTAATTTGGCTTAATATTGTCTGGAATTTATGATGAAAGTGCTTCCAATTTTGGAAATATAAATATAGTCGAATAACTACATTAACCTGGCAATTCTAAGACAGGATATGATACAAGAAAGGAAAGAGTAAATAAAATGGTGGCCCCAGAAAAATGGTCATAGTCATAAAGTGGTCCCTGAGGAAGATGGTCACTATCCCAAAATAGAGTGCAAGAGGCCATGAGAAGAAACAAGGTTGGCCTGGCTGGCTGTAATGACTTCCTGGAGAATCTAAACTTCAGGAGAAAGGATTGAGACGTAATGTTGACAGAAACTTCTTGCAAAAGCCTATTCTTGGGTGGGTGAAAACATTGTGCTTCTTTAATAGTAATTTTAGAAAGGGTTGAACCTCAGTGGGAGGAAAGAGAAACCACTTTGAAAATTGTAGCGATTTGAGCTTAAGATAGTGCAAGTGGACTCGGAAAGGCACTGACTCCCAACTCAGTCCTCATGAACAAACGGCACTGGCAATCTTCCTGCTGTGGGTGGATCTGGAAATGTTACCTGAGCTGGGTTCTACACTCCATGTGGAATAGAGCAGGAAGATCCCTCAAAACCCACTGTCCTCGATGGATGAAGTAATACGTCAACCTCACACAAAGACTTTATCTATTCTTATGGGAAAAAAGGACATGTGTCTAATGTGGAGGAAAAAAAGCAGGGGAGACCCAGGAAACCACATTACGTACCTCAGCATCTCCTGCTTTGCCCTGTGACCTTTTATTGTACGGTATGCTTGTGTTTACAAGTAAAGCTTGATACTTTAGAAAACCCTGATTTCTGAGATTATGAGTTCCCAATTTGATGCTATATGTTAGTTCAAGAGAGCATACAGTTGCGAGCTAAAGGAGCAGCGTTTCAATCACCTCTATGAAGAAGTATGCATAGCCCTGGGCTTTCCTTATAATCGTTCCATGGCTTATATTTACTTTTATCTTTAATTCCATTGCTGGGGCAAATATATTATCCATGTTTAATCTCTGTCATGACAGAAAAGAACCATTATATCAAATTTTGCACATTATAAGTCAAGTAATCAAGTTTTTTGTAGATTGTATAATTCTATACATTATGTGATTAAAATTATAGACACTTGGAAAAAAAAAACAAAATTAAAGAGCTAGTAAAAAGATTATTGGTTGCCAGGTGCTTGGGGGGTAGAAATGGATGAATATGTCAAACATAGGGAAGTCATTTTGTATGATGGATATATAGCTCTATAATGACGGATATGTGTCATTGTACATCCATAAATATTCATAATCTGAAACACCTATAGTGAACTAATGTTAACTATGGGATTTGGTGATGATGATGTATCATTGTTGGTTAGTCTATTTTAACGAATGTACCACTCTGGCATTGGATATCGATGGCAGGGGAAATGTGTTGAAAGAAAGAGCATATTGGAACTAACTTTATTATAAACCTAAAACCTTTAACAATAAATACAATACAAATATCAAGTAACACATTTTAACTTTCACGGTAGAAAATTAATGAGCTAATGTTTAGAAATGAGTAATGTAGACTATTTACATTTAAACTACAACAAACTTGGCTTAATATTTACATATTGTTATGGCATAGGTATTAGGTGTCCCTCTAAAGCTCATGTGTGAAACAGTACAAGAACATTCAGAGATGAAATGATTGGGTTATGACAGCCTTAAGCCAATCACTGAACTAACTCCCTGATGGGGATTAGCTGGTAACTGAAAATAGGTAGGGTGTGGCTGGAAGAGGTGGTCCTTGGGGCCATGCCTTTGGGGTGTATATTTTGTATCTAGCAAGTGGAGATTTCTCTCTCTTCTTGCAGATTATTATATGAGCCTCTTCCGTCCACCACACCCTTACACCATGATGCTCCACCTCACCTCCAGCCCTGAGGAATGGAACCTATGAACTGAGACCTCTGAAACCATGAACCCCCAAATAAACTTTTCCTTCTTAAAATTGTTCTCATCATGTCTTTTAGTCACAGCAGTAAAAAATCTGACTAAAGCACATATATATTTTTGAAGATCAAGCATTATTGAGGTGAATGTGAAATAAAACACAAATGACTTTTTACCATAAAGCCTTCAATGAGCTATATATATTCTGGTAAAAATAAAATGAACAATATTTTTAAGTTAAAAACAAAATTCAACACAAAATAACAATAGTGGAGATGTTAACAAAGCCACTTGCCTGAAATTACTGAACTTTTCAAATATCTTATAGACAACTAGTGGACTCTGTAATGTGAAACATTGAGTAACCTTCCCCCAACTCAGTGATATATCAAAACATCTCCTTAAATAAGCCCTAATTAAATGCTCATTTTAGTTTATGGATCTTAGAATTTCAGGAACTTTCAAGTATGTGATTATTAGACCATGAACAAGTAGCAATTTTATTTATCTATGCCCATGGATATTATTGGAACCAATATTATTCCCTTGTGAGAAACAAGGAAAAAGGTCACTTTTTAAATAGGAATCACTCAAGTACACTTAGCTGAAAATTGTAAATATGCATTGCTGACTCACTTATTCAACCAGACTGTTTGATTAAAAGGAATAATCAATCTTTTGTAATTACATTACTCTACATATTACCTTGTTAAATAACTTAAAGCAAGATATTGCATTGTTGTGGTATTAGGAGCATATGTGAAACCTGTTTTTCTCCTCTTTTTAAGTTCCAGAGTTTCGTTCTTGTCTCTTCCATATAGTTGCAATGCCTCAGAGATTTCCAGAAATGTAAACAGGCACATCAGGAGGAAATTTATGCGAACATTCTTCCTTCTTCCAGCTCAGCAACACTGCGTGAAACCCTCTCCTGGTGTGTTTGCACAAAGAAATCTCATCATTTTCAGAATCCTGTCCCTGATACACAAAGTTATATAAACTAACTCCACCCTTCTTATCCAATTCTCAGTTTTCTATTTCCGAACTTTGATTTTTAGTTTATTTATTTTAAAGAGTTTAAAGCTATAATCTATATTTTATGCTACATGGTAGGATTTTCATATTCATGCTTTATATAATACTTTATACTATTATATTTAGATAAATATAAATTTTATATTAGAATATGTACATTGAATTTATTAAAATATTACCATATTCAAACAATATGAATCAGAGCCTCCTGCATCAGCACCTAGTAAGTTGTGTAAACTTACAAAATCTTATTTCCATCGTATATAAAGTGTTCTAATAAGGATTATTGTGTGGAGCAAATGACATTTTATATAAAAAACCTCTATCATAATATCAGACACCTCTGTTAAGTTTAGCTAATGATGGAACTGTCCATAATTTTCATTGTTTGAATATTGCAGCAAATTTGTAGTTCATAGCCAGGTGTGCAACTCATAGTAACACACTGAACGAGAACAATGAATCTGGTGTGCTAAGTATGTCTTCAAGAAATGTATATAAAATACTTCTAGCACATGGAATAAGCATTTGGAAAACTAAACAAAACCTGATATTCTGAAGCACATTCCTTTTTACTTTTTACGTTTTATTTTATTTTTAACTGATAAATGTATATATTTTATGGCATAGGTATTAGGTATTTTATGGGGTACAATGTGATGGGATTTTTTGTTTCTTGTTGGTTGTTCACAGTACTGGGTACTAAACCCAGGGGTACTCTACTACTGAGCTACATTCCCAGCTCTTTTTTTTTTTACTTTGAGACAGCATCTCAGAAGTTGCCAAGGTTGGCCTTGAACTTTCCAATCCTTCTTCCTTAGCCTTCTGTGTCACTTTTATTACAGGTGAGTACCACCATGCCCAAAGATGTTTTGATATATGTATATTCGCTGCGAAATAATTAAATCCAGCTAACTACCGTATCAGTGCCTCAAATATTCATAATTTATTTGTAGTGAAAATATTTATAAGTCATTTTTTAGACATTTGAAATATATAATACGTTATTAGTAACTGGATTTATCATCCTGTATAGTAGGTAGCCTAAAATTTGTTATTCTTAGAATGTTTAACTGAAACTGTGTACCTTTTGCCAGTATCTCCCCTTGACTTGGCCACCTTTCCTTTTGCTTCTTTCTATACTCTACATCTAGGACATTAACTTTTTTTGATTTACATATGAATGAGATCATGTGCTATTGCTCTCTATGTGCCTGGCTTCCTACACTTAACATAATTTCCTTTAGGTCCATCCATGTTTTTACGAATGGAAGAATATCCTGTATTTTAGCAGCTGAATAGTATTCTTTTTCTTTTTTTATGTTCTATTAAATTTTTAATTTTATATTTTTATCATTATATTTTAGTGTATGTGTGTGACCTATACCTGCAACCCCAGCCACTCAGGAGGCTGAGGCAGAGGGATCACAAGTTTCAGGCCACCCTGGGCAACTCAAGATTAGAAACAAATAAATAAAAAGAGCTGGGTGGTGTGTAGCTCAGTGATAGAGAGTCCCCAGGTTAAGTTTCTGTAGCACAAAAATATATAAAAATTTCAATTAATTAATTAAATTTGTACATACATATATTTTTAGAACCCATTGTTTCTACATCTTGCTTATTACAAATAATACTACAGTGAACATAGCAGCATAGATATATCTTTGATGTACTGATTTTGAATCCTTTAAACATATATCCAGAATGGAATAGTGAATAATATGGTAAATTCTATTGTTAGCCTTTGTATTTCTTTTTCAGAATCTCCGTGCTTTTTTCTATAATGGCTGTAGAGATTACAATACCACGAATGCTGTACAGATACTCTTGTCTACACATTCTCACAAATGTGTTTTCTGTTTGTTTTTTTTAAATAATAGCCCATCTAATAGGGGTAAGGTAACTTCTCATTATGATTTTAATTCGTATTTTTTTGATAATTAGAAATTCTGTGCTCTTTTATACATCTACTGAGCATTTGTATGAGTTATTTTGAGAAAAGTTTGCTCAGATTCTTTTCCAATTTTTTTTTAAGCTAAAGAATGGGAATTTATTCCTTCAAATGAATCCATTTTACATACCCATTGGAAAAATCTTCATATTCCCTCATAGGCTATGTGTCCCACTTTCAAACAAACAAACAAATAACATATTCTAGAGCAGAATCTAATTTGATACTCTTCAAATCATTACATGCATAGTTTCCCATAATGGAAAATATTTTGCCATACAACACATATATATGTTTTGTATCTAATGCTTGAGCCAATCTGTGCTAAAATGGTAGATTTTTTTTTTTTCAGGTTCACAACTTTTATATCTTTAAAATTTTTTTTTAAATTTTTTACAGACTGAATTTTGATCCATCATATACAAATGGGGTACATCATTTCATTTCTATGTTTGTACACGATATAAATTCATATCATTCGTTTAATCATACATGTACATAGGGTAATGATGTCTGTCTCATTCCACCACTTTCATAGTCCCCGTCCCTCTCATTTCCCAGATTGAGTAATGCTGTCCTCCTCACTTGCCCCTTCTGTAACAGAAGAAAAAAGATGATTTAGCAAATGATGCTAAGATTTTTGATTACAATGTTAACTCTACTGCTTTTTGTTGGTTGCTTAATTTCCTTTTCTTTAATTTTGATTCATTATACACAAATGAGGTACAACTTTCATTTCTCTGGTTGTACATGAAATAGAGTCACACCATCTGTGTAATCATACATGTACATATGGTAACAATGTTTGTCTCGTTCAATTATTTTTCCTTCCCCCCACCCCCTCCCCACCCCTCATTTTCCTGTACACTATCCATCCTTCCTCCATTCTTGCCTCCCCAACACCCCCCGACGTTATGTTTTGTTTTCCTATTATTGAGTAGTCTGAGTAGTTCATTTATATGGAATATTATTCACTTAATGTATGATTTGCAAATATTTCTCCCTTTCTGTGGGTTGTTTCTTCACTCTGTTATTTTCCTTATTATGCAGAAATAAAGTTTACTATAAAGTTTGATGTGATCTCATTGACTATTTTTGCTTTCATTGCCCAGCACATGCTTTTTCAATATTCATGAGATAAAGAGTAATTCTAGAAATGCAACGAAGGTCTTTAAATTGTCTGTTCCCTACTACTTAAATCAAACAAATACATAAAGCATTGACTTTGAATAAAAAGATATCAAAGCATTTGATGTTATAAAAAATATTACATGATGGTATTTCCTTTTTCCAAACACGAATTGCTAAAAATCTATAATTCTATCCCCAAGAAAAAAATCAGTGTTTTGAAATCATAAAACATACAATTCATGCCAGGTGCAATGGCACTGCCTGTAATCCCACCAACTTGGGAGGCTGAGGCAGGAAGATCAGGAATGCAAAGCCAGCCTCAGCAAAAGTGAGGCACTAAAGCAACTCAGTGAGATCCTGTCTCTAAATAAAATATAAAATATGGCTGGTTATGTGGTCAGGAGTCCAGTGTCCCTGAGTTCAATCCCTGGTAACAAAAAAAAAAAAAAAAAAAAGGTGATTTATAAATGAGTATATTATATTTCTGTACTTTAGAAGCTGAATCAGTTGTTTACCAATTGAGATATGAAGAGAGATTAATAATTTAAGGGATAAAGCTGAGTAAAATGAGATTTGCTTAATTGAACTCAATTATACTGCCATTTTACAAATACAATTCCATGTCTGAATATGATTTATATTCAGGAATAAGTAATGACCTTTTACCTTTTCAATGCTTAACAATAAACAATGTGACTATTATTTTATATTAAGCCAATCTCTAAACAACTCAAGGTGAGGACCATTATGTTTGCTTCACTTATGGGGAATCTGGGTTACAGGATGTCAGTGCCTGTCACAGTAAGGATATGGCTGAGGTGGGGTCTAACATCAAGTCCTAGAATTTGATTCCCAAAATTATTCTATTATATTGGAGAAAAAGTAATTCTAGAAATACAACAAAGGTCTTTAAATTGTCTGTTCCCTACTACGCAAATCAAGAGATATTCAATTGACTTAGCATTAAATGAGAATGTTAAAGCATTGGTTAATAGAAATTTCCAACTATATATGCTGAATACAAATGAAAAACCACTTTTGACAATATTAATTCTGCCTATCCAAGAACATGGGAGATCTTTCCATCTTCTAAGGTTTTCTTTCATTTCTTTTTTAGTGTTCTGTAGTTCACATTGTAGAGGTCTTTCATCTCTTTTGTTAGATTGATTCCCAAGTATTTTATTTTTTTTAAGCTATTGTGAATGCCGTAGTTTTCCTAACTTCTCTTTCTGAAGATTCATCACTTATGTATAAAAATGCATTGGATTTATGAGCATTAGTCTTATATCCTGCTACTTTACTGAAATCACTGATGGGTTCTAAAAGTTTTCTGGTGCAATTTTCTGGTTCCTCTAAATATATAATGATGTCATCAGCGAACAGGGATGGTTTGAGTTCTTCTTTTCCTATTCGTATCCCTTTAATTTCTTTGGTCTGTCTAATTGCTCTGGCTAGAGTTTTGAGGAGAATGTTGAATAGAAGTGGTGAAAGAGGGCATCCCTGCCTTGCTCCAATTTTTAGGGGGAATGCTTTCAGTCCTTCACCATTTAGAATGGTATTGGCCATGGGCTTAGCATAAATGGCCTTTACAATGTTAAGGAATGTTCCCACTATCCCTATTTTTTCTAGTGTTTTGAGCATGAAGGGATGCTGTATTTTATCAAATGCTTTTTCTGCATCTATTGTAATAATCATGTGATTCTTGACTTTAAGTCTGTTGATATGGTGAATTACGTTTATTGATTTCCAGATGTTGAACCAATCTTGCATCCCTGGGATAAAACCCACTTGATCATGATGCACTATCTTTTTAATATATTTTGTATGTGATTTCCTAAAATTTTGTTAAGAATTTTTGCATCGATATTCATTAAGGATATTGGTCTGAAACTTTCTTTCCTTGATGTGTCTCTGTCTGGTTTAAGTATCAGGGTGATATTGGCTTCATAGAATGAGTTTGGGAGGGTTCCCTCCTCTTCTATTTCATGGAATACTTTGAGGAGTATTGGAATGAGCTCTTCTTTAAAGGTTTTGTAGAACTTGGCTGAGAACCCATCTGGTTCCGGACTTTTCTTTGTTAGTAGGCTTTTGATGACTTCCTCTATTTCATTACTTAAAATTGATCTATTTAAATTGTATATGTCCTCCTGATTCACTTTGGGTGAATCATATGTCTTTAGAAACCTGTTGATGTCTTTGAGATTCTCTATTTTGTTGCAGTATAGATTTCAAAATAGGTTCTTATTATGTTTTGTATTTAAATTGTGTCTGTCATGATATTTCCTTCTTCATTCTGAATTTTAGTAATTTGAGTTTCCAATACCAGAACTTCAACTATACTACAAAGCAATAATAACAAAAACGGCATGGTATTGGAAACAAAATAGACAGGAAGATCAATGGTACAGAATAGAGGACACAGACACAAACCCAAATAAATACAGTTTTCTTATTAGACAAAGATGCCAAAAATATGCAATGGAGAAAAGATAGCCTCTTCAACAAGTGGTGCTGGGAAAGCTGGAAATCCATATGCAGCACAATAAATTAACCCCTATTTCTCACCCTGCACAATAATCAACTCAAAGTGGATCAAGGACCTTGGAATCGGACCACAGACCCTTCATCTTATAGAAGAAACAGTAGGTCCAAATGTTCAACATGTTAGCTTAGGATCAGACTTCCTTAACACAGGACTCCCATAGCACAAGAAATAAAAGCAAGAATCAACCACTGGGATAGATTCAAACTGAAAAGCTTTCTCTCAGCAAAGGAAACTATCAGTAATGTGAAGAGAGAGCTTACAGAGTGGGAGAAAATCTTTGCCACTCATACTTCAGATAGAGCACTAATTTCCAGAATATATAAAGAACTCAAAAAACTCTACACCAAGAATACAAATAATCCAATCAACGAATGGGTTAAGGAAATGAACAGAAGATTTACAAGCAATCAACAAATATATGAAAAAAATGTTCAACATCTCTAATAATAAGAGAAATGCAAATCAAAACTACCCTAAGATTCCATCTCACCCCATTAGAATGGCGATTATCAAAAATACAAGCAACAATAGGTGTTGACGAGGATGTGGGGAAAAAGGTACACTCATACATTGCTGGTGGGGCTGCCAATTAGTGCAGCCACTCTGGAAAGCAGTGTGGAGATAGATTCCTTAGAAAACTTGAAATGGAACCACCATTTGATCCAGCTGTCCCACTCCTTGGCCTATAGCCAAAGGACTTAAAATCAGCATACTAGAGATACAGCCACATCAATGTTCATAGCTGCTGAATTCACAATAGCCAGATTGTGCAACCAACCTAGATGCCCTTCAATTGATGAATGGATAAAGAAACTGTGGTATATTTATACAATGGAATATTACTCAGCCATAAAGAATAATAAAATTATGGCATTTCCAGGCAAATGGATGAAATTGGAGAATATCATGCTAAGTGAGATAAGCCAATCTCAAAAAAACAAAGGACGAATGATCTGGCTGATAAGTGTATGATGATACATAATGGGGGGTGGGAGGGAGGTAAGAATGGAGGAAGAAGGGACTGTATAGAGGGAAAAGAAGGGTGGGAGGGGTGCGAGGGAAGGAAAAAATAAAAGAATGAATTAAACACCATTACCCTATGTAAATGTATGATTATACAAATGGTATGCCTCTATTTCATGTACAGAGAAACAAGTTGTACCCCATTTGTTTATAATAAAAAAATAAATTAAAAGAAAAATCACTTTTAAGTGTTATTTCTAAATTTTTTAAAAGTGTCATTTTCTAAAATAATGTGTCCTCTAAACTTTTTTCACAAATTTCCTTACACATGAAATTCATGTGAATCTTTCTTATCTCCATAATATTTAATAATATGTATATTATGCTTTTATTTGAAAAGTGAGTCTATAGCTCCATTTGTAATATATAAAATTTTTTAAAGAATCAGCATTCATAGCTTTTAATGTCTTATTTAAATAATATTTAATTTTGGGCAAAGTTTGATAAATCATTTCATTAAATTGTGTTTTCTCTAAAATTATTTAAAAATCAAATATCACATATATGTGTTACATACATGATATACGAAGCATGTATGTTATTTGACCTTTTTGACTTCCTGAAACATTATATTTTACTGTATATGTGTTTAAATAAGCAAATGTTTTAAAAGGCAGTAATCTTTTAATATTAGAAGTGGAAATTATATAAACAAAATTTTTAGTGTTCTTTTCCAAATTTAAAATGCAAATTAATTATTGCACATTTCAGTAAATAAAAAAAAAATTAGGGAATCTTAAAGATGACTATGCAACATAAATATTAAAATATATGATAAGCCCTACAATCAAGTATTTCAAAATGCCAATCAAAATCTGGTCACCTCTTATTTGAATTCTTAAAACTCTTAGGAAATATTCAAATAATGATAAAATGCATAACTTATGCATTTGAGGAAGAAAACCTCAAGTTACTTTGTTTGGAAAATTTAAATCTAAATTGGCACTATAAAATTTTAATTTCATTTATTTGTATACTTTCATGAATATCCTTGATAATATTGTGCTCTGAAAACATTTAAATTATGATCCTTAAATTTCTACATAAGGCTCCATGCAATGTTCTATGCAACTTTATGCTGCATGGTAAATTTAATTTTTTTTTGTTGTCTGACATATTTATACAAGTTTCTCATAAGTCTTATAAAAAAATTAGAACTTGAAAACACTGAATTTAAAACAATACATTCTGTGGAGTCTTCAAATGCCATAAACTGAAAATTCCTAACAATTATGTACATATTTAACAAATTGCAACTATGTATTATGAATTCTTTTTTGGTGAAATAAACTGCCATTTCCTATCATTGCAGAAAAATTGTAAGCACAAATTATCATAATCCTTACTATAAAAAATTTCTTTTCCATCATTTTTTCCATGAATATGAATAGATTATATAATTTTAAAATTAATATGTTAATCCATGAAAAGTAACAGTGTCGATTTTGATTATGATGGTGACTGTGTTAAAGATTAGTATGAGTGACATGATAATTTTAAAATACATTTTGTGTACAATGATTTGTATTAAACTGAAAAGTAAACTATAAAAGAATGTAATTCCACATTGTCTCCTATAGTTAACATTTTAAAATTAGAAATTTAAAATTCATCTTGTTTAAACTTGTCACATTTTGATGAAATATTAAGAATAGACCTTCTAAGTTTCTTAGTGATATTTATTTGCATATCATTTAAGGTAGTATTTAAGGCAAGCAAAGTCATAGAGGACATAAATACTTTTATAGCTTTCTACTCTCTGTATTAAGCATCTGCTGACAACTTAATAGCATTAAAAAAGAATGCCAATGGGTACTGATTGTCTTCAAATCTTAGCTCTTCTACTTTCTAGCATGAGACAGCATACATGTGGTTAAGAGCTCAGATGCCAAATTCATACACCTGGATATGAATGCCAGCTTCACAATTTATTTTTTCTATAGCCTTGAGCAAGTTATAAAATTCAGTATACTTCTGTTTTCTCCTTTGACAAAATGGAAAATGTAATAGTGCTCTCATCATATAGTTTGTTGTTCAGATAAAATGAGTTACAACATCTGACCCTTTCTGACTCTTTCTATCTGTGAATGTATATTAGTGACAATAATATTAATAAGAACTGCACAGTACTTAACACAGTGCATAACTAATATGAAGTGCTCAATATACATTATCTTTCATTGCATCCTTTACTTAAAAAAATGTGGTTACCACTTGTCAGGAAATTTTGTATATACTTGGGACATTACTTGCTAACATATTAGGTAATATAGAAATTACACAAAACTATCATGTAAAAGCAAATAATAAGTAAGTTAAAAGATGAAAAGAGTCATGAGGAAAATATGTAAAGAGGGTCATGGATAGTAGAAGTTATAATTTTAAATGCACTGTTTAAACGAGCCTGAATGACATGTTATATGGACGATGACCACATATGAATCAAGGGATACTTGGGTAAAATTGTTTAAAAGAGAAGAAACATTGATGTGGCTGTGTTACTGTAGTATGCTGATTTTAAGTCCTTTGAGTATAAACCAAGGAGTGGGATAACTGGGTCAAAAGGTGGGTCCATTCCAAGTCTTTGTAGGAATCTCCATACTGCTTTCCAGAGTGGCTGCACCGATTTCAATTCCACCAGCAATGTACAAGTGTGCTTTTTCCCCCACATCCACGCCAACACCTATTTTTGCTTGTGTTCTTAAAAATAGTCATTCTAATTGGAATAATCTTAGAGTTGTTTTAATTTACATTTATCTAATTACTAGAGATGTTTAACACTTTTTCATATATTTGTTAAGCTCCTGTGTATCTTCTTCTGTAAAGTGTATGTCCAGTTCCTTGGCCTATTTACTGAATGGGTTCTTTGTATTTTTGGTGTAAAGTTTTGTAAGTTCTTCATACATTTTGGAGATTAGTGCTCTACCTGAAGTGCATGTGGAAAAGATTTTCTCCCACTCTGTAGGCTCTCTTTTCACATTATTGATTGAGATTGTGAAACCAACCTAGATGCTCTTCAACAGATGAAGGGATAAAGAAACTGTGGTGTATATACACAATGGAATATTATGCAGCCATAAAGAAGAATAAAATTATGACATTTGCAGGTAAGTGAACGGAATTGAAGAATATCATGCTAAGTGAAATAAGCCAATCCCAAAAAGCCAAAGACTGAATGTTTTCCCTAATAAGTGGATGATGATACATAATGGAGGTTGGGGGGTGGGGGTTAGAGAAGAATGGAGGAACTTTAGATTACATAGAGGGAAATGAGAGGGGGAGGGGGCATGGGTATGAAAGATGGTGGAATGAAACAGACTTCATTACCCTATGTACACATATGATTCCATGAATGATGTGAATCTACATCATGCACAACCATGGAAATGAAAGGTTGTACCCCATTTGTGTACAATGAATCAAAATGTAGTCCGTAAAAATAAAAAGAAATGAATGAGAGAAGAAACAATGTACAAGAAGGCTTATGTCTGTTGTGTTCAGAAAGGCTTATACCTGTTGTGTTCAGGACCTAGAAAGGAGGCCATTGTGTGTAAAACAGAATCTGATGGAAACTGCTAAAAAAAAAATCTATTATGTCTGAAGGAAATCGTCGAGTTTTAATGGATAGTATGTTTGCCTTTGTGCTACGGGAAATCATTGCATAGTTTTGAGTAGTGTAATGATATGATCTGAATTATATTTTAAATCCTTTCTTCTGTTTGTTATACAAAAAAGAGATTTGAGAGATTCAAAATTAAGAGTCGAGAGACCTGTTGAGAGGTTATTGCAATAATGTAGGCTAGGGAAATCGGTTGCTCAGGTCATGGAGATCAGAGCCTAGATACTTCTAAAGGTAAAAGTCTTAAGATTTTCTAACAAAATAGACATTGGAAAAGCATGGTATCAAGAATGACTCCATGAGTTTGGTCTAGCAGCTTTATTGATGTGGTTGTAATTGAGAAAGGAAAGGCTTTGGAAAAAGTATGTTTTGAAGGGAGAATAGAAATTCAATTTGGACTTGTAGAGTTTGAAATGTCTAGTAGACATTGAAGTGTTGATGACAGGCCAGATGCTGTAATATGCACATGTCTGGGATTTAGGAGAGAGTCCTGAGCTATAAATTATATCAGATAAAAAGCAAGACGATAGACAAGATCAGAAGAAAAATATTACAGCTATTGAAAAGAAAGAAACCAATGTCTCAGCCGTAGGACATTTTAAATTGAAGAGGTTAAGGAGGAAAAAAAAAGAACCATCAGGAAAGATTAAGAATGAGAGGCTAGTAACATAAGAGGTTAAAAGTTTTTGCTGCTTTAAAAGCCAAACGGAAGAATGAATTTTATGGATTCTAAGGATGAATGTGTCAACCATATTAAATCCTGCCAATACAAATAGAGAATCATTTTAAGCATTGAAAATCAAAAATATGTTTAGCAATGTGACAGGCATAAGGTGAATTTAACAAAACAGAATTTTCCTGAAATTGTTTGAACTAGGATACAGCTATTAAATAAGAACAAATTTTTGGAGTCATTTGCTGTAAAGCGAGAAACAAATGTAACGTTGTCTGATACATAGAAGTATCAAAGATGAATTTGTAAGATTAAAGAAATAATTCAACATGTTTTTGCTGAAGGGAATGAGAGAGTGTAAATAGAAAAGATGGGGACATTGTTGAGTAGATGGAAAGAGATGGGATCTTGGATATAAAGGAAGAATTGTCTTCAGATAGCAGTAGTTGCAAACAACCAGTTTATGGATGAAATATCAGCACATGGGTAAGTGTAGTGATGGTGATTTCTAAAAGATTTCTTTAAATTTCTTCAGCTTTCCCAATTAATAAGGACATAAGATCAACACCTAAGAATTCATATCAGCTGAGGCAGTATTGTGATTTCAAGAAAAATAAAATCATAGTTATCTCAGGAAACGAACAGATTAGGAAGAAGTACAGAGGATAATTAATTAGCAGCAACAAAGTCCCATTTTCCCTTAATCATACTCAGCTGAATGAGTGCAGTACAAAGGACATTAGGAGTCATATGGGACCACCTCTGCCTGTGATCTTCACCAAACAAATACCACACAGGGAGCAAGGAGAGTCAAGTGTTAGAGCTGGAATATGGTAGTAATTGACAATGAATTATAACATGGACAAGAAGAGGATCCAGACTTGAAGATGTATAAAGGATGTAAACGTGGCAATCTCAGTGGTCCTGGTGCTCAGTGATCCAGGTAGAAAAATTTCTAGATTCAGGGCATTTGAAGACTAATGCTAAAAAGATAAAATGATTGGTCAAATAATGAAATGCATGACCATGACATTACACTGTGTGCATGAAATTATGAATAAAACCAGAATATTGGAAATGACTATGGGAGTTTGAGGCTGAGGAATGGTGGGAAACAAATCATAGAAGAATATTTCAAGGAACGGAAAGAACATGGTGTTTAAAGGTTTATAGTTTTACATTGAAAGTAAGACTTACTAAAGTAATACTAAAAGAGACCCAAGAACTAAAATCTTAATATCAATATTATTGTTTAATATCTCAACATTTTTCTATGCAATATGAATCTGAAACAAGTGATCATGATTTGCAATTCATTGTCATCCTCAAATGACAGTAATCAGATTTAAATAAAATTAAAGTACTAAAGCTAGGCATACTGAACTCATACTATAATATTTCGTTAGTTAATGAAAATACTGGTGAAATTCTGCCCAGAGGGAAACACTTCTATTTGAAATCTACATGTATTGAAAAAAATACATAGATGCATATTTTCTTTGAAATTGGAATTTATGATTATTAGCATATCCTTCTCTTTGAGTAATAAAATTTCCTAGAAGAACATGATGTCAGTCTTTTGAAGTGGACAATTAATAAATAAAAGTAACTCAAGTAAGGCTTGATAATGTTTGTTAAATCACATTGAAATATACACTCAAGAACATCCTAAGCAGCAAAGCCTCATATGAATGTCCTGCAGTATAAATGGCTTCATTTTGTGTAGGGACTGTTAAGAGATTTACACTGACATGAGTATAGAACTGAAGGAATTCTCCTTGGATGTTTCCACATCAGATAATCATGATACTCTGAAGCATAAATTTCAAAAACACAGCTCGCTTGGTGCCTGTGTGTTGCATTTTAGAGATGAAAACATTTGTGTTATGTCAAGTGAAGCAGTAGATGTGACAGCAGTGTTTGGAATATGCATTTTTCTTTTGGTAAATCGTTTGAACTCTATAATCCTATTGCAATCTTTTGATCAAATGCAGCTTAAAAGTTGCTGTACTTAATTGAGTGTTTATAAAATGCTGTGCATAATTTTTTATTTTATAATTTTGTTACCATCATATGATGGTATTACAATTAACTGATTATAGATGTATGTGTTTTAATTAAATGTCATTCCTTACTTTTCAATATCTGCCTGTTTTCCAAAGACTCAATACAGGGTTGACCTGTGTTTGTTGAATATTGACGGAAAAGGTACTCTTTTCAGTTATATATATATATATATATATATATATAAATACAATATGTAATACATATTTATCTTATGTTACATGTTATATATGATATATGTCACATATTATATATTACACATATACATATAATATGATATATTATGAGATATAATTTAATACAAATATTACATATGTATAAATATTTTTTTTCTGCCATTTTCAGAGACCTGCATTTACCCTATTCAATGGACTGAAATGATTCAATCCCTATTGAATTGATGGATGTCTCCACTAATTCTCAGGTATCATTCTTGCATCTGTCTTTTTCTCTGCTGCAGGCATATCTGCTGAGATTGTATCTCAAATATACGAAGACTTTTCACGTATTTGTCCACACATCACCTCTTATAGGAGGGCTTCCTTTGAACACAACTTTCTGGTATTTCAAAAGCACTATCCAACATTTCTTAATCTTTTCTCTTGCTTTATTTTTCTACTTAATGCCTATTAGTTTTACAGCCAACTTTACATAATCATCTTTTTTTTTTTTTTTTTTACTTTCTGTTCTCTACTACAATATACATTCCATAAGGTTGAAAGTGTTTGTTGTTTATATTCACTGATTACTCAGATTTTTAAATCTAGGTCTGTCACATAATAATACAAAATGTTGAATTACTAAATTAAATTATATGATCACTCTAAATCTCAGTTTTCAGAATCAGAGTATTTTGAAAGACCATAGGAGTATATGATGCGTACTTCTAAATTTCTAGAGGTGAGGTATGTAAGGTACAGGGAATTTAAGAAATTCCCCTTGATCAACCAGAAAGTTAAAGACCTATTAGATAACACCTCCCACTTTCTCCAGGTAAAATTGATTTCATGCCCCTCTCTTGTTTTGGTGGTAAACATTGATATCTTTGAACTAATTGACATAACACACTCTCCCTGACATAGCTGTTGTTTAAGCAGAGTGTATGGGCAAACCAAGAAGTATTTTAGGTAGGCTATAGGGAGTTAATAGCCAAATACCTTTTCTCCTTTTCTCCCATGAGTATTTATAAAGTAGCATGTAGACTTGATTGCTACACGTTGCCAACCTACAACTCTGTAGTAATTGCTCTGACACCCCAGATGGTATAGCAGACAAAGGTTACCCCAAGGCAAAAATGAGACAATGAATCATCAGATCTTGACTTATGTGCCATATTGGTACTTCTACTTAAATAGCTTATAAACGTTCTTTTTTATTGAGCCAAAAGGAAGATCCCCCGCCCCACCCCCGCTATATTCTGGTTAATTTTTTGACCTTTCTTCTCTGACTCAGTTTCTGTAAGTCTCAGAAATATTGGGAATGAAGAACACAACCAAAAAAGCAGAAAGAGAAGGTAAATCTATTGTCACTCCAGTAGCTGCAGTTCCTGGTGACAAACACAGTAAAACACACAGAGGAAGGAGACTTATTCCAGTTAAAGCGTGTGCGTGCATGCGAGTGTGTGTTGACTTATTTCTTCAACTGGGTCACATCTTAATTATTGATGTTGGGTTCTTATATTACCTAACAGTGACTAGAAAACTTGTAAGACTTCTTTAGATTTCTGGTCACAGGCATTAGAAGGCACTGCACTTAGAGGTCCAGGAAGGAATATGGAAGCAAAAAGTTCACTAATTGTTTGCACATGATTTTTGTTTTCATATTACTATGTCTGATATGCAGATTTCCTTCTTTGAACTCAAACACTGCTTATGGTCTCACTGAACATTGAAATATGCAGAAAATTTCCTTTGACTTATTTGTTGTTTGCAGTACTTTGGTATGGTCTCCCATCATTTTTACCTGTATTTGGTAGCAAATTTTTTTATTTTTAATTTTCAGCTCTGAGTCTATGAATTCCTCCTGATTAGTCTAATTCCAATGATTTGTAATTTGGATATCTTTTCTTTCATCCCCCTATACTCTCTATGAAATCCTGACTAAAAATTGCCTGTTCTTTCATACATTTGGAGGAAATATTTCATACGTCTAAAGCTCTTCCTTGAGGAGTTAGTTATTTACAATGGAAAAACAGTTATTCATCCTGATAAGATATAAATTCAGAAACATACAGAAAATGAATAACAATTTAGATTAATCTTAACACACATTATGACTTTGAGATCAAGGCAGATATGCATTCTTACAGTCTTCATTTACAAACCACAATATCTTCAAGAAATAAATATTTAGTTAATAATGCATTTTAAAGTGGTTTCTAGGCAATTTGCTCTGCTCTAGCCCCTCTTTTATTTTTTAATTATTTTCTTGTTTTCATTTGTTTTGCTAATATTCTCTCCTTATTTGTTAGTATTAAAAATTGCAGAGGATCCAAGATGGTAGACTAGAGGGTGACTACATCTCCCATTGCTCCAGAACCCAGGATTCAAGAAAAGGAGGCATTGAGAGACTCTGACTAACATAGAGCTGCGGGGTGAGTCTCTCCCACTGGGTGAAGCTCGGCATGGGCGGCAGGCCCGGACAGGGACAGCTTCTTGGAGCAGGACAGGGCAGCTACAGTCTTCCCCAAGCAGCACTGCTCCCTCCAGCGGCAGGCTCCTTCCACAGATAGCTTCTTGGAGCAGGCCGCCCAGTGAGAGCCTTTCTGCACAGAGCCAGCTCCAAGCCCCGGACTCCCAGAGGGCCCCGGCCCGCAGTTGGCTTCTGGGACCAGAGTAGGGCAGCCAGAGACTTCTCCAAGCATCCCTGCTCCCTCTGATGGAAGGCACGATTTACAGCCAGCTCCTCGGAGCAGACCCACCCAGTAAGAGCTTTTCCACACAGAGTCAGCCCCCAGCCCTGGACCAAGTATCGGGCTAGGGGCAACTTTCAGCTTTCTATGCAGCACTGCATTATCAAGTTCCTCCAAGAATTCAGGCTACTGAAGGCTGGGAGGTGATATACTGGAAACCTACAGGGACACTATAAGCCAATAGAGGAAATCTGCACTATCTCAGAATCCCACTGATATCTGACCAATATGAGAAAACAAGGGAAGAAAATGTCCCAAACAAACCTAGATACTATATCAATAAAACCCAATAACAGCACAGCAGAAGAAATGTCACAAAGGGAGTTCAGAATGTACATAATTAAAACAATCAGGGAAGCAAACAAGGAGATGAAAGAGCAAATGCAGGCATTAAATGATCACACCAATCAACACTTAAAAGAACAAATACGGGAAGCAAGAGATCATTTCAATAAAGAGTTAGAGATACTGAAAAAAAAAACCAAACAGAAATCCTTGAAATGAAGGAAACAATAAACCAAGATAAAAACTCCATAGAAAGCATAACCAATAGGATAGAACACCTGGAATACAGAATCTCAGACATTGAAGACAAAATATTTAATCTTGAAAACAAAGTTGACCAAACAGAGAAGATGGTAAGAAATCATGAACAGAATCTACAAGAATTATTGGATATCATGAAAAGGCCAAATTTGAGATTTATTGGGATTGAGGAAGGCACAGAGAACAAACCAAAGGAATGAACAATCTATTCAATGAAATAATATCAGAAAATTTCCCAAATCTGAAAATGAAATGGAAAACCAGGTACAAGAGGCTTATAGGACTCCAAATATACAAAATTACAACAGACCCACACCAAGGCACGTTATTATGAAAATACCTAACATACAATATAAAGACAGAATTTTAAAGGCTGCGAGAGAAAAGAATCAAATTATACTCAGGGGGAAACCAATAAGAATATCAGCAGATTTTTCAGTCCAGACCCTAAAAGCTAGAAGGGCCTGGAACAACATTTACCAAGCCCTGAAAGAAAATGGATGCCAACCAAGAATCTTATACCAGCAAAACTTACCTTCAGATTTGATGATGAAATAAAATCCTTCCATGATAAACAAAAACTAAAAGAATTTACAAAAAGAAAGCCAGCATTACAGAACATTCTCAGCAAAATATTCCATGAGGAAGAGATGAAAAACAATGATGCAAATCAGCAACGGAAGGAACTATCCTAAAGGAATAGCCAAATAAAGGAGAAATCAAATTGTGTCAAAAAAAAAAAATGAGTCAAAAACTGGGAATACAAATCATATCTCAATAATAACCCTGAATGTTAACGGCCTGAACTCATCAATCAAAAGACATAGACTGGCAGATTGGATTAAAAAGAAAAATCCAACAATATGCTGCCTGCAAGAGACTCATCTCATAAGAAAGAGATACCCATAGACTAAAGGTGAATGGATGGGGAAAAACATACCACACACATGGACACAGCAAAAAAGCTGGAGTATCCATCCTCATTTCAGATAATGTGGACTTCAAACCAAAACTAGTCAGAAGGGATAAAGAAGGACATTTCATACTGCTTAAGGGAAGCATAAATCAGCAAGACACAAAAATCATAAATATCTATGCCCCAAACAGTGGCTCATCCATGTATGTGAAACAAATCCTTCTCAATTCCAGAAATCAAATAGACCATAACACAATAATACTAGGCAATTTTAACACACCTCTCTCACCAATGGACAGATCTTCCAAACAAAAACTGAATAAGAAACGATAGATCTCAATAACACAATCAATAATTTAGACTTAATGGACATATATAGAATATACCATCCAACAAAGAGCAAATATAACTTCGTGTCAGCAGCACATGGATCCTTCTCCTAAATAGACCTAATTTTATGCCATATAGGTAATGTTAGGAAATACAAGAAGATAGAGATACTACCTTGTATTCTATCAGATCATAATTGAAATTAGAAATAAATGACAGAATAAAAAACAGAAACTACTCCAACACCTGGAGATTAAATAATACACTATTATATGATGAATGGATAACAGAAGACATCAGGAGAGAAATAAATACATTCTTAGAAGTAAACGAGAACAAAGACACATCATATCAAAATCTCTGGGACACTATGAAAGCAGTACTTAGAGGAAAATTTATTTCATGGAGAATATTCAATAAAAGAAGAAAACATCAACAAATAAGTGACTTAACACTACACCTCAAAGCCCTAGAAAAAGAAGAGCAGACCAACACCAAAAGTAGTAGAAGACAGGAAATAGTTAAAATCAGAGCCGAAATCAATGAAATTGAAACAAAAGAAACAATCGGAAAAATTAATAAAATAAATAGTTGGTTCCTTGAAAAAATAAACAAAATTGATAAACTCTTAGCCACACTAGCAAAGAAAAAGAGGGAGAAAACTCAAATTACTATAATTTGGAATGAACAAAGAAATAAAACTACAGACACGAGTGAAATACAAAACATAATTAGAAGCTATTTTGAAAATCTACATTCCAACAAAACAGAAAACCTCAAAGACATCAACAGGTTTATAGAGACATATGAATTACCTGAACTGAACCAGGAGGACATGCATGACTTAAATAAATCAATTTCAAGCAACGAAATAGAAGAGGTCATCAAAAGCCTACCAACAAAGAAAAGTCCAGGACCAGATGGGTTCTCAGCCAAGTTCTACAAAACATTTAAAGAAGAGCTCATTCCAATATTCCTCAAAGTATTCCATGAATTAGAAGAGGAGGGAACCCTCCCAAACTTATTCTATGAAGCCAATATCACCCTGATACCTAAACCGGACAGAGACACATCAAGGAAAGAAAGTTTCAGAGCAATATCCTTAATGAACATCGATGCAAAAATTCTCAACAAAATTTTAGCTAATCGCATACAAAATATATTAAAAAGATAGTGCACCACGATCAAGTGGGTTTCATCCCAGGGATGCAAGGTTGGTTCAACATCTGGAAAACAATAAATGTCATTCACCATATCAACAGACTTAAAGTTAAGAATCACATGATTATTTTGATAGATGCAGGAAAAGCATTTGATAAAATACAGCATCCCTTCATGCTCAAAACACTAGAAAAAATAGGGATAGTGGGAACATTCCTTAATATTGTAAAGGCCATCTATACTAAGCCCATGGCCAATATCATTCTAAATGGTGAAAAACTGAAAGCATTCCCCCTAAAAACTAGAACAAGGCAGGGATGTCCTCTTTCACCACTTCTATTCAACATCGTCCTTGAAACTCTAGCCAGAGCAATTAGACAAACAAAAGAAATTAAAGGAATACGAATAGGAAAAGAAGAACTCAAACTATCCCTGTTCGCTGATGACATGATTGTATATTTAGAGAAACCTGAAAATTCCACCAGAAAACTTTTAGAACTCATAAGTGAATTCAGTAAAGTAGCAGGTTACAAGATCAATGCTCATAAATCCAATGCATTTTTATACATAAGTGATGAATCTTCAGAAAGAGTAGTTAGGAGAACTACCCCATTCACAACAGCCTTGAAAAAAATAAAATACTTGGGAATCAATCTAACAAAAGAAGTGAAAGACCTCTACAATGAGAACTACAGAACACTAAAAAAGAAATGAAAGAAAACCTTAGAAGATGGAAAGATCTCCCATGTTCTTGATAGGCAGAATTAATATTGTCAAAATGGCCATACTACCAAAAGTGCTATAAGATTCAATGCAATTCCAATTAAAATACCAATGACGTACCTTACAGAAATAGAGCAAGCAATTATGAAATTCATCTGGAAGAATAAGAAACCCAGAATAGCTAAAGCAATCCTTAGCAGAAAGAGTGAAGCAGGGGGTATCGCAATACCAGATCTTCAACTGTACTACAAATCAATAGTTACAAAAACGGCATGGTATTGGTACCAAAATAGACAGGTAGATCAATGGTACAGAATAGAGGACATGGACACAAAACCAAATAAATGCAATGTTCTCATCCTAGACAAAGGTGCCAAAAATATGCAATGGAGAAAAGATAGCCTCTTCAACAAATGGTGCTGGGAAAACTGGAAAACCAAATGCAACAGAATGAAATTATACCCCTTTCTCTCAGCCTGAACAAAACTCAACTCAAAATGGATCAAGGACCTTGGAATCAGACCAGAGACCCTTTCATCTTATAGAAGAAAAAGTGGGTCCAAATCTTCAACATGTCGTCTTAGGATCAGACTTCCTTATCTGGACTCCCATAGCAGAAGAAATAGAAGTAAGAATCAACAACTGGGATAGATTCAAACTAAAAAGATTTCTCTCAGCAAAGGAAACTATCAGTAATGAGAAGAGAGAGCTTACAGAGTGGGAGAAAATCTTTGCTACTCATACTTCAGATAGAGCATTAATTTCCAGAATATATAAAGAACTCAAAAAACTCTACACCAAGAATACAAATGATCCAATCAAAAATGGGCTAAGGAAATAAACAGACTTCACAGAAGAAGATGTACAAGCAGTCAAGAGATATATGGAAAAATGTTCAACATCTCTATTAATAAGATAAATGCAAATAAAAACTACCCTAAAATTCCATCTCACCCCAATTAGAATGGCGATTATCAAGAACACAAGCAACAACAGGTGTTAGCGAGGAGTGGGGAGAAAGGTACACTCATACATTGCTGGTGGGGTTGCAAATTAGTGCAGCCACTCCAGAAAGCAGTATGGAGATTCCTCAGAAAACTTGGAATGGAACCACCATTTGACCCAGCTATCCCATTCCTTGGCCTATGCCCAAAGGACTTAAAATCAGCATACTACAGAGATACAGCCAAATCAATGTTCATTGCTGCTCAATTCATCACAGCCACATTGTGAACCAACCTAGATGTCCTTCAACTGATGAATGGATAAAGAAACTGTGGCATATATATATAATGGAATATTACTCTGCCATAAAGAATGATAAAATTATGGCATTTGCAGGCAAATGGATGAAATTGTAGAATATCATGCTAAGTGAGATACGCCAATCTCTAAAAACTAAAGGACAAATGATCTCACTGATAAGTGGATGATGACATGTTATGGGGGGAGGGAGGGGTTAGCATTAGGGTTAGGGTTAGGTGTAGGGTTAGGATTAAGGAGGGTGGCAATAATGGAGGAATGAAGGACTGTATAGAGGGAAAAGAGGGTGGGAGGGGTAGGGGGGAAGGAAAAAAATAGCAGAATGAATCAAACAACATTACCCTATGTAAATTTATGATTACACTACATAAAACAGTGATTTCCAGTAGTGTCTTCTAAGTATGCATGTTAGTCTCTGCTATAATGTGTCTAAGATCTAGATTCCTCTTTTCCCATGACAGAAAATTGAAAACTGTATATAGAATTCTCAAAAGAAGAATTGTGCTTAGTTATGTAGTCAAATGACTGACATAAATTGGTATATTCACTTGATAATCTAGATAATTCAGTCAATATAAAATTGTTTAAATAAAATGGTCTTAATATCATATATTACATTACATATAATTATATTCCAAAAATTTTATGTGAAATTAAAAAGTATTATCAATCAGATAAATTGCAAAGGACCATGATTCCAACCTTATAAGACTTCTCTAAAATTTATTTTGAATGCTGTACTATAAAGAATTACTACTCACTGAGTCAAATTAGAGGTGATAGGGAACTTATCCCTCTGAATGTGCAAAGTTTTTGAACTTTTGCATGTGCTAAACACTCATTTCTTTTCTTTTTTGACTTATACAGTAAGCATTTTAAAAATTTATTAAATTGCAGTGACAACATACATGTTCATCACTTTGGTTAAATGATGAAATATTTCACCATGTAAATTATTAGAGCATAGAAGATTGTTACTTTACAAAATTAAATTAGTTATTCATATAAAATGTGGAGACAATTTTCCAACTGCCTGTAAAAAGTATGACCTATTAGGACAAATATATTATTCTTTAAAAAGTTTATTCATATTTAATTATTTCTACACTAAATTGCCATTTTTCATTCTGTAATTCACATATTTAATATACATGTTATATTTAACATTTCTTTAATTTTATTGGAGATTTCATTTCAGACTCCCCTGTTAATTATTTTCTTTACAAAGGTTCATAGTTTCAATTTCTTACTTGAATATTATTATTCAGATTATGTATTTCAAATTTTTTTATTTCTTGTAGAAAATCTTAAATTTATATTTCCTGATTGTGATAATGACAGTTTTTGGTATTCTTCCAGTAGCTTTTCTGTTTGTTTGTTTTCTTCTTGTCTATTTGTTAATTTATTTTTCTCCCTAGTACTGGGGATTGAAGCCAGGGCCTCAGAGGCAAGCACTCAACCACAGACCTATTTCCCAAGCTTTGTTAATCTTTTTTGGTAAATATTCTGATTATGATGATTAAATGTTATATCAAGTTCTATTATTGCTGTGGCAGTTGTAATAAAAGAAAAAGAAATAAAGAGTAGAAGATGAAGGGGAGAAGAAGTAAAGAGAGAAGAGCTGTTTTAGACCTGCTTTACTATCCTAACCAATCACTTGATATACTGGGAAAATTATAAATATTCAGATAAATGACACACTCTCTATAAAACAAAGAATGTTATCAAAAGTATATTTCATAATTATAGTTTAATTTTAAAAAAAGATTATTTTTCTTCCTTAGTTTTGTAGCAGGGGTTATTTTTGAAATGTATATTCTCTTTCTCTATATTTTACATCTTCAATTCTTTTTTATGTTCTAAATTTTAGAGTGAACATTAAATTTAAAATGACTATTATCAGTCTGGTCAGCAGATATATAATTTACATTTCTGGGAATATCTTATTAGTGCAAATTGAATGATTTCTAAATGCTTCTAAATAATTACAATTCAACAAATCATTTTTTTGGTACTTTTTCTCAATAGAATACTAACCAATAAAAAAATAATCAGTAGAAAGTAAAAGTTGTGAATTAAAGATTTTGCCCTGTTGGACAATATAAATAAAGTGGAAAGGAAAATTTGAATGGTTTATTTGCATTATTTATTAATAATATAACTACTCATGATTTCAGCAAACATAATTATTTGGACGATTCAATTAGAGTGTCTTTCATAGTTCCTAGAAGTCTTAAAATGAGAACAAAACCAAACCTTAGGTAGTGTATCATTCTGCATCTGAACAGACACTTTATTCCAGACATAAACCCAATAAAACACTTATATGTATTCATTAATTTATGTTCTGTCACATCCTGCAGCATATTTTAATTATATAAAAATTCCAATTAACCATTTTATCTTGCCAAAAAATGTATCTTCTTTTTATCTATTTTTGAAAATAAAAAAGTAAGTCACAATCACTATTATCATCAACTCAAATTTCCCTCCCTCCCTCCCTCCCTTCCTTCCTTCCTTCCTTCCTTCCTTCCTTCCTTCCTTCCTTCCTTCCTTCCTTCCTTCCTTCCTTCCTTCCTACCTTCCTTCTCTCTCTCTCTCTTTCTCTCTCTTTCTTTCTTCCTTGGTCTATAGGACCAAAGAGTGGATCTTCTTTTATTAAATACACTTTAGTATATTTTGATGAAAGAACTCAATAGTTAAAGTGAATTCAGTTCTCTGACAAAAGAAAATTGTTCTTAAATGCTTAATACAGTCTATCTTTCCACATAAAGTTTGTATATTGCTGAGTTTCTGTTCTTTGCCTTATAGAGAGCATAGTAGTTCCTGTTAGCAATTAATTTTACGTCTTAGCTCAAAACAGAATTCTGTTCTACCAAGTTTTATCACAATAGATTTTCTTATTGAGCAGTGACTTTAATAGAAATGAACCTACCAGCTGAACAATAAAAAGAATAGCAGAATAGTAAACCAATTGAACTAAATAAGAAAACAACTAGAAGCCACATTAATAAAACCACAATGTCATGTCTCTTTTCTTTAACCAAATACAAATTATATAGAATATAAATGTCTGGTCTTTTGATTTTTGCTATTGTTACTTTATCTGAGTTTGGTTATAAGAAATGTCTTTGATTGATGTAATTGGTATATTTAGTGGTTATTTCAATTCTATTTAATTGTCATCCTCAATTAGAAATTAGGAATGTTTGCTTTATAAGGTGTTTAAACACTTTAGTGTAATTAAAGAGACTTTTTATATGATTTAAACTAAAGCAATAAAGACTACTTTTGCAATCACATACTAAAAAATATTCAACATTGCTTTTTAGTTCTAATTCCACCTTATATTTAAACTAGAAAACTTGGGCTCATAATAGCTCAAGAGAATGATTGTCTATGTCTGATGTGGAAAATAAACATTTCTACACATATTGAATGTAGAAACCTCTTAGGACATTGTAAAAATAAAAGAATTTAAAAATGTTTTAGGGGATTTGGATTACTAAAAGAAAAAAAAAGTCTTTTAAAACCTTCCTTCCTATAGTTGTTTCAATAATTCATATTTTTTCAACTGCTGCCCTTGCCTATTTTCTTCACTGATATTAGCAAATGTCCTCTTCAGACAAATGACTTTTGGGGTGGGGCAAAATTACATTTAATATAAGCACAAGTGCTATTCATTTTCAAAGTGCTTTACAATTATAAATCAACATTCTTAGCAACCTAGAGAGGAAAATTAACATTATCTCCATTTTACAGATAGGAATAGCAAAAATATAAAATGGTTGTGTGTTAATGCCAAGGCACAGGGAATACAATTATAATACAAAGGCAATAATTTTTTCCAGGTTGTGTTAAAAGCATTCAGTTCCTTAAAGTATCAAAAGATTCTCAGTGACAATAAAAACTGATTCAGGCAAAGTCATATTTCCTTACCAGAACACATAACATGCATTAAGATTTAGTGATTATGATGCCTCGGTCTTATATATACCCATATACATATTCCTCCAGAGGATTTTCTCTAATCAAACTGAATATATATTAACTTGTATATTTGAGCTTACAGTGTTTTATAACCAACTGATGCATGCCAAAATGCATTGTGTGAGTTGCATATTTGCTTTTTGTCATGTTTTTCTATGTAAGTATGTATCTTCTCTTAGATATTTTAATTATTTTATGTTCTTCTATGTAACTACACATCTTTTTTAGATCCTTTGATTCTTTGAGGAGATAGGCTACCTAAAATGATAAAATAAAATCATTTTATTTCAGTGCATTCCATATAAAGCATAGGCTTTCACCCTGGGCACTCATAAGTAGAAGAGACGGGAGTATATTCACAGACAACTGGAGTTTAATAATTATGAAACAGAATGGAGAGAAGGCTGTCAAAGCAGGCCAAGGAATCTATGCATAGGTTATGTTGCTTCAATGCTCCTTATATTCTTGAGGTATTAGCGCAAAGGGAAAATACGACATTGTCTCAATGCATGAGTCAATAAAATGATATTTGCTTATGAGAAATGGATCACATGAAATATGAAAACTTTGATGTAGCTCCTAGCTCAACATAAATACTACTTGATCAAACAAATTAATCTTTCAAGTTCTATTCAATTCTAGAAATTATTTAAAGTATTACTCAGGAAAGCATGTTAGGATATTGTTCAAAAAGAGGTTACCTTAGATTTTTATCTTCTGTATGAGAAAATCTGTTCTAATAAATGAATGAACTTGTCCTTTGTGTGTGTTGCTTTTTATCTATCCCTTTTTGCCCTAACCTACTTCCAACTATAATAAATCTTATATTTAGCTCCTCTAATTCTAAAAGTCTAGAATATTCTACATTATCCGAAGGTCTACAAACTATTGACCAGGAATCAAATCTGGTTCACACAATGTTTTTGTGTGACCTATGAGCTAAAAATATATTTTAGTTCTTTGGGGACTGTAAAACAACAAGGTAGTATGACCAAACTGTTCCACTCCTTGGTATTTTCCCTAAAGATCTAAAATTGGAATACTCCAGTAATATAGCCACCTTATGTTTACAGCAACACAATTAACAATGACTAAATTATGAAATAAACCCAGATGTCCATCAATAGATGAATAGATTAAGAAATTATGATTATGTACACACACACAAACACACACACACACACACACACACACATACAGACACAATGGAGTTCCACTCAGTCATATGATGAATTAAATTATAGCATTTGCTGAAAAATGGATGGTAGGCGCAGAATATCATGCTAAGTGAAGTAAGTCAAACTCAGAAACTAAAAAGTTGAATGTTTTCTTTCCTATGCACAGAGTGAAATAAAGGAAAGGGGGAGGGAAGGATAGATAATATAAAGAACCAATTAAATATAAATTAATATTTGAGTGAAAGGAAGGGGAGGGAGGATGGGAGGGAAATGGCAGAGGGGACAGGGGATCATGAACTGAAATTGATTTCCATACACATATGAGTTTGTTAGGATGAACCCAACTGCTGTGTATAACTATAAAACTCTAATAAAAATGAAAGAAAAGAATAATGTAGAATATGTGGCAAAGACTTTCCATGCTTCTTAAAGCCTAAAATTATTTCTTATCTGCCCTTTTATAGAAAAAGTTTGCCAGGTTGCTGATTAAGCCAACTCATCAGGTACAATATACCTCAGAATTATACTCCATGATATGCCTTTAATGAAGAGTATAATTTCTACCATGTGCCCTGCAGTAGACTTAAAACCCACTGAACCTCATTCTGGAGATGTGAGCCAGTCATAAACCAAGAACATAGATTCATACAATGTCAGGACCATTCACAGTATTTTGGTTAAACTCCATCTTTTCTAGTTAGAGGGAAGCAAGTGAGGTGACAACTTGTCCTAAATCACATAGCAGCTCTTAGCAGAGTCAGATCTAGTAGCCAGTTCATCCTGATCCCTAGTGTGGTAATATGTTGTCGTGCTTTAGATCTCTAGGAGGTAAACAACTGAGGACAAAAATTTACATTGTTTTCAACCTTAATAGATACCTCAAAGAACTACCATTGCCCAACAAGTATCGTACATGTATTTGCTAAGTTAATCAATGAAAGAATGAAACATTTTTGGCACTCAATGTGACAGAAAGCATTAAGTGCAAATAAAGCAATACACTAATGTTCTATTTGGCTTCATAGGAACAAGTACAGTAATGATTCTTGCCATTCCTACCTATGTACAAGGACATATAGAGTTTAACTAAAACCACTAAACAGACCCATCACTAAAGGTAGTTAATATCTTCCAGGGCATAAGAACACATGAACATCTGATATTTCACTGTAATACATACCAATCCATGTATTTAACAATATTATACTTATTTCTTCAAATTCAAAAGTTTGCAAACTGTGACCCAGAGACCAAATGAAGCATATATCCCTTTTTGACTAAAAAACATATAGTATTAGAATCCAGGAATGATTATTTATTTATTTTTTTGTCTATCACTACTTTAGCATTGCAACGACAAAACTGTGTACTTCCAACAGAGGTCATATGAACTGCAAATTCCAAAATATTTGCTGTCTGGTCATTTACAAGAAAACAGTAAATATATATTTTTAAAAAATGAAGTTTTCTAATTGAAAACTGTGGGGAATGGTGTAAAAAATGTAGGAAGGAAATGATACTTCTCTGAAGATGCTATTTTATAAAGTGATGACATTTGGAGTCATGATAGCATTCTCCATATTAAAAACAAATTAAAAAGAAAACCATAAATATATTAAAATGAAAGCACACTGAAACAAATTGTCATATGTTCCTTAAATTAACACTAAGACCCCACTGATGAAATAAAAGAAAAAAGTAATCCAAGTATTAATAACAAAAGGTAAATTATACCAAGGGGTGGTATAGCTGTGTCATAGGGTGAGTCCATTCTTAGTTTTCTAAGGAATGTCTACACTGCTTCCAAGAGTGGATGTAGTAGCCTGAAGTCCCACCAAAAATGAAAAAATATTTCTTCCTCCCCACAAAATATATAAAATTAGCATACTATACTGATATAGTACAATTTGCCATTGCTAAATTATGGAATCAACCCAGATGCTCATCAATAGATGAATGGTTTAACAAACCATGGTACACATATACATAATGGAGTTCTACTCAGCTATAAAAAAATGAAATTATGGCATTTGCTGGTAAATAAATGGAAATGGAGAAGATCATGCTAAGTGAAAGAAGCTAAACTCAAAACTCAAAGGTCAAATGTTTCCTCTCATATGCAGAAGCTAGAGTAAAATAAAGGAAAAAAAGAGGGAAGGATAGGCTAACATAAAGGGAAGATAAGGATATGGAGAAGCACAGTGGCGGGATGGATAAGGGTAGGTAATATAGAGTAAATTCTTAAAAACTCATGTTATATGCATACATAAATGTACCACGGGGGAACTTCATCTTTATGCACAGGTAGAAAGAACCAATCAAATATAAACAAATAGACAAGCTTAAAATCAAAAAAAGAAAACCATTAATAAATAAGAAAAATGTAGAACATGAATTTCCACTTACAACTTTCTAGTGCACATTAACTTTTGGAATTGGGAAATTTTCCAGTAAAGAATTGTGTTCTATTTTGTTTACTCAGCATTAGTCACTCATTTAGCCCATAAAAAATTATTGTGGCACATACTTATTATTCAGCGAATGCAAATTCATGACATTTTATGATATTACTGTGTAAAAAGTGAGGAGTAATTTTTTAAAAAGTCAGTCCTGATACTATAAGTCACTTTAAATTTCATAGAAACTATATGCTCTCAATAAATATGTTGGGTTTGAAAGAATTATAGCTAGGGTGGTACTTCCCAAGTTAAATTAATGAGAGCCTAGTTGGAAAAGGAAAATGTGTTCACTATGATGGAATGTGTCTAAAGATTAAGGCAATAGGTGGATTAATGATCTGACCTGGGTTGGATAAAGGTGGGGAATAAAGAGCATAGGACAATGGTCAGGTGTGTCCCAGGCATTATGTAAACTGTGTAATTCACCAAAACAAGTAATAAAATATAATTAAGCAAAAATATGTTTACTTTAATTTTAGACATTTATTTGAAATACAGGTAAACTTACAAGTTAAAAGTTCTATTTGGAATTTGTTTTGAATTGTATTTTGGGTAGTCATCATCCTAAAGAGAAATACTGAAGTGATGTAAGAAAATGTGACTACACATGTTAGGTCATATCAAGTTATGAAAGAAAACTGAGGTTGGAATTCTGGAGAAATTATAATATTCAAGGTCTAATCCAAGAATGAAACTTCACAAAGTAAATTACAAAAAAAATCAGAGTTTGGAGAAGAAATAAGAAACAATATTTTTATCACAGAAATAAAAGATTGGTGTTTGGTAAATTAATGAATCAAAATGTCTAATTATGGAGAGATGCAATGCAGCTCCTCAAAGTCAATTTGAGTCTGCAAATAACAATGTAGTTTGTGGGTGAGTTTGGTTGAAGCCTGACTCCACAATGAGATGACTGGGCATGGTGGCTCATGGGCTCATGCCTGAATCCCAGCAACAGGTAGTTTGTCTTTCTTTCTTTCTTTCTTTCTTTCTTTCTTTCTTTCTTTCTTTCTTTCTTTCTTTCTTTCTTTCTTTCTTTCTTTCTTTCCTTCTTTCTTTCCTTCTTTTTTCTTTCTTTCTTTCTTTCTTTCTTTCTTTCTTTTTCTTTTTTCTTTTTCTTTTTTCTTTTTTTGTTTTCTTTTGTTTGTTTTTGTTTTGTTTTGTTTTGTTTGTACTGGGGATTGATCTAAGGGGCACTTTACCACTGAGCTACATCCTAAACCTTCACTTTTTATTTTGGGACAGGGTCTTGCTAAGTTCCTGAGAGTCTCACTAAATTGCTCTGACTGGCCTCAAACTTGTGATCCTCTTGTCTTGGCATCCTGAGTCACTGGGATTCCAGATTTTGGAACATGATGCCTAGCAATTCATGGATATTTGACCCCATTTTAGAAGGCACAAAAAATTCTGTGCCACGTGGAATATGAAAATGTTCAGAATCTGAAGATTTGAAAAAAGTCGATGAACTCTGAAACAAGTAAAAAATTATGTTAGAGTATTCTAGATGCTATAATAAAGATAATGATGATCCAAAGGGAGGTAATCATCTGGCCTCTGTGAGTCTTAAGAGTATTCCACCATGGCAATCATACTAGCAATAAGTTCATCCAATATGATTTAGGAAAACAATCCATGGTGGAAGAAATAAAATGGAGACATTTCAATTGGAGAAATTCAATTGGATTGTCAGGGTTGGAGTATAATGTACAGGGTATGGCACTGGATGAGAGTCTGAAATGTAGATTAAGTCTGGTTATGAAATGCTGAACATGTTATTGTCAGTTCTTTATCCAGATCTCTTTATATTTATTTTTTCTTTGAAAGAAGTTAAATAATTGGTCCATGAACCATTCACTTGGAGGACCAACCCTGGGGTAAAGAAACAAAAGAAGGAAACTTAGTCTATGTCATATAGACCTCCAAATAAATAGACTAATGATATTTTCAAGGAGGAAAATAACTTACCACTAAAATGCCAATGGATAAGGCTCATTGATAGTAAATAAGCCTATGATCTATAGATCTATGATCTATATGATCTATAGGAAAGAGTTTCCTTGATGTCACACAAGCTACTCACTCTCAGGGTATAACATTAAATGATTTGTAACTTAACCATTTTCCTCTTTATGTAAAGTAACTCCAAAGTCTTCACTTAGAGACTCACACATTAATTGAGTCAGTGGTATGGGTATTAATAGGAGCTGTACATGATGTCCAGGTTGGTCTGTTTGATTGAAGCCTCTTAATGTACTGTTCTTTTAAACTTTTTACTAAAGCTCAAAACTGGGTGACATTTGATTGGTGTTCACCTGATTTGACCATTCGTCTCTGTGTGTCACTCACTGTGATTTTAAGCACTGATCACTCAAGCCCAGTATCCTTATTCCATGTAGGACAAAACACTGGATTATGTGTTACGGTCCAGAATCCACTGTGATCAAGCTGTGATGGGGGTTTCTCAGTGAAGTTGTATCTTCCCTTGGATTCCTCTCTTTATTTGCCCTGATTTATCCTCTCTGTTACCATTTTCTTTTGGTAGAATTTCTTTAATCATTTACTTGCTTGTGAATCTTTGTCTCAGCATCTGTTTCTCAAAACCTTGACTGTCTATATTGAGTTATTTGAATTTTAAATGTGACTTTAATACATACAAAAATTGAAACTATTGAAGGGTTGGAATAAAAAAAATGTGACAGAAAATGAAGCAAAACAGAACCATGATATTGGTCATCAAAGAAGAAATTTCTGCCTTTCTTCCTATCACTAACTTCTGTCTCTTTTTTTCTCATTGCAATTTTTCTGAAGTTCAGTGACATAGTGAATTTGAAGGACAATTCAGTTTTCATAAGGAGTAGCACTTTAAATCTGTTGAAGCCAAACAGAGAAAGTGTTATACCAGTAAATATTTCCTGGGTAGCATTGGATGAATGCCAATATAGAAATGAAATTTTAAATCCTATGAAGCACCAATTGAAAAAGCAATTTTGCTTGGGAAAGTGTGAAGAGTATAGAACCAATAAAGTACAATAAGGATTGTTAGAATATCAGTTCATTGCTCCAAATACTTGAAAGACCTCTCAGGCTTCATTCAGTCCTGAATAACTTCTCAACTAAAAATGTCCTGATATCCAGCTTGTTATTCCTGATTAAGTGTGCAACAGAGGACATGATTAAGAAAATAAATGAAAGAAATGGAAATAAACAAAAATCCTGGAACTAATTTTATGTTAAAAAATTTTAAAAATTTAATTTATATATAACCAGTGAAATAGAATATAAAATTCATATCAATCTTAACTGTAAAGATGGATGAACTATTCCTATATTGTAGATCCATAATAAAATTTTAAGTCTTTGATAATAAATATTTGACCCAAGAATTGCCATTTAGAAAATAAATTTGTATGTAATAACAGTTTTTTAATGTGTTGCTGCAATTAACTCTTGAATTTCTCTGATAGGAACTGATAAGATAATTTAGTTAGATTCTACAAAGGAATATGAGTTAGAAAACAATAAAATATATACCTATCTGGAATAATAAATAAAGGTGGAAATAAGAAAGAAATTTGGACTAACATAAAACTTACTAGTTAGGCCAATGCAACATGGCTTGTTGTTAAAGGGCACAGAGCCTAATTTACTCTGCCTAGATTTGAATCTTAACTTTGATGTTTATTATTACCATTATGATGTGGGCAAGTCACTTAAATATTCTGCAATTTTTAATCCTGTAAATCAAATATAATATTGGAACCTACCTCAGAGTGTTGCTGAAGATTATGTGTGTGTATGTGTGTATGTTATGGTTTGGATATGAAGTGTCCCCAAAGCTCACGTGTGAAACAATGTAAGAAGTTTCAGAGGAGAAATGACTGGGTTGTGAGAGTCTTAATCCAATCAGTGAATTAATCCCCTGATAGGGATTAACAGAGTGGTAATTGAAGTGGTAGAGTGTGGCTGGAGAAGGTGGGGATTGAGGCATGGATTTAGGGTATATATTTGTATCTGATATTTTCTATCTCCCTGTTTTCTGATCAACAAGTAAGCTGTTTCCCTCCACCACACTCTTCCACCATGATGTTCTGCCTCACTTTGATCCCTGAGGAATGGAGCCTGCCTTTTATGGACTAAGACCTCTGAAACCATGAGCCCTCAAATAAATTCTTCCTCCTTTACAGTTGTTCTGGTCAGGACCCTTTAGGCAGAATAGCTGATTAAAACGACATATATCATATTATATATGTGTGTGTAAATATATACATAATCTCATATAGAAAATTGTAAGGATTATATGTAAGGTACTTAAAGTAGGGCTTATAAATACCATATAAATGCTATATTCTGTTGTTATTATTGCTATTAGTTAATGTTTATGCCTTAATAATAACTGAGGAATAAAACAAGGTGCAAAACAGCACTTGTAAAATGTTAAATTAGAAAATGCTTAAATAACACATAGGCAAAAAATGAAAAGACTTAATTTAGGAAACTAAAAATGTCAGACCTTTAATGTCAGCTTCTTATTAAGCAAATAAATGCACTTATAAATACTGAGTTTTCTTCCTTGGATCTGCTTTCTCTTTTAGTACTGGCATTTTTAAATGCTTATGTAGGAATATTGCTTTGAAAAATTTTTATGGGAAAATATGTCCACCTAAGCAAGCAAATTCATTAATATGTATGAGAAATTCCAAAACCACACCACTTAATGTCTAATAACACATTAATTAAGGTACTAATTATTGAGCCTCCTTTATGTTACAGATGCTAGCATGCGCAAAGGTAATATGCAAATGAGTATGACAGAGTCCTGCTGTGATACAGTCTCACAGTCTGTTAGCCAAAGATATTTCCTGGCTCCTACATGTTCCTGAGGATTATAGAGATGGTTTCTGCAAGTTCCAAGAAAATGGGAAGATAAGACCCTTCACCTGGCTAGAGAAACCACCTATGGCTTTCCAGAAATGAAAATTATTACACTGAATTTGAATCAGGGCTTTGTAGTGAGTGTTATTTACCATCAAACTAGAATATATTTATAAGTTTTGTAAACAATGATCATCTTACATGTTGTAGACGTCCTTATTTAGAAGCAGCAAGTTTGGACAAAATATTTATCTGACATCATACTGGCCTTGCTTTTTAACACCAGACTTCATTCTATAATACTTCTTAAAATGAAAGCTTCAATGAAAGCTCGGACCAAATTACTAAACATAAGCATGTAGGGTACCTAACCTCTTTAAGTTTCGACATTTGTGTGATGGGGTTGTTGCATACGTTGAACTATCAAGATTGTAGCACAAGTTACAATCCCTGGAACAGAGTAGGAATTCAATACATGGTAACTAATATCTTTATTGTTATGTTCTTATTGTTAGGAGGAGTGCAGTTAATATCATCTTTTATAATTATAGTATAGTTGATATTTTGGATAAATTTTTAAAATAAAACTTGATACAGGAGATAAGGGGTTTCTTCATTAATTATATATTACAAATGTACTTGACAATAAGACAAATCTATTTCTAATAGGCTTCTTAGGTATGAGAAACATACAACGACTTTGGCACTTAGTCTCTTTTTTATTAAGACATAATATTTGTACTTCTTTTGGGCCACAGCCCATTAATTTGATACACATATACAATGTGTGACTATCAGATTAAGATAAGCACTTCCATCTCCTCAAACAATAATCATTTGTATGGGCTCTGAGCCTTTGTCCTCTTCTAGTCATTTTTAAATATAACATAGATCATCATATTCAATAGTCTGCCTGCTGTGAAATAGAAATGAGAACCAATTCCTCTGGACTACATTCTGGAGCCCTTTCTCTAATGTCTTTGCATTCCCTTTCTTCTCACCCCTTCCCAGTTTCCAGAGAACACTATTCCACTCCATTTTTCTATGAGATTGGCTTCTTAGTGTCCACAAATGAGTGAGAACATGAAGAAATTGTCTTTCTGTGTCTGGGTTGGCTTCAATCAACACAATGATGTTCAGTTCCATCATGTTGTTGCAAAGAATTTCCTTCTTTTTTGTGGCTGAATAATATCTCACTGTGCATATATGCCACATTTAGATACCTCTTCTGTGACTTCACATATTTGGAACAAAATGATTTTTTCTATGTTAAGAAGTTTTGAGGAAAAAATAAGTTGGTGGTCAGGCCACTTCCATATTTTAATATACCCTTCCATATTTAATATATATATTTTATATTATATTATGATTATATTATATATTGTTATATATAATTGTATATATACATTTTAATATATAATTGTATATTTATATATAGTATATTGTTATATGTATTATTATTATATTATATAGTATATTATTATATTTGGTACCAGGCAGGGTGCTTAACCACTGAGCCACATCCCCAGCAATTTTTTTAATTTGTTTTTTTAAACTCTGAAACAGGGTTCTAGTAGGTTGCTTACAGCCTTGTTAAATTGCTGAGGCTGGCTTTGAACCTGCAATCATCCTGCCTCATTCTCCCAAACTGCTGGGATTACAGGCATATACCACTACACCAGGTGCTTCCTAATATATTTAAAAACTTAAAAATATCAAAATCAAACTATGAAAGTAGCATATTTAAAATATTCAAATTAAAAAATGTAATTGCACTGAGCATTTAAATAATTCTTATAAAATATAAAATATAAAATATAATATGAAATAAAATATAATATAAAGAAAAGAAAGATGAAAATGGAAAGAAATGACAGCGAATTTATTTGTAAATATGTAATTGGTAATCTGTGATCTTAAATCTAACCTCATATCATAATTAAATCATTGTAGCTATTTATTTTTTTTCGCATTTGAGAGGCCGGGGATTTGAACTGCGGTCCTTGCGCATGCTAAGCGAGCGCTCTCCAAAAGGAGCTATTTCTTCAGCTCCTTAAATCATTGTAAATGTGTTCTTTTAATGCAGTAGAAACTAAAAAAGGAAGATATCTATAGTTAGAAAATAATAAACTCTTTTTCAATATTGTTGCTGGCCTCTGAGAAATATTAACGACGTGGCTCTTTCAGTGTACAGAGAAGAGCTAAGGACAATTGAACAATCAACTTGACTCAAACCTACTAAAACTATGGCAAACTTAGGCAGCCAAATATCAGTCACACAGGCTATTTCTTGAGCTTAGAATTTTCACTTTGTTGTTTTCAACTCTCTTTACGATTTTTGATATCTATCAGTCTCTTGATCTACCCAGTCCACCCCAAGCAGTTCTCATTTTCTAGTGAAGCATAAATTTTCTTTGATTTTGACTGATTTAATTAAGTGGCAACTGACTTCATTATCATCCGGGAATTTCAATGATGGACAGAGAGGTTCAGAGTCATGTTGTTAACCATCTAATTAGAAATTTTAATATCATAAGCATATATCACTTTTCTATGCCTCATAGAGCAATTTAAGATAATTCATATATTTAAGTACCCCAGATTTTAAGAGATGTCCCCCTTTTATTTTAAAAATGTGTATTTTATCAGTGATAAGTTTTCATTAATATAAATAAAAACTTTGTGATAGGTAGAGTGAAGGAAAGTCTTCACTCTTAGTTCACTTCTTGTACCTACCAGTTCATGAGAATTTCTAGTCAACGAAAATAAAATGACAACAACAAAACTTAAAACATTAACAAACAAAAAAAAATTTTTTTTAAAGAGGAGAAAAGTCTAGGCTACTAAGAACGAAAATGAAAACTGAACAAGGCACATGGTATAAAATTTTTTTCTATGTAATTGAAAAAGAGAAATAAAAGCTAAAGAGGCTGAAGTTTTACTTATTTACTCATTAAATGTATATTGAGTGTGTGCTATATAATATCATTTGAAATTTTAGTGGTAAACACATAGCTCTGATGAAATACTTGTTTTCATAGAATTTATATTCCAGTTAGAGGTTTCAGGGAATAAACACCAAATTAAGCAATAAGCACAATACATTTTAAGATACACAGATTTTATAAAGAAAAATAGAGTGATAAGATCAAGAATGAGTAATCTGGTAGGAGTTATTTTTACTGGACCACTTGGTGAAAACTTCCCTGAGGAAGTACCATTGTATCTATGGAAAGAAGGCAGCTATGCACATCACTAAGGAAAGTGAGGTTTTATTTGTTTTCTTTTCTTTCCTGTTTTTGTTTATTTGCTTACTGTGTTAATGTATCTTTTGCTTTTGATTTTTTTACTTACCTTTTTTTTCCCCCAAGAACAGAAAATAGCAAGAGCCCCAACATAGAAGTTAATCTAGGACTAACTTAAGCATTCCTAGAGATAAAACTGAAGCCTGGTGTGAAAGAGGAGGACAGAAAAAGAGGAATTATGTAGGGCCTATTAGCTTTTACTTAAATATAGAGGTAAGTTTTGAAAAAGAAAAAGTGACATGATCTCTTTATAGTGAAGAGTAGAAAGAAACAAACTAATGATAATGGAGAGAAGTAAAAGAATTTGTTTGAAAGTAGAGACAAGGACTGCTGAAATAGCAAATACAAAGGGGAAAAGATGTAGAAGGATGAAATAATAGAGATGCTAATTTTGGGAATAATAATTTGCATATGCTGGGTGTTATGTGTTGAGACTGATAAGACTTAGAGAGAAAAATTAACAGAGAATCAACAATTCCACTTTTGAGAATGTTTGTTGTGAGTTGCTTAATACTCTATTAGCAGATAGGGATCAAAAGAGTAGAAACAGTAAATGTTTCCAAATATTGGGCAGTGGGTAAGTGGCATTGGAGAGCTTTGAAGGGTCATATAAAATAAGACAAAGTATCTCAAAAAGTAAGGTGTAATCATATAGGTTGAATGCTGCTGAGAGGCAAAAAGAATAGAAAAGTCATCTTTGTATTTAGCAAACTGAACATCACCCTTCATCTGAATAAGCAAACAAACAAAAATCTGCATCATAAAAGTATAACCCAAGTCTGATAACATTTTAGAAAGACAATGAAGTGAAGCATAGCCAACATTCTATTATTCTCTCATTCCCATAAAGAGGGGTAGAAAAAGATAAGAGAAGGAAAAAGAGAGAGAGAGAGGGCATATGCAGATAAATGTCAATAGACACAAATGCTTTTAAAGTGAAGGAATTATTTCTAACAAGAAGACACTGGAGAATGAATGTATTTGGAAGAGCATTTTCTGTAGTCTGAAATTGAAGATAAAAAAATGAAAAAGGGACATGGGTCATTATAATGAATAATTTATATAATTTTTGCCAAATGCAATTAGTTTATGTTTGAAGTTCTTAAAATTTTCATTCACTTTGAGAAGTTAATCTCATTTCTGGGAATATATCCCAAAAGCTTATCTAGTAGAATATTATTTGCTAAAATTTAAAACATCAAAATGCAGATGATAAAAAAATCTTACTACCTACACAATACTTTATTATATAATTCTTATAAAACCATGATTTTGTATGACATTAAATAAAAGATACATGAAATGATTTTATGTATTAAAGGGTAAAAATAATACTAAAAATACTCATATATATGCATGTCCATTTTTGTTTTTCATTTTTTTTAAATTTTAACAATTTAATTAAATTTAATGATTTAGATACAAATGTTGAGGAGCCAAGGCAAAAATTACAATGGGACATATACTGCTCACCCTTAGAGAAGGTTCTGTAATGACCATCTTCTTCTAATGTACGCACATAAATAGAGGTACATACACAAAACTATGAATGTGTACTGTGTATGGTGAATTTTCAAATGTATTCAGTTTATATATATGGTTACTAAAGTAATTTTTAAATTTTCTCTAAATTGTCCATATATTTTGGAAGGATTTCATAGAAATAGTTTTCTAAATTGTTATGAGAAAAACATGAAAATAAAATTGTAAATAAATAATTTGAGAAAACAAAATACAGTAAAAACTATAGCAAATGGGAGATATTTAAAAGAAGTTTGGAAACAGTTGTGAAGAACAGTCCATGGGAATGGACTCTTCAACAACACTCAACAAAAAGACTATATTTTTCTCCACTTAACACTAGAAACATCTATAAATAACCTCTAACTCAACCTGAAGTGGTCATTTTTTAAAGGAAAATTTATATAAAGAAATAACACATTTTTAAAGGGCAGGGATAGGAAAAATTGTGTCTTTAGCAGTTGCAGTATCTACATAGTTACAGCAATCAAGAATTACTACAGAGTAAATATTCAGTGTAATATGATTTTTTAAAAATGCTAATTGAGTTAGAAACCTTATGATTTTGAGAAGGTTATAGAAACAAATGTTTAAAAATATTTTTTTTTAAATGAAGCGTTAAATACAAAGAAGTTAATATTTAAATTTAAGTGAAATAGTCCAGGAACAGAAAGACAAGTACCATGTGATCTTACTAATAGGTGTTATGTAAAAAAAGCTGATTTCATAGAAGTTGAAAGGTTGGTCACCCCCAGTGGCTGGCTGGGGAGGCTAGCAAGGAGAACTAGATGAATAAACCTTTGGGTTAAATTATAGTTATGCGAGAGTACAAAGCTCTATTGTATCTCTGCACAATAAGGTAACTGTTGACAAAAATTAGTACTGTATATCTCAAAAATCTTTGGGTAAAATATTTTAAATGTTTCCACCATGAAGAAATGATAAATGTTTAAAGAGATGGATGTATCTAAATTGATTTAAACATTGCCCAGTGTATACATGCATCAAAATATCACAAGTTACCACATAAATATTGGCAATTACTATGTTTTTATAGATAATTTAAAAATTAAAACAAACAGTACAAAAATTTTTACTTAAATCTTTAATAATATAAGTGTACTATAGACCTGTGAAGAAGAGGGAGGGAATGATAGAAAATTACTTAGATATATGATTCTAACGCTTAGATATATGATTCTAACACTGAGATTCTGCTTAAGCCCATAATCCCTATCTAATCAGGAGGAACACATTGCCCAAACCAGTACTGAAGGACGTTCTGTTTTAAGCCTGGTGAGTAATCCTCTAATTAATCAAGTTCATCAAAAACAAGCAATCCTAAGAAACTGTCACAGCCAAGAGAAGACTTTGGATTGTTCTGCTGATTGTAGTGTGGTATCATGGACTGATTTCCAAAAAAAGATTTGTTTAGAAGCTAAGAAATAGGTAAATCCTGGATATTATTTGATACCAATGTACCAGTATTGGTTCACTAATTGCTGTTACAATTGTAGCATCATGCTAGTGTAATGCTTTAGATATTGGGGAAATTGGGTATAAAGCATATAAAAATTTTTATGATTCATAATCTTTCTTTAATCTGCAATAGTTTTATACAAATGGGGTAGAAATACCCTGGGATCATCATAAATCCAAAGATTCACATTTAAGTTACCAGGAATGAACAAATGCACAGAGCATATCATAATGCTCTTTAAGGTTTCCCAAAATATTTATAAGAGGGAAATGTGTGTTTTGAATGTGAGTTGCCTTAAAAATGGAAACATCTATTTGAAGATGTTGAGAGGAAGACACACAATTTCCAGCCCTTCTGGAAGGCCATTGAAATGGCAGGACTGAATTAGAAATGCAAATATATTCACAAAAATATTGCTGACTGAGGGAAGGTTTCCCTGAACTCTTTTAATTAAATGCTCAGAAAGTAAAAGCAATTGGAGTCATACTGGTATTGCAGACAGATACCTCAGGTATAATAGAGTCATAGTTTAGAAACGTATAGACAAAATTTTCAGCATAAATTCCTCTTTGTTGCTAAGCCCTTAAGCTTAGTTACTCAAAATATCAGATAAAGAAGACTCAAAAGATAAAGTAATTGAACAAAAATTCTGCATAGAATCTTTTATTATTTGTCCACCTTACACCACCTTCTCAATCCTTACTTTTGGTTTCCGGAAACTGAAAACAAACAAAAAATTATTTATGTAATCTTCTTTAAAGGGGTTAAGACTTCCAGGGTGAAAGTTGGCATCATCAAAGACATGTGTGGTTGGCATGTGGGAGAAAGAACCTGCCTCCTTAATTCTCATCTGTTCATCATAAATTTAAAACTTCTATTCAAAATATGACAAGTACATAAAAAATATAAAAGAGAAACTGGTAAAAAGAGAAGATCCATTGATAAAAATCTATCTCTGATTTTATTTATAAATGAGAATGAATAGTGCCAAAAAAGAAGTAGATTCAGGATGCAAATACGAGGTTTCCCAAACATCATTTATGAGAAAATGGATTTTTATAATTTGTATCTTGATTGTCACCTAAAGCCCATGTGTTAAAGGTATGGTCCCAGCCTTTAGGAGGTAGAGCCCAGTGGAAGAGAGTTATATCTTTAGGAATGTCCCCTCCAAGGGGATATTGGGGATATTGGATCCCTGACCCTTTCTTGTCTCCCTCCTTGCTTCCTGGCTGCCATGAAGTTAAAGCTTTTCTTCACCACATGCTCCTCACCATGATGTTCTGCCTTTCCACATACCCAAAAGCAATGGAACCAATTGAAGAGAGACTGAAACCTTTGTAACCATAAGCCAAAATATACCATGGTTCCTAATAAATTCTTTATTTCAGTATTTTACTACAGTCATAGCTGACTAATACATGGCTAAAAAATAATAACTATAAAATTCATAATGCATTAAAAATATTACAAAATTAGAACTTCAGAAGAAATTACAGCGTGTTAAAAATCTCCCAAGATGACTTTCTTAAAATGAGGGGAAAAAGGGAGGAATATGAGAGACAAGTTAATGCTCAAGTAGATAATTTCAGGAAGGTCCATCTACAGCAAATAGTCATAGAAGGAAGTAAATAATCAAAATATTAAAATTTTATAAAACCTTAAGTAACAACAAATCATATGTTGGGTTATATGGATAAGTTATGTTCCAGCTAAACATTTACATGAAATTTCTAAACACGAGGCTTAAACAGAAAAATCCTGATACCTACCCTGAGTGCACTTTTTTAATTATGAGGAAACAAATCATATTAACATCAGGTTTCTCATCAGAAGCAATAAATCTAAATCAAGTAAAGTTTTCAATGATCTGAGAGCATAGGTTTGAGCATAGAACTTTTAACTTGGGTATACAATCAAGCAAGTGTGAGAACAGGAGAGAGGAAAGCAAGAACTCATTTTTTTATCACACATTTGTTTGGAAAGAATTAGTTGAGGTTAGATTTAACAAAATGGAGAAGTAAAATTTCTGTCCCTCACAGGAAAAAGAGGGAAGAAGAAAGAAAAGAACTAATTAATCAACCTAAAAAGATTATGTAAAGAAATATATGGTACTGCAGAAGCAGATGACAGAATTCAAATCAGTAATTAATTAACTGATTAAAAAGTTTGTAAGCAAGTAAAAATAATGTTTTTGAAAGGACAAAATGTTTCCAGTAATAAATACAATTAAAAGTGAGCTAAGACAGAAAAGAATATCAAAACAAATAAACATATTTAAATTTACTAACCATTCTATACATACTGTTAAATCATTTTTCTATCTTCTCATATATCATTCTAGGTTTAGAGACACAGGATGGAAGAATACTTATTATGTATACTGTATTTGAATATGCATTTTGGTACTTCTGGTACTAATATTTATATAATCATGTGTTTGTAATAACTATTCACTTTCTTTCAGTATATGTAACCTAAAATTCATTAATAATTTGCATCAAGATATTGGAATATTGTAAAATTGCAGGTGTAGAAAGTAATTGATAGATTAAATTTAAGTAAAACTAATACTATCTTTGGCAGTATTTTGAAGTAGCTGGTACAGGACAGGGTGTAATCAAAATTAAGGAACTGCCAAATTCTTTATATGTGAAGGACACAGGATAAATTTATATATATATATATGTATATATATAATAAATATATAAAAATATATATTTTAAATTAAAAGGAACACTGTACTTTTAATGTCAGTGTTTTGTTTGTATGTTTGTTTGTTTGTTTTGGTACTGGGGATTGAACCCAGGGGTGCTTAATCACTGAACAACATCCCCAGACCTTTTCATTTTTATTTTGAGACAGAGTTTTGCTTAGTTTTTGTGCCTGGTTTTGAACTTGGGATCCTCCTGCCTCAGTCTCCCAAGTTCTGGGATTACAGACATGTGTCGTCATACTTGGCCAGTTATTTTTAAATATAACCTAGTTTCAGGAAGGTATGGTACTCAATATTTTCTCAGTAATTAATCAAGGATGATGGAATAAAAACTCTCCTGATGATGATTAATGATTATAGTGAATATTCTATATTGAAAAGATACAGACATAGGACTAAATTTTACAATTTTATTGACATGGACAATAGAATATTAGAGTTCCAAGCAATTTTACTTCTTTGAAAATGTCTCTCAATCCAGCTCTATGATGTGTTCTGAAAAAACACTGACATAACTATTTCTGGTCAAAGGCATCTAAGACCACAGAAAAGGAAAGTTATTTGTTAAGACCAGTCCATGAATGTGGTAAAGCTGCACCTTCTTCAATTTGTGCAACCATGTGGTCATATATCTTTGGGTATACAAAAATTGAGATACTGAATGAAAATAGAAGGCAAATTAATTGTATAAAATAAGACATATAATTATATTACATTCATTACACAAAATATAACATCCTATATGAAAATAAAAGTTGTTTTATTTCATGATGTTTAATTTATAGCTTACTTAGATTCACCCAGCTTTGTAATCATCCAACCTTTGGTGGATATGAACTGTTTGAGAAAGCACACATCTTATTCTAGTATTGATCATACCACCTACAACTATAGTTATGAGGCAACTTACAGCAATGGAATAATTTTGGTATAGCATTCTGTGAAGAGTTCAAAAATCTAAAACGATCCTTTCCGAAGTATTCGATACAGATTCCTTGAAATATACAAAGGTCAGTCTGTATTTCTGTATCATAATTTAAATCATCAAACTAAAATTATGTTTAAGATACTACTTTCATAATTATCCCTTTGTAATATCGAATGGATTTCTATTTTATCTCTCTAAAACCCAATAATGATTGTGTTTTAAGCATTTTCCTGCAGAATCTTATGTATGTGTTCATTTGGGCTTTACTTACAAAGCTGTTCGCTTGTCAATTTAGGCTGGGTAAATAGTTTTCTGTGATCTCATCATATTTTCACTGAAACAAAGTGAACTGATAATCAGTTTAACACTTTCCTTAATTATTTCTACCTACACTTTATTACTATAAACACTTATTTTCTATGTAAAGTGAAGGAAAAATCTCTAAAAATGATTTTAAAAGTGTTTTGTTGGGCTTTTTATTTATGTTCTTTATTATCAATCTTAGTATACATGTTTTATCTTCAAGTTTCCCTTGTAGTACAAAGCATCTACTGGGTAGACAAAAATCAAGATATTTAATGAAAATAGAAGGCAAATTGATTGTATAAAATAAGATATATAATAATATTACATTCATTACACAAAATATAATCTATTCATGTCATTTTATGAAACTCTTGCTAAACCAAATTTGCCAAAATTGCATTGAATGTTGAGACTGATAATGCCAAGTATGCACCAAGAGAATGTGAATAGATTTATTACTCATATAATGAGGTTTTCTGGAGAGAATAAGGAAGCTCCCAAGTAGATCTAAAAATAGCTTAAGAAAGCAGGGAAAGGGACTGACTTAGTTGGTGTCAAAGATCCAGAATGCATTGGGGTTTGAGTGATGCAGTGTGTTTGGAATTTTCCTAAAAATCAGAAGGACAATTTGAGCTTTCTTTTCAACTTGTCTTGATTTGGTGGAAGAGAATGGAGGGGGTTGAGGTTTAAAAGCTATCAACTCCCCCCCCAAAAAATGTAAATAGACTATTATAGTTGGAGATAAGAAATGTTCATACTCTGAAGTCTAGAAAAAAAAACTTTATCTTTCTAGCAATTTTGATTCTGACCCAATATGTAGTATTTTATATATCCAGCTAAATACACCTTACTACCTTCACCTTACTACTTAAGCCAGTCAGATATCATCATGTCTAGGTTTTTATGTTCTATTCATCACTTTTTGTTTGTCATTGTTTGGTTTCATGCTAAAATGCTTTGATTATAAAGAAAAGGAATTTGTGACAAGGATAGGCTCCTAGAATAGTTATTATTGTTTACATTTAGTCAGCATTTCACACTTTATTTCTGTAAATAGACAATTTTACCAATTGTGGGAGCAGATTATTGGTATGTGGTCCTAGAATAGAAACTTCATCAAAAATTATATAACCTACTTAAATGCTACTATACCAAGAATTTCAACACAGATATCCCTATAGTAGGTAAATAAATTATTGTACATTCCATTTTACAAAAATGATTATATGCTTTTGTTGGCAATTGCATCCAACCATGGCCATTATCAATACATATTATTTTACTATTGCACATTCATATACTATATGCTATTATGATTTAGAATAAGTTAGCTTTATTATACTTTCAATAAACATCTAAAAAAAGCCTGAGCCTTTTTTGATTACTATTATTGCTGTCCGCTGTAACACAGGGATAAAGTATTAAATGACTCTATCTCAATGTGATTTTATTAGTGGTTTATCTCCTTTGATGTAGCTGGGAAAAATGAACAATGAGGAATAGTGGAGGTTTGGAAGTAAAGAGTGAGGTGTGAAAGAGTAGTAAGTTTCTAGAGAAAAGTTAATCAATTTGTTTACTGTCTGGGTTTACTTTGACTCTAAGTCAGTTGATCTCACATAACATAACACTAAAATTTCAGGTACAATAGTTCTAATAAATTCATAAATTTTTGAAGAATTTTTGGTCAAACATTAGAGAATTAGATCTTCTTTGTCACTGTCTGAATCAATCAGTTATTTTATAGAATACAAAGACAAAATTTCAGAAATTCAAGTGACACACATCTGTCAGAAAGATTTATCGAGAAGTTCTCCTTATTTGTCTATTCAGTGTAACATTGAGACAATTAAATATTATTTGTTCTTGTTTCTCAACCCCTCTCAGGTGAGGTCTCACTTTCAAAATTGTTTTAAAAAGCAAGTAGAACTAAAGATCCATGTTTAAAATGCATAATCTCACAAATATGACTAAAAATAATTTTGTCCACAGTGAGTCTCCAGGATAATGAGATGAGCTGATTTAATATTTTAAATACAGTAAATAACTTGGAAATTCTGTGTATCTCAATATACAAATTAATAATGAGTAGTTGGCTCTCGGTCTGTCTCCCTGAGAATCCCTTCATGTGATATGTGTCTGGAAAATTGCATTTAATCTTCACAATAATCTTTTGTAGGTATTTTTTATTACTTCCACTTCAATCTTAGAGACCAGAAGATTACAACAGAATGTGGTACCTGCAATGACTAAAAATTTTAAAACCTGTTATGTAGAATTTGATGAATGTATAAAATACAATGTTAATAAATGAATAGTCATTCCCAAGTAAAAATCAATATCTAGTTCTATGTGGCAAAAAAGCATCTTGTGAAGTTGTTACTGCTACACCTTGGTTCTCAGAACATAGGCTAAGAGAGCCTCTCCTACTAGAGAAAATAGGGTGAAGAATAAAAACAGGAGTCTGTAGGCATATCACCACTTTCACAGTCACACAAGAGACATATAATCTCAGATGTGATTAATCTGTAATCCTAGATTAAAGAAAATGAAGTCCCCTGTAACAGTCAATTTCGGCCTACAACTTTCCATCTAAAATGGAACATGATTAAATGTTCCAAAATGATTAGAAGTTCCAAAACTTGGGTATTTATGGAGTTAAAAAATCCAAATTTTCCAAACCAAGCTGGGGATAGTAAATGCCTCAGTGTTAGGGTTAGTGATAGGGTTAGGGAGGGGGGCAAGAATGGAGGAAGGAAGGACTGTATAGAGGGAAAAGAAGGATGGGAGGGGTGGGGGGAAGGGAAAAAATAACAGAATGAATCAAACAACATTACCCTATGTAAATTTATGATTACACAAATGGTATGCCTTTACACCATGTACAAACAGAGAAACAACATGTATCCCATTTGTTTACAATAAAAAAAAAGAAAAGAAATATGTATTTAAGTTTTGTTAAGTAACTGACATTAAAAGATTTTGCCTAGCAAATGTCAGATTAAGAGCTTTGCCAGAAATTCTGCCAAAAGACTATTGTTTTGACATACTTTGAGGTAGTGGGGCCATTAGACTAAAATACAACTGAGGGAGGAGCAGAACACGGAAGATGATAGATAAACTAACAAAATAAATTCAGAAGCAAACAAACAGGAAAAGAACAGAAAACAAAACAAAACAAAAACCTCTAGGCATCAAAATGTGCCTAAAAAATTGTTGGTTATATTTAAGAAGTACTGGAAGGATCTGTAATGATGAGATAAACAAAGGGCAAAAAAACCAAAAAAAACAAACAGGCAAATCAGAGGAAGGAAGCCAAGACAGAGACCAGCTAGGTAATTTCTGTAACTCTTCAACTTTTAAAGCCTTTCCTGGACCCATGAATTTTCACTAATAGAAAAGTTATGAATCCCTAAAAAAAGGTCAAACTCAGCTGGAGCTATGAAGGATAATAGACAGGAGAGGTGATTGCAGAGGAGAGAAACAAGAAAATAACTCCACTGCCATGGCAGTGAGTTTTTATAATTCTTATCAATCAGAATTTGAAATGCATTCCTGTTTGCCTCTCAGGTCCTCCATTCTCAACAAATAAGTTTTGTTATCATGTTCCATCTGTGTCATTATTTAGTGGTAATGTTTAGGGGAGATTGCATGCTCTTTCAGCTGTATTATGTAGTACATAGAGTCACATATGCCTTGATGTGGTCAAGTATTTCTGAAGATCCTAGAATTAAAGGAAAAACTAGGTATGACTTAGTTTACACTGGAGGTAAATGAGGTTAATGCATTTCCCATAAATTATTTTGTATGAAATAAAATATGTAGCTGTATCTCAGAGGAATAGGGTACAACACACATTGTTGACTACCTATGTAATAAATCTTGTTAACAGTTTATAAATAAAATTGAAACTTTGTTCAGGAAGATAGTAGGTTCAACTTCGGGAACTAGGTCACAGTTTAATTTTACCAAATCATGCCATTCCTCTTAGGAAAGCTCCTAACTGCTGTTTTGGTTTTGTTTGTTTGTTAGTTTGTTTTTAGTCAGGAATGGCAGTAAATCTATAAAAAACAGAAAAAAAGCTGGTGAGGCAAGGTCGGGTGTTGGTACTTCTGGGAAGCTTTAATCTTCCAATCAAGGAGAAGGCACTTCTCCAGTTGTGCTACCTTCTTTAATATTATAGATGTAATATTTTCTACAAGGATGTTAATTTATAGGGTATACTGAAAATTTAACAGATGACAGTATATTTGAGCTACAAATACAGCTAGATTGAATGTAAAGCCCATAATGTTAACTGTATTCAGCTATACCCTGGCATATTTATTCTCCAACAGGACTATATATACCATATGGTACACAGCATTTCAAAAAGTAAATAATGAGTGCTGGGATGCATTTGTTAAACAATACCCTGGAACTGCAATGAAAATATATGTGATTGATTTTGGAGCAATATTTTTTAAATACCGATTTCAAATATATTTTTCTTAAATATTTTCTCACTTAAATAATAATCTCCAAAGATACTACATATGTAAGACATTAATATTCTTGATCAAATAAAAGAGCTTTACTTTTCACATATGAACTAATAATTTATGTAGATATAGTCAGGGATGCTAACTAAAGAAACCCTTAACTGTGCCATATTGAACAACTCCTGAAGTCACAAAATTAATGTCTGTATAAAAATTTCATTATGTATATGTAGTTGAACTTTCACTATTCTCTATTACTCTTTTTTCCTGTTAAGAAGAGTTTCCTCCTCAAAAACAAAGAAAGAAGAAGACAAAAACTTTCTGTATCAGGTTAAATTTGTAACATGTATTACATTTTGTTGAATTTCTTCTTTTCCATCAAAATTGATTAGGTTTGTTGACTCTCCAAGAAGTGACCTTCATTATCACCTCTGAGGCTGGAATTCCATCATTCCTAGAAGATAACTGGCAAACTGACCTTGTTGTTAGTGGCACACGAAGCTAGGTTATTTCTCAGGGTTCTCAGTTCACCTTCAAGTACTCTTTAAACACAGTAGCACTGGAATCCTCACACTATGGCCACTGAAGAAGGACTTCACTTCACTTACAGCTTTTTTTTTTTACAGCTTTCTCCAAAATCATAAGTATAAGCTGCCAAGCTTTCTTCACATTTAGGAGTAAATGTGAACTTGGTATCATTTTGCTATTGGTTAAAGAAATTCACAGGCAAGCCCATAATCAGAGGCAGAAGACTCAACAAGCATGTGAACAATGGAATATTATATAAGACAAGTCAGAAAAGGAACAGTATATTATAATTTTTTTATTATATAAAATGTTGAAGCAAAACACCACCAACCAAAATATACCTGCTCAAATGATAACAGGATGAATAAAAAAAACTCCAAGATTATAAAACCTAAGAGAAGAAGTATTTAGTTATATCCATGGATTAAAGATACATGAATAGTCATGTATTAAAGATCCAAAATAGGGCTTAGGTTGTGACTCAGTGGTAGAGTGCTTGCCTCACATGTGTGAGGCACTGGGTTCAATTCTCAGCACCACATATAAATAAATAAATAAAATAAAGATCCATCAACAGCTAAAAACAATTTTTTAAAAAGATGTAAAATAACTGGTTTGCATATAATAATTCATACAATAAAAGGTATTGATATTCATAACAAATTTCAGATTATATATAATTAATATCTGGAATTATAAATTGAAAAAGACATAATTTTCAAAGTGTAAAATATAATTAAGAAACCAAGTACTTGCTATAGGGTTTTGGATCTTATTCTTTAGCTCTATGTGCAGTGGAATAAAATATGAACAATTATTTTGTAAATAGATTAATGAATTTTTGAATGGAGGACTATATAATGTGAAGAACTTAGTAACTACAGGTAAAATATAGGGTTATAAAAATTTTGGAAGTCATAACTAATTTCATGAATGCATATTAATCAATAGTGAATGATCTTCATGGTGTAAACTATGAAGTCTCCACTAAATGATTAACTCCCATGAATTCATTTCATCATTAAACACTAGTGTCAAGCACATAGTTACTTCTTCAAAGTCATGAAACTGCTTATTGAGCAAATGAACACATAAATAACTAATAAAATATCCAGCTGAACTGATTATTTTGAAAGTTAAAAAAAATGGGGGATATTCTTATTTTTCTTAATTTTGTATCAAAGATTTATGTTTTGTAGGCAGTAGGGCTGGAGAAAGAACTAAAATGGAACGTAATTTAATGTAGAAAATAAGAATGTGTGTCAAATTTAAAAGGAAAATATTCAATATTTTAGTACTTAGAAAATAATGAGGTGAACTCGTTGGACTTTCAATATATCAAAATTGTAAAAAATTAAATAAAGCAAAAATTAAAGAAAAGCTAATTTAACCTCAATTTTTAATAACTATTCCCATAAAATTAAGAAATAATTAATTTAGCAGAATTATGCTAACATAAAACTACTTAGATCAGTCAGTTTTCTGAAATAAATCCTTGCTCTAATTAAGCATATGTATTTCTAAATTCTGACACACTTTCATTTTGATCTATTGTCCCCAAACATTTTCAAGGAATTTATTAACATGTCATTTCACAGCAGGGAAACATTTACTCATATGGAACATATATCCCACAAAATCAACCTCCTTGATACATCCAATTAAAGAAATTATATTTTCAAAATTATTTTATCAAAGATTAAAATGTTAACTTGATATGTTAAAGATCCTCAATGGTATATAGAGTTCATCACAACCAATGATTCTTTGATTCTGTTCTATTTTCTTTACAGAAAAGCTTAACACATTTCTTATCCTGCTCCTTTATAAAATTTACTTAAAGATAAATGAGAAAACCACACGTAACCGTCTAATCTAATTCAGTGCACATTAGGATTAGGAAAAATAGAAGGGTCCTCTTTAATAAGATGTTAAAAATAGATTTTAAGTTTTCACCCAAACCTTAAAATTCGTAGCTATTTACTGCTTATTTTACATAAGAAAGAAAAGAAACTTTATTCTATGCTTCAGCAAGTTTTTAGTTTAATAAACAAGTACCAATATAGAGTTTTGAATTTCACACTACATCCCATCTATATCTCATTTGCAACTGAGAAAAAGTTCTAAGTTATTATTTTTAAATGTAAAGCCAAAATATTGTATTTGTTGCTAAAAATATTTCTTCTTATTGCAAACATCAACATCTCTTGCTCTCTTTTGAAAAAAAACATAAACAATCTTTAATTTTTACCTGTAGGGAAATGTTCTTAATATCTGTAATGAACACATTTTTAAAACAGGAGAGGTAATATGGAAAATATGCCTTTAACATACCAAGAAATAGTGAGTACAATATAACTTTCGGTAAAATGGAATAGAATTTCTAACTCAACCCCCTGCAGAAATATTGATTTGAATAATTATCGACACATGAAAATGTCTGCAAGAAGAAGGAAATCAGGTGAGAGATTACAAAAATTAGAAAGAGCACAGAAATAAGAATAAATGTATTGAAGAAAGAAAGAAGGAAATTTTAAAATTATCTACACCTCCCTCCTCACCTCCAGGCAGGGCAGTGTGGAGAGTCCATCTGCATGAGGGAAGGGAGGGAAGTGAACTTTGGATTTTCCCTCCACACTCAAAACTGGGCCTGTTCTTGACTGAAGGAGGGTACAACAAACTGAGCTTCCAAGCCCACCATTTTCTCCTGCTTCCAGGCCAGCCCCTGAAGCCCCAGCCTACAGGCCTGCTTTGGATTTCAGACTAGTTCAGTGCCAAGTCAACCCACACAGCCCCAAGTTTTCAGGCTTGTCTCAGCAGTCGCACTTGACCTCAGATATTAGGTCAGTTCAGCACCTTTGAACAAAGCTCCAGGCCTGTCCAGCATCATGTCAGTTATGTAGACCTTAACTTCCAAGCCATTGCTATGACTCTAAAGACCAGCAGAACCACGATTCGAGTCCATGCCATGAGATAAGGTTGTAATAACCCTCAAATACCCAGAATCTATGTCCTGATCAACTAGATTTCAGGTTGCCTCCTGTATCCCCAGGACATAAACCAGCCCTTACAGACCTTGATCCAGAAGGAACCTTCATATACAACCTACAGGCTTGCTCTATGAGACCTCAGCTACATTCAAGATCCATGATCCCTGGCTCCAGAACAACTTCCACAGACTCAGGATCCTCATTTTCTCCAACATGAGGCTGGTTCCAAACCAGAACCCATAGTGCTAAATTCCAGAGGACCATGGGACCTAGGCCTGCTCCAGCAGACACAGGGTTCGGGCCCAACTCAGGAGACTTAAGTGTCAGTTTGGCCTCCATAGAAGGCAGATCCTGAGCTATACCTGAACACTAGGGGTCTAGGCCAACCCTACAGATGCAGGCAACAGGATTATTCCTATGAAGTTAAGTTCTAGGGCAATCCAGTGCCAAGCAAGTCACCCATTATGTTCAGGTTCCATGTTATTTCCAGTGGATCAAGTTTCAGGCCCATTCTAGCATCTGGTCACTGAGTGTTGCTTTGAGTGATACTGATTCATGAAGGAGAAGAAAAAACAAAGAGGTAGAAAACTCAATGCAAAAAAAGACAAAAATATATACCAAATCTGATGTAAGAAAATCATTATAAAAGAAAGAGAGACAAAGAAAATTAGGAAGTTCTAACCCTTAGTGAATTTCTCAGCAGAAACCTTAAAAGTCAGGAGAAAGTAGAATAATACATTCAATATGTGAAGGAAAATACTGCTAAATAAAATACTTGGGAATAAATCTAACAAAAGATGTGAAAGGCCTCTTAATTAAAACTAAAGAATAGTAAAAATGAAATTGAAGAAGATCTTAGAAGATAGAACAATCTCCCATGCTCCTGGATAGGCAGAATTAATAGTGTCAAAATGGCTATACTATCAAAAGTGCTATACACATTTAATGTAATTCCTATTAAGATCCTGATGATGTTCTTCATAGAAATAAAAAAACAGTAATGAAATTCATTCATAAAAATAAGAGGTACAGAATAGCCAAAGCAATCCTTAGCAAGTGAAACAGGAGACATCAAAATACCATACCTTAAATTATACCATAAAGCCATAATAACAAAAATGGCATGGAATTGGCACCAAAATAGACATGAAGACACCAATGGTACAGAACAGAAGACACAGATACAAACCCACATAAATACAGCTATCTTATACTAAGCAAAAGTGCCAAAAACATACTTTGAAGAAAAGAAAGCCTCTTTAACAAATGGTGCTGGGAAAACTGAAAATTCATATGTAGCAGAACGAAATTAAACTCCCATCTCTCACCCTGCAGAAAGTGGATCAAAGACTTAACACAAGAACAGAAACCCAGTGCCTGACAGAAGAAAAAGTAGGCCCAAATCTTCACCCTGACAGCTTAGAAACTGGCTTCCTTAACAAGACTCCTAAAGTGTAAGAAGTAAAAATCAAGAACCAATAAATGGGATGGAATAAAACTAAAAAACTTTTTCACAGCAAAGGAAACAATCAAGAGCATGAAGGGAAAGCCTATATAATGTGAGAAAATCTTTACCACCTTAGATAAAACATTATTCTCCAGGATAGATGAAGAACTCAAAAACTTAATACCCAAAAAATAATTAACCCAATAAATAAATGGGCTAAGGAACTGAACAGACAATTCACAGAAGAAGAAATACGATCAATTTGTATATTTGTTGAAAATATTGACAAATATTTGAAAAAAAATTCAACATCTATATCAATTAGAGAAATGCAAATCAAAAGTGCTCCAAGGTTTCGTTTCACTCCAGCCAGAATGGCAATTATCAAGAATACAAGCAACAATAAATGTTGGCAAGGATGTGGGGAAAAATGTACACTCATACATTGCTGGTGGGAATGCAAATTGGTGCAATCATTACGGAAAGCAATATGGAGGATCCTTAGAAAATCTGGAATGGAACCACCATTTGAACCTGTTATTCCACCCCTTGCATATTCTATTGGTCATTCCCTTCCTCAAAAGTCCTCAATGGCTCCCCATCAACATCACTGATTTTAAGCACCCTTCCCCCATTTTTCATAAGAAAATTCTTCATCCCTTTGCTTCTAGTGGGGATGGGAAGTCTTCTAGTGGGCCTCTTCCTTGCCCTTCCTTCTCCCTCAAGAGAAACCCCTGGGGAACCCTGAGACCCAAGGGGTCCTGTGTGAAAATTTTTGCCCCATGAATACCAAACAACTCATCAAGGTGTTAATTTGCTTCCAAGTCATTGCCTCTGGGGAAGAAAATCACCATGTACAGTACCCCTGCATGGTTTTGTTGGAGCTGCTCACATGTTTCACCCTTTGGGATGATCTCAGCCTGAACTTCCCACCTAACTATCTGGTCTCACTCAGCTACACATCCTTCCAATCAACCCAGCCCGAGGGACCTCTCCTTCCTCTCAACCCTGATCTCCCTTGTATTTGTCACACACCATCCCGAAGGCATTAAAAAGACCCTGGGGAGTCCTGAAAACAGAGAAACCCAGAAGGAGCTATTTCCAACTCAGAATGTCCTGATTTTCTTCCAATTTCTGATGTTCTTTTGATTCTGCTCATTATATTGCTAAGAAAAACACAACTAAGCCCTCATCCCCCCTCCTTTTAGTAACTTGTTTTGTGTTCTGATTATGAAAAACATATGTGACCAATATGTTGAGATATATATGTAAAATACAGAAAACTGTAAAAAATAAACTATAATGTCTCAAAAAAAAAAAAAAAAAGAACTTAAAATCAGCATATTACAGTGAAACGGTCACATCAATGTTCATACCAGCTCAATTCACAATAGCCAAGCTATGGAACCAATCTAGGTGCCCTTCAATATTGACAAATATTTGAAAAAAAATTCAACATCTATATCAATTAGAGAAATGCAAATCAAAACTGCCTCAAGATTTCATCTCATTCCAGCCAGAATGACAATTATTTCTTTATGGATAAAGAAATGTTAAACATATGCACAATGGAATATTACTTAGCTTTAAAGAAGAATGAAATTATGAATTATGGACAGAACTGGAAGTTATCATGCTAAGAGAAATAAGCCAATTCAAGAAAACCAAAGACTGAATATTCTCTTTGATGTGCAGATGATGATTCACAATAGGGGTGGGGAGGGAGGAGTAGGGGTTCACCAGATTGAACAGCAGGGAATGGGGGAAAGGGTGGGGGGATGGGAATGGGATCAGACATAACTTTTCTATGTTCATATATGAACACAAAAGCAGTGTAACTCCACATCAAGTACAACCACAAGAATGGGAAGTCATACCCATGTATATACGATATGTCAAAATACATTCTACTGTCATACATAACTAAAAATAACAAATACAAAATACTGTTATATATGATACTTTAATTAATCATTGAATATTCTGGCCCTAAACTCCAGAGATAGAAAGGAACTCTAACCCTATCTGTACCACTCAGGACATTAAGTAGGTATTCTCTGGTTGTTATGGCATAATAATACTTGAAAATTAAGCTCAGACAGATGCTTACTATTGGAGGATGATTCTTAAAATATTTTGTGGTTGAAGAAGTTATAAGCAACAAGAATATCAAATTTGGAAATGTTGCCTAATTTAAAATGTCTGATTACTTATCAAGTTTTTTGGCTTTTTGATCAAAACAAATATAATTATGTATTACTAGTACAGTATCAAAATATATTTAAACAGGCTAAAGTTTTTCCATCACTTAAAACAAAGATATCATTTAAGACAAATACATTGTTTTTCCATAGCCAGGCATTTGTGAACTTCATATTATGCAAAGGCAGGAAAATTGTGCTATGTGTGTTTTAAATTCTGAGAGAAATATCAATTGGTGAAAGTTTCCCCTAATGTTGCCAGATTCCAAATTATTAAATAACTGATACTCTCACTCAATAAAGGAAACACATATTTCTGTATTTTGTGTTGCTGGAATGCTATAAGTAAACTTTTAGCCTATCTGTGATAATTGGCTTTGGATGTCTAAAGAAAAGAAAATATACATATAGTTTCTGATATAAACTTGGAGGATAAGTATGACAAAGATCACTGGATTCTAGGTACTAAAATGACATATGTTTTTCTTTCTTCATTTTTTTAAATTTCTTATGAGTTATTACCACTGAGTTATATCACCAACACATTATTCTTTATATATTTAACTTATTTTGAGACAAAGTTTCACTAAATTGACCACACTGGCTTTGAACTTGTGGTCTTCCTGCACTGGCATCCCAAGTAGCTAGTTAAAGGAGTGCTCTACCATGCCTGGATCCTATTTTCTGAGTTCTTGTGTTCTTTATGGTACTGGGAATTAAACTAAGGGTGCTTAACCACTGAGCCACATCCCCAGCCCTTTTTATTTTTTATTTTTACATAGAGCTTTGCTGTGTTGCTGAGGCTGTGATGGCTTTGAACTTGCCATCATTCTGCCTCAGCCTCCCAAGCCATTGGAATGACAGGTGTGTTCCTCGGTGCCCATCCTGTTTTCTCTTTAAACCTTGTCTAGAAAAAGATAAAAACGAACTAACTTACTAACTAAAAGGCAACTGTACTATGTTTGTTTTTCTTTGTAATAAATCACTACAAGTTTATCAGTTTTAAACAACCAAAATAGTTTTTTCATAATGTCTGTGGGTCATGTTCTCAAATACAGATAAGTGTTTGCTTTAGTGAGGGTCTCATCAGGATGAAATCAAGGAGCATCTGGAACTGCAGTCTTATCAGAGGATTTGAGTCCTCTTCCAAGTTCACTGTTGGCAGAGTTCAGTTCTCTAAGGTTTTAGTACTGAAATTCTCACATCCTGAAAGGCCACCTGCTGTTCCTAGCCATGTGGCCTGTTCACAGCAAAGTCATTAGTTTCTTCAAAGCCAATTAGAGATTGTGTCAGCTGCATTGAGTATGACTTCTGATATCTCTGACACAAATCCTTGAGCCAAAGTTTTGGAGTGTTCTAAATGAATCATTAATAAAGCAATGAAGTAATTATTGCTGAAAGGATCTGATGAGTTTTCATAGATAAACTCTCAAGGAAAAGTGAGACAGAATCACAGAATCAAGTGAGTTTGTTTGAAAATGCTCATGGATATAGAAATTTGATCTTGTGACACACATGATTTATGGTTGAAGTATGTGCTCAGACACATGCTTCTGTCCATTGGAACTGAGTGGCTCTTATATTGCTGTGAATTGCAGGCAACAGGTCTTTTCAATGGTGATCTTTGATAATGATAATTTTGCAACTTGTGTCAGATGGAACACAATAAAGTTCTGAGTAGGCCAAGTTCTTGTGAAAGTATCAAACATCTCCTGGAAATAAGACCATGAATTCTTTCTTGGAATAACTGTATATTCAATAGGATGATTCCCAACTCAAACTGTGTAGGAGAAATATGGCAAGTGAAGCAGGTGGTATCACCTCTTCTGTCTGATACTGGAAATGTTTAGTCTTTCTGAATGAAAGAATTATTGCAAGATATTAGATTGATTAACATGACATCCAGATTTCAGACACTGTCATTTTTTTTTCCTTCTCTTGTACTATTAAGCCAGAATCCCAATCTATTTAATAATAAATATGTGGAGAAAACTGCAGTATCAATAAAAATTTTCAGAGAAAACAAGATAGAAAAATATTGACCAACTTCCAAAAGGCCTGTTTTCTAGCAATTAAAAATTATCTATCATCACACCATATAATGAGAAGTTGTATATGCATCATTTGTCAAAATATTCCATATTATATTTTCTTAATTTAGAAAGATTGAATTATTTGATCATGATTAATAACCATCAAATATATCATAATACTACAGCCAAATAGCTTCCTATGTAGTATTTTTGTTGAAAAGACTATGATTTGTTAAATTTATAATAATTGTGTGATCCAGGTCATATAAAGCTTGTCCGTAGAGTTTTGTGATCATCTTTTATTTCCATTGATTTCTATTAGTGCCCTTTAACCCATGTTCAAAAAGTGGAGGATTTATTTGCTGTCTTCAAAAATCAAGGATTTAGTTATAATTTCTCAACATTATTTGTATTTTTATTTTAGAATTGTTTCACGACTTATTTGTATTATAGATACTAAGTCAAAAATTTAGATAGTTTATCGCCTACATCAATTGTTGTTCCATGAATTTATTTTTAAATGTGAGCATTAGCTAAGAAGCAATTATTTGAACAAATATTTGAACATATTGAACATACATTTGTAGTAATAAATGCACAATACAATTAATTTGAAAGCTAATACAAAAGTATTCTTTTCCGTTCTCCATGGACAACAGGCTAGATCAGAAAAGGGCTGGCAATGTGGTCAGGAAGTATTGTCATTTGTTTTAGGACTTTGGCAGACACAAGGTTCTGGAAAGTTGTTTCCCAGCTTGATTGGCAATATAATTCACCCCAATGATCATGCTACCCTGTATCTGTAGACAAAACTATGTGTAGTAAGTTTGTGGGCTATGCCCTTTTAGCTTGCATGCTACACTGATAGCTGGTAAAATGGAGTCAGTAGCAGTCAATCCTATCTAAAACTAAACAATTTAGGACACAATATAAATATGAGATGCAAAAACACACAAAAGCCTGATTTATCAATCATTTAGAGATTGTTTTTGTATAGTCTACAATGTAGGATGGAGATATGTCAACATTATAAAGTAAATTCTTCTTTAATGAGGTTTCATTTAAAAGGTGGGAAGGGAAATGATGACTTTGCAGACCAACTCATTCAGTGGAGGAACTGAATCTGAACATAATTGTTGATCCTAATTAGACCACCCATTCTTTCCCTAACCTCCCTGTTGCCTTAGGTCTGGATTTGCCAATATTTTTTCTTTTTTTAAGGATAAATCTCAAATAGTTTGCTTAGATTAATGCTCAAGTTCTTATTCCTGCTTACCATCTGAACTCTTCAGGGAAAACTGGGAATTCCAGATGACCCAGGAGTGGCTACAACTGAGGTGATGTAGTATCAGAGTGTAATTAGATTATTCCCCTTTACCACTGGGTCATTAGAAACAGCCTTAAGGAGTTAGAGACAAATTGTCTTCATTAGAAATTATCCTTAACTCTGGGTGAAAATACTAGTTTATATTAAATTCATCACATTAGCTAGAATCTATTTTTCAAACTTCAGTAAAGACATTAGTATTTCCTAAGGCAGAAGCTTGCTAAATGGGAAGATGGTTACAAAGTTCCTTTAGTTCTCGATCATTATCAATGTGGTATAAGAAACATCCAGCTTTGTTTTGTTTTGTTTTCTAAGAAAAACCTTAGTCTTTTGTGAGGCCTACTTCAATAAAATCAGAGGCTTTGTTCAGCAGTCTTTCTTAGAATGATTTCCTAACCTACCAATATCTTTTGTTTTGCCTCTGATATGTTCCAGATCTTCCGGACAGACAACTTGTTACTTGTAAAAACTATTACTATGCGAATTTTGGGTTGGAGCAGGTAATCCAGATGGGAGGGCTCATGAGGGTCAGCCATCTGTATCACAATAGGAAAGTGCCAGCTGTCCAAATTAATCAGGAGAATTGTTTCTAATTTGAACATCTAGAAGCCTTGATTGTTCATTCTGTGTGAGATTGAGCAATCACAGTCTGTGGCAGATAACCTTTTTCTCTTTTATGTAGAGAAAGAGTAATTGACTTGGACAGTGCCTAAAGCATCCCCAAAGTCATTTCTAGGTAAGTTTTCTTTCTCTGAGGGTCAAGGCTTCAGATAAGAATTTACTTTACTAATTGAATAAACATTTGGTTAACGTTGGTTAAAAGAGGTATTTTGGCTACTTTGGTAGTCATTGATTAGTACAGAATTTCCCCCTGGAAGCTAAAATGAGAAACATGTGGAATATATTGTAGAAACTAATTTCTTCATATTTTACACAGACTTATTCATACGTGTTTATAGAGTTTAAAAATTTTATGACAGTATTTAGAAACTACCTTTACAATCTTCTTGTTTTTGCTTTTAATTTTTTTTTAACCAGAAGAAACCTATACCATTGATAGAACACACCACATCATTTGAAAGGTAAAGAAGATCATTTGATATAATTAAATATAACTCAATTTTATGTTTTAAATGTGATTATAGATTCATATTTAGTAATATCTTCCTTAACACGAATTTATAAATTATTTTATTGACATAGTACAATCACACAAATCTATGTTGAAATTAATGCAGTATAAGATCATATTTTTCTGGGTAAAACATCTAGATTTCCACTAGGAATTTTAAAAATCATAAGAATAAAGGTATTTTTAGATTTTTAAATTCTGAAACCTCTACTATTTTGTTTGCCAACTGATTTGTTCAATATATTCAATTTCGAATTAACATACACAAGTATTCTCTTGCCAAAAAGTTTTGATGACATTCAAATATTGCATGTGTTAAAATGAGTATGTGTTTATGAGGGACACCTAATTGACCTGCTCCCCAAATTGTGATCTTTGGAGACACATTATAAGAATACCTTAAAGCATGTTAGAATTCTAGAATTTTTGCCCCACCATTGAATCTACTAAAGTAGAACTGGCCTCCTAATGCAGTTCTCAAGTGTTTAGGGAAAACATTAACATAGAAGAATTGTGGACCAAAACATTGCCCTAATAAAAACAATAAAGGTAATAATGTCTAACATTTACTACATAATCATTATGCCTCAGCCAGTTTATTTTATTTATTTATTTATTTGGTACTGGGTATTGCACCCAAAGGTGCTTAACCACCAAGTCACATCCCCAGCCCTTTTTAAAATATTATATTTAAAGACAGGGTCTCACTAAGTTTCTTGGGGTCTTGCTAAGTTGCTGAAGATGACTATCCTCCTGCCTTAGCCTCTGGGCATGCGCCACTGCACTGGGTCTTGGCCACAGTTTAAAGAACTGTATACACAATTTTTTCTTGGAGGTGACCCTAGAAAAAGCCCTGCAAAACTGTCATTGTTACCCTTAGTATTATCCCGTTATTGTCTTAGAAAAAGAGAGAATAGCTTCTTGCCTAAAACCTCAGAAAACTCATCTAGTTGTCAATATGAGAGGGGGGATAGGAATAGGTAAGAGAGTGGAATGAATTGAACATAACTTTCCTGTTTTCATATATGAAGATACAACCAGTGAAACTGTACATCATGTACAACTACAAAAATGCGATCCTAATTAGAATGAGTTATACTCCATGCATGTATAATATGTCAAACTACACTCTACCATCATGTATATCTAAAATGGACAACAACAAAAAACTCAACAGGTCTTGAGTAATTAAATTAAAAGCTATTTAAAATCATATAATCAATAGATCTTTTTCTTCTTTCATAAATTAAAAGGATGCATAGTATAAAAGGATGAAGAATAATTGAAAGTGGTATTTCTGATATAAGGACATTAAGCTTTACCACCTAAAATGTGAGTTTAGACTAGTCAATGGGCATCACTTGTGAGCATGTTTAGAAATGAAGATTCTTCTTTTGTCACAGTGACAAAATATATGTATCATTGGAGCACCAGAAGGATAGGAGAGAGTAAAATGAGAAGAAAAACTATTAGAAAAAATAATACTTGCCAAGAATTTTCTAAATTTGATTAAAAATATTAATGTGTATAAAAATCAATGAAATTCAAATAGAAGAAACATAAAGAGATCCCATATCCAGGTATGCAAAATACTGAAAAGAAAATATGGAGATCTGGAGGCAAGAAGGCAAAGACATAACTTATTCTAACTTCTGGTAGAGAAAAGAGCCAATCAAATAAAAATTCTGTCTCCATCAAAACCTTCAAATACAAAGGCAAAGACATTCTTATCTAAACAAAAACTGAAATTTATTTTATTTTATTTTTTATTTTTATTTTTTTGATAACAAATCTGTCTGCCTTAGAACAAAGACTAAAAGAAATTATTTGGGATCAAACAATTGTCACATACATTTATTCAAACCTGTGGCACAAAAAAAAGCAGCAGTAAATTATAAATGATAAATAAACATCAAAATTTAGATTTCTTCAGTCTTGTATTAAGTGATTTACAAAATGAATGAATTTTAAAAAATGCATTTGGTTTTATAGTTAAGTCTACACAATTCAGAAATGAAACATATTTGCTAATAACAGCACAAAGTAGGTGAAAGAAAAGTCATATTTGAGTAAGAAAAAGACACCAGATGATAATTTGAATCCACACTAACAACGACAACTAGAAACAGTAAATAAAAATATTAATGTAGCAACCTTTATGAATATAAACTTACTCTTCTGTCAATTTCATTGACACAAAATTACATACATATATATTCATAAGTATAACAAAGTAACATTGGTTATATAATATTAACATGTTATATGTGTAGGAATAATAGCACAAAAAATCAAAAATGAAATAGAGCTATGTATGAAAACTTTGTGTGTGTGTGTGTGTGTGTGTGTGTGTGTGCATGTATCACTGGAATTACATTCCTACAGTTTTAAAGTATATTCTGACAATTTAAGATGTATAATGTAAGCTTTCAGTAGTTGGTAACCAAATGATTTAAAAACAGTGAAAATTGAAATATTACTTAAGAAAATAGTTAATGCAAAAACAGAAAAGTCAGTAAAGTAGGAATAGAGGAAGGAACAAGAAAGGCCTGAAAATCTAGGAAGTAAGGAGTAAAGGGGCAGACATAAATCCATCCAACTATGTTAATAGTATCATTTAATGTGAATGGACTAATAATTTAATCAAAGCACACCTTTTTTCTAGCTGCACTGAAAGAAAATTAATGAGATTCTATTCAGTCTTAAAAGAGAAAGAAATTCTGTCATTTGTGGCAACAGGGATAAACCCAGAAGTTATGGTGTTAAGTGAAAGAAGCCAGGCTGAGAAAGACTAACATCACATGGTCTCACTTATATGTGAATCTGTAATTGTCAATTTCATAAAGTTTTGAGTAGAAGAATGGTTACCAGAGTCTAAGGAGAATGGGGGTGAGGGAAGGGGAGAGTTTCTTCTCTTTAGTGTTATATCATCCTATTGAAAGACAACATTCTATTAATGTATCATTTGAGTTGGTAATATATTTTGATCATGAGATACAGTTTTTTTATGGTTTTTATAATAATACTGTATCAAGGGGGGCATTATCATGTTATAGATTACCACAGTGATCATCTTAAAATTGTATTGATATCTTTATAAGATTGATGTCATCTGCTACAGACACTATAATTCAATTCTCAGTGACATTAATTAGTATTTTTTCTTCTTTGGGGTCTTTAGTATGTGTTCTATATTACATATGTCTAAATGCATTGTTTTTCAAAACTGAGAGAATTATGTAGCAAGTTCTTTCCATTCAGGAAAGGACCATACCCAAACATAAACTCAGTATGTGTTTTAGATCCTCTTGCTATGTAACAAATTATCTCCAATGTATCCACTTAAAACCATAAATATTTCTTATCTTCCACATTTTCTTAGGGTCAGTTAGAAATCTGGTAGTGTCTTAGCATGGTGGGCTAACGTCAGAATTTCTCTGTAGTTTGCAGTAGAGATGTCTGTAAGAACTACTTGCAAAGGGTTGACTATGAGGGGGTTTTCTTTCAAGTTCTCTCACATAGCTACTACAATAGGATCCAATTTTTCATCCATAATTATTTTCTAGGAAACCCAAGATCATGCTTCCTAGAAAGATAGAATGAAGAAGATAGAAAAAACCAGAAATATGAACACTTTATAACTAATACCTAATCTGGAAGGCACATGTCGTCCTTTGCATATTTTGTCAGTTATTCAGACAATTCCTGGTAAAATATAGGTGGACTAGCCATAAGAGAGTGGATAGTGTAGTGTCAGAGAACTGTCATCATTGGGCATCATCTTAGAAGTTGCCCACCATATTCCTTTTCTTCCTATTTTTTGTTTTTGTTGTTCCTTCTCTTTTCTGCAAAATCTATGATTTTTTGTGCTTTATGATCCCATCAGCAAAAATGCAATATTCTATCTCATTCATTTTAGTATCACACAACTACTAACATCAAATCTCAGTCCATAATAAACATTAATTGTTTGATACTTGACATAGCCTATCTTCTATAATTAACTCCCTTCACAGATTAATGGATATCATAAATTAGTTGCCAATTTAGTTTGGCTTTATTTGTTCAAATCCTATTCTTTTATTAACCCGCTCCAATGTGACATCTACTAAAACGTGGATTTTGCAAACATTATTAGAATTTTTCTTATGCCAAACCCAGGAAACTTTTTGTGTGTGTCCTCGTTACTAAATTACTCATTTTCAATAGTATACTACTCCTCGCTTCTTTAAATATTGTCTTTTCTTGCCTCTCCTTGTTTTTGTAATGGTCTATGATAACTTCTTCTTGTCTCATTTGGTGGTCTTAATAAAACTCAACATTTGGAGTTTTGAAAATTTGGCACATATTCAGACTCTTTACCCTTTTCCTATTAGGTGACCTCATCTATTTATATATGTTTAAACACGACACAGATTCCATACAGGTGATTAAAGAATATATTTTATTCTGATTTCAATTCTTAGCCATGTACTCCCTATAAATAATTCCCTTCTTGACAACTCTATAAGAACAGTGAAGTAATAGTTATTATTTATGTAATTAGTATTATTTTACTTTGTTATTCAGTTTTACTCTCAGACTTTAATAAAGTGAGACATCAACAAATATTAGTAGACTTTATTCTGTGACCCAAACCATACATTTATATTATTTAAGCAAATCTGTCACCAAGTTCTTACAATTCTATATCCAAAATATATGTTAACTACATGCACTTATTTTACTTTCCATTGACAACCACATAGTTCAACTTGTTACCACAACAATGATATAATTTAGTTCTACTCCTTTGTACAGCAACCAGGATGAATTTTGTGAAATAAAGTAGTGTGTTAATCTCATTTTAGAACCATCAGTGTCTTCCATTTGAACATGGGCAATATTGGCTTTGTTAGTTCCTATTATGGCTGCATAGTTCATGCATTTTCTGGTTTCTGCTCACAGCTCAATATCATCTATTACTATTCTTCTAGTGGCTCATTACAAACATCCACCATGCCCTTATTTATATAAATTTTTCAAACCACCAAGTGCTCTTTACTTCATGGTCTTCACACTGGTTGTTTCAAACTCCATTAAAAAAAAAAAAAAACAAACAAATAAAAACTTTCACAGATGGACTTTTGAGATAAAAAGATAAACAGTAAGATTCTAGTGCTTCTTAATAACCCTGTTTCCTATGATATAAATGTTAACATTTTCAACCTTCTTATGGAGAGTGGAGTTTTCCTGGTATTATTCAAATAATTCAAAATCTCCTGATTTGGTGCATTTGAAACAAAATCATATTTTGAGGAAACATGGGCATATCAGTAGCTCAAAAGACAGGAGGGCAGAAGGGACAGCTAGAGCTAACAGATGACTGAAACAAGAAGCTGGATGGCTAGTAGAAATCAAAGTATATATGCATTCTGAGTCTGTTTAGCTAGAATCATATAGTCTTTTCCTTCATTTTTCTTCATGTGTGGATAATTATTTAAAGAATGATTTGAATCTATCACTTCTGGTTTGCTCATAGTTGAAAAGAGTAGACGTATGTTTTCCAAAGTCTTAGATCAAATAACTCAGTGATTATTTTGATTTCTGATTCTCACTACCAAATTTAGAAGAGGGAGTAATTAAGAACCCCAATATGGAACTATTGTTTATTCCAACTTTGGTCAGCAGTGACTGATGGGAAGAATCATATCTGAAACCAACACTGAGCCCAAGTTCTTCCTCGCAAGGAAACTCTTATAGAAAGGTACATATGATGATCAAATATGCCTAAAATAGATAATGATAAATCTTCTTCAATATACATTCTACCTTTTATAATAAGTAGTTCTTTGTAATTCTATGATCAAGTATCTGCTGAAGATCACTTACTGTCAATTCTTGTAGGTGTAATTTCACATTTAAGATTGTTAGTGCCAAAGTACTCAAGAACACCTGAACTTTAAAAGGAAGTATATAAAATTCTAAATGAAGAGCATACTTTTGTACTCATATATGCCCTACTAATATCTATGACTTATTTTCTCTTTATCTCTTTGCTCTTTCATATTCAGTTCTCAAGAGAACTTCTCTCATGTTTTTCCTCTTATAATTGCTCCTGCTAAGTGCCTATACCTTCCAAACCTCGACTTTTCTTCTAATACAAGATATTTAAAGATTTTGAAACTTTACTCAAGCTCTCTAAATTTATAACTAGCTTGGGATCCTTCCTATGTCTTTTCATGAGCAGTTTTGCTTAGCTGTACTATGTTGATAAACCCACAATATACTCTGTACCAGGCACATACACATACCTCCTACTCTGGTTTCAAATCATTCTGATACTTCTACTTGGACCTTCCTCCACTTTTTATCCCTATCGAATTCTTCTTTAAAGCTTAAATTAAAATTTATGACCTCACTGGGCATTGCGGCACTCGCCTATAATCCCAGCAGCTTTGAAGGCTGAGGCAGGAGGATCTATAGTTCAAAGACAGCCTCGGCAACTCAGTGAGACCCTGTCTCTAAATAAAATACAAACTAGGGCTTCAAGCCTTCCTCAACAATTGGTTATTGCACCCCAGAGTACCTTGTTAACTGTGCCTCCTCAGCCACAAGGAGTAGAACCAATAGCTCAAGGAGTGGTTTCTCAGCAGTTGCCCGCAGTTAGTACTTTGCCCTCTGCTAGTGGTATTTCTGTTACGAATCAGGTTAGTTCAACTGGTCTTTCTGGAATGCCTTCTGCCCCAACAAACTTGGTTCCATCACAGAATATAGCACAAGCCCCTGCCACCCAAAATGGTAACTTGGTTCAAAGTGTTAGTCAAGCTCCCTTGATAGCGACTAATATAAATTTGCCTTTGGCACAACAGACACCGCTAAGTTCTACTCAGTTCTCTACACAATCGTTAGCTCAGGCAATTGGAAGCCAAATCGAAGATGCCAGGCGCACAGCGGAGCCCTCTTTAGTTGTCTTACCTCAGACTATCAGTGGTGACAGTGGGGAGTGTCAGCAGTTTCAGATGGGAGTAGCAGCAGCCTAGCAGCCTCTGCTTCTCTTTTCCCGTTGAAGGTGCTACCGCTGACGACACCCCTGGTGGATGGCGAGGATGAGAGTGCTTCTCTCCTACCAGAGGTGCAAGGAGTGATCCTAGAACCACAGATACAGCCAAGACCATGGAGAGCTTTTGACGTCAGGGGTCCACTTTCTCTACTGAACCCTTGGAGACAGAATATCCAGCTTCTGGAGAGAGTGGGAAAGGATAATAAAAAAGTGGGTGCTTTCCATTATTTACTTGGGTTTATTTATAGATTGGAGTGTCCTTCCATTGCCCATTTTATTCTATTGGGTTCATATTAAGAACCAGGTGGGGCTACAATCTGTTTGTTTTTCTGAGTGCAAAGTAGTGCCCATTCCAAAATAGAAAACTTAAGTTTATTTAATTTTCTCTCCAGATAATTAAAGCAGTGAATGATTTGGAGCACATGATTTGGTGAATGCCTGTGTAGTCCACAGGAATTTAAAAAGGAGTATTTATACATTGTGACCTTTATGGTAATAGTGAACTTCTAAGTGCTCTTTTATATTCCAGTAATTTAAAAATTTCTGTATTTCATCTTTGGGCAAGCTGGACATCTGAAAGCTCTTAATTTATACTGTCAGATGTCTAGGTGTTATCCTACCCTGTTAGTGAGAACTTTTCGGTCTTTTTTCTACCTTAAATGTTAGGACTTACTGTTAGATCATTTAGAAGATGCAATGATAGTACTATATGGTTTTACTGTCAAATCTAGGTTTCATTCTTTAATAAAATAAATATGAATAAGTTTCAGGATATAATACCACTGAAAACTGTATTTATTATACTCAAAAGCAGTTTTCTAGTTCCTAGGAATAATGTTATTTGTAGTAAAAGAACCTTTTGCTAGATTATTCCCATGGCATTTAAGATGGTTTTCTCCTAGTTTCTTTGATGCCAAGGGTAGGATTTGATTCCAGGAAGTTCTTATTATCTACAGTGGGTAGAATGTGAACTTGGTGCCTTTAGCAAGTTTTCATTTTTCCTTGGTGGATTCCTTCTGTGACTCCAGGTATCTTGATAATGGGAGACTGGTTTATTTGTTCTCTAATTGCCCAGATTTCTTTCAACTGGTAAAACATCATACTTCTTCAGCAAAAGGCATTCTTCTAGCAGAGCCTTCATGGATGATATCTGTCACACATGCCAGCACCTGCAGTTTGGAAGGCAGTGGTGAATGGATCCATGCAATATGTGTAGAAGACACAAGGATGAGCGAGCAACCTGATCTTGTTATTTATAAACTTTTAAGATTTACTTTGGCTTACTCTTGGTCTGAAAATGAAAAGGCTCAAATAATGAAATAATCTTTTGAGATTGGAATTTTACATGGCCATGAAAATATTCCTTTCTATTCGGAAGACTGAAATAGAGGAAACTTGAGAGACTCCTTTCTTTAAAAGCAGCTCTCTGTATGTTTCAATTATAAGATTTTGTGGAAATGAAAATCACCTAAATGAAGTAGGGACAGTTTTTAAAGTAGTATAGGAAATCCAAAAAACTTCATGAATTTTTTTTTTTTTTTTTTGGGTTATTGACACTGAAAGGCACAAGTAAACAAAGGTTGAACTTCCTAATTACTCCAGAATTACTTTTAATATTAGTTTTAATCTTTTAACTCATCTTTTTCTGATCTTGTCAAATCTTATTCTGATTTGTCAGATCAACAAAACTGTAGTATAGAAATAGAAGAGGCATTTTTGAGATCAGAGTAGCTTGGTCTGTCTTCTAAAGTAATAAATATCTGTTAAACTTTACATATTGTTCTGCACTGAAGGCATACTACAGTTTGAATGATGTTGTCACAAAGCAGTAGTTTACAGAGCAAAGGCAATTTTTGGTATTAGAATAAGCCAATAGGTATGAATACGTGTTGCAAAATAGTTATCCCAACTGTCAGTCGACAGAAATAGTTATCAAAATGTTTGTTTCTTTGGTCTATTAACTGGTCAGTCAAAAGCTATTAAAGAACTTTTTAAAAGTCAAAAATAAATAAATAAATAAATAAATAAAATACAAAATAGGGCTGGATATGTGGCTCAGTGGGTGAGTGCCCCTGAGTCTTTCAATCCAGTACCCACCCCCCAAAAAAACCTGACTACCTTAACAACATGTTTTGAAAACTAAGTAGTAAAATATAATCACTACCTCTTTTGCAATCTCACTTCGTTTTTGTTGTTGTTGTTATTGTTGTTTTGATTTTGGTATCAGAGATGGAACTCAAGGGTGCTTAACTATGGAGTCATATCCCTAGCCCTTTTTATTTTTCTTTTTGAGACAGGATCTCACCAAATTGCTTTGGGTCTCACTAAGTTGCTGAGGCTGGCTTTGAACTTGCTATCCACTTGCCTCAACCTCCTGAGTTACAAGAATGAGCCATCCCGCCTGGCTATTGAAAAGTTTTTTTGACTGGAATTATACCAAAGATTTTCTTCAAACATGGTCCTGAATTTTGGATAAATGTGTACCCATTTTGTCTCCCTTCACATAGAACCTTAAGAACAGAAAATGTTATGCTTTATTGGAACCAACACACAGAAGGTCCTGAGTCAATGCTTGGTGAGCAAATGGGTTGCTTCGTTATCTTTTCCTACTTTAATACAAATCATAAAATAAAGGAGATGCATTTGGAAACTCCATTTATGTGGATTTAGAACTGTAGTAAAAAAGAATCATTAATATGGGAAGACAGTTTGATATGTTGAAAAGTGTAAATGATCTGGAAGGAAACGCTTCAATGTTATTATTTTTTTTAGTAAGATGACTAAATATCTAGCTTATTTCATTTATGAGATGCTTTGAAAAGGATAGCCAGATAATAACTTTTCAAATGCTGAGAAATCATAGAAAACAAATCAAAACCATCATGATTTTATGACAAGAATTTTTGGAAAAAAAGTCTAAATTTTATTACTGACAAAATGACAAGTTTTCACTTTGGGAGGAAGCACTAAATGTAATATATTTGACTTCAATAAAACTTTCCTTTTTTTCCTGTATGATATATGTATTTTGAAACTAGAAAATATGGAAGTAATTATAAAGTTAAGATCAAAGATTTCACTTATATATCGCCATTCCAGATTCAGTTCTGGGTTAAAAGAATGATATCTAATAGCTATCAAATGATGGTCTGCAAGCTAATGATTTCAGGTCAACATCTCCTAAGTGTTCATTAATCTCCTTCTATAACTTTTAAAGGAAGAAGAAAGTGGAAGTGAGAAGAATAATAATAGAAAGAATAAATTTAAAAACTTGTTACTTTTGGAATAGTTTGGACAGGCCACAAACTAGAATTTTCTCATTTATCTTTGCATGATAATCTTGAAAGTTTGATGTTATTGTTTTCATTTTTGCAGGAATAAAACCTGTATTTCTGAAATAAAAATAATTTACCAAAGCCCAAATCAATAGTATATATCAGAATTGGGATTGAATCAGGACTGTTGATCCAGTCACAAAAGACTTTAACCATATATTTCAATTGTCTTCCTAAAGAAAATGAAATTACATAAGAGAGCTTTTTTTATTCTTGTTTTATTTGCAGCATCAATTACTCATTACTCTGAATGCTTGTCAATGCTACTATTTTATTTGTACTATTTTTTTCTTCTTGTTTTTTGGGAAAAAAAGGAGATAATAACAGAGCAGCTATCTACCAAATAGTTCTCCAAATCAGAGACCAAATGAGATGGTTAAAACAACAACAATAATAACAGACTAGTTGACATTTTGGATAGGTTTTCATTGTATCAATTCAGTCAAGTTTAAATTGTGTTTTCCCTGCAGAGTCAAGGTTAGGTCTAGACTACATTTTGTGTGAGATTTGGAAGGCAGAGGTGAAGTAGCAGCATGATTCTTGTTTCACTCATCTGGTTTGAACACAGCAGGAGGTACTGTCGTCCTTCATGCTTTTGTGGTGTGTGTACCATCTCACCTTCTTGCCTGGGACAACAATTGACACCGCAAAAAATCTAGTTCTTTCTATATCTACTGGATCAGGTTTGTACATTTAGCAACATGAGGAAGGAAACCAGATTTTCCCAGAGAATACTGGGAACATCTAGTCTGGAGGCCCGAAAGTAATGAAAGAATGATAGGGATTCTATGCATCCACACAAGTACCAATTTGTCCATCCTTCTCAACTTCCTTACCCATCTCTACTTTGCAGCTACCCATTCTATACATTCAGGATGCCACATACACAAAAGTAGCAGTTATAGATTGCTTAACCAGGTGCCACATTGTCTCAATTCTTTAGAAATCCTTACCATGTGTAACTTTTGGGGGTTCTACTTCTCTGTTCAAACAGTGACTGATTCTTGACCAAATTTGATAATAGAAAATCTTTACAAATCCATGACATGATCTAGAGTTATCAACCCACCAGCTGCAGTGTGGACAAGAAAAAGATAAGCAGATAAATGTTCTTGGTTGGCAATAAGAAAAGGTTTTTTATAATCAAATTCCTGCTAATAAATTTTGAATGAAATAATGAGAAAATTATCATTTAATAGTTTTGAAATAATTGATTTGCCAATAAATAATTACTTATTGGTGAAAATACAAGATTAAATATTAAGGGGAAAGTTGGGAGAAGTGGGAGCTGGCTCTCTTGATCTTAACCTGAAGATTATTCTTAATATCATTGAGAAGGGAAAAGCTAGACAGATAGATAGATAGATAGATAGATAGATCCATCCATATATCTATGTATCCATTAGTACATTTATGTTGCAATAACAAAATGCTTTAGAATTGGGAATTTATAAACAGTGACAATTATTCTTAACATCACTGAGAAAGGAAAAGTTAGATATGTGTGTGTGTGTATATACATATATAGAGATAGACATATCCATACATCTCTCTATATATCTGTTAGTACATTTTTGTTGCTGTAACAAAATGCCCTACAGAGGGGAATTTATAAACAATAGAAATTTGTTGCTCACAGTTCTGGAGTCTGGGAAATTCAAGATCAAAATGCTAGCAGATTTGGTATCTGTCAGGGCTTGTTTTCTTCTTCAAGGACAGTGCCTTCTAGCTGTATTCTCACAGGGTAGAAGCAGAATAGTCTCCCTAATGCCTCTTTTACAAGGACACTGATTTCATTTGTGTGGCCTAATCAACTCCCAGTAACCTTAGATCTTAATACCACCACATTGGGATTGAATTACAACACATGATTTTTGAAAGGAAAACAAATACTCAGACTATAGAAAAATGCTTGCTTAATTGGATAGGATATGAGGTTCATAAGACCAACTTCATTTGTAGAAAAAACTGTTAAATCTGAATTTGAACAAAACTTTAGATTCAAATTTTATGAAAGAAAATAAAATAGCATCATAAAGGGGAAAAATGTCTGGAATGTAAGACAGTCTCCAGGACAACTGACAAAATTTCTTCAGCAAGACAATGTCATGGAAGAAAAACACTTAAGATGCATAATATTCAAAGGCATTGTGTGACCTCATTTGGATCCTTATTTGAATAAACAAACTATAATGTAATAACAAAATTGAGACTAGCAGAGAAATTTGCTATGTAATGGATAATGAAGGATAATTATTAATTTTTGTCATAATATTATCACTGCAAGCAAATAATTATTTTAATAGTTGCATAATGAGGTATGTAAGAAAAAATATGAAGACTGGGATGAAGATTTTCTTAATGTACATAGTCAACAACAATAAAAATAAAAAGTAGATTACACAGGTGTTCAAAATGTTGCAAGTTATTGAATCTGGATGAACAAATGAACATTCATTTGTATTCTCTTTACCTTTGTTCCATGTGTGAAAATTTCCTAATAAAATTTTGAACCTCTAAGATGCTGAATGTTATCTTCAGAATCAGACCTATTAGAGAAAACAGGAGACTACCAATGCCTGGTTATAATTATTCAAAGTGGGAGAAAAGAAGGAATAATTCTGAAATAATAGGAGTGGTTCAGACTACAGACACTGTAAATAATAGTTTTCATCTCCACATCTTCCAAAAGTAACAGAACAAATAAAATAAAAGTAGCATTAATGAAACTTATTCAGAAACAGAGAGGAGGGAGAATGAGAGAGAAATTTCCTTTTCCTACACGTATTGCATGTTGCTTTCAGTAAGTTACACAGAGGTCTCTCAGGCTTAAAAACTTTGTAAGGTAATAGAGATAAGAAAAAAGGTACAAAAAGGTGGAATATCTAACTAAGTATGAGGCAGAAAATAAAATTACTTATGAAAACAAAGAAAAGGGAAAGGAAAGCATAGTTAAAATTAATATCATTATGTTAATGAAATATGAGAATGGAATATTAAAGATATGGAAAAAGAAAATGATGACTCCAAAAGGCTTTAGGCAAAGGGAAAGAAAAATGGGATATGCTGAACTAAAACAGGAGTTAAGAACAAATAAGAAAGTACAACAGATTATTTTAGTAGGCAAATTAGAATGCTAATTGGTATCATTTTAAAATCCCCCATACTAAATAATATATTAAGTATAACAGTATGATATACATAATATTTTTGTATTATATATGGTATCATATAACCTGCACACATATATATTGTGTCCGCATATGTACATCACATATGTTATATATATTATATATAATCAGTGTATATAATATTACCAATTCAATAGACAAAATATCCTTATATCTGCTAAACACTGAAATGTTTTACAGATACCCTCAACTCCTGTTAATGAATGATTGAAGGTCTGAAGTAACTTGAAAAAGGCTACAGTTTACACAGGAGAAAACTGCTTGCTTTTTCCTTTGCTAGTTTGGTGTATCATTGTCTGTGCCACTCTTCTGAAATATTTTTCTAGGTCTATAGTTCAACTATGTGTTGTACAACATAACTGTATTTTATTAAATTTTTAATTTATGGAAACAGAAAGAAGATACAAGTTGTCCCACACCTCTTTGTGACTAACTCACTGCTACAAGCTGTGTAATGACCATGACATGTAGAAGAATTATAAGAGAGTAGAGAAGTGAAGTCATCCAAGTACTTTCAAAACATCCTTGAAAACATTCCTTGAAAACAATTTGGGTAGCAAATGCATGAATTTGTGCCTTAGGTCATTTAAAATCAGTCAACCATACAACATGAATGCTGTTAATTTGAAGGAATAAAGAAAAAATAGTGTTTAAAATTTTAACTTAGATTTTATTTTGTGATGATAAGAACTTTTCATATATCAAATTAATATATCTAACAGCTTTAAAATACCCCTCAAAGAATGTCACCTATTGTTGTTCATGTCTTGGTATATAGTTTCTGCCTGGTAATGTGTAACATTCACTATATTCACTCAGTTCTAATAAATAGAATATTGCAAATGTGATATCTGTTCAGAAGTGGTATCACTTTTGAGATCAAAATATGGGAATGTAGTTTAAATCTTGGGCATTTTCTTTTGTTCTCTCCCTTGCCTTCTCTGAATGACACTCTGGGTCAGTCTGTCATCTAATCCCTGCCACAGACTCATGCCACCTATTTGTTCCCACTGTGCAATCTGTAAGAGAGTTGTCAAAAAAACTTCTTCAGTATCATACCTTGTCAAAGATGTGTCTTTGGCATCTGTTATGGTTTGGATGTGAGGTGTCCCCCAAAAGCTTACATGTGAGACAATGTGAGAGAATTCAGAGGGGAAATGATTGGGTTATGATAGCCTTAACCCAATCAGTGATGGGATTAACATGAAGGGATTAATTGAATGGTAATTCAAGTTTCAAGACAGGTACAGTATGGCTGGAGGAGGTGGGCACTGGGAGTATGGCTTTGGGCATATGTTTCTATCTGGCAGGTGGAGTCTCTCTCTCTCTCTCTCTAAAACCATGAGCCCTTAAATAAACTTTTCCTCCTCTACAATTGATCTGGTTGTGTCTTTTTTGTCACAGCAGTGAAAAAGTTGACTAAAACAGCCTCTGCAAAACTAAAAGGGATTCGAGATGTCAGACTAGACGGTGACTGCCTCTCCTGTCACTCCAGAACTCAGGATTCAAGAAGGGGAGGTATTGAGAGACTCGGACCAACTCAGAGACACTGGGTGAGTGGTTCCCACTGGGTGAAGTTCAGCCCAGGCAGCATACCTGGAGAGTGGGCAGCTTTCAGAGCAGGGCAGGGCAGCGAGAGGCTTTCCCAAGCAGCTCGGCTCCATCTGGTGGCAGTCCCGGTCCACAGCAGGCTTCTCAGAGCAGGCCTGCCTAGTGAGAGGCTTTCCAAGCACACCCACGCCCTAACACTGCACTCAGTGGCGGACCAGGGGCAGCTTTCTTCGGAAGCACTGCATTATGAAGTTCCTCCAAGACATCAGGCTACTGAAGTTTAGGAGGTGATATACTGGAAATCTACAGGGACACTATAAGCCAATAGAGGAAATCTGCAATATCTCAGAGTATCACTGATATCTGACCAATATGAGAAAACAAGGGAAGAAAATGTCCCAAACAAACCTAGATGCTATATTAATAAAACCCAATGACAGCATGCAGCATGGCACAAGAAATGTCATAAAGAGAGTTCAGAATGTACATAATTAAAACAATCAGAGAAGCAAACAAGGAGATGAAAGATCAAATGCAGACATTGAAGGATGAGATGAAAGAGCAAATACAGGCATTAAATGATCACACCAATCAACACTTAAAAGAACAAATACAGGAAGCAAAAGATCATTTCAATAAAGAGTTAGAGATATTGAAAAAAAAAACAGAAATTCTTGAAATGAAGGAAACAATAAACCAAGTTAAAAACTCCATAGAAAGCATAACCAATAGGTTAGAACACATGGAAGACAGAACCTCAGACACTGAAGACAAAATATTTAATCTTGAAAACAAAGTTGACCAAACAGAGAAGATGGTAAGAAATCATGAACAGAATCTACAAGAATTATGGGATATCATGAAAAGGCCAAATTTGAGATTTACTGGGATTGAGGAAGGCTTAGAGAAACAAACCAAAGGAATGAACAATCTATTCAATGAAATAATATCAGAAAATTTCCCAAATCTGAAAATGAAATGGAAAATCAAGTACAAGAGGCTTATAGGACTCCAAATACAAAAATTACAACGGACCCACACCAAGGGACATTATTATGAAAATAGCTAACATACGAAATAAAGACAGAATTTTTAGGCTGCAAGAGAAAAGAACCAAATTACATTTAGAGGGAAACCAATAAGAATATCAGCAGATTTTTCAATCCAGACCCTAAAAGCTAGAAGGGCCTGGAACAACATATATCAAGCCCTGAAAGAAAATGGATGCCAACCAAAATCTTATACCCAGCAAAACTTACCTTCAGATTTGATGATGAAATAAAATCCTTCCATGATAAACAAAAACTAAAAGAATTTACAAAAAGAAAGCCGGCATTACCGAACATTCTCCGCAAAATATTCCATGAGGAAGAGATGAAAAACAACAATGCAAATCAGCAACGGGAGGAACTATCCTAAAGGAATAGCCAAATAAAGGAGAAATCAAATTGTGTCAAAAAACACAAATGAGCCAAATGACTGGGAATACAAATCATATCTCAATAATAACCCTAAATGTTAATGGCCTGGACTCATCAATCAAAAGACATAGACTGACAGTCTGGATTAAAAAGAAAAATCCAACAATATGCTGTCTGCAAGAGATTCATCTCATAGAAAGAGATACCCAGACTAAAGAGATACCCAGACTAAAGGTGAAAGGATGGGGGAAAAACCACACACATGTCACAGAAAAAAAACTGGAGTATCCATCCTCATTTCAGATATTGTGGACTTCAAGCCAAAGTTAGTCAGAAGAGATAAAGAAGGACATTTCATACTGCTTAAGGGAAGCATAAATCAGCAAGACACAAGAATCATAAATATCTACACCCCAAACAGTGGCTCATCCATGCACGTCAAACAAATCCTTCTCAATTGCAGAAATCAAATAGACCACAACACAATAATACTAGGCAATTTTAACACACCTCTCTCACCACTGGACAGATCTTCCAAACAAAAACTGAATAAAGAAATGAAAGATCTCAATAACACAATCCATAATTTAGACTTAATGGACATATATAGAATATACCATCCACCAAAGAGGAAATATACCTTCTTCTCAGCAGCACATGGATCCTTCTCCTAAATAGACCTAATTTTATGCCATAAAGGTAATGTTAGGAAATACAAGGAGATAGAGATATTACCTTGTATTCTATCAGATCATAATTGAAATTAGATATAAATGACAGAATAAAAAACAGAAACTACTCCAACACCTGGAGATTAAATAATATGCTATTATATGATGAATGAATAACAGAGGACATCAGGAGAGAAATAAATAAATTCTTAGAAGTAAACCAGAACAAAGACACATCATATCAAAATCTCTGTGAAAATATGAAAGCAGTACTTAGAGGAAAATTTATTTCATGGAGCATATTCAATAAAAGAAGAAAAAATCAACAAATAAAAGACTTAACACTACAGCGTAAAGTCCTAGATAAAGAAGAACAGATCAACACCAAAAGTAGTAGAAGACAGAAAATAGTTAAAATCAGATCTGAAATCAACAAAATTGAAACAAAAGAAACAATAGAAAAATTAACAAAATAAATAGTTGGTTCTTTGAAAAAATATACAAAATTGATAAACCCTTAGTCACACTAACAAAGAGAAGGAGAGAGAAAACTCAAATTACTAAAATTCCAAATGAACAAGGAAATGTGACAACAGACAGGAGTGAAATACAAAATATAATTAGAAACTATTTTGAGAATCTATACTTCAACAAATCAGAAAATCTCAAAGACATCAACAGGTTTCTAGAGACATATGAATTACCTGAACTAAACCAGGAGGACATGCACAACTTAAATAGATCAATTTCAAGTAATGAAATAGAAGAAGTCATCAAAAGCCTACCAACAATGAAAAGTCCAGGACCAGATGGGTTCTCAGCCAAGTTCTACAAAACTTTTAAAGAAGAGCTCATTCCTATACTCCTCAAAGTATTCCATGAACCAGAAGAGGAGGGAACCCTCCCAAACTCATTCTATGATGCAAAAATTCTCAACAAAATTTTAGCAAATCACATACAAAAATATATTAAAAAGATAGTGCATCATGATCAAGTGGGTTTTATTCCAGGGATGCAAGATTGGTTCAACATCTGGAAATCAATAAATGTAATTCACCATATCAACAGACTTAAAGTTAAGAATCACATGATTATTACAACAGATGCAGAGAAAGCATTTGATAAAATACAGCATCCCTTCATGCTCAAAACACTAGAAAAAATAGGGATAGTGGGAACATTGCTTAACATGTAAGGGCCATCTATGCTAAGCCCATGGCCAATACCATTCTAAATGGTGAAGGACTGAAAGCATTCCCCCTAAAAATTGGAGCAAGGCAGGGATGCCCTCTTTCACCACTTCTATTCAACATTGCCCTCAAAACTCTAGCCAGAGCAATTAGACAGACAAAAGAAATTAAAGGGATACGAATAGGAAAAGAAGAACTCATCTATCCCTATTTGGGAATGACGAGATTATATATTTAGAGGAACTGAGAAATTCCACCAGAAAACTTTTAGAACTCATAAGTGAATTCAGTAATGTAGCAGGATGTAAGATCAATGCTCATAAATCCAATGCATTTTTATTCATACGTGATGAATCTTCAGAAAGAGTAGTTAGGAGAACTACCCCATTCACAACAGCCTCGAAAAAAATAAAATACTTGGGAATCAATCTCACAAAAGATGTGAAAGACCTCTACAAGGAGAACCACAGAACACTAAAGAAAGAAATTAAAGAAAACCTTAGAAGATGGAAAGATCTCCCATGTTCTTGCATAGGCAGAATTAATATAGTCAAAATGGTCATACTACCAAAAGTGCTATACAGATTCAATGGAATTACAATTAAAATCCCAATGACATATCTTATAGAAATAGAACAAGCAATTATGAAGTTCATCTGGAAGAATAAGAAATCCAGAACAGCTAAAGTAATCCTTAGCAGGAAGACTGAAGCAGGGGGTATCGCAATACCAGATCTTCAACTATACTACAAAGCAATAGTAACAAAAATGGCATAGTATAGGTACCAAAATAGACAGGTAGATCAATGGTACAGAATAGAGGACATGGACACAAACCCAAATAAATGCAATGCTCTCATACTGGACAAAGGTTCCAAAAATATACAATGGAGAAAAGATAGCCTCTTCAACAAATGGTGCTGGGAAAACTGGAAATTCATATGCAACAGAATGAAACTAAACCCCTATCTCTCACCCTGCACAAAACTCAACTCACAATGGATCAAGGACCTCAGAATCAGACCAGAGACCCTGCATCTTAGAGAAGAAAAAGTAGGTCCAAATCTTCAACATGTCAGCCCAGGATCAGACTTCCTTAATAGGACTTCCATAGCACAAGAAATAAAAGCAAGAATTAATAACTGGGATAGATTCAAACTAAATAGCTTTCTCTCAGCAAAGGAAACTATCAGTAATGTGAAGAGAGAGCCTACAGAGTGGGAAAAAAATCTTTGCCAATCATACTTCAGATAGAGCACTAATCTCCAGAATCTATAAAGAACTCAAAAAACTCTACACCAAGAATACAAATAATTCAATCAACAAATGGGCTAAGGATACCAACAGACACTTCACAGAAGAAGATCTACAAGCAATCAACAAATATATGAAAAAAGTTCAACTTCTCTATTAATAAGAGAAATGCAAATCAAAACTACCCTAAGATTCCATCTCACCTCAATTAGAATGGTGATTGTCAAGAATACAAGCAACAATAGGTGTTGGCGAGGATGTGGGGAAAAAGTACACTCATACATTGCTGGTGGGGTTGCAAATTAGTGCAGCCAATCTGGAAAGCAGTGTGGAGATTCCTCAGAAAGCTTGGAATGGAACCACCATTTGACCCAGCTATCCCACTCCTCGGCCTATACCCAAAGGACTTAAAAGCAGAATAGTACAAAGATGCAGCACATCAATGTTCATAGCTGCTCAATTCACAATAGCCAGATTGTGCAACCAAACTAGATGCCCTTCAATTGATGAATGGATAAAGAAACTGTGGTATATTTATATAATGAAATATTACTCAGACATAAAGAATAATAAAATTATGGCATTTGTATGCAAATGGATGAAATTGGAGAATATCATGCTAAGTGAGATAAGCTAATCTCAAAAAACCAAAGGAAGAATGATCTCACTGATAAGCGGATCGTGACAGATAATGGGGGGGTCAGGGGGCAAGAATGGAGGAAGGAGGGACTGTATAGAGGGAAAAGAGGGGTGGAAGGGTTGGGGGGAAGGGAAAAAAATAACAATGAATCAAACACCATTACCCTATGTAAATGTATGATTATACAAATGTTATGCCTTTACTCCATGTACAGAGAATCAACATGTATCCCATTTGTTTACAATAAAAATCAATTTAAAAAAAAAAAAAAAACTAAAAGGGAGAAGTTGTACCTGGGGAAACTAGATAACTAGGGCCACGTAAAATCTCCAAGATGGACATGTATCATAAAGTTATTGCATGCTTATATGCATTTGGTAAAGACTAGGTAACTATGCACAAAGCTTGTTTTACTTTCCTCCTGGGATTATATCTCTTGCTAGACTTTCCTTCTCTAACCTTCCTGATAGGTGTGGTCTGGTTGTCATTTAATTGAATTCTAATCCTTGATTGATTGTTTTCATACTGAGAATTGCTTTTTCCAAAAGGAAACTAACAGACACATTGAGCTTTGCATTTTTTTTTTCTTTTCTTCAAATAATCCAGATGAACACAAATTCTTTGTGTTCCTACTGAGAATTTGGGTCCTTTCAGTCTGAGCTAGGCTTTTGTGACATGCTTGATGAATAAAAGGCACAAGAAGTGACATTTTGGAAGTACAGAGTCTAAGGAATAGAAATTTTGAAGTTTCCACCAGGTTTTCTTACTAGGTTTTCTCTAGGAGAAGCAAGTATATATGTAAGACATTTTGACTATCATGAGTTGGGGATTCTATGAGGAAGCTCATCTACTTACAGAGAGAACTTCAACTAGTCTCGCTTTTTCCAAACATCTCAGCCTACGTGAGTGAATGAAAATGCTTTCATATGACCCCAGCCACAGCCACAAGAAATGTTAGAGAAAACAATAAATTATTGTTGAGGTCACTAAATTTTGGGATTGTTTCATTGTTATAAAAGATCGCAACACTAAAGTTCCAGTCTAAGAGAAGGTAAAGTCACCAGCTGAAAAGAAAACAATCCTTTTATAGGACAGAAAACATTGATATTTATACAGCCTGATTGAGAAATAAACTTCAGTTTTGAAAAGACACTGAGAATTCAAGTATTATCTGCTTCTGCAGTGAGCATTCACCTTTGTCATCATCTTCCTTATAAATGAATCTTTTGGTTTTAAGTAGTTCCCATTTTTGTATTGATTCTCAGTGTATTTAACTTATAAACATTTCTCCTAGTTTTCATTTCCTTGATCCTAGGTCAAGAAATTTGAACACAAAGGCACACCACTAACACAACAATAATAATCTACAGGCTCTGGTCTTTCCATAATTGAAAATATGAGAACCTCCTTAGGACATTGGGTACAATACCCCTAATTCTTTACGTTTCTTTATCATTGCCTCCTATAAATGACTAACCATCTGATTGGATTCCAATATTAAAATACAATATCCACTAATATCTAAAGAAAGGTAAAACAATTTGTATTTACTCTATGATTTTATTTATTGGCCTGGAAAAGAATTTCTACTTCATTTAGTCTCATTACATGAATATTGATATTATCTATAATTGTATTTAGGGTTGTTGTTGTTATGCCCATGACCCATAATGTGCTTCCTCTGAAAAATCTTAACATGTCTTATGAGTTATAGTAACAATTTACCTTCCTAGCTCAGTTAGATTCATATTCAAGTGGAAATTTTTTATTTACTTTAAATTTATTCTCTTAGATGCAATTCATTTGCATAAAACCTTCTTAAATAGTAATATTTTATTCAATCAGATAATCCTTTATAGCTTTTTATCATACATTAAAGCATTTTTTCCAAGATTATAATCCAATTGTTTGTCATACAGGTAGTCCCCAATTGACAATGGTTGGACCTGTGATTTCTTCACTTTACATAATGGGATAGTGACACACATTCAAAAGAAAATAATTTCAAATCTAAAATGTTGTTCTTTACCCAGGTTAATGATAAGTAGTTTATACTCCTGAACTCTTGAATGCCAGCAGCCCCAGTTCCAGGTTAGCCACAGGATCAGGAGGTTAAAGAACCAATATTCTACAATTGATTATCTTGCTAAGCTATGATATTCTGTAGGCTAGATATATTAAATGTATGTTCAATTTACTAAATTTCCAATTTATGAAGGATTTATTGGGATATAACTCCATTATAATTTGAGAATCATGTGTACTATTGAATAAGATAGGATCAAGGACACTTATTTGAGATCTATTTCTGAAGATGCCAATATAATGATGATAATCATTGAGAAACAATATTTGAATACAATTCTTTGAAAAATAATATTTAAAAAATAAAGTGACTAAAATGTGCATTGAAATACAAACTGACAAAAAGAAATACCTGACTTTCACTATGAACAAGAATTACTACTATTTTCATTAGAAAAGTGTTTCCTCTTTGTAACATGATTCTAATCTTCTACCATGAATTCCAATTTGGAAGACAAAACAATTCCCCTAAAAGTCTGCAGCACTTAAATTATTTAAATTAACTTTAAATTGTGCTTTACTTCACAAGCCTAGAATCATAGCCACAACCTTACTGGAAAGCTTATAAAATTTTGAAATGCTCCAATAATTTTAAATCTTGTAGAAGCCTGGTACCTTCCAAATTAAAGTGCTAATAAAAAAATTAGCACTGAAATTTAAATCTCCATGAGCAATACAGAATGATTTAAAATTATTGAAGCCTTTCAATTTTTTATGAGTTTTCTATGTGGAAGTGAGTCAAGCAGTTTCTTTGGTGGCAAAGTAGTCACTTAAAATACACAAACGAAATCTGAAAAAAACTTCCTACAGCAAATACTTGTCCTGCTGGTCAAATATGACATGGAGAAAAACAATCAACAGCACACACTTAAAGATATCATTTAGGAGCCTCCTCAGACTCCAGCAGATCCCATCCAACCATTTAGCTGAAGTTCTTTTGAAGTTAGATATTGCCCTGTCTTTCTGAAAGATAAGGATGGAGGGGCTATACTGAGACTTATTTGCAAATACGCAGACCCTTATGGCATGGGAATTTATCTTCTTCTCTTAGACCCATTCATCTACCTTGAGCATGAAGCTTACTGTACAAACATCCTACATTCAGCGAATTTTTTTATAAAGGAAAACAACTTACTCTTTCTTACTATTAGAGGATTGGGTGTTCAGTTGTCTGTGAGTACATTCTCATTAGACTGACATGGTTTGGTTTCAATAGTAAAAGCTATTACTTTGAGTTATTGTTCTTTTCTTACTAGTTCACAGCATATCTCTGCCTTTTCTGAAGTTGTGAAACACCAGAAATATCTCTTGTATTCAGGTCTGTATATGTTCTGAACTACGAGACAAGCAATGAGAGAAAAAGAAATCTTCCCACTGTTATTACTACTCTCAAATATGGATTTGCATTCCTTGTAGGAATCCCCTTCTTTTGCTTTAGCTCTTTGTACATTAGAAAAAACAGGAATGGTTTTTGAAAATGCTAGAACTTGAGACATTTTCTAATTATGCCCCATAAAATTTAAGGTAAAGTAATTTTTATCATAAAAATGCCCAGAGCCAAGGGCAGTGGTGCACTTGTGTAATCCCAGTGACTCAGGAGGCCGAGGCAGGGGATAGCAAATTCAACACCAGTCTCATTAACTTAGTGAGATCCTAAACAACTTAGTGATACCCTATCTCAAAATAAAAATATAGTACAATAAAATAAAAATTGCTAGCAATGAAGCTCAGTGGTAAAGCATACCTAGGTTGAATTCCCAGTAATAAAACAAAAAAATAAAATAAAGAAAGAAAATCCCAGGACATTTGTAGTGCATCTTGAATTGATGTATTTCTGTTATAGAAGCACATTGATTATAAGAAATTGGTTTTATTTCCTATGTACATAATTTTTTAAGGTAAGAAATTAGGCTCCAAGCATTGTCCTCCAGGAATGAATAATTTGTCATACGTATAGTAGTACATGAAATTTCAATATTCAATATTCCCCCAATACCTTCTTACTTAAAAGGTAAAAGTCCTATAATTTCCCTCTTCTAGCATAACTTTTTAAATTTATTGCTGGTTTGATATGTGCGTATCTGTGTGCATGGGTATTAAAGGGAATGTTGTTGACAGTGAGGAGGAATGTTGTTAGCATACCTATAACTTTTCCACCTTATAGTCTGGTATTTTCTGGCCTGTTAATTATAGCTCAACTATTGGCCATGGAAGACAGCTGGAGATATATAGACACATACACACTACCAGCCTGTACACTCTTCTCTTTCTGGATTCTACAACAAATAATCTTACCCTCTGTTTATAAACGAGTTCCTACAATAGAAATGCCAGAATAATATTCACAAGGGTTATTTTATATCATGTTCCTCTTTATACCACAATTACCTTATTTACAAGGTACAGAAAGTAGGTTTTTCAGGAAGTGATCATACTCAGGAATCCAGAGCCAATCTGACCTAGTCTCCAGTTGTCTGCTCTTCTTTAATTCGGTACCTCTGCAGACTCTGTCCTGTTTAATCTCCTTTAAGAACACCTATAGTTTGTTTTATTTTTTAATAAAGACATAATTTATGCACAAGGAAAATCACAGATACTAAGTTTCTGTTTCTATGAGTTTTAGAAATATGTTTGCCTATTTAACCAATACCCACATTACAAAGAATATTTCTTTCATTAGTGAAATTTCCTTTATGTCCAATATGACAACCCGATCCTCATCCCGATAATCACTGAATGTCTTTTAAATAAATTCATACAATATGCATTCTGTGTTATTTTGTCCAAGGTAATAATAGTCCCTACCATAGGATGGTTACATGGGGTGACATATATGTATCTCAGTGTCAAGCACATAAAAAATTCTTAAGGAAATATTTATGTGACTATTTTTTAATTTGTTCTGATTAGTTATACATTCTGACAAAATGCATTTTTATATATTGTACACAAATGGAGCACAACTTCTCATTCCTCTGGCTGTACACAATACAGAATCACACTAGTCATGTAATCACACATGTACACGCAGTAATAATGTTCAACTCATTCCACCATCCTTCCCACCTCCACATCCCCTCCTCTCCCCTCACTCATCTCTACCCTGTCCAAAGTTCTCCATTCTTCCCTACCACCCCTCATTATGGATCAGCATCCACCTATGAGATGAAACATTCGGCCTTTGGTTTTGGGGGATTGGTTTATTCAACTTAGCATATTTTCCAGCTCCATCCATTTACCTGAAAATGCCACTATTACATTTTTCTTTAAGTCTGAGTAATATTTCATTGTGCATATGTACCACATTTTCTTTATCCATTCATTCATTGAAGGGCACCTAGGTTGGTTCCATAGTTTAGCTATTGTGAACTGAGCTGAATTATAGTTAGATATTAATTGAAAAAATACTGCACTTTAAGATAAGCATTGAATACCGAAAGGATGTGCCTTAACACGTACCTTATGTAATGCTCTTAATGAGGTCATGTTAGAACAACACAAGCTTCAACTCAGATTTTAGGCTTTTACTTGATCTTGGTTTCTTTGGTCAGTTTTTGTGTGTGTTTACTTTGGTTAAAATTAAGTTCTTCAACTCAAATGTGATTTCTGAGATCTTTTAGAATTCCAATATGACCCCCCAACCTCTCACCTACTGTTTCCATTGTTTGAAAACTAAAATACTATAGAGCTGCTTCTCTGAAAAGCCCATAATTTTTCCGAAATGTTTCTCTTATCATTTGTTTTGGTTTCTACTCCTTAGTCTTCCCATTGTCTTAATTCATTCATTTTTTTCACTTTTCAAATAAATACCCATCAATGAAATAATATTTTTTAGTGTTTTGTCTATTTCGAGTACCCCAATTTAGAATCTTAAATTCAAGCGCTCCAAATTAGAAACATTTTGAGGGGCAACATGATACCAAAAATGGATATTTGCCTTCCTATTCTCATGTGACAGGTTGGAGTCATAATGCAGATACACTAAAAATATTGTATAAGATTACCTTCGGGCTATGTGTACGAGATGCATATGAAACATGAATAAAAGTTGTGCTGAGATTTGAGTCCTAGACCCAAGATATATCTGTATGTAGATGCAAATATTCAAAAGTCCAAAAATGTCTGAACTCCAAAACCTTTCTGGTCTCAAGAATTTCAGGTAAAGACTATACAACCTGTACTTATATTAAAGGCTTTCAATATATGCACCTTCCCCAATGTATTCTTTTAAGCTAATACTCTCATTAAAATTATCTTAGGAAATTATTAAACTGGGTGTGGTCGTGCATGACTGTAATCTGAGCAACTGCAGAGGCTGAGGCAGGATGCTCTTGAATACAAAGCCAGCCTCAACAATTTTACAAGGACCTGAGCAATTTAGGGAGATCCTATGATCCTATCTCAAAATAAAAACAGAAAAAGGGCTGGAGATGTGGCTCAGTGGTTTACTACGCCTGGGTTCAATCCCTGGGACCAAAAAAAAAAAAAAAAAAAAAAAAAAATATATATATATATATACATAAAAACACACAAATTTTGGGGACTGGGGAGACAACTCAGTTGCTAGAGTGTTTGCTTGGCAAGCACAGAGCCCTGGGTTCAATCCCCAGCACCGCAAAAACAAAACAAAACAAAACAAACAAACCCACAAATTTTCTCAAAGTACATCCTTATACACCAATTTTTGTAGAATGAGTTGGTGCTTGATAATTGCTATTGTGAACAGTTGCACATATGATTATCTTGATTGCCCAAGTTGGAAAACATTTTATTAGATCTCATTAAAACCAGAATGTGTTCAAATAGTTTATTATCACATTTAAAAGAGTAACTAAATAGCGTTACTGAGTACTTCCCCATTTGTTTCAGTATATTCGAGCCCATCTTCTCCTGGAAAAATAGATTCCTCTGTAGATTAAACATTGTAATAGGGCAAACTGATGTCGAAAAATAAGAGTGAACAACTCAAGAATCATGCAATACCTACTGTCCTATAGATATCTTAATATGCCATAAATCTTAAAGTAAATGTTCATTAAGAAACACTCTTCATTTGATATACTTAGATGAAATTTTAAGGAGTTTCCATTACTAGAAATGTCCCTAACTCATATTTCATAATACCATAGACAAGACCATTCTGCATCCAACTAACAAAGGCTAAACCAGTTAAAAATACTCATAAAACTTAACAGGAATTGGGTAATGTATTTATACTTAATGAAGCAAAAAAAGACTTAATTGAGTCTGAAAATTCTTGTATTTCATGAGTGGTTTATGGAAGTTGAGATATGAGCTGAGTATGCATGTAAAAAAAAGTACAGTAAAATTTTAATTGGCACATCTTCATTGAAGCAAAAATTTGCCAATTAAGTGATATGCTCATTGTAGTGCTGGAAATTTGATTTTAGACTATATTCTTTTCAGTATCAGTAGTAATATTTGCTGGGGACACTGTAAACACAGGAAGACGAAGGTAACAGCTTAGGAAAGGTGGAAAAATATTGGATAGGTTCCTATACCATTGAAAACTGCTTCATCAAGTACAAAAATCTTCTAAAAGGTTCTTAAAGACATTCTCAGGACTTGAGGAGCTTTTTGGCCATGAAGTTATAATCTATTAATGTGTAAATGTGTCTGAGAAAGGAAATACTTCTAATAATTTGTTAGTAATTATCTTGTGGGTTGACATTGAGACTAACAAAGGATGAGATCAGTCAGAATTGAGCTGGATATCAACAACTGTGTCTTTGAGTATCAACTCACTGAACATCAGATTTAGAAAGGACATAGAGTAGGAAGAAGACATATCACTTAGAGGATTCAATAATGTTTGAAACTAAAAAGGGACCCATATATTTCCATATGAAATAGTAGATATTGCAGGATTCATTAAAAGGAACTAACTGTGAGATTTATAAATAGTGATAATATAGAACATGGGAAAAGAATCCAAAGAAACAATAATAAAGTGATTTCTGGGCATTTCAAGCCAGTGGACTTTTCAGTAATGATATATGAATTGCTTGAGTTGTATTTGCAAAAATAAGTACTTAATAAATATTTTATATTTATTGCTTTTTCAAAAAATACAGCAGAAATGTACTAAAATTCAGTACTTTTGAGACACAACTTGGCACTTTGATGTTAAGAGTAAATATGATGCTTTAATAATTCATATATTTAAAGGATTGGATTTACTAAGAAAAGTATGGCATATACAGATTTTCATATCATAGAGCTTAATATAATGAATATTAATATAGAAAAAGCAATATAAAATATTTTGTAGGTGGGAACAAATCTTTTAATCTACAGAACTGAGAAGACAAAGTGCACACAGTGTTTAAGAGACTGGATTGATGTCAGATAGATGAAGCCAACTTAGAAATTAACCACAATTGCATACTTTTAGAAATTCTCCCAAATATTTTAATTTCTTATAAAATTCAAAGAAAAATTGAACTTTTTGATAAAGGAACATGTTTTAATATATAGTAGTTAATACATTAATATTTATATCACTATAGTCATAACAAAAAATTTAAGAAATTTTTTATGGAACAAAATGCTCATGTAAACAAAAGTTCCTAGAGTCCATGAAAATAATAATGTGGCTTTGCTGGTGGGATTCTAATTCTAGTCAGACCTTTTTTCTAGATGTAGGATGTTGACCTCTCCACAATTCAATTTGCTGATAAAAAAACCTTTGATTAATATGGTGGCCATGTCATAAAATCGTTATGAAATAGGTTAAGTGAATTATTACATATAGAACACCTAGAACAGTATCTGGAATACAGTACATGTGATTGATTAAAAATTAACCATGAAAATGTCGTTTTGATTGGCTTTGAATACTTTGGGAAATTATTGATTATGACAGTTGAATAATGTCATTGGTTGGAAACAGAGCAACAATGGGATAAATCTGTATTTGATCACAGGTAACCTTTAGCTCCGGGTAAAAAATGTGACTATGCTGTACACCTTATAGAGTAAGACACAAGAAAGCCACCGGCACTTGGAGAAGGATAATTAGCCCTACTGTGCAAGATGGTGACTTCAGGTGTTAAAGACTGGAAGGTGGGTGGAGAAGAATAAAATTGAATAAGAACAGAGGAAACTTTCAAAACGATTAAATCTGAGAAACTGCTCCAGAGAAATTGATTTTGATGCTAAAAAGAAGGAAAGAATCAAGTTGAATATTTTTATAGGACTACTGTGTGAAGGAAATTTGACTCACTTTCTAATTAAATAAAAGTTGGAGCTTACCAAGAGACATTTGAAGATTTTTTTTCCCCTAAACTTAGAACCTGTATTTGTCAACTTTATAACTTAATTGGGCTGTGAGGCTGACAAATTGATTTTTCGTGCTCCTAATTTATTTAATTCAGTTTTCACAATTAGGCAAGCAATTAATCAATGGTAGAGTCATTAAGATTCATTGCATTGAAATGGTGCCCTGACAATCATCCTAAATAAGAACTGTGCAATTTATCAGAAGGCAGACACTCTAGAAGTTCTTAAGTAGACTATACTTAGGATACTACTCAGTGTAATCTTAAAATTTTAACTTTGACTAAAATTATAACATGAAAATGAAGTAAATTCTTTGAGTTTTGCTTTGGTTCATCTTCCAATCTTATCTAGAATAAAGTAACATTTATTCTAAAGTCATTAAGCTACTAAGAACATCAAGCAGAATGTTGGAAATAAAGAAATTAATGGCTAAGACAATGATTCTTTTATAATCTTGCTATACACCCAAAATAAGGAGGAATAGATTCTTTAGCCAGTTAACCTTTAAGTTAGGATATAAAATTTCTCTACATACTATTAAAATATGAAAATATTTTTCTTTACAATATTTTATTTTTAAATCTGAATTGCATCTTGTAAAAATCATTTAATTTGGATCAGTGATTCTAATTTTAGCAAAATTCTGCCATAAAGAAGCTTTATGTTCTTGAGAAAAATTTCATTGTGCTAAAGTTTCTTACTGTGTATAATGTCAATTAAACATGGGATAATGTACATGAGAATACTTTTTAAATTAGCTGATATAAAAATTAAAATAATCTCTCCTTAGTTTATATCATTTGTAGTAATATTATTTAATTTAGCATAATTAAAAATTGTAAACAAATATGTTTTATGTGATTTTTTTAACATTGGTGATTGTTCTTAGTAATAGTATAAATGCCATAGGTAGAATAGATAGGGATAATCAGGAACAATGTGAGCTCACAGTGACACAGTCAAGAGGAGATTAAATCAGCTTTCTCAACAAATCACAAGGGCAGAACAAGGAAACTCCCTAACCCTGCACCTATCCACATGCTAAATAAGCCTTAAAATATAAACTAACCAACAAATTAAGCATTAAGAAATTAAACCTATCAACATATCACCTTGGTTGTTCTCAATTAGGTCCATGAATCTGACAAAACCCGGAACTAAAGGGATGTGTAGTCAGGACCCATGGGGAATATCGGCACTCTCCTCACTCCAGGGAGAACTGCTGGGTACCAGTTCACTTTCTACAAACCTTCTGTGTGCAGTTGCTTGTGTGTGTGTGCCATCAGTAATCCTGCCTGATCAGGACACAAGAACCAAGGGAACCCCTTTCTCCTGAGACATTTCTGGCATTCCCATACAAATACATAAACACATAGGTAATTGGAAAGGTGTTACTTTTCATTAATCTTTTTTCATTCAGCCCTCACAAAAATTGATACCCAAAACTTGGAGAAAAAATTTTTTACTATCTTGATTCTCCAGTGACTCCAATCTTTCTGTATGTGTTTCAGTTAACCAAGACAAGCTTAAAAAACACAGTTGTCTTTATCCTGAGGGCTACTGTGCTTGGGATCCTCCAGACTCTGTAATGATTGATTTCCACTACTTTGTCCAGCTATATTTCCTTATTGCTGTTTGTCTGTTTTCCTGCAATGTCCTCTCCCTCAGATACTGGGAATGTTTGCCTCTTACTTCTGTATGGCGGTCAATCTTCAGACACACTATTCATATCACGATATGAAGATATTCCAGAATAGTCATTGTTGTGCTATTAAGCCCATAACTGGTTTGTCTGAATATTCAAGGGCTATAAAGATCTTGTTCATAAAATGTATGTGAAAATTCTTAAGTATTTGTACTTCTTAATGACCAGGAATTGGTTCATACTAAGGACCCAGTAGAGTCTGATCTGAAAGTGTCCCCTACTTGTGCTAGCATGCGTATTAAACACATGTACATTACTATAACCCCAAATGAGTTTCTGCATCTTTGATTGTCATTTTAGAACATTATAATCTCTGCAGATTAAACCAGAAAGCAGAATAATGTGCACACTAATGTTGTTATTGTGATTCCCCAGAGGCTTTTCCACCTTTTGGAGAGAAAACAGTGGCCTCTGCTCCTTCTAATAGGGGCAGCCTGCACATTCACAGATGATACTGCATACTATTTGCTACCTTTTAAATGTTTTGAAATACCTCTTTCACAACTTAAGTTTTTCTCTCCCATTGAAATTCTCCAGTATCACCTAATATCTCTAGTGTCATGAAATTTTTTCAGTTTTATTGAGTATAAGAATACTGTGCCTAAGTTATTTTGATTCACTTGTTTTAGGGTAAAATTATTTAAATCTTGTTTTAGTCAGTTTTTTCACTGCTATGACTAAAAGACATGAAAAGAACAATTTCAGAGGAAGAAAAATTTATTTGGGGGCTCACAATTTCAGAGGTCTCAGTTCACAGACAGCCAGTTCCATTCCTGGGGCTTGAGGTGAAGCAGAACATCATGGAAAAAAGAGTGTGGCAAAGGAAAGTGGCTCACATGATGATCAGGAAGCAGAAAGAGACTAAGTTCAGTTCACCAAAGGCAGAGTGTGGTAGAGAAAAGTGGCTCAGGGCATTGCAGTCAGGAAGCAGAGTTAGAGACTACTCACCAGATACAAAATATACACTTCACAGGCACACCCCCAGGGACTCCCCTTCTCCAGCCACACCTTAACCAATCTATAGTTACCACTCATCTAATCCCTCCAGGGGATTAATTCAGTGATTTGATTAAGGTTCTCATAACCCAATCACTTCATCTCTAAACCTTCTTATGTTATCTTACACATAAGACTTTTGGGGACACCTAATAACTAAACCATATCATATATATATATATGATATGGTTTAGCTATATTTATATATATGTGTGTGTGTGTATGTATGTTATGGTTATATATATATATATAAATTTAAAACTCTCATTGTTTATTCAGATGCTCTTCCAATGGCAGGGGACCAGTTTTCTAGGGTTTCTAACCAATGAGTTAAACTTGACTGAATGAGATGTCTAATCTTTAGAGTCCCAGTAGTACTTATGCATTGTCGATTTCAGAGTCACTTAATGGGAACTGAGTACAAGCACAACCCCAGATGAAAGTATTGCTCAGTAGATAGAATCACTTAATGGGAACTGAGTACAAGCACAACCCCAGATGAAAGTATTGCTCAGTAGATAGAATTCTATGTTTTATGTTGTCTCTAAATCTCTTTTCCTTAAGATGGTAAGGCATGTAGGTGTCCACTAACACCAGTATGTTCCGAGTGGGCATCATGTTATTGTCCTAACTTTAAAAACTCCTTGTAAGACTCTGAAGTTTCTCTTTGTGACTTGTTAAGAAGTTATAAAGAATATTCGCTTCCAATTAAGATGGGCTAACAGGGATCAGATGGTAGGAGATAATTCTCCATAACATATTTTTATACAACCAGGAAATAATATTTCCTGTATTATAGAACTTTCTTTTTGTAGCTCCAGAAAACTGGAAAGGTGAAACAAGGATTCTCACAGGCGCAAATTTAGTTATAGAGGAAGAGAAATGGAGACATTACCTATTACCATCCCAAATTATAAATAGAGAGAAAAGGCACATGCTTTCCAGTAGTCTGGATATAAGATAAAATTCCTTAAACTTGGAGTTTCTCTCCTACAGCACACATCTACTGCGTATGCAGGCAATTCCAGACTCTACCATACTACTCTTGGAAATCAGGGTTCACTAACAACTGCTGCAATGTTATCCCAGTTGCTATTTTCTCTGTGAATAATATATATATATTTTTTTGCCAGCAATGCACATATCTCATGTCTTTCTTCCAATTCTGTTATTTTGCAAGCAGAGCACAATTTTGGACCATTTCTTATTTATTGTTTAATGGTTTCAGACTGGATTTACCTTCCAACCTGAAAGTAAAGAACAAGGACAATGACAGAAGCAAACAATTTTTTAAGTGTGTTTGTGATAGTAGATTCCAGAAAATAAAATACCATCCTCTCAGAAAAATGGAACACAAATACAGGCATCCATTTGCTTCAGTACATTTCCCAAGACATATGCAAGGTGTAGTGTCCAGGCAGAACATGTGCCAGGGTCCCAGGGTAGAGAAGATGAAGGTATAACTCCAATAAGATCAAAGAGGGAATTCCTAGAATAAGTTACAAATTAGGGGAAGATTGCATAGGAAGAGATTCAAGAGATCTACAGAAGATTGTCCTTAAGTGTTCAGCAGAGTCTTGATCAGAGCAAGCAGATGAGAGAATTACCCAAAGCAGTGTATGTGTGTGTGTGTGTGTGTGTGTGTGTGTTTGATCTGCAAGGGTTAAAATGCACAGTTCTGACACAGCATCAGGATAGTGCATCTTCTCCTCAGTCAGACTGGAGAAAGTCATAATTTATAGGAAATTGGCATAAAAATCAGTAGGTTATTAATGCTAAATAGGCATTAATAGATTTAACTCTGCTCTGCATCTTTCTAATAAATTTTAAAAGAAATGCCTGAATGACTTATATTTTTTCAAATAACTTGTCTGCAACCACAACAAGTATTTGTGTATATAAATTTATATAGCACCCAGCAAGTAAAATTCACAATGTCTGGCATCCAATCAGATTTTAGATACAAAAAGTCAACCCATGGAAACAATGAAGATGATAATCTCTCAGCGGAAAATAACCCAGTAGTGGCACTGGTATTAGAATTAGTGGGCAAGGATGGGAAAACATTTATTATTAACTGTATTACAATTTTTAAAAAATAGAGGCAAAAAAGTATTAAGAAGACCCCAGTTCCAGAGATGAAAACCACTATGTCATCATAGGGACATGCATGCAGTGAAAGAACATGACTATAGTGTGAGGCAAGCAAAAGTGAAAGAGGTAAGTTTACATAGGAATCTAATATTAGATCTCCAGTTTTGTGATTTGTAATTGGATTTATTGTGTTAAAATTGTATTTTTAAAATGATTGTAATAAGGTCTGTGAGTAAACATCGGTGCTTCACTAAAGAAGTTAATATTATATTATGAAATAATTGAAGTTAATCAAGGAGAATATGAAAACATATCATTTTCAAAATTAGTTCATAATATTTGCAAAATGGGTCTCTAATTCTATAATAAAAAAAATTCAAAAGTATGCTTCTCTTAATTGATTTACATGCCTTACTTTCTCTGTATAAGTGAAAGACAACTTTTTAAAAGACATTTTAGGGCAAAGTATTATAGAAGTTATTTATAATACTATTTATTGCATCAGAACAGAGCTGAGTAAATTTTGCAGTAAACATCATGCTTGCCTATGAAATTTGCAGGATTGAATCTTCCAGAAATTATAGCCATTCTGTGGCTTTGCCAATCACAACAACGGAACATTGTGGAATCACAATGTGAGAGAATTGCTGATGGCAGAGTCAATAACCATAAGGGTACAAGAAATAAACACCACATGGGAGAATAATTCACAGCAGTACCATGGCAATATAAAAAATGTTTACAAATATCAACTGGTGTCTATATGTGGCCAAGTATTTAATTGCATTCTATTTGAGCAGCTATTGCTGGCTGCATCATGATCCTAGGCAAAAGTTTGAGCCATCTAGGTCTGGTAAATATAAACATTATTATCAGATCTCCCTCAGGGAATCAGTTTTGCTCTGATTTGTTTTGCTTTACTGTTTTTGTAATGTTCTATATAAAATATTGTAAGAAAAGACGATCGGTTTCCTATCATCTTTTTAAAAAGGATAACTATTATGTATTTATATAGATATACACACTATAATACACATAGTATCTTTCAATCATATTTTTAAATATCATACAAGTTCTATTATGAATACGATACCATCAGCCTATGATTTATCAATATTTTTATAATTATAGCGTCAAAAGTTACAAAATATAATGTGCGGATGTATTCAAAGCAATAAACTTTGACTAGGTGAAATGAAGCAGGTAGTCACAAAACCTTTAAACTCAAATGTACTCAAATCCTGTCTTTTGAACTCATAAGATCCTTCAATGATTAAATAAAACAATGTTAAATTCTTGAAATATAATTAGCACTTGATAAATATTACTTTTTATATTATTATCATTTTTACAACACAAGAATTGTATAAAATAAGCCCAAGAAAAATTTCTCTTCAATTAATGAAGTACTCTTGTGTAGTACCCAGTACAAAGTAGTGCTCATTATTAGAAAAAGATAATCATAATTTAATCATTTCCTTGTTTTCCTCTGTAATGGTAAAAGCAGGCAAATAACTTTGGACTTTTCAGAAGAAAACCTAATCATGATATTTGTAAATATGGGAACTTCTTATCAATTTGACGAGAAAGTACTAAAATATCTGCTGGTGGGAATTGCCATAGCAATATATTCCCACACTAAATACACACTAAGGATGTAAATACCATGATCTAGATAATTTACCTGCTGATTAAAAGAATAATGTGCAATTTTGAAAAGACTTGTGAACTCTATAGAATAAGGGATAGGCAAATGGACCTACTGTATATTAATAGTGTGAATAGTAAGTACATCAGATGCAGTAATAGTATGTCACACCAGCCCAAATGTTTTGGCCTATGTATTGGCATGTGTGTAAGGATATTAATGTTAAGAAGAAAAAACTAAGTTCTTGCCTTTAGCCTTAGTGAGATCTAGTGCCAAGGAATATGGCAACACAACAAAAAAATAGCATACACAGGATATTCACTTTGAAGAGATAAAAGTTTCTAATTTCCCACTACTCTTAAAATAAAGATTCATGAAAGCAATGATAAAGAAAACCCTATCTTAATTCTCACTTTTCCTTTCTCCTGGGTGAAAAGAGAGAAGTAGCTAGAATCTGCAGGCATTTTTATTTGACCAATCATTTTGACCCTGAAAAAAAGAGACTTCTAGATTCTGAAATAACAATAAATCCTACAAAGAAAAAAAAAAAAAGTTGCTCAAGTTGTTCATTACTGGTGAGTGCAGTCCAGAGTCTATAAACCTCTTAAATTCTAGGCTTTCCACACCTGTGCAATGGAATGAGCCCAAATTATTACTGATTTGCAGCAGCTGCTACAAATCACTACTGCCAGGAGACAAATTTGTTGTCGGCAAGGAAAGCTCCTGCCAAACTTCCTGTCTAAAAAAAGAGATTAGGTGATTTTTACAGTTGCCTACATTACTAAATCAGGACTGAGAAATCTACTTTCCAATTTTCACTATTGTCATTCAGAATATTTTGAATCTTCAGGACTTCCCTGAATAAGTTGTCTTCTCTACACTATTTATTAATATTACGGGAAAAAATTTACAAATATTTTAACTGTAGAAACTCTGTAATGTGCCAACAAATATATCCACAATCAGTTTTCTCATTTTTCACTCCCATCTCTCTCCCACAAGTATAAATAATTCAAATTTAATGTCAAATTTAATTTTGTTTTCAAATTTCAAAATACTTTAACTGCTTTAAAATCTGTGTCAGATATGAGTAACTAGCAGGTTAAGAGTAGACCAGTGAACGCAGATGGACTCTCTCATATAGGTTAGCAGTTTGTATCTGCCATTTAATGACCTTAAACCAAATTCCTTCAACTTCATGCTTCAGCTGCTCATAAATAGTTTGAGAATATAATACTTGCTTTAGATACATTAGTGTTCTAATTAACATAATTTTGATCAGTGCATTGAGGTATCTCTATTTTTTGCAATTCATATCTAAACTGTCAGGGAATTGTACTGCCTCTACCTTCAGATACCTTCAGACTGAGGACATCTGGCCTATTCTAAGGCTACTTCCCTGGTACGTGCTGGGTAGTTTCCAAAACTTTAGTTAAAAAACTTTTCCAAGTCATATTATTTTCTCTCACCTATAATACTATAGTGCATTTCTAAATGAATATTCCCCTTATCCTGCTTAAGATGTATTTTAACGAGAATAATAAGATGGATATTTAAAAGTCTAATAGAGATAATATCACTGGTCTGTTCCAAGTCCTGAAATGTTTAACCATTTATTCAAAGCCATACATTTTAATTGTCCCCTGGTTATATTCTTAACTTCCTTTCCTACTATCCTCTCCCTTGTCTGAGTTCTGACCCAGAGAACTTCTTTCCTGCACTGTAATATGCCAGACTGAATTTCACGTAAGGGTCTTATCACTGTTCCCTTTGTTTGGAATGTTCTCTACTGAAGATCTACATGAATAACCCCTTGACTTCTTATAAATCTTTGCTCACAAACACAATTTCATTTAAGATTGTTGGGGGCCAGGCTATATGAGCAATGATCTAACAGTTTCCATTTTACCTGGAGACTCCATGTCATGTAGGAAATGACACTCCACCTCTGTACCCATCAACAGTTGCCTAGGATAGCATGTTTGGCAACACAAAATGGCAATTCTTATACAATGTAAGATTGTTCTCCCTCTGGGTTCCATTTTCCTTGGGCTGTGTACCCTAACATTTGTCTAAATGTTAGTAACCATTCTCTGATTATCATAGCAACAGCCACTTATGATTAATGAACTGACATGCTTTGCTTATGGCATAAACGGTGTACTCTAACCCTTGGAGAGGTTGAAGGGTGCAGATTTACAGCCTTCCACTCTGTCCCACCTGCTGGTGAATAAAGATGATTCTATCTCCTGCTTTAAGATCAACTTGGTGATTTGTTGCAATCTCACAATAACATTTTGAAGGCCCCAGTAAGATGATCACTGGAGTCAAGGTTATAGCTTTCGGGTGCACATGAGTCCTGGATCCTCCGAAGCAGAGAGAGGTGCCCTTCCTCTCTAGCTGTGGGAGTGCTCTGCTCTGTGAGGGTCTGAACCTCCTGTGATGACCAACTGGAGCCTGCCCATAAAAGAACACCTGGTGTGGCTCACGCCTGTAATTCCAGAGGCTTTGAAGAAGGACAGAACTGCATGTGTTTGGAGGTACCTCATTTTTCTCTCCATTTGACTTGGTTGTAATTCCTTAGAGGTTTTGAGTGCCTGATTGTAAATCTTTCAAGTGTGTCAGGGGCTCTACTCAGGGGGTGTATCAAACGCTTGGTTGTAAATATTTCCAAGAAATTCTTTCTTTCGAAGTACTTGATTGTAATGCCCAAAGGTGTGTCAAGTGCCCATGAGTCTGTTGATGCCTCAGTCAAAGCCCAAGCACTCTGGACCATGAGGACCATCTGGAGGCTGGGATCCAGTAGAGGAGAGAATGTCCGTCTTGTCCTGTTTGTTGTTGTTTATCTTAATCTCTACCTTGGTTTGTTTCTAATGTTTTTTTCCAACTCACCAAAATTCTTGTCTCTCACCTTTTTATTTCTGCCTATTGTTTAAATTGTTAGCCTTGTCATGGGAAACCTAATCTAAACTTGGCCTGATTACCAACCTGGGAAAAAAAAATGGTTAAAAAAAATTTTAACCATGTTTACTAAAACTTACATTAAAATATAAACAGGAACTTCCAACTATTGGAGTTGGTCTGCCAAAATGCCTGGCTAAAATTTTGATGGCCACTATCCAAGAGACCAGAAAAACTGGTTTAGAACAACACCCCAACCTGAGGGGGCTCTCCCCAGGAGACCAATGGAAGCAGGCTCCCTTGGTGTCTTATCTGGAAACTTCTTCAGGGAGGGGTAGGGCATAACCTTTGACTATATTCTCTTAATTCTTTTCATCTCTGATTAGCAGGACCACATCAGGATGGAGACCAGAAAGACTTTTAAAATTCTATTTTAATTATAGATAATTGATAAAATATATAAATATATAAAACCCTAGCAAAGCAAATTAAAAATAAGGAAAAAATCCAAATTACCAATGTATAAAGTGGGAAAAAATGAATATCATCACAGATTCAAAGGACATTGAAGGATAATAATGGAATAACATAAATTGCCTTATGCCAATCATTTTGACAACTTACATGAAATGGAAACCTTCTTTTTTTTCTTGTGAAAACACAACTTGCCAAAGCTGACACAAGAAGATACAGAATTTAAATACCTCATATTACACAAAAAGATTAAATTCTTAGTCAAAAACTTCCCCAAAATAGAATTCCAGACTGTGATATTTAAAACAATTTTTTCAAACATTTAAGGGAGAAAAAAAATCTTAAAACCCATTAGAAAATAGGGGAATGCATTTTCTAGCATATCTACAATATCAAACACGACATGTTAGTTACAGGAACAAGAAAATTGCACACCAATATACTCAGAAACCTCAGCAAAACACTAACAAACTTAATCCAAGTAATACTGAAAGAGGACAAATGCAATATGGTAAAGTGTTGTTTATCTCAGTAATGCTAGTTTAGTTTAGCATTAGAAAATTAATCAATATTATTCACCACATTAACAGAAAGAATAAAACATACTGTCAGTTCTGTAGATACAAAGGATAACAGAGACCCTTTTTTGTTTTTTCCTTTCCCCTGTTCTGGGGATTAAACCGAGGTTCTTGCTGATGCTAGGCAAAGGTAATACCACAGAGCTACTTCCCCAGATTCCAGGGAGAGATTTTTCAGAAGATTGTTAAAAAATTAGAACTATGAAATAATTTTATATGTAGACACAAATGCATGTATAGAAACTATAAACAAAATAATTTAATTGAAAATTTGGCGTAGAGTATAGCTTATTTAGAGCAATAAGAAGTGCTTGATAAAATAAGCCATGTTCTCATGTGCTGATTTATTTCCAAGTATAGACAAACATGAGTTTTTATACAACTTTCACTAACATCAAAGGGAATGTTAAGCTGACCTGTATTCAACTATTAAACTCTATCAAATACTATAGTATACATAGTTCTTGAATCAGAACATTCTATACCAAAAGCAGATTTAATGTATCTTAGAGAACAATGAAATAAAATCATAATCCTTTAAATGCTTTGAAACTCCTCACATTAAAGGCAATTCATATGTTTTTTAACTTGTTCTAATTAATTATACATGGCATTAGAATGCATTTTGACACATTGTACATAACTGGGGCATAACTTATCATTCTTCTTGTTGTACATGATATACATAAGGGATAATAATGTCTGACTCATTCTACTATCCTTTCTGCCTCCATACCCACTCCCCTCTGCCCTATTCAAAGTTCCTCCATTCTTCCCTACCCACCCCCTATTAGGGATCAGCATCCACATATGAGATAAAGCATTTGACCTTTGGTTTTTGGGAATTGGCTTATTTTGCTTAGCATGATATTCTCTAGCTCTATACATTTACCTGAAAATGTCATAATTTCATTCTTCTTTAAGGCTGAGTAATATTCCATTGTGTATATATACCCCATTTTCTTTATTCATTCATCTGATGAAGGGCATCTAGGCTGGTTCCTTAGTTTAGCTATGGTGAGTTGAGTTGCTATAAACATTAATGTGGTTGCATCACTGTAGTACGCTGATTTTAAGTCCTTTGGGTATAAACCAAAGGAATATAAACCAAGAAGTGGGTTAGCTGGGTCAAATTGTGCTTCTGTTCCAAGTTTTCTGAGGAATTTCCATCCTGTTTTCCATAGTGGTTGCCCCAATTTTCAGTCCCAAAAGCAATATATGATTGTACCTTTTCTCCTCACAGCCTCATCAATATTTACTGTTACTTTATTTCTTGATAATTGCCATTCTGACTAGAGTGCAATGAAATCTTAGAGTAGTTTTGAATTGCATTTCTCTAAATGCTAGTGATGTAAAACATTTTTTCACATATTCGTTAATTTTTAAGTGTATCTTAAAATGTTTCCACTGTAACTTTAAGGCTACAAAAGAGAAATGGACTATGTAAAAGAATGTGTAGCCTAGCATTTCTGGGACTTTTTTTTATAATGGGAAGGTTTAATTACCAATCATCTCACTAAATCTATTAAATCGGAACTCTAACTCTTCAGAGAACTAATATAGGAAATAAAAATTTTGTAGAAATAAGTCAAAGATACATAGTGCATACACTTTTTAAAACAATTCCTCAAAATATTGGCCTGCCATTTTTCCTGTTTTAGCTTCTTACCTATAACTTATGAGAAATATTTTTTAAATTTTATTAGAATAATAGAAAATTAATTTTTTAAGTCAACAATTTGGTTAATTTCAATAAATGAATACAGCTATGTAATCAATACCACAATCATGATGTGAAACATTCTCAATACCCCAAAAGATTTATTCCTGCCCCTTGGAAGTCATCCTTCTCCCATAACTACCTCTGATTTGCTGTCACTAGAAATTTTCTTTGCTAGAATGTAGTATCTGCAGAATCACGTACTTCATAATTTTCAGGCCTGGTACAAAGTAAAAGCATGAAGCCCATTATTCAAACATTATTAAAAATTTAGTCTTTTAAGTTTCAAAATTACAGGATCAAGTTATATCTTGGACAAATATTACTATATACAGTTAAACAAAATAGCAGAGAAGGTGTTTTTCTTATTTAAGAGGAATGACATAATTTAGGGTTTTTCTTAAAACCATATCCATAAAGTTTCAGTGGACATCCTTCTGTACATACACTGTTTGGAAAATGCAGTAATTTTAAATGTGCTTTGCATGTTTTGTTTCCTTGCAATTTATTTATACAAGGATAACTAATACCTATTATATCAGGTGTAAGTGACATACTGAACTTTGTCTTGACTTCTACACCTGGAAAAAAGGACAATCATACCACTGTGTTACTCTAGAAATAAACTGTGACCCAGCATATAAAATGTTTAACTTCTGACGGGCTCACACTTATAATCCCAGCATCTCTGGATCCTTATTTAGGATTGTAAATTTGATATCAGCCTCAGCAATTTAGAGAGACTCTGCCTCAGAATAAAAAAAAAAAAAAAAAATTAAAGACCTGGGGATGTAAGTCATTGTGGAGCACCCCTGAATTCAGTCCCCACAACTGCAAAAATATCTCATGTTAATGCAATAAATGTGAGATATCACTATGTTTTAAAAGTTGAAAACTTCTATTTTCTATCTTTTTGAATGAAAAAGAATATTTAAATCAAAAAGTTTGGAAGGAGATAAAATATCCTTCAATATCAGAACTTAAGAATACTTGTATTCTGGCTATTAGAAAAAAAAAACTTTATTCTAAACTAAAAAGTTAATTTAAATTAAAAATGTATACATTAAAATATGCTTAACTTCCACAAGTTATGTATTATTTAAAAATGAATTACAGCACTCTTATAAAAAGAAAAGAGAATCAAAATAAAATATAGCATTAGTTAAGTTTATAGTGCAAAGACCAGCAAGACAGGTTTTCTTCCTAACTCCTAGAATCAGTATTATTACCAAGGAATATAGAGCACTTAATAAATCACGAAGTGTGTAAAATTAATGACTCAGAAAAAGGCTTAAATCCTCAACTCATTTAAAAAATCTGTCGTTAACATGAAAAATGCAAGAACAGTGGATAGCTTGGATGTGAAGAAGACCTTGTTGAATTACTTATTGACAAACAGAAGATAACAAAGTACTTGGCTCATATTGAAATGAATGTAAACAAGCAGGATGCATAACTTGCATTCCAGAGAAAATTAGAAAATCTGCTTACTCTTTTGAGTTGTATTTTAAAAGCAGGGAATCTGGGGTGATTTATTAAAATGGAACTGTGTAAAGGAGACATGAAATAGCTAGATTTAATAAGCTAGTATAATGATGTAGTACTAATAAGGTACATATGTTTAGCAGCCCAATTGTAGTTCTTTTGATTTTCCACTAAGATAATATTAAATTTAAAAAATGACAAAAACTAATCATTTAAAAATCTGGAACTATAAAGTAAAAATGTACTACAGAATGCATGCAATGTTACAATTTGTAGGATATATGTGATAGTTAATTTTAGCTGTCTACTTGACTAAATTAAGAAATACTTAGAGAACTGGTAAAGCATGATTTGGGGGTATTTCTGTGAGGGCATTTCCAGAGGAGATTGGTGACTTTGAAGGAACTATGTGGTGAAAGTCCACCCTCATTATGGGCACCATCCACTCACAGCAGGCAAGAATGAACAAAAATAACACAGGAAAATTGGCCTCCTCTGGATCTGGGGCAAAACTCTTGTCCTTTGAAATCAGATCTCCAAGTCCCTGGGCTTTGGACTCCTGGATTTACACCAGTGGCACCACAGGTCTTCAAGTCTCCAGTCTTGCACAAAGAATTGTACCATGGCTGCCCTATATCAGGCTTTGGGACTTAAACTGAGTCACGCTGCTGGCATCCCAGAGTCTCCAGTTTATAGCCCTAATGTTGAATTTTGTGACCTCAAAATTACTTGAGTCAATTCCCCTATCAAATTCCTTCTTCTCTGTCTTTCTATCTGTCCTCTATGTATCTATCCTCCCCTATTGGTTCATCTTCTGGAGAACTCCAAATAAGGTGATTTACAAAATAAATTTTAAAATATTTACCAAGGTTTGACATCAGGTAGAGTATTGAAAAACTGAGAAACTCTTTTTCCCTACTCTGTCTCCTCATTGTAATCCTTTTAAGAGTCTCAAGAACAGTACTTACAACAATGCTTCCCAAACCAATAAAAATCACCAAAGAAAACAATTGAAAAGAAAAATCAATCAAACAAAAACCCCTATAAACCACACAGGAACCACTCAATTTCACAAATATTACATTTGAGCTTATGAAAATACCATTAATTTCTACTTTTCTTTCATTTAATAGAATCTAGAGGAAGAATATTGTATTTTTGGTCCTCAGTTTTACACTCTAGGTAGAATGAATCCTAAAATCAATGTGTACTGTATTAATCCTTTTACCATAGTAGTCCCAAACTCTGGTTGCATCTCAGGATCATCTTGTAAGCTTTGAAAGAAAAATCAGATGCTTCTCAGGTCAGACGCAAAACTGAATCTGTCTTCTAAGTTTCTTTCCTTCTTTCCTTTTTCCCCTACCTTCCTCCTTCCTACATTCCTTCCCTCTCTTTTTTTCTTCACTCATTTTTTGATGTACCACATATTCTCACATCCAAATTGGCTTATGGGAAACTACTATCCTTCCACTTAATATAATATTCTTCATTTATAAAATATTCTGAAAGGCCTTGTATTCAACAATAACCACTGATCCCTATTATATACTCTATTGCTATATAGTTTTATGCTACATTAACAACAAATGTAATACTTAAATGTGTTGTAGAAAACTAAACATTACTGGTAAAACTAAATTCATTATTCTGTTTCTGAGATTATGGACAGTTTTATTCTGTTTCTTTTTTATTGTGAGAAATCTTACCAACCTTTCCCATCTGTAATACTGAAGCAGAAATAGAGAAGTGTAGTTCTGAGTTCCAAAGGAAATTCTGAAATAGTTTAAATAATATTTAGAATTAATAGGTGGTGAAAATATTACATTGAAAATTTTGTATTAAAAAACTAATATTTCTAAATTTTGTGCAATATAAAATTCTTTCCTTGATTGTAAACACACACAGTCTAAATTGTATAATAATGTTTAAAAACATAAAAGAAGGAAAAAAAACCTAAAGGCAGTTCTTAAAAGAAATTTTGTAGCTTTAAATGAATTTATCAGGAAAATAAGAAAAAGCTACAAGCAAACAACTTTCATTTTGGGGAAAAAAGGAAAGAAACTAACAACTACTGCTACTTTCACACATAGGACTAACGGTCTTGGCCAATGTTATAAGGAAAGAAAAATAAGTAGGTGATATGAATAAATAGGTGATACAGAGAATAAGAAAAGATTAAACTTATTTTTTTATATAACATCATCATATACTTATAAATAACTTTGGAGTCAACCCATAAGCTATAAGAACTAATAAACAAGTATAAAAATGTTTGTTAGTAAATAAAAGATCTTTTCAATCTCATTAACCTTTTGTTATATAAATAATAAATAATGCTATTTAAACTACAGGAAAAATAAGAAAAGCAAAAATATTTTATGCAAAGTCTACAGGAATTAATGTCACTGTAAAGAGCAAGGTATATAGATAGAAGTTTAATAAACTTCTTGGAAGATATTTCATAGTTTTAGATGATAATAAAACATTGTAAGATCCCAATTATCCCCAGTGAGTCTGTCTTGAGCAATTAAAAAAAAAAGAAGAAAAAAGAAAAATTCAGTCTACTTTTTTCTAAGAAAATAGATGTAGATATTCAAAAATTTATGTGAAGAAAGACAAACTGTATATAAAAGAAAAATTGTAGGAAAAAAATATGATTGACCTGATCATGAAAATACATGTTAATAAAAAGAGAATGAAAGAAGAGAAATATCCAGATTAGAAACAAAAAGATCTGCTCATAGCAATGTGGCTAGATGTTGAAAGCAACATACAATTAAATAACAAGTGTAAACCACAGACTGACAAAGAAATTTATAAGTATTAAAATATGCTCATGCCTAACAACACACATTTTTTCACTAATATCCAGAATGATACACCTCAAATATATTAAAATGCTTTTCTCTGGGGAGGAAAGTAAAAGGAATATAGAGTAAGGACACAGTGTATAATTGAATGAAAACAATATAAATGAATCAACAACAGGAAAGGACAATTGCATGGGCTGGTATTGATTTTCTTTCATGAATCCACAACTATGATTAACTTCAATGCTCTGAACTAGAGATTCAAAAGGATGTGAAAAAAATCTAATTCCCCAGAATTCCTTTTTGCCTTTCTAACACATCTCGCTTCTTTCAGCTTGTTGTACATATTTTTACTTCCTTCATAAAATATTGCTAAAAGTTCCTAAAATTGACCTTTGTTTTAACCTTTAATATAAATGATTGTGTTCTAATTTTGACCAAGTCATGTTATTTCATCATCTACCTATATCTGGTTAATTTCATCTCATCTTTTAAAATTTACCTGAAAATCATTTCTTCTTTTTTTTCCCTCCAATTTATGATAGATACTGCAGTCATGTATTATTGTGTTATTTTTAAGAAGTAATTCATACAATGTTTAATACTAGTTTTCTAGAAATTTTCCCTTGCTATGTAATAGCACAAATTTGGGAAATATTACTGATTTAATAGCTTAGTTTTTTTAGGTTAGAATTCTAGGATTGGTTTGACTGGGTTATTTATTCAGAGTCTCAAGTAGTGAAATCAAGATGTTAGGTGGCATCTTCATTTGTGTACTCGGATGAATTTTTGGGGGGTCATTCTTCTTATTGACAAAATTCAATTCCTGTGATTCTAGGTCTTAAATCCTGATTTCCCTACTGACCTCATCCAGAGGCAACTCTAAGTAATTAGGTACCTCCTGCATATCTGTCCACATAGCTCCCTACATCCTCAAAATAGCAACATCCCAGTGATATTACTAGTGTTTTTAAGCTCTAATACACTCCATCTCTGACTTCTAGAAGCAGATCTAAGTATGGTCTGATAAATGTTAGATAGGCCTACCCTAATAGTCTCCCAATTTAAATTCATTCAAATTTTTACCTTAATTTTGTCTGCACAATTCTTTTTTATATATATGTAATAATCATAAGAGTTGAAGATTGTCACATTTTCAGGTTCAGTCCAATTTCAAGTAGAGGAGATTATGCAAGATTCAATTCTACTGAAGTTTGTATTAGTTGCTTTTCCATTGCTATAGCAAAATAAATTTACTTTATTTGTAAGTCTCCAAAAGATTTCCACGATCTGATCATCTCAAGTTTTGAAATCATTTCATCCAAGTTTTATATAAGTCTTCTAAGTCAGGTTTGGATGAGACTCTTGGGTGCAAGCCAATTAGTAGCATAATGCTTTGCCCTCCATGAACCTGAAAAACTAGACACATATTATATACATCGAAAACACAATGGTGGAATGGGTGCAGCATAGCAATTTTAGATATTTGGTGAGAAAATGGAAGGTAAAAGAGTCACCATTCCAAATCAGCTTTGAAATCCAGTCAAGTAAGTTCCAGCTGGAGTTCTTTGATCAGGTTCCAAAAACTGGGAATAACCCTCATCTGTGGTTTTTAGCTGCTAACTCTGGGCTTTCAGTTTTCCATCAGGACTCCACTCTTGGTTCCATCCAAAGATTGATTCTTTGTCTTTCATAATAATAGCATTTGTTTGCAACTGAGTATTTTCAAAAGCCTCTTTCCTGCTAGTAGAATTTTGGGGGAGTCCAACAGCCTCATTTAATTTTGTACCATTCTTTTAACCTTTGAGAGAATGAAAGTGTATTTGCTAATAAAAATTTCAGAAAACTTTTGCAGATATTTTATAAACTACACTTAGCTTCAATCCATTAAACAAAAATTACACCCATTAAATGTTTTGGAGATAGTACATTCTATATTTTAACCATTTACTGAAATGAATTAAGAATAATGACTTGATGCTCCTTCGAGCTGGTTTGGTGAAGATCTGTAAAGCACAGTCTTAATCTATCAGACTGTATACAGGAACCTTATAATATTTCTGTGGTTTCAGAAAAATGTTGTACAGTCACACATTTGCCCAGTTTTCTGAGACATATATATGAAAGTGACCATTTGATTTTAATATTTTGTTTTCTTGATAGGATAAAAATTTTCTACATTGTTGCATAGTGATTTCTTTCTGTTTACTAGTTTTTCTCTCTACCTCTTTTCTCTCAGATATTATCAGGCTACACCTTTAACACTATAGTTTGAAATCATCTTGGTTCAATATTCATATCCATTACTTACAAATACTGCTTTGCACACAATCATAGGAAACAGTTGTGCAAACTTTCCATTAGTACTTTCTGTCTAAACTGTCACTGGTAGTACCTTTAAAATATAAATCCTATCAACAGTTAATTCAAGGCAATCTAGGCTTTTTTACACACCTCAAAAAATTTCAGCCCCACCATAGTCCAATTCATAGCCTTAGTTACATGTGCAAATTCCCACTTATATGTAACAGAATCACCAGGATGTGTTCCATCACATTCATACATTCTGTCCAGAGGTAATACAAGGGTGAGGGCCTCTGGAAGTCACCTTAGAATTCTGCCTATTACAAGCCCCCAAATGATTACAATGAAAACTGACAGTCCTGTATCTTACTCCCTATATTCTTACATAACACCATAATCCAAAACCTTAGTTCTCTTTACAAGTTGCCTGTGATGTTTTTTCTTGATTTACACATTTTAAATGTCCTTGTTTTACCGTATACAGATTTAATTCTCTTATGCCTCCTCAACTTATCTTTTCCCACATAATTTTAAATCTGCAAATACTTTATGTTGAAAATGCTTATTTATTTATTATAATAATTTATATTAATGTCTTCTCCATACCAAATTCTCTAAGTTATTTGCATTTTATTGCTGTTAATTTCCATCATTAGATTCTAGTAGTTTTTAATCCCCAAATGTTTCAATATATAAAACAATCTGTTTTTTCTAGGAGTCCATGCTCTAATCTGGGCTGATTGATCTCTGGGCTTCCTTTGATGTAAAGAAAACTTCTTACTAATTATTTGATCCTTTCATTTCCTAGATTACTTGATTTATTTATACCCTTAACTTTGCTGTTTTCCCTGGATTCCCCATTTTTGCTCCCTCTCTCTTTTTGCAGCAATGTATGAACTGTAGTTTGAAGGTTTCCTCTCCAGAATCAGGTGTTACCAATATAATGGTGTTTGTAAGTTGGGCATTTTATACGTGATTAAGCCCTGAGGGCCTCTCCTTCATTAATGGAATTAATTCTCTCATAAAGGAGACTTCACATAGCACTTGGAAAAATTAATTTTATTCTACTTTTTTTAACCATGCAAGATATTTCTCAACAGATGCCAGTGTTTTAATCTTGGATATTCCAGCCTCCAGAACCCTGAAAAATAAATTTCTTGTTCTGTATAAATTACCCAGTCTCGCTCATTTTGTTATAGCAACACAGAAAAGCTTAACACAACATTTACAAGAAGAAATAAATGGGAGATAAATAGACTTGGTCTTTAGATTTATGGAAATACCTTAATTATATCCTTAAAACTACTTAGAATTCTTCTAGTTACAGAAATTTAGGATAAAAATCTTTAGCTCATAGAAATGGAGAAGTTTTATTTTGTTGTATTGTAATACCCCGTATTACTGTTGTCCAATTTGATACCATTTGATCCTTATTTGATTGTAGTTGAACTATTTCACTCCAGAAGTTTTATATCAATTCTTTATCTCTGATGTGATTATCTTTGGAGGATTTTATTGTTTTCTCTTTGTGCTGAGCAGTGTGCAATTTTTAAACATCTCTACCATATGCTTGTAAGAGGACATCTTTTATTTGGACGAGGTTATTAGTAGCAAAGAGTTTACATTTTAAATCTTAATGGAGCATATAACTGAGTAAATAATACTTTATTCAAGTGCTGAATGCTTAGATGGTGGAATATTCATCTAAGATTCATGAAATATAATTCCAGAAATTAAAAAAAACTAGAAAATTCCAATTTTAGGGACATCATTTAGGGTTCATTTACAGTAGCAAAATTAAAACAAAAAAAATTAAAGAATTAACTGAATCTGCAAAGAAATTGACTTTATATTTAGTAAATCTAAAATTAATAGGGCTTCTTGGCGAACTCCTTTAGCTTCTAGACAATTTTATTTTTTTAAAAAATGGTTGAAATGTAGTGGCACTGATTTATTAGAAAAGATGACTTATTAGAAAAGATAAAGAATTAGATATATAGATATAAATAAAATTAGGCTAAGAAATGGTTAAGGAGTTAGTAAATGAACTGAGCTACACCCAACCAACACAAGAAAAGCAAAAAAGGGAAACAATTGCTCGGGTTCATTAAAATAATTATAATTATTTGTACTGAAATATTAACATCAATCATAATTTGTGGTAAATTTGGGGGATTCTAACCCTTAAGGCATTTAAAATGATGACTACTCCATGAACAAAATATCATACATCTTAATTTTATTATTCTTTATAGCCGAGTAATATTCCATTGTATATATATATATATACCACAGTTTCTTTATACATTCATCAATTGAAGGGCATCTAGGTTAGTTCCACAGTCTGGCTATGGTGAATTGAGCAGCCATGAACATTGATGTGGCTGTATCTCTGTAGTATGCTGATTTTAAGTCCTTTGGGTATAGGCCAAGGAGTGGGATAGCTGGGTCAAATGGTGGGTCCATTCCAAGTTTTCTAAGGAATCTCCACACTGATTTCCAGAGTGGCTGCACTAATTTGCAGCCCCACCAGCAATGTATGAGTGTACCTTTTTCCCCACATCCTCTCAAACACCTATTGTTGCTTGTATTCTTGATAATCGCCATTGTAATTGGGGTGAGATAGAATCTTAGGGTAGTTTTGATTTGCATTTCTCTTATTACAAAAGATGGTGAACATTTTTTCATATGTTTGTTGATTGCTTATAGATCTTCTTCTGTTGATATCCTTAGCCCATTTGTTGATTGGGTTATTTGTATTCTTCGTGTAGAGTTTTTTGAGTTCTTTATATATTCTGGAAATTAGTGCTCTATCTGAAGTATGAGTGGCAAAGATATTCTCCTACTCTGTACGCTCTCTCTTCACATTGCTGATAGTTTCCTTTGCTGAAAGAAAGCTATTTAGTTTGAATCTATCCCAGTTATTGATTCTTGCTTTTATTTCTTATGCTATGGAAGTCCTGTTAAGGAAGTCTGATCCTAAGCCAACAAGTTGAAGATTTGGACCTACTTTTTCTTCTATAAGATGCAGGTTGCCTGGTCTGATTTCAAGGTCCTTGATCCATTGTGAGTTGATTTTTGTGCAGGGTGAGAGATAGGGGTTTAGTTTCATTGTGTTGCATATGGATTTCCAGTTTTCTCAGCACCATTTGTTGAAGAGGCTATCTTTTCTCCATTGCATATTTTTGGCACCTTTGTCTAGTATGAGAAAATTGTATTTATTTGGGTTTGTGTCCCAAATAAGTAGTATAGTTGAAGTTCCAGTATTGCAAAACCCCTTGTTTCATTCTTCCTGCTAAGGATTGCTTTAGCTATTCTGGGTTTCTTATTCTTCAAGATGAATTTCATGATTGCTTGCTCTATTTGGGATTTTAATTGGAATTGCATTGAATCTATATAGTACTTTAGGTAGTATGGCCATTTTGACAATATCAATTCTGCCTATACAAGAACATGGGAAATCTTTCCATCTTCTAAGGTCTTCCTCAATTTCTTTCTTCAACATTTTGCGGTTTTCATTGTAGAGATCTTTTACTTCTTTGGTTAGATTGATGCCCAAGTATTCTATTTTTTTTTTTTTTGAGGCTATTGCAAATGGAGTTGTTTTCCTCATTTCCCTTTCAGATGTTTCATCACTTGTGTATAAAAATGCTTTAGATTTATGTGTGTTAATTTTATAGCCTGCTATTTTGCTGAATTCATTGATGAGGTCTAAAAGTTTTCTGGAGGAGTTGTTTGGATCCTCTAAATATAGAATCATGTCATCAGCAAACAGTGACAGCTTAAGTTCCTCTTTTCCTATTTGTATCCCTTTAATTCATTTAGTCTGTCTGATTGCTCTGGTTAGAGTTTCAAGGACAATGTTGAATAGAAGTGGTGAAAGAGGACATCCCTGTCTTGTTCCCGTTTTTAAAGGGAATGGTTTTAGTTTTTCTCCATTAAGAATGTTGGCCATGGGCTTAGTATAAATAGCCTTTATAATGTTCAGGTATATTCCTACTATCACTATTTTTTCTAGCGTTTTGAGCAAGAAGGGGTATTGTATTTTGTGGAACGCTTTTTCTGCGTCAATTGAAATAACTATATGATTCTTATCCTTAAGTCTATCGACATGATGGATTACATTTATTGATTTACGGATGTTAAACCATCCTTGCATTCCAGGAATGAATCCCACTTGATTGTAGTGCACAATTTTCTTAATATGTTTTTGGATACAGTTTGCGAATATTTTGTTAAGGATCTTTGCATCTATATTCATCAAGGATATTGGTCTAAAATTTTCTTTCCTTGATGTGTCTTTTCCTGGTTTGGGTATGAGGGTGATATTAGCTTCATAGAATGAGTTTTGTAGGGTACCCTCCTTTTCTATTTCCTGGAATACTTTCAGAAGTATTGGAATGAGTTCTTCTTTGAAGGTCTTGTAGAACTAGCCTGAGAATCTATCTCGTCCTGGGCTTTTCTTGGATGGTAGGTTTTTAATGGCTTCTTCTATTTCATTGCTTGATATTGATCTGTTTAAATTGTGTATGTCCTCCTGGTTCAGTTTGGGAGGAACATATGTCTCTAGAAATTTGTCAATGTCTTCGGTAGTTTCTATTTTGTTGGAATACAGATTTTCGAAGTAGCTTCTCATTATATTCTGTATCTCAGCAGTGTCTGTCATGATATTTCCTTTTTCATCATGAATTTTAGTAATTTGAGTTTTCTCTCTCCCTTTCTTTGTTAGTGTGGCTAAGGGTTTGTCTATTTTGTTTACTTTTCAAAGAACCAACTTTTTGTTTTGTCAATATTTTGAATTTTTTTTGTTTCAATTTCATTGATTTTAGTTCTGATTTTAATTATTTCCTGTCTTCTACTACTTTTGCTGTTATTCTGTTCTTCTTTTTCTAGGGCTTTGAGCTATAATGTTAGGTCATTTAGTTGTTGACTTTTCATTCTTTTCTGGAATGCACTCCATGCAATGAATTTTACTCCTAGTTCTGCTTTCATAGTGTTCCAGAGATTTTGATATGTTGTATCGTCATTCTCATTCACCTCTAAGAATTTTTTATCTCCTCCCTGATGTTTTCTGTTATCCATGTTTCATTCAATAGCATATTATTTAGTCTCCAGGTGTTGGAGTAATTTCTCTTTTTTATTTGGTCATTAATTTCTACTCTTAGTCCACTATGATCTGATAGAACACAAGGCAGTATCTCTATTTTTTTGCATTTCCTAAGGGTTGCTTTGTGGCATAACATATGGTCTATTTTCGAGAAGGTTACATGTGCTGCTGAGAAGAATGTGAATTGGCTCATTGATGGATAGAATATTCTATATATGTCTATGAAGTCTAGGTTATTGATTGTGTCATTGAGTTCTATGGTTTCTTTGGTTGGTTTTTGTTTGGAAGATCTATCCAGTGACAGTGGTGTGTTAAAGTCACCCAGAATTATTGTGTTGTGGTCTATTTGATTCCTGAAATTGAGAAGGATTTGTTTGATGTACAGGGATGCACCATTGTTTGGGGCATAAATATTTACTATCATTATGTCTTCCTGATTTATGGATCCCTAAGCAGTATGAAATATCCTTCTTTATCCCTTCTGACTAACTTTGGCTTGAAGTCCACTTTATCTGATATAAGGATGGAAACCCTGCTTTTTTACTGAGTCCATGTGCATGGTAGGTTTTTTTCCCATCTTTTCACCTTTAGTCTGTGGATGTCTTTTTCTATGAGATGAGTCTCTTGCAGGCCGCATATTGTTGGGTCTTTCTTTTTAATCCATTCAGACAGTCTATGTCTTTTGATTGATGAGTTTAGGCCATTAACATTCAGGGTTATTATTGAGATATATTTGTATTCCCAGTTATTTGGCTTATTTTTGGTTTTTAAGTTGGCTTGGTTTCTCCTTTGAGTGGTTTTTCTCTAAGGTAGTTCCTCCCTTTGCTGACCTACATTGTTGTTTTTCATTTCCTCATCATGGAATATTTTGTTGAGAACATTCTGTAGCACAGGCTTTCTATTTGTAAATTCTTTTAACTTTTGTTTATCATGGAAGAATTTTATTTCATCATCAAAATCTGAAGGTTAGTTTTGCTGGGTATAGGATTCTTGGTTGGCAACCATGTTCTTTCAGAGCTTGCAATATGTTGTTCCAGGCCCTTCTAGCTTTTAGTGTCTGGGTTGAAAAGTCTGTTGCTATCCATATTGGTCTCCCCCTATATATAATCTGATGCTTTTCTCTTGTGGCCTTCAAAATCCTATCTTTATTTTGAATGTTAGGCATTTTCATTATAATGTGCCTTGGTGTGGACCTGTTGTGATTTTGTGCATTTGGTGTTTGGTGAGCCTCTTGTATTTGATTTTCCATTTCATTCTTCAGGTTTGGGAAATTTTCTGATATTAGTTCATTGAATAGGTTGTTCATTCCTTTGGTTTGTATCTCTGTGCCTTCCTCAATCCAATAATTCTTAAATTTGGTCTTTTCATGATGTCCCATCGTTCTTAAAGATTCTGTTCATGACTTCTTACCATCCTCTCTGTTTGGGCAAGTTTATTTTCAAGATTAAATATTTTGTCTTCATTGTTTGAGTTTCTGTCTTCCAAGTGGTCTAGTCTTTTGGTGATGCTTTCCATTGAGTTTTTTATTTGGTTTATTGTTTCCTTCATTTCAAGGGTTTCCATTTTTTTTTTTTTTTTTTTTTTAGGACCTCTATCTCTTTGTTGAAATGATCTTTTGCTTCCTGCAGTTGCTCTTTCAGCTTACTGGTATTATCATTCATTTCCTGCATTTGCTCTCTTATCTCATGCTTTGCTTCACAAATCATCTTAATCATGTATAATCTGAAGTCCTTTTCTGACATTTCTTCCAACATACTTTCATTGAATTCTATTAATATAGAATCTATAATTGTTTGGATCATTTTCTTCCCCTGTTTTTTCATGTTGTTCTTGTATCTTCCCCTCTAGCAGTGCAGATCTGGGGTATTGCAGATTTCCCCCTATAGGCTTATAGTGGCCCTATAGGTTTCCAAAACCCTTTCTTTAAGGGGAGGTCAATATTAGCAGTGACCAATTCAGACACTATGCAATCCTAGACCAAATAGCCCCTATGAGGACAATAACAATATTGTCATAATAAACAGAATGAGTTCAAATATTATCTTCAGTAAAACAAACAGATTTACAATAAGGTCTGCAGTTTCTAATGGAGGACAGAGAGGATGCAGAGGCATGTAGAATATAACTGTTAATGGGATAAGAAAAGAATATACAGATGTTCTAGATAATAGAATGTGTGAGAGTGTAATCAAAAGAAATTGGATGTTAGCATGCAAAAAAGGGAGAAAGAGACTCTGAGGGAACAGGTAAACAAAAGGAAAAGAGAGCAAGAAAAGTAAAGAAATAGAAACTTAAAATTTTTCAATAAGGAGAAAAAAGAAAATCTACAGTATAACAGTCATATAGTAATGAAACCTCCCAGTCTTCAGTAGCCTGATGCATGAGAGGTACCTAACAATGAGCTTCAAGTCTCCAGCAGGAGTCTCAGGATGGGATTTTCCCCACTAAAGATGGGAGCTACAGCTTCCAGGATTATCCAAGATGGCCGCTCTGGCTTCCAAATGTGTTGGCAAATGGGGAGCTACAGCTCAGGGTGTGGACATGGTCAGCTGGCAGTCCTGGTGGTGGGGTGCGGTTGGTCAGGCAGGGGTCCTGGAGATCGGGTGTGATTGGTGTGGTTGCAGAATCCTGGAGGCTGGGTGCAATCAGTTGGCCTGGGATGCCGGTGATACGGCACAGTCAGTTGGTCTGGGGGTCCTGGTGGCAGGGAGCAGTCAGTCAATGTGAGGGCCCCAGAGGCAGGGAGTAATCAGTAGGGCTGAGGGATCCTGGAGACGGGGCTCAGTCAGTCTGGTGAGGAGTCCTATGGGGCCTGGCTGTTGTCCCAAAATGGCAGCAGCCACGTGTAATCAAACCTGCAGGTACTGTAATAGTGAACTTCCAGGCAACAGCAGGCAGCTGTGCTCCACTGGCGGTCCGGGATCAGTTTGCTTACTGTTGTCTGACGATCGGGAGGTGAAACTCCTGTGGTGGGTGATAGCTAGGTGTAAGGCAGGCGATGGACAGGCGAGAGGCAGGAAATGGCGGATGATAGGCGCGTGACAGTGAGCAATCAAGAAACAGATTCCTCTGCTTGAAACCGGAGTTACAGAGCGACAAGGAACGCAGCCTCCCTCTAGTCCGCCATCTTGGATCTCCCAAAATATCATACATCTTAATGTCACAGATACCTCAAGTAAGCATGACAAAAGTTACTCTCATAAAGCCATGCCATTTTTTTTCTTCCAATATTTATCCATCGAGAAATTTATATGGAATATGTGTGAGTGTGTGTGTGGGGGGTCAGGGTAGGGGGTACAGTATAGGAAGGCAGTGAGTGAGGGAGGGGAAATGGGGGCTTACTTGTATCTAATCTACAAAGTACACCAGTCCTTTTTCTTCATTCCAAGTAGACCTTTTACATTCACACTTAAGGAGTTTTCTCTAGTCAAAGAGAGGTTTCTGGAAATCATTTTATTGACCTTATAAATTTCTACATTAGAAAACAGAACCTACTTGTTCCTAGCAGTCCTAGCAGGCCCATAAAATTCACAAAAATAACTTAAACAAATGTGACACAAAAAATTATGAATTCTAAGCAAATCATTTCGGTCCCTAAAGACGAAAATGTTTATTCTTTTTTTTTTTTTTTTTTTTTGAGAATCACACCTTGCACAGAGTTCTTCATAAGAATTCCTTTTAATATCTTTTCCCTCTTGTGTTACTGAAATACAATAATTCAATAATCAGATATTTGGAAAATATGATTAATGTCTATCCCAGTTCCCAAACTTGAAATCAAGATAGAATCTCCTTTCACGACACAGGCATTTCATCATACAGCAAATACATATTACATACCCATGTTGTGCCATGAACTTCTCCCTCTAGTGGGAGAGAAATAAAATGCTCCTAATGGCAAATGAAGAAAGATGCTTCTGGACAGCACTTTGTGCCTAAAGGAAAATATTATATATTATTATGTGATATCAACTAATTATGGTGGGCCAGAAGAGGAGGGTCTATAATCTCAAAGGTTTAGTGTTCAAAAAAATCTCTCTGAATCTTCAAGGGAAGAGTTGAATCTTGACATATTTGCCTTGAGGTAAAGACCTCTTACCTAATAACTTATGAAGCAGTATCTGCTCAAACTGCACAATTCTACATGGGTTATACTGTGTTATCTGCAAGTATTTAAGTTTATTAGTTTAAAAACTTACATTTTCTGTATCATATTAATATGATTCCTAATGCATTCTAAGTACCTGACTAAAGATCAAATACTGACTGCATAGTTGCTATTAGAGTACACCAATTTTCACATGAGATTTAAGTAATTAATCACAGTCACCAAATTAACATGTGATTTATCCCCTATCTGAACTCCAGTGTGTCTATAATAACTGAAGATATATTTTATTTGACTTTTCAGCATTAAATATGGCATTGGAATTTAGTTTGAACTTGAATGTATTTATACCGGATTCTATGTTCCTTGAAAAAAAAAATATTGCCAAAAGAAGTTACAGGTGATATTTAGGAATTCAGATTTTTCAATCTGAAGGTGGCATTTTCAAAGTAATGTTGAACCATTTGTACCATTGCTTTAATTAAAATCTGTACATAACTTAATAGGTGAAAAAATTAATTTTAATGTTGGTATACTTTTTGATTAAAAAAAGAAAACATTACCTTTGAAGAAGAGAATGAGCTGGAACCAGCTTATACCAACATGTAGAAAACATATGGAAAGGAGAATTTGTTGATTGAATAAGTTGGCCAAATTCTTGCCTTAGGTCGAATTTTACAAAAATGTGTTTTTATCAGTTCTACACTGGGCAACTGGATGCCAAAGAAAAATATTAGAGCATTGTTTATTCATGAGATAAGAAATCAGAAAGGCCATAGAAAATGGGTGCCACAAAGACAAGATAACCATTAGGTCAGGAGCAATATTTCACTTATCAAAATGAATTAGAAACAAATTGTTTTATCAGCTTTTAATGTAAGATTTAATTCACTGGAAGCCTACTTTCTAATTATTGAGTTTTGCTTTAAAGCCAGATATACATATAGACAGATACATAAGTTGGTAGATGGACAGATTGATGATAGATTGCTAGACTGGTGGTCACCAGATAAATAATTATGCACAGTTACCCTGAGTCATAGGTAATTGTTTTCCTACTAATTAATTTTTCTAAATATATATCTTCAACAAGTTGTTGCTAAATACAAATGTTAATTGATTGTAAATGGGTAAACCATTATTACATTTGTGTTAATTGGTACAGTGTTAATTGGCATTCAATGCAATGATGATCTCAAGTTTAATAACTTTATTATTAATTAAGATCAAAACATTCTTGAAAATTTAAGATGCACTTTTATTTTTCTACTTTTATGAGATGGATTGGCAGGTTATATCTCAAAAATCTGATTTGGGGGAAAATAAAATTCTTTAATTTGCCCAATGTTCTTTTCTTTAAAACACCACAAATTATTTGACATAAAACATACTTGATAAAAAAAGTTTATGTTGAGGTTCTGAGTTTATCAGCATCAAAAAGTGGGCCTCGCACAATCTTATTTACACACAAAGGAAACAGGAATTCATAAAAGCCTGTTATGCCTTTGGTACTAGATTGCAGTTGTGCATAATTGTTTACATAAATATGAATCGTGTAATAAGACATTTGGAAAAGAGAACATTAATATCTTGAAATTGTAAAGTGACTTTGAATTTGCCATCTTGCCTCAGCCTCCCAAGCTATTGGAATTACAGGTGTGAGACACCATGCCTGGTCCATAATCCTTTATTTCAATCCCTATATATATGTGGTTCATGTTATTACAAATCAAATTTTTGAAGCTTAAAGTTATCAAACTTCAATTCATTTCCTTAATTAAGTCCAGATTTTAAGAGTCACTTCATATTCAATTTTCTCTTTGAAGCTCCATATGACTGATTAATCCAATGATACAGACTAACATATCCTTAATTTTGTCAATACTTATGGGCCTTACTGCCAGTTACCAAAATGTTGGAACTTTGTCCAACTAATATAAATATTAAATGTGAGTTTTGCCTCTTTGAACAGAGTCTTCCCTCTTAATTACATTTGAAATAATAATGTATTTTATAACCAACCTACCAGATTCCTCTTGGTTTGTTTTTCTCTATGTACAGGCCCTATAATACATCATTACATATAAATACATAGTAGCAAATTAATTAATATAAATAATAAAAATAAATCATTGAATGTTATCTGAATTACCATTCTGGACTGCTGTATTTACTTTCCCTTTCCTCTACCATTGGCCAGGCCACCTTATTTGCTTTGGCCATTGAATGTAAAGCTATAAAGAAAGTCATGTCATAGCAAAAGCTGTTTGAAGCATTGCAGATTTCTGCTTGGCTCTAGAACTTCTACTTTTTGAGACTATTTCTCAGATAATGGTTGTTTCTTTAGTTTGGATTCTGTATTGGAAAATCATGTAGAAGAGAACTCAAACAAACCCTTTGCCTGGACTCAAGCAGAGCTAAAACTGCCAAGACAAGCATATTCCAGTGGTATAGAGTCCCAGCCAATCTGCAGGTCCATGGTAAATGTTGTTGATTGTGGGCCACGGAGAGTTAGCATTGTTTGTTAACACAGCAAAATATATTGAAATAACCAGGCTCTGTTTTTCTACATTTCACAGATGAGGAAATTAACAGAGTAGTTAAAAAATTCAGCAATGTTACAAAATAACTAAATGCTAAGACTGAATCCAGAATCTGTATTTTAGGCCTTTATTCTTCATTGTCTTTTAATATAATCATCATCCTAGAGGAGATAGAAAATTCCTGATAAACTCATCCACTTCTTCGATTTCAACGTGTGTGATCCATAAACAAACTGATATGTATTTTGAGAGAAAATTATCAATTTCTTTAGATGGATTGTTGCTATATATTCATAGTTCTAATGTATTTTGAGCTTTTGATTTTCTCAGATATTTCTCTGTTACTCAACTCATCCTGTCAACTCCCACAGATGTTTTATCTAAATTTTAAAATATTCCTCAATTTTCTACAATCGTCAATGTCTCAAAATACACTTGCAATATTTTATTTCATTTAATGTCTATTCACTTCTTTACTAAGATTTTCTTCTACTTTGGTTTTCTGAAGGTATTGTAGCTGACTCCTCAGCATCCTGCTCTTCATTGTATTTTTCTTTCCATTCAAATATTATTTTTGGTGAAGGCTAAACTGCACTAACATAGAAATCCAAAATACATTGGTTCAAAAAGCTTGAAACTTACTTCTTCATCATGGGATGATCCAGAGGTTAGTAGTTTTCCAGAGCATATAGGTTATCAAGCAAAGGAGTTTCATTTTCTTTTCTTATTTTAGCATATCCCCGGATGCTTTTTGCCTTAATCACTCACCATTGTTAGATAACAGAAAGAGGCAAAAGATCAGAGCAGAAATCAATCAAATAAGGAACTAAAAAATTATTTAAAAACATCAAAATGAATAGATTTATACTTTAATAAAACTGATAAAACTTTAAATGGATTAAGCTAGAATAAAAGAAAGAAGACTCAAATAAATTAGAAAGTAGAGATATGGAAGCTCTAAAAATAAAAAAGAATCACAAGGGACCATTCTTCTATGCCACGATTGGATAAATCTGGAAGAAATGGATAAATTTCTAGGTACATACAAACTTGCAAGAATGAAGCACACACTAATTTTTAAAATACTAAACAGAAAGTGTGTAATAAGATTGAATCACTTGTAAATAAGTCTTCCATTAAAGAAATGCCCAGACTTTGAAAGATGCGTGCTTCTATCAAAGGTTTAAGGTACCAAGACAAATCTTTCACAAACTCTTCCAAAAATTGAAACATTAAAGAATACTTCCAAACTCTGTGAGGCCAGCATGACCCTGATAATGAAGGCAGACAAGGACATTACAAGAAAAGAAAACTGCAAGTCAATATTACTGATGAACACAGAGATAAAAATCCTGATCAAAATACTACCAAATCGAATTCAATAACACATTTAAGGATTATTCACCATGGTTAAGTGGGACTTATGCCTGGGATGCAAGGTTGGTTCAATATCTACAAATCAATATTTTTGATACACCACACTAAGAGATTGATGTACAAAAGCCATCTGATCATCTCATTAGATGTCATAAAAATGTATGATATAGTTCAGCATTTTTTCACTTTAAAATATCTCAAAAATTAGGTATAGAATGAATGCATTTTAACACAATACGGGCCACAACACAGATAACATTATACTTATTATGAATAATTAGAAGTTTGACCTTTAAGAGTCAAAAGAAGCAAAGACTATTTTCTCTTACCACTTCTAATCTTTCCCAGAGAAATTAGGCAAGAGTAATAAATAAAAGCATCCAAACTGGAAAGGAAGAAGTGATATTATTCCTGTTTTAAAAATATGATCTTTTACATGGAAAATCCTGAAGACTTAGCCAAAAACTCTTGAAACTAACAGAGAAATACACCAAAACTGGATACAAAATCAACATATGAAAACAGCAGTATTTCTATACTCTAAAAATAAACTTTCCCAAAAGGTAAACAAAATAATAACTCTACTGAAGATAGCTTCACAAAACCCCAACTTATGAATAAATATAACCAAATTGGTAGAAAATTATAAAATATTGATGAAGGAAAATGAAGATGACCCAAAAAAGTAGAAGTATATTCTGTGTTTATGACCTGAAAAATATATTGTTAAAATGTCCATTTATCCAAAGTGAAATACAGATTTAATATAATCCTTATGCAAATCCCAATGTCTTTTCTTATAGGAATAAAGAGTCCTAAAATTTCTGTGAAACCATACACACACAAACACATACACACACATGCACACACATGTGCACACATGCACACACACAAATTAAATAGAAAAAATTAAGCAAAAGAACAATACTCACAGTATCATATTATGTGATTCCAAACTATATTGCAAAGTGAATAATAAGAAATAATTAAAATAGAATGGTATTGGCATAAAAATACTCATTCACAAATGAACACAAAGGAGAGCTCAGAAATGAACCCATGCGGTATAGACAATTTATTTTCAACAAAGATGCAAAAAATACACAGTGTGAAAAGAGAGTTTATTTAATAAATACTATTCTGAAACCTGGATATCCATATGTGGAAGAATGAACTTGGCCACTTATCACACCAACTACAAATATTGACTCAGAATAAAAAAACACAAGACCGCAAACTATAAAAGAAGAAGAAGAAGGAGAAGGAGAAGGAGAAGGAGAAGGAGGAGAAGGAGAAGAAGAAAACAGAGGAAGAACTAAAACACATTCATCTGTGTTAAGCAGCTAGTCAGCCATGAACTGCTAGGTAGGGGAAGGACAATGAAGTGCAATGACTTACAGGCAGGACATTAGACATGTCCATCAAAGGGCATTCATAAGTCAGCACTGGGGATAACAAAAACTTTATCAAAGCAGATAAGTAGTGAGAAAATGGAAAATGGTATGTCAAACCTTCCCAGCTATAGTTAATTGTAACTCCTTAAGGGAACTATAATTTCAAGACTATGTCATACCTCTCTGAAGTGACTAGGTCATCACTGAAATTATGTTATAGCCCCCCCTTGTGACCAGGTCATCATGACCCTCAAAAGAGATTTTCTACCCATAGGGTGATATACCATGACAGTGAGTATGAGGAGTTAAGGCAAGAATAAAGGGACTCAAAATCCTTAAAAATCAGACTGCAAGAGCCATTCTGTTCTCTCCAGAGACAGTCCGCTCAGTACCCATACTGTGTGCCTATCTCATTTCCTCTAATGAACTCCTGTTACTCTGTGTAACCTACTTGAAATCCTTCCTATAAGATCCCAAGATCTGATAGTTGTGGACCCCTATCATTGCTTTTTCCTCTGCAGATCTCTTCCACAATATTCTGGCATTTCTGACCAGTTACTTTACTAGATGTGTATTTTATGTCTTAGGACACTTGGTGACAGAGAGAGATTCTGAGGCAACTGAAAGTTCCTGGTCAGAGTCACTGTCCAATAAAACGAAAAGCTTTCTTGATTGAAATCTGGACACGCTAGGCCCTTAGGGATGAAAGACTAAGACTTTCCTTTTTGGTTCTTTTGGCAATCAGGTTTTATCAGTTGAAAACTGATTGTTCCTGGCTAGGATTACTACTTCACAGAGCCTGAGGGTCTCTGATTATAGAATTTCTGAATGCTAGTACCCTTTAAGAGTAAAAATACTACTTTCCCTTCCTGTTACCCTTTCTTCTCTATCTCTGTACCAATAGAAGGTCATGTGACCTCTCTCAAGACTCTAATCAGTGGGAACTCTAATTCATGTTTAAGGTAAAAAAGACATTCTCCATTCTTTGGATTGAGATGCCACCTTTTAAACTTTGCCTCTCATGCTCAAATGTCGCATGGCCTGCCTGGTGGTTGATTTAGAAACTGGTGAGGGGTAATGCAGGATAAGAAAACACAAACAGACAGAGAGAGAGAGAGAGAAAGCTGGGACCAGGCGGGACACTGTGCCCTGATGGAGGAACAATGACCCAGAGCTAGTTTAATACATTTATTATATAGGTTTTATCACCTAAAGTGTTTTCTGTGAGAAAGTTTCTTCAAATCATGCAGAATTAAAGGTTGAAGGCTGGCAGCCAATTGTAAATATCTTTTTGTGTTAATAATTTTGTACTCTTGGCAGCAGGTGTCTGAACTCAGGGTCAAGACCGATAGTCCTGTGCCTTGCTCAGAACCTCATTAAGCAGTGTGACACCATACCAACTTGGCAATTTGAACCTGCTCCTTTGCCCAGGAAGTTCTCAGCACAGGCACAGGCTCCTGCTCTAAGAGATATCCTGATCCACACACAAATGGTAGCTTACTTTGCTTCTCAGTTACTTTCTGACCTTTTATAAATGGGATTTTGATCTTTTTATGTATGTTCCTCCCTTCATGTCTAAATTGTACTAAGGCGCTGCTCAAGAGAAAGGGAAGATCGACAGAGGGAATAGTTTGGGAAGATGGGTTATGTTTCAGGAATGCTCCAGATTTTGTGTTCTGCTTTGAGATCAAGGTAAATATTGCCTCCAAGTACAGGGACCCAACTTCAAAGTTTGAGGTGCCAAATAACAAGCTGATGTGTTAAACTCAGGGAAGTCAGGGAACATTGACTTACCACAGTTATTCTTTTCTTTCCACAGATGGAAAACCAGGTGTCATTTTCAATGGATGCTTCTTTTGGATTCATTTTGGAAAATGGGGACAAGTTTGATCCCAAGACTTTGAAACACAGGAGTCTACTTTGCTGTAGTACTGTCTACCTAAATATATGCTAGGAGATGGAGAAAAATGGACACAAAATAGCAACTTAAGCTATAATACTCTTTTTCAGTTGGACACATTTTTCAAAAGGGAAGGGAAATGGGTAGAAATTCCATATGTCTAAGCTTTCTTTTTCCTGAAGGACCAACCAGACTTGCATAAACAATGCCAGGTGAAAAATTATCCCAGCTCACAAGCTCTAAAATCTCTCCAACCTAAAGGGCTAAGAGAGACATCCTCCTCAACTCTTGCATCTAACCCTCAGGAGAATCAAAAAGAATACAATCCTAGCATTTGCTTTGTACCCAGCCCTTTCTAAGATTATGTCTAGTCCTCCACACCCTGGTACAATTTCTGACCCAAACTTTGCCCTTTGAAAGAGGCAGCAAAAAAATTTGGCATTATGTGGCTACATGTCCCACTTTTACTTAGAGATTAAAAACAGATCAATTAAGATTTAGACAAATTCGCAGGTAACCCTGTGGAAAGCAGTGGCAGAGGGTAAGAGAACAGTAACTGAGACTGGGGTCCCTGATGATCTCATGGCTATGGCATACCTGGTGCCTGGGAATGTTTCTGTGCAAGGGCACAGGGTGCTTAGCTTGCTGTGGCAATACTCTGCATGAGGAGGCTCTGTGCAAGAGTCCTATGAGCTCTGACCTTGATCTCAGGCACACAGCTCCTGGAAATGAAGGAATTCTTATGCTAGACAACCACAGTGTTTCACCAGCTCCCCTTCTCCTATTCCTGCCCATTTTACAGTAATTTTTAACAATGGACTTTCTTGAGAGCTACACAAAGCTACACATTGCACTTTGCAACTGTGGATTGCAACTACAGAAAGCTATATAGATATCCTAGTTTCTGTAACTTTCCTGAATACAAAGAATAATGGTTGAATAGTCTTTAAACTGGTAATGGGGCATACATAAATAAAGATTGCTGGCAAAAATCTTTAGATCTACATCTCCATTAGAGAGTAGAGCTCCACCTGCTCCCAACTTAATCTTCAAAATATGTGTTTCTGAATCTTTATTTTCCAATCCCCCTTTGCCCCTCACCAGAACCAAGAGTTGAGTTGTGCTGGTCAAGGCATGACCCAGAATTACATACTGACACATTTCAACACTTGTCACAAAATTTTTACTTAATATAAAAAGCCATCTGTAATATTAGGACAAACTTTAACTACTTTATAAAAACAGTGACAGAAACAGACAAAAGAAATTCAAGGATCAAATGCACTTTGTGAATAAATAGTACCATGTAGGAGCCACTTCAGTTCCTATTTCAAACCCCAACTAGGACTATGATAATGAAGAAGACAGACAAAAGAGAAATTTAAACTCAGTTCTTACAAGCCCCTCTATGGTAGGCCCTTTCTTCAGAATGATATTGCCATAGAGGAGAAACAAACTCCAACTACACCTGTACTCCAATAGAAGATCTATGATACCTCTTCACTAAAACCTAAGAAAGGAGAGTTCTGCTCAGGATAATCTTCCTTCTATCTACTTCCTCAATATCAGTAGTCTCCTGTTATTGAATTCTGCTCTTATTGTGATTCACAGTAGGTATTATCCTATGGATCACTGAGGTAAAATATAACTAATTTTGACTTTCCTTTTTCTGCTAAGTTTTAGCCATACTGAAAGTATTAACTCTTTTAAAGGTTCCACCCAACACTAAGACCAAGAAGTTAACGAGACTAACTGCTTCATCTGCAATTTAATGCCACTTTCTAATACTTTGGATATGCCCTTGAGGGTTTCACAATATTGGCTATTCTTACAAGGAAACATTCAGGAGGAATACTGGGCTACAGATAGACATAATACATTCCAGACTCAGAATCAAACAACATTACTCTATGTAAATTTATGATTACACAAATGGTATGCCTTTACGCCATGTACAAACAGAGAAACAACATGTATCCCATTTGTTTACAATAAAAAAAAAAAAAAAGAAAAAAAAATATAACATGTCTCAATGGACTCTGAAGGACATTTCCTCTCCAGTCCATGGCCAATGTTTCAGTACTACAACCATTCTGAATAGACAAATGAGACATTTATAAGAGCTAAAATATCCCTAGATATGGAGTGTATGCCAAAAATTAGATCCATAAATCACTGATGAATATTATCAAATGTGAGACTACAACATCCGTTTCACTCTTCTAACTGAAGAATTAAATAAAAAATTCATCTTTATTTTGGGAACAATACCATCATAGTTAAGATAATTGGGAAATTTCCACTTATCAGGAAAGATTTAAATCATATTTTTTTGCCATCACACTAATTTTAAGGATGCTGACAGATATTCTACTGACTGGACACTTCCCAAGAGATATTCTTGATGGTCCACCTTAAAAGCAATTTTTAGCTCTGTGGCCTATATCTTTGGCCATGGTTGCCCCCTGGTTGGCTAAGTGATTGTACCATTGGATTCCATTGGTTACAGGCAGGGGTGATGAATGACTCCTTTAACGAGCCCCACAAACTTGGTAAATCTTAAACACTAATACATAGAGCAGAATTTCATTTCACCTGACTTCTATATTTATTCCATCATTAGGGGCTAAAGATTTAATTTGCCTTGTAAAGTCTTTAAATACATACAAAAGCTTCTCAATGGCACAGCCTGAAGAACAAAACTGTTAAACTCAAATGTCAGAATGATGAGACAGGACATTCTTCAAAATCAAATAGTTCCTGATATTTTAAACATACTACTATGGATGGACGTGTGCTATTATCAAAAGTGAATATTGACCCTCAAGGTAGTGCATGCTTGTAATCCCAGTGGCTCAGGAGCCTGAGGCAGGAGGATTGAGTGTTCAAAGCCAGACTCAGCAAAATAGAAGTGCTAAAAAACTCAGTGAGACCCTGTCACTAAATATAATACATAATAGGGTTGGGAATGTGGCTCCCAGTGGTCAGCCCCTGAGTTCAATCTCTGGTAAAATAAAACCAGAAATGGACATTATAACCACAATTTTTGTATTTTTAATCTGATTGTTTTAATCATTTTGCACCTATCAGAAAGGCTATTATAAACAAAATGATAGGTAACCATTGATGAAGAAGTAGAGAAGAACCATTATTTACTCTTGATGAGCATATTTCCCATTATAGCTGTTATGGATCATGCTATTGAGGTATCTCAAGAAACTAAAAATATGATTCAGTAACTCCATTTCTGGGAGTATACCAGAAGGATTTCAAGTGAGTATGCTAAAGAGATATCTGCCTTGTTATTTATCTGGCAGCACTATTTGCAATAATCAGATTATGTAATCAACATAAATATTCCATAACAACAGAATGGATACAGCAAACGACACATATGTACAAGGAACACTAGTCAATTTTAGAAATTAAGAACCTTCCTCACTAAGACAGCATGGACTGAATTGCAAAACATTATGCTAATTGAAACAAGAAAGGCATAGAAAGACAAATGCTGAATGTTCTCCATTTATTTATTTATTTGTTTGGTACTGGGGATTAAACCCAGGGGCACTTTAATACTGAACTGCATTCTCAGCCCTATTTATTTATTTATTTATTTCTGTTTTGACACAGTGTATCCCCATTATAGAGACTAGAGACAGGGAAAATATTTTGCAGTTAACTTGGCAACTTGAGCAACAAATAATGAGAATCTAAACTATTCCTACATTATGCGAGAATGGGTAAGCACAGAAAAAGTCAAGGATTTAAACGAGAAAAACTAAAAATTTGTAGTGAGAGATTCAATAACAGTGAGAAAATGAAGGAGTAAAGATGAATTGCTGTATTCTGAGTCAGGAAAATGAGTAATGTGAAAAATTTGGATATGAAACAGTAAATTAATATTTTATCGCCCTTAGCAGGAATGTCCTTTGATATTTGCTATCACTATTTTTTTATTTGATTTTAAAAGTAAAAGAGAATTCTGAATATGAAGTCATCAAGGTCTCAGGAGGCAGATGGACTATCTTTCATATCTTTCTAAGACAAATTATTGTGAAAGTTTTTCTTTGAAAACAAGATTTTATAATTATTTTACAAATATTTACAATTTCATTTTTATTTTCACCCAAAATGGACAAAAATCCATATTGTCTCTGGTATTTGGAAGCATGTAACATGTTATCATGAGAAAAAAATAATGTTCTGTTTACTACCTCTCATGCCTAATTTAGAATATTTGTCCTAACATGATTTCTCTTGTGTTGTCCAAGTATGTGTTTTGGATCATTTTTGAAGGCCACAATAAATACATGAGATAAATACAAAAATTAGGTAGAGTCCATATTTAAGACTGTTTTTAAAATGACAGAGTATTTTGGAATAACCTTAATGTTACTGAAATTGTGTTCTTGTAATTGGTCTTTGTTGAACTGTGTTGTTACAAGATCCTAGTACACATTGGAAGAGATTTTTGGACCAAAATGTAGATCACTTATAACATGAATACTCACAATAAAATTTTCCTCTAAGTGGAAAATTCATCATCACTCATGAATTTGTTCATATAAAATTAATGCTATATGCATTCATAAAGTAAATAATTAGAAACTTAATTAAGCAAATACAAAGCAAATCTAATAGCTAGCTCTAAGAAGGTGATATTTTCTTTTTCATAATTTTTTGTTAATTTTAAAAATGAATCTGATAAGATAAACATAACATCTTAAACATATGATTAGTTGAATTATCTAAAATAATGTAGTGCTTTTTTCTACTCTTAACAGGAACTTCATATTAAAAATAACATTGTCTACTGACCTTACTGACATTCACAAAATTTCTTTGTATCTGTTCCAGAAGAGAAGTTATTTTCATCCAGGTTCACCTGAGAGTTTTGCAAACTTACAGATGCTTTATAACATATAATTAGTGCCATATCTTTCAAATATTTTACTGATCCCTCTTGGCAGAAGTCACTATTTACATTCACTAGTTGTCTTTTCTTAATCTCTCTGCACTTTACACATTTCAGGAAAAACTTGAAATATTCATTCCCCATAGAATTTTCTCTGGAAATCTCAGCCAAGAGTGCTCAAATGTTTGATTGGACAATATATAATTCTTTACATATACTTGATTTTTTATTAAAACATTAATTTTATAAAACTCAATGCATAAAGTATTTTGGTTGTATTTAAGAAAATATTTATATAAAGGAAGAAAACATCTCTGATTTACAATTATTTTGTTGCTTAATATCAAGGAGTGGCAAATGAAGTGTCAAAGTCTATAAGCATTTGTAAATGGAATCAAGGACACTATTAAATGATTAAATATTTGATTATTTAGATATCAGCACTATTCATCATTTTTATTTGAAAAAGACATGTAACAGCAATACAAATATAAGACTCAAATATTTATGGTGGGAAATATTGTTTAACTTGTCATGCCTTTGTGACTCTACTTTTTATTTCTACCTTCTTGTTTAAATACACAAAACATATTGACTCAGGTAAAATAGTTTTTTAAAACTCATGAATTTAATTATGAAAAATATTTAATTTATTTAAGGAACTGTACATGGTCATATGCACCCAAGACATTCATGGATTTGTTTTCCAGAAGATTTGTAAAAGCAAGCATTGAGAGAAATAAAGAGTACAGAGGAAAAAAAAGTAGAACGTTTCCATTATATTTTATAATTACTACCAATCATACATATTATCCCACAATATCATGTCTGAGATATGTTTGCTAGATTTTATTCACTAGATCTCTTAACTTAGTCCACTTATGATAATGTTGAACTGAGTTCCATACTGTTGGAACTTTATTAGTTTCCCCATGGCTTCCAAAGATCAAGAAAATTTTCAAATTTTACCTAAGGATTCAATATTAACCTTTATGCCACATAAAGCTGCAGGCCTGTAGAGTATCTGAGGATGACAGTCACAAAGGCTAATGATTGATGAACTGACGCTTTGTAGGCATAGGTTCCTGGGAGTCATGGCATCTTTAGACTAACATTAAAAAGGCAAAATTGCATTTTATTATGCCTAAAGAAAAAAAGGCCTTTGTCCATTTTGTGGTCGACCTTACTACTATGGGGATTCACAGGTGTTCTGCACTGCATTGAAAAAATAAAATAAAAGTAAGCACATTGATTTTACACAGTATATTTAAAGGAATATACTATTTTCTGCTTTGAGCCATTAAATAATAGATTTTTATTAGTTTAAAATACACCAAAAATTTCAAAAAATTGAATAATTAATTGAAAACTAATAAGTTTTACAATCATTATAAATTTTATTCTGTAACATATACAAGGTATGGCAAATGATTTTACAAACTAAAAACATTTCAAAGTTTATAAATATTTCTTTCTATACCTGACATAATTTTGACCTTATCTGAAATCCATTTTGGGGATCTCAGCAGGCATCTATGGAAATTGAAGTTTATTTCCTTTGACTTTTTCATTTTGACAACTTTACAATAAACTTTCCTCTAGTTGAAGTTAGCCTTGAAGAAGAAGTTGACATCATGTGTATACTAAATTTTTTTCATTTTAAGTTGTAGAAGACTAAGTGATGGGTTAAAAAATATATATCTGGAAAAAAAACCAGAAAAGTTCTAGCCGTGTTTTCCTGGAACAAACAAACAACCAAAAAAGAAAAACAGAAAACAGATTAATAACACAAAATAAGATATTTCAACTTTTTCCAAAGGGCTAAAAGTTTCCACTCAGTACATTTTCCACACTTGTGACAAATAGTCTCTGATGATACTCAAACACAGAGAGGCTAAGGAACTTGCACAGGGCTATACAGCCAGAAAATAACCAAGTTTCTCCTCAAACTAAGGCATTTTTCCCTTCTCTGGAGTCGTAGATCTTCACCCTAGTAATTAAGGAGCTAAAAAGAGAATTTTTAATAGACAAATTTAAAATAGTGTGTTTTATTTTATAATTTCTATAATGTAGTTTAGGATAAACAAAATGATAAAATATTTCCAAAATGTATTCGAGCTTTTATTCTAATTGCAGTCTTTTATGTTATACTGCCTGCATCTTCCTAATGTATATTTTAGATGTGGTGTTTAAATGATACTTTGTTGAGATTATTTTAAATTATGAAACTTATATTTTATCTAAATAATTTAATCTTTAATTAGTAAATATTTCCTAAAGCTTATCTTCAGTAATACAAATTTGAAAATATGTTTTGTGATATAGTTTTACTTTTTAAACTATATTTCCTCTCGCACATTTCTATTTAAGAAATTAAATGGTAGCATGAGCCCTTGAATAACATTTGACAAAGATAACATCTAACACTTTCAGCAAATTATATTAAGCCTGCATTATCTCCATTGCTAAATTTTTTATATTCTCAATAATGTAATTTTTCAATATTTATGTTAAAATATATTGCAAGAGTTGATATGTAAGATGTTATTTATATTATTTAGCATTTTATTTGTTTCTTTATGCATTAATTCATTTGTCATAAAAACTGTACATATTCATGGGGTACCCATGTGATGTTTTGATACATATATACATTGTGCAATTTCAAATCAGGTTAAACATATCTATATCTAATTTTTTTTGTTTTTGTTTTTGTTTTTTGTTTTGATTTTTGATTGTACTGAAGATTGAATCCAGGGAGCTCTAACACTGAGGTACATTCTCAGTCTATAGGATCTCCCTAAGTTACTGACAACATTCCGAATGTGTTGACATTCCGAATGTGTTGAGGCTGGCCTCAAACTTGTGATCCTCTTGTCTCAGCCTTCCAAATTTGCTGAGATTACAGTCATGCAACACTGCACCCAGCCAACATAATTTCATTATGATGATAACATTGAAAATATATTCTTCTTGCTTTTTTACAATAGTATATTATCATTTTCTATGACCATACTACTGTGTAATAGCACAACAGACCTTCTTATGTCCATCTAACTATAGCTTAATACCTATTGAGCAACATCTTTTCAACCCTTCCTCTGCCTAGTCTCCCTACTTTCTGGTTACCATTATTCTACTCTCAAATTCTGTTGATCACTTTTTGTAGATTCCACAGCTGAATGAATTCAGGTGATACTTTTTTCTTGTAAATCTAGAATATTTCACTTAATGATCTCCAGTTCCTTTCATATTTTTCCAAGATATTATTTCTAATATTGCTGCATTACATATTTTTAAATTAAAGGGTTTTAGTTTGTTTCTTTATTTAGTGCTTTCTTATCAGATTAGATCAAAATCTGTGCCTTAGAATGGTACTTGTTCATAGTAATACTAATGACCTTAATGCAAAGATTTCAGAGCCTAATCTATGATCAGGCTTCTACTAAGTCCCTTTCTTATAGACCATAAAGCATTACCATTTTTCTAATTCTAATGCTTAATAGTACTTATTATAATTGCCTTTTCATTATTAATAATCTAATATTACTGACTGGCCCTTATTTCATTTGCACTGTTGGCTGACAGTAATCAAATATCTAAGCTCTTATGATAAGTGTAATTTTGTGGGCATTTGTTTCCCGGTTTAATGAATTTTACAATTATGTGCGTATTTATTTCTCTCCATAACACCTAATGAGAACACAATATATAAGGCTATGGAAATGTACAGAAGAAAATTAAACAACAGATTTTCTTAATGTACATTCAGCTATACACAAGAAGTGTGAAGAGCAGGGTTAAAATATGAGAAAATTTAGAATTAAAACTACAGGACTAATTATAACACTATCTGTGTTTAAAGATAGAGTATGTGTGACCAAATGAGATTATAAAATAGAAGAAAGAAAAGTTTGGGTATGCTATTTGTGTTCACTATCTTGCATGTGATGAAGTTTTCATGGTGTATTGAATTGTAATTTTAAAATGTTTTTGTACACCCACTATGCAAAGAGTCTTTCAATTTAATATAACTTATTTACCGTAATAAAGAACACAGATATAAATTACAAATTTATGAAATTCAGGATATAAAACACTGAGAATGTCTGAGATACTTCTGTGGGAGACTAGTAATAAGTTTCTCTTAGAATGTGTATGCAAAGAGATTAAGAAGAAACAGGAATGCATAGAATTAAGCCCATAGTTTTGCACTAAGTAAAGCAATACAAAGCAAAACTTCTGAACCTCTAATTTTCCCAGTAGAATTGATCCTGGGACTACAGGTTGAAGAAGGACTGTAAAAAGAGAGGGATTTCCAAGTTATGCTTAGCGGAACTCAATCTTTAATGGCTAGAAATGATTTACTGTACTAATTAACTGCTCAAATACATATAACTTCAAGGAAAATGTAATAATTGAAGTTTTATCTTGAAGTTTGAAATCTATCTTGGCACTAAACAATATTTAATCCATTATTAATTTTTTTTTACTATAATGGTGGAGAAGAATATGTAAAGTATTTTTAGTTGTGTAATATCTGTTAATGTTTGTAAAAGTCTTCACTAGCTACTTGACTTTGTTATTTAAGAATGTTTTTTCTTAGGGGGCAAATCTGAAATGTTCATTGTTCTTGTTCTATGAACAAGATGTAAATGCTTCAAAATCATATTGTCTAATCAAACTTTTATGAAGAGTCATCCTCCAAGGCTCAACTTTACTTGAAAGTTCAAAGTAAATCTGTAACATAATCCCTTCTTAAGGAAAATAAAGCAGTAATCACATTCAGTTTAAAAAGGTAAACAAATGAATTTACATTTTGTTTTGGCTTGACTTTTTTTTCACAAAAACACTGATTTATACGACTCTCATGTTCGAATGCATAAAACACAGCTTTCTCAGATTGAATCCAATTGATTTTCTATAACAATGTCAAGCATTCAATACATCACCAGCGACGTGAGACTGTAATAAATAATTCTTTCAGAAAGATATTCTTCTTTCCTTAAACACATATGTAAATATTATTTATTTTTATTCTATCTATAGAATGTAAAGGGCCTGTGTCTTCAGTTTCACCATATACTTAATCCCTGATCACTTCCTGTGAAATGTGGTTTTCCTTATGACCTTCTTTTTCTGCACTACCTTTGAAACAATTCTGAATTAATTCTGAATTAAGTGCTATTGGTTTGTGTTTCAAAATAAAGGAGAAGAAAAACATTGCTCTTCCAGATAGTCTTGATAGAGATGATGCTTAAAGAATGATACTTTTACTTCAAAAAGCAAAGTAGAAATGTATAGTGCCCTATGAAAGTCTGTAAATCCACCTTTGATTATACTTCGGAGTACAGCAGAAGAGTAACTATGTACACAACATTTTTACTGAAAAGTCAAGCTAAGTTTTAAAGCTACATAACTGGATATTATTTGTATGAATATTGATATATTTCAAATATAATTTTAGTAACAATATTTATTTCTTACTTTGTGTATGTGTGTGTGTGTGTGTGTGTGTGATGCCCACAATTAAAACCAGAGTCTTGTGCATGCTAGGCAGGTGTTCTACCACTGAGTTACATTCCAAGTCTACAAAATTTCTTAATCATATATACTGCACATTTGAATGAAATAAGTAAAACATAGCAATCATGCATTTCTGTTTTACAAGAGCTCTGTTGTACTAAAAATATCGCTTTTTTAATTGACTACTAATTCATTTTTCATCTTTCCTACACCAAATTTGCCCAATTAATATTTATGCTACACATGCATTGTTTGTATGGTTTTAAGAGAAATTTTAAAAAAATTTTTAAATATTACCTCATATTTAGGATTTGAGAATATGAGAAAATCACTAAATTTTAGATGCAAAAGTGCCAGTAGTAGAAATGAAGCAGATTTAGATGTGTGAAATTAAAATGCAGAAAGAGGATTAATTCACATCTCTATTCAAATGATTAATATAGTATGATGAACACAGTTTATATATATGGTCACAAAAATCATAAGTAATGTAATACTAATAATTACTAAAACTTTTGAGTGGTTACAATGAACCACACATTTTATTAAGTCTTTGAAATGTTCTTGTTTATCTCACAAGAATCCTATGAAGAAATATTATGATATATTCATTGTAAAGTTGAAGAGATTGAAATATAAAGATGCTATGTCACATTCTTAGGATAACAGGGGTGGAAATAGAATTTAATCTGGTATGTGACTCAGGCCCACAATTTTGACTACTATAGTGTCTTGGCTTCTTGTCTCTGCAAGCAGACAGATATCCATGAAGAATCAATATCCTTTCTTAAACACATCAGGTTTTTTACCTCTCCCTTTGTCACTATTCTATTTTGGATATGTACGTGGCAGGTATGTCTCCAAGTTCCTTTATTTACTGCCTGCATTTTGAAACTCTGCTAGCATAAGTTTAGTGTAAACACCACAATTGTATAAGACATTATTTAAGCCTCTAAGGTGGGTATACAGAGCCCTTAAGACTGGCCTAGTATACATCCTGTTTCATCTTTTACCCAACTCCCTCCAAAACACGTACACTGTCCATTACCTCCCTTCCTTTCTGTATATGGCACCAAAACCAAACTGATTAGCAAGTTTACATAGTGTTTAAAAGGCAGTTTTTCTTATGAGGTGTTCTACCTACTATTCCCTGATCTTGTTTTCATCCACACCCTTCCTCTCACTTTAAATATTCATGTATTTGATCTAAATATATCTTAAGACTATACTAGAAAATTATCAATGGAGTATGCTAAAATACATTAAATGGATCCTATTTTATCTCCCTATGTAGACCTAACTTTTCGATGCAAACTGCTACTCTGAATTCCAACTAGCAGTTTCTGTGTTAACTCATTTGTCACCTATTTTATACCTGTATGTAGTTTTAAATTTTGTTCTGAGACAAGGTTTAAACAGTTTAAGGAATAATATCTTTTTTATGTTCTTTCAAATAATGCACATGGAGATACAGAAAATAATTTACATTTGGTAAACATCTGCTATCGAACCATTTTCCTTGATTGGATAAAATTTTAAAAAACTAATGAAATAATAGTAGTTATAATACAATTTTAGGATAGCTCATTAGGGTTGCTCTTTTTCTCAGTAAGATAACAAAAGTTACTGCAAAGCAATACAGTGCCAGTAAATAATTTATTTAAAATTTTCAGAGAAAATAATGTCCTTGCTAAAGTATGCAGTTAGGAAAGAAAAAACAAAAAAATCTGAACCGTTTTAATAATAATGTAAAGACACATTGTTCTAAATTAAATGATCATTTTTTCAAGGGAAAAATAAATTTATTTTCATTCCACTGTAATTATACTTGAAGAAAAGAATGTGATTTTCTATATAATAAAGAATACTTGATTGAGTACTTGTTTCTTATATTGACTTTTTATACATGACCCATAAAGATAATAAAATCAAAGAACATTAAAGAAAAAGACAAAAATTGGGGAAGAATTTTAGTAATTTAATATACTAACATTACTTTCAAAAAGTAACAATTTATATGTTCATGCAATTTGCAATAAGCTCTATTTTATTGCCTTTCTTTTATATATAAAGGTAGTTTGGTCCATGATATTTGTGAAATGGAGGTTAGTACCTGAGATTTATTTTATGAGTATATTTCAGATAGAGCTTTCATTTTTATGTTAAAGAAAAGAACCTTAAGCAGTCTTACTGTCATTTTGACTTATTTCTAATTGATTTATATGCCATCAAAGGATGTGGACAATATATTGGAATTTTAAAATGTTTTGAAGATTTATTCTATGGCTATATAAAGATTTTCCAAATTTCACAGATTCTCCAAAAATGTATATTCACTAATAGTAAATGTCATGATTCTAAATATGTCCATTAGATCAAGAGTGTTAATTAAATAGTTCAAATACATCGTCATCTCTTCCTATTCATCTTTGTTCTGTGATTACTGAGGAAAAATTCTTAAAAAGCTTTAACTATGTGAACAGGCATACTTTTCCCAGCCTCTCAACTTTTCTGCATTCTTAGTTTTGGTTGAGTTTCTTATAAATGCCATAACATTTTGATTATGTTCCATGATCCAATATTTCTTAACTAGAAAATTTAGTCTATTAGTCTCTTGGCTTTAAGCTCCATATTTCTAAATGTCAATGACTCACAAAACTTTATCTTGGCTCATGCCTTTCTTCTGAATTTTAGGTTCATATAGCCAATTGTCTTCATAACATTACAAACTAAAAGTCACATATTTATTTTAAAATGAATATATTCAAAACATACTTTGATCTCTCTGTGCAAAATCACAGTAAGTTTTAAGTACCTTAAATGACAAAATGTAAGATAGAAAGTCTTCACATTGTTGAAGTGGTTGAAGTGGTTGGACAGCAGTTAACAGAATCACTACTTAAGGCTGAAAAGTTGGCAACTCGAAGTGTCAACCCTCATTTTCTTTTGTTTTCTTCTCCTCCCCCCTCCTCCCCTCCCCTCCCCTCTCCTCTTCTCTCCTTTCCTCTCTATCCCTCCTCTTTTTCTTCCTTCCTTCCTTCCTTCCTTCCTTTCTTCCTTCCTTCCTTCCTTTCTTCCTTTCTTTCTCTTTTCTTTCTATCTTTCTTTTCTTTCTTTCTTTTCTCTCTCTCTCTCTCTCTCTCTCTCTCTCTCTCTCTCTCTCTCTCTCTCTCTCTCTCTCTCTCTCCCTTTCTCTCTCTCTCTCTCTCTTTGTACTAAACCCAGGGTCTTGCACATGCCATGGAAGTGGTTTATCATTGACCTACAGCCTCAGCCCTTTTTTCGTTTTTGTGTGTTGCTGTTGTTGTTGGACAGGGGCTTGCTAAGTTGCCTAGACTAGCCTCAGTCTTTTCTGACTTTAGCCTCCCAAGTAGATGGGATTATAGGTATGAACACCCTTCTTAGCTAGCAACCCTTGCTTGAAGGCATCAAAAGTTTTGGTTAAACTGTCACTTGCTGTGCCTTGGTGTGAAAAGTGAAACCGCCATCTCAGCTGTGGCACCAGAAAAAATTATAGGAAACACTCAGCCTCTAACAATTTTTTGACTGTTGTAAGAAATTTATTGTTAATAAGGATTGTACTCACTGTCTGTGTCCAGTTGTATGAGTTACCTTGGAGTCCAGTTAACTTGGGAGTTCATCACCAAAAGAGCACCATAAATTTGAAGTGGTAATATAAGGAACACAGCTTTGGTAGAAGATAAAATTGTAGTTCTAACTTTTTTTTCAACCATACTTTAGAACTATATAATTCATCTCCCTAAAATCAGGGTTCACTATAATATCTTTCTATTCATTAATTTAAAGGATAGTAAATGCTCAAAGTCCCAGAAGTCTGAAACAAAAAAGCTTTGCTCAATATGGAAGTTACCTCTAGGTAAGCTTCTTCTTGCAATTACTTTTTCATGGAATTGAGAAGAAGCAAGAAGATTAAGCTGCTAATTTTAATTCTTACTATTGTTAAGAAATATCCATTCAAAGTATGCCTTAATCTGTTAGTATTAAATGAATAAATCTATCTTTAGCACCACTCACCCACTACAATTCAGTTTTAGAAAAAGGAAGCTGGGTAACTTGCTATGTCAGTAAGACCTTATCCATTAGCACACATGTTGAAATAGTATGCTTATAGGCACATAAGTATGCATGGTACATGCAAGAAAAAAAGAAATATTCTTAGATTTGTGAATAACTCAAAAAGGTTTCAACTTTCAACTTTATGAGGTTAAAATGACTTCCTTAATATCAAACCGAAGACAAAAGTTGATTAGTGGCTGCCTACAGCTAGAGGTTATTGGAGAGAAATCGTAAATATCTGCTAATGGGTGTATGCTTGGGGGAGTTGAAGGAACAAAAATATTCTGAAATTGATTCTGCTTACAGTTGTACAAGTTTGTAAACATGCTATAAAAAGTTGAATAATACGATATAAATATGTGAACTGTATGATATGTGAATTATATCTCAATTAAGTTATTTTTGAAGATAAAATAGAAAATTGAAGAAAAAGCATTTAAACAGTGTGATATTTCAAACTGACCAGGCACTATCCACTCCATTATTCTATCTCTTACCACAGATGCATGAGTGTGCAACTCCCTGTCTACATAAAAAAGGAGAATCTCAGAGCCTTGTGAAGGAGAATACCCAAAGCATAGACATGTGAATAGGGTTGTTGCAGGGACAGAAGACCTCATACCAAGGGAAGCAGGAGGAAACAAACACCAACTTGACCTACAGTATCCAAAATGATTATAGACTCACAACTAACAAGTGGGATGTAGTTCAGAATTTGTTTTCTTGATCACATTTACTTTGCCTAATTCAGATTAAGCATAATATATTTCCTCTGGCACAGACATACTGACTGTTTGCCATGAGCCAATTCATCCCCCAAAATGTTTGCATGTTTCAAGGGAAAAAAAAAATTTAACTCATAAAAATATTTGATTTTATATTTGACTTGATATCACAAAGTAAACTTTCACAAAAACAGCATTGTTATATTCTGATTAGCAATGAGGTTAAATAAATTAGAATAAGAGAATTATAATTTATAGATGTGGGAGAATTATGTAAGTAAGTTATAAATTCAAGAATCTCATAATTTGAAAAGTAGTTTATCTCATGTACAAGGCATTTAGGCTTAATGTGATATCACCCACTTTAAAGCAATGTAGAATACAGTGTGCTGTGGATGACAATTAGGAATCAGCAGGACTCAAGATCTTTTATGCCATTTTGCGTTTTATGTGTTTACAAAGCTGCAACCTATTGGCATTTAATTCCATATTTACTGTCTCTCGTGTCTCATTGCACAGTAGGACATGGAACGAGCAATAAACATGTTATCATAAGTATTGTACTGAATGAAAATTTAATTAAATCACAAGTTTTAAAAGATTTCCTTTCTGTGTCACCCTTGGGTTTGACATCTTCAACTCAAATATTCATTTTATCAATTTATCCATGCCTTATCACAAAAAATGCTGAAATAATTAGATATATATTAAAGGTTTGGGAGAATAAAAGGCTTATTCAGACTCTATTAGTGTATTAGAAAAAGCTATTTAATCTTTCTGACTTGAAAAATTATATAACTGTATCATTTAGGATGTTAATTGAATAGCCTACTTATATGCATAGTGAAATGACATGACAAGACTCTGGGAGAAACAGTATAAACACTACTTCATGGAAATTTAATTCTATACATGAATACTTCTAATGCTTCTATGAATATACGTGATCAAATTATGTGTTCTAGGGTCTTAAGAATAAATTACCTTTTATATTGATAATCCTTAATATAACTTATGTATTTTGCAGTGATTGATTTACTAAAGTAACTCATTTCTTAAAAGAGAATAAAATGAAGATAGTTATACACCTGGAGTTGAAAAAGTGAAATAAGACTATAATTATGGTAAGTGCATTGTTCTTGTGTGGCATTTCAGATCTGGGGATAAAAGGAAAGAGGGGGAAAGGTGAAGAGAAAATACATACAATTTGCTCACATCAAAGTATTATAAAAACCTGAAGACCTTTTTTCACTTTCATTTTAAAAGTGAGATGAAAATTAGGAGAAAAATGTATTAGTCACAGGAACACTAGATAGTACTTAGAATTTCTCTTGCTAATAGGAACAATTAAAGAAATGATATGACAAAGAGGGCTCAAACCTAAAGAATTTAAAACAAAATGAGGAGGATTTATAATTGATCTAGTTGAGAGAAAGTTCAAACAGATGTTCAAATATTGAAAGTACTTATTAGAGATCAAACCAAGCAAGGGCTCAAGTTCAAGAAATTCAAGTATAGCAAGGATAGGAATGTTTAGATTCAAATAAGAGAAACAATAATCTGAGATTAAAAAAAAAACAAAACAAAACTGTACTAATTCCTTGGTGTTATGGTTTAGATATGAGGCATTCCCTAAATGCTCATGTGTGAGACACTGCAAGAAAGTTGGGTTATGAACACCTTAACTTAATCTCTGCATTAATCCCTTGATAGGGATTAGCTGGGTGGCAACTGTAGGTAGATAGGATGTGGATGTGGATGCAGGGGGTGGATCACTGCATGTGGGCCCTTTGGGATGCATATTTTGGCCCTGATGAGTCCAGGTATTTCCTGCTCTGCTTCTTTGTTGCCATGTCTTGAACTGCTTTCCTCCTCCACACCCTTCTGCCATGGTGTTCTGCCTCACTTGGACCTAGAGCATCTTTTTGGTCAGAGTGACGACAAAGCTGATTAAAACACTTGGACACAAAAAACTGGGATTTAGGTACTGAGTTTGGACAAGAAAAAAAAAGCATAAGTAACAATAGTCTGATCCTGAGCTAAAAATTTATGGCATCGTAACATCATATCTTCTTCCAACTTTAGCACTGCTTTTAATCCCAGATACTATTCAGCTTTTACATGAGTGAATACAATGAAGTATGTAAGAGGAATGGAGGGAGACAATTTTGCACAGAAACAGAGAAATGCCTTTTATTTTTTTATTTTTTATTTGTTGAGAAATGCCTTTTACATTTCCAGGTTTTAATGCTTATTCTGTAATCGACATAGATTGGGTAAACTTCAATTTAGTAAAATATAGATGCATAAAAAATGAAGGCAAGAATATTAGGCTTTTCAGTTAGTTCTGTATCATTAAAGAAGTTACCATACATCTGAGTTATTTGATCTATAAATTGGACAAAATTTTACCTAATTGCAGTAATCAGGCTTTTATTATCAGTTTCCCTTTTGCAATCAGTTACCTATGTTTAATGGTGATCCAAAAATATTAGCAAAAATTCATAAAATAAACAATTTACAAGTGTTTTAGTCAGCTTTTATATAGCTGTGACTAAAAGACCCAACCAGAACAATTTTAGGGGAGGAAAATTTTATCTGAGGGCTCACAGTTTTAGAGATCTTAGTCCATAGAAGCCCATTCGTCAGGGCTCGAGGCAAGGCAGGACATCATGGCGGAAAAAGGTGGCAGAGGCAAGCAGCTCACAGGGTGATGAGGAAACAAGAATCTCCACTCTCCAGTAACAAAATATGTACCCCGAAGTCATGCCCCAATTCCCACCTCCTCCAGTCACACTTCAATCACTACTCAGTTAATCCCTATCACTCTTAAAACCTAATCGTTTCTCCTCTGAATCTTCTTGGATTGTCTCACATGTTAGCTTTTGGGGGACACCTCACATCAAACCATAACAATAATTTTATAAATTACACTGTTCAGAGTATTGTGATGAAATTTTCTATGACCAATTTCTTCCCACTCAGCACCTGAAACACCCCTTTACTGTTGTGTCCACACTACCCACTTGTTATTATCCATCTCAGTGAGTATACTGTTGCATGGCAGTGCTTAGGTTCTAGTAACGCTTATTTTAATTAGTAATGGTCCCAGTATAAAGGATTAGTGATGTAATTTGAACATGCCAAAGAGAAGTTATGATGTACCTCCTTTAAGTGAAAAAGTCAAAATCCTCAATTCAATAAGAAAGGAAATATTTATGTTTTAACATGCTTTAAATATCTTTACATTTAAAAAAAATCAGTTTGCAATATATCCATGGAATTTAAGATAAATTCCACAGGCAAAGGAGATCATAACAGTGCTTCATAGGTTAGTAGAGGTGTATTAAATGTTGTTCTTCAGGTGTGGTACTGGATTAAGAAAACTAGCTATGTACTCTTTAAAAGAAGGAAGTGTTTTCGAGGATTTGAATAGGATATTAAGGATTTGGGTAGGATATTGACAAGCAGAAGAAATGTCAATTAATGAGGGATTATTCATAGTTTCCTTTACGATTAAAGAAGAAGTTACTAAGATGTTAAAGTCAATTTTTTCTTCCATGATTTATTTTATGTCAATATTATTATGGGTCCCTTCCGTCCCCTTTCTCTCCCTTCCCCTCCCTCCTCATCCTTCTTTCTTTCCTTCCTTCCTTCCTTCCTTCCTTCTCTCTTTCTACCTTGCAGTAAAATTAAAATAAGATGATTATCCTTGAAGCACTATCCTGTGTCATACTGGAAATTTTTAGAGTCTCTCAAAATTTTTAAATTATCTGCATCCTGTGTGAGTAAGCATGATATAGACAGAAATTTGTCTCCATTAAATGGAAATGATGACATGGAACTCATAATAGATTTCAAGTTAAAATTTTAAAGTTTCTGAAAAATTATGCAATAAAATATTTCCTACTTATGCTTTTGCTTATTTAATTCATTCATCTCACTATTCTGATAAATAGTACAAAGGTATTACAGAGAGTTGTTATGAAAGAATTTTGATTGTGTAAAAAAAATCTAAGATGCCTCTTTTTCCCACAGTGGTAATTCTATCTTTGGGATGAAATAAAGTCAAATGAATTTCAACTCCAATTTAATCAGTTACTTTAGTGATTAAGTTTCCTATGCTTAGTTTGCATATGTAAATCTTACAATTTTGAAAAATGTCATTTTAAAAGAAAGATAGCTAAACTTTAATATTATTGCTACCTATGAGTTGATCTACAAAAAATGAAGATCTTTGACATGACTATTATGGGTGCTGTTATAAACATTAAAAACTATGTAACCATATAAAAACACTGGTCACTACCAAAAATCTAGTGAACATTTAAGTGAGTTCAAATTATTTAAACTGTTATTACTTAAGCATGCATAATATATAATGTTATATATCATAATGTACTATCTCTCTAAATATATATGTACATGCATATATCACAGAGTTGGAATGTACATACATTATTGCTTCCTAAATTAAAGTTCACTTGAACATGGCAGGCTTCATAGGGCAGTTATGCCTATTCACATACCTTTCCAATTTTCAATATTAAAGCAGTGTCTGTATTCTAGAATGCTTGTTGTCAATTCTCAATTTATTTAAAACTAAAATTTCTATTTTTTGATTTCTTATCTTTTATGCTATAGTGTTTTAAAAATTGCTGTTGGCTGATATTTTTCAGAGAGCAGCTGCTTTCTGACAAACACAAATTTATCATAAAATTAACATTTTGTCAACTGTCCTTTTTTTAAAATTTTTAAGAACAAACTTAATTATTAAAATTCAGTGGTGTTTCTCTCATAACTGTAATTTAGAAATTGTTAAGTATCATATAATGAATATAAAACATTAATCTCAGCATTTCCTAAGTTTATAATTTGCTTTTTTTTATTTAGCTTTTAATTTTTTACAGACTGCATTTTGATTCATTGTACACAAATGTGGTACATAATTTCGTTTCTATGGTTTTACACAATGTAGACTCATAATACCATTTGTGTAATCATACATGTACATAGGATAATGATGTCTGTCTCATTCCACCATTTTTCATACCCCCTCCCTCTCATTTTCTTCTACATATTTTAAAGTTTCCCCATTATTCTCTCATTCCCCACCCCTATCCCCATTATATATCATCCTCCACTTAACAGGGAAAACATTCAGCCTTTGTTTTTTTGGGCTTGGCTTATTTCACTTAGCATGATATTCTCCAAGTCCATCCATTTATTTGCAAATGCCATAATATTATTCTTCTGTATGGCTGAATAGTATTCCATTGTGTATGTATATTTATCAAGAACACAAACAATAATAGATGTTGGCATGGATGTGTGGAAAAAGGCACACTTTTACATTGCTGGTAGAGTTGCAAATTGGTGCAGCCACTCTGGAAAGCAGTATGGAGAACCCTAAGAAAACTTGGAATGGACCAAGTTGTCCCACTCCTCGGTTTATACCCAAAGGACCTAAAATCAGCAAACTACAGAACACAGCCCACATCAATATTTATATCAACTCAGTTCACAATAGCCAGATTGTGGAACCAAACTAGATGCCCTTCACCAGATGAATGGATAAAGAAACTCTGGTATGTAATTTACTTTTAATTCAGTTAATAGCATAGGGAATTTTTCTACCTGAAAATATGTAATTTTTAGAGAATGAGCAAATACATATAAAAGTGGATATTACTATTATATTGTGGGGTTCACTAGTCTATGTGTTTAAAATGTTACACGGGCTATTTTTCTTCTATTTCAGAAATGCTAATAAAATGAACTAACTAGTCCTAAATTAGGAATACGTAGAATTTGAAAACTTTTGAAGAAAATATATTGTTGCTTTTTCTAATGTATTATTCCACAAATCACAGCTCCCATCATATGAAATTAACAAAATATTAAATCACTAAAATCTCATAGAAGTCAAAGTTTACTTTGGTTACTACAATGTCACATAACTCTGAATAAAAGAATCTTCACCTACTTCAAATAACTATGACAATAATATTTACTATGATTTAAGTATGTCATACATTATCTTATTTTACATCTACAACAACATTATGAAATACATGTGATTATATTCACAGAAAAGCTAACAGCTGAGATTTTTAAAAATTGGATAATTTCCTTAAGGTGTGAAGTCTCACCAGAGGCAAAGTTAAAACTCAAATTTTGAATAGACTTTGGTCAATCATAAGTATAAGCTCTCAAACCATTATACTCAACTTATGTAACACTGTATGTTGACACTATATTCCTTGCCTGTTTTCTACAGGGTCATCAATGCAGGTTACACTTTGTTGGAGTCAGAATCCAAAATTGTCTGTATGTTACACAGTACTTTTTAAGTCTAGACCAGTTATACTGAGATTTTCTATTTCTCAAAAACAAAAAGATTAAAGAGGACACTATATAATAACATTAGTTTAAAACGTAATTTGGAGTAAAAATATACCTTTTAAAGTGTTTTGAATTGCTAATGTGGATATTTTACTATATTGTCCATGGTTTTTTCTCTCATTTTTTTAAATCAAAAACATGATGGTACATTTGAATTACTTAACCTGTTTGCTTTTAAATATTATTAATTTTTGATTAGCTCATATTGAGTCAAAGTATAGATGAAGTTCAATGTGATATTTTAATACATGCATACAGCATGCTCTGATCAAATCCATTCTCCCTTTATTCCCCCTCTTCCTCTCCCCAACCTCTGTTATTCCTATTTACATTCAGGTTGATGTTTTTCTTTTAAACTTTCACATATTAGAATGAACATATGGTCTTATCTTTCTGTATCTGACTTATTTTACTTGACATAATGTCCTCCAGTTCCATCCATTTTGCTGGAAAGGCAAGATTTATTTTTACTTTGTGACTGAATAATACTCTATTGTGTGTATACACCATATTGTCTTAATCCACTAACATGAGCGGTACCTGATTCGATTCCATAATAGGTACTATGATTAGTGCTACAGATATCACTTTGGTATGTTGATTTTATTTCCTTTGAATATATACCGAGAATTAGAGTAGCTGGATCACATGAGACATCTATTTCTAAATATTTTGAGGAACTTCCATAGTGCTCTCCATAATGATTGCATGAATTTACATTTCTGCCAACAGTGTATCACAGTTTCTTTTCTTTCCAGGTCCTCTGTAAGTGAACTAGCCTGAAATATAATTACATTCTAAACAGGTACAGATATATTAAAGATAAAATAAACTGAAAAATGTCTTGATTTAAAAGGCAAAATCAAGCTGGTTATTCCTTCAGTTTTTCTTCTTGAAGATGTAAGTTTATAATAGTTTTTGAATTTCTAAAATTTAACATACTTTGTACTTTGATCCTATGTTTTAGGGATATAGTTTCTGTTTAAGATTCTCTCTTACATTAAATATCTTGTTCATAATGTCAAAATTTCCATTATTATTTAAGGGGTCAAAGACTCAACATATCATAACATGTCATTGACATGATAGTTGCAAAACATTTTCCCCCAAAAGTCCCAGAAATCTCATATTCCTTATACTAACTCTGCAGGATTCCTTCAAGAATTATCCATATGACTTCACTATGGTGATCACTTTATCCTCAATATGCATATAGACAATAATGCTGTACAAACATTGAACACAGAATTGAAAATAGTACTTCAAATATTCTACTAAGACATTGTGCAGTGGTGCATTCAATTTTCCCAAACACTATTCATCTGTCAATGTACCCTGATAATTTATATTGACCTTCAATTCAATAAAGTGCTTTGATAATTTTTATGTAAACTCTTAGTCAGTTCTCTACTCTTACTAGTATTGTCAATAATTTCTGACATAGATTTTTTCAAATACATCTTAAATCAATTCTAGTTTTCTTCAGGGTTGACATGATCATTTTAGGTCAATAGTTTATTTTTAATGAATGTCAGGCACCTTCCAATTACAAAACTTCTAAGATATGAAGCACAGCAGGAGTGATAAAACAAAAATTTATCATAGACTCCATGAAATAGGTTGAAAGTTTTATACAAAACTTCTTTGGCATATTTGATGTGACACACCTCTCTGCCTTGACTTTCTACATTTTTGTCCTATGAAATGAACTCATGATTGAGATGAAGGATCTACAGTCAGTAAGATCGTGCAAAACCTGCCTAATAGTGACTTCTGCTTTATTTAGCAATATGTCTATCTCATTATTATGGTACTTATCTACTAGTGTCTAAAATTCCAATAGTTATTTAAGAAAAATTTACCCTTAGATAAAGGGAAATACCTCTTTAACCTGAACACTCAGCATTATTTCTACAGATATTACTAAGCCAAAAACAGGGACATTTTTAGTTTCTTGTACTTCTTTCTTACTTTTCTAACCATGTTTTATTAGTCAAAAATGTTTTCAGTCTAAATTTACACCATTTCTTATTTCAAATTTCAAAGAGATATCTCTCCCAACATTCTTGGATTTCCATTTTCAACAAAACTTGCTCATGAACTTGATTTCTCTGTAATTTACCTTCTGTAAAGATTTTCTAAAATTGAATCTACAGATAGAAATCCTCATGCAATCCTGGGCATAGTAACCATTCAAATATGTATACATGTGCATACATATATTTACAAATACATCTACAGATTGGATAGGTAGATAAATTGATAGATGCTCCTTTATGTACAATGGATTATATCCTGCAAACTCTTTATAAATTGAAAACACAAGTAACAAAACTGCATGTAATGCAGCTAACATACAGGACATCAGAGATTACCATCATAGTGCACTGCGGAATATTGATTGTTTACCCTCACAAATGTGTGGCTCACTGGGAGCTGCTGCTGAGTGCTGCTGTCCAGAATCATAGGAAGATGTCCTATGACTTACTGTTAACTCTGGGAAAAATCAAAATTCAAAATGAAAGTTTTAAATTAAACTCAAAATTATGTTTTATGTTGAATATGTATCACTTGTCTGGTGTAATAATGCTGACAATAAGTTTAACCATTGTACATGAGAGACTATGTGTGCATATATGTATAATTTTTTGTGTATTAAACATTTTTATATCAGGTATATGTTTATATAAAGTATATAATGATATATACCATATGTATATTTTATATATTTATGTATCATATAAAAATGTATTTATAAAACATGCATGTGTATGTGTATGTGTGTGTGTGTGTAGGTGACATATGTGAAACAAAAGTCATCTTCCTTGTTACTTCCCACTGACGATTCATATCTGTTTTAGTCAGCTTTTTCCCTGCTGTGACTGGCAGGACCCAACCAGCACAACTGTAGAGGAGGAAGAGTTTATTTGAGAGCTCATGGGAGCTCTCAGTCCATAGAAGGTCAAGGTGAGGCAGGATCATGGCAGAAGAGTGTGTCAGAGGGAAGCAGCTCAAATCATCAGGAAGCAGAGAAAGACTCCACTCTCCTAGGTAGAAAACTCAAATGTTTTTCCATAACCTTCTCCTCAAATCCAAAGTCCTTTGGTGAAAAAAGAAACTGAGTTTTTACTTTTGGGACTTTTTTTTTTTTTTTTTTTTTTTTTTTTTTTTTGCTGGCTGGAAAACAAACTGAGTTAACTCTTTAGTGATATGCCTTTGCTCACGTACCCTATTTTGCTTAATGTTTAATTTTTTGTTCTTTTTAGTTACGCACTGCACTAGAGTATAATTTGACTTATTTATAAACATGGAGTATATCTTATTCTAATTAGGATCCCAGTCTTGCAGTTGTACATGATGTAGAGATTCACTGTGGTGTATTCATCTATATACACAGGAAAGCTATGTCAGAATCATTGCCCTGTCTTTCCTATTCTCACACCACCTTCCTTTCATTCCCCTTTGTCTAATCTACTGAACTTCTGTTCTTCCACTTCCCCACTTGTTGTGTGTTAGCATGCACATATCAGAGAGAACATTTGACCTTTGATTTTGGGGGATTGGCTTCTTTCACTTTGCATAATAGTCTCCAGATTCATCCACTTACTGGCAAATGTCATAAAGTCATTATTTTTGTGGCTAAGTAATAATCCATTGTGTATATATGCCATATTTCTTTAATCACTTCATCTATTGAAGGGCACTTAGGTTGGTTCCAAAGCTTAGTTATTGTGAATTGAGCTGCTAAAATATTGATGTGGCTGCAACACTGTAGTATGCTGATCTTAAGTCCTTTGAGTATGAACCAAGGAGTGAAATAACTGAGTTGAATGGTGGTTCTATTCCAAGTTTTCTGAGAAATCTCTTTACTGCTTTCCAGAGTGGTTGTACCAATTTGCAGTCCCCCCAGCAATGTATGAGTTACCCTTTCCCCCACATCTTGCCAACATTTATTGTTGCTTGTATTCTTGATAATTGCCATTCTGACTGAGTGAGATGAAATCTCAGTGTAGTTTTAATTTGCATTTCTTTACTTGCTAGAGATGTTGAACATGTTTTCATATATTTGCTGACCATTTGTTTCTTCTTCTCTGTATTGTTTGTTCAGTTCCTTTGCCCTTTAATTGTGTTATTTATTTTTTTGGTGTTAAGTTTTTTTGAGCTCTTTGTATATCATTGAGATTATCTATCTGAGGTATAGGTGGCAAAAATTGTCTCTCATTCCGTAGTCTCTCTCTTCATGCTCTTGATCATTTCCTTTGCTATGAAGAAGCTTTTTAGTTTGATACTATCCCATTTATTGTTTCTTGATTTTATTTCTTGAGTTTTAGGGGTCTTGATGAGTAAGTTGGTTCCTAAGTCAACATAATGGAATGTTGGGCTGATATTTTCTTTCTAGTAGGCAGAGGTTCTCTGGTTTAATACCTAGGTCTTTGATTCATTTTGAGTTGAGTTTTGGGCAAGGTGAGAAATAGGGGTTCAATTTCATTCTGCTACATATGGATTTCCAGTTTTTCCATTATCATTTGTTGAAGAGGCTCTTTTTTCCTAATGTATGTTTATGGCACCTTTGTCCAGTATGAGATAACTACATTTATATGGGTTTGTCTCTTTGTCTTCTATTCTGTTCCATTGGTTTTCATGTCTATTTTGAAACAAATACCATGCTGTTTTTATTAGTATAGCTCAGTAGTATAATTTAAGCTCTGGTGTTGTGATGCCTACTGCTTCACTTTTCTCACTAAGTATTTCTTTGGTTATCCTGGGCCTCTTACTTTTTCAAGTGAATTTCATGAATGCTTTTTCTATTTATATGATGAACGCCATTGGGATTTTAATAGGAATTGCATTTAATCTGTATAGTACTTTTGGAAGAATGGTCATTTCGACAATATTAATTTTGCCTATCTAAGAACATGGGAGATCTTCCATCTTCTAAGATCTTCATCTTTCTTTTTTGTTCTGTAAATTTATTGTGGAGGACTTGCACCACTTTTGTTAGATTGAATCCTGGGTATTTTATTTTATTTTATTTTGAGGTTACATAGGATCGTTTTCCTAGTTTCACTTTCAGCCAATTCATCATTGACATATGTACATGCTCTATTGTTTGGTCATAAATATCTTCAATTGTTAAATGTGTTGATGTATAACTAATTCCCTTAAGCACTATAAATTCATCTTAAGTGTCCCCTTACATAAAAAACAAGTGTTGCTCACCCACTGGTTTGGCCTATCAATGTCTGTCATCACCATCCTCTCTATTTCAATACATACCACTATACGACATGAAATGCAGGCTTTCTTGGTCTGTTTCTCTGACCTGCTCACAGTAGAGCCATAACCAGCAGCCACAGGTGCCAATGGTTTTTTTTTCTTTCTTTTATCTATTTATTTTATTCTATTTTATCCAAACTTCTGAGTCCCTAGGCTATTCTGAAAGCCCAGTTTTAAATTCCAGTAGGAATTTTTTTTTTTTAAACTGGCCCCAAAGTGAAGCTGTTAGTTCACTTTTCTGGTCCTCTGTCATGGAGCCATTTGAAAATTAAGCTTCTGTACTCTGAGATCTTGACCCCCTCTTCTTGTCTTATAATTTTCAGTGTATAAGTCTTCAAACTTTTTGGGCAAGTGTATTCCTATTTTATTCATTACTTCACTTACTTTTGAATTACATTGCTTTTCTTAATTTTCTCTTCAAATAGTTTGTTTTTTGTGTGTATAAATGCAACTGAGTTTTATAAATTTATATTGTATCTTACAGCTTTAATAAAATTTTGAATCAGGTTTAATGAGCTTTTCCTTTATTGTTTGGAATTTTTCTACATATATCACCATAAAATCTGCTAATTTTACTTCTTTCTTTCTAATTTGGGTCCTTTTCCCCCTGTCCAATTGTTCTGTGTAGAAGGCCCAGTACTGTGTTGAAAAGAAATGGTAATTATAGACATCCTTGTTTGTACTGGGGTAAATTCCACTTGGTCATGGTGTACATGAATGTTTAAATGTGATTTTAAATTCAATTTTCAAGTTCCCTACTGAGGATTATTACAGATACATTCATCAGGAATATTGGAATATAGCTTCTTTTACCTGTTGTTTATATGAGGTTCTTACTAGAATCATAAACTGAGTTCGGAAGCATGAACTCCTCTTCTCTTTTTTGTTAGAGTTTTAAAAATTTGATATCATTTCTTCTTTTAATATTTGCTAGATCTCCACTTTATAGCTCTGATTCTTTGGGGTATGTTTTTAGAGCTTCTGTAATTTCCTTTGGTGTTACATCCATCTGATTTCTCATGATCTGATTTGTGTAGTGTTGAGCTCATGACTGAACTGGAAGATATGTACAATTCTTTACATCTTCATGGACTCAGTTTGTCAGATGCATACCTTCTAATTTTGGATTCCCATAAAAAATGGGTTACCTCCATAATTGCAATCAGACTGGGCTAGGTTATGCCCAAAAGTGCACCGTTTTTCTTGTTTTTTTTTTTTGTTGTTGTTGTGTTTTCCGTAACAATATGTATAATTTTTGAATTTGATTTCTCCCTAATTTGTTGGATAAAAACAGTCTTTAAATTTTCCAAGTTCAAAGAATTCGCATAAAACTTTGATTTCAGAACACATGTTAATGTGTCATAGTCATAATAACAACATATAAAAGTCAAACCTAGAAAGTTATTAAATTCTTCAAGTTAGAATCATTTTTCCTTTCCCCGATAAACGAAAATTCTGAATTTTTGATTAATCATTCATTCTTAGTCATTATTTAATATCAGTTCATTATTATCCAAATTTGATATTTAGAATCAAATATAATTATATATTTAATAAAAGGTATTTAAATAGAGATTTTGTTATGAGTTTTAGGTGGACTCAACCAAAAAACTGTAGTGCTAAGATAATCTATACATATTTGTGAATAATTTTCTGGAAAAACAGTAAATTTCAGCAATTTACAATAAAATCTAACTTTAAAAAACAGAACTACAATATGTGGGGGTTTTTGTTGCAACTTTCAGAAAAATACAAGCAAGTGAAGAAATTAAACTAAATTTGAATACTGTTTCCATCTTTCTTAGGTCACACCACTTGCTGTATGATTGGATGTTATGGTGTACTAATTAGCAAACTAGAGATTTAAAGGCTGGAAGCATGACCTCCTCTTCTATTTTTTGTTACATTTCCCATCATATGTTCTCAGTCTCACCCTTGTAAACAGTTCAATAACTTATAACTAAATTTTTAACTATGGTCCATAGTAAGAAAGAAGTAATATATGACAATCCAGGAAACACAAACTTACATAACACACAACTGGAACAAGTCCCATATAATCATAATTATTCTTACTATATGCATAAACTTTGTTAAGTTTGTTCTATGATTGTGTTTGAAATTTTGAAACTGGTCCTGAATAGCTAAATAGATTTTTGTAATCGCAAGTATGTTATTATCTGAGTATGAAAAACACTGTTCTCATAATTTAGAGATCATTATTCTGGACGCTAACCTAACCCTGCTTAATAATTTGTCAGTCTTTGTTGCTTACAATTGCCAAGAGAGGCCCAAGTCTCTAGAGATGAGAGTCCTAACATTCTTTGGATATTGATACATATTATTCCACAAATGCTGGCATTTGTGGTGTATATTTTTAAGAAAAATATGCCCAAATAATAAGAGAATATTTATTTGTATATATATATATATATATATATATTTTTTTTTTTTTTTTTTTTTTTTTTTTGGGTATCAGGGATTGAACCCAGGGATGAATAACCACTAAGCAATTTCCTTAACCTTTATTTTATTTTGAGACAGAGTCTCCTTGAATTGCTTGGGGCCTCACTAAGTTGCTGAGTCTGACTTTGAACTGGTCATCCTCCTACTTCAGCCTCTGGAACCACTGGAATTTTACAAGCATGTGCCACAGTGCTTGGTTCTATCTTTAAATAAGACATTTCCAAAGCAACTGCTCTGATTAAGCTTAATTACCTAGTTACTTAAAAGTCCTCCGGGAAAAATGCTAACTGAATATACAAATTTCATGTTTTAGTCAGCCTAAGCTGCTGTAACAAATACAATGGATTGGATGGATTAAACGATAGCTCTATTAATGTAATCTATCACATCAGCAAGCTAAAAAAGAAAAATATATTACTATCATATTGGTAGATACAGAAAGAAAATGACAAAATTCACCAATCATACATGATTAAACCTTTCTGAAACTCTTAATATAATGGGGAACTTTCCAGTCTTGACAAAGACTATCTACAGATAGTGAAAGATCTACAGATAAACAACATTTAAAACTGAGATGTTGGATGCTCTCCATTTAATATTGGGTACAAGTGTTTCCCTTCACACCAAACACATTCAACAGAGCACTGTAGATCTTAGCAAATACAATAAGACACACTGAATAAGAAGAAATACAACTGTCTTTGTTCATAGGTTATATGATTTTCTGTGTAGAAATTCCCAAAGAATTAGGGAACATCTTTCTAAACTAATAAGTGAATATAACAATATTGTAGGGAGTTATACAAATATAATTTGCTTTCCTATGAACCAGCAATGGACAGTAGGATTTTTCAAAATAAAAACAAAACATTTCTTACATTAACAACAAAAACTTATGAGAAATAATCAAATACATATAAAATTTAAATAAGGAAAACTAGAAAGACTTTGATGGATTTTGAAATTCATAAAATTAGCATATTTTAAATGATGTTCCTCATATAATGCTTGGATATTCATATACTACAATTTATTACCTAAAATTCAAATTGTTTGAGCTTCTGAATTTTGTGTAGCATTCCTATGCAGGAAGAATCCCTATTATTTTCACTATTCATTGCTCTTTTTCCCTTTTGGATGTGTCTTATCACTCTGAGGATGTTTAGAGAGTACAATAATGCTCACACAGACTAAGCATTGGAAAGTCCAGAAAACTCCTCCAGAGCAAGACTGCTTCTGTAATTAATTTGCTGATAGTGTTAGATGTCATCTTTGTCAAATGTTATTTAAGAGTTCATGCTGCTTTCTAATTTCTTTAATAGAAATGTGTAAAGGGAGAAAAGTTTAAAAAAGTAAACCTATATCACGAAACACATTTTCAAAATTATAATACTAGAGATATGATTTAGAAAATATTGACTAATTAACAATTCAATTATTTAGATAAAATGTAAGGTCTGTAATTTAAATTAATCCTTCTTCAAGAAAATATCATTTAAACACCACATTTAAAGTATAATTTAGGAAGCTACAGGCAGTATAACATAAAAAGATTGTAATTAGAATATAAGCTTGAATGTATATTAGAAATATTTTATTTTGTTTGTCTTAAATACATTTTAGAAGTTTTAAAATAAAACACATTACTGTAAATTTGTCTATTTAAAATTCTCTTTTTTGCTCATTAATCACCACCAGATCTATGACTTCAGAGAGTAAAAAAAAAAAAAAATGCCTTGGTTCAAATAGAGACTTGGATATTTTCTGGCTGTGTGGCCCTGTTGATGCTCCATAGCTTCTCTGTTTTAGCATCATCATCTATAAGATTGCTCACAAAACCAATTTCATGAAAGCTGTTGGGAATATTAAAAGTGATACATGTTAATTCAATCTAACAAAATATAATTAATCATGTTTATTTTCAGTAAATACTGAAAATAAGACCTGGGTGAGATTTGATTACATTCAAAATTTTAAAATGACTTATTATAACTAACTTGTTTAAAAGTTTATCTAGATAACATCATTTAGTGAAATTTGCAATGAATCAGTAGGCAGAAACCAATGTCTGCAAGGTGTGGTGGCATCCAACTTACTTCACTGACCTTGCTGTTGATTTCTCTTATTTTCATTAAGCCTGGAACAAGAGGAGACTTATGTCACTCTTGATTTAAAAAAAGAAGACAAAAGAACACTTCTATTTGTTTCAAGTGAAGGAAGCTTTTTTAAATGTCCTGTGATGCTTGATCATTGTTGGTTTGGTTTGGTTCTTTTTAGCTCTCTATATGAGAACTGGGATAACTTAAATGCATATTTCTGAAGCTTCGATATGGCAGAGTTTTGGCCCATTCCCAGAAGTCTGGGACTGAAGGATGTTAGACAAAAATAAATATTTGGACAGAATAAATCTAGTGTAAACAGTTTTGATAAAAATAAAAACCACAATAGAATTAACAGCAATTATTTTGTCAGGGAGACCCTCTTGATCAGTCATATGGCCTGCTATGCATTATAGTATAGAAAGTACTGTATGGGATATGGTATGATTCCATACAAATATAAAAAAAAATGCAAGGTATCTGTGTTAATATATGTTATATGACTAAAACAAAATGAAAAGTCTATGAGATACATAGTAAGCAGATAGCTTGACTTTCCCAGAGAAAAAGATGGTGACAGAATATGGAGTTTATTTACTTTTATTTTTCCCTACCTTTGCAATTTTATTTTTTTAAAAATATTCAGAGTATTTCCTTTATAACTTTGTAAAAAAGTGAAATTCATTTTGAAAGTTCAAAATATAAGTATTTTATGTGTATGAGTGTATCCATATGAAATACAAATTAAATGGTTTGTAACTTCCTGCTTTTCACATATGATTATGCTGTGAGGCTGAATTCTCAATGCAACTGAACTGTATCAGTTTTCAAAGGTTTCCCAGAATTCAAAGAAATCTGGGAATCAAATATCACTAGACCCTGAAGCACAATGCTACCCTGAGGAAAGGAAAAAACCAAATAACTTATTCTGTTTTTTAAGGAATATTGGGAACTTCCATCAAAGTGGATGAGGAAACAAGAAAAGAAAGAGAAATAAGAAAATAACAAAGGGAAATAGAAATATTAGTAGGTGTAAGGTAAACTAATATTTTTGATCATAACATAATTACATCTTTTTGATATACATTCCATACTGAATAGTTAAATCAATGTCAGAAAAGTCTTTGGTTATTAAGTAACAAAGTAATGAAGAATAATTGCCTAAAACTATACTTTTTAGATTATTTTCCCAAGGGGAATTGGAATCTTGCTATCACTTTATCAGACTGAGCATGTTTTAGAAAGTGCTAAGGATCCATTGACGCACCTCAATTCTTTAAGACCCTCTCTTGTTGCAACTTCCACTGAAAATGCCATCCTTCTATTAATCCAGTACTTCAGAGAGCAAGGTTACAATAAAATTGATTAGACAAACACTTTTTGTAGTTACACTGCAGTTGATAAGATCAAGTTGCCCTAATTGGATTTAGGTTTTTCAAAAGACTTGTCGGGAAAACATATACAAACCAATTCTGAAAGTGTTTTTCTATATACTTCCAGTGGCTCTCCCCATGTGCTAAGAGTGACTTTCTACTGACATTGCCTCAATTGCTCTCTTGGAGTAACAGGTCTGAAGTCCTGTGAGACCAATAAAACACTAAAAAGCAATGAGTAACTTTGCCATGCCTTTGTTTCAACCATACGTCTTCTTAGTATCTAGCAATCAGAAATGAGTTAGGAACTAATTGACCCATGTATGATTTCTGATAATGTCTGAATGCATGCTTTATTCTATAATAGTTGACATATAAATAAGAGAACTATGTTTTCTATCATTCTATTGTTTGCCCCACAAAATATTATAAAATAATGGTTTCTCACATGACTTACATAATGACAAATATCCTAATTATCTATGAGAAGTCTTAGTATTAAAAATTGTATTTTAATATAACTCTCTTTACAAGTTAGTAATTAAAATTAAATCCTTTATTACAATAAATCGAATATCATCTTTAGATCCACCCCTTGATATAAAGTCCTAAATTTTGTACTTAATAGGGGATCATTAATATGATATCAAACAATTAGTGAGGTTTCATTCTGGATTTATTAAACTTATTTTTCTGACAGTAATAATGACATGTGTGTTTGGTAATTTTTGTGGAAAAGGTTGAGAAGAATAGGTTGTTATGGACAAAAAAGAAGCTAAGAGTATAAGGAGATTCTATTATTCTAAAAAATTATAAATTGTAAAAAGTGAAACTTTAAAATATTACGTGATGCTTCTGTAAGTTGCAAACATAGAAATAAAATTTATATAAAGGAATCTTGTAACATCAGTAAATAAAGTCATCCCGAATCTTAAAATTTCATCATAACATTTCACAAAACATAATATATTCTTAAACAACAATAAGAAATTGAACTTGACACAAAAAATGAATGTACTTAATTTTCCCCACTGATATTTTGTATATAAACATTCTAAGAACGTATGACAATTTTTTCGTTTATTTCCAGTTCCTGGACTTAGATGGCTCATGACAAGCTGTATATACTAAAGTAAAATCCCTCTGTTTATCTTTAATTGAGGAAAATTTTTCTTTTTCTAATTCTTATAACTGAAACAGTTCAACTTGCAATTGAAACAATTGCCCAAGTGTTTTCCTAAAATTAACCATGAGGTTGGACATTGTTCCACTGAAAGTTTTTGTGAATACTTCTAGTCTTATCACAGAAAATATTAAAATGATGTCTTCTCAAATATTAAGTTTCAACATAATTAATAAATTTTCCTGCTTTTTTAAGGACATACTTAGGTGAACCTAATATTTCCATTTGTCTATTTTACTTTATTATATTCATTTGTTTATTTATAATGGAAATTGAACCCAGGACTGGTTAACCACTGAGCCACATCCCCAGCCCTTTATTTATTGATTGATTATTTATTTATTTATTTATTTAAAGGCATAGACAGTGGTTTATTTAGGAACTTTTTTTATTATTTAATTTGAAACTAAATTGCTTAGGGCCTCGCTAAAAAATTGCTGAACCTCACTTTGAACTTGTGATCCTCCTGCCTCAGCCTTTTACTTTATTTTATTTACCCACTTTTTATTTTACAATAAATCTAGTGAAGAATACAGTGACTTCTATTGGTATAATGATTCACAGATGCTATGTCAGTCTTTCCCAGCTAGAGTCTAGAAAAAGTTTTCTTGGGCGAAATAAAGGAAAGGGGAATTGTTGAAATCCAAGCTTAGAAGCTACTGATTTATTGAGAGAGGTCAACTCAATATGTTCTCCCTTTGTGTACAAAATCACTGGATTTGAGATTCAAGAACAGAGAAATATCTCAAGCTTTTCTTTTCTGGAAGTTTAAGAGGTAGCATCATTGCCCAGGGGTTATGTACTACAGCAGCCCTGAAGTAAATTATAAAAGGAAGCTTGGAGTGTGTGGGGAAAGAAACAAACATGCAGCAAATGCTTGACAATTTTTGAAAGATTCCTTGGTTTGGTAGAGGAAGTAAATTTCCCTTTGCTTCTCACCCCAAAGGGAAATATTTGTAATCCAAGGATGTGCTCATATACTAGAGAGAATGGGAGGGTTAGGATGAGGAGACCACAGTAAGTTTACATGAATCTGACAAATAGGAATGGTAGTTACATTGTCACAGAAGCTTATATTCAAAAACAAACCCAAATAAGATTTTATTGTAATAAAACAGGGAAAAAATGACCAAGAAGTGGCTGTTTTTTTTCAATAAACATTAAGGTGATACTCAGTAAGCACACTTCACATCATCTTCTGGAACCTAGACTGTAATCTGGAGAAGGGTTAATAAATCTCTCCTTTTTTCATTATCATCTCCCACAACACATCATTTTAGATAAGTCTGATGATCGGTTTTCCCTAGTGTGCATGAAATTTTAAAACAGCATATATACTGTATATCTATCTGTATACTATATACATTTCTTAAATGAATATATTATATTTTTACTCATTCTTAAGTTTCACTTTCTGATTTTTTTTTATAAACTATTTTTCCACTTAGAAATGCAAAGCATGACCTGCAATATTTTTTAAACTTTTGGTTCTAGGTACACTCTAACTTCTTAAGAATTAGTGAGAACACTAAAAAGCTACTTTTTTGACCTACATGTATCAGTATTTATCATAGTCTAAATAAAACCTAAGAATTAAAATCTATTTACAAATATAGATATTAGCTCTGGTATTCTATTGCATAGTAGACCTTAGATAAAAAATATTATATATTTTAAATGCTATTAGAAAGGATTTAAATGTTTTCATCAAAAAGAAAGGATAAGTAAAATTACTCATTTTTCTAATTGTGTATATTATAGGATCATATCACTCGTGCAGTCATTATGGTGTATGTTTCAAATATTTATCCTTTTGTCTATCTGTCAGTAATGCTTTGTTTCATGGAGCCCATCAAGATATACCTGATAGTCAAAGATATTACTTGTACAAACTTCTTAAAAGAGAAGCACTTTAAAGCATAATCATATTTTCATATATCACACAGGGGTCACTGGGGAAACAAATATGATTATAAATAAAACTGTCTTAAGGAAATTTAAGATCTGAGCAAACAGCTTACTGTGGCCCAAAATCCCTAATATTTGTAGAATCAGTATTCATTCCTTAATTCAGTAGAAGGATGCTCATATTAAAAAAAAGAATAAATATTTGAAGAGATAGATATGCTTATCCTATTTGAACATTGCACAGCACATACATCTATCAAAATATCAGGAGGTCCATAGACCTGTATAATTTTTATGCATCAAATAAAAATATAATGAAATAACAAATTAATTATATGCTAATTTTATATAATCTCTATGAAAAAATACTACAAAACATAAAACAAATGTTCTAAGAAGGTCATTGATTGCATTTTTCTCAAATCTCTTGAAGTTTCTTCTGGATCTAAGGTTTCATAATATTTTACCTTTCCTCTAAAGGGTTAGAAATCATCAAAATTTTCAATATAATGAACTCATATTCAGAGTAAAATATTTTATTTCAGAAGAACTAGAATATAGAAACGTGATAGCTGGAGTAATTATATGTCAGCAGGATTCTGAAGATAATGAATATTTTTATATTTTTTTGAATATTTATTTTTAAGAATTTACCAATAACACTAATGGAACTGTTTACTTTTAGGAAGCAAATTCCATTAGCTAACCTTGTTACACAAAATATTATTAATGAGATTAAAAAGTATAAATAATAATATAATCTTTAGACATTAAATTATTAGGTAAATGTATTTAATTTTAATAACAAATATTTCAATAATCCAGTGTTACTGGATGTTATAGTCTAGATATTCCCAAAGAACTACTATATTTTCACAAAACATTTGAAAGGTAAATAATTATAAGTTAGTTGCTTTAATATGATAAATTTAATTTCAAATAAAATGAATCTTTTATCTGAAAATTTTTAAATATTAATTTTCAAAAACATTTATTTAAAAAAATAGAAAAATCTACTTAACAAACTCATGTAACCACAAAATTCTCAGAGGTTTTTATGAGGATGCCAAGTCAAAGATGGAATCTGTTTCAGTTGCTCTAGATTGATTCTTTGGGGATAAGCCTAATGTTCACATATGGTCTTAATTCAGAGGATACTTAACAGTTCCGAAACGTTAAGAGCTCCTTCAGTTACAATAAGATAGACATATTCCTACATAACTCAAGGAATTGTAACCAGATGTATACTCAACATATTAATGATTGGGTTTCAAAGTGTAATTTAACCTGAAATTGTAATTGATTTTACAAGTTTTCTCAATCTCCCACTGATGTACTAGCCATCTGGAGATACCACAATATAGTAACAGTATCAACTCTGTGCAAAATAAGCGAGTGCACATGACTGAAGAGTTTATGATATATACATCTAAGGAATGACCTGTAGTAATCAAGTCATGTATTCAATTAGAAGCTATATCCAAATATTAAGTGGTAACTGGTCATAATGGTATGTGATTTAACAATAATTTTCCTAAATTTATTGTTAATAGATAATATGTATATTTAAAGCTTAATTTAAGTAAATATTTTTTATTGGACAAAACCATTAACATTTATTAAATTTTGAGAATATGATGCCAATTATGTCTTTCTGAAGGTTATTATTTCTATTTTGAAAAATACAATTTATTATATGCATATTTGCATTTATATATTTTTCACATAAACCATGAAATAAGTATAAGCAACACATTTTGACAGTGATTATGTTTTTAAAATTACCAAATATTGACCGATAAACTCTTGTCATTCTTCAATTTATCTATAAATTTGACAAGTTACTACAAATGCTAAATTTAAGTGGAACAAGAGAGTATTATTTTCAAAGGGATTCTTTTAAAGCGATTTCTGCACAGTAAGATGTCACTAGAGACTTGTGTTTGAGTTCTTTGTGAATATTTAATGATCTGTGGGGCTGCTTTAAATTTCATGTAAGAAAATAACATATTCAAAGCAACCATCTACTGTGGATTATATCTCAGTTTAGATAATTTCATACGAAAATCACTTCTAGGGTAAATCTTGAAAGCATTTTCAAAGTTCTTTTCATGAATTTTCACTAAAATACAATGTGTAATGAAGTATATATGATATACATTAATGGTGGGGTGAACAAATGCCATGTGTTGCATGAAACTTACATTTCAAACATTAAGGATAGATAGCAAATATTATACATATGAAATGATGTATTATTTCAAATGTTATAAATAATATCAAGTAAAAAGGTGATGAACATAGGGTAAAGACTATAGAGGTGTGGTCTCAATTATAGAGTAGCTATGTCATCGAGAGATGACATTTAGACCAAACTTGAGAAAGTTAAAGGAACATGTAATGCTGATTTCCAGAGAAAAGTAGTCCAAGTAGAGAATCAAAGTGGTACAATTTCCCTAAGGATGGGTGTCTGGAAGATTCAAATTGTACTAAGGAGCCCAGTGAGAATGGAGTGGATGCAGAAAATTAAGTCAAGAAAATTTTCCTGTGATAGGGATTGAAAATGGATAGTAAGAATTTCAATGAAAGAACTTTCTGAGTCATTAAATAAAATGAGAAGACAAAAAATAGAATTATGAAAAAAGAATGATTTTGGTCTGACCTACATTTTGAAAGGATTACAGTGGTTATTGGATGGAAATAGATTATAGCAGGGAAAGCAATTAGAATATAATTATATATCAAACAACAGTTGTATCAAAGAGAGAGGTTATGGGCAGTGGTACTGGGAATGGAGGCATTGTAGAATTGTTCATAAAGAAGGAGCTACTAGGATTTTTGTCACTCATTTGATGGATCATCCAAGGGAAAAAAAGAGGCATCAAGAACATATTTCAAGGTTCTGTATATGTCAAATCATGTTTATGTGCTTGACCATATGTATACAAACTAGTAAGGGTTAGTTTAATAGCATTTGAAAAACTTGCAAATTATTATCATTATTTTCTCATTATTACAATAGACTCTTTTTTAGTATTTGCTATAGTTTAGAAGTTCAATGTTCCCAAAGGCCCATGTGTTAAAGCCTTTTCCCACAGTGCTGCTATTGGGATATCATAGAACTCTTAGGTGGTAGGGCCTAGTGGGAGGTCCTTAGGTCATGGGTGTGCCCTCAAGGGAATAGTGGAAGCCCTAGTCTCCTCTTTCTATTTTGTTTCTTGAACATCAGATGAGCAGTGCCCGGCACAACACACTTTGTCATCCATCACCTGCATCGAAGATCCACAGATATGTGTCCGCCTGATCTTGCATAGGACACTACAAATTCATAAACCAAAATAAACTTTCTAAGTTAGTTATCTTGGGTGTTTTGTTAGAACGATGGGGTGCTGACTAAAACAAAATACCAGTTCTGTTAGCGCGCTAAATGTGAGTCTTTCCAGACTAGCAAGAATGCATTAAAAAAAATGTTTATACCAGCAAAAGTGTGAATAAAACCAGATTGCAGAAAATATTAGTCAAGTATTAAATGTCACCTGATTACTCTCTGACAGAAACACCTACATTCTCCTGTCTATTTTAAATTTCTAAAATATCAATCTACATTCATGACATATACTTTGAGAAACAAAAACAACTTATTTTTTTCATTTTTATTGTTTTTAGTGTAGTAAAAAATAAATACATAAAATTTCCCTTAACCATTTTAAGTGAATAGAACAATTGTGTTACATCTATGAACAACATTGTTCCATAGGTGCCTAGTATTATTTATCTTGCAAAACTGAAGCTGCATATCCACAGAACAACGCCCCTCCCTACTCCCAGTACCTGAATGTACAGTCTATATTATCTGCATCTAAAAATGTGACTATTTTGAAAATTATATAAGAGCAGTCATACACTCTTCATTTTTTGTGTCTGGCTTATATCACCTAACACAATACTTCAAGGTTCATTCACATTGTGGAATATGACAGGATTAACATAGGCTGAATAATATTTCATTGTATGCATATACTACTTTTTCTTTTTCCATTTATCCATCAATCAATATTCAGATTGTTTCCCCCTCTTGGTCATTGTAAATAGTGTTACAATGAATATGGAAGTACAAACAAGTTTTAGAGATTTTGTTTTTCAATTCTTATGGGAAGGATCCCCCTAAAATGTTCACTTAGATAATGCAGGAATGTTCAGAGGTAAGTTATTAGAGATGTAATCTAATCAGTGGATTAATACTTTGGATGGATAATAATTTTAATGTATTACTGGTTTATAGCTGTAGGCAAGTGGGGAATGGTTAAAGAAAATAGGTCATTGGGGGCATACACTTGAGGACTATATATCTTGTTCCTGGTTTCTTGGCTCTCTGTGCTTCCTGGCTGCAATGAGGTGAGCAGCTTCCACCATGATGTTCTGCCTCACCTCAAGTCCAGAACAATGGAGTAGGCTGACAATAGGCTGAGAACTCTGAAATCATGAGCCCAAAATGTCTTTTCCTCTTCTCAGTTGTCTGTGTCATGTATTTTAGTCACAGCAATGAAAAATTAACACAACTTAGCAGTGGGATTGTTGGATCATACTGTAATTCTATGATAAGTTTTGAGGAACTGCCATACTGTTTTCCATAGTGGCCACACACTTTTATATTCAAAACAGGAATACATCAGGATTCCAACATCCTTGCCTACAGTGACTATTTCCTGTTTTGCTTATTTTTCTTTTATAATGGCCATTCTAAGAGATATGTCCTTCTGGTTTTGATTTTCATTCCTTTGATGATTGGTGATGTCATGCATCTTTTCATAAATCTATTTGGCATTTGTATATTTCTTTGGAGAAATGTCTACTCAAGTCCCTTGAATATTTTTTTAAATCAGGATATTTGTTGTTGACTTATAGTTCTTTACATATTCTAGGTAATAGTCCCACAACAAATATGTGACTTACAAATATTTTCTCTCATTCTATAGGTTGCATTTTCACTATTAACTGCATAAGAGTATTTAAAATTTCAAGCCCCATTGATTTGATTTTGATGTTGTTGTCTTTGGTTTTTGTTGGGTTTTGTGTCATATTCAAGAAAGCATTGTTAAATTCAATGTCATGATTTCACACTGTTTTCTTCTAGAAGTTTTATAGTTATAGGTCTTTCATTAGAAATTTCAACCATGTTGAGTTAATTTATGTGTATGGTAAAAGGCAAAGGTTTTTTGCATGTAGATATTAAATTTTCCCAAGAAAATCTGTTGATGAGGTTATCCCTTTTCCTTTGAGTATTTTTGGCACTTGGTTGAAGAACATTTAACTACATACATGAGGATTTATTTGGGGGGGCTCTATAATACCTCCTATTGGTGCATGTCTGTCTCTATGACAGAATAGCTCTGCTTTAATTTCTCTAACATTGTGCGGTAGTTCCTCTTTTCTGGATTTCAGTTTTCATGAATTGTTCTCAAAGGTCAACTGTGGTTTGAAAATGTAAATGAAAAATTTCAGAAATAAAACAGTCATAAGTTCTGAATAGTTAACTGGGTAGCATGATAAAATCTCATGCCATTCTGCTTTATCTAAGTGAGGACATGAATCATCCATTTGACTACCAATTGTCTACCTGAGACAATTAAGAGAAAGCACTGTCATATAACTTTTATTTCAACATTTTATTATTATTCTCAATTTCTTATGATGCTAATTTATAAGTTAAACATTATTATATATGTAATGGTATGGTAAGCACACAGTATATGTGGGGTTTGGAAATGTCCATGGTGTCAAACATCCACTGGAGATCTTGCAATTCATCCCCAATGTAAAAGAAGATTAGTGTCTATATTTTTAAATCAGGAAGTCTGAGATCTCAAGTTTTATGTATCTTTATTGATAATATTTGTTTATTATTTAGGATCCTTTGACACTGCATATAAATTTTAGGATGTATTTTTCCATTTTCAAAAACTATGTTAGTGGAATTTTAATACAGATGCCATTGAATTTGTAAATGACTGAATCTTATGGACATTTTAACAATGTTAAGTCTTTCAGTCTATGAAAAATGAATGTCATTCCAATTATTTCAGTCTTCTTTAATTCCTCTCAGCCATGTTTTATAGTATCACTATGCAAATATTTTGTCAAATCAGTTAACTTTATTTCTAAGTGTTCTATTGTTTTAGATATTACTATAAACAAGTTTTCTTAATTCCTTTTCAGATATTATTAGTTATTTATCCTAGAATATTGCTGAATTACTAAAATCTAATATTTTTGTGAAGTTTTCAGGGATTTGTACAAATAATGTAATCTGCAGAGATAATGTTACACCTTCTTCCTTAATTTACTGACTTATTTGTTGTTAATAACTAATTACTTTTGCTATTATCCTATACTATGTTGAATAGAAATGGGAGAAGTAGCATCATTACTTTGTTCATATTTATACACAAAACACTATTTTTTCACTGTTGAATGTAATGTTAGCTTTGGGCTTTTCATGTATGATCTTTGTTAAGTAGCATGACATATAAATTTTATGGAAGTTTTTTTTGTTTTATAATCATGAACAGCTTTGAGTTTTGTAAACTTTTTTCTGAATCAACTGAGGTGATCATGTGGTTTTGGTCTTTCATTCTGTTAATAAGGTATATTACATTATTTCATCTTCAAATGTGAGATATCTGTGCATCTCAATCAAAAATCTCATATGCCCATGATGTGTAATCTTTTCTATGTGTTTTTAAGTTCAGTTTGCTATTTTGTTCAGAATTTTTGCATTAATTTTTCATTAAGGATATTGCTCTGTAGTTTAGATCTCTTTTTTGTTTTTTTTCATTTAGCATTGGTGTCAGGGTAAGGGTGGCCACATAAAACAAATTTAGCAATGCTTCCTCCTTTTCAATATTTTGGTGAAGTTCGAGAAGGATTAATGTTAATAATTTTTACATTTTTGTTTTTACAAACGGGGTACATGTTTTTATTTCTATGGTTGTACACAATGTAGACTCATACCATTCATGTGATCATACATGTACATAAGGTAATGATGCCTGTCTCATTCCACCACCTTTCATACCCCCGCCCCCTCCTCCCTCTCATTTCCCTCTACGTAATCTAAAGTTCCTCCATTCTTCTCTTACTCCCCACTCCCCCCACTCCCATTATATATCATCATCCACTTATCAGGGAAAACATTCAGCCTTTGTTTTTTTGGGATTGGCTTATTTCACTTAGCATGATATTCTCCAATTCCATCCATTTATCTGCAAATGCTATAATATTATTATTCTTTATGGATGAGTAATATTCCATTGTGCATGTATACCACAGTTTCTTTATCCATTCATCTGTTGAAGGACATCTAGGGTGGTTCCATAATCTAGCTATTGTGAAGTGAGCTGCTATAAACATGTTTTTAAAGATTCTTCCATAAGGAATCTGGTCTGAAACTTTTCTTTGTTAAAAAGTTTTTTATTAGTGATCGATTCAATCACCTTATAATTTATGAGACTTCTTAGATTTTACTTTTATTTATGACTTAATCTTGATATATTTTATGTTTCTAGAAATGAATCTATTTCTTTTGGGCTTTCCATATTATAGATGCATAATGGTCATGTATTTGGTTGCTTTTCATGTCACTGCATCAGCTGCAATGTTTCTTTCATTTCTGATTTTTATTATTTGATCATTACTTCTTTTTTCCTAACAAGTTAAAGAGCTAATTTTTTTTTTACTTTTAAAAACAACTCTGATTTTAGTTGACTTTTTCAACAATTTTATACTATACTTCATTTATTTATGCTCTAATCTTTATTATTGTCTTCTCCTAATTTTATATTTTATTTTTTCTTCTTTCTTGGGGCATAAAGTTAGGCTGTTGATTTGAGATTTTTCTTTTCTTGTTTTCTTTTCTTTTTCTTTTTTTTTTTTTTTTTTTTTGGTACCAAGGATTGAATCCAGGAGTGCTCAACCACTGAGCTACATCTCCAGTCCTTCTAATTTTTTTATTTTGAGGCACAGTCTCACTAAATTACTAAAAGCCTTGTTACATTGCTGAAGCTGACTTTGAACTTGCCACTCTCCTTCCTCAGCCTCTGGAGCCACTGGTATTACACGTGTGTGCACCCCACCTGGCAATTGATTTTTTTTTTTTTTTCATTTTTAAATGCATTTATTGCTATGAACATTTTTCTGAGAACAGTTTTTAATGCAACCTATATCTTTTGGTGTGAAGCACTTTTGAATTTGTTTATTCAAGATAATTTCTAAATTCCCTATGAGTTTTTTCTTTGACCATTGGTTGTTCAGTTGTTTGTTAACTTCTTTATATTGTTTTCATTTTTACTTTTGCTGTCGATTTTTGGTTTCACTCCATTGTGGTTGGAAAAGATAGTTGGTATGATTTTAGTCTTATTAAATTTATTAACACCTTCTTTATAGTTCAATATATGACATATTCTGTACAATGTCCCATATATGCTAGAGAAGAATGAGTGTTCCTTTGCTGCACAGACTGTTCTCTGTTTGCATTTTAGGTCCATCAGAGTGTGTTCCTGCTTCCTGTTTTATTAATGAAGTTTTGTCTAATTGTTCTATTCACTAATGAAAATTGTGTATTAAAATCTCCTATAAATATTCTGTGTATTAAAATCTCCTATAAAATCTCCTATAAATATTCTGCTTGCTTTTCCCTTCAATTCTGTCAGATTTTATTCCATACATATGGGTGTGCCCTATTGTTAGGTATATATATTTTTAATTATTATATCTCTCTTGTGAATTGACTCTTTTATCACTGGAATTTGTTCTTCATCTTTTGTGATGGTTTTGACTTCTGGTCTAATTTGATATAAATATGACCATCTGGTTCTCTTTAGTTTGTCTTTGCATGGAATATCTTTCTCTGCCCTATCAGTTTCAGTCTTCATTTCCTATTTTCTAAAGTGACTCTATGGTAGACAATATACAGTTGACTTCAAAAAAATTATTTATATCATCTATAACTTTTGATTGAGATATTTATACCATTAATTACTTATTGACTGGATTACCTTATTGTTACTATTTTGTACATTGTTTTCTGTATATTTTGCATGTACATTGTCTCTCTTTCGCTCCCCTGCTGTCTTCTTTAGTGTTTAGCTGAAATTTAATTTGACATGATTTGATTATTTATTCATTTTATTTTCCATATTTTGTAGAGATGTTTTTGTTGTAAATACAATGGAGAAAACAAAACTTTTTCTTTTAATCTCAAATATAACGGAAATTAATACTTGAAAACTTGTCTTATGTACATAAAATTAAGATATATGTACTTTATAAAGAAAATGTGTGAATATACATAATGGAATATTACTCAGCCATGAAGAAAAATGAAATTATGACATTTACTGGGAAATGGATGGAACAAGAGAATAGCATGCTAAGTGAAATAAACTAGTCTCAAACAACCAAAATATGAAGTTCTCTCTGATATGTGGATGCTAACTCACAACAAGGGAGGGTGAGAGGGGAAGAATAGAAGTCTACTGGATTAGACAAAATGGAATGGAGGGAAGGGAGTGGGGAGGGGAATATGAAGGACAGTAATGGTAATTGGACATAGCTCTCCTATCCTCATATTTGAATACACCACCAGGGTAACTCTACATCAGGTACACCTACAAGAATAGGATCCTAATTAGAATAAATTATACTTCATGTGTGTATAATATGCCAAAATACATTTCACTCTCATGCATATCTCTAAAGAACAAATAAAAAGAAAATATGTTATACAAAATCTGTGTATTTCATGATTTCAAATGAATTCATGTGCTTTTTGATTTAGGATTTGGGTGCCATAAATAATGTTTACTGTTAAAGTTCATATATTGAAGTCACACAGACCAATTTACACCGTTAATTCAATGTCTTACTTTCTGTAATCCAAGATGTTGATTTATAGTTTTCAAGTTTAGGTTCTTTTTTTAAAAAATAAAAATGAGTATATCTTTCCTAAAAGGATATTGTAAATGTTCATGAACAAATATATTTAAAATATATAGGATGGGGGCTGGGGAGATAGCTCAGTTGGTAGAGCACTTGTCTCACAAGCACAAGTCCCTGGGTCCAATCCCCAGCACTGCAAAAAAAAAAAAAAAAAAAAAAAAAAAAAAATATATATATATATATATATATATATATACATGATGAACAGTACAAAATAATAATAATTATAATAATATATACATACTGATCTCTAATAAGGATATGTGTGAAGGTCAATGTTATTTATTTATTTTCTTTTTTTACTTATCATTTAAAGTAAAATAAGTTCATATTTGGAAAGAGTTAAAATATTCCTTCAAGAATAATCACATTTTAAGAAAACAGTTACTTGGGAAAATGAAATTATAGTGGTATATTTATTCATATATATAAAAAATCATTAAAACATAAATTTCTAATTATTATTCACATATACTATAAAATGTTTCAAATATTCATAACTAACAATGATTTTGAATTAAAGATTAAAGAAATACTAATGAGTTATTAACTTTAAAATCAGTGAGAGTGCTCACAAAGGTAAAGATCTAAATCTGTGTATGTATATTTATGTTTCTGGATAAGCATATATACATACACATTCATCTCTATTCATCTTTATGAATAAACTTTTTCTTAATAAATAAAGACATTTTAGAATATTTTATAGGTCTAAGGTCCTAGAATGGGGAATCAATAGAACTTCCCCTGAGGATTGTCTAGTGTCAGACTTCATTTTATTTGTAGCATTTTCACACTTAAAATTTTGAAAAGTAAAATTCAAGAAATCAGTTTTTTTCCTACAAAAAAAATCCTAGAATTTGTTCCTTATTTTGTCTTTTGTTTATTTGATATCAAAGTAAAATGCATTTATTCTTTATTAAAGGCAGTATATATTTATGAGTTCAATTAGATAAAGTTCTATTCTTTAATAACAACCTGGAGAGACCTCAAGTGTCTTTTGAAGATCGCACCTGTATATCAACATTAGATATTTGAAAGAACACTAACAGAAGTTTCCATTCTTATTTAGGAATCCAAATATGATAACTATAGGACAAAAAGAGAAAATACTTAATTTTTTTACTCTTGCTTTTTCTTTATTTTATGTGGCCTGGCTTGATAGTAAATGTTGGAAAACAAAACCATTGATAATGAAACACATAAAATCAAATTATACATATGTATGTTAGTTATATGAGTATGATTATATACTTACACATACACAAGTGAGTGTGTACACATGTGAATAATTCAAATAGTTCTCTGCTTGTTGTTATGAATTATATTTGTCTGTTAACTAAAACAGATAAAAAATCAGGCACAGAATCCAGTATTTACTATCATTCATGGTAAACTCATATAAGTATGCATGCATGTACATATGTTTACATGAATAATATTGTCATTATAAAGATACACACAGGGAAATCATTAAGAAAAATAAACCATGATTTCCTCTGGTCATATAGCAAAGATGTTTATACTAAGAAAAAAAAAATCAAGCATCTTGCTCATCTCCTGGGCCACTTTAATGAAGATAGCTGTATTATTTTTTTGTATCACTTATATTTTCATATTCTATGAATTATTAATGCATCAAAAACATAATGAAAATTTCATGGGGAGAATAGAAAATGTTTCTGGACTCACCAGTCAGAAACATAGTCTTCAGAATAGTGAGTTGCAAAATCTACTTTTTCATTTTAAACGCTTATATTCTGAAGGCAGAATATTATGGTAAAATTTAGTTAATTCTACTTATTTTTTAGTGCCTAAGCATGCTATAGGCCTGTTCAAATTGTACACAGTAATACTAAAAGTATGGCTAAGGTTTATAAGTTTTTCTCAACATTTATTCCCTTCTGATTAGCTATAAGCAAAGTAAATGCTAGTAAGTTATATTAAATAACTTAATTGGTTTTATTATTATCTGGTTACATTTTTGTGACCATATTAAAGATTAGTAGTTTAAAAGCTATTATAAACTTATTCAGAAATATAATAAAATTGAAATGGGAAAAACATTAGGTTCAAATTTACCCAGTTATATTAGTTAAAAAGAGCATTTTACTTACTATCATAATATATAATCATATTACTTTATCTATATCTTCTTTTCTATATGAGCATTCAAAAACATGTCTATATCTGTATTTAGATCTATGCACATACCTCATCCACAACAAACCAACTGATAAAATCAGGAACCAGATTACTCTGTATGAAATACAAAATGTAGCATTAGAAAGAAATGTAGGAAATGATATACAAAGCAAAGATAAAAATGTAATGGAGGGTTATAAGAAGATGGCAGTTTTATGTATTTCTTTTATCTTTTTATTCAAAAAAATCCTAGAGTTAAAGGATTTCATGAAGTGCCAGACCTCTATATCCTTCTCCTTATGAAGTGCTACAAAATTTATAATGTTTTTTAGTTTTGTGATATAAATATTGCATGTGAATGATTATTTATGTTAACTTTATGTATTATATTAAAAGTACCTTTTTAATATGAAAGCATTCCTTTAAGAATGAAAGTGGAATTTATAATATGAAAGATACAGTACTAAAAGAAGAAAGAATTGTCCAGGACAGATTTGTACTATACTTCTACAAATACAGTTTTCATTTTAAAACTTATACCCAGCCAGAGATTATATTTCCCATCCTTACTTGTGTCTAGAAGGAGCCACACAACTAATTTTTAGTTAATGGATTGTGGGGGGAACTTACATACAGAGTTCTTATGACTGGTTCATAAAAATCTTTGGTGCTATCCTTCATGTTCTCTTTACCCATTTTCTAACTGGTTTTAGGCATCCAATGTGACTTTAAGAATGAATACTGCTAATAAAGGAGGATTCAACTAGGTTCCTGAGTAACTGAGGCAGAATAAGCCTGCTCCCCAATTACCTGCTTTGAGTTGGACTTCTAGTGAAGGAAATTTAAACATTCATTACGGTAAGCAACTGATATTTCAGTATTGCTCATTATAATAGCTAGTGTTACTGAAATAATGCAAAACTTAATGTATGTTTGATATGTAAATAGTTTTAAGAGAAAACAGAATGACAGACATAGGAGCTATAGCCAGAATAACTGGTTGCAAATTTTAACTCTGTCAATTGCTAGTTGCATAACTGAAAAAATTCAATTTCTTTGAATGACAACTTTTTCTTTAAAAAACATCAGCAGTAGTGCTGGGTACTGGGTTGCACATCTGTAATCCTGAGGCAACATGATGGAGAGTTCAAAGCCAACCTCAGCAACAGCTAGGCTCTAAGCAACTCAGTGAGACCCTGTCTCTAAATAAAATACCAAAAAAGGACTGGAGATGTGATTCAGTAGTCGAGTGCCCCTGAGTTCAATCCCCAGTACCAAAAAACAACAACAAAAAACAACATCAGTAGTAATACTGCTATTGCTACTAATATCACATACCTCAAAGCTCTTGAGTTTATACTCAAATATACTAATTACTATATATGTATTATCTATCATTTCCTCTCCTGCCTAGCATTATTCTATTTTTAAAGACTACAGAAGTACTCAAGCTGTTCCAGGAAATAGGAATTTTGTGAAAGTGAATACCAATATTTAGTAGAAATACTTTAAAAACAGGCGAAACCTGATGGAAATTCTGAGAACAGCTATTTTATTAACTGAAACAGTAGGGAAACCTACTCTTCTACCTCTTCACCAATACCTTTTCTGCTGTATTGTTTTGCTAATTCATTATGCATTTAGCCCTTAAGAAATTTCTCACTAATAAAATATGCACAGCTTTCCAGTTGTTCCAACCATCACTAACCAACGCTTATGCTTTGCACCTAAGGTCAACGTCCTAAAGGAGATAGTCTGAATGGCTCCACATTTCCATCCCACTACTGTAACAAAAACAGACATTTGTATACACATCTACTTCTGCTGTAAGTGTGCTAGATTTGGAAATTCCCTATTTATCTTTTCTTCATCAACGTTTACTGAAAATAGACTCAATTCAGTCCCTTATTGGTTATTGTGTTGAGAGTTAGTGTGTGTAGGCATGAAAAATGAAATAACCCTCTATCAAAAAGTCACAAATTTAACTACTGAATTATAGGAAAAATTGTCAATAATCTTGATAGAAAATTAGTACTAGCAAGATAGGGTGTAGTTCTGTCCTCTTCTGGGTTCCATACTCATATTCTAAACTCACTGTAGGGCATCTCTGCCTGAAATAATTTTGTTTGCTATGTTTACTTTTTGCTCCATTTCTTTGCCTGGTGAACTTCATAATAGATTCACTTCTATTTTATGTTTCTCTCCTGTAACTAGATATGGCAGTAAGAGCTCCTGTCTATAACATAAAAATCACTCAAGTTACTCCATGAAGTCGATAACATGCCTGCTTTCTCCACTCTTCTAGTATCTAATGATAAAGGAAAATATTTCATTTATCTTTAAAGCCCTCCCCAGTACAATGATATATGACATGAAACAACTTCTTAATATCCATCAGTAAATTAATCAGATGATATATTGTTTGGATCCATGTTCCCTAAATCATACTTGCGGTAACACAGTAATAGAGATAATATCTCATAGAGACTAATCCTCTCACATTGAAAAAAGTTGACAAAACTTGATACGGAGAATTGTTTAATCTGGTGTAATCTTCAGAATTTAATTACATACAACTTTCAGTTTCTTAATGCTTTTCTCTGAAGTTTGAATTCTTAAAACTGTAAAGGTAGGAAACATGTTATATAATATCATTTGCTTCTAATTCCTGGGAGAAACAACCACTCAACTCTTTTAAAAAAAAAAGTGAAAATTAAAACTAGTGTTGTGTAAACAAAACTAGGAAAACAAAGTGTGCTGATAGTGATGATGCTGGTGGTGATAATGGAGCTGGGGAGGGCCGCGTCAAATGACTGATTCATTGGTCAGATATCCACTTAGTTTAGAGAATAAAAAATATATGGATAAGTATATGAACAATATATATGTGATTATTTGTAGTGTATAGAAACTCACCTCATAAACTATTTTGTCTCAGGAAGAGAAACTTTGCATTGATTTGATGATGACTCCCATATAGTTTATTCTCCTGAACATTAGCCTTCTTATCCTTCACTGTAACCTACCAGCAAGAACACAAATATCACCTCCAGTGGAAACTTGGACATGTGACAAAGTAACTGATTCTCCAGAATAGCAAATTGTCATGCACTCTTTTATATGTTATACCTCTTTGTCTCTTATTGCTGTTAACCCAACACCAAAACCATTTTTATGAAATGGATTTCATAAGAAAGTATCAAGGCAAGAAAATATCAAAATATTACCTAAACACCATTTGGTAAGGTTCGACTGATCCAAGGCTCAAACCCAGGCTTGCTTCGTTGGTGTCTAACACCTTTCCTCTCTCTGCAAGATATTCTACCTCTTAAAAAGAGGAAATAATTACATCAAGTTACAAAATATAGCCAAACTCTGAAACGAGTCAGGGTTGTGAGGTCAGAAGGCTGTACCTCTATCCAGTGTATTTAATAACTTTAAAATTAATTTATTTAGCAAGAATAAAGCATTATTTTTCCTATACTCTAAAACTGCTGTTACAAGGATAAAGGAATTATTAAAAAGCAAAAAATCAGGTAAATAAATCATTATCAATGTACCTAGACTGTAATTACTACTTTATTAATGCAAACTGTCCTTATGGTAGTGTTCACATTTTATTTTTTCATTTTATCTTCATCGTTTTAGAGAGTACTATTCCTTATATTTAGGTTTGCTATTTCAAGATTTAAAAATAAGCAAACAAAAACTGCAACCCACACATGCACACACAAGATTGGTTTATTTCTTTTTCTTTTGACAACTGCCAACCAAACATGGAAAAGTCTTCCTAAGCTTTCCATATCCCAGGCACCTTTGACTATATTTGTCCTACTTGTATCTTGAACAATTTGGATCCAAACCATTTAATAATAAGTAAGGTTAAAAATTAAACTTTGAACAAATAGCTTTATCCATGTGTTTTCCTGATATATACAACTACTTTAAATTTATTTAAAATTATTTTTGCTATAATTCAGATTTTGAAGCTCTCATGAAAAAAAGGAATGGTCTTCAAAGTCAATGTGGATCACTCCTAATAAGTTTTGATTCAGGAGGCAGGTACATAAGAGATTTTTTAATTTAAATTCTGACATTAAAGGTAGAGAGTGCTTTTATTTGTGATTTCATATGGTTTCACTGGAAAATAAAAATGAATACTACTCCATCATTTTGGCAGACACTTTAATGCCAGCCATTTAGCTATCTTCCTGAAATGGAATGCTGCCTGACCTTTACTCTTTCCACCAAAAAGAAATTGTAAAAGCCCAACAAAAATGTAATTTTCTGGCTTTACAATAGGTGAGGAGAGAGAAGAAAAAAATGAAAGTAGAATCTGAAAATACAGTAGGATAAAGTAGTATAGGGTAGAGGGTGTTTTTAGACATATATGAGAGATGACTATTTTTACTGATAACATATCTTGTGGTAAAAACTCAAAATTTCATATTTTATAACAGGTGATAGATTTTATTAAAAAAATGAATACTGAAAATACTAATTTTATCAAAGATATCCACACAATACGGCAGTTAACCAATAATTCCAAATAATTTCAAGGTAACTTGTTAAAATATTTGGGTGATAGAGAAGTAGATCATTGTTACAATGCATGCTTAATGAACACAGGGACCTGGGTGAAGTCCCTAGACAAAAAATAAATGAATAAAATTTAAAAACAAAACCGACATTGAGAAAATTATCTCAGTTTTGAAGTCTCATGTTAATACATCATTATATGAAGACCTAACTTATAGAAACAATGATAGAATGCTGCTATTTCAAAATATTATTTAAATATCATATATAATAATTCAAGGTATTTTAAGATTGTGACTTGGAAAGTCATATTATATATTAGACAGTTTGGGTGATTGTTAAAATGATTTCATTCTTACTTTTTCCAATCTTTGTGCTTATTTTTATTAAACATATAATATAGAGCTTATGGGAAAACCTCTTCAGTTTTTGATAAAAATATGCTGCATTACAGTCATGATATTTTTATTAGGAAAATGTTTTTAAAGTGATAGTAAGTTAATTCCATAAAAGTGGATCAGCCAACTTTATGAAATGAGTTAAAAATTAGAATTAGTATTTTCATTTCAAAAATACAAAAGATAAAGTCTGATAGTTTCTAATTGGGCAAATGTAATTCCTCGGTATATATCCTGAGCTTTATTTTTGAAGTTCATCCTATAGCTGCAACAACTGAAAATGGTGTCTTAAAGACTCAGTTTGTCTAAATTGTGTTTCTATATTTATATGTGGCACTAATATTATAAGCAGGCTTACCTCCACTTTTCACATTTATAGAAGAAGTTTGGCACTTTGAAAACAATGAATCATTGAAGAGGAACACATAATAATGAGACTATGATTTACACACAGTTATTTTCTGAATGGCTTGAAGCATAAATTCCTAAATTATTCCAGTTTGTAGCGTATTTCCTTTTTTGGGGGTGGTACTGGGGATTGACACTGGACCACTGAGCCACATCCCCAGTCCTATTTTGTATTTTTGTTTAGAGACAGGATCTCACTGATTTGCTTAGTGCCTTGCTATTGCTGACCCTTGCTTTGAACTTGAAATCCTCCTGCCTCAATCTCCCAAGCCGCTGGGATGTATGCCACCATGCTCACCATGCTCACCATATAGCATAATATTTCTAATAAGAAAAAATGTGTAGGGACTGGGGCTGTAGTTCAGTGGCAGAGCACTTGCCTAGCATGTGTGAGGCACTGGGTTCAATCCTCAGCACCACATAAAAATAAATAAATAAAATAAAGACACTGTGTCCATTTAGAACTAAAAATATTAAAAAGAAAAAGAAAAAGGGGCATACATTAGCAGTTATTTACAGGTGGAAAATATGAAATAAAGTTCAATAGTGATTTGTTTAATATTAACATAATTGGATTTCTAATGATAGGTTTGTTTTTAATGGACTAATACTCCTCCTGGTAACAAGGGTAATGCTAGAAAAATATGGAACATGATTTTTGAAGGCACTGGAAAAGAGGCCAAGTACACACTAGAGTAAATATAACCCTCTCAGAAATGAACACATGGTATGAGATCCACATTTACCTGGTAGTTTCCATAGAGCACTGCCTAGCTAACAACCTGAAAGAGCAAATGCAGTGTAAGCAGAAAGCAACAGTTTTATTGGTGTACAGAGTCAGAGGATAGAGGTTGGAACAACCAGAGGCAAGGGAAATTAAGAGGGAGCTCCCAGGGGATGAAGCCACAAAGAAGAAAAAATGAAAATCTACCCCAAACTCCCCTCTATCTTTTACTTTTCCCTGCACTAGAAATGCAAGAATCCCAGGGAAGAAACAGGGTTAGGAGACTATAAAAGCCAAGAAGATAATTAGCTGCCCACTATAACGAAGAGAAACTTTGAAGTCTGAAAATCACGAAGTTAAAAGGGTTTGCCAGCTATTTTAAACTTTTTATAGCATTGAAAGAATCATAACTTAGAAGTAAGGGCCACATTCCAACACACACACTAACAAAGAATAAAACTATGCCTGCAGAAAGTAATGCTGAACTTCCAATAACCAGCTTCTAGAAAAAACTTAACATTCTCCTGGGGGGAAAAAAAAAACCAAGGCTATTACATATTCATAAAATATCAGTAAAAAATAGGAGTTTATTAGACATGCACAAAGCAGGAAAATATGACCCACAGTCAAAAGAATAAGTCAATCCAAAAAGACTAAAAGGAAACCCAAATGTTGGACTGAGCAGAAAAGTTTTTTTTCAATAACTGTAAATATTTTAGAGAATGTATAAAAAGATATTATAACCATTGAAAATGTAAGAAACTTGTGAATTGAAAAAGAGAACTAGATGAAAATCACAAAATTGAAAACATGTATGAAGTTATGTTGGTTTGAATTAAGAGCAGATTTGAAATATGCAAGAAGAGATCAATTAATTTGAAGAGATGGATAGAAATCATTCTAACTTAAGTGTATAGAAAAAGAATTAAATAACTTCTAATACATAACCTAGGTGGATCCCCAAAACACTGGAATTATGGTTACAGAATTGTAATCATTTGTGAAACTCATGACAATACACTTAAAAACTGCCTTGTGTGAAAATCATTTTACAATTAGCAAAATCTAAAAATCAATTATTGAAGTAATAACTATATTCTAAGACTCCTCAATTCTCAGCATGTTTTTGCTAATTTTATAGAAACTGTGTTCAAAAGTAGTATGGAGTGATACTGAAACACTAATCTGGATGATAGTTGAAATACCTTAAATTTCAATCTCTATCACTACAATGAATTAGAAAGAAAATTTACCACTCTGAACTTCAGTTTCTGAATCTGTGAAGAAACAAAGTATTTTGTTGTAAGCTACTGTGCATTGTTATTTCTTTTAAAATATATGAAGAATCATATGTATTTCTAACAGACTATCATGCTTTCCATAATTAGTGGACTAGCCATTCACAAAGGGAAAAATTGAAAATCAAATCTGGGTTCTGTAATTCATCCAGTCTACTTCATGCCATTGACAGATCATTATAAGAGTCACTAAACTCAAAGTACAAGAAATAGACAGACATTCAGATAATCTTCTAGCCAGAAAACACCATAATTTTATAATATTTCTAAAGCACATACAGATTTGATGTTCCTATACAAAGTAAATCAAATACATATGGAAGCTAGAAATTAATAACATCCCATGTTATGAAACTATTCTAAAATATGTATGGGATCTTTCAGGATAAATTGACTAGAAATCATAATAGTGACAGAATCAAATTCATGAAGATATGCGGTCCTTCTACATCATTTCCAGATTCCGTATTTGCAAATTCTCCTGTGTGCTAAAATTTATTTGTAACCAACTCCACCCACCCTCCCACACACACAAAAAGAAAAGATGCAGAGTACTGAAAAAGGTGAGTTGCTTTACTGGCATGTTCCTAGTTTTGGTCCAGTGAGTCATCACTCAGTCTCATACAGACAATGATCAGTAAATGGTGACAGTAGGGGGCAGTAGAGGGTCCCACAAAAGCTCTGGCTCTGGGGCCAGCTGGGTGGTGTTTGAATCCTAACTCTGGCAACTATTGTGGGGAGGGGGCTTCAAGTCACTTAACACATACTTTTCTTTCTGTTTTATAAAATAAAAGGAATAGAGTCAACCAATATAAAATGTTTTTAGGATTTACGAAAATAATCTTTGTGAAAACATATTTTCCTCCCAGGAGCAATGATTTGATATTTGCTAAATCAGTGACTTCTTATAACCCACCCACTATAAATAGCAAAGTCTACTGTACATGTACTTTAAATATCTCATTACTGTTACTCTAATTTTTGAAATACAGATTTTCCTAATGTCCAACATCAGTATATGTTGAAAAGTTTCTTGCATTAGATTCCAAATTTATTGAAAAATGTCTTCATGGTATTTAATTTATTTTGCATAAAACACTGTGGCACAAGTGGATATTTAGTGAATAAAATTTGAAGTTGTAACACATGTAAAAAAGAGTGAGAATTACCAAGAAAGTCCTCAAAAAAGTAAAAACATAGTAATATGACAAAAATACATTTCCCTTGGGATGCTGCATCCGGTGTACAAAATGGCCTTCAAATGTTTATGTAATTGTTGTCAAATCTACTGAGTATTTGAGTGTGCACTTTTCCACTTTCCTGTAAGACAGGGTTATTTTCAGCTAAAAGACTTATGTCTATAATCTTACCACAAAAAATAAAATCACTCATTCTATTTACCTCTCCCTAGGGGGTTTTTAATATTGCTTTTACAGGTAGCAGGGTTCATCCTCTACCAAAAATATAGACAGCCATATTTATCTCAACCATCTTCATAAAAGGGTTTCCATGGATACAGAAATTTTTTTTCTGGACTTATTTTTTTTTTTTTTTTTTGAGTCACCCAAATATTACCACTAGAGTACTAGAGGACTGGGGCCAGCAGGAAATTCAGAAAGCACCCAGGATTTCAGTTGCTTCCTTTTAGTTTTATATTTTGCTTACTAGCACAGAGAATACTAGTGCTGTTTGTTTCCTCTTGCATCTGAGTTTTGATTTTGGACATGGTCTTGAAACTTTCTAGTACTGCCATCTGTTCAGTTATTGCTGAAATTTCAGATATTTGTGACTCTAAATTGCATTGTACAGAAAGTCTTTGAGAACTTGACAAACTCAAAATGCCTTTCTTCAGTCATTCTAAACTGGTGATGTTTCACTCTGTGGAATATATAACACTGTCAAACCACATCTGAATGCAGTTCCCTCACATTCTTAATTTATCAATGCATATAACTACTATCATTTCAACTAATTATCCATCTGTTCACTTCCATTTAGTCTTCCTTTTACTTAAGGCTGTGTTCATTAATGAATTGACCCAAGTCTTCTTTTATTGACACTCAAAATCCTCATAGATATATCTGCTGATACGTGTTCAGATAGACAAGTGATACAGTCCTTGCCTAAATACGTGGTGTATTTAGTGTGTGATTCCGTGTGTCGGTGGCTATAGTGATGATCATTAAAACTTTCTAACATTTAAACTTCTTAGTCCTGATGATATCATGATATTTTTTTTAAAAGAGCCTATTCTTTGCGTTTATGATCTATGAAGGGAGACCCTCAGCAAGTGAGGAGTTTTACCAATATATGATGAGAAAGTATTCTTTAAGAAGTTGACGTATGAGGGAAGTTGGAATTATTCCCTGGAAGAAGTGAAGATTGATGTACAATCTACAGAAAGAATAGGAATTAAGTTGGTGAGAAGGGATTTAGGAAGTGTCTTCCTAGAGAGAACATGTATAAAAGCCCTAGGGTTGGAAAGATAATTTGAGTAAGTTAATTTAGGCTACAGAGTTACACATGAATCACATTATTCAGAGTATTCTTCTTCATATTAAAAATTTACTTACTATTTCTAAGTGAAATAAGATGTTAATAAAGGGTTGTTAAGAACTACGAAGCATTATAAACTTATAATCCTCATTTGAAACAAATAACAACAACAAAACCCTCTACTTTAATAAGGTACAATTTATCTTCAGTGAAATTCAATTTTAGGAGTTTTGACAAAGGTTTATGCCTGTCTAATACTCACTGCAAGAGATACAGGACATTTTCATCACCTTGGGATACATCCTTTACTCCTGTGGGTCCTTGCTCCACTGTAGACCTCATATGTTGAGATTTTTTTCCTACAAACTGAATAATACAGTATGTGCTATTTTAATTCTTGTTCTTTTCATTTAGTATGTTTCTGAGTATCAGCCATTGTGTTGTGTGTATAAATAATCCATAATATTTTTATTGCTTAGTAGTATTTTAAGAATAAAATATAATTTGCCTGTTAGCTCACTTGCTAGTAGGTATGTGGGTGGTTTCTTGTTTAGGATTATTATGAATAAATCTGATATAAATATTTTTGCACAAATATATTTATAGCATACATTTGCATTATTTTTGAGTCAATACCCCAAAGGCGGAACTCCTCTGGAGTCATTCTATTTTTGTAAACTCTAATCGTGGTCATACTTTTAAAGTGAAATTGGATCACATAATTTAAACTCTAAAATTTTCACTTTTCACTCAAAATCCAGCTTCTGAAACTGTACGGGTTTTGCTTCCAGCTACATATTCAGTCTCTGCCTTGTCACCTCCTGCTCTACCCACTGTGCTTTCATATCATTGCATCTCTTTCCTTTTATCATAAATTGTTTCACACCTAGGGTCTTTGTGTCTGGTGATTCACTTCCATGGATGCTTTACCATCTTATTTACATCTAACTTTAATGCTATCTCAGCCAAAGGATTGTCCCTCCCTTAGATCACAACAGTTTAACTTTCTTTCATTGTATTTTTTTTTACCTGGTCTACTTCTTGGTTGGTTGTGTGTTGGTTTGTCATATTTCACCTACTAGAATTAGAGCTCTATACTACAAAAGATATTGTATACATTTTTTACTATTCTATCTTTAGTATGCATGACATATCTTGGATTACAGTTGTTATTGATGGGTTAGTATGAAAGCCCCGGATAAACAGCATCAGCTGACTCAATTTGTGACTGAAATGCTCAAAAGTACCCACAATATGGTTGTGCATTGATGATGTCTTCCTCAGTAAGTTTTCTTCCTCACACTCTTGTGGTGTAGACAAGTACTCTATTGAAATGAAAGTGTAAACTTACCATCTTCATTTTAATATTGGAATCCCTCTCCTGAGTGTTTTAAATTGGGATTCAGTTGCCCAGCACAGACTATATTTCTCTGACATCTTTGTTACTAGATGTAGCGATGGGACAAATTTTCAGATAGTGAAATGTGAACACATTTCCAAAGACAAGTTATGTTCACCAGACTTTCACTCTACTCCTTCTAGCAGGTTGAAAAATGATAATGACTGAAATAACAGTGGGAGTTATGTGTTGAGGATGGCGGAGCTAAACTTTTAGCCCGGTCCCTGCAAATCAGCAGGTAGGAGAATCTTCTTACTAGCTCCACAATGTTATATAGGAGGAAAATATCCACAATTCTGTCCTACGTAGGTCATGGTATTTTAAGGTCTTTATCACAGCAGTTTGGCTCATATCTTGAATGATATCTTCTGAGAGAGTTATTTAATATCTTCTTTCCTCAAACCTTCAAGTCTTTGCCACCCTCATCCAATGGCCTCTGTTTTGTAAAAAAAAAAAAAAAAAGAACCTCTTAATCTTCCCAGATGTATTCTGCCCACATAATTCCACCTCTTCCTTCTCATGTGCAGCAACTATGGAACAGATTCTGGCTATAATCAAGGGCTGAGTCATTTTAAATGCTCTGCATAGCATCCTCTCATCAGAGACATTATTTCTGCATCCATTTTATCATGACTTTATTTCTTCAGTTTTTCCTCTATACTGTAGCACCTTGATTAAAAAACATGTGTCCAATATTTTCCTTCTTAAACAAAATTCAACCTTGTCTTCATCTCGGTTTTATCCTCGTTTCTCTGGCCTTCACCATACCAAATTTAAGAAGAAAATAATGTGCATGATCACACTTGCTGATCTTTTCTTAACAAACTACGAAGACTTCCTTCCCTGACACTATTGAACATGCACTAGATGAGCCGGCAAACAATATCCTTAAGACAAACCCAGTGGCTTACTGTTTTCTCATGTTTTAATCCAAGAAAACTTTGCAGTAGATGTAAACTATTAGTTAATTAGTATGTAACTTAATATGGAAATGAACTGAGTGTTTAACTTACAAATATACTTTTTAAGAAATAACTAAGTCTCATTTAATCACATTGGCTGATCTTCAATCACATGTGGTCAACTAGACGGACCATGCTCAAAATGGGTAAACACCAAGCTATACCCAGTCTAGCTGTTTTTGTACCCCATTTCTATTTTCTGTCCATAAATACTGCCTGCCCATATTGTAGAGTGTAGCACTACAAATTTCTTCTTGTTCTGAGGACTGCCTGATTTATTAATTGTTTTCTGCTCAATTAAACTGTTAAATTTAATTTTTCTTTTTTTTACTACCCAAAAAGTAAATAGACAAATATATACAAATATAAAATCCCTTTATATGCATGTATAAATATATATATGTATATCTTCCCATATGTGCTTATACAAATCCAAGTGCTATATTATTTTGTAACAGAACACTTCCCTACTCTCCTCCAAACATATTAGCTTCTTTTTCTTCACCTTATTATTTCTGTTTTATGTTGAACTTCTGAATTTTGGTAGAGAGGGTGGCTGACTTTTCATGCAGGCTCATTTTTATTTTTCATTTAAATCTGATTAATACTCATGGCTTAAAAAAAAATGGTTTTAATGCTGGATGTGGTGGTGTATGCCTGTAATTCCCGTGGCTCAGGAGTCTGAGGCAAGAGGATCTCAAGTTCAAAACCAGCCTCGGCAATGGTGAAGTGCTAAGCAACACAGTGAGACCCCGTCTCTAAATAAAAAATACGAAATAGGGCTGGAGATGTGACTTAGTAGTCAAGTGCCTCTGAGTTCAATCCCTGGCACCAAAAATACAAAACAAAAGAAAAAACAACAACAACAAAAAAAAAACAAAAAAGTTTTAGTGAGAATAGTTCTAGAAAAAAAATTAAAGAAACATCACACAGGGGAACATGATTGATTTGGAGAGATCTACATATGAAGGAGTAAGCAGGAACTAGCAGGCAGCAGGGAGGACAATTTTTATAAGAAAAGAAGGTATAGGATTTAAGGCATTACAGATTTGGAAGGTAATCAATCAAAATGCATTTGGAGGACACTTGGAAAAGTTGATACAAAAATAATGGATGAGAGTTTTGAAATAGTTGAATTCCTAAGAGAATGAACATGGGTAGAAACCAAAAGGTCAAGCTACATTAAAGAAGTAAATAAAAGAGTGAAGCATTAGGGCAGTATAATCAAAATTGTTTGGACTACAGTGTAAGAGGGATTCTTAAAGAAGCAGGTAGGAAAGGTGTGTGAGAGGAACCTCAGAGTAGGTGGCATCAACAGTAGTGAGAGCTTTTGAGTAAGATGGAAAGGTAAAGAGTACTCGTGAAGAATAGTTTGGGGATATCGGAAACTTGATTAATTATTGCATAAGGATCCCAGAGGACAAGGCTGACTGATTTCAGTCTAGGAGAGAAAGAAAGTTTGTTTCAAAGATAAGGAAGCACTCATCAATATGCAGATGATACTGAAGTAAAGTGAGGATGTGGTGTGGGATTTGGGGGTTTATGTTTCAGCAATGACTGATGAAAATAGGCTTGATGAAAACAGGTTTGATGGGCATGAGGGATGTAATATATAGTCTTTCTTGACTGTGGGTACTAAGTACTGTGGTCAGAAAACTGAGTTGGCTAGGCAATGGATCTCCTGAAACCACTCACTGAGTAAACTGATAATGGACCCAAAATTGGAGATGCTGATTGCCATGTGCACTGGATGATGACTGAGAAACTTTGCACTAGTGGGATATATTTAAGTCAATGAGGCATATTTGTTAGTAGTGACTTTATATTTGAATATATGAATTATAAATGGGTAGGTTCCTCTGTGGGTGATCTTATTGTAAGTATGTCTGTACATTATATCCATGAATTAGTCTGGAGTAGCTCAGCTAATTAAAGCAATGCACTTAGGAAGCCAAGTCTACAGGTTCATTTTCTGTGGGCACTTTTTATGTCTGTAGAATACACAGCACATAATAGGGCCTTAATAAATGTCCGTTCATTAAATGAATAAGTGAATAAAGAATGTAAGGGGCAAAGAAAGGTGTATGTGTTCAGAAATATCACTTCCTTTAAACATATTCATCATGATTAGAAATTTATACTTAAGGCAGTAAGGAAAATACTGTAAGAAAGCAAAACAGACAAGCAAAAATTATCACCATGCTCATCAAGTAACCAAAAGCACATTTTTCTAAGACAGTGTGAGTAAAAACACATAATGTTGAAAAAGAGACTAAATGCTCTTAATCCTTAAAATTCCCAATTCTCTAGTGCAGATATAATTTTTTATATAAATGTAAAATAAATATAATTATAAAATAATGTCATATAAAATAAAAACAACCAAAATTCTATTTTTAAATGAAAATTTAAAAATTATATTTAACAATAAAAATACTTAAGATAGCTGTTTTGTTAGTTATTACAGTTATTCTTACTGCTTTGAACTTTGTCAATATTTAAATGTTTCTATACATTTTCCAATGGGATATGTAAGCCACATAAAATAAAATTTAATCTTTGTGTTTAGAAAATTCTGTAATATTTAACGTAAACTCTACACCTCTAAAATATTTCTACCTGGCAAGTTACATGAGTAGAGTCTATCTTCATGCTTCATGAGTTGAAACATAAATGCACATATACATTGATTTTTTCAAAGAAAGTAACATTTAAGAAATAATGTAGAGTTAAAAAGTCCATTTACAATTCTTTGAAAATGGAAGTAGTTTTAATTTTTAGTTTTTTTGAACTTTTCTTTGTTATTTTAGTAGAAATTATAATAAATATTTTGTGTTCCACTTGTTTTTATGATGATGTAACTATGTTAACATTATTTGATTATACAGTATTCCATGTATTCATCTGAACCAAGTGGATTCATTGAATCCTTATACACTAATCTAAGTACACAGATTATAGAGGTAACAGGGAACAAGTTCCCAATATTATTTTCATCAAACAGTTCCCTCATAGGAAAATATGTTGTTCACAATTTGTAAAAGAGAATATACGATTATCAAAGCCCATAGTCTATATTTGAAGGTATAGATATAATATATGTAGTAATATAAACATGTATATAAAAGATACATATATATATATATACTTTTCTAAAGATTTTTACTTAACTTTACCATAAATATTAGATTACTCTGACTTCATTTCATTTGAAAGAAAAAATTTTACTTTTTAGGAAACCTGTTTATTAAATCTAAAATTAAGCAAGGAAGCAAACAAAAATTTACCCTATTCTCAGGCCTAGCGGAAAAGACAAAAAGGGGAGTTTTTAAAGGCACAAAGAGTTTTAGATTTGTTAGATCAAAAATTTCTAGAGATCTTTTCCACAAATATGGAACATCCACAAAAGTAGTGAAATGCAGTCTTAGATTAGATGGTAAACTTTATGCTGCCCTTTTAACACATACATGCACACGTGCACACACACACTGTAGCAAAGAATCAAATCTCAAGTATCACTGAATTGATTTCAGACTCTAAATTCTTTTTAATAATGGGAAACTGAGTAATACCCTGTGTCTTCCTCTATGAAACATTTTTATGTTCACGTATAAGCCAGACTGTCGTTTTTCTACATCTGTTACTGTGCAGGTCTATTCATTAAAATGCCTTGTTTAGTCGACCAAAAGGTTTATTGGGTTCAGTTCTGCCCTTTGTTTTAACAGATGAACTGTGTTATATATGCCAGAAGTTTTTTTATGCTTTACTTATGAAACTTAAGTGTTTACATGTACAAAAGAACACACTGTTGCATTCTGCCGCAGAGCCATTTAAAAAAAAATAATTAAATCATCTGTAGCTCATCACTTTCCTGGTCAAAAACAAAGAACAAAATCTTGAGATATTGAATAGACAATCCATCAAATACACCCAAAGGCATGAGGTTTTCTCAAAGCCATTTCCTAATCAAGGTAGTAGCTGTTATCGTTGAACCTCTTTCCTGTTTTATCCTTTGGCATGAAATGTCAGGTGCAAAAGGCATTAGCCTCCTGAGGGACTCAGTATGGTCATTTCAGTTTCCTAATTAGAAGAAGCTGAGAGTTACCATTAAAACAAGTGTCATGTTACACAGCAAAGCTTTTACGATTTCTCATAGAGGGTTCCTTTAGTAACTCCGTGATTTCACTTAAAAGAAACTCAACAATAGGAAATTGTCATTGTCCACTGTGAAAAACTCAGTAGATCAAAATGATTTTTAAATTTATTTAGGCTTGAAGCAATTAGTAACATCTGGTTTTATAATATTTTTAAAATTATTTTACATTAATCATATAATATTTTACCACATTATAATTTCACCAGTTGGTTTTGTCAAATTTTTTCACTGCTATGACCAAAAACTCTGACAAGAACAATTAGAGGAGAAAAAGTTTATTTGGGGGCTTACGGTTTCAGCAGTCTCAGTCCGTAGATAGCCAACTCCATTCCTTGGGGCTCAAGGTAATTCAGAGCATCATGGTGGAATAGTGTGGCAGAGAAAAGCAAGTCAGGATGTAGCCACCAAGAAGCAGAGAGACTTCTACTCAACAAGGACAAAATATAAACCCCAAAAGTGCTCCCAGAGACCCAGCTCCTCCAACCACACATCCTACCTGTGTACCGTTACCACTCAGTTAATCCCAATCAGGGGATTAATGAACTGGGTTATGAGATAAATCTATCATAACCCAATCCTTTCACCTCTAAGCCTTCTTGCATTGTCTCACGTGAGCATTTAGGGGACAACTTACAGTTTAACCATAACTTCATTATATAAAATATGTGCTTGTACACTTCTGAAATTATAAAATATTTTTGATATAAGAATATATGTCAGAAAATTCTTTTTATAATTAAAGAGTTTTTTAAATCAATCAAATATATAAGTAAAAATGGCATAAAAAATGAAAGAAATTTAGGTTTCCATGCTTTGCTTTATTGAAAATAATTCCTAAATAATATGGGCAGGTTCTGACGGCTTCCAAACAATAATCAGGCCAAACAGTTTTCTAGTCTTCATTCAGGACAAACTCATTTTATTTATGCTTATTTGCCCTTTTCCCCTACCTGTAATTCTCTTCCCAGGTATTCTTATTGCTGGCTGGTTACTGATATTTATTTCCAAACTAAAAAATGAAGTCTATAATGAGCAGACAATGAAATATATACTCTCAGTCCTTTCTTGCCAACTCTTAAATCACATCAATGTGGGTAGGCTTTCTCTCTGTCTCTCTCCTTACTCCTTCCTTCTCTCCATCCTCCTTCCCTCTTTCACCTTCTTTGCATGCATCATTACTGAACTATCTTGTCAATTTTCTGCTGTTTACTGGTCAGTTCACCACCCACCCGCTCCACCATGGACACAGCTGTTTCTTGTGTACTCTTTGATCACAATACATGTAATGAGAACAAGCATGTAAATATGTTTTGAATAAATGAATGGAACAGAAAATGAGCAAACAGGTTCAAACAAAGATTGCTATGTATCTTTTTCCCTCTTTATGTTTTAAAATTTTGGGGGTACCTAAGGTTGAACCAAGGGTACCCTACCATTGAACTGTATCCTCAGCCCCTTTTTATTTTTTATTTTAAGATAGGGTCTCACTAAATTGCAGCCTCTGGTCTCAAACTTGTTATCCTACTGTCTTGGCCCACTGAATTGCTGGGTTTACAGGTGTGAACCACTGTGTCATATAGATTATTATGCATCTTAATGAGATAACACAAAAAAGATTGTCTCCGAATCTCCTACATTTGAGTCATTCTACATCTACATAAATAATATATAGTAATATATGATATTCTGGTTGGTTTACAGTTTGACTTCATTTTGTTTTGACATTTATTCACAGACTTTTATTGTAGTTTCCTAAATATTCTAAAATATAAAATTTAATTTTTCTCTCCTCCTAAGTTATTTAAAACACAGTTGCTGTCAATGTTGTTTTTAATTACCAAATCATTTAGATGTTGGTTTATTACTAGTTTTAATATTCTAATTTAATATTACTAATATTTAACTAATTTAATATTACTAATTTAATATTTAATTTAATATTAATATTTTAATGTTTAATATTTTATTCACTGTGTTCAGAAAATATTTTCTGTATTACTTTACCTTTATAATGTTTTGAAATATTATTTTATTTATTTATTTTTTGGAGGGAGTACCAGGTATTGAATGGAGGGATACTTATCCACAGGAAACATCCCCAGCCTTTTTAATATTTTATTTACAGATGGGGTCATCTTGCTAAATTGCTCAGGGTCTTATTAAATTGCTGAGTATGGCTTTGAATGCGCAATCCTCCTGACTCAGACTCCAGAGCTGCTGGAATTGCAGGTGTACCACAGTACCTGGCAGGACATTTTATTTTTGATGTAACATGTATCTGTATTCTTTAAATCTTCCCTGTGTTCTTTATAAGAAGGCTTACTCTGATATAAAATGAAGCTAAAAATTTTCCTATTAGATGACGCAAATAATTGTTATTCAGATTCTTTATATATATAGTAATTCTTTTTTTACTAAACAACCCTTTAAAATACTTAAACATATATCCTCTGTTGTATATCTATCTGTTTTTATTCTTTTTCCTCTTGCATTTGCTGTAGATTTTTTGTTTTATATTTTCATGTCATAATATTTGGCATTTACATATTCATGTAATCAAATCATTCCTAAGAACTATACATTTGTGCCCAACAATTCTTGCCTTGAATTTAATCTTGTCTGTTATTTGCATGAAAACAGCCTGTATTCTTTGGAAAGTGTTCCCTATTTTCTTCAAACATTCTCATAATTTAAAATATATAAATCACAATTATATATCAATATCTTACTATATAATCCATAGATTCTTCCTTTTTTGAAGCAAGAATTGACATTTCACAACCTATGTAAGTACATAATTTTATGTAAATTCTGCTTATTTTATGTTTGTTTTAATTCTTTCTTTCAGTGTTTTTGTTATCTAACATGTATTACAGGTTCTTTGGATATTTTGTTAGTCAGCTTTCTGTTGCTGTGACCAAAATACCCAACAAGAACAACTTCAAGGAAGAAAAGTTTATTTTGAGCTCATTGTTTCAGAGGTTCAGTCCAAATCATTGTTGGTGGACTCCATTGTTCTGAGCCTGAGGTGAGGCAGAAGTTTGTGATGGAAGGGCATGGCAGAGGAGTACTACACAGTTCAGGGCAACCAGGAAGCAGACAGTAATTTTTAGGAGCCAGGACAATATATATAATCCCCAAAGAACACCCTAGTTACCTTCCTCCACCAGTCATACTCTACCTGCCTATAGCAATCTAATCTACTTATAAATCCATGAAATGGATTTATCCACTGATAAGATTATAGGCTCTCATATCTAATCATTTCACCACCTTCATTGACACAGGACTTTTGGGGGGATACCTAATATCCAAACCATAGCATTTATAATTTTATTTTTACAGTGAACTTGATCCCTGTCACTATGGTAATCTGACCTATTAATTTTTATAATCTGAAAATTTTCTATTTTATGGTCATAATCTTGCTACAAAAATGTTTTGGTAGTTTTATATTTTCATGTACATTGCCACAGACCAGTTTTGTGCACTTATTATCACAAAGATTGACCTGGAATTTTTCTCTTTAATTATATTTTGAAAGAATTTGTATAGTAGTTTAAGAAGTATGTGCTTAATTTTATTTAACTCTTAGCAACTAGGAAGAATGATGTTATTCCTTTTTGAAATGCTCAGAAAATTTACAATTTAAATAGTATCTAAACCTATAGATATCTTCATGGGTACATTTTTTTAAAAATAAAATTCATATATATGCATATATATATATCAAACATTACCCTATGTAAATTTATGATGACACATGCCTTTACGCCATGTACAAACAGAGAAACAACATGTATCCCATTTGTTTACAATAAAAAAAATAAATAAAAAATAAAAAAAAATTAAAAAAATATATGCATATATATATATATATATATTTCACTTTCAACATCTTTTGTGAAGTTTAGAATGTGGTAGTTTGAATGTATATTCTGTTTTGTTCAGATTTTCAAATTTATTGGTCTAGACTATGTATTGTCTTTATACCCTTCATTTCATGACCTCTTCTAAAGCAATATTTTTCACTTCTCAGTTACTGATTTTTTTCTCCTTTTTCCTGTCAAACTCAATAGAAGTTTATAAATTATATTAAACTTTTCAAAGAAAAAAATTTGATTTCATTAAATTTTTTGTTAGATTTTTGCTCTCTCATTTATTATTGCTGCTCTTCTCAACTAATGATTTTCTTTTCATTCATTTAGATTTAAATTACTGGGGTTTTTAAATATTTTTCACTTAGAGATTTTTTTATAGAAGGCCATTAGCTGTATTCCTTGTGTTTTGCTTTATGCATGCTTTCAATATAATTTTAATTCACCTTCAATGATTTTCTAAATTGTATTGTGATTTCTTCTTTGCCCCATGCTCATGAAATTGAGTACTTCTTCATTTTTGAAAATGTTGGGAGAGCGTCTAGTTATTATCTTGTTATTAATTTCTTGATTAATTTCCATTAAGATAGAGAACATATTCAATATATTAATTTAATATTGTTGAGAATTTCTCAATTATCCAACATGAAGTGATTATGAGATCTAACCAATAACTGTTGGGTGCCATATAATTTAGCAATTAGATAAAACTCATCTATAATGTTTTTCAACTATGCTGTATTTTAACTGATATTTTGTGATTGCTTAATGCTAATGAGATAAGTGTATTAAAATCAATACCAGTGAAAATATATGGATATTCTAACTTACTTTTAGTTCTGTTCATTTTCCTTTTAAAAAGCGTTGTTACTGGGGCATGTGTGGTGGCTCATGCCTGTAATCCTAGCTGAGGCAGGAGGATCATGAGTACAAAGCCAGCCTCAGCAAAATAAGGCACCAAGCAAATAAGCGAGACCCCGTCTCTAAATAAAATACAAAATAGGGCTGGGGATGTGGCTCAGTGGTTGAATGTCCCTGAGTTCAATTGCCAGTACCCACCTCCTCAAAAAAAAAAACTTTGTTATTGGAAATATCTCAAGTTCCCCATCCAGGCATTCATAAAACTGTGGATTAAAAATATTGAAAAATAACAATATTTATTGTTATTCCCTTAATACAGTATAACAAGTATTCCCTCAGAATTTGTATTGTTTGAGATGTTTTAAGTATCTTAGACATGATTTAGGTATACAGGAGGAAGTGCATAGGTCATATGCAAATACTACACCATTTTATACAGAAGACAGAGAGGACTTTAGATCCTGTGGCTTTTGGTATCCATGGGAATCCTGGAATCAGTTCCCCATGAATACAAGAAACAAGTGTATAAATTTAAAATTATTTTATCTGACTTGCAAATTGAGTCTTTTTAATGTGAAATGCTTTATGGAAGTTATAATTTATACTTAGGTCTACATTTGTCTTGCCAAATTGTACTCATGAAAGATTGAGAAATGGAAATTGACATGCTTTTGAAATTTCTCCACCTGCCCCATGTTATTACCAACATCAATTATTATTTTGCTAAAGTAATTGATGGAAAACCTTATATCATTGTATGTTATCTTTGTTTTAAATTTTGGATTGGATTAATTTGGGGTTTACTTGTTATAATGATATTTGTTGTACATCTGGCTCAATTTTGTATCTCATGAGTGCACGCAGGCTTTTGAAGAAGATGGAGCCCCATCTCCTCAGCTTTCAGAAATGTCCCCATTTCTGCAAATGTCATAATTTTATCATTCTTTATGGCTGAGTAATATTCCATTGTATATATATACCACAGTTTCTTTATCCACTCATCGATTGAAGGGCATCTAGGTTGGTTCCACAGTCTGGCTATTGTGAATTGAGCAGCTATGAACATTGATGTGGCTGTATCTCTGTAGTATGCAGATTTTAAGTCCTTTGGGTATAGGCCAAGGAGTGGGATAGCTGGGTCAAATGGTGGTTCCATTCCAAGTTTTCTAAGGAATCTCCACACTGCTTTCCAGAGTGGCTGCACTAATTTGCAGCCCCACCAGCAGTGTATGAGTGTACCTTTCTCCCCACATAACAGAATGAATCAAACAACATTGCTCTATGTAAATTTATGATTACACAAATGGTATGCCTTTACGCCATGTACAAACAGAGAAACAACATGTATCCCATTTGTTTACAATAAAAAAAAAAATAGCAAAACAAAATAAAAAAAAATAAATAAAAGACTGTTAACCTAGAAAAAAAAAAAAAAAAAAAAAATGTCCCCATTTCTTCTAAATAATGACCCATCTATTTACTCTGCTTTCTTCCACTATCTCTGTATTTAATTACAAATGAGCATACAGTATGGAAGTATTCATTATAAACATGTGCATATGCATGTTGATATATACAATATAAATATAGTGATATGTAAATATACCTATATATACATTAAAATTTATAGATTATATATATCTATGCATACACATTTGTAACTTTATTTAGCTCTTTGAAGTAGGGCTATTAGTTTACTATGACCAAATACATCTTTCTTAGAAGCAGAAGATTCCACAATTTGCTAATATTTTAAGTAAAACAACAAAATAAGTCCAATGGCCCTAATTTTCTTCACAAATATTGACACAGTTGAATTTCCTATACTTTGAGCAGCATCTAGTCATTTGTGGAAGCTCTACAGACCTTATATATTTTTTGCTTACTACCATTTTCACCTAATTGTACTGATATTTCATTATTTTTAATCTCAATTCCACAATTCCCCCCATTCCTCTATAATCACCTTGTTTCTAGAAAAAAAATAGATGTAGTGCCAGAACAATTAAATTCACTTAAAAATAGCATCTTTTTTTTCATTGTCTCATACTATAATAGGAAATAAAACATTTCAATATATTTTGGAGCTCTTGATATAAGATTGTATTCTGATGTAGATGAAATATAAAAAAATGTGGAATTTTTAGATCCAAAATTGGGAAACTAGTAAACACTTAACAATATAAAGCCCCTGAAAGACAAAAATCTAAATTTGTAATGTAATACAGAGTGAAAATGGATATTTTAGCCATTCCATTTCAAAAGTACATAAAGAGTACCCATTTAAGGTATATGTGTGGCAGCACAAACTTTCTATCCATGTTTAGTTTTGGATTAGTAAATAGAATTCTATTCTCTGATAGTCTTTCTTTACATGGAACTTCAGTATACAATATGTCATTGTATACTGAATATATGAAATACATAATGCATACTGAATGTATCATGATACAATGTATAGTAAGATTATTTGATAATACTCATAAGAAATATTAAGAAGCTCTTGAAGAGCACCAATTTTACTTCTCTGGAGAGATAATCTGTCAAATTAATACAGTATTATATCATAAAATTGGTGTTGCTCTGTATAAAGCTAAGATATTCCTGTGGGGAAAATTGAGTTAAGTCTATGAGTTTTTAAAACTTGAAGAAATTACCACAAAAGTCTGCCATTGGCCTTAGAGGAAAAACTAATGAAAGCTCTATTATCAAGCTTTGCCTTTCCTTACTTTAATAAGAGGTAAAACACTAAAGAAATAGTTATGTCAAAAACCTATGGCAAGTAAATTAATATAATCTTCCTCTAGTTATCAACTGTCAGATATTCTGAAAACTTGTGATAAAAGGATCCATTTTAGCTATTCATTCTAATAAAGATAACAATGTAGTTTAAAAGATGTAAAAAGTGAACCTATTGGATCAAAAGATAATTTTGATGACTAAAATAGAGTACAGGAGGAAAAAAGTCCTTAATTATGAGAAAATGTGGTTGTCACACATGTACGTTCAAAGATGTCTCATAATAACATATTAATAGAAAATTTTCATTGGACTTGCAAACAAATCTGATCCCTACATATACTTCTATAGATATTAACATTATGAGGTATGGTGAAGTTATGCATATACTTCAATCATTTTAAAATAAATAGTGGTTGAGGGACATATATTGTTGATGTCTTTGTTACTCAACTTATTTCCCATTTGTCATTACTATTTCTTTACTTAACCTAAAGAGTGTAATATTAACATTTTTACTATTTCCAACAGCATAACATCATTTAATTCTGCATATACTTTAGATCCTATATTATATTTTTTTATTTCATTGATTATTTTATAGTCAATGTTTATTTACATTAACACTCATTGGAATTACATGACACTCATACATTTACAAAATAATTTATGTTGCTCCTCATTCTTTCCTGCTTTTTCATGTTTAGGTCTGTAATTATTTTTCTTTTTTGAAGAATTCCCTTAAGATATTTCTTTAGGGCACGTCTTTTGGCTTTCAGCTTGTGTTGGGCTGAAAATGTCACATTTTGAAGGACATTTTTGCTAAAGTATGCAATTCTTGTTTGGCAGTTGTTCTCTCCAGTTACAAGTAGGATGCATCTATTAACTTCATATTTCAGCATTTCTGAAAGTGAATTTAAATTTTTTTTTGTTTTAAAGGCAACATGACAGTTTTCTCTTTCATTGGTTGAAAGTCATTTTTTCCTTGCCTCTCATTTTTATTGTATTTATCCTGCTTGAAATTTTCACATCTTCTTGGATCTCCTTGAATTTGTTTTAGATTTTGCAGGGATTTCAACAATTTTCTTCTCAGCTACAGCTTTTGCCCTTTTTCTTTTTTTTAGTCCCCTTTCTGGAACTTCAATTAACAATATGCACAATTTTTTCACAATGCCTCATATCTCTATTACAGACTTTTTTTTTTTCAATTTGTATCCTTTTCTTATTTTTTTAATTCAGATATTATTTTCCAATATCTTTATATTTGCTTTTGTTATAACTGATTTTTAAAAAATTATCTATTAAGTATTTACCTGTGATTATTTTTGTGTTCATTTATTCTGCATATTTCAATTATCTCATATTCTCAACTGTCTTCATTTCAAATTCTTAATAGTTGGGTGATTTAGTTTGTTTATTTTCTTTTGGCTTTAGGACAGTTGCTGTTTTCCCATGCCAGGGAAGTGTTAATTTTCATTGAATACCAGTTCTTATTTACTAAATTCTATAGTTTCTGGGTGGTTTATGTTCTTCCTAGGTAGGGGGATCACCTACGTTCTTTCTAGGAAGATAGTGTGACTAATCTGTTTAATCCAAACTAGAACCTTAGTGACTTAATTATAAATAGCATTTTGTGTCTGTCTCTAGTCCCTGGTTCACCTCTGGTTCCAAACCATAGCCTTTCTTTTGACGGGGGCGTGGGGGGGGGCAGGGTTGTGCTGGGGTTTGAACTCAGGGACACTCAACCACTGAACCACATCCCCAGCTTTTTTGTGTTGTTTTGTTTTTGTTTTGTATTTTACTTAGAGACTGGATCTCATTGAGTTGCTTAGCCCCTCCCTGTAGCTGAGGCTGGGTTTGAATTTATAATCCTCCTGCCTCAATCTCCCAAACCGCTGGGATTAAAGGCATGCATCAACAATCATAGACTTTTAATGGTTCTTATTTAAGTCTTGGGTGTTTTGTATTTCCTGTTTGCATCTAGACAGCACTGTGATTCAGATCACTTAAGTATATGTTGTCTTTAGGGTTCGAAAGATGACTACAAGATCTCTTTTTCTATGCTTCTTCGTGTAAGGCCATTTCTCAGGCACTTTGCTGATTCTCTGCCTTTTACTCTCTTCTCAATTGGAAAATATCCTGAGGGGAATAACTATTACAGAATGTCATAGCAAATTTCTGCACAACTCCTGTTTCCTTAGAATTGTGTCCTCACAAAGCTGGCTGCCTTTTCAGGCAATTCTTTTCAGAAATTTCTTTCAGGCAGTACTTTTCAGGAAGATTAATGTGCTGCAAAAGAACTCATAGTTTCCAAAAGCAGAATTATAATGTACTTGTGAGTTATTCTCACAATTTAAATTATAATTTAATTATAAATATTATTTTATTAATAAGTGTTTATTGTTACTTTGGAAGACAGAATGTTAGATGTCTGTCTATCATCAGGAAATTAATTCAACTAATCTCATTTCCAAGTGGCCAGCTAAAAAGTTTCATCAAAAATTAAGAACATGACAAGATGCAATTTTCTCATGAAATATGTAGCTATGATAAAGAAAGAGGTGACCATCATTTCCTTTTGAATTTGCTTGTTCTGCTAACCAATATATATTACTTCTGAAGAATAAACACATCCATAGTTGAATAATTTGGTAGATAGTAAATAACATTTAAAAAAATATAATTTTTAAAGAGTTCAAAATCCATTTGGGCAAACATTTATGCTACCTTCTTACCTCATATAATACGTAAAAATAACTAAGTTACTGTGAATGTCTAAAAGATACAAAAATTAAAATACAGAAATTATAAGATAATACTTTTAAGACTTATTATGTAGAGGTCTTCTGAAGTAAAGAAAAGAATGCAGAAGGTATGATAGGCAAAAGTGATGGATGTGCTCATTCAGAATACCCATGTTTCTCTTTTGCCCTTGGTGTCATTATCACTTGATCTATTCAATTCCAAGAATGTTTCTCCTCACTGTTGACACTTCAAAAGTCATACAGCCAAATTGTCAATATTAAGAACCAAAATCTTAGATCAACCAATAATCCCTGGAAACACCACCAAAATAATTTTTCAAATTTATTGAAATATCTTACTACTGATTCATCTTCATTTTCACTATCTATACAAATTTCTTGATGTTTTAAAAATAAGGCAATCTGGTCTATACCTTTAAAATACTTTGTCTTTTTGTCTTTTCTTATTTTCTTTTTTTCTTTCTTTCTTTCTTCTTCTTCTTTTTTTTTTTTTTTTTTTTGGTAGTGATAATGCCATTCTGTCATCTTGCACTATAATAAACTAGCAAAAATATAACCCTGAAGGTTTTCTGTCTGTACTGAGCATCAGAGTACTAATGAGGAAAATGATAGATTTATTGTAAAGAATTGGCTTATGTAATTGTAGGTATTGGCAAATTTGACAATTATAAGCCTAACCTACAGGCTAGAAATTCAGGTAATAGTTGACATTGTTGTGTTGAGTTGTCTCTGTAGATCAAAAACATATGCAGGATTTGTATGTTGTGTTCTTGAGATACAATTCCTTCTTCTTTGGTAAACCTCAATTTTTGCTCTGAAGGCCTTCAATTGACTGTGAGGTCCATTCACCTTATAAAGAGTAATCTGCTTTACTGAAAGTTAAATTATTATAACCGTTAATCATGTCTATTAACCTTCACATCAACATAAAGTGCATAATATTTGACCAACTGGGCACCATTTTCTACTTGTACAATGAAGCATCATGATGTGTTTATTTTCTCTTAATCTTTTCCTTTAATTCACTCAAGCACATGCAAGCCGAATTACAAGTTATAACCATTTCATCTCCTCTCCTATTATCAAATATAAATGAAATTGTTATTGATGTATTTTAATAAAAGAGAGTGCACATCTATAAAAATAACTCAATAGCAAAACATGTTCTAAAATTGGAACTATAAAGGTTAATTTTGTGTGTCTAATTCATCAGGCTATAGGATGTGCAGATTATATGGTCAAGAAATATTTCAAGTATTTCTGTAGGGTGCTTTTGGATGAGTTTAAACTTTAAATAGATAGATTGAGTAAATTAAACTGCCTCCCAAATATGATTGTGTCTCATTCAGTCAGTTGAAGACCTTATTAGATCAAAAGGCTGACCTTTCTCCAGTGAAGAGGGAATCTGACTGCCTATAAGATAGATTACCCATTTTTTCCAGTCTTTGGACTGGAACTGTACCACTAATTTTCCTCAAATTCCAACTTGCTGACTGTAGATCTTGAGAATTATCTGCCTCTGAAATTGCATAAACCTGTTACTCATAATAAATAATTTATCTATTTATCATCCATCCATATGCCTATCTCCTATTGTTACTATTTCTCTGAAGAACACTTACTAATACAAATATATATATGTATATATATATATATACACACACACATATATAGTAGATGACATGATACCTAATATGTAACATAAAACATATAATGAAATATTATAATATTGATATGTAATATGGTATATGTAACATATACTATAATTATGCATTATTTTCTTTCCCCCAAGAGTTATTATTATATCTCACATTCTACTATCAAAATCACAAAGAAATATTTTTGAGAACTACATGAAAATCATCCAAATATTTTCATGCAAAATATATTAAATGTACAACTATGAATAATAAGAATAGGAAAATCAATAATTATATCTCTGTTAAGTATTTATATACATCTAGAGCACACTCATGGTTTGGATATTAGGTGTGCCCTAAAAGCTTATATGTGAGAAAATTCAGAACTATTTAGAGGTGAATTTATTGGATTATGAGAACTGTTTCCTAATCAGTGCATTAGTATATTTGATGGATTGATAACTTGAATGAATTGCTACATGGAAACTGTTGGCAGGTGGGGCTAGCTGGAGGAAGTAGGTCACTAGTGGGTATGCATTTAGGGATTGTACTTTGTCCCTGGCTCCTAGAACTCTCTTTCTGCTTCTTGGCTGCTGCAAACTGAGATGCTTTCCTCTGATACTTCCTTTGGCCATCATACCTCACCTTAGGCCCAGAGCAATGGAGTTAGCCAATCACAGACTAAACCTCTGCAAGTAAGTCAAAATAAACTTCCCTTCCTCTAAGTTGTTCTCAGGTATTTTCATTACAGAAACAAAAAACTGACTAACACAAATTACAATCTTTAAAGAATGTAGTATTGATGTGATGGAAGAAAATTATTTTGAAGAGAAAATTAAAGAGCAATATGAACATAATTACATTATATATAAATGGCATAGGAATAACATACCTCTAAGAAGTTCCTAATATTTTTTTTCTAAGGGTTTCCTTTGAATTAGTTGCAAATTGAGAAAAATAAAATAATTTTTAAGATAGGTTAAATATAGAAGATTGATTGCCTCTGTAATATTGATTGAGAGTAGCTTCTTATATAAATGAAGAGAGATGTACGTACATTTTGGAAATTTTTAAAGAACATGTTCCGAATCAAATAACTTTTGCTTGTCAGTTATGCATATTTATATTCACTTTGTGTATATTATCATTAATAATCACAGACTATTAAATAAAATAGAAATTAACTACAACTATACTACCCTCACATATACTTTGAAAATCACATCTGAAGTGAGTCACTATTACTTATGAGCACACATTTAATTAAAAATATGCAGTATATACAAATATATGGGCACAGAGATGCCTTTGAAACATGGATTTTTTAATAAAAGATGGGAATCTACAGTGAATCATACTGTGGTAACAAATAATAAGTTGTCACTTCCTCTAGAGTTGTAATGGAAGAAACATACATTTCTTTTGATGTACTTCACATCATTACTTAATCATATCCTACAGAGTATTTGGTTCTGCATTTTGGAATAACAATATTATGCATCATTTCTGTATTTCTCTTTCTTTTGGATTTTGGCTATATAATTGCAAGGTGAGAGTAATGTGTAAACTTTTAAAAGTACCCAGTAGCTTTTCTTTAAAGAATATAATTCAATATTGAAAGAAGAGAAAAACTGGTAGATTTGATGTTTTTACTCTCATTTTTCAAGGAATGTTTATAGACACATAATATTGAGCTAGAAAGAGGGAAATCAGACAGATTAATCTCATTACTAAAAAGTCAACAGGAAGGAATAAATTACATAAACAAAACATCTGGATTGTTGAAGAGAAACTAATTAACGTAGTAAGAAAAAATGTGTCTGCCCTCTGAATGAGGAAGGCAGATCATAAAGGGTATAATCAGAACACTGAAAATGATTGCTGCCACACTCTTGTAGCATACACATGTCCTCCCTAAGGAGACATATAATCACAACAAATTGTATTCTAAATATGTATCTGCAATTTGGGAGGCATGGGTTTTCTTGCAAATTCAAACATTTTTCAAATCTCAAAACAATGTGCCTTTTAAAAGCTTATTCGGGAAATATATTTTAATATCTTAATCATTGAATTACTAAAAAGATCTGCTTAGAATTGTTTTTCAAAAAGAGATATCAAGCACTCACTTTTCTATATTATGGTAATTAAGAGGTTTGAATTTGGAAGTGGAGAAACCAGTAGTCACACTATCTTATAAGCCGTGAACGCTATGACATGAGGACGACCAAATGCTCTGTCATTTCTTCTTTGATTGTGAACACCAGGTAAAGACCACCAAGAACAATTTATTTAAACACATGTTTAAATATTGAACTTGCTAGATAAAGAAAATGTGCACTGGAAGAAATGAGGGTGTCTGTTGAAAATTGGAATGAGAATTGATATTTAGGCTCCTAGCAGAGGATTTGAAGAAGGAATTAGAACTAGTTTATATTGTTATCAATTAAATGCTATCAAGAAATGTGGAAGACTCATTAGCCAGATATCTTAATAAATTTTATCTATAGGAAAAGAGGATGAAAGTGTAACTATTTTCATTGTAAAAATAGCAGTAATCATCCTTGTTAGTCAGAAAAAGGTGATAATTTTTATCATTTTTGTGGTTCCTAAGCATCTTTGTCCATCATTCTGTGAATATGTTTTTCTTTTAGAATTTTCAGAGCATTATGGTTTGCCTTCCAACACAGCTATTGTTTACTTGCTAAGGTAAAATCTGAGTCACAAAACTTCTTCATATTCCTTTGGCCACAATTTTCCAAAATTAAAAATGCAATGGTGTTGAAATAATTGAACCTTCAAGCATGACAGAAAAAAACAATTCTCCCATGTTTTATTCTAGTAGCTGTTTTTGCAGTCAAGTATTATATAATGTCTTCTCAAAAGTTATTTTGTCAATAGTGTGATGTAGACATGAATTTTCCCACATGGCTTTCTAATTTTTACAGGACCACTATTGAAGGCAGTTCTTGCAGATCAAAGTTCCTATGTGCATGAATCCGTTTCTGGGTTTTCTACTCTATTCCATTGATCTGTTTACCCTTCTACCAATAGCACAGTTTTAACCAATTGAGCTCTAATGTAATTATTGCAGATCACATTATATTGTAAAGCCCCCAAAAAGGAAACCCCAACTCTGTCCCATGGATGGACGGCAACCCCAATCAACCGCAGGAGGCGTCACTTGATGCAAACCGCAAGAGGTGTTTATTCCAGCGCGCTGGGACCCAACTCGAGGAGTCCAGTCCCTAGCAGAAAATCTTGTAGGTTTATAAAGGCAGAAACCACACATTGGGAGGGGTCGCACATGAAAGGGAAAAGGGGGACAAAGCTGCTGGGAAATTTCAAAGGGGGTCTGGGTTTGCTGATAACATACAACATGTTTCACAATGTTTTACAACAGGGCGTAGATTCTGGACAATAGTTTCTGGTAATCATTTTGTTTGAGCACTATCTAGCTATCTGGCTCAATTTACTCTTTTACTCTCTGTTTGGGGCTGTTTCTTGGAACAGCTTTAGGGGAGGGTGAACTTAGGGAGTTGAGATGACTGGGAGGGTGACCTTAGGGAGTTAAGATAACTGGGAGGGTGACCTCAGACAGCTTAAAAAAATGTCCATTCTTTCAATACATCTGTAAATGAGTTGTAACTCTTCCTAAACATTACCATTTCCACATAAGTATTATAACCACTTTTTCAGTTTCTATTAAATTTCATTAAAATATATTGCTTCTATAGGTTAGTACAAGCTGATATCTGTACATGTTTTTAATTCATAAACAGTAGATCTCAATCATGGTTAATCATTTTCTGTGTTGCTGTATCTCAAAAATGGCTAATTACTTTTCTGTACATATGTCAATGTTTTTCTGTATATCTGATAGCTTGATGTCTCTGCTAAGTGATTATGATAACACCAAAAGAAACACTAAAATCTAGAAGTAATATGATGTAGTAACTGCAACCACCAAAATATCCTTTCCCTTTCATTATTTCATCATTTTCCCTAAGATTAAACATTTTCCAAGACTAAACATTTTATCATCAATATTTCATGCTTTCATGTTCACGCATCTCTACACACTGCAGTTTAGTCATATATTTTTTAGTTTGTACAAATGAAATTATAAAACATGAATTATTTTGCTCAATATTATTTGAATCCCACCCATAATTTTGTGTTTCATATGGTATATTCATTTTTATTATTATTTAGTTTATAGCAAAGTTTTATTCTTGAGGCATGTTTGGATTTTTATTTTAAGACCAATATAAATAATAAGACTGTTGTATTTGATTTTTATTTCTTCGCACATACACATGCATATTGTGTGTATATCCAGGAACAGATTTCCTCCTACATAGTGACTGCTTATCTTCATTTAAATATACCATTCCAATGAGTTCTCCTCAATAAGGGTGCAATTTTGCTCTCCTTTTTGCCAGTTTCCCCAGACTTTAACTGAATCTTAGTACTGAATAAGAACAGATAATGGGCCCAATTAAGGTCTTATTCAAAGGCAGAGACCACACCAGTAGAAATATTAATGGGCACCTTCAAGGTCTTTTTCAAATGTAAAAGACCGTGAGGCTCACTTGTGTAAACACTCCAGACAACTCCTTTGTCCCAGAAAGAACAGGAAAATGGAAGGTGAGGGTGAACCCAGATGGGAGTTACAGATAGGATTAAATCTTAGGCTAATGGACACAACCTACTGGCCTTGATATTTTTCAATGCCTGCTAAACAAAGATTTTCATCATACCCCAAATCGTATAAACCCCTAACCTCACACATCAAAATGGGTTTTTCCTCTGCAGAATCATGAGAGTTCTATCTCTTCTTACTTAAATAAATCCTACTGCATTTATTCTTCCCTTCTGTTAATGTCTATAGATTTTATTTTCCAAATTTGCAAGACAAGAACCCAGAAGAAAATTGTCAAAGCTGGGAATCTAGTCTCATCTCAAAACTCTGGTTTCAAAGCTACAATTTGGGGGGTGGGGAAGGCTTTAGAGAATGTGACTTTCATTTGGGTTTCCTTGTGGATCACTAAGGTGGAGAATATTGCTGTATGCTTACTGATCATTTGATTATTTTCTTTTGTGAATGCCATTCCACTTACTTTCCAGGGTTTTATTTGATTGCAATTCATTGTGTTAATAAATTTTAATGATTTTAAGATATCTTCATGACATTAGCCTATATTGTGCTGCCAATACCTTTCTTACTGTGTTGTTTTTCAATGCTCAGGGAAATGGTAAAGTATGTTGTCATGAGGTTCTCAGTCCATCCCAGTTTGTCAAGATTTATAATTAGTACTTTTATTTTAAGAAACTCATTCTCAACTGTGGCATATATATACAATGGAATATTACTCCGCCATGAAGAATGATAAAATTATGGCATTTGCTGGCAAATGGATGAAATTGGAGAATATCATGCTAAGTGAGATAAGCCAATCTCAAAAAACTAAAGGACGAATGATCTCGCTGAAAGCAGATGAGGACTTATAATGGAGAGGGGTTAGCGTTAGGGTTAGGGTTTGGTTTAGGGTTAGGGATAAGGAGGGTGGTAAGAATGGAGGAAGGAAGGACTGTATAGAGGGAAAAGAGGGGTGGGAGGGGTGGGCGGGAAGGGAAAAAATAACAGAATGAATCAAACAACATTACCCTATATAAATTTATGATTACACAAATGGTATGCCTTGACTCCATGTACAAATAGAGAAACAACATGTATCCCATTTGTTTACAATAAAAAAAAGAAACTCATTCTCTACAAGATAGTTAATAATATATATTTAGCAGTTTCTCTTACATTGACTGCCTAACAGTCGCCGCTGTAAGAAGCAACAAGAAACTTAGTCTCCACCTCAGACCATATATAAAATCAAATGCTACTAGATCATAAGACTTAAATGTAAGTGGCAAAAAAATAGTGTATAACATAGTTGAATGGGTATTTATTATTCACATGAATGTCAAATTGATCACACTATTTTCTGTGACAAGGTCTTTAACCACTTAGCTCCTGTGAATACTGGTGTTTATTATTTTTCATTAAACTACTAAACAATCAATTATTTTTGGATGCACTTTGTCCTAATGATGTTTCTTCCTATTCTTGTACCAAAACTATGTTGACTTAATTGTTGATGTTTGATAAAAAGATTTTACAGTGGTTAGATTCATAATCCCATTTCGTTTGATACAATTGTCATGACTTCTTTTTTATTATTAAACTTCTTTTTTGTTATATATAACATTAGGATACATTTTGATGTAATCACAAAAGTATGGACTATTATTTGCTCTAATTCAGTCCCTGGTAGTTCTCCCCTGCCCCTGCCCCTTCTCTCTCCTCCTGTTCCCCTCCCTCTACTGATTTTTCTATAATTTATTATTTTTTTTAAATCAGTGTCTGTGGATCTACTTGATGTGGAGATTCATTGTGGTATATTCATGTATGTACATACAAAAATTCAGGAAGACCTATTCCACTGTTCTTCCTGTTTCTGGTCCTTTCTTTATCCTCAGTTCGCTTCACCTACTCTACAGATCTTTCCTCTACTTTGATGAAATTCCTTTTTTTCCCCCCCCATTTCATATTCATTCTCTCTCTCTCTTCTGTTCCCACTGTATTTTGAATTAGTTTACACATGAGAGAAAACATTTTAAACCTTTGACTTTGGGGACTGGTTTATTTCATTTCACACCATAATCTCCATTTCCATCAACTAACTGGCAAATGCCATAATTCTTTATAGTTGACTAAAACTCCAGTGTGTAGATGTACCACATATTCTTTAACCATTCATTGTTGAAGGTCACCTAAACTGGTTCCATAGTTTGGCTATTGTATATTTTGCTGCTCTAAACATTACTGTGGCTGCATAACTGGTAATATGCTAATTTTAAAACTTTGGGAATATGTCAAAGAGTGGGATAGCTGGGTATTTGGTGGTTCCATTCCTAATTTTTTGAGGAATATTCACCCTTTGCTCCAGAGTGGTTTTGTCAATTGGCATTCTCACCAACAACGTATGAATGTAACTTTCCTCAAATCTTTACCAACATTTATTGTTATTTGTATCATTGATAATTGTCATTCTGACTGGAGTGAGATGAAATCTCAATGTAGTTTTGATTTGTATTTCCTTAACTGCTAGAGATGTTCATTTTTTATATATTTGTTGATCATTTGTACTTCTTCTTTTGAGATGTGTCTGCTTAGTTCTTTCACCCATTTATTGATTGCGTGTGTGTGTGTGTGTGTGTGTGTGTGTGTGTGTGTGTGTTAAATTTTTTGAGTTCTTTGTATAATCTGGATATCAATGCCCTATCTGAGGAACAGGTGGCAAAGATCTTTTTCCATTCTGGAGGTTCTCTCTTCATGTTCTTGTTTCCTTTTCTCTGTAGAAACTTTTAAATTTGATGTCATCCCACTTTTTGATTTATTTTATTTCTTGATCTTTAGGAGACTTGTTAATAAAGATAGTTTCCATGCTGTCATGCTGGAGTGTTGAGCCATATTTTGTCCTACCAGTTGCGAATTTCTTGTCTAATTCCTAGGTTTTTGGTCCACATTTAGTTGACTTTTGTACAGGGTAAGAGGGGTTTAATTATATTCTTCTACATATGAGTTTCTAGTTTTTCCCGCACCATTTCTTACAAGGGCTGTCTTTTCTCCAACATATGTTTTTGGCACCTTTGTCTAGTATCAGATAATTGTATTTGAGTGGGTTTGTAGAAGCCCCCCCAAAAAAACTCCTCCAGAAGACTTCTGGAGCTCATAAATGAATTCATCAATGTAGTAGGATATAAAGTCAACACCTGTAAGTCAATCACATTTCCTATACTCTAATATAGTATATATTAGGTGAAAAAGAAATTAGAAAAACTAACCCATTCATAATAATCTTAAAAAATAAAATACTTGGAAATCAATCTAACAAAAGAGGTAAAGGAAATGAAAACTATAAAACACTATAATGAAACTATAGAACACTAAAGAAAGAAAATTGAAGATCCCACCAAACATGGTGATACAAGCCTGTAATCCCAGTGGCTCAGGAGGATCTAATTTCAAAGCCAGCCTCAGCAACTTAGTGAGGCACTAAACAACTCAGCAAGAACTTGTCTCTAAATAAAATATTTTTTAGAAATGTACCTCAGTGGTTAAGTGCCCCAGGATTAAATCCCTAGTTAGAAAAAGAGAGGGGGGAGGTGTGGGGAAGGAAGGAAGAAAGAAAACCTTAGAGGACAAAAAAAAACCTCTCATGATCCTAGATAGGCAGAATTAATATTGTCCAAAAGTGTATACTACCAAAAGCAATACACAGATTTAATGCAATCCTCATCAAATTTCAATGATATTCTTCACAGAACTAGTAAGAGCAGTTCTGAAATTAATTTTGAAAAATAAGAGACCCAGAATAGCCAAAGTGATCTTAAGTGTGAAGACAGAAGCTGAAGACAACACAATACCAGATCTCAAATTATACTACAAAGCTATCATAACAAAACCAGCATAGTATTGGCACCAAACGGACATGAGCACCAATGGAATAGAATGGAAAACACAGAGACAAACCCACATGAATATAATTGTCTTAAATTCTTTATCCTTTGCATACACACATAATTTTTAGAATCAATTATCCACTTTAATACACGGAAATGCATTCAAGGACTTTTATGAATATCATTGTACTTCTCAATTTCTATAAACCTGAGTCAAATCAAAAGGTTTACAATATTAAGTATTTTTAAACCTTGGCCATTATAAGTTTCTCCATTACTTACATATTTTTAAAATTCTCTTAGTACTATTTTAGACATTTTATGCAATATGTACAATTTCAGTTATATTTAATCTCAACTTGATATATACTAATGTTATCTAAAATGGTATGCTTTTAATTTTAGTTCTCTCAATTTTGTAGTTTATTGTTTAAAACAAAATTTATAATCTTTCTGATATAAAGTTTTAACTGTCTTCCACATGTTTACTCCAAATGCATGCTTTCATCATTATAACCAATAGACCTAACAAGATTAATTTAGAGAAGGAAAAGTTTATTTTGACTCATGGTTTTGGAAGTCTTAGTCAATAGACAACTGACTCCATTGCTCTGGTTCTGAAGTGAGGCAGAACATCATGGCAGAAGGGTATGGAGGAGGAAAGCAGTTCAGGACATGGCAATCTGAAAGCAGTGAGAGAGTTCTACTCACAAGGGACAGAGTATAAACCCCAAAGCCCCCAGTGACTTACCCCTTCCAGTCACAAATTTACATGCCTACAGCCACTACCCAGTTATTCCGTGTCAGTGGATTAATTCATCAATTAAGCTTCACCTCTCATAATCTCATCATTTTGTTTCTGGAAATGCTTGCATTTTCTCATATTTGAGCTTTGGGGAGACACTTTGTATCCAAACCATGACAACGGCCATCTTATAATTTTCTCCGGGATGTAGCAATGGAAGACTGTGAAATTAGAAATGTCCCAATGAGAAAGTGCTTTACAGGTCTCCAATTATGTCACTGTTGATGATTTCCCATTGAGCCAAATAATCATATATAATAAACTTCCCACTTTCTAAGACAGATACTTCACAAAAATCAAGGATTCCATGCAATTAATTAGTTATAATTCACCTCTGGCTACAGACTTACAACCCTCCCATTCCTAATATGTGTTCACATTCATCCAAGTACCCTAAAAGTTATATAAAATTATAACTTTAGGCTTGGAGTCCAAGATGTTTTGATTTACATTTGGTCTATTTGTAGCATTATGCCAATTATTTCTAATCTAAATACTTCAGAATATAAAAGACAATTATTTGCTCTCTGCATACTCAAAATTCAATGGGAGAGAATAATTACATAAGCACTCCAATGGAAAGACGAGAGAGAGAGAGAGAGAGAGAGAGAGTGAGAGAGAGAGAGAGAGAGAGAGAGGAGAGAGAGAGAGAGAGAGAGGAGAGAGAGAGAGAGAGAGAGATAGTGTTATTGGCTCAGAGTCATTCTGCAATCCAGCAGGCACATATTATAGATATTCAATAGATATTCAAACTACAGAGCTAGGAAATTCTCCTTACTTCTCTTCTGCCCCCTTAGGACTAATCTATCTCCCATACATCACTCCAAATCTTGCTTCTGTCAGACATCCATCCTTTTTCTTTTTACCTTTCTTGGCCAGTTTTGAATAAGGCATTGTATTGTATACTTTTTGAACAGTACTTTCACCATTTTTCCAGCCTGGTAAAATTTGAGGGCCTTCAGAGGTGTTATGGTTGGATGTGAGATGTCCCCAAAAGTTCACATGTGAGACAATGCAGAAAGTTTCGGTGGAGAAATTATTGGGTTATAGGAATCTTAACCCAATCAGGGAATTAATACCTGGTGGGATTAATTGAAGTGGTGGACTGTGACTGGAGGAGATTGGAATTGGGGTGTGGCTTTGGAGTATGTATTTTGCATCTGGAGCATGAAGCTTCTGTCTCTTTCTGCTTCATGATGATGTGAGCTGCTTCCCTTTGCTATGCTCTTGGGCCATGATGTTCTGCCCCACCTCGAGCTTGGAGGAATGGAACTGGCCTTTTATGGACTAAAACCTCTGAAACTGTGAGCTCTCAAATAAACCTTTCCTCCTCTGTAGTTGTGCTGGTCAGATCATTTAGTTACAGCAGTAAAATACCAGACTAAAACAGGATTCCATTTTGAGCAGTTTCAGTCCTTTTCTGTCCAAGTTGACAGTTCCTTTGGTTAACAAAATCTCCTTGAAAATGTGTTTCCTTTAAATTGAAATTCATTCCATTTCACATGCTCAAAACCACACTCGCATGCTATTAAGGTTATGCCTGCCCCTTTATATATAGGCCATGAATATAATACTGCTCAGACAATGCCCTTAAATTTTCTTGAAGCCCTTTTGCCTGAGAAGGTATGCTATTCTAACTTTTTCAATGACGTTAACAAACTTCCAAGCTTTCTGTGTGGTCTTTGAGCCCAATTTTGTTTTACTCTGAGAATCTTTTTTGCAAAGAACTGAGGATAAGAGTGAGTTTTGTTTTTCCAGCCTAGGAAGGCTTGAGTTCTCTCATTTCATCTAAGTCTTCATTTCAATTTCTCCCATTTTTATTTAGTTTTTCTCTTCTATTATCTTATTGTGTGTATCTGGTACAAGTTACATGCTATGTTGACATTCAGCTTGGAAACTTCAATGTTCAATTTCATTGAGTAATTTTTTTTCTCCAAGGTACCACAAGTGAGAGCTTTGTCATTTCTTTTAAAACTATTAAAGTTATATCATATGCATTACATTTTATCCAGTCTTCTGTAACAATTTTCTCAACAGTTTTCATATTTTGAAAAATAGATTCTTTAGTACTTTACCAGAATCTGTTAGTAACCTGATTTCAAGACAAAAAACCTCATAGTGTTCAGCTTTTCCTTGTTTCCTTGTTTCAACACAACCATAATATAAACTTCTCCTTTAGCTGTTTCAATAAATAAGTTCTCAAAGTATGGGCCAGGGATCCCTAGTCCCATTCGGTCAAAATTACTTTCATCATCATACTAAAATATTTTCCCTTTTGTGTCTCAATTCCTCAAAAATGTAGAGCAGAGTTTGTCAGAGTTCATATGACCTGAGATGATACAATTCCTCTTAATGGGAATGGAATATGCAAAAGTATATTCATATTTTTCCATAATTTTCTAAGTAGTAGATTTAATGCATAATTTTTTTTCATTCTCAGAGATTAAGTCATTGTACTCTTAGTACTTCCAGCATGCTTTTATTAGCTATTTTGCTTATACTTGTTGTGAACTTATTACTGTCCAATAAACGACTGTGTTTAAATTATTGCCTATTTCTTATGGGAACTGTGAAAAGTCCAAATAATAACAAATTTGAAGATCTTAACTGATTTTTATTTTTTATTCCAGAATTAATCATCTGTCAGAAGCAGGACAATTTCAAAGAACATTATCTTGGGGTACAATGTGATCAGACAATATTCATGGATCTAAAACGGAAAAGACTACAGATACTGCCTAATTGACTACAGGTTAGAAGTTTGCTTTATTTGAATCAGGTGGATGCATGTGATTGACTGATTCAGCTGCTGGGACTAAGACTCAGTCACTTGTTAAAAAGTTTACTCCTAAAATGTGTTTCATTTGGTTTGTAAACCAAACCTGTTTGTAGTGGCTACATTGTATTGAAAGACAAGGTCATCCAGAGATAAGTTACAGTTAATAGAAACAGAACACAACACAAAATCGGTGTGCTATTTTTTGTCTTGATTTGTTTTAATATTTTCTAAAAATAATTTCTTCTTCTTCCTCTATCCCACAGGGGACAGGTAGGATTTGCTGGGGATTGAATTTAGGGTGCTTTACCACTGAGCTACATCCCTAGTGCTTTTTATTTATTTATTTATTTATTTTTTTATTTTGAGTCAGGGTCTTACTAAACTGTTGAGGCTAGCTTTGCACTTGCAATCCTCCTGCTTTAGGTTTCTGAGGCATTGGGTTCACAGGTGTGTGCCACCATACCTAGCACAAGATTTATTTTTTGAAAAATTTTGAATATATTTAAAAATGTATCCAAAAGTTATCTGATTATTTTACAATGTAGGTTAACTTAGTTTAGTTTAATGAAATTATTTTAGAACTTAATATTATAATTGGGTTGATCTCAGCTTCCACTGTAGCTCTACCCACTCACTGATTTTGAAAAGACAACAGGTTCACGGAGAAACACATCATGTTTCTGAGTTCTCCTAATTTTCAAGGGAAACAATTTCAATCATTAAAAAACAACTTAATTTTTATTAACATTGGCAATGTTTTAAATATCAGATTGAGAAATCCTTGGTGTTGATAGTGGGTATGTTGTTGGGAAAGGATTTTTATCATTTTTGGTGAGATGGAAAGAAGATGAAAGTGCCAAAGAGCTATTTTTAGTGAATTGATGAGACTTCTGTCATGCAAACATTGAAATTCACTTTCCATTTTCTTTTAGGAACACTCAGTTTTGCTTCTGTGTGGATAATGTATATTAGTACAACAAACAGGATGGCAGGAAATAGAAATATAAAAGCTGAAATATATTCTATGTACAATGTGTTTGGTTGAATCCATCTATTAACTTTCATCCCAGTCTATTTGAGAATGAATAAGACATTATTTGCTTTTTAAGTATGCCCATCAAAGATCCTGAGAAGAATAAATCTTTTACTAATGGATACCTAACTAAATGTACTTATTATTTCCTATATGCTGAAAGTGTTATGCTGCTAGCTTTTACTTTATTTCACCATGAAAAAATTAAAGTACTTGGCAACTCTAAATATAAGATTTGAATGATACCAAAGTATACATTACATAATTTTTTATAAGATTTGTGAAACTAACTGGAAAAGATTAGTTTCTTCAGGGAGATCAATATAAGTTCGGGTGTCAGAATTTGCTCACAAAACCTGACTGTGGTCAGAAAGACATTCGTGTCAAATGTTTCTTCAACTCATTATTTAATAAACTGTGCTCTGCCTCATTCCACCTGCATCTTCCTAGCCTATTTACCCAGATTTATCTCTTAATCTATGCTAGAGGATCACTAAACAGATTCTAAATACAATTCTTACTTCATTCCAATCTTTCTCTTCAAGGCAGAGGGATATTTACAAACTGTAATTTTATTACTCTCAGTTCTCTAACTTTTCCCATTTTACTGTGATTTAACTCTCAATCCAAATTAGGTTTGGACAAATATAGCCACAGGAATAAAATTAGATGTGAAATCATTTTACCCTATAAAATAAATTTTGAATTTAAAATATCTAGGCTGATTTGGTGACTCTGGGGTGTTGTAGAGACTCCAGGTTCTTAATTTTTGCTCTACTAGTTTCACTACTGACTGCCTTCCTCAAACCAACTTCATGTCAGAAACCAGAGCACATACCTGTAATCCCCACACCTTGGAGGCTAGGCAGGAAGATCGTAAGTTTGAGAACAGGGTGGGCATTTTAGTGAGACCATGTTTCAAAAAAACCTAAAAAGACTGGAATGTAGTTCAGTGTCTTCATGGTAAAGTTTCCGTATGTTCAATCTCCAGTACCAAAACAAACAAAATCCACTTTGTAATACAGAACAGCTGAATAGTACTACTACAAACATCCATATTCTAGACAGTCGGTAGAAAAAAATACGTTCCACAGCTGTCAGTTCCTTTTAAATAAGCTTTCTGTATTATGTACAACTGTTTTTCTTACTGCCATTAGCTAGCTAGAGCTTAGTCAAATGATCATGTCATGTTATAAGCCAAACTAAATGAAATCTTCAGTTGGTTAATGTGAGAATGTATATTTTGTGGGCAATTAATGATGGTTGCATAGTCTCCATTTTTTTTCAAAGTAAAATTAAACTCTCTAATGATTTGTCAGCCCTGTATAATCTGGGTACTGCCTCACCTCACACATCATTCCTCCAGTTACTTTCTGTGTTTAAGGTACACTGGCTTTTCTTCAGATTCTCACTTATTCCCTGTTTTACTACCTATTTCTTTAAGATACTCACACAATTTTTATTTCCTACTTGCCCCGAATATCTCAGTCAAGCTCATTTTTCAGGGGAGTTCTCCTTGATATTCCCTGTACATAATTAATTTTCTCTGCTGAGTTCTCCCATCGTATTCATAAAAGGTCTTCATATCACTTATTATATTTTAATTATGCATGTATACTCTGTAATTATTTGATCAAAGTGGTATATGGTTTTTACTCATAATTGTACTTTTGAGGTCAATGAGATTATCTTGTATTTAAGAAATCCAGTAAATAATTGATTGGGTGAAGGATCAGGAAACAAATGAACTGAGCTTGAATAGTAGAGTACAATCAGCAAGCACTATAATTGTTTTTCTCAGATAGCCAACTATATTAGAAAATCCTTTATATGCGTTCATACAAGGGTTCTTGGTATTTTCCACTAGTCATTCATGTTTCCTCCTAGGACTACCTATGGCCAGTGCAAAATCTCTGAAATTTGGTCAGAATAATATGTTAACTCATGGTTTTCTTCAAATTAATTAATTATGTGTCCAAATTCAAAACTATGCCTCTATTTCCAATCTAAACTTTGTTCAACCACATTGTCCATGTGTTCTATAAGAGAACTTACTGAACACCAAATACAGTGTTAAGATATTCCAATGATAAAATGTCAATCATTGCCTATTCTCACATTTTAATATGAAAACCCTAATCAAATTCCTGGGGAAAGGGAACCTAAAATTCAATTATGTTGGAGATGAAAATATATTAATGTCAAATATGAAGAAATTAAAATCTAAAATCAATGTTTAACCCTATTTGAGTTAAAAAGTCAAAGAAATTCAAGTCTGTTATAATTTCATATCCTTCTCAATCTTACTCTGAGAGCCTCTTTTTGGTTAAGGACAAATCTAGTCCTTTCAGAAGGTGCCTCTAGGGTCATCCTCCATAGAAATGAATATGGTTCCTTCAGAATGTCAAAGGTTTAATTAGTTTAGTTAAGTGTCTGATAAATCTCATGTTTTAAAGAGTCAAAGTCTTGACAGAATGTTCTCCATTATTCCAGCTCTGGCATCTCACCTGCCAAATACAGAAGCCAGTTTCTAACCTGTAGCACACTTACATGAGACAAAGTATTCCTTCCAGTCCATAAAGCATTAGCCTGGTATTCCAACCCAAAATCAACCCAGTGAGATACAAGAACTATAACAGAGACTCAGAATCTGAAAGAAAAGGGCAGACCAAGAAAATAACTTCAAAAAGCAAGTCAATCTATGCCTTTGTGAATTCAAACTCAGGTGGGAGAAATAAAGTGAGTAAATAATTTTGACAGTACATATTTTTGATTAGTGAAGTTAGTTTTCCCCTCTGAGTGGTTTCTTTTCCCTCAGACTAACATTGTAAACATTCTATCAGGTATTAGAAATGAACACTGCTGGGCACATGCCTGTAACCCCAGTAGCTCTGGAGGCTGAGGCAGAGGGATTGCAAGTTCAAAGCCAGCGTCAGCAACTTGCAAGGACGTAAGCAACTTAGTGAGACCATGTATCAAAATAAATGATAGAAGGCACCTGGGTTCAATCCTCAGTACCATTGGGGGGTGGGAGGGAACCTGATAACCTTAGCCAGCGTGTATCTTAACTAAGTGTTTTTTTTTTTTTTTTTTTTTTTCTGATATATTCAAACCTTCTGAATTTCAATGTTTTCAGTTCTAATTCTTAGTCGTAAGCTTCAGATAATTTTCCAGCATCCACACTTAAATGTAGACATACAGGCATATTCCTTTCTATAATGATTACTCTCTCTTCTCTCTGGCTTTTTTTAAAATTAAGAAGACTGCCTTCGTGCTGCATATGTTGCTAAGCAATACAGCTAAATGAGGGGCATAGGACTGGACTGCAGAATCCATAAATCTTGTAAGGTTTATCCACAGTTCACTTGTCCCAAACTTGAATGGAATTTGAGCAATCAATGATGCCTACGGAGACTCACAATAAACAAAAATTTTCAAGAATAAATTTCTATTGTTCCTTAGCCTAGAAAATTCAGCAGTATTGACATCTGAATGCAACAAATGTTGTCCAAGCAATACCTAACTTGATTCCAGCCTTGTCTTAAGTTGTATCTATATGGTTCAAGATTAGCAGCCTGAGTCTGCTAAGATTGCCATGTCTGATCAAAGCCTAATATTGTTAAAACACTTGTTTCTGCTGAGGTCAATGCCGTTGACTTTTACACATTCAGCCTCTGTGATTGCTTGCTGGGCCCCGATCAACAGCAAGCATTTCTGAGGCCATCTATATAGCCAAATTTTGGCTAGTTCCTTATGTCCTTTGTCCTAGCTCTTTTCTTCATGGCTTTCAATGTTATCCAAAACACACATTTATGAGAGGATGAGGTGTAAATTATGTTTGATGTTCTTACCTCATTTGGTTTGTTCTCTCCTTCTATGTATCTATCAGCCATTAACTTTTGGTTAAAATTATAGAAAACTGCATCGAAACACCCAGGTGAGATTCTCATGTAGTCAGAATCTTTGTCAGAATATCAGATTTACAGTCATTCTTACTCATGCCTCAGTCCCTTCATGTTATTGTGTCCACTGACTTCCATTCCTTGTATTTGCTAAATTTTCTATTCCACAAGCCAGAGGTGGGGATGTTCCTTTACTCTCCACCTGAGTTCTGAATTAATTTTAATACAGATTTTAGAACCTGTTTTTCAAATAGAGATAATTTAAATGCAGTATAATTTTCACCATGCTAATTGTTAACACACAAAGCTCATATTTTGATTCTAAGTCTAGTTTGCAAAAAGAATGAGAATGTATAAAAAAGCAAATAATACTACAATTTACTTTTGTTACTGTCATCATGGAAGAATCAAGGAACATTCATGATTTTTCTTTCCTTTTTGCTATGACAGTTTACAGTGAAAAATTATTTAGCCTTCTACTTTGGACATCTGTGCTTTTATCTTGAGCAGCATCCATTTTTATCTTTGGTACCATTAGAGTGAAATATTTCTTGGGGATGCCTAAGATTATGTGGCCATGCCTTTTACAGGCAAGTGAGAACTCTAAAATATATATATATACACATATGTATATATATATATATATAATTACAATAATAGTATTATTGTTTTGCTACCATCATACTGAGCATATTTTATTCTCATATTAGCATACTAGTTGACATGGTACATGTCATTTTGGTTATTGTACCTATATTTACATAAATAATATCAGTTAATTAACTTTCATAGCTAATAAATATCCTTTATCTTGTGAATTAAGATGTGCTAAAATAATATTATTTTGAACTTGCTACACCAAGTCCTATGAAAATTACAATAATTTACATCTTTTCTACAAAATACAAGGATACTTTATTCAACTAAAATTATTTGTTTCAAAGTTTTAATTCAAAACACTTGTGATGAATTCTGTAAAAATTGTCAAATTATATTCCGGTATTTTCTGTTCAACTCCATTTTAATGAAATGTTTAAATACTTTTTCCCCTAATTGGTAACTATTTAATTTGCTGTCATATCATTAGTGGGTTCTTTTTATTCTCCCCTATTCCAGTAAATACAGGATCATTTCCTCTTGATAACAAAGAATGTTTAAATATTTGAATGAATATTTTTATTTTGTATATTAGGTTTATTTATTTATTTTTTTACATTGCTTTAAATCTTGAATAAACTGTTATGCATGTTCTCTTTTGTATCTACATGACTGGGACACAAACCACATACGGTATGAAGTTTGGGGTAATAAATTTCTTTATATTGATGTTTTCCTCTTAGAATTATCTCATGTGATTGTTTTGTCATACTTGTAACCATTGTCTCCAATCATTTTCTAACTTTGTCTTTCAAAATTTTTGCCTAGTTTTGTTTCATAATGATCCACTTTTCCTGAAAGATTATTTTTGAACATACTATAGAAAAATACATACTTCTATAGTCATTAATTTTCAATCTGTTGTCCTGGTTATGCCTGTTTTTATACTGAATTGTTAGAATAGTATTAAGACACAAGATTTAGCATTTACTACTCCACTAAACAAGAGTTACTCAAAAAAATACTGACAATTGTAACTTCATAGTGTAACTGAAATGTCAATAGATGCTCAGTCACCTTCGAAATTAACCTACTACTATTCATGTATGTATATAAACAAATATATAATAATGAGGTACTAGAAATGTTAGAGTAGGAAAACAGTCAGCTTCCATATTATATTTTGGAAAGAAGAAAGAATGAAATAAAATAGAAATATGGATTAAATTCAAAAGTGTTAAAGATAACTGAATTTATCTATGTGCCTAGATGAAAATACCAACCTGAGACATAGAACTAGATAAGAAAGATGAGAAACATAATCCCAGCAGCACTGTAACCATCAAGATTGAGCAGTATTCTACCTCATAATTGAGTCTCACTGGCACAATTCTTACATCATTCACTATGACTGTTCCAATAAGCCCCTGTTAAAGTTAACAGACTTGAACTCCACTGAAAATTTATCATCTATAGGTGAGCATTTGCTTAGTAGAATGGAACAAAAGAAATTTTTTTGAGAAGGGGTTATTCAATTCTACAAATTACACTTCATCAGGATTTTTTATATAGTATATGGTTTAGGATGTGTTCTTAATAAAATTACTGTATTGATATGCACATCTGTTAAAACCTAATAAAAAGAAACTATCCAGATATCCTTTTGTAATCCATATTTATAATGCACAAACACAAAACATATGCCAACATAAGAGAGTGTTTTAAGACAACTTAAGTATGAGCTGGGGTTATGGTTCAGTGGTAGAGTACTTGCCTAGTATGTTTTAAGTCACTGGGTTTGATTCTCAGCACCATATATAAACAGATAATTGTCTACTGACAACTAAAAAATATTTTAAAAGACAAATTAAATGTAAGTGAGCATGTTTTTTTATTTCTTTAAGATCCATAGAATTCAGTGATTACAGCTTTTTTTTTATGGTGTGTGTGTGTGTGTATCTTTGTGTGGTACTGGTAATTGAACCTAGGGCCTTGTGCATGCTGGAAAAACATTCTAACACTGAATTATTCACCCAGCACACTAAACTCTTTACATCTTGTTTTAAGAATACTTTTCACTATAAATGTAGAATACAAAGAATATAAATATATTTTCCATTATAAAATGTTTGTTATTAATTAAAATTGGTGTACAGAGTAATAAAACTTATTAACATCATAAAAATAGAGAAAAACTCATGTAAATATTACATGAAGGTAGAAAAAATCTCTAGTTAATACATAGTAACTTTAATAGTTTTTTTGACATAATTTTCCTTTCAAATACAACATTGAAAATAATGGCCATTTAATTTGCTCTCAATTTTAACTTCTACATCTCAATTTAAAATCATACACATATATTCTATATTTAATTCATTATATACATATATATTGCATATACAATTCATTAATTAGTCACATTTTGAAACATTTTAATAATGATTAATTTTTATTTCAATATTTTTATTATTTAACCTAATGTTCTCAAATAAAGATAGCAATTAAAATTGGAGAGTAGTAACCATTAGAATAAAATCTGGAGTGAAAAAGTTGTAATCATGCAGGAAATATCACAAAAACCTTCCTCTGTTGAAAATATTTGGTTTGGAGATAAGGAGATTATGGAAAAGATGACCAGAATACTAGAGTTAAAAAGAGGACAATCTGCGGTCTTTATAAACTCATGTTGAATAGAAAAATCATATTTCTATATACTAGAAATTGTGTATTGGAAATGTAAGTTAAAAATAGCATTTATAGGGCTGGGTTCATGGCTCAGTGGTAGAGCATTTGCCTAGTATGTGTGAGGCACTGGGTTCAATCACAGCACTGCATATAAATAAATAAATAAAATAAAGGTCTATCAACATCTAAAAAAACATATTGAAAAATAACATTTATAATGGCTTTCAGAAAATTAAGCACTAAGGTCACTTCACAGAAGAAGATCTACAAGCAATCAACAAACATATGGAAAAATGTTCAACATCTCCAGTAATAAGAGAAATGCAAATCAAAACCACCCTAAGATTCCATCTCACCCCAATTACAATGGCGATTATCAAGAATACAAGTAACAACAGGTGTTGGCGAGGATGTGGGGAGAAAGGTACACTCATACATTGCTGGTGGGGCTGCAAATTAGTGCAGCCACTCTGGAAAGCAGTGTGGAGATTCCTTCGAAAACTTGGAATGGAACCACCATTTGACCCAGCTATCCCACTCCTTGGCCTATACCCAAAGGACTTAAAATCAGCATACTACAGAGATACAGCCACATCAATGTTCATAGCTGCTCAATTCACAATAGCCAGATTGTGGAACCAACCTAGATGTCCTTCAATTGATGAATGGATAAAGAAACTGTGGTATATATATATATATATATATATACAAAGGAATATTACTCAGCCATAAAGAATGATAAAATTATGGCATTTGCAGGCAAATGGATGAAATTGGAGAATATCATGCTAAGTGAGATAAGCCAATCTCAAAAAACCAAAGGTGGAATGATATCGCTAATAAGTGGAGGATGACACATAATGGGGGGAAGGAGGGGTTAGTGTTAGGGTTAGAGTTAGGGTTAGGGAGGGGGGCAAGAATGGAGGAAGGAAGGACTGTATAGAGGGAAAAGAGGGGTGTGAGGGGTGGGGGGAAGGGAAAAAATAACAGAATGAATCAAACAACAATACCCTATGTAAATTTATAATTACACAAATGGTATGCCTTTACGCCATGTACAAATAGAGAACATGTATCCCATTTGTTTACAATAAAAAAAAAGAAAAGAAAAAAAAAAAAAGAAAATTAAGCACTAAGGTATAAATCTACCAAAACACATACATGATCTTTTTGCTTAAAACTAAAAATGTTGGACTGGGATATAATTCAGTAGGAGAGCACTTAGCATGAATGAGATCCTAAATTTGATTCTCCAAAAACCACAAAATGTTGATGAAAGAAATAAAAGAAAACACAAATAAATGGAGAAGTATATCATGTTCATGGATTAGAAAACTGAACCTAGTAAATGATGTAAGTTTTCCCTAAGCTGATCTACAGATTTAATGCAATTTAATGCAATTCCAGTAAAATTCCAAGAAATTTTTTTTTTAAAAGGAGGACAATCTAAAAAAAAGGAAAGAAGAAAAATTAGAAAAGATATGGAAATAGTCTCCAAAATGTAGCTATAATGCAGTTCATTTGGATCATTCTCTGTTTTAAAAATTTTCTTTGCCTCCATCTATCCATTATCAATCATGTACTCTGTTAAAAAATAAATTATTCAATGACATGCTAATACACAGAAAGACTTTACTAAGGACTATTATGCTATGTATATGGATGAAAGTTATGGAATTTTGCAATGGGGGAGAGAATTCGGGCTCACCTTAAAATATAGTATGGACCAATGGGAATTTATAGCCAAAGAACAGGATAGAGGAAGGTCAGTTAATGGAAAATTAGCAAAATAAGACATCATGGGTAAGGGGGATTCTGACTAAACTGATCTCACAAAACTTTTGCTGTAGACATTCTACGGTTGTCACCTAGTAGAAGATGGTGGATGATGATCAGATGGCAGAGGCCCAAAGATGGCCTTTGATAAGGAACTTGATCAGATATCCAGCGTGGTCAGATGTCAAGGATGAGAGTGCTTACTAAAAATGACATTGGCAGCAGTATTCTTTGTTAAAATTGAATTTTACAAGCAAGTACGCTAATGAGCCTTGTAGGATGTTCAGAAGCTTGACTAAAATTTGGTTAAGTAGAGAATCCATGCTAATTCATACTATATTTTTAAAAAATGTGTATTGCTTCATAATATTTTTATCAGAGGATATTGTTTTAACAAGTAATTATAATTATAAAGTGGAGATATATTAGAGAAAGTAGCAGACTTGGCTTGAAAAAGCTGTGATCTGAAACAATATGAGGAGACAGCTGCAGAAAAGATTAAGTACTGAACGTCAAATATGAAAGAGAAGAAATGAGTAATTGATTAACGACCTGTGAAAAATTTGGGTCCATAGGACACTTAAGTTCTCTCTGCATTTAAAAGTGGCAAGTGGTGAAGATGTTAAATTTCTTGGCAGTTTGAGAGTGTTAGCTTGGCGTGTCAGTTTAGACAGAAGAGCATGTGGTCTTCACAGGCAAGAGAAATTGGGTTGTGCTAAAGCTCAAGGACAGAAACATTGTTTGTCACTTTTGCAATTTTCCTGGTCAAGGCTTATGAGGAGTGAGGAGGTGATGGGGCCAGTGTGTCTCCATGCCCAGTTTCAGAGTTTTCTTCCTTTTATAGGTTTCCGGTGAGGGGATTTCTTGATTGGGTATTCTGGTGTGTTTCACAAATTCATGGGCCTGGTTTTTCTGATATGGGGATTTTTATTAGCACAATTAACTTAACATTTTATACTTTGCGGTCATGCTAAGCAGATGATGGTTATTTATTTTTTAATTTTTTCCATTGTAGATGGACACAATACTTTATATACTTATTTTTATGTGGTACTGAGGATCAAACCTAGTGCCTCACACATGCTAGGCCAAGTGCTCTACCACTGAGCTACAATCCCAGCCCAGATGATGGTTATTTAACTTGACCAAGTATAGAGTCACTTTATCCCAGTGCTTAGACTCAAAATGGAATAACTCATGTTAACTACTGCTTTATAAAATGGAGTGACTCAATATTAGGCATAGCTTGAAAACTACTGTTCGGTCCACCAAAGAGTAATTCAGATAGTAGGGCAAAACCTGCTTTCTACATCAACACAAGTTTCCAGTGACAAATGCCAATAGATCATTAAAAATTCAGCAGGTATTTTAAAACAGCAGGTATCACAAAATAGAAGAATAAATGTGAACAAAGAGAAGGTTGCTGCTTAAATACAAACACTTTTAAAAATGGAAAAAATTAAGAAACTGAATAAATCCAATTTATCTTTCCAGAGAATTTAAAGACGCAACATTCATAAAAAGAACAAGATAGTATGAGTAAAGAAAAATCTTTAATAATGTAGCTAACCTGGAATGCTAAAAAGATTCTTAAAAAAATTAATTGAATGACAATATTTCAAACTCTAAATTATCTTTTTGAAAGTTTATATTTGGGACCATCTCAGAATATATATGGAATGTTTTGTTTTGCTACTTGACTGAGTAATTTGTCATTTAGTAAAAGATTTTATTACAATGCATTTGTAAGGGTGTACAAGTACATGAAAAAGAATGGTATTTGTAGCATTGTCAAAAAAACATAGGATTTAACAAATATCCCTCAAAAGTGAACTAGTTAACACAATGCATAATAAATCTAAGAAATGGGACACCAAATTACTTTAGAAATGGTAAAAATCAGTGCATATATGTCAATATAAAAAAAATTCCATGTCCATTTCATTGTTAATAGAAAAAGGAAATTATAGAACATTTTGAAAACATTTTAGATTTTTTTCTGGAAAACAATAATGTGAAAAATACAAATATTTTATGAATAGAAAACAGGACATATAGGGTGAATATAAATCAAATTTATTTTTTCTTATGAGAATATCTTTGATGCTAGGGGAGTTTTCACTTTTTATTTGCATTTGAAAAAACACTGCTTGTTTTATTCTATAATTAAACTTGCAGTCTAAGGCTATGTAAAAAAACATTATCAAGGAACTAAATCTTGAACTAGATTATAAAATGAAATGGAAAATTTCCCACTACAATCCTTGCTTAATAGATTGTGGTTCAAATTATAGCACTATGAAGAATAAGACAATGTTGTCAGATTTCAAAGTAATATTTTGAGATACATTCTCATCTTCCTGCCCTTTTCCTACTTTACTGATTTTTATAGTGCAGGTAAGAGATTTTACTCCACCTATAGACACCCTTTTTCTGACTTTAGTGATAACATCTATGCTTCATCTCTGAAAGCAGTGAACTGAATCTGAGAAGCAGGAAGACAGAAGAGCAAGTATCCTGAAGTGTGTCTATAGACTGTGGAGGTTAACAGGAAAGAAGTAAAAGGGTACTTGACTTTTCCTTGAGTAAACAAAAAGGTTACAGTCCTTGAATCAGGGCAGGTACTTTGAGGGCAGCTGAGACATTTTTAATTTTTATGAGACATGATTGCACTGGGAAGAAACTCATTATGTACAAGAAACCTAATTATTAGTTCTTAATTTTATTTTATTTTTTTTAGTTTTCCTGGACTAAAACATTGATTTTAATCAGTCTACTAAACATTTTTAATCTATATTGTGAATAAATTTATTTTTATGTAAATACAGAATATCATTATATATTCATGAGGTCCAGATTATTGAGGCCAATTGTCTTATCTTTGATCTGGAAATACAAGTTTAACTAATGTATCTTGATTTGATTCATTTCCCCTTGAAAGTTAATAGCATTCCTGAATTGTTGGGAAATCTCTCTCTTTTCTATAGCATATGTAATGCATTATGTAAGAGCTTTATCAGCAAATCACCAGTTTAGGATAGTTTCTTTTCTTGTATGATTAATAAAAACATGCTATTAAACAATGATTATGTGTTGTAGTCTAGGAAACAATTTAAGATCTACTTTTATTTTTACAAAAATTCTTTAAAGAGCATTTGGTAACTATGTTCTGTGCAATGTGTTTCCTTTTGTGAAGCATTGTAGTTTAATCTTCCCTCAGCTTGATTTATACCCCTCTTTAGGCATTAGACACATTTATTTTAGGCTTGAGACACACTTATTTTCTAGTTTCCAGCAAAAACTGTATAATTCCTCACAAGTATGTAAATTTTTCTTCATATCCTTCACCAGATTTGGTTTTCTTTTCATAAGCACATGCAGTAGTTTATAATTATTGATGCAATCGTTAGACTGAGATTTGTTTTATTTTTGATTTTTCCCTTGTACTGAAATTTATGGGAGTAATAATAAATGAGTCTATTCACCCCCAGATTCCCAATAAGAAACTGACTTATATTCAAGCAGATAAAAATTAAATAATAAATTGTATGGAAGACTCAGAAACATAAAGATGGCAACAAATATTTTAACTTCTATTTTTCTAATATGTATAAAATTGCCATTTTTTAGTTTTTGTATTTTGAAATAGCTGTCATTGCCTCCAGTGATACAGTGCATTAGGAACTAGGATTTATTCTTCTGCTTAAAAAGTAAATACAGCATATAATGCATTTTATCAAATTACAATCATCACTGACTTTACAAGAAAATTAAGAGTGATCAGCCTTCAGGTTAAGAAAAAACTCAAACATACATTTATAATAGGACTACAACATGAGATTTTCACAATGAAAATTATGCTGAACTTGCTGAAAACACATTAAAATTGAGACATCATGGATCATTGTATAAGAATATAAGTTTGAGATATCAATGAAACTAGAAAATTCAATAGCATATTTTGTCCCCAAAAGATTGGAATATAAAGTGTTATACCCTCAATATAAGTGTAAATAGAAACACTACTGAGTTCATCAGTGCACTGTGAGGTAATCTACATATATACAGTTAGCAATGAACACATGGGGATGTTCACTTTAAGTCTGGATCCTGATTGTATACTTTTTTTTTGTCACTTGGCAAAACTTTGGTAGGAATTTGATTTGAAATTTTCCCTGAAGAGCAAATCCCACCCTCCAAGAAAATGTATAAGAAAGAGTGGAAATAATCTTCTCTCAAGATGCCACATTTATCATGTATTAAAGATTTGATGGATAAAGTTCACAGGGAAATTAGTAGTGCATGGAAAAAACAAGTAAATACAAAAGAAAAATAAGGTATTATAATTTGGAACTAGCAAAAACAACAGAGAAAGGAGACCTAAGTAATTGAATTAGCTGACAGAGTACAAAGTCAATTAAATTTACAATATTTAGGAAAATAAGCAGTTTTCACAATTTCACAGGAAACAAAACACTAAAAATTATGAGAACCACAATTTGAAATAAAAACAGGAGGAAAATACAAGAAAAAATAGAATATATATTGAAATAAAATTCTGTAAAGAGATCTGTTGGAGTTTAGATATCATGTGTCCCCCAAAATCTCATGTGTAACACAATGCGAGAATGTTCAGAGGTAAATGATTAGATAATGAGAACTTCAAACAAACCAGTGGATTCATTCACTTGAATTAATGTAATGGTAGTAACTATAGGCAGGTAGTATGTTCCTCAAGGAAAAAAATCACTGGGGATGTGTCCCTGATGAGCAAAGATCTCTTTCTCTGCTTCTTGTTTGCCATGTTCTGAGCTGCTTTCCTCCTTCATGTCCTTACCCCATGTTCTGGCTCATTTGGGACCCAGAGCTGTGTAGTTGGCTGACTATATATGGAACCTCTGAAACCATAAGCCAAAATGAACTTTCTTCCTCTAAGCTATTCTTTTTAGATCTTGTCACAGTGAGGAAAAGCTCACTAAAACAAGATCCATTATGTACAACTGATTGCCAAATAACTGGGACATAAAATAAACTCTGGAGAAATTAAGTATAATACAACTGGAGAAAAAGAGATGAAACTATGAAAAATGGAATAAAATATAGAGTTAGAAGGGTATTTTAGTATGCTTTTTCATCATAACATAAAAGGTAACATAAAATTAATGCACATCACAATAGAATACATCAAAAAAATGGTCAATCCCGATACTGTCCTTGAATTGTTCTTTAGGAGGTTAATAATTTACATTATACTGTAGTTACTTACATTGACTGTGATTAATTATCTATCTACCAAATCAATTGAATTAGAGAGCATAATTTTCAAGAGTAATAGGAATAACTTAATTATTAAAAATAATAGCTCATTCAAATGAGTGGAAGGAAAAATATATGTATACTTATATATTTATATATCTTACATATGTGTGTAAGGCTAACAGATAATATAAGATGCAAATTAAATGAATTAATATAATAGTAATTATAATAATTATAACAACTACTTAATGCTGAAATAAAGAACAAAATTTAATAGACTATTACAAATTCATCTACTTACAATAGGTAAGAATAAAACAGATGTACACAAAATTTAAATTCAAAGCAATAGATTAAATTATTTCAAGAAAATTTTAACCAAAAGTCTACCGTATATGTATTAATTCAAAAATAGGCTTCTAGTATAAAACATTGCTATAAAAAGATAATAACATAGTAAAATATTCAATTAAAATGAAAATTTAAACTGTATAGCATCATTTCAAAATATGTACAGCGTGTCTTGACAGAATTACTGGAAGAAATAAAAATATCTATCTTCAGAATGAGAGATATTAATATAATTCTCTCTCAGGAATTGGTAGAAAAAGACACAAAATGTCAATAAAATAAAAATGATTTGCATAACATGTATTAAGGAATAAAACATTTGTTTTAACTGACTTGTAGACAACACTGTACTCCCAAATAGCAGAATAAACTCTATTTTCATGTGTACATAAATAATTTACCAAAAATTATCAATTATGTAAATGTAGGTTTAAACTTATGTTTTAACCAAAAAATGTCAAAAGATTTAAGAAAATTTAAGAAAATTGACGTTTTTGCCAAGAATAAAGGTTTTCCAGAAATTAATTGTAGAATGTTAACTAGAAGATTCATGTTGATAACTCACAGTGCATCAAAGAAGGAACCAAAATACAACTACAAAATATTTGAGCTTAATAAAGTTTCCACAAATCAAAATTGTGGGGAACACAGGCAAGTACTTAGAGGATATTAGTTTTGTCTGTAGTGATGAGAATTCCCTTTGACTTCCTCAAAACTGGTAATTCTTCGTAAACTCCAGCGGCTCCCCTGTGAATTATTTTTCAGCATTGTTTTGAGTTACAACCTTCAGCAGTTTTGTGAAGCATCCTGACCTAAGCCTTGGTCAAGACCACTTTGTTTCCAATTGACTTGACTACAAATTTAGGTATATTCCAGACTCTAGGACCTTCACTTCCCTTTTCCTAAAGCATATACTTTAGAAAAGGTGTAGTTGCAAATACTTCCTCTACTCTTTTGAAATGCAAATCTTCTACATTCCAGTAATTTATTTCTGAGGACCTGAGAGCCATCCCTTTGAGATACAGTCATCAAGACTATGATAGGTCCCTGTCTCTCACCTTCTGTGGGAAGGAAGGACTCTGATGTTGAAAAGGAACAATAAGCAAACACTAATGGCCTAATTATACTGACTAACCTCCCTTAATTCCCTCCTCTCCTTTGCCATAAGTTCATGTGTTAAATCAGTTTTTGTTACTATGACTAAAATACCTGACAAAAACAAACTTAGAAAAGGAAAAATTTACTTTAGTTTCATGGATTCAGTCCATAACCTGCCAATTCCATCCCTCCAGGCCCAAGGTGAGACAGAGCATCTTGGCAGAAAGGCATGAATGAGAGAAGTTGTTTATTTCATAATAGCCAGAAAATAGAAACTAAGTGACAGAGGAGCCAGGAGCAAAATATAAACCCCAAAGGCACTCCTCTCAGTGATTAACTTCCTCTCGCCATTTCAAACCTATCAAACCTGGTTATCACCCAAGACAATAGTGCTTTAAAACTATAAATGTATTAATCCACCAATTAAGTTACAGCTCTCAAAATCGAATCACTTCATATCCAAACCATAATAGTTCATCTTAGAATTTAAGTAATTTCTTATTTTTCATTCAGAATTCAGTGTCTCCTATTTGAAAGTCTTGAATAAAGCCTTTATTTAACGTTTAGTGTAATTTTCCTTAAAACTAGTGTTTTGTGGTTTATGTATTGTGTCCCCCAAAAGCTCATGTGTGAGACAATTCAAGAAAGTTTATGCATGAAATGATTGGGTTACGAAAGTATTAACCTAATCAGTGCATAATTTCCCTGATAGGGATTTAACTGGTGGTAACTGCAGGTACATGGGGTGTGACTGGAGCTGTTGGATCATTGAGGGTGTGCCTTTGGGTTATATATTTTGTCCCTGTAAATGGAGTAGTGTTTCTCTCTGCTTCCTAGTACAATGTCCTGAACTGCTTTCCTTGGCCACACCCTGTCTCCATGACGTTCTGCCTCACCTCTCCTCTAACATTGTTCTTGTCAGGTCTTTTGGCTGCAGGAATGAAAAACGCTGACTAAAGCACAGTGTCAGCAGCTGTTTCCTGATACTAACCACAGTTGTAATGACATCTGTTCTTGATTATTACTCCTCTAGCCCATTGGATAATTTTATAATTATCTAATTCCCTATGTTACATCTACTCGTTTTTTTAATTATCTAGAGTGCAATTTTCTTGTTTGAACCCAAACTAGATTAAAGACCACAAGGAATACAAGATCTTTATGGAAAAATATCATAAAACTTTATGAAAAAACATAAAAATAGCTGAATGAAGATAAATGCTTAATATTTTATCAGTCATCCTCAACATACATAAAAATGTCTACTTGGTTGCCAAAAGTCTAAAAATACTAAGAAAAAGTAACAAGTATTCTAACACTCTAGGTGGGAGTACAAATTAGTACTATTTTAGAAAACAAGCTAATATAATCTAACAAAATTTCATGTCTCAGCAGTTAATAGAGAACAAGTATAAACATGTGCTCTGGGAGACAAGTAGTGAATGGCCATGATGATTTGTCCCTAATAAACACATAAGGAAACAGCATGTATTATTAGCAATAATAAAATTGTTCAAAAATTTTTAATTAACTGGGTCAAAATTTTTAAAAATTAAGATGCAGCTTTCAGTCTGAAAGGTATGATGGTTAGGATTAGAATAAATTAAGATAGGCACTTGTAAGAAACATACCCTTACAAGTAATTTAGGAGTTTAAAGTTATAACCATATCAATATAGCTATGAAAGATAACATGTTGAAATTTTCTAGTTATGCAATCTATATGTTTTATATATTTTTCATAGAAGTGCTATATTTGTATAACCTTTATCTAAGTAGATTAAGTGTTTAAAGCTACAAACAGGCATATATATATATCTTCTATTCTAGAGTGTGACTTAGTCATGATTTACTAAGAAATATTTTTGAAATTTAAATAAAAAGGAGAAAGTCTAGGTGTTAAGGCCAAATCAGAGTTAACTTAGAAACATTAAACAAATAGTTTTTTAAACTTGTCTTTTATCCATACAAGGAAAAATGTCTGGGGACCAGCATGAGCATTACTTAATATAATAGAAAGTTCTTCAACTGATGAAGCATTGAGAGACTGAATGAGATTTTACCTACCTTGATTTTCACATGTCTCAGTAAAAACCAGCATATTTAATATTTTTTTAGAAAGTCATCTGGGTAAAACCAATCATTTGTCATTACTTCAAAGCTTAAAGAGCCTCAATATTTTAGGCTCATTTCGTATTCTTAGAGTACATGGATAAAGATGTTCAAATTAGAAAAGAAAAATACAATTCAAAAGACAATTCCTACTAAGAATGAACTAAAGACTTTTTTTACTTCAAATAGGGAACTGCTAATAAATCCACATTTCTAACTCTTTATATCATCATTTATGAAAATATTTCACAATTTTTTCTACATCTCACTTGTTTTTTGTAAATAATGTCATTTATAAAATGTTTACCCACTTTTTCTCAGTATAATATTGAACACTGTATCACTAAGAAGAGTATAATAAACTTATAAAATAAAACAAGACAACATAGGACCAGTAGTCTAACATAAGTCCACTTTTGCCAAAAAAAAAAAAAAAAAAAAAAGATGCTGTTTCCTTTATCTTAATTTAACACATAGCAATTTTGCTTTGGTGATAAAATGTAAAGTAATGATGATTCCTTCCATAAAATATTAATCTACACAATTGAAATGTCAGCTGCTGTTGCATACTTTTACTTTAAATTGCTTATTAAATGCAAATTTCCATAAGCAAACATAGAGAGATCCTTTATTCAACAAGCACATGTTTATTAGCACTCTCATGTGCATGCCATTTCACGAAGTCTTTTGCAAGATGCACAGAAATGTAAAATTAAATAGGAATGGTGGTTTTAGGTCCATTTACTTTTGAGGCAAGTTTTGTATAAAGCAATTATGAATTGTTAAAAGGGGATTATATGTGATATGCAGAAGCATCCAGAAGACAAAGACATTTTAAAATAATATTTAGTTTTATTTTAGCATAATGTGTCAATCTGTGAAATAATGAAGGATATGTCAGAGATGACAGTTTTCTGGTGAAATAAGCTTTATTGAGACACTGTGGGCAATTAAAATTAAAGCAATTAGTGATTATATATTAGGCATTCTATACCTTCTAAATATTTTTTTATTAGCAAAAGGGGAACATGTTTCTTGTCTCAGACAACTATAATCTAATGAAGGAAAATCAATCATAAACAAATAACTAATATAAAATCATAATTCTTAAAATGATTTATAGATATTGAACATAATTCAGTCTTAGGTTTTTGAAATATTTTGAGAAGACAATATTTAAACTGAGCCTATAGGTTCAAGTCAAAGAATGAAAGGAAGTTAAGATATTAGATAAAGTTGGGAAAATAGAAGGTAGTAAATCTTGTATATGCTTAGCAAAGAGAACATAAAAAAAAAACAGATTTATTATACCTGGAATTATGATAGTTGAGACAGATGAAACAGATTACATAATTATGTATTTAATTCTAAATCTATTTTCTTTCATATCATTGTAGGCAATATTTTCATGATCAGGTTCTGTTACTCTCTTCAGCAAGAGCTGCATATACACAGACACTACTGAATTCTTTGTTTAAAAAGTAGAACAGCTATCTTGATTTTGATTAAGGAATAAAATTTTTGCCAGAATTTCAAATGAGAAACATTTAGTTTGGTGAAGAGATAATTAAGATCTTTTCATTTAACACAGATGATGATGTAGGTTTTGAAAAGCATTCAGGGACAAAGGGCATGTATAGAGTTCTTCATATAAGCAATCCAAGTAATCGCAGACAAAACATGAGGACTAGTTGAGAAATATCCATCCTTTTCATAATAGAGATATGTACATTTACATGACTTCCACTTTTCTAAATAATCTCTAGTGTAATTACAAAACCAATTTGTCTTTGGAATATTTAGGTTTCATTCTTCCTTTTTTTTTTTTTTTTTTGGGGTAGCACATTTTCCATTTCCCAAATACTTCCCATTCATGCAGTATTCAGTGTTAGTTTTTATTCTTCAGTTTTGTTTTCCTTTTGCATATTCCTCAAATCATTAGCAGCTACTCCCTCAATTAGAGTCCTGTCTGCACCAGCTTGTCTCTCTTTACTATCTTTAAATACACAGTATGCATACAATTAGCTAGAAATAATATTAGTGATTTTAAGGGAGAAATTCTTTGAAATGAAATATGATAAATATTTTTGACATTCTTGTAGGAAAATGAGCTGCTTTTCTATATCAGTAACTTTCATCAATTGAATTAGTGCTATGTCCCATTACTTCTCTTTCCCAGTATTATAACTTGTGAGTTCTTAATAAGATAATTTAGTATTATATCAGACAAATTTAATATTCATGTATTATGAAGAAACATTGCTAATATGATAGAAAACTGCTAAGAGGAGCAAATGATTTCATTAAAACTAAAATAAAATTCATTGTGCATTTTTCACCTCTTTGAATACCTGTCTATACTAATCAGGTGGTAGAAAAGGCAGATTGAGTCTAGAGAGCAGATAATACATAATCCATATTCACAGTACAATCTGATGTTACCTGTTGGGCTTCAAAACCATTCTGCTGGATTATAGTTGGAAATTTTCAGTGCAGAAATATTTAGGATGTTTCAATTTAAAATGATCATAAATTGCTCTACTTTGCCTTGGCCTTGCTAATTTATGTCTGTCATAACTGAAGAAGAAGACATTTGTGAGCAGGATAATAACTCTCTGAATCTTCATGAGCTCTGAGTCAATAAAATGATGACATACATTTCACATTCTTTTAATGCAGCATCTGCTTCATCAGTCGGAAGAATTACAACTCTTGCTTTGAAGGAGTCTTAATGATTCAGACCAAATCTTAATAGATAACTAACTAAGATGAACACATTGTTCCCTTCCATGCATAAAGAGAAACAGTATTTTAATTGGAATTGAATTAGAGGGCATGGTAGATTTTATAGATCCTCAATTTTTGAATTTAATTTAGATTTAGGAAAATTATACATAATTCTAAGAATGAAAAAAAGGGCAAAATCATTGATAAACCAAAATGAGTAAATACATAAATGTGTTCCAGATTTAACTGTAGAAAATCAAAGACTAAATCATTTTTCTGTTCAACATATTTTGAAGGTTGCCTCATCTATGTAATTTAGCTACTGTACAGTCAAAATGCAGTAAAGTATATCAAATGTAATTTCTAGTTGCTATCTATCACATAGACAGATATTAACACAACAACATAGTTGGGAATACATGCAATGTGGAAATGGTCACTTATCCCTTAAGTATAGAAAGGTTTCAGTAAGGAATAAATTAGAAAGTACTAGAGGTGTTCTACATCTGGAAACTGAAGAAGAGATAGACTTGTGTAAAGTATAAAATCATTAATGCATGATGCTTTTTCCAAAATTTAAAGCTGCTCAGATTTATTTCTCAGATATAATTTTCTATAAACATACAAGCATGCTGCCAAGGTTACAAATAAGTACAGAACATGGGACAAATTGGATAAACTATTTTGTATTCACAGTGCTTCTGATCATTTTCAGGGTTTTGGAAGCTTATTGAAGATGAGCCTTATAACTCTCTAAGACTTAAGCTCTCAAAATGATTTACCTTAAAAACAAGGAAAGGATAAACTAGTCAAGTATATCAGGACAACATATGGCCAGAAGTTCCAATGCAAAGGAACATATTGTCAATTAAGTACTGGTGCCAAATCTTCATCACTTATACACACAGAACATCTTCACACTTATTATTATTTTGAAGATCAAGCACCCACATTAAAAAAAAAAATCAGCTGAACATAGAAATTCAGAAAAAAAAATTCTATTTTCATTTGATTGCTATAACTTTCATTTGGACTTTTCTTTATTGAATAGTATTTGAGCCATTCATGCATTCATTTCAAGGGTAGAGTTAATCTGATCATAGTAAGAAGTATACTATTGCCACATTAATACATTTTAAAAATGTTCTCATGCATTATTTTACTTTTCCAGTTTTTGAAAATTAATAATTTAAAAGTTTCTATTGGATATAAACATGTCAGATGTTATCTACACAATATATATGCAATATTTACTATAAAAGCAATATTTATTTAAATACACTTGCACACAGTTTACTGAAGATCACAATGAATGAACTCAATATTTATATATAATATCCAAAATGCTTATTGCTTCACTTTCAATGTCCATAGTTTGATTAAAAACCAGATAAGTTTATAAATTAAAGTTCACGAAAAACTATTTTGAACTGTACAATAATTTAGCAGATTACGGAATGAATTTTATTTGTTCCTTGAAATTGAAACTGATGAAATAAATTTAATTAAATATTAGAAGCATGGTATAAAATATGAAATAAAATGCTTTTAGAGAAAATAGTAATGAACCATAGCAACGTGGCAAGTAATTGAAGTGTTTTGAAGTAATTTACAAGTCGTTTCTGACCATTATATAAAAGTAGTTAGTTGCTCCATTTCTAAACCTTTGAAATTTCATTGTTGGGTTGAATTTTGTTGGGAGTAAATTATATAATTTGAAAAAAATAATGAGTTTAGTAAGAGAACCCTGTCAATTATCTCCTTATTCCTTAAAGAATAAATGTGAAGGGCAAGGTATCTTTGATTTAGGTAATAATTCTGTAATGTTTTCAATCCAAATTTTATAAGATGCATAGCTTATGCATATATTGTTATTTTGATTATTTATTTATGGTAAGCTGCTCCAATTATAGCAAATTGTAGCATCTGTGGTTTCATTTATGGTGCCGAAAGAAAGTGATTACTGTATTATGAGGCAGCCATACTCCAGAGTATAACAAAACATGAAATACAACTAGGTTAAGGACATTCTTATTTTGCAGCGATGTGGTTATCTCTGAGGAGCCACATCTTGTAGTTACCAGATGTTCCACAATAACAGTAACTCTGGAGTTGCTTAGTTGTTATAACAAGAAGATTTTACTACATAGGAAAAGATTGGCATTTTCTCTGCTGGAAGAAAATGAAATTGGCAATTTAGAAAGGCAGTTTCAACTGAGCTATGTGGTTTACATTGATTAATCTATCTCATTAGAATATTAGCCAGCCAATGAGAACTTATTTCTATCCATTTTCTAATCTATGCCATATGTCTAGGTTATAAAAAAGCATTTTCTTTAATTCTAGCTACTATAGAATTTACATTAAAAAAGGAAGCTGACCTTTTTCTCTTAACCACCCAAAATTTTTTAAATGTTTTGTTATTTTAGGAAATATTTTTGTTCTGATTTGGGGTGCTAGACAGAGGGGAGTAAAGACAACTGTGGAAAATCATTTGAATATTTCCTCTTGCTTTCCCATCACTTCTTGTTTTCTGGTAGCAATCTAAAATGATACATGTTCAACAATATCAAGTATGGCCTATTTTGTATATGTTCATCAGACAAATTTGAATTCATGTCCCAGCCCAAACTATGGGTAAAATAAATTACAAATCAAGTGATTCGGAGAAAAAAAAATATATGTTGTGATTTACACAATAGACGAATATCATAACCACAAAAGGAAGACTTCCTATATTCCATTCTTGTAAAAACACTTCCTTTTTAGTAACACTGTGTGACAAAACTGAGTATGTAATTACTTTGAAATGAAATTAGTTAAAAGGAAACAGAAAGAAACTTTCCCTGGAGATACTGTGAGAAAGTTCTCCTACTGGTGCATGTATGTCATACTTCATGCATTTTAAAAGGAACACAGGCAACATTTACTTATAACACGAAGACATTATATACATTGATCTTTGGACAGAACTCATAAAGCAAAAACATAAATACACACAGTTCATAATAAATATGATTGATGTTTACAAAAATTGAAAGAATACATTTATATCAATTGGAAAGTGATAATTTTTTTCATTCCATGGAATAATAAACATTATTTTTGAATAAATGGTTTAGAGTCATTGCATTTAAGCAAGAGATATTTGTCAAGGTATTATTAAACAAGATTCAGATAAGTGAAAATAATATGACAATCATCTTTAAATGCAGTGATGATAGACACATGATAAATAGAGGAATAGATAGATAGATAGATAGATAGATACTGTATAAGCACTGAATTTGAAACCTGTGAAGAGTGCTCAGTGACCAAAGTGAAGGTGAGTGTACAAGAAAAGGAGGAAGAAACAAATAACACTAGAAAGTTGAAAAAGACTGTATACAAACATTAAAAGGAAAACAATTGATAGGATCAACTGAACTCATGTTATAGAAGAATAATGAATTTCAAGATACATATGTATATATGCGAATAAGTAAAAGATTACATTAAAATATTTTAGAATTGAGTATTTAGAATTGAGTATAATATCTAAAATCAGTTTTCTCCATTAGCATCTTACACTGTTTCTGGATCTTTTCCTTCACAGGAGTCTTCACAAGTTTTTTGTTTATAATTTTGGTTGTAATTAGTCCTTCACTGCATTCTAATATCCAGAAAGGGCAGTGACAGTTTAGTTCACAATCTAGGGCAGACTAATATTGATTTTATAGATAATGTAGGAATTAATGAAAGGAAATGTAGTTATTTTATACATTATGTGTGTCTGTCAAGTAATTAAAAATATTAACATGTGTCATGAGGAAATTCACAAATTGAGGATCATGATAGAAAGAAGTTTCTGAAACACATTACAAAGAAATCCAGAGTGTGGTGTAATAGGAACTCAGAAGAGAGGTGACCTTGAGACAGAGCAGGTAGCCACTTGTGACAAACACTGCGGGAAGGACAGGTTATATGGGGAAGGGAAACATTCCATAAAAATTGGCATTGTGGACATAACTAAAGATACACAAAAATATTCTTGGCAATAATCAAGGAATGTAATCTTACTAGTACCTAAATTTCTAATTAAGGAGGCAATTGATATGATTTTTAAAAGAAAATAGACATTTAAAGTAAAAAAGTAAATATTTTCTTATCTGTTTCTTTATCTCATTATCTACATGGCAAGTTATGCTGCAAGGTTGTTGCCGCCTGAGGCAAGAGTCGGCGGATATTGTTACCGCCTGCAGCAACGATTGTGCAGGTATTTATCGGAGGCGGACTAGAAATGAACTACTTCTACTATTTTTCTTTAGTGCACTGCTTTCTTGCTTATTCACTAGTTTATAGAGGAAGAGAGGCTTTGAGAAGAGAGAGAGAGAAAAGCTTTGCTTAAAGCAGAATCTTTGCTTAAGAGAGAATCTTTGCTTATCGGAGAGGCTACACTTTCAGAGATGCTACTTCTTCTTAAAGGTGCGTCCTGCATCCTGCGTCCTTCATTCTGCTATCTAGAGGTGTGGCTTAGTCCTGCGTTCTGCCATCATTCAGAGGTGCTGCTTATCCTCCGCTCAGTGATCTATCAGAGGAGCTGCTTATCCGATCCGTGGTGCTTCCTATATGTGTGTCTTATATACCTAAGGCAGCCAATCAGCTTAGGATTAGCACAATTGAGGCACGCCCCTCGGTACCAATCAAGAAAGAATGAGGAATATCTGTTGACCACTAGCGCAGAGGAGACATTAACTAATCAGGCAAAAGTAGATCACACTGTATTAACGCTGTGTGCCACCTCTTGGCTCAATGCCAGCCGCCATCTTAGGGTTACCCAAACATGTCTTCTGCCACAAGGTCAGAAATTATGATTCAATATTATCTTTTGCCTTCACATCTGAGACCTCCAAGGCTTTGAAAGACCCAAATACACTCACCCTTCCTCCACACTCATGGATGAGCATTCCTAGCAGACATTGCTCCTGATCATGCGCAAAGACACTGGACCTGTTTATTGCTACTTAGTAGGTTCCAGCTCCTCTCAGTCAGCTGAATTATTGAAAGAAGTCAGTGAGTCTTCTGAGTCAACTACAGATCACATTGCTTCTAGACTATATAGCTCCTATTTGTTCCCTCTGTTCCAGAGTTTAATTTCCACATGATTCTACATGATGTGAGTGTCCTCCACCTTCTCAAACTCTGGGGCAAAATCTCTGCTTGATCAACAGGGTAAAAGAAAGCTAATGGAAACACAAGTTGCCTAGAGGATCAGAGCACATCTTAATTACAGCAATTAGGGAGGTTGAGGCAGGAAGATCCTAAATTGAAGGCCAGTATGGGCAATTTAGTGAAACTCTATCTCAAAATTAAAAGTAAAAAAGGGATACTGGGGATGTAACCCAATGATAGAGTACCCTTAGGCTCAATCTCTCGTACCAGAAAAAAAAAAAAAAAAAAAAAAAAAAAAAAAAAAAAAAAACGCAAGTTATGACAACTCAAATCATGTTTATTCTACACACATGAGATAAACATGGTTTATTTGTAAGACTTAAATATGTCACATATCTTCTTTGACCAAAAAATAGGCAATTGATTTCTCTATGAGAGGAAAATATTCTTTACTATCTTTCCACCTAAGCATTGGCTGTGAACAATTGAGTAAATAAGTATGGTCTCCTAATAGGTTTGTGGAATTTTAAACTTAAGAGTTTCATAGGATATTAAGAAGTTGTTCATTAATTTTTATTAAATTAGATTTTAGTACAAGCATTAACCAGCTAAATATTTCTATAAACTATCATTTTAGAAATGTACTCACATAAAATGAGTTTAAGTACAACATAGTTACTTTTTATGGCTTACGTTTTTAAAATTTTCATAAATTGTATTTTCTCTTAATTTTTTGAAAGAATTCATGGATTTGATTTTAAATAGAATAGAAATGTTGTGCTAATAATTGCAATCATACATTTTTTCATTTTATTTGAAGAAAGAATATATATAATTTTATGAGGGGGAAGGGGAAGAGATACTGAGGGAGATAGGACAGAACAGAGGGGAAGCCACTTTACTGTAATTTTAGTTATGAATTTAAAAAATCAAACTACTGGAAAAGTCACAGTGAATTTTCTCTTTTTTTAAAAAATGTAAGACTTTCTGTTTGTGAGTGCCACTAAAAAATATGTTCTCAATACTAAGTAAGGGCATCTTACAAAGACTACAGAATTGATTTACTCTTTGCCATTGATCTTGCTGTCAGTCAATCCTTGCACTAAACACAGAAGAAACAGGTCTTACAAGACAGACCAGTAGCAACTAAATTGATAATTAAAGTGTGGTTGTACAGGTATGACCTGAAAATGTAAGCACAGCCACCAAGGGAACAATAGAGGGTGATTGATATGGTTTACATTAGCATGCAATTTAGAAGGAAGAGGTTTGAATAAGGGCATGGCCACAGGGATATGAACAGACAGATGTTAAAAAGGAGACACAAATCTTGGAGTCCAAGTATTCAATAATTTTGATGAAGGACAAAAATTCACGATATTGTTGTAGAAACAGTATTTCACAGGAAGAGATAAAAATCGTGTGGAAACGTAATCTGCAGACATAAGACAAATGACATTGCACTTCATATTCAAAGTTGCAGAAGTTCCTTTAGTGTAAACAATCAGTAACTGAGTTGAGATTTGTTGTGGAATCACTTGTTCTTTCATTAACCACAGAATGTATAGAAAAATAGGCACCTGTTTTGCTTGTAGGATAAGAATGACATGTAATCCACATAGTATAGTAAATTGGGACATCTCAATATGCACTACAACCACATATGAAAATATGAAAACAGTCAAGAGAGCAGATAACTCTAGTCATAAAAGCATTCCATTTATATTTATATACACATATTTATATACACATTCAGGAGGAAAAAAGACTCTACAATATCATTAACACATTTTTACTATTATCAAGGAAGTGCAAACCTCTGAGGACTATATTATAGCTCCAAATTAACATAGTTACCTGATAACCCTATAAAAATTTCTGATATAACAGCATAAATGATTATGATCAATCTCTTGCCACACTACCAAGAAGAAAAGATAGACGACCAAACTTACCAAATTACCACCAGTCCCACAGATACCAAAAGTAATTTAGAGGAACATTATTAACTCTTTAATCATGACTTCTACAATGTGGAATGAATGAATACATTTCCTCTGTGTCCCAAGTTAACAAGATTTAATCAAGAATAGCTAAATAATCCAAGTTGTCTTTTATTAAATAAATATGTAGTTAACAGTTTTTCTAAACAAGAATATTTTGAACCAAAGTTGTTTAATTAGTAGAATCCACAAAATACCCAAGGAAGAAAAACTGGCACTTCTCCAGAAACACTGGAAAATAAAATAGAAGTAACTCTTTCTAGTTCATGTTATGAGGTCAACATTATTCTAATAGCCAAACCACATAAACACATCTCTTTCTCTCTCTTCTGTCCTCTCTCCTCTCCCCCTATCCCTCTCTCTACCTCTACCTGTTACACATTTTATTCTAATTTTGGGTGCTTAGGAAGATGGAAATAAAGAGAAATATAGAAAATCATTTGAGGTTTTTTTTCTTTTACTTCCCCATCACTACTTCTCTTCCTTTGTAGTAGTTAAAAATATGTTTCTCTTTCTCTCCTCTCTCTCTCTCTCTCTCTCTCTCTCTCTCTCTCTCTCTCTCTCTCTCTCTCTCTCTCTCTCACACACACACACACACACACACACACACACACGCATGCATGCTCTCTCTTTTCTCTCATGCGGATCATTCCATTTGAAGTAGTGGTGAATGACTTCAAATGTCTGAGTGCTTACATAGCTTACCCAGGAGACTTACGGCTCACGCCTGCTTCTTGATATAGAACTTAATTTTCCTATAGAGTCCCGCTGAGCTAGTCCACGTTTATGACTCTGGAGCTTAAGGAGTTCAGTTCATCATAGGGAATTATGGATACATTTACTCTTGACATTCACTGGTCAGGTTCCCCATGTTTAGGAGTACCCAGGACTAAGATGGTACTGTATTTCATTTTATTTTGTTTTAACCCTCTATTGTAGAGAGTCCAGTCACATGATATCATTCTTCTAGTCTAAGTCTGAATTATGATAATTTTAATTGTGCTTTGCCATACATTATACGGGTATCATACCATGAATACTAGAAGGTATCTTCTAATGCCTTAAAGGGTGCCGATTTAAATCCAAGTGGAATGGTTGCTTGTATCACAACATGTACTCGCTCCAGTGTTCCTTCTTCTAATGAATACTATTTCAGGTTAGCAGATTTGCTTGTCACTTTGTAAGTAAGTCAGAAGAGTATTCCCATGTGTAGAATGCACTATCTTCAGAAGTAAAATAGGACTTCTAAGTTGTGTTCTATATTCTTAGGACCAGGTACAACAAGTTTGTTACTTATTATTTAAATATTATATTTTACATAATCACATGGAAATTTGGGTGCATATTTCTGATTGTTAGCATTTGTGTAACAAATATGAAAACCAGGGTACAGAATAATTCTGTCAGTCACGGAAACTGCTATTAAACTTCCCTAGCAACCTATTCTCTTACCTATTCTCTCCCTCTCACAACAACTTGGCCTTTTGGAGACTCTGGTATGAAATGAATCATACAGTACACGATTTTTTGAAATTGACTAATTTTACTCAGGGTTATACATTTAATATTAATCCAAGTTGGTGCATGCATCAATAGCTCATTCCATTTTATGGTCAAGAAAAGTTCCATTGTATAACTATGTCATAGTTTATTTACGAATGGAAGGATATTTGGGAAATTCTCAGAGTATTTTTCATAGTTATGAATAAAGCTGCCATACACATTTGTCTACAGATTTTTGTGTGATTGTATGCCCTCCTTTCTTTAAATACTCAGGAGTATGCTGAGTCATAGTGTAAACATAAAACACATAAATAATTGAAAAGTACTTTACCAATTGCAATCCAACAGGAATGTGTGATATTCCAGTTTTTCTACATTGTCATCAGAAATCAGCACTTGTGTTTGTTCTTCACTAAAAGTGAATGCTTGATATAATTTAAATCATTAACTATTAAATTGTCATTGATATGCATTGATATGGAAATATCCTGAAATATTTTTTCTCTATATTTCATATAAGAAAAACACTGTGCGTGTGTTGGGGGGGGTGTTTACTGGGGATTGAAACTCTGGGCTTGCATATACTAAATAAGCACTCTACCACTGAGCTACACACCCAGCCCAAGAACATAGTTTATAACAAGCCTGCCAATGTACTTTTCACTTTTTCTTACTCCCAATTATCATGGAGTCATGAGAATATCCAGATGGTTCACATCCCTTTAGACTGTGATTTTAAAGTATGAAGCAGGTAACACAAACCTGGGCAAAACCATAATACATACTGTCAGCTCTCTTAATTTAAACTGCTTCTGGACTTTTTTCCTGATGAAATATTACAGAAAACCTTTGTTTGATGTGTCCTCTTAGCATTCACCCAATGTTATATTATATTGTCATGTTATATTGTTCTAGAAAAAGTATTTTACTACAACTACAATTAGTACTACTACTTAGTTAATACTTCTGAAGTTCAACATACCTTCCAGTTTCCATTTTCATTTTTGGGGGAAGAGGCAGAAACTATCTGAGATCATAAAGCAGAACATGAACCCTGCCTCCTACAGGGTCCCTATGATGGCAATAATTGCTTCCATTCATCCTGACTGAGATTGTATTTTGGTTTCAGTATTTATCTGTGTGAGATAAGTATCATAAACTTCTGTGTTGCTTTCCCTACTGCAAGAATTCTTACTCCATAAACCAAGTAACCAGTATGACAATTTTTGCCAATTCCCAAGTGTGCCTGTCACATTTATATGTTTAGGAACCAAGGAACTGAATACTGGATGAGTCTGTGAACCCAGAGAATCTACTATGAACTGTACATCAACCAGTCTATGTTGCCAATCTAACATGGAGGTCTGATGTCTTCATATTAGGATGGTGAAGGTAACAATAAGGTTGAATACATGTGTGCTATTTCATGGAACTTGTCACCAAGTGTCACCCTGTGCAAGTCTCAGATTCTTGTTAAAAAGTTACAGTGGCAGCTGGATAGCAAAGGGGAATCCAGGTTTACATGAGATCATTTTTCATTGTGTAGTCTAAATTCATGGTGAAACACTTTCAATTGTAGTTTTCAATTTACTTTTAGTCACTGTTACTATTTCATGCCTCAATTTTAGGTCTATGTTTCAATTAGTTGTTTTTACACTGTGTTTTCTATCTAGTTTTACTTTTATATTCTTCACTTTCAGTTTAAGTATATTTCAAAACCATGAGTAATCAAAATTTAAAGAATGTCACTGCTACTGGTATAATTATGAGAGTACACAGATGGCTTGTTAAGAGAGAAAAAGGGGAAAAAAATGCCTGAGTGAAGCTGTAAATGCTAACTTTCAACCTGGGAATCTTTCTCTCTATAACATTAAGTTCACTACCCATGGCTGTATATGCAGAGAACGCATCAACAGCTGTAAATGAGAATCATAGGGTTTTAACAAGAGACTGATATACAAAATGTATTGATCTCAAGTATGGTTATCATCACTTCTCCACTGAGGTAATTTCAAAATATTCATTTGTCTTTAGAATACATTTTATAGAAATCAATATATAAAATAGCAGGAGGTAAAGCAAATAGTACAGATTTTTCTCAATAAGTCTTTGGAAAAATACAGCATAAAAATATTTGGTTCTTAATTCCAAAATGAGGATAATCATAATTATGAATTCAGTGTCACATTCAGTACTTAATGTGTATAATCCTTGAGAAAGTTTTGGTCTTACTTAAATAAATGTTTATTGTCTGCATAGACAATTGTGAGTTAGGTTCTATGTGTTTTAGCAAATTTGACCAAGTAGTCTCAAAAACAGTCTTTCTAGCAAGAAAGTTTGGTCCTGAAATGCCTTCCTCTGCAATAACACATTCATACACCAAAATAGTGAATGATCTTTACAGGAGCAAGTGTTATTTCAAAGAATAAATATTTGCTCTTTAAAGTTTAATCCACTACCACCTTCTTTTTGCAATTTTTAATTAAATAGAAACAAGAAAGGATATCATTTTGAAGTGAGATACGAAAAGCAAGAGGTTTTGATGCATGTAAGAGAAATGAGTGTAAACAAGAATAGAACTCAAGCATTTTATAGAATTTTACATGATAAAACATTTTCAAAACATGTTTCCTTTACTTTTACATATATATCCCTAAAGTGATATTAAATTATGTCTTCTCACTTTCATGATAAACCAGATACAGACAGAAGTATACCTGGGATCCATCGGGTGGCTGCCTCAGATCTAGAGAGTTCCATGAAATTCCACCACCCAACTTTACATTTCAACTTATCATTGCTTAGTTTTCCAGAGTCCTGCATTTGTTGTATGAGTGGTCAAAGGAAAATAAAATAATTCTACATAAGTTACCCACAAATAGTATAATATTTCTGTATGAATTTTCCCATGGCATTGTTAGAAGTGGGATGATTTATTTATTTTATTTGTTTTAAATTTATTTTTCTTGTAAACAAATGGGATACATGTTGTTTCTGTTTGTATATGGAGTAATAGCACACCATTTGTGTAATCATACATTTACATAGAATAATGATGTTTGATTCATTCTGTTATTTTTTCCTACCCCCCACCCCTCCCACCCCTCTTTTCTCACTATACAGTCCCTCCTTCCTCCATTCTTTTTTTTATTTTTTAATTTCATTTTTTTAATTTATTTTTCTTGTAAACAAATGGGATACATGTTGTTTCTGTTTGTACATGGAGTAACAGCATACCATTTACATATTCATACATTTACATAGAATAATGATGTTTGATTCATTCCATTATTTTTTCCCTTCCCCCTCACCACCTCTCTTTTCCCTCTTTACAGTCCCTCCTTCCTCCATTCTTGCCACCCTCTCTCCCCCCATTATGTGTCATCATCCACTTATCAGTGAGATCATTTGACTTTTGGATTTTTTAGATTGGCTTATCTCACTTAACATGATATTCTTCAATTTCATCCATTTGCCTGCAAATGCCATAATTTTATTATTCTTTATAGCTGAGTAATATTCCATTGTATATATATGTACCACAGTTTCTTTATTCGTTCATCAATTGAAGGGCATCTAGGTTGGTTCCACATCTGGCTACTGTGAATTGAGCAGCTATGGACATTGATGTGGCTGTATCTCTGTAGTATGCTGATTTTAAGTCCTTTGGGTATAGGCCGAGGAGTGGGATAGCTGGGTCAAATGATGGGTCCATTCCAAGTTTTCTAAGGAATCTCCACACTGCATTCCAGAGTGGCTGCACTAATTTGCAGCCCCACCAGCAATATATGAGTGTACCTTTTGCCCCACATCCTTGCCAACACCTACTGTTGCTTGTATTCTTGATAATTGCCATTCTAATTGGGGTGAGATGGAATCTTAGGGTAGCTTTGATTTGCGTTTCTCTTATTACTAAAGATGGTGAACATTTTTTCATATGTTTGTTGATTGCTTGTAGATCTTCTGTGGAGCATCTGTTCATATCCTTAGCCCATTTGTTGATTGGGTTATTTGTATTCTTGGTGTAGAGTTTTTTGAGTTCTTTATAGATTCTGGAAATTAGTGCTCTATCTGAAGTATGAGTGGCAAAGATATTCTCCCACTCTGTAGGCTCTCTCTTCGCATTGCTAATAGCTTCCTTTGCTGAAAGAAAGCTATTTAGTTTGAATCTATCCCAGTTACTTGTTGGGGACTGTGCCATGTTGACGGCACAGTGCCTGATCACATCGGCAGCGAGGAGGTTAATTGACATAAGCACACTCAGATGATTTATCGTCCATGCACACAATGTATGCGCATGTGTTCTCAAGCACTCCTAATTGTGCCTGCTCGGACATCTAGCGTCTTGCTAATCTTTGCGCAAGAGGCGTGGCCCTGCTCTCCGCCTCCTGGAGGTGATATAAGCGTAGGCAGAGCGAGTCAGAAAAACTCAGCAGCTAGAAGACACAGCAGCTAGTAGAAAGAAGCAGCACAGCAGCTGGCAGAAGAAGTGGCAAGCAGAAAGAAAAGACAGCGGAGCAGCAGCTAGCAGAAAGCGGCGGAAGGCAAATGGCAGAGCAGAGAACTGAGATGTATCACTAAAGCACCTTAGGTAGACGCACCCTTAGTTCACAGGATGCAGGAAGCACCAGTAAGAAGCAGCAGAAAACTAAGAAGACATAGATATCTCTGATAGCAAAGTCTCTCTCTGTCTCTGTCTCTCTGTCTCTCTCTCTCTCTCCTTACTCTCAAAGCAAGTAAACCTCATTTCCTCTATCCTAAACAAGGAAGGTAGAAAGCAGCCCAGTGATAGAAGTGGCTCAGTTGCCAGTCCACCACCCATAAGACCCGTGCAAATTGTTGCTGCAGGCGGTGACAAATATCCACGGATTTGATACCACAAAGAGCCAGCGACAGTTACTGATACTTGCTTTCATTTCTTGTGCTATGAGAGTCCTGTTAAGGAAGTCTGATCCTAAGCCAACAAGTTGAAGATTTGAACCTACTTTTTTTTCTATAAGATGCAGGGTCTCTGGTCTGATTTCAAGGTCCTTGATCCTTTGTGAGTTGATTTTTGTGCAGGGTGAGAGATATGGGTTTAGTTTCATTCTGTTGCATATGGATTTCCAGTTTTCCCAGCACCATTTGTTGAAGAGGCTATATATTCTCCATTGCATAGTTTTGGCACCTTTGTCTAGTATTAGGAAATTGTATTGATTTGGGTTTGTGTTCGTGTCCTCTATTCTGTACCATTGATCTACCTGTCTATTTTGTTGCCTACGCCATGCTGTTTTTGTGACTATTGCTTTGTAGTATAGTTGAAGTTCTGGTATTGCAATATCCCCTGTTTCATTCTTCCTGCTAAGGATTGCTTTAGCTATTCTGGGTTGCTTATTCTTCCAGATGAATTTCATGATTGCTTGCTCTATTTCTGTAAGGTACATCATTGGGATTTTAATTGGAATTGCATTGAATCTGTATAGCACTTTTTGTAGTATGGCCATTTTGACAATATTAATTCTGCCTCTCCAAGAACATGGGAGATCTTTCCATTTTCTAAGGTCTTCCTCAATTTCTTTCTTCAGTGTTTTGTAGTTTCATTGTAAAGATCTTTTACCTCTTTGGTTAGATTGATTCCCAAGTATTTTATTTTTTTTTGAGGGTATTGCAAATTGAGTTGTTTTCCTCATTTCCTTTTCAGCTGTTTCGTCACTTGCATATAAAAATGATTTAGATTTATGCGTGTTGATTTTATAGCCTGCTATTTTGCTGAATTCATTGATGAGGTCTAGAAGTTTTCTGGAGGAGGTTTTTGGATCCTCTAAATATAGAATCACGTCATCAGCAAATAGTGACAACTTAAGTTCCTCTTTTCCTATTTGTATCCCTTTAATATCTGTAGTCTGCCTAATTGCTCTGGCTAGAGTTTTGAGGACAATGTTGAATAGAAGTGATTGAAGAGGACATCCCTGTCTTGTTCCCATTTTTAAAAGGAATGGTTTCAGTTTTTCTCCATTAAGAATGATGTTGGCCATGGGCTTAGCATAAATAGCCTTTACAATGTTCAGGTATGTTCCTACAATCCCTATTTTTTCTAGCATTTTGAGCATGAAGGGGTGTTGTATTTTGTTGAACGCTTTTTCTGCATCAATTTAAATAACCATATGATTCTTATCCTTAAGTCTATTGACATGATGGATTGCATTTATTGATTTACAGATGTTAAACCATCCTTGTATTCCAGTGATGAACCCCACTTGATGGTGGTGCACAATTTTCTTAATATGCTTTTGGATATGGTTTGCCAATATTTTGTTAAGAATCTTTGCATCTATATTCATCAAGGATATTGGTCTAAAATTTTCTTTCCTTGATGTGTCTTTTCCTGGTTTGGGTATGAGGGTGATATTAGCTTCATAAAATGAGTTTTGTAGGGTACCCTCCTTTTCTGTTTCCTGGAATATTTTGAGAAGTATTGGAATGAATTCTTCTTTGAAGGTCTTGTAGAACTCAGCTGAGAATCCATCTGGTCCTGGGCTTTTCTTGGATGGTAGATTTTTAATGACTTCTTCTATTTCATTGCTTGATATTGATCTGTTTAAATTGTGTATGTCCTCCTGGTTCAGTTTGGGAGGAGCATATATCTCTAGAAATTTGTCAATGTCTTTGGTAGTTTCTATTTTGTTGGAATACAGATTTTCAAAGTAGTCTCTCATTATGTTCTGTATCTCAGTGGTGTCTGTCGTGATATTTCCTTTTTCATCATGAATATTAGTAATTTCATTTTTCTCTCTCCTCTTTGTTAGTGTGGCTAAGGGTTTTTCTATTTTGTTTTCTTTTTCAAAGAACCAACTTTTTGTTTTGTCAATTTTTTGAATTGTTTCTTTTGTTTCAATATCATTGATTTCAGCTCTGATTTTAATTATTTCCTGTCTTCTACTACTTTTGTTGTTATTCTGTTCTTCTTTTTCTAGGGCTTTGAACTGTAATGTTAGGTCATTTAGTTGTTGACTCTTCATTCTTTTCTGGATTGTGCTCCATGCAATGAATTTTTCTCTTAGTACCACTTTCATAGTGTCCCAGAAATTTTGATATGTTGTATCGTCATTCTCATTGACCTCTAAGAATTTTTTTTATCTCCTCCCTGATGTTTTATGTTATCCATGTTTCATTCAATAGCATATTATTTAGTCTCCAGGTGTTGGAGTAATTTCTCTTTTTTATTTTGTCATTGATTTCTACTCTCAGTCCATCATGATCTGATAGAACACAAGGCAGTATCTCTATTTTTTTGCATTTCCTAAGGGCTGTTTTGTGGCAGAACATATGGTCTATTTTCGAGAAGTTTCCATGTGCTGCTGAGAAGAAAGTGAAACTGCTTGTTGATGGATGGAATATTCTATATATGTCTATTAAATCTAGGTTATTGATTGTGTTATTGAGTTCTATGGTTTCTTTGGTTGATTTTTGTTTGGTAGTTCTATCCAGTGGTGACAGCGGTGTGTTAAAGTCACCCAGAATTATTGTGTTGTGGTCTATGTGATTCCTGAAATTGAGAAGGATTTGTTTGATGTAAGGGGATGCACCATTGTTTGGGGCATAAATATTTACTATCATTATGTCTTCCTGATTTATGCTTCCCTTTAGCAGTATGAAATGTCCTTCTTTATCCCTTCTGACTAACTTTGGCTTGAAGTCCACTTTATCTGATATAAGGATGGAAACTCCTACTTTTTTACTGAGTCTATGTGCGTGATAGGTTTTTTCCCCATCCTTTCACCTTTAGTCTGTGAATGTCTTTTTCTATGAGATGAGTCTCTTGCAGGCAACATATTGTTGGATCTTTCTTTTTAATCCATTGTGCCATTCTATGTCTTTTGATTGATGAGTTTAGGCCATTAACATTCAGGGTTATTATTGAGTTATGATTTGTATTCCCAGTCATTTGGCTTATTTTTGGTTTTTAAGTTGGCTTGGTTTCTCCTTTGAGTAGTTTTTCTCTAAGGTAGTTCCTCCCTTTGCTGACTTGCATTGTTGTTTTTCATTTCCTCCTCATGGAATATTTTGTTGAGAACATTCTGTAGCATAGCCTTTCTATTTGTAAATTCTTTTAACTTTTGTTTATCATGGAAGGATTTTATTTCATCTTCCAATCTGAAGGTTAGTTTTGCTGGGTATAGGATTCTTGGTTGGCAACCATGTTTTTTCAGAGCTTGAAATACGTTGTTCCAGGCCCTTCTAGCTTTTAGAGTCGGGTTGAGAAGTTGGCTGCTATCCGTATTGGTCTCCCCCTATATGTAATCTGATGTTTTTCTCTCATGACCTTCAAAATCCTATCTTTATTTTGAATGTTAGGCATTTTCATTATAATGTGCCTTGGTGTGGACCTGTTGTGATTTTGTGCATTTGGTGTTCTGTGAGCCTCTTGTATTTGATTTTCCATTTCATTCTTCAGGTTTGGGAAATTTTCTGATATTATTTCATTGAATAGGTTGTTCATTCCCTTGGTTTGTATCTCTGTGCCTTCCTCAATCCAATAATTCTTAAATTTGGTCTTTTCATGATGTCCCATAGTTCTTGGAGATTCTTTTCATGATTTCTTACCACCTTCTTTGTTTGGGCAACTGTATTTTCAAGATTAAATATTTTGTCTTCATTGTCTGAGGTTCTGTCTTCCAAGTGGTCTAGTCTTTTGGTGATGCTTTCCATTGAGTTTTTTATTTGGTTTATTGTTTCCTTCATTTCAAGAATTTCCATTTCGGTTTTTTTGAGAATCTCTATCTCTTTGTTGAAATGATCTTTTGCTTCCTGCACTTGATCTTTCAACTTATTTGTATTATCATTCATGGCCTGCATTTGCTCTCTCGGGATGATTTATTGATACAGTAAATATGTAACACCACTGAAGAACTGAGATTTCAGGGCAGAATCATAAATCTTCCTCCATTTTTTTTTTCTCTTGTTAACTTGGTTGTTACTTCCAATAGTTGCCATGAGATATTTGTGATGTTCTTGTAAGGCCCCCCAAAAAGGAAACCCCAACTCTGTCCCATGGATGGACGGCAACCCCAATCAACCGCAGGAGGCGTCACTTGATGCAAACCGCAAGAGGTGTTTATTCCAGCGCGCTGGGACCCAACTCCAGGAGTCGAGTCCCTAGCAGAAAATCTTGTAGGTTTATAAAGGCAGAAACCACACATCGAGAGGGGTCACACATGAAAGGGGGAAAAGGGGGAACAAAGCTGCCAGGAAATTTCAAAGGGGGTCTGGTTTGCCGACAAAATGTTTCACAATGTTTTACAACAGGCTGTAGATTCTGGTCAATAGTTTCTGGTAATCCTACTGTTTGAGCACTATCTGCTATCAGGCTCAATTTACTCTTTTACTCTCTGTTTGGGGCTGTTTCCTGGAGCAGCTTTAAGGGCTTTGTTCCCATTACTGGGAGGGAAACCTTAGGGAGTTGAGATAAAACAGACAGCTTAAAAAAATGCCCATTCTTTCATTCTCAGGGTACAAATAGATGAGAATGGTGGGAACAGAAGCCATTCCATATCTCCATAAGAGTGGTATCAGTGTTTCATTAAGTAGAATCAAGTCAATTCCTTCACAATTTTCAACTCACTAGAAAAGAGCACAGATTTCTGCTTTTAGATATATTTTGAACATTAAGACACAGGGAAAGTCCATTAACTAGAGCAAAACAAAGATTAAAGAAGAATAATTATCTTCTGCTTCTTCCATATGCTGCTAGAGGTATGACTGGAAGTTATAAAACATGTATATTATTTGGTTCTTACTTCTTGAAGGGTCAAGCATATTTGCCTTGTCAAGTCAAATGATTTCTGAGGAATGACTTCAAAACAAATGACATGAGCAAAAGTATTATAAATAATATAAATTCTTAGAAAAATTTTCAACCTTGATTTAGTTGTGATCACTGAGAAAAACAACCATAAATGATAAAATGATAACAATACATAGAGTCCTAAAGCTGTCAGATAACTTTGAGATTACACTAGAATTTATAAGTTTGAACAATTTTAATGATTTTATATGTGGTATTTAGCTCTGTCATATACATTTATTCTAATATATATTGATAAGCGCTTGTATACATTTATATGATCATTATTTTGTTTTATTTTCCATGTAGTCCTCTGCTAGAGTCTTAATATCACCAATAACCATATTCACATTGAATTTTATAAACCCTGTATTTTTATGCAGTTACCACCATGATTTTCTCATATCCTCTAGCATTTCTTTTTCCCATGCCTCCTAAGGTTTTTTTTAACTATGACGCTACAAATACCTCACAATTTTCTCTAACTTTGTCATTATTCCTCACTTCTCTTTAAGCTAAAATCCACATCCTTTCCAGTTCTATTTTATATGTTAGCCTTTCCATTCTGTCCTAGTGTGCTCTGCATTCTTTTCTGTATAGTTATTCATTTGCTTTGCCAGTTACTATTGCCATGAAAAGATTGAGGTTGCAGTGCCCTACATTTTAGGAAGCCTTTTCCAATCATCAGTTTTTTCTGATAATTAGTATAAAAACTTACCAGCAACTTCTTCTGCCTTTTTGAGTTCCAAAAAATGAGTTACTTATGCAACCTCAGAAGGATGATTTTTGGTTTCCATCTAGTTCTTTTAAGACCAAGACCAATTTTGCTATTTAGTTATGTTAAATAGCTAGTGAAAATTTATCATATAAATAAAAAGTGAAATGGAATCTTAAAAGGAAAAAAATTTTCCCCAAGAATATAACATAATCCAGTAAAAATAAAACAAAATAATATATATAGTGATGTTACCTTCCTGCATTTCAAAGGATATTTATAGCTCTTTCTTTTTAAAAGAGAATATCTATCCTTTATCACTGTAATGGGAAAAATTTGCTTAAATTAACTGTTTCTGAGCAAACATTTTATATAGTCTGCTATAATTTACCTTCTAGCTATATTTGTTTCTTTTGTAAACTACTTTCTTCTGTTTGAAAGTCAGGCTTCAAATTCCACAAAAACATTCCTGGAAAACAAACAAACAAACACCTCTTTGAAAGAAATAAGTAGCGTTTGCTGATAGAGCAATGATAATGAGGGACTTACAGACAGTAATTCTGAACAGAAGGAGAGACTGCATCTTGGTAAATCACCTACAGTGTCTAGTAAATACTAATGGATACAGGGAGAACTTAAAAAGTGGATGGAGCCACATTTCAGTACTTAAAAGTTAATAATAATATAACAATCAACAAGTTTTAATTATATATTTTGTAGGTGAATATGTGCCAGGATAGTCAGGAACCAAAGTATAAAAGAACATGAAACAAAAATGATCTGGGTGCAATGGTGCTGTATGCCTGTCATCCCAGCACATCTGGAGGCTGAGGTAGGAGAATCACAAGTTCAAAGCCAGCCTCAGCAAAAGCAAGGCTCTAAACAAATCAGTGAGACCCTGTCTCTAAATAAAATACAAAATAGGGCTGGGAATGTGACTCAATGTTAGAGTAACCCTGAGTTCAATTCCCCGTACCCCTTGCCCCCCAAAAAGGAACTAAAATGAAAGAGAGAGAGGGAGAGAGAGAGAGAGAGAGAGAGAGAGAGAGAGAGAGAGAGAGAGAAAGAGAAAGAGAGAGAGAGAGAGAGAGAGAAAGGAGAAATTGATCACTTGACTCCTAATTGTAAAAAATGATTGAATGCATTTTATTGTATTCATGCATCCATCATTTTGAAAAATATACTAAAGTGGCATATAAGCATGAAAAATAATTGTAAATGATCATTAGTATTAAAATACAATCAATAAACAAGTGGCATCTTCCAGGCAAACACAAGAAGGCAGAATAATATTTCAGGAGTTTGGATTTCTGACCATGATGATGTTGCTTTTGAGCCAACTTTAATTTGAACATATCACATCACTGTAAATTAACATTAGTAATTTATCTTTAAGGGGTGGTTAAAAGCTAGCACATACTATTCTTATTAGCATTATGTTTTTGTCACAATAAATGAGAAACATTTAGCCTAATGTCTAGCACCTGCTAAGAATTGAACACAGACAAAACTGTTTTATTATTAATAATGTTTCTAGGGCCTTCTTTAAACTGTCAGTCAAAAGTATAAACAGGACAAAAAATTAGAATAAAACACTTCGAGTTCTTTCAATGAAAGAGAGGGTTTAAAGAGGAGGCCTGTTACATTGTAAGGTCGTTCACCCCAGGGCAGTGCCTTTGTCTTTTCCAGCAGCTGGTTGAATCTAACACAATGACTAACATGCAATAAGTACAACATCATTTCTTGTAGGATGAATGAACTCTTTCATATGAAAGCCAACCCAAGATACAAAGAATTATGCTTCATAGGGTGTGCTTTGAATAATAGGTTATCTGAAACAACATAATACAATAAAACAATGCATATTTCAAAAGGCATGAAATTTTATTGAAAACTGTGAATTGAGAGAGGAGACCTAATGTTAATGGACATAATGCAGGGTTTCAGTCAGTTTTTCCCTTTGTTAAAAACTATAAGACAATATAAGCAATATTTTCTCTAAGATTTTTAGTTATGGGTAGAACATCACAGAAAGAAAACTAAACAACAAAATTGATAGAAAGTATAAGTCATGCTTTTTATTCAAATAAACTTACCACTTAGAGCCTATTGATAGATATTCACTATTCTGAATATATTACAAGGTTATTAGAACAAAAATGGCAAGCAGCTTCAAATAAATGATGATCAATATTACCTTTACAGATATAGATCAAATTTCAGTTTTTCTAATTGTTTTTGTTTCCTTCATTTGTTTGCAAATGATGTGTTTTTAGTTTTTATTAAGGTGATATTGATTTGATAGAATGAATTTGGACATGATTCTATGTGTTTTATTTTTTGGAAACGTGTGCAAAAAATTGACACTGATTCTTTTGTAAATAATTGATACAATCCACTAGTAAAACCCACTGGGGCTGGCTTTTCTGAATGGGGATTTTGAAGATTAGTATTTTAGTATCATTTTTTGTTGTAAATCTATTCAGATTTTCCATTTCTTCTTCAGTGAGCATATTGGTCAGTTTTGACTGCTATAGCATAATATCATAGACCATGTGTATGCCAGAAATTCACATTTATTTCTCACCATTCTGGAGTCTGGAAAGTCTAAGATCAAGACATTGAAGATTCAGAGTTTGGTGAGAACACTATTCCTAGTGCTGGGGAGACATATAGTCAATCTATATTTGTCAATTTGAATAGATTGTCTTTCTAAAATTTGTCCATTTTATCAAGGTTATCAAATTCATTAGTATACAGTGGAAAATTAGTATACAGTGGAAAATTCCTTTAATAATAGTCCCTCTTTTGCTTCTAATTTTTTAGTAATTTCTGTCTTCTCTTTTTGTTGCTTGGCCAATCTAAAGTTTTGATGATTTTGCTTATCTTTTCAATGAACCAACTTTTAATTTTCTTGATTGTGTTTATTGTTTTTGTATTATCTCACTCTTTAATTTCCACTCTAATTTTATTGGTTTTTTTTCCATCTTTTTTTTTTTTTAGGTTTACTTTGTTCTTCTTCTTTTATTCATTTTCGTAAAGTAAAAATTTACAAGAGTAATTTGATATACAAAGACCAACTTGGATTAGAAGAATCAGAGAAAATACACAATGATGAGAAACCTTTGGATTCTCAGAATTCTCTTCTATTTGGAAGCAGCAGGCAGTCCATTGCAGATACATGCCTTGTCTCATGGGGAATAAAAGAAAGAAAAAGAAGAACCCAGAGGATAAAATCACAGAGATTTTTTTCTTCTAGGTCTTGAGTCATAATCAAAGAACTACCAATATTTCCTTGACTCTATAACAGAATTTTAATGGACTTCTTTTTCCCTTGTCTCCACAATTTTCTTTTTTTTTTGAACAAGAATGACTATAGTGCAATTTGCCTATCCCTGTCCTTGCCGCTGAACTTGTCTCTTCTGTGCCTAGAACAATATTATCTGGAGGTAGTATGTGGAGTACATCTTGTCAACTTTCACAGATGCGCAGATCTGGAGAAGTTTTATCTGAGATGCTATATATTAGGAGCACTATGTGAGATGTTGTATTCATACTGGATTTGAGCTAGATAGTGAGATTGGACTTTGAACTGATACTATAATGGGATGAGATTTTCAAGGTACATTGAGGGGGATAGAGTGTACTTTGCATAAAGGAGGCATGACTCATTGAAAACCAAAGGAAGACTGTACTATGCAGGCTCTAGAATAACTCTCAGTGAACCTGGCCCCTTCATATTCCTGTTCTTATTTTGTAACTCTCCACACTTGAATTTGGGCTTTAATATGGTACCAGCTGCTAGTGAACACAGTATGGCAGAAGTGATGGGATGTACATCTTCTGTGTTAGGGACTCTCTCTTGTCTCTTTTCCTTCCTTCCTTCTGACACTTTTCTCCAGGATAAACAAAGTATCACAGTGTATGTATCCCTATGGAGAGGGCTATATAGTAAGAAATCATTTCTTCAGCCAGCAGCCAGTGAACACATGAGGTCTGACCATAGCCATCATACTTGGGAACAGATCACCCTCCACATAATCCTTGAAATGACTGCGGTGTCAGGAAACACCTCAACTGCAGTATTATTAAGGACCCTTGGTTAATTTTAAGCAGCTAAATTGTTCTCATATCCTGCCTTATAGAAACTCTGAGATAATAGAAGGCCTTTGCTTTTGGATCCTATATTTTGGAGTGATTTGTTACACAGCAATAGAGAATAAACACAATGGCTTATGAAATGTCACGTTAAACCTGAATTTGGGCTTGTGTAAAATCCTTTTCAATATAACAAAGAATAAGAGGAAATGGTGCCCAGAAACCACAGCTCTCTTTAACTATAATGCATTGTTTTCATGGTGACATAGAAGGCAGCATATTTATCATACCATCCACACACAAAAGTAATATTTTAATTTGTAAATACTGCAAACTTCAACTTGCCACCGAAGAATCTGCTCAATGTTAAAAATGTTGTTAATTTGTCTCTGAGAGATTTTAGAAATAGAAAAGTTTCGAACATAAATAAATTGCATAGTAATGATACATTATCTAACACACATACACACACACACACACACACACACACACACACACACAGAGTCCCTGACTTAGCCATAGCTTAATTTTACAATTTTTCAAATTTATAATGGTGCAAAAGCCATACACATTTAGTAGGAACTATCATTCCATATTTGAATTTTGATCTTATCATGGGCCAGTGATATACACTGTAATACTTTCTCTGTGTTGGTCAGCAGTAGTGACCCCCTTCTTCAATCATGTGATTATGAGGGCAGATAACCTATGTGGAATAATGTACTGCATGGCCAAGCTATGATGTTCAGAAAGTCAGGTGTATTACCCACCGTTTTGCTTTTGAGGAGAGTGCTTAAGAAATGGGACAGGGTGCAAGGGGATCCAGGTTGTTTTCAATGGAGTGAGTAAAATGACTGATCATGAAGTTCAAGCTAGATAAGAATGCAAGGTGATACACTAGCGGGAGAAGTGGTAGTTAAAAGGTAGTAGGATAGATTATTAGGAATGAGCAAGCAGGGAACTCAGAGAGATGGTAGACAGAATTGAGCACAGGATTCAGGCTATGCAGAGCTTGTGGTCATCAATAGTGAATATGAGATTCATAGATGTGAAGTTTCAAGATGGATGGAAGAATGATCTTGAAGTGATAAAGAAGGAAAGCCAGTAGCCTACCTATACTACCTTTGTCCAGAGGTAGAGAAAACAGGCAACTCCTGAGAAAACTGAAGGGATATAATCAGAGATCTCAAGGAATGATCAGTTTCTCTTTGATAAAGAAAGAAATAGAAGTGTACAGAGAAGATTTGAGGCATATTTTATAATGGACTATGACTCCAGATGGAGACAGAAAACACAAAAGGAAACATGAAAATCTGTAGGAGGAATAGTTTGTGGGGAATTAGGAATGAGCAGTTAATATGAATCTGGGGTTACTAATACTGATATACTGATATGCAGAAATTACATACTTATTATGAGTAAATGAGACTCCCACTGACCCATTTTTTTGGGGGGAAATGGAAGAACTATGGAGATACAGACTTAGTACCAGTACATAAAGTTCATGTTTAAACATCTTTTGAATATGTGATTTTCAAACTCTATCATTCTTAGTACATGGGAACAACTTAAATACCTGTTTCAGAGATCAGGAAGAAAAGGCAGGCAAATTCGGTAAAAAAATTCCTCATGATTCATGACAAAATCAAGTTGACATTGAAAATATAAAATATTCTACTCTCCTTTTAAAATTCAGTAATTCCAACAATCAGCAGGTATTCATGAGCCATAGGAAATATAAATTTGAGGTAGATTTATTAGTAGAATATAAAAAAGTAGAGAGCCAATTGACCTTATTTATGCACTAATTATAATTTGTAGATAACCAAATTTTAGTAGTCTCTATTCCGATGGACAATATACACTCTCTCATAAGATAAGTGAAGAAGCAAAAAAGAAACAAAATTCTAAAGGTGTATGATTCTCAATCCATTCTTATAAGATGAAAGTAATTATGTATGCCTATGTCATGTTTTTAATGGTCTAGGTGTTCAAATTTATCCACCCGAATTCTATATGGCCCATGCTAACGAACAAATAATTTTAGTGTTTTACACTCAGTTCCAAATTTTCCTTGAAGTTGTATTACATTTATAGTATTTATAATGTTATTTTGTCAGATTGGAAGTAATGTGATATTAGGGCAATTTTAAGTCACTAGTAGGGCTTAAAAATTAATAAATCTGTAAATACAAATCAGTTAATACTTCTTTTGTTGATAATTAGCAAACATTTCTGCAATAGCCATTCTGAGTAAAATAGCAGGAACTGAATTGAATCTAATATATAGTTTCTTTTCTAACAGCATCAGTCACCAAAAACCAAACAAATAAAACATAATTTAGGACATCAAAAGCAGCATTGCATTAAATTCTTCTTAAATGTTCTGTGACAGTTAATATGTTCATGAAACTTAAATTATTATTAGTGAATCATTTCAGCAAGAAAATTTTATTTAAATTAAAGTTTTTATTTATAATACTACTATTCCCAATATCCTTCATTTTATGTATTTCTTCATGAAAGAGGGCAAATAAATGGGCATAATGAAAAGAACAACTGCATACTCTGATCTCTTGTAATCATTCAAACAAGCTAATGAGTAGCAATAGACTTTCAAAATTTTGACTATCCAGACAACAAATTTTGAGAAAGAGACATGAATCAGATTTAGTGTCCATAAATACTACTATTCATGAAGTGTCTATTAAGGATGACTTTGCTAGGTGTTTTAATATGTTTTATCTCATTTAGTGCTTGGCCCAAACTAATAATGTTCGCATTATTAATAACAAAATGATAAAGAAAAAAATAAGAAGTACAGAAAATTCAGTTTCACAGGTTAACAAGTTTCTCAAGGTAGTTAGAAAAGAGCATGTTATGATTAATTTTATGTGGCAAATGACTGGGCTGTGGTGTACACATATTTGGTCAAAGATTACTCTGAATCTTTCTGTGAAGGTAACTTTGAATAAGATAAATGGTTAAGTTGGTCTACTATGAACAAAGCAGTTTGTTCTCCACAATTTTGATGGACTTAGTTTAATCACTAACTTGAACAAAGGACCAACTTTACCAGAGAAAGGGGAGGTGCAACCAGTAGATGACCTCCAAATTTGAAATACAAAATCAACTTTTTCCTGGGTCTCCAGCCTGTTGTTCTATGTAGCCAAGTTTGGACTCACCAGTCTTCATAATTTCATTAGTTAATTTTTTAAAACAAATATCTCTTTATATATGAGTATATCAACTTTGTTGAATTTGTTTTTCTACATACTGGACTAATACAAGGTATATTAAGGATATAACTCATAACTGTCTGATCCCAAAACCTCAACTTCCCAGATTCCATCCATCTTCTTGATGTAAACTTCAAAGAAAAATTTAGACCTCCATATTTTGAGTGTAGCACATGTATCCTAATTGGGAGTTTAGTCAACTGGTCAGGTACTCGGTTGAGAAATTAAAGTTCTAAGTTAACAAAATGAAGGAAAACTAGCTCTGTTCAGAAGTGTACAAATTAGCCCTATCACATACTTGGGAGAATTTTGGAAAGTTAAATAACTGCTCAAAATAAAAACTGAAGTATTCCCCAAAGTCTCCTTGGATCTAGATTCCTTTAACTGTTGTTATTTATTCCATCACTACCTGTGTGCTATTTTCTTGAAATTAGTAGTGACTATCAAAAGACTCTCATTTGCAACCTAAACCCTTTTGCCTACAAATAGAGGCCAGGATGTTCCTAAAAGTTTTCAACTGTCTAGGGTATTGTTAGCCAATGACTGAATGGTGTAGGAGGGTGAAATTTCAGTTCAGCTCATTTGCCTTCAGAAGCATAATTTCTATTCCAGAAATTCCCTCTGGGATAATGTCACATTAAGCTTGAAAATGTACCTTTGTTTAGTTTCTTTATCATTGCCAATCTACTTCCTCTATTCTCTACCGGTTTCTCCTAGGGACACTTTCTACATAAATCATTTTGTCAGTTATCTGCAGTCCAGTGTCTTCTTTTGGAGAAACTAACTAAAGAAACCAGTCATCTAATTTCGAAAGCTGTAATCTCTCAGTTGATGGACATTGTTAAAGTCAAATGAGTCACTGCATGAAAAATACATGTAACTATTATAGCATACATTGTGTGTTAAATGCACACGGGTATATTAATTGTAAAATAAAAGGAAAACAGTGGTCCATTAAATTAAACAATTAATTTGAGGAAAACCTATTATAAATTACCCATGTTTTGCATATCAAAAAACAAGAAATTGGGGGCTATAGCTCAGGGATATAGCACTTGCCTTGCATGTGCAAGGCACTGGGTTCCATCCTCAGCATCACATTAAAAATAAATAAATAAACAAATAATGTTGTATCTATCTACAACAAAAAAATTAAAAAAAAAACAAATTAATCCTCACATTTTTACTCTATATCCAATCTACATGGAAAGTCAGATAATTAAGTCAATATTAAAAATAAATCTAGACTGTGTGATACTACAGAATGCTAGTAGTTTTTAAAAAGTAATATAAAACAAAGCAATATAAAAAGGCCCCTTGTTAACCTAATTTAGCTCAGATGATTAGGAAATAAAGCTGTCAGAAAAGATAAGTAAGAATTATATAATTTGAAAAGCAAGGAGGGTGATAGAATCTTGAACAGAAAGTGGCAATGATATGTGCCAATGGTGACATTTACAAAACAGTTTTGCTAATTATTATTGTTATTATTGTATGTTTTTTAGATAAGTGTAGATGTGTGTGTGTTCCTTTGTGTGTGTCTTGGCAGGTATGTTTGTGTCTTTCCCCATTGCGGGATGTGTTTGTGTACATGTCTCTTGTGTTGACATGTGTTTTGGGGAGGCGGATTGCACTAAGGCTGCAACGATGGGCAGAAGCTCTATTGGCATTCTATGATATACTCAAGAGTTTATTCTTCATTCTGAAGGCACTGTCAAGTCGCTGAAGGATTTTAGTAGGGAAATGGAATGTGAGAAAGACAATACTGGCAGCAGTGTTGAGAATGGAATTGAGGGCAGGGATAGTAAATAGGTTTTCAACTTACATGCCAACTCTGATCAATTGGTAACGGCTGCCTGGAGCACTTGTCGAGAAGGATTTTGAGGTCTTGTCCAGGCTTATGGAGAAAGAGCATCATGATTGATTATCAATGTCTTCCATTTATTTCTCTGTCCTAACCCTTTCTTTATTGCATCTGTCCTCTATAGTGCCTGTCTGTTACAGGTATTAGATGTAGATCAACTGATATCATAAGAAAACTACAGATGGAAAACTTTTCTTTGAATGTTTCTAACCTTGAAAATACAGCAACATTTTCACTTCTCTAGAAGGAATTGTATGGATTGACATAGACTTGAGCATGTAAACAGTAAAATTATCGATTTTTTCATCTTATTTGTAACCACTATTCAGGAACAAAGATATGGTAATTATTACCTATTGTACTATTGGATTAAATGTGAAGCCACACACAGAAATAAAAAAGAAATTTTAAGGTTTATTTAAAGGTTAGGAGAATTTTTTGTGTCGTTTGTAAATGTATGGACTTTTTCAAAACTTTCCCAGTCTTTCCTTTCAACTGGTTTAAAAGTGCCTCCTATTAAGTGGTTTGTATATTGCCCTCCTAATTTATGTTTAGTTGATAAAATGTTGTAAAAAGTTATAGAGCTAACATTTAGAAAACACTCCCAAGTATTGCAAAGAATATATATTTTGGAGCCAGATGAGTCTATTTACAAATCTGACCTTTTCACTTACTAACAGTCAGGTCTCAGGCAAGTTCCTTGGTGCATTTCCTCTTTAAACATGTAGCATTTATTTTATAAAGCCATCATGAGAAGCAAATTCAATAAATGTATGTGTATAGTGCTTTATTGATAAAATATATTTTAATGACATGCAATGGTTTGAAAATTTATAGTTTTTATGCCATAGCACATTGTTAAAAAAAAATCCTAAATATATTTCAAAACCAATCACAGGCTAAAAATGTCTAAAGTCAAATAAGCAAAAATATATGTTTATTTTCAGTTTAAAGTATTATACTCCTATATTAAAAAAAATATTCTTGCTTCATACAAAAAGAAGCCAGTAGTGTGAAGAGAAGTGTATATATGCCACATTCTTCCTAAGGCGAACCACAACTTTTATTGGTTTTCCCAAGGACTCCACTAAAAACTATCACATGGTGCATATTAAATATAAATTTAACTATGAATCAGTTTTTATAGAACTATATGGAAATACTTTTATAGACATGATTATTGAGGTATTAATTTTTAGTTGAAATGTGGCTTCAAATACAATTTTATTTCCCAAAATGTCCACATAGGAGATTAGATGTGAGAGCAAATTGAGTAGGTCTTTTGATATTTTAGTTGTTAATAATCAGTCTTTCAAATGACCTTGTTATTAATGGCACCATTTTAGTTGTAAATAGAGTTTGATTCTTCTGAATAGGATTATGTTGGAAGTGAAACCCATTATTTTATATCAGTTAATGGTTTTCATAGTGCTTCATGTAACTTAAGAGAATTCTGAATTGAAGAGGTTAATTTGAGATATGTTCAGCTTTTGCTACTCCATGAGGTGATTCATTAACATTACCCCAGGGGCTAGAATTTTAAAACATGGAAAATAGAGCAGAATTTGTCAAGAGAATGGCTATTGCAGCAAAGATTTGGAAAACTATTGCTTAAAAATTTGTGTACATGTTCTAGAAATAATTGTACAGTAATTTTGAAAGAAACAAGTAAAATATGAAATAATTCTTCTAATATTGACCCTGATAAATTATAAGAGCTTCAATTTTTATAGTGTTTTTTTAATTCAAAAGAAAATCACAATGAGTCACCTTTTAATATACCACTAATGCATCATTGCTTAATTATATAAAAACCAAAATACTAGAGAAATGATCCATTTTATTAATTCTTACTATATTTAGAATTAAAATCTGTCTGTTTTGTCATCTTTAGGAATTTTATGTCACACATTATCATCTTCTTTTCATTTAAGAGAAGCATGGGGAAAGAAAATGTACTCTCCAGTCATGGTTGAGTTTCTTTATGTTTCACTTCAGTTTTCTGGGCATTACCAGTGGCTTTTATTTCACAGTTGTTTCTTGTTTAAGTCTCACACAAGATGACAACAGCATGGGGCAAATCATTTTTGGCTTAATTTGAAATGCTGTTTTCAGGGTATTTTAACAGCAGCAATTCTCATATGAGCAAGTAAAGATCATAAATGTTATCTGTATCTCCCCAGATCAACTACAAATAGAAAAACAAACACACCACAGAATTTGTAAAGTGATAAAGAAATTTAGAATGTCTAAGCCATGCCACTGGAGTTTAAACATGGACTAAGGTCTATATAAATGAAATTTGACATACTCTTAAAAGGACAAGGTAAAAAGAGGAAAATAAAAATGCTTACTGATGAGAAAACACTCCATAAAATCCAATCTAAATGTATGCTTTTTAAATAAAATATATAGGAGGTATCACAAAAACATAAAAGTTACAAACGTGTGTGTGTGTGTGTGTGTTGAGAAAAACTGAACTTAAAAAAAAATAATAATAAAGACCATCTGGTTAACTTACCCAAAAAGGCACTGAAATAAATTCGAAAAAGGTGGATCAATGTAAATTTATGGGAGGTACTAACTGTGTCCTGCAGACCCCTTATATCCTCTACTGCAACCAAATGACTACCCACCCATTGGTTAAAAGAAATATGAACAAATGGCATGGCCAATCTACCTTCATTTAGGTGCAAACTATCATTAGGAATATCTCCCTGAATTGTTGTTTTAGAAAATAGAAAAAAATACATTTGGCAGGAATCACTTTCTACATATCATGTAGACAACTATAAAGCCTCATTTTGCATATTTTAAAGTGCAAATCTTCATTAACTTACTTCATTTCAAGAGTGTTTTAAACTTTTGGCACCTTTTCATTCTGGTCACAACTGTTGATATTTATTATCATCTGATTTACAGTGAATGTTAAATATCACAATGAAAATATTTTAATTTCCTTACTATTTAAAGTTGACATTGTTAATAGTTCTTTGCATTAAGAAGTAAAATGGGCATGCACATAGGCTCACCTGTACCATCTCCAGAAAATTCTTTTCATTTTTGCTGAAAGCTTGGTCCTTGTCCCCGATGCCAATTAATTCCAATTTAATGATAAGGACATGGTTTTCAGAAAAAGGAAAGAAGTTGTTTTATTGCTTTGTGAGCAAAGGAGAAACAGGGGATTCCAGTCCCAAGGACTGTCATTCTGCCCATCAGGTGGAAGTGGGGGCAGGATCTTAAAAGAACTCTTCAAAGGACACATTCCAGTGGTGCCCTGACAGGGGGATCCCAGGGTGCCCTGATGGTGCATTAACATTCACTTGTTAGTTTGGTAGATATTCAGTTCCTAGATATTCAGGCAGATATCTCCTTCCTGTGCAGCACTGATAACTAACTAGAATTTTAGTTAGTTCCAGGCTATGAAGGGAGAGAGGGAGAAGAGGAAAAGGAAAACACTCCCTTTTTAAAATAAGCCTCAGATCTATATTCAAAAGGTGAAGTGAACCATTGTAACATCATCAAATAATATAGTGAGATTATTTCCTCCTTGATACATTTTCAAGTCTTATATAGCTTAAGTCTGATGTAATATCTACTTTCTTAAAAAAGACTTTTAATTATATTGAAGATTCATCTTTGTTTTTAAATAAAACCAGCTTTTCCCCACACAAAATAATAGTGCCATAATTTCTGTTCCTAATATATGTAATTGATATTTTTGAAACTCATTACAAAGTTTTTTAAAAGTCTATTTAAAAATAAACTTTGAGTAGATGTGATGACCCCAGACATGTAAGTGTATTTAAAATTGATTTATTTGTAAATATGAGATATATTATTTCAAGCTTTGTATTTTTTAATTCAGATTATTTTGATGATACTGAGGTGAATGGATTTGAAAAAGATAAACCAATTTCAGCATATTGAAGATCTGAAGATTGATCTGAAGATCAAAACCAAATAAAAAGTGATAAGAGCCCTGGGGAGCCACTCAGTGGCAGAGTGCATGCTTAGCACATGCAAGCCCCTATATTTCATCCACAGCATCAAAGTGATGGAAAAAGTATCATGTGAAGTATGCAAGTTTCAATTGTTACAATTAACCTCTCTTTCCTCTGTTTCTTTTTTTTTTTTTTTTTTTTTTTTTTTTGAGAGGTAGAAGGGGTAACCAGGGATTGAACTCAGAGGCACTCCACTACTGAGCTCCATCCCCAGTACTATTTTGTACTTTATTTAGAGACAGGGTCTCACTAAGTTGTTTAGCACCTCACTTTTGCTGAAGCTGGATTTGAACCCTTGATCCTCCTGCCTCAGCCTCCAGAGTTGCTGGGATTACAGACATGCACCACCGCACCAGCCCTCTCTTTGTTTTTCATTTTGCATTTATAGACATTTGAATTATCCATCACCTACTCCAGCTGACACAGCTTCACTAACACTTATGTTTTACATTCCCTCTAAACCAAAGTAGAATCTGATAATAATCATTTCAGGCGAATGCATATATATTCACATGAACTAGAATTGATCTCAGTGAGTTTGCTATCAAAATGATATAAGCAGATAGTTGTCAAATCCATTTATTCCTAAATATTAAATGAAGTATGCATTCCCTATTAAAAGTACTTTTCAAAAACAATATTCAGCACAAGGAAAGGTGGAAGAAGAAATGGACTATTCAGTTAAGCATGCAAAAATATCTAGTGTAAAATGTTTGGTCACGATTGGGTGGCATAAGATAGATATGCTTAAAACAGATGGTGAGGGATTTTTCTGTTTCATTTCCTTTATGGGAAAATTCTCTTAACATCTTATTTCTAAATATAAATATAATTATTGAAACTCATTTGAAAGAGGTATATTTTGAAAAAGGATATATGGTGTCATCTACTTTTTCCAATATCAGTAATGCTGGTATCTGATCAATACTACTACTGTGGCTTCCTGCCCCTCCCCCAACCCTGAACCTAATATTTTTTTCTGCCCTGGAAAATGTGAATGTTTTTCATATGCCATGTAGTTTTTCTAGTATGTGTCTTTCTATTTTTTATAAACAGTTCTTTCAACTTACCTTGCTCTACTAGTAACTTGTGATGTTTCTAAATTACAGTCATGTGTCACTTAATGACACAGAGAAATGTACTATTAGGTAATTCTGGACTTGTGTGAACATTATAGACTGTACTTATACAAACTTTGATGGTTAAGGTCAAACAATGTGGCCTCTTGATGAAATCAAGGATGTGGTAACACAAGATGTATGAGGCTGCTACAGACAAAACATGGACTACAGTTTTATAGCACACATACATTTTTTTATACAGAAGGAGTATACTCTAAAATAAGGAAAAATCTAGTATAGTAAATAAATTAGCCAGTAATATGGTCTTTTATTATCATGTAACATGCTTGTTACATAACTGTTTATTATTTTGTGCAGCTGACAACACAGCAAATTTATTTATACCAGCATCATTACAAGCACATGAGTAAATATTTTGTTCTAATGTCGCAATGGATATAACAACACTAGATGATAGGAAATTTTTCAACTCCATTTTAAACTTATGGGACCACTACCATATATGTAGTTTATCATTGATTGAAATTTCAATTTGCGATGAACGACTGTATTTCTTTATGCAATAACTGTGTTTCCAAGAAGAATGTATGATTCAGAGGATACCAATGGAAGCTAGGCTTATAGTTTCTGCCAAATATAATTTTTTTTGTCTCCCACCAAGAGGCCGCTTTACTTGGGATGCAACCTGTGCTCCTTCATGGAAGACTAACTACTTCAGACATTTGATTCCCTCTTGGGACTGTCAGTAGCTATCTCACCATGCCTAAAAACTTCAAAGTTCTATATATTTTTTTATCATTTTGATAACCCAACTCCACCCACAAAGTTGGCACAAAATTCTGTTATGTTTTTGACTCTCCATACTATTTCTTAACTGCCTTTTAACTAATAAGCCACCCAAATTGTCAAGAGATTACCTGGATGTTTCATTCAGATCTATCATTCAGAAATATTTGGAATGGTTGAGCATCAGGAAAGTCGCAAAACTGGCTCAAAAAATTCCAACTGCCACCCTTATTTCCTTTAGGACCACACACCTTACTAACATAATTTTGAGCAACGCAATGCAGATATTCCAAACATTGATCTCCTATTTACTACTTTCAGCTTAGTCTCTTTAAAAGAGATAAGGGGTTGTATAGTCCTTTTATGAAAATTATGTTTTCTTATCTGAGTTTTTTTGGGTACCTTCATTGCCTCCCACCAGTGGAAATCTCATGTTGGCCTGATTTAAAAACGTCATTCATATGTAACCACTGTATTACCTTTTTAATCTAAGATGATCTGGGATGTTAAAGATGATAACCACTTATTGGCAATCTAGTCAGTGAGTTCCTATATTCTGGGACAAAGTGGGGGACACAGTCTGTAAAATTGTGTTTAAAATTGTTTGCATTGATTAGACCTAACTATTGCAAACAAATTTTTGTATGTAAGAAAATATTAGGAAAAACAAGTAATAATATAGCACTTAAATGGGACAAAATTCTATTGCAGTTGAAAGAAAATAATGGCCCTGGCATCTGGAAGCACATGTCTTGCATAGACTCTGAGAGGCACGAAAGAAGATGAAATGTTAGTGCTTCTTTCAGGATAGTCCATGAAATTTTACTTAATCATAAAAACAGTTATAAGCACCTTAAAATGAATTGACTCATATGTCCACCATCCCCTACTAAATGACTGGCTATAACTTTATCACCATTTTCCTTTCATTTTAATGGTATGAGCCCAGCTTCTGCATCTTCCACATCAAGTGCCTCTCAACATGTCAGGACATTCTTTTCACTCCCTTTCACAAAATTCTCAGTCTTTCCATGGTGAATGAATACAATTTTGCTGGTGACACGGGCATGTTCTGCAGTTTTGGATTACTGCCCTTAAATATCTCCCCTAAAAACAAGACCTACACTCAATTATTCAATTAAATGGAAACTTCAGGATCTACTAGCCATTTGGTAGATCATATTGGCTGGCACCATCACCTTGTGCTTCTTAGTCTACATGTGTAAAACTTGGAGTGCTCCAATAATTGTAAATACTTTTTTCCTTCTATGTGTTCCATGTGCCCATATAACTATGCTTCCTGTCTAACATGTCTAAGGACTAATTGTCCTCCTGAAATCATAGTGATATGGACCTTAGGTGTCCTCATAAAAAGTTTGCAAATATTTAAGGAGATACTACCAGCAGACAATGAAGCCCCATGATAAATAGGATGATTTCTATAAAATGAAGCTAAACTTGAGAACTTATCCTGCTGCTTGGAGTTCAATAGATGGTAGCCTTAATTAAGTACTATATAAGACAAATGAAAGAAAATTGGTTCCAGGCTATGTGGATCATATTTTTCAGAATAACCCAGAGTAGTTTACATATAAGAAAATATTATGATATAGGAATAAGGAGGAAATATTACTAGGAGACATTTGAATAGCTTATGTTTTTTATGAACAAATGCAATGGGTGTCTTTTCTTTTGGACTATGATTTCTAGTATATTTACATAAGGAACCATCTAAGAAAATAGACATATTTGCTTTAGAACAAATGAAAAATTTTTTAATACCCATTTCAAAACTTTAAGTTCCTTAAGCTCACAGTTCCTCTTATGGAGTGTAGCAATCTGTGAATCTCTTTAAGCTGAATAGCATCATCCCTCTGAAACATGGGATCAAGCAGAACTGAGGAAAAATGTGTTAATGTCGTTCTGCTTGCTGTGGCATCAGTAATTCTATCATATACTGCTGACCCAAGAACCTCGTGTCTTCAATGAATATATAAGCATTGTGGCAAACTAAAATACTGGTTTTTCAAGTAGGGTAAACATTTAGATCATTCACAGTTCTTGACACTGCTATTCCTTCCCCGATTTTACATTTTATTTTTCAAAATTTATCACAATTTTATGCCTGCTTCTTTATCCATTAAATTAGAGATTTACCTGTTTTATTCACCACTGCATTCTTAGTTCTTAGGAAAGTACCTGGCATATAATACGTGATGTATAAAGAAGGTATTGGATAAATGGGTAAACTTTGTATCTGAAAAATTAATAAATATTCTTCTCAATATTAGTTAGAATATTTATTTTAAAAAGTAGCTACATATCAAGACATAATAATCTGATCTGCATGCATATAGAATCAAAACAGAAAAAGTATAGTTTTGAAAATCCCATATATTAAAATAGTAATAAAAAGGCCCAAATCAAATTCACAGAGTAATTACAAAAATGATTTTAAACTCTTAGAACTGAATTTCAATTAAATACTGCATGTCAAAACCTGTTAGATAAAGTTAATTTATATTAGGAAAAAATTAAAGACTATTATTTTCATTTTAAACTTTATAAATACATAAGTAAACCACACAACATTAGATCTAGGAAAGTAAATAAAAATTCTAGTAAATGAAAGTGGAATTCACATAGCAGCTCCTTCATATTTTAAAGATAACTGAACAGAGTGTTAATGGGAATATTTGGAATTTTCCAATAGTAACAAAACCCCAGGAGAAATTCTCTCTAATTTTATCAGAGAGAACAAGCAAGTACACACGATAAGAAAAGTAAGCTATTGTATCCTGCACAACCTTCATTAGTAATGTAAATAATAATTTGTTTGTATTTTTATTCTAGCAATTAAAATTACTTTTTAAAAAAATTTTTAGATGAACGAAAAGAGGTATTATTGATTAGCCTTCTAAGAATTCACCAACATCAAATTCAGTAGTGTTTTACTTAAGAAGGCAAGAATGGTTAAAAACTAGAATATCTATTAATCGAATTTACTGAATTCACTGAACAAATATAAAATTTGAAAAGGTAAAAATCAAGGTGACAAAACATTAACAAAAGTTCAAATATATACTTGATTTTTAAATAAGTCTCAAAAAACTACGAATAGAAGGAATGTTAATCAGCTTTTCATTGCTGTGTCTAACTTTAAGAGGAAAATATTATTGTGTCTCATGGTTTCAGAATTTTTAATTCAGGGTCTGATGGATCCATTGCCTTAGACCTGAGGTGAGGTAAACCCCATAGTGAAGAAAATCTAGCAAAAACCCCTCCACCAGGATGCTCTCTCTCATCTTGGGCCTAGAGCAATGGTGTCAGTCAGCCATGGACTGATACCTCTGAAACCGTGAGCTCAAAATAAACTTTTCCTCTTCTAAGTTGTTCTGTCAGGTAGTCACAGCAACATAAACTGACTAACACAGAAATTGGTACCAAGAAGTGGCATTATTCTGAATAACCTGACCATATAGTTCAAAATCCATTGGAACCGATTTGTGGGAGAAGTTTAGAAAAGTTTGGAGATGCTGACCCGAGAATCCTTAGACCCTTGTAAACAGAGCTTAATAGATGATTCTGGAATGCTGAGAGAAATATGGACAGTAAAGACTGTGCTCATGGAGTTTCAGTTGGGAATTGAACTAGAGGCCATACATGTTACATTCTGTGAAAGAACTTGTTTACATTTTGCCCATGTTCTTGTTTTTTTCTCTGAGGCTATATTGTAAGGTGATGGACTATTTAATCTCATGGAGAAAATTTCAAGGCAGCAGAACATTCAGACATCGCCATGGATATTGCTTACAGCATTTGGCCACATTTAGAAAGAAAATCAGGAGCAGAAATCAGATGGGACAGATTTGAAAAACTTTCAGTTTGAAGAGAGAAGAAGCACATGTAAAATTAGAAGCACATGTAAAATTAGGCACAAGAGAAAAGGTGCATGTAAAATTGGGTGGCTCTTAAAGATTACTGCCACTAAAGAAAAGAAAGTACTCTGTACAGAGACAAAAGGAAAGATGCCTTGAGGACATTTCTGCAATAGGAATACCACATCTATTGTGGGCTTACAGATGTAAAAATGAAAACTCCTTTGAGAAGAGACCAAGGAGGCACAGTGCTTGCATAGGGTTGCCTAGGAAATTGTTTCCCCAGGATTTGGTTCATTGTGAGTAATTGTCCAGGTACTCAAAAACTACTGCAGTCATGGTCCAGGGAGATCCAGATACCACTTGAGCTGGCAGAAGATCTTGGCAACATACAATAATAATATGTAGAAATGCAAGATGCTGGAATTAAGGGATCATAGAGACTCCCACTGAGATTTCAAAGGAAGGCCTGGGAGGCCAAGAAACATATAGAGGGTTGGAATGCCTGCAGTCAGCCCCTGATGTTCTGCCTCATCTGAGGCCCACAACAATGGCATTGGCCAACAATAGACTGAGGGCTCTGAAACCATGAGCACATAGTAAACTTTTCATCCTCTAAATTGTTCTTGTCAGGAATTTTGGTTGCAGCAATTCAAAGCTAACTAACACACATTTGAAACAATTTGGTATCGTACATGTGTTTTTGTGGTGTGTGTTGTGTGTTTCAGGAACTAGTCACGGGGTCTATTTTCAACATGCACCCCTGAGAATTCACAATCACAATCTTACCTCCATGAAGTCTTCACTTCTGCACTTGCATTTCCTTTCTTATTCAAGAAATAAAGTCATCTTCCAGGCTGACTCTGAATACTTAGAGGAAAGAGACACCTTTCTTTTCTGGAAAGATGCAATTTTTCTCAGAAGAGTCTATGACACATTATGCCATAACACTTTATGAGACACCAATAAATTATTGTAAGGACAAGAAACAAACGAGTTATGGATTATGACTGAATATTGACTACACTTGAGAACAATATTAACTGTTTTGCAAATAATTAAAGCAAAATAACAGACATTATGAAGTATTTGCTACTTACAGGGACACAGACACTAATTTTTAATTCTTTGTTACTAACAGATTGGTGAAAAACTTTAAACAAGTATGATGAAGAGAAAATCCTCAGTTCTTTGTTTGTAATTGCTCTGCTTTATTCAGGTTATGAATGGAAAGTGTCACAACCTACAAGTTTCCAAGCTGAAAAGTGTTTTTCCTATTGAATAGAAATATGAGCATCATGATGTGCAAATCTACTCAGTGTTACCCTTTCCCCCACCATCTCTTTCTGCTACAAAGCTTATAAATGTTTTTGTAAAAAAAAATCCACAACTCACCATAAAATGCATGACTTAAAACAGCAGAAATTTAAATTATATCTTTCTAGGGAAAACAAAAATAAATTATTTTTTCATTTTCTCTCAGTTTTCCTGATCAAACTAAAACATCACTGTACTCTTAATTATTTTCAGTGTTTACATAACCGATTTACTCTCTGAGGCAGAAAGTAAGGCACACACAAAGTCTTCCCTATGTTAAGGTCAGGTAATCAATTTCCTATCCCTAAAGACAAAACTAATAGTACAGAGGATTATCGCTAAATACAAGCAGCTGCTTTTGTAAGTCTGGAGCTTTTCTAGGGAATCCTGCAGTAATGGAGTAGGTAGGAAACAGAATCCTATATATCTCTATCTTTGAATTTGTAAAAGCTACACAGGTGTTTTTAACTACAGATGAAATAGGGATTAATTTTGCTTTGATTCTAGTAATTAATAGTAAATAGAAATGCATTTGAACCAAAACTTTCCATTGTTGTAGATAAAAGAATATTTCTTTTCTTTTCTTTTGTTCCTTATGTCATTCAAGATTTTATCTTTGTGTGTGTGTGTATGTGTGTGTATTGCTAGGGATGCTAGGAATTGAACCCAGGGTCTTGCACATAATAAGCAAATTTTCTACCACTGGACTACTCCTCCAGCCTCCAAGATTTTATCCTTATAACTCTACTTTTTATACATTGAAGAATTTCAGAAATTCTCCTGGTAAAACCCTACAACCAGTATTAATTTTTGAATAAATATGGTCCTTAAAAGTCAACAGTTTTTTTACACCATACTTATATAACTGGAAACAACCCATATATTTTCCTTTTAATAATTTCATACAATATCATGCACTCTGTGAAGACTGATTAAATATAAACAATTTCTAAGTTTAATTAATGCTATAGATCAATTTCATTTTATAAGAAAACACATGTAATTTTATTTTTCTCTGCGGGTTTTATTTTAAAATCTATTGATGCAATGTAACTCATTAATATTTCAAATACTCCTAAGCTTTAATTTTATCCATGATACATATAGGCAAATTATATGCCTTTACATGGAATATAAACAAAGGAATAAGTAATGTTAATATTGAAATTCTTTTCTTAGCATATTTAGTCAATTAGATTGGCATCATAGTAACATTAATAATTTCTTTTGCTTCCAGTTCTTTCTTCATATCCTAATTCTACTTATTGTGTAATTTTTGTAAGTTCCTTGAACACAATGAAATATTCATCGTTCCAAAACAAACATCCTTCTCTTTACTTGGAACGCCTTTCTGCTGTTCTACACTGGACCATCTCCTTTGGCCTTTCAATTTGCTTGTTAACCTAATCTGACACTCAAATATGAATTAGGCATTTCAGTTATAATCAATTTTATCCTTAGTTTTTCTTCAGATCAAGTAGTCTGTTTCTCCATTTTTCCATTACCATTAAGCCTCATGTTGGGCAATGTGTCTGCTTGTATTATTTATTATTGAGTTTCAGATATTTTTCAAGTGCTGCTGATAGTCAAAGTGTGTTGTTTCTTGGGTGAATTAAAAAATGAATGAAGGATTGATGAATAAGCAAATGAATAAGAAAACATACCTACACACATATTTATGGAGATAAAACAAAATTTCTTAATTTCCAACACATTTACAGATACTAATAATTTTGCTTATTTACTGTTTGCAAATTCATAGAAAGCCTTTGAGACACCATATCCTCACACCAAACTGTCATGTTATGATTATAAAGAACATTGAGTTAAAAATGCAATAAAATTTACAAACAAAAAATATTATTCAGTCTAAGAATCATTTGGTTTATCCTAAATTTGTGGGTTTTATAGTCTCATTTATTGCTAATAAAAACATTAATAGCCAACCACTTTTGCATTATTTGCCAACAAATTATTATCTACTAGAAACAATTGGGAATTTATAATATGTTTTTAGAAACCATAGCTTTCAACTTTTATTGCAATGTTAACTATTGGGTAAGTATCTTGCAATATAACAAAATTAGATAAAATACACATAACGAATCTTTTGAACAAGTGGATGTATTGAAATGACTGTTTTGAAAAAAATAAAAAAATGTCAAGATTGTGTTATGTTTTACAGATTAGAAAAATGTATCATGGAGCTTAATAGTTAAACATACTTTAAAACACTGGAAGTGCTAATATTCCTACGCCCTTATAGTAAGATGCTATTATCCTATTAAAGTGTAGGTTTATCCACATTTTAATAAATGTTTGCTGATTTAATCATCATTGATAACAAATAAGTTCTAATTACCCACTAACCTATTCGAAAGTATTTACAGTGTTCACTAAGTCAGCAGGAGACCTTGAAGATGTTTTGCCTCTCTATTTGGAACAGCCACTTCTGCAAAAGTTGATAGCAGAGAATGATCAAATATGCATTATTACACATCAGGAATGCAAATGGGACCACTCAAGTGCTCTGGTTATGACATAGGTCCCTGAAAAAATAAGGAAAATAAATATGAAATTTATTAATAAAGTGTGATTTATTATCATTAGAATTTATTTATTATGTTCTTATTTGAATTTACACAAATTTGAGTTCATCATGTAACTATTGAAAACCTACTAGGCTCAGTATAATAGTTCAAATAATGAGAAACATGACCTCTCACTTTAACCCATAACTGAGTCACACTGTTACATTGAGGCACAGTACATGTATAATGACTGCTTTTAGCAAGTTTTCAGCAGATTAAAAGAAGGTACAATAGGAGAACTTTTTAAATTACCCTCAGAGCCTACCACATTTAGAAGAGTCAGTCTTTGAATGGAATTCAAAGAAAGCGTTGGATATGTAGAAATGTGAGTTAACGCATTTTCAGAAATTAAGGGCTACAGACAAAGGTCTAAAAAAATAAAGGTAAATGGCAAGTGGTCTAGCTATAATTTGAGAATCTGAAAGTTGCTTATAGACAAAAAAAAAAAAAGAAAAAACAAGAAAGATTAAAGTTTGATCTTAAATCTATATTTCATATTAAATAATTTAGACTTTATTTTAGAGAGAATAAAAAAGTATGGACTCTTTAAAAACAGGAAGGTTGGAATCAGGTCTGTTTTAAAAATATAAATTTACCAAATATAACTGCTCTGCCAAAGAAAATAAAGTCATTCTCACACAATTTACTAGTTTTCTATTTTCCATCATCCAAAAGCAACAAATATTGGGAAATATCCAGAGAAAAGTACATTTGAGGGACCTATACAACTGAGTGGTTATCTCTTTTCTTGGGATATATTCCTTAAACCAAAGGTGTCTTTATGCTAGTATCTATGCCATAGACAGTATTAATGAAAACCAAGAAATGGAGATTAAAGTGGATTACCCACTAATGAATGTTGCTTTTGGTCCTACAATTTGAGATTCTAATGCCCACAAGATGAATAATTCTTAGAGAGTAGCCACGTCACATGACTGATTAATTACAAACAGAGATTTTCACTGGCATGCTTGGGTTCCTTATCCACTGAAGTCACAGTACAGGAGAACATTGCTGTTATGCCAAGAACTGGCTCACTATCTGAAAATAGGAAAAATGTAGATTCCCCTTACCAAAGTAACTCACTGGGATGCTTTTTAATTCTTTCTCTCATGTAATCTAAATGGGATACTCAAGCAACTCAGTGAAGATAAGCTCCCCAAGGACTCAGATGATATGGGAGTGGAGTGTAGAGTTTCTCCACTAAAGGATCCTGTCTAGATAAGATGCTGGCAGAAGTTAAAGGAACCATGGAACAAGGTGCATATATCATTGCACAATTAGACCTTATGAAGAAATTTTTAAAAATAGGCCATGCTAGTATACTTTATGTTAATAAATTATTTAATCTTACCAACCGTGTCAGACCACCTTATATGAAAAATACTAGGTGTTAATATTTTAGGTTTCTGGAAGAAGTATGATCAAACTAACATTAACTACCATTATATAATTATGAGAAACCATGTAGAAAATTCAGTGTTTTCATCTGAACAAAGAGAAGCTATATATGCTAAGGTTAAGAAGGGCAGAGGTTGTTTGATATTTGCTTGCCTGTCTAGAATCATTATATTTTTATGCTACATGTTGTTCAGTGTCTCAAGACATTCCATTGCAACCTTGCATTAGTTTAAGCCAGTATGTAACACCTGAGATCAAGAAGAAGCTCAGAGGAGGGGAGAAATGTGAGGCAGTGATGTTAATTTTTATCAGTGTCTTTCTTTTGGGTTCACTCTGGGCTGGAAGAGTAAAGGCCACAGGTAAAGATCATAGATACTGTCAGATGATCCTCCCATCTTTTCCTTTCTAATTTTCATGAATCCTTGCAGCCTAATAATGGCAACAGTTCTTCCTCCATGCTTCATATCCTCCCACTGTCCTACCCCTTGTGCTTTAGTTAAGGTAATTGTCTATCACTTATCTACAAACTCTTGTCCTACGTGTTTGCACAAGGTGCTGTTCTTAGTAGTTAATCAGTAGTACCTCAATATATAAAAATAAATATTTTAAAGTCACAATCTTACTTTGTCTCTGTTTGAAAGTCCAAAGTATGACAAATGCATCTCTGAATTTTGTCCTCTAATACGCTTATCAAAACTAGAAAAAAATTATTGTTTGCATAGGAAAATTACTGTAAGATTTATTACAATGCTGCTGAATTTAAACAAATGTATTTATTACAATTTACATGAAAAACTTTTGAGGATTTGTTGCTATTTCAAGTGTAAAAGCTAATATGAAATTGTGAAAAGTCCACAAAGAGTTATTCTATTTGTGCTTTTATTTTTGCTTTCAACCTTTTATTTTATTAGTATATCAGACATATTGAGTATGCCAATATATCCATGTACATTAATGATAATCTTTAACCTAATCAAAAACAAATGTAAAAGTAAATATAATAATGTGTAGGCCCAAAGAACAAAGCCTATACAATATCAAAATTTTTTACATTTTTAAGTACTGGCTCTATTCAGGTTACCTAAACTCAATCTTTGAATTATTTAATCATTGTGCAAGCTGGTTGTATATTTATATTTTAAAAAGCACAAATATTATATGAATATTAATTTACATACATATGAAATGTATACACATATATTATATGAATATTAATTTATATATGTATGAGGTGTATAACTTTGACATAATTTTTTGTGTATATATGAGTATTACTATATATTTATATCCATATACATTGTCACATATGCTCTTTTTAGTCTATGACAAAGTTTTATACCTTTCTTATCTATTACTGCCTATATTTTGTAGGCTAGAAATGATAAAGTATTTTTAAAAATTCTCTTTTTCCCTCTAGAAATACATGTAACAGTCTAGTTACAGTCCTTTTATCTAGACACTGTCACAAACTTTTAATACTCCTTTTTCACTTTTCTCTATTATTTCCCCAATGTGTAGTACACGAAATGGGCTGATGTCACTTGAGAAATAGAAAAATATTAACTGATATAATAAAGACATATGGTGAAAATATAAATTATTTTACTATTAAGTAGGAATATAAAATATACATGAGGAAACCTTTTATTATTTGATTTGAAAATAACTTTCTGTTTATATATATTGTGCATTTCTTTAACATCTCAAAGGCATTCTCTTTAAAATAAATTCCGAGAATGCCATTCGGGCACATGCAATCTGAAAACTAATTTTCAGAACAACAGTCTAGCAAAATCCTCCTCAGAAATGTCTCTGAATAAAAGCAAATTGATAGATGTATACTGTTCATCCAATTCAAAATCAAATGACTTTGCCACTGAGAATTGGAGGAACTTGGTCATAGTAATTTCTGCTTGTATTGTACCATATTGCTAAGTTTTTGCTCTTTCCTGAAAGTGAGTCTCAGAATTCTTTGTAGAATTGGTTGTTTTATTTTCCTGTTATGTACATACATTATGTGTGAGTTAGGTTAGCTAACCTTTTTATTTTTTCGACTTTTAATTTTTAGCTGTTTATTCACCTTTTTATTTACATATATGGGCTTCAAATTCGTGCCTTATTTATTTTTACCTGTTTGCTTGTTGGCCCAGAAATCCTGCTTTGCAATTTTAAGTGTCTGATATGTAGTACACCATCAATACACTTAAATGAACAAATAAATGATGTTGTTACACAAATAGCTAATTGTTGAATAACAATTTATGTTCTCTTTTATTGTCTGTCAAAAACTTCGAAGTTCTAATATCAACAATCTGATACAGCAGAAGCAAAAGTCGAGGTAGTTTTTAGAAATGTCAGTATCCACCAGAAGACCATTTCTCCCAATTTAGCTTTCCTAATGTCATATTTAAAATTCTTCAAAAGTTTATTCTCTTCCAGACTAGGGGGATGCCTAAGAGAAAATCAAAGTAGCTATAACATGTTTTACATATAAATTATTAATTTGAAGCTTACTTCAAGTGACAGTGACACATTATCCAAGAAAAAAAGTTTCAATTAAATATGGTTATTATTATTATCCTTTACCAATATAGAAGCAACACTGAAGTATTCATTTTAACTCTTCCCCCTTTTATAGCCTATATGATTCATCCAAGTTTGAATCTAATTTGTACATCAAAAAGACAGTGTGGTTAAAATTTAGGGACAGAGGGCTGGGGCTATAGCTCAGTGACAGAGCACATGCCTAGCATGTGTTGAGGCACTGGATTTGATCCCCATCATCACATAAAAATAAGCAAAATAAAGGTATTCTGTCCATCTACAGCTACGAAAATTTTAAAAAATATAGGACTAGGAACAGATGCATAATAAATGCGATCTTATGTTATTTTTTATTGTATGTATTTATGGTATGTAGCATGATGTTTTGATATAAATATATACAGTGAAATCATTGTTCCAGTCCAAAATGTAAAATATCCATTGCCTGCCTTAGTTATATTTGAATTTTATTTTTTTGTGATTGAAGAACCTAAAATCTATTCTCTTCACAAATTTTCAGTATACAGTTTTATTTAGTATAGTAACCTGTACATTAGATATCTAGCCTTATTCATCTTATGTAAATGCAAGAATGTATCCTTTGTCCTACTTCTTCCTTTTCCTGACCCTAGAAACCACTTTTCTACTCTATGTATTCAATCTTTTTTAAACACCCTGCATGTTTGTGAGATAATGTAAGATTTCTTTATTCTGAGTTGCATCACATAGAATAACATTCTCCTGGCTCATATTTGTTGTAAATGGCAGCGTCTCTTCATTGTATGGCTGGAAAATATTCAATCACACACACACAATATTTCTTTTTCCACTCATCTGTTGATGGACACTTAAGTTGTTTTCACATTTTGACTTGCAAGTAATACTATGATGAACATGAGAGCACAGATATTAGTACAGGGTGCTGATTTCTTTTCTTTTGGGTATATTCCCAGCACAGGGATTGATGGTTTGCATGTTAGCTCTCTTTTTGAACTTTTGAGAATCCTTTTTTTGTTTTACTTTCTATAATAACTACCAATTTACATTCCAAACATTGCATAAAAGTTTTCTTTATTTTTCGACCTTATCAACATTTGTTGTTTTTTATCCCTTTGGTTATAACCATTCTTACTGGAGTGAAGTGATATCCCTCTGTGATTTTTGAGTTGCATTTCCCAAATGATTAGTGATGTTCAGCACCTTTTCCTATTTCTGTATTTGAAAAATGTCTATTCAGGTCCTTTCTCCATTCTTACATTGAATTATTCCCCTTTCATATTTTGGATACCAAATATATCAGATAATATAATAGATTATAAGATATGTAATCTTAAAATACTTTCTCTTAATATGTAGACTGCTTTTGTTTCTGTTTTTTGTTTCCTTTCTTGTGCAGATTTTCAATTTAATGTAGTCCCCCTTGTTAATATTTTTTGTCTGAATGTTTGGTAAGATATTACAAACATCATTACCAAAGCTAATATCAAGATTTTTCCCTTCAGGATTTGCAGTTTCAGGTCTTAAACTACGGCCTTTAGTAAACTTAAATTGATTTTGCGTATAGTATAAAATAAGGGTCTATTTTCATTCATTCTTTTGCATGTGAATATCTAGTGATCCCAACACTAAATATTGAAGAGATTATCCATCCAGTTTTGTAGTCTTTTTGGTGATCTTATTTAAAATTAGTTGACTATATATGCTCAGATTTGTTTTATTCTTCCAGTGTACAATATTAGGACAAAGATAACAATAAACAAAACCAAAAATAACCTTCTGCTAGCATTAATCTTTAGAGTTATCTAAATGGTTTTAGAAATAGAATCTTCCTCAAAATGAAAGATTGCATTATGAATGAAATATGCAAAATTTTATAGTATTTTTCCTTAAAAAGCATGTTGCAATTCATAGAAAAACAGCAAAGATCTAAAATGCATCTTTAGCATATGTACAAATGAACAAAATAGCATCTCAGTTTTTATGTTAACTGCAAAGTACAGCATCATTGCTACTGAGTCTGAAGAGCATATTATGAAGGCTCTATTTCCTAAATGCTTTTTCAGTTGCTTATTAAAAAAATATTCCTTACCCTATCACTTTCACATGTACATCTTTACAGCCACAACTCTGCCTCAGGCACTTTCTGGTGTCAGAGGCTACCATCTGGAAGGTGGTTGTGTATAGTAAATGAGTTTTAACAGAACCAATTGTGTTGGTTTCCTCCAGAGGAAAGAACCCCTAACTGAAAAGATTCTTAGTACAGTATTGCATTTTGTAGGAGAATCTGCCCTATGTATTTGCTATATACTCACTTGCCACCAGCTGTTTTATGCACTCTTGGCTCCCCAGCTGAGACAATTAAGGGAACAGGATTTGGCATTCTGCATAAATATGAGCTAAGACTCTGGAGCTGTTTCTATGTTGGCAGAACATGGGTAAAAAACAAGGCTTTGCTCCAGAATAAAGACTTTTTAATCTTATAGGCAATGATCGAGGAATGAAAAAGGCAGACGCTAAGATGACAGTGTGTGGAGATATAGAAACCTGGTTATCAGCAAAATGTTGTAAATTAAATTAACTACAGAAGAATAGCTGCATCTTGCAAAACAGGCTGGGAGACAAAATGCCAAACATTTAAGTGGGGGCAGCAAATTGGATATTTTGCACTGTATGCTTCTTTTCCTGTATACTGCACCTAACTAAATTTCATCCATTATTGCAACATTTGACTTATGATTATTTTAACTACTGTGCTGTTGATTCTGAATTATTGTAAAGTGGCATGGGACAAAATATTTTTGATATAATGACTGGGGTAAGGATGTGCTTGTTCTTTCATAGAACAAGTGTTAAGGAAAAATAACTTACTAAATAAATAATTGCAACTGAAAATGTTGGTGATTGTTTTTGCAATGATGTTATACAGTGAATATTCTCATCTGTCTAAATTTTTTCTGCACAGAAAATCTGTAAATCTACTAAAATATTAATTCTTGTGACCATTCATGTTAGTAATATTATTTTTTCCTTCTTTGCTTTGTTTCCTATAATCAATAAGCTATTTTTAAATGGAAACCAAATTAAGGTTTTCTCTTTCTTATCTGAAGTAAAACCAGCATTTGAAAATATTTTTAGAAGGGTTAAAGATATTTTCCTAGGAAATAAATTCTATTAATATTCAGATGTTTGCAAATGCTATATTTCCTATCCTGACTAAAAGTCATACAACTAGACTCATATCAATAATTATTTAATTATCAATGCCTTCATTAGACAAACATCTCAAAATGGAAAAAGCCAAAACAGAAACCTTTACTGCTGTCACTTGACTACACCCCAATCAGATTCCCAATTTTGTAAAAGGCAACTCACACCCACTTGTTCAAGAAAAGCCTTGCATCCAAATGTCAAACCTAAAATAATTTTGTTACCCTTGATACTTTGCTTTATTTCAGTTAAATTTATTTCCTCAGAAAATACCTTGCTATGGCTCTAAACTTATATGGACTCACTCATGTTCACTGTGTATTACTACTAACCTAATAATAGCCACTGGGGTTATGGAAATTAAAAAAAAAAAAAAAGAAAAAGAAGGAAAGAGGGTAAGAAGGAAAGAACAAAGAAAAGTAGCAATAAGAGGAAAAGAAGGAAGTAAGGAAGATTGAAACTTCTTATTCTGCTTATGAAAACCTATGTGATCCTGCCTTAATCATACATCACTTATCTTACTTACTGTGCTGCATTTAAACTGAGGCCTGACATTTCATATATGATCCACCTTGTTCCCTTAAATCTCTCTGAAACACATTTTCTTCATTTCCTGGAATGTATGTCCCCTTCTTCTATGTTTAATTCTTTAACTTTCAAATTCCTCCTTAAGTATTTTCCTTCTGTCTATCCAATCTAAGAAATAAAAGAAAAAGTCACTATCATATCACTTTATTTAATTTCCAACACAGCATTTCATATCATCTCACATAGAATACAACACACACATACACACAGAATTTGTAACTCCTTATGAGTTTATAAGCTCCCCATTGTATAGAGAACTTTAATTGTGTTAAGTACGCAGGAATTCTGGTAGAACTCTGATCAGTGAGTAATTTTCTTAAATAAATTTTTATTTGGCAAGTAAAGTTATCGAGGATTATTTTAACATTTAAAAACTTTTATAATTTGAGTAACCAAATTAATGTTATTAAATGTCTACTTCATTCAAGTCAAACATATCTGAAATAGATTATTTTTTTCAAAATTAACATTGGGAAAATTTACAACTGCTAATAATAGTGAATTAATTTTAGCATATTTCATTGAATTTACTCCAATTAAGTTGTGCAAATTATATGCATATAAATGCAGTACAGTTTTCCTCTCGTGTTCATGGAAGATTGGCTCCAGGATCCCCCCAGGACCCAAAATCTTAGGATGATCCAGTCTCTTATTTAAAATGGCATGCACAAACTCCTATATACTTTAAGTTATTCCTAAATTATGTTTAATACTTAATATATTTTAAGTGCTACATAAATCATTGGTATACTATAATATTTAGTAAATAATTAAAAGAAAAAATCTGAACGTATTTGTTATAGGCACAATTATTCTTTGAGTATTTCAGATCTTTGGTTGAATTCATAGATTCAGATAGTCATTCAAGTGGCTATCGAGATATTTTAATATTTGTTATATATCTGTATTATTAGCTCTTAAAACCTTAGTTCATTTAAACAAATATTTTCATTTTTTAAGTTAACATATGTTCTTATCTAACATACCACATTAGTGTTATGTTCATTTATTAGAGTTCTATGCTTTCTTCTAAATAGATCTGCTGTGCCACAAACAAGCATAGATTAATTAGTACCATGAAGATATCAAAGAGTAAAGTGAAAATGGCAGACACAAACAGAACAGATGAAAATAAATAATAATTTAAAAAATGTAAACTACTAGACAATATCAGAATGACCTAGAGTGTCACAAATAGAAATTGAATCAATAATTTCTTTGAGAAGACATTGGGTAAACATTTGATATTATTTTTCTACCATTAGCTGTGTTTAGCAAAATGCTGGTTAACATAATAAATTTGGATTCCTTATTTTCTATATAATTTCTATCATTCAGGGCAATATCAATGATTTGTATTTCATTGTATAAAAATGGTGAGCATTAATGAAATTTTTTTATACTGTGCTCTTAATATTTGCTGATAAAAATGCATTAGTTCTAAAGATTATCAGTACATGAAGGGAAATGAAATGGAATATTCCTCCTGTTTTAAATGAAGAATTTCTGGCAATTAGCATGAAGAAAATAATTTATTAAGACATAGTGACAGCACTAAAAGACAAATCCTTAATGATATGAGAAAGCAACAGTGTGCATATAATAATTTTTTAAAGTGACATTAATACTTTATGTCAATTTGACCTATCTTCATCATTATCCTATCTAAAATTATTATTATGCAATTGTTATAAAGAGATAAATTTTATTGCTGTGAATTGCTCAAAAAGTAAGCTAGATGGTGCTAGAGAACATCATTCTATTTATTATGTGATTATATTTATAGCATAATTCTTGCTGATAAAAGTCAAATGAAAAGATTGGTCTTGATCTGTAATTTGGTATCTCACTAAAAAGTTAACAAAAAAAGTTTACAGAGAAGTCTGACTCAATAATGGGGTGAGATGAGGATTATTTTTGCTTAAAATTTGCATAGCACATTTGGCAATTCAACAGTGTGTTGTATTTGAAAAATCAAGAGGTAAAAAATTAATGAAAGGATTTGTAGATTTTTGAGCTATATTGGAAATTTAACTTGATAAAACAAATGCTTACATAGCATTTATATGGTCATTAACTGCCAAAATAAAGCAACTTTAAGTTGATCTAATGCTTATTTGATCTTTTCTTAACTTATACATAGTTACAGGAAATTTTAATAAATTTATAGTTACATTTGCCAGTCTCCTCCTCAATCTTACACATGAAGAAACAGATGAATACATTGATAGTGTATCTTATTGTGTTTGAGAGATAACCAGAAGCCAAAATGTGAATGAACCAAACACATACATATATACTAGTGAACTGTAAAGTGCAAGAAATTGAGAGCAGATGGATCAGTTCTGGGGCTAAGACCATAATGAACTATCCTCTCAGAGGATGGTTTTTTTTTTTTTTTCAAAGCATGCATCACAGACCATCCCAGAAGTTTAAAATCAAATATACAGATTAAGTTGGGTGAAATGTTAATCATGTAAAGCAAAACTGAAGGATTTAAGTTTCACACGGCAGTATGCACCATATGCATGTTAAATATTAGAAGGCAAAATTCCATCTAGCTAATTGCAAAGAATATTGAATAAATTTAACATTAAGGAATTTATAATTATAGTGATGCCCCTAAATGCTTGATTTATTTAATGAGAAGCTGTTTAACAAGATGAACTCTTATTAAAGAGTGAATAGTATTAGAGATCAGTTTTATATTACAATTTTCCTTTATCTTCCACCTACTAAGACATCGTTATTTTAAGAAAACAATGATGACAGAATTGATTGGCATACACCTTTCTAAAATTTAAGAATGACTTTCTTATTTTTGAAGTTCAGTATAGTTTTCATGTAAATATTTTAAATAATATAAGCCTTTCTATGACATAATGCTATAACAGATACAGTCATATTCTCAAGTGCCTCAAACAGACCCAAGTACACTCATGGAATGAAAATTCAATTAGGTAATGGCAAAGATAAATCAGAAAACTCTGAACTATATTATTTAGTGGTTAGTTAATTTTGAAACAAGTAATGAAAAGCAGAATGGATATTGTTCCCCACGTAATGTTCAAATAAGGTAAGACTAGTAAGTGTGTTTCATGCATCAAAAAACTTAATTTAGTATTCCTCTTCCAACTATAAGGTATTTCCTTAATGTAAGAGAATTTAGAAACATTATAAATCAGATATCTTCTAATTGCATTTAATTCTAATTTCATTTGGTGATTACCTTTTTCCTTTTATAGACGATTAAAAATTCTCTCAAAGTTGTCCGTAGGTTAAAACACGTGACAGAGCAATGTTTGATTTAATGTTTCCCCTCCATAAACCTGAAATGTACTTGAGCTATAGGAAAGTATATATAATATGTTCACATGAAAAAATATTCAGTGTCTAATTGACAATTATGAAAGAGTACAGGGTAGTCCTTTATGGAATAAATGCTTTTGTTTCTATACTTCTTGAAACAGTTATCGTAATTGTTAGTTTCAGATATATTCTTTAAAGTCACATGGCAAGCAGGATTCTAAAGTGTTGATGAGATTTCTGTCCCTTGACATGAATGCCTTATGTATCCCCATGCCATCCCCTTGAGTGTCCTATGAATATATTCGCATATCTCTGATTATCTTGTATTATGTGGCAAAGATAAATGGATTTTGAAGATGTAATTAAGGTGTCTCAGCAGTTGGCTTAGAGTTAATCAATAGGGAGATTATCTTTGATGGGTTTCACCTAAGCAAGTGAGTCCTGTACAAGAGGGACAAAATTAGAAGATGGGCAGTAGCAGCAGACACTCCTCTTGGCCTTAAAGCAGCAAGCTACCATGTAGTGGAGAGGACCATGTGTCAGGGAATGACAGGTGATCCCTAGGAGCGGTAGGGGGCTTCATAAACTACTTCAAGGAATTTCAGTTAATCAGTGAACTTGGAAGATGAATCTGAGCCTCTCAGTTAGGATCACAGCAAAGGATAACAAATTGAATAAAGCTTTAGAAGACCCTGAGCAAAGGATCCAGTCAATCCATATCTAAGCTTCTGCCGTAAACATCTGGATCTTGTTTTAAGTCACCAACTTTGTGATATTTTAATATATAGCAAAGATAACTAATATAACTCTTTCATTAAAAAGCAAGATGATACTAATAGAAAATATTTTATACCTCAGAAAATTTAATAGGATGCTACAGCAATAGATCATTATTGATGAAAATATAAATACTCTGGGACTGTTTAAGATGTCTGAATAAAGTAGAAATGAAGATCTGCATGAAAATTTTCCTGGAAATTTGTACTGCATTGACATCGTTACACTTAGTGTGTATAAAATAAGGATCAGAAGTCTGGAACACAAGTTAACATGATTTTTCAGTTTGGTGGTCTGTATAGGTTTGCTCCACATTTCCTCTAGAGTATAACACTTTAAATATAAACCTAAACATTTATATCTTGGGCATATTCACAAAGCATGTAATATACAGAAGCAAATGCTACTCTCAGAAGCAGAAAAGCATTTGAAAAATCACCTTTTACTAAATACTTCTATATTTCACTAAATAAGAATAAAAAGAAAAAATTCTGGTGGAAGGAAACTTGCAACATAAAAACAGAGAATGGTGGCTTGGCAATGTGTATTTTTTTTAATAAATTGAAAAATTAGTCTTGTTTTAGGTTCATAATCCAATTCTTATCTTTTCCACTTATCTCAGAAATTAGTGTACTCAAACTAAGAAAAATTAGAGATAATGGTTGATTTTATATGGTCAAACAGTATGAGGATGTTTAGCAGACTCTTTAAAAATCAGAAATCTTGTATTGTTAATACTATGTTTTCTCAGACCTGAATTTGAGCTTTGTCATGGGGACTCAGGAAAACAAAACAAAACGAAACAAAACAAATATATTTCTTTAAGATGTTCATGTCTAATACAACATATTATTGACATCAAAACAGACATGAAGGTCAATGGAATAGGAAAGAAGACAAAAAGACAAACTCATAGAGTTACAGGGATCTTGACAAAAGTGCCAAAAACATATTTTGAAGAAAAGACAGTCTTCTAAACAAAGGGTGATGGGAAAACTATATATCCACATGTAGAAGAATGAAACTAGATTCCTGTCTCTCATACTGCACAAAAATCAAAGTGTATCAAAGACATAGGAATTAGACCAGAAACTTTGCAACCACTAGAAGAAAACATAAGATCAATACTGCCACATATTGGCACAGGCACCAACTTCCTTAACAAAACTCCTAAAGCTCAAGAAATTAAACCAAGCATCAATAAGTGATCTGGAGTCAAGTTAAGAAGCTTCTGCATAGCAAAGAAAACAATTAATAACATGAGAGGCTGAGTTCTTTGCTAGCTACTCCTCTGAGAGGGGATTAATATTTAGAATATATAAAGAATTCACAAAACTTAACATCCCAAACACAAATAAACCAATCAATAAATGGGCAAAACATATCTCTCAAAAGAATAAATACAAATGATCAATAAATCTGTGAAAAATGTTCAATATCTCTAGAAATCCAGGAAACGCAAATCAAAACTACATTGAGGGGCTAGGAATATAGCTCAGTTGATAGAGTGCTTGCCTAGCATGCACAAGGCCCTGGGTTCAATCCCCAGCACCACCAAAAAAACAAACAAACAAAAAAACTACACTGAGATTTCATTTCACTCCAGTTAGAATGGCAATCATCAACAATAATAGTAATATAAACATTGGTGAGTATGTGGGGAAAAAGCACACTCATTCTTTATTGATGAGATGCAAATTAGTACATTCACTTGGGAAAACAGGACAGAAATTCCTCAAAAGATTCAGAATAAAAATTACCACATGACCCAGTTATCCCACTCCTTGATATGTATCCAAAAGCACTAAAATCAGCATGCTATTGATACATGCACATCGATGTTTTTATTGACACAATTTAGATTAGCCAAGATAAAGAACCAGCCTGTTGGCCCATCAACAGATAAATGGATAAAAACAACATGATATACTCAAACAAGTTTTACTCAGCCATAAAGAAGAGTGAAATTATGGCATTTGCTGATAAAGGAATGGAACTGGAGAACATCAGTCTAAGTTAAGTATGCCAGACTCAGAATTCAAGGGTCAAATGTTTTCTCTCTTATGCAGAAGCTAGAGCAGAATAATAGGACTCTGAGAAGCAGATCCCATGAAAATAGAGGGAAGGTCAATGGTGTAGAGTCAGCAGATTGAGTGGGAGGAAGGAGAAATGAGAAGAGAGTGGATGAAGAGAAAGACCAAATTATACTCTACACCTATATGAATATACCACAGTGATTTCAACCTTTGTGTATGACTGTAAAGCACCAAATTAAAAAAAAAAAAAAAAAAAAGAATAAATAAATAGAAGGAAGACCAGTAGAGCAAAGGAAAGGGAACAGGGGTTGGGGGAGAAAGACAGGAAAAAGTGGAGGCTGACATTTTACAAATTACATTCCATACATATAAGTGACATCATAATGAACCCCACTATTATGTATAACTATAAAGTACTAATAAAATATTTTTTAAATGTTAATATCTATACATAATTTTACTCTGCACACATACATAAAATTTAAAGACAAATTGAAGGTAGGAGAGTCCCTAAATGTAGCAAAAAATTGGTGAATATTCCATATTTGAATGAAGAGTGGCATGCGAGGTGAGATCCTAATTCAGCCAAGTTTGATCAGGATGGCTCTGGGAATACAGCACAAATAGAAAGAGAGCCTTACCAACCTGAGAAATCAGAGTTCAGCAAGATTGCACAATAATGGATTGTGACCCACTCCTGCTTCCCATTTGGAGCACTGAAGAATTTCCTTTATTTTTAAAGTCCTCCTTATTGACCCAAGATGCATGTGGTCAAGACAATAGACTGTGGCCTATGCTGCAGCTTCCTGTAACTCCTTCTGTAGCTGCAGTATACTGTCCACCGATGTTCCCAACATGTGCTGCCACCACTCAGCCTGTGTGCTTGGGTTCAACCCTTCACCTAGTCAGTGCTTCCTAGTTATCAATTCTCAGCTCACCATTCATTTCCTTGGGGAATGTTTCCCTGACAACTGAACAAGTGATCCCTTCATTGCATAATATAAAGTGTTTCTCATTAATAAATTTGTCTTAATTTGCAATTTAAGTGTGAGTGATTTTTTGAATCATTGTGTTCCTCACTATCCTATAAGTCCTATGTCATGGTCTTGCAAATATGTGCTAAATTACTATCTCATACATTTTAATATTTTTGGTATTCTCACTTAAAAGAAAATTAATATAAAAATTTACCATTGAAGGTTGGAATATATCTATATGTAATATTTCTGTGTCATAGTAAGGAAGACTTTCAATTGGGTAATTTTGAATTTAGACTAGAACCCATTTTCTCCTATGGTATTTATCTAAGAAAGATAATTTACTTTGGCAATAACATGGAGAAAAAAGGTAAGTCAGTTTATGAGAAGTAGGGTTTCTTCATCAGGTACACCAAAAAGGTTAGAAAGGTCTAGAGTTTATTCTTAACTCTATCACTCAAAGTTTTATTAAAATAATCATGATATAGTCTTACATCAATTTTCTTTACTCTTCTAGTCATACTAAATCATACTCATAAATAATATATTTAATTTTAGAAATAGGCATTCTGTAAAGCAACATATAAATTCTCTTTCGCTTTATTTTTCTTATAGGTATGGGTTAAAACGGATGTTTTTGCCATGAATATTGCATGGTTCTTGGAAGTGCAAATTTTTAAAATCACATATTTCCCCAAAATAAAACTTTGAAGGCATAAACTATCCAATCCAAATTTTATTTGGTTCTATGCAGTTAGTATTGGAGAATACAAGCAGAGTTTTCATAAGCAAATAAGCACAGTTCATCTTAAATACTATGCGTAAAATGAGACCTCCTCAACCATCACACTTGCTGTCATGACACAGAGCCAGCTGCTAGGCTGTCTAAGAAGACTTCACAAATGCTAGAGTACACTCAGCAAGCTAATACCCTACCAGTCAATGGCATTTTTAAGTGTTTAGGAGGTTTCAGCAAAGAATCTTTGAACTCACTTCATAATTAATGTAAAACTACGGTCCCAGAAAAATTAATGCACATCTTTAGCCACACCATCATAAATCCATGCACTAACGCCCTGGAGTTTTAAAGTCTGTGTGAAAACTCAAAATACCATATTACTAAATCACATTGATAAATAATGCCTGCAAAGAATCTATTATTTTGATCCTTGAGTGTCATAATGAAAGAATGTATCATATAATATGTGTATGTGTATTACATATATATAGATATAGATATAGATACAGATATCACACACATATATATATGAGGTTTATTTCTGCAGACTGGGAAGTTCAGTGGCCTCCATGGGGCAAAGGCTTTCATGCCATATAACCGTGTGGTGGAAAATATCATGAGAGAGACGAAAGGGATCCAAAGTGCCAAAGTATTGCTTTCATACTTAACTCACTCTCACAATAATGGCATTAATCCACTTGTAAAGCAGAGCCCTCATGACCTAGTCTCCTCTTTTTTTAAAATTATTTGTTCATTTTTATTTTTACAGACTGCATTTTGATTCATTGTACACAAACGGGGTACATCATTTCGTTTCCATGGTTGTACACGATGTAGATTCATACCATTCATGTAATCATACCTGTACATAGAGTAATGATGTCTATCTCATTTCACTATTTTTCATACCTCCTTGCCTCTCATTTCCTTCTATGTAATCTAAAGTTCCTCCATTCTTCTCTCACCCTGCCACCCCCCACCCCCATTATATATCATCATCTACTTATCAGGGAAAACATTCAGCCTTTGGTTTTTTAGCATGATATTCTTCAATTCCATCCATATTTATCTGCAAATGCCATAATATTATTCTTCTTTGTGACTGAATAATATTCCATTGTGTATATATACCACAGTTTCTATATCCATTTGACTGTTGAAGGGCATCTGGTGGGTTCCACAATCTAGTTATTGTGAAGTGAACTGCTATAAACATTGATGTGACTGTGTTACTGTAGTATGCTAATTTTAAGTCCTTTGGGTATAAACCGAGGAGTGGGATAACTGGGTCAAAAGTTGGGTCCACTCCAAGTTTTCTGAGGAATCTCCACACTGCTTTCCAGAGTGGCTGCACCGATTTGCAACTGCACCAGCAATGTGCAAGTGTGCCTTTTTCCCCACATCCACACCAACATCTATTATTGTTTGTGTTCTTGATAATAACCATTATAATTGGAATAAGATGAAATCTTAGAGTTGTTTTAATTTGCATTTCAAGTCAAACCTCAACACTTTTAGTGGATACTAATTTTCTAACACAGAGTTTATAGAACACATTCAATCTATAACATACATAGGTGGATCTTTGTATTACCACAACTTTTAACTATTGTAATAAAGCTGTAATGAACATTTATGCAGAGGTTCTTTTATGAGCAGTAGTTTTCATTTCTCTGGGAAAACTATCTAGGAGTGTGATTGCTGGGTCATATGGTAGTCACAGTTCAGTTTGATAAGAAACTGCCAAACCATTTTCCAGATTGGCTGTACAGTTTTACATACCTACCAACAATATATGTTGATTGGATTTTCTCTATGGTCACTGATATTTGGTGTTATCACTGTTTTTTATTTTAGCTATTTTGTAGATAATGATATCATATTGTGGATTTTATTTATAATTTCCTTAATGGCTAATAATGTTAAAAGTCTTTGACAGTGCTAATTTCTTACCTGTGTTTCTTATCAGTTCATGGCTTTTTCTCAATTATATAATTTTCTTTACTCTTTGATTTTATACATATATATAATAGAAACAATTCTTGAGTTCTTTTTGCATAGGGATTTAGATAATGTCGGTAGATAATATGATTTATTTTAATTTTTCCTTATATTTTTAAGTTAAAGTTATTTTTAACTCACATAAAGTAAAAAATTGTACATATTGATAGGGCAACATGATGTATATGTATATATGTACATATACATTATATAAACTGTATAATGTTTAAATCAGTTTAAATACATATATTTTCTCAAACATAAATCACAAAATCCTTTCTTGTAGCTTTTTGATAATTGGGTGCATTATTATCTATAGCCATCCTATTGCACAATAGCACACTAAAAATTCTTGTTTGTATTTAACTATAACTAGGTGTTCATTGATTAATTTTGCCCATCCCTCCCTCTCCCCTACACTCTCAGGAATCTGTTAACCACAATCTACTCTAAATTTCTATAAGGTTGAATTTTTAGATTACACAGATGAGTGAGATTTTGTTGTGCCTGACTTTGTCTTTCTCAAGGTATGTATTTTAAATGAAAGCATTAACTTGCCTTAGAATGTTAAGAAAATTATTTTAAAAGCCAAATTCTTGAACATTTGTATTTAAAAGAAAAAAATATCAGCCACAGTTTCAGGCAATTTCTAGGAATCCCTCACCATAATCATCAAAGCAAAACAAAACACATTCTATTTAGTTTATTGCATGACCTCCACCTACTTAAAAAGGGCAGCAATTCAAAATATTTTTATTTATTGAAAAAATACTTAACCTGATCACCATAACTAACAGATGCTGGTGACGAGAACATATGGTTTATTCATAGCACCTAAAATTAAACTTTAAAACCCTACTGTTTGTCTCCATTTTCTGCTATGAAAAATTCCCTTCCAGCTTTTGTATTTCAGTATTATATTGTTATGTTCTATTGTCTGCTTAGAGAAAAGAATCCTTTCAATGTCTTCATCATCTCTCATTGAACAATCATAGAGAAGAATGATAGAGTTGAAGTTAATAGGAAATAATTAGAAATTATCCTTTTTAATGCTGGCTGCTTATTTAACTTTAATAGCATTATGATAAATTAATGTCATAAAATCAATCATTCTATATTACAGCTTCATTTTAGGAGATGACGAAAACTTAAGAAAATCAATTTAGCTTTTATGCCAATTGATATGACACTTGTGACTTGTGACAGTTGAAGGAGTGAAGAAAGGTCTTTGGTAGCCAATAGTAGTAGCCTTGGTGATAATTAAAATCTTGTTTCTGAGCTACCTGTGATATAGTCTGACCTTTTATTTGTTTAAAAGAAAATTCCCCTGGTGTTGTTTAAATTATTTAATTTAACCTACTACAAATGCATTTTTGAAGTACAATTTAATAATCATATTCAAGCATATCATTCTAATTTGTATTTAAAACAATCAGAGATGTTGCTTTTATTGGTAATTACAATGCCTCAGGAAAACTAAAATAACTGGAGATTCTGAAAATGGCTTGATTTTTAATTTAGTTTATTGAGTGATATTTAAATGGAATCTCAGAGTTAGAAGTGGGTTAAAGAATTCATTTTATCTATAATTTTTACTTTAGTTAGAACAATAATTAAGTATGCTTTCAGCATAGCTATGACTGAATTATAGAAAAATAGTGCTTTAACAAATTGCTTTATAGATAAAATCACATTTAATATGGAAGTGGTATATATTTTATATTTACACATGATATTGACAAATATTATTTTATATTCACAAATTATACTATTGGCAGAGTACATTCTCAAATTTTGATATTTTATATTTGGAATTTATTATTTATGGTAGAGTATATGAGTACTCTCTTCAACATCCCAGGGGAGGGATTCTGAATAAAAAAGAAAAGAAAATGATGTTTTTAAATTCAAAATATTTACATTGATAATGCTAAGCAAATAATTTATTATTACTTCATGTATTTTTTATTCAAAAATTTTCTATTTTTTTATTACTTAACATAGTCATGACATATATGTGTTGTCTATTCATTTACAAATTTTAAAAAAGTTTTAATCTTCAAGATTTAAAAAATGCCTTCTGTTGTCAGGTACTTGGGCCAGGTACATTCAAATGAATGGATAAAGAGAAGGAGATATATATTTTACTAGGACATTAAAAAGGAATGAGGGATTTATGACATTTGCTGGTAAATGAATTGAACTGAAAAACATCATGCTAAGTAAAATAAGCCAGACTCAGAAATTCAGAGGTCAATCATTATCTATCATAGTTCAAGAGAAATTAGGAAATTTTTAAGAATGTGGTGAGGGAACTCCATGAACAGAGAAGGAAGATCAGTAGAGTAGAGGAAGATGATTAAGGGGTAAGAAGGGGGATGTCAAAAGAGAGGGACTGTGGAATGAAATTGACCCAATTATATTATGTACATATATGAATATACCACAGTGAATTCACCTTTATGTATATCTGTAAAGCACCAACTTAAAAAAATGCAATAAATGAATAGAGGAAAGACCTCTAGAATAGAGGAAGGGGAGCAGGGGGTGGGAGGAAAGGAGGGAAAGTGGAAGTACTGGGAATTGGAATGGAGTAAATTTTGTTCCACATATGAATATTCAAAAACGAACCCCATTATTATGTATAGCTATAATGCACTAGTGAAAGCATAAAAGAGTGTCTTCTAAATTGCTAACCCAATGATTTCTTTATAATAACTCTCATTAATTTCTATGCTTTGATTCTACTATAAACATTATTTTAAATTAGCAATTGTGTCTAATTTTACACATCTGTTACTGATCTTATTCTTACTTCCTATTGCTCCTGTCTCCACCAGTAATTAATTGACTAATTAAATATCTAGAGGGAAAGGAGACAGTGATTCCACAGGTAGACAAACACATCATCTTCCATGACATAAAGTGTTATCCTCATATATCATCTCTCTTCTTACCACACACATACAAAATAATCCAGGGATTGAAGCAAATATTCATTGAATATATTACATGTCAAAATATAAGCTATAATCGACAAATGACATTTTTTAAAATTGAGAATAAAATATCACAGGACAGAAAATGTCATATAAAGGGACATATACATATGTAAATGTGAACATTTGCAAACAGAAATAAGGTTGAATTATGGAAATGATTCTTGCTGAATTATGGAGAGATGAAATAAAGCAAGTCATATTTTTCACTTCTCTGAGTGTATTTTATTTTAATAAACTTTGTTGTTTAGAACAATTTTAGGTTCACAGCAAAAGGAAGCAGAAGGTCCAGAGAGTTCCCATATACTTCCTACCTCCATACATTCAAAACTTACCTCATTGTTAGCACCCCCAAAAGTGTGGTTCATTTACCAGTGAGGAACACACAGTGGCAAATCATTACCACTGAAAGTCTATGGTTTATGCTAGGGTTCATTCTTGGTGTTGTACATGCTATGGAACTGGATAAATGTAGACTAATATTAATTCACCATTATGGCATCATTCAAAGTAATTTCACAACCATAAAAATCCTCCATTCTCTACCTATTCGATTTTTTCATTCCCCTTGAAACCACTGATATTTCTATTGTGTCTACAGTTTTGCCTTTTACAGAAAATAAATGTACAATATGAAACCTTTTCAGATTGACTTATCTCAGTTAGAAATAAGCATTTAAGTTTCCTCCATATCTTTTCATAGTTTCTAGCTAATTTCATTTATCATTAAATAATATTCTATTTTCCAGTGATATCACAGTTTTCTCTTCTTGAAGAACATCTTTTTTATTTCAAGGTTTGGCAAACAATGAATAAACTGTAAACAGCCATATGTAGGTTTTGTGTGAATATAAGTTTTCAACTTCTATAAGTAAATACCAGAATTACAATTGCTATATCATTTGGTAAGAGAATGTTCAGTCTTATAAGAAACTGCCAAGCCATCTTGCAAAGTGGTTGTACGATTTCACATTCCCATAAGCAATGAATGAGAGTTTCTGTTGCTCCACATTCTCATTGGCATATAGTATTGTCAGTATTCAGGATTTGGCCACTATAAACATTTGAGTGATATCTCTCATTATTCATTAATTTTAAATGCATTTTCATGATGACATATAATGTGAAACATGTTTCATATATTCTCAGGATGTTAGTTTTAACAGAGCAATTTTTTTCATTTAATGAATTTTATATCAATGATTTTATTCCTTCATTTTGTCATTGGTGTTATATATAAAAAATCATAATCATACCATGATCATTTAATTTTCTCCTATGTTCTTTTATTTATTTTCCCTCTACTTTTTTTTTTTTTTTTTAACATGGATTCTCACAGTTTAGCCTAGACTAGCCTCTGATTCAAATTGTTTCTCAGCCTCTTGAGTAGTGGAGATTACAATAGGTATGTACTACCACACATGGCTTCCTATGTTGTATTCTAGGAGTTTTATTGTTCTATGTTTTACATTTGTGTCTATGATCCATTTTAAGTTATTTGTGTGAAGGGTATTGGTCTGTGTCTAAGCTCATTTTTTTTTTTTTTTTTGCACATGTGATGTTAAGTATTTTTAGCACCAATTTAAAAAAAATACATTCTTTGTTCCATTGTGTTACTTTTCTAACCTCTGTTAAACATTGGCTATGTATCAATATTTATACACATGCATTCACTTCTAGGATTACTATTCTCCACTGATCTGCTTTTTGAGCTATTCTTTTGCCAATGTCACACTGCTTTGATTACTATAGGTTTACAAGTCTTAAAGTTAAGAAATATCATTCTGCCATCTTGATTCTTCCCTAATATTGTCTAGTCTAGGCTTCTTCCTATCCATATAAACTTTAGAATCAGTTTCTCAATATCAACAAAATAACTTACTGAAATTTTAATAGAGATTTCATTAAATTTATATATTAAATGGAAAGAACTAACATTTTGATAATATTGAGTATATATATATATTTATATATATAATATTAAGGTAATCTGCAAAGATGAATTTCTTCCTTTCTTACCAATCATTATACTTTTTATTTCTTCTATTTTATTAACTAGGACTTCTAGTAGGATGTTGAATGGAATATGAAGAGGGGATATCATTGCTTGTTTCTCATCTTGTTGAGATAGCTTCTAATTTCTCACCATTGAAAGTGATGTTACCTATGTGATATTTGTGCAGATTTTTTTATCATTTGAGGAGGTTTCCTCTGTTCCTAGTTTACACTATTTTTCAAAAATCTGTGTTGGATTTTGTCAAATGTAAATAGATAATTTTTCAATATAATTAATATGCTCCTGTGATTTTTGTTCTTTTATATGTAATCTATGAGACATATCTGAGAAATGAAAATGACCACCACAACAAAACTATTTCAATAAAATGAGAGAAGATATATTCAGCAAATATTAAATGTTATACATGTGTCACTGGAATAGCATTTCAGTATTTATTACAACCTGGGAATGGTTTCTATTATTTTGAAAGAGAGCATCATACAAATTTAGAAGTAATTTATTTTTTATTTTAAGTTTTTCAGTACAAAATCTAAAATGTTAATGGTATATAAACAAAATTGCACTGTTTTATCAGGTAACTATCATAGAACTGCAATTTCAAATATTTGAGATTTATTTATTTATATACGAACAACATAAATATGTTCTTTACTGAATATTCTACATTTCATCATATAGCACATTTAATGAGTTGAAATTATACCATATCTGATTGACAAATTGACATATTAAAATGCGCTTAACTGTTTTACTCATTTAGATTTTTTCATTTGTTAATAAAGTAAGCATTTCACTCTTTAAATAAGAGATTATAAATTATGTGTGTATTAAGAGAAAATAATCAAATGTAATTTTAATGCTTGCTATTATAATATTTTATAATTTAACTGATATACATTATAATTAATTTATTAGATATTCCCTCACTTTTTCTTTCGATATAAATTATATTACTTTATTGCAAAAACCAATGGAGTCATAATGCCTCACATTCTTAGTTTACATTTAATGTGTTAATTAACATGTTACTACTATATGTATTCAAATAGTATATATTGCCCCTCTAGTAAGCACCATTTTTATGCTTTTATGTCTCAGTTAAAAGCTATATTTACATTTCAAAAACTAAATTGGAGCCAAAAATATCTAGTGGAAGCATCTAAGTGCCAATGTAATGTAGACTTTTTCTGTTGCATGACTTACATACATTGCAGTTTCTAGTAAGATACCTCACTAAGATCCCTCTTCATGAAGGAATATTATTCAGCCATAGATAAGAGTGATTTCATGACATTTGCTGGCAAATGGATGGATCTGGAGACTGTCATGCTAAGTGAAATAAATCAATCTCCCAAAACAAAGGTCAAATGTTCTCTCTGATATGTGGATGCTAACACACAAAAAGGAGTGGGGGGAAGAAGAATAGAAGTTCAGTGGATTAGACAAAGGGAAATGAAGGGAAGGGATGAAGGATGAGAATAGGAAAGACAGCAGAATGAATTGGACATAACTTTTTTATGTTCATATATGAATACACCATCAGTGAATACACATCATGTCCAATCCCAGGAATGGGATCCTAATTAGAATAAGTTATAACCCATTTGTGTATGATAGGTTAAAATATGGTCTACTGTCATGTATATCTAAAAAGAACAAATAATTTTTAAAAAGAAGGACTGGTCTAACTGCTAGATTGCTGTCAACCAGTTTTTTTCGCTCATCAGCACAGTCAATGCTTACCTTCACTGCAGAAGCCACCATGCCCAACACTACATCACACCCTTTTTAGAATCTTCCCCCACTCCAATGACTGAGCAGGCATTTTATGCCTCCAAGTTCATGAGAGGTCCATAGGAGCTATTATGCAGGCTTTGCAGCCTACCTTCTCCCAGTCCTCTGCCCAATCCTGCCTCTTTAAGGTACTCTGATGTTGATCTTAAAATGTATTTGCGAATTAAATGATGTCACTTAATGTTGCTTCCTGAGAATACAAACTTCAACACTAATTTCAACTAAATGGGTATAAAGGCATATGTAAATATGTACCTCTCTAGAAAAGCACAGCAAAATTATGAATACATTATCTCACTTCCTTTCTAAATTTAAAAGCATCATTCAAGAAAATGTTTATATTTGAGACAGACATCAAATGGACATGTTCAAGTCGGAAGCAGTATGAGAAAGACAATTAAATTTCAACATATATTTTTAGAAGATCTCATCTAGGGAAAAACAACTCATTTTCTTATACGAGGTGTAAAATGTTACATATTAAGGATGCTTTGAAAGACCATTCCTTTTGTTATATGCAAGACATCTTCAGCTAGCTTTAGAGAAAAGAAACTTTTAGTAAAGAATCTTATTTTCTTAAATCACAGCTGACATTAAATATAAAACCATCACAACAACTTTATTTATACTTTTTCTAATATTTCCAATATAATGTTTGATCTGAAAATAAATCCCTATTGAGCATAATGTACATATTATACAAATACATTTAAAAATGTATTTATGTTCTTTTTAGTTATATATGACAGTAGAGTATAATTTGACTTATTTATGCAAACATGGAATGCAACTTATTATAATTAGGATCCCATTCTCATGGTTGTACATGATGTAGAGATTCACTTTGGTGTATTCATATATTTATACAGAGAAGTTATGTATGATTCATTCCACTGTCTTTCCTACTCCTAATACCCTCCCTTCCCTTCACTCCCATTTGTCTAAACTACGGAAATTTTATTCTTCTCCTCCCTCCCTTGTTAGGTGTTAGCATCCACATATCAGCAAGAACATTCAACCTTTGAGTTTCAACTTATTTCACTTACCATAATATATATTTTTTTCTTTTTAAAAATTTTATTGAAGTAAATAATTGATATTTTATATATTCAGAGCAAACAATGTGATATTTTGATATACGTGTACATTGTAAAATGATTATCACAATCAAGCTAATGAACATATCCATCACCTTATATAACTACCTTTTAAAATTTGTTCTTATTAGTTATACATGATAGTAGAATGCATTTTGATATATTATACATATATTGAGTATAATTTTTCATTCTTCTGGTTGTACATGATATAGAATTACATTTTCCATGTAATCCTATATGCACATAGATAGTAACATCCAATTAATTATCTTTCCTAATCCCATTCCCCCTCACTTCTTTCATTCCCCTTAGTCTAATCCAAAGTTCTTCTATTATTCCCTAACCCCCATGCCACTAATTGTGAATTAGCATCCATATATTAGAGAAAACCCTTGTCTTTGGTTTTGGAGATAGACTTATTTCACTTAGCATGATATTCTCCAGTTCAATCCATTTACTAACAAATAACATAATTTCATTTTTCTTTATGGAGGAGTAATATTCCATTGTGTATATACACCAAAATTTATTTATCCATTCAACTGTTGAATGGCACCTAGGTTGGTTCAATAGCTTAACTATTGTGAACTGAGCTGCTATAAATATTGTTATGGACCCATCACTATAGTATGCTGATTTTGAGTCCTTTAATTATAAGCCAAGAAGTGGGATAACTGGGTTAAATGGTGGTTCCATTCAAAGTTTTCTGTGTAATCTTCCTTATGCTTTCCAGAGTGGTTGCACCATATTGCAGTCCTGCCAGCAATATATAAGTGTACATTTTTCCCCACATCCTCATCAACATTTATTGTTACTTGTATTTCCAATAATTACCTTATGAAATCTCAGTGTAGTTTTAATTGGCATTCTTCTAATTTCTGGAGTTGTTGAATATCTTTGTATATCCTGGAGATTAATGCTCTGAGGTTCAGGTGGTAAAGATTTTCTCCCATTCTGTAGGCTCTCTTCACGATGTTGATTGTTTCCTATGCTGTGAAGAAGCTTTTTAAAAAGTTTGAATCTATCCCATTTATTAATACTTAATTTTACTTCTTGCACTTCAGGAGTCTTATTAAGGAAGTCATTTCCTCAGCTGACATGGTGAAGATTTAGGCCTACTTGTTCTTTTATTAGGCTCAGGATCTCTAATGCCTAAGTCTACTTAGAGTTGAGTTTTATGCAAGGTGAGAGATAGGGGTTTAATTTCATTATTCTATGTGTGGATTTCTAGTTTTCTTAGCACAATTTGTTGAAGAGGCTAATTTTTCTCCAATGTATCTTTTTGATGCCTTTGATTAGTGGTGAGATAGCTATATTTATGTGGAATTGTCTCTGTGTCTTCTATTCTGTACCATTGGTCTACATGTTTACTTTGGTGCTAATACCATTACATTTTTGTTACTATAGCTCTGCAGTGTAATTTAAGTTCTGGTGTTGTGATGCCTCCTACTTCACTTTTCTTGCTAAGAATTGCTTTGGGTATTCGGGGTCTTTTATTTTTCCAAATAAATTTCTTGACTACTTTTTCTATTTGTTTGAAAATGTCATTGGGATTTTTATAGGAATTACATTACATCTATGTAGTGCTTTTGGTAGTATGGCCATTTTGACAATATTAATTCTTCCTATCCAAGAGTGTGGGAGATCTTTCCATCTTCTAAGATCTTCTTCAATTTCTTTCTTTAGTGTTCTGTAGTCTTTATTGTAGAGATCTTTCATCTCTTTTGTTAGATTGAGTCCCAAATATTTTATTTTATTTTGAGGCTATCATGAATGGGATAGTTGTAATTTCTCAGTAGATTCCTCAATGATGTATAGGAACCCAATTGATCTATGGCTGTTAATTTTTTATCCTGCTACATTGTTAAATTTATATGAGATCCAGAAGTTTTGTGATAGAATTTGTGGGTATTCTAAATATAGATTCACATCATAGGAAAATAGGGATAGTTTGAGTTCTTCCTTTCCTATTTGTATTGCTTTACTTTCTTTCTTCCATCTAACTGCTCTGGCAAGAGTTTCAAGTATGATGGTGAATAAAAGTGGTGAAAGAGGGTATCCTTGTCTTGTTCCAGTTTTTATAGGGAATGCATTCAATTTTTCTCCATTTAGAATGATGTTGACCTTGGGTTTAACATATATAGTTTTTAAAATGTTGAGGTATGTTCCTACTGTCCTTAGTTTTTTTGTATTTTGAACATGAAGGAGTAAAGTATTTTTTAAATGATTTTCTTTTTCTCTATTGAGATAATTATATGATTCTTGTCTTTTAGTCTATTGATATGATGAGTTACCATTCTTGATTCCATATGTTAAATCAAACTTGCATTCATGGGATGAACCCCACTTGATTGTCTCTATCTTTTTAATGTGTTTTTGTGTGCAATTTGCCATAATTTTATTGAAAATATGTGCAGATGTTCATCATGGATATTGGTCTGACGTTTTCTTTCCTTGATGTGTCTTTATCTGGTTTTGGTATCAGGATGATACTAGCTTCATAGAATTAGTTTGGAAGGGTTCCTTCCTTCTTTGTTTCATGGAATAATTTGAGGAGTATTGGTGTTAATTCTTTTTTGAATGTCTTATAGAACTTGACTGAGAATCCATTCGACCCAGGTTTTTTCTTAGTTGGTAGACTTTTGATGGTGTTTTTTATTACACTGCTTGAAATTAAACTGTTTAAATAATTTATATCCTCCTGATTTAACTTGGGTAAGTCATATGTCTCTAGAAATTTGTCATGCACAATGGGTTTTCCCATCTTGCTTTTTGACCCTGACATGGGTTTGCCAGAAATCACCTTCCCCAGCTGTTGGCCACTATACTGCAGCTGCAAAATGTTTCCTTCTGCTGTTTATGCATACCACCTGGAGAGATGGTGGCTTCTTTCCTGTACAAGGAAATTGTAAAATTCAGCATTGTTTATTTAGACAGTGACTCTGATCTCTAAACTCTCTGTACTCCAAAATGCCTCAGTCCTCCTGAGAATGGGGGTTCATTTAATTCCCTTATTGTTTCATTGCATTCCCAAATGGATTATTCTGTTTTATGCCTCCAGCTGCTGTTGTGGAGCTAGGGATTTTTTTTTCTTATTTTATTATATTTGATCTCCTGGGTCCCCAATTTGATTTGAGTGTCCAGTAATGAATTCCAGTAAAGTCTCCCCTAATTCTTGTTCATTCACCCACCTTACTGAAAAATTATCTGTCTACTTTTCTTGGTTTCATGCCACAGAGTCAACAGGAAATCAATCTCTCTATTCCACCATCTTTCTCCCCTCCACCATAATATATTTAATCATTTAACTTATATTTGACTTAAAATATATTTTGAAAAGCATAATATTGACTTTTGAAAAAAATAAAGGTTTATAAAAACACCTAAAGTTAAAATACATGGTTCTTTCTAAATTTGACATGTTAGAATATGTCCACTGAAAGTGAGACATTTTCATGAATGTAGATACATTGAGTTTTGAATAGTGCAAAGTGCATTTCAATCTTTGATACCACCTGAATTCCTACATCAAAAAATTTAAGCTAGTTTTATATAAAAGTGTGGAATCAGATGATTTATGCATAAATTATAACTTATTAGAAAATAAGGTAGTTACAGTATTTGTAGTTAGATTTACTTACTTCATTTACAGTACTAGACTGTCTCCAGGCTGAATGAAAAAGAAACTGCTGGTAATACATATGGTGAAAATTTGAAAAGAATTTGGAATTCTATATCAAATACTGACAAATATCTCCTAAAATTAAAAAAAAAAAAAAAAAAAAAAAACTGCTACTCCTGGAAGTTATTATTCTAACAAGAAAAAGCACTTTTCTTTCTGGAGAATTTTAATATGCAAATTAAATTTTTTCACAAAAATCTCATTTTGATTGCTCATTATAGCTTTTATATTTCCATTAGTCTATTTTAATAAATTTTTGTATTTATCTAATTATGCTATCAAATAGTTTCAGAAGCAGGTAATATACAAACAATAAATGTTAGCTGCATAATTATATTTATAATACTCATGTAATCTTTAAGTTACTCTATACCTTTAAATGTTTGCACTATTATTTAGGTTTTGCTAATTCAGTTTTATTTAACTGATTTTTCCCCAGTTGCTATAGTTGGCAATAAATCATGACTCTGTTTTTATTCCTTGTAGTGTCAAGAAAATAATACAGCTATTTATATCAATATAAAATATGCAGATATGTAATTAGAAAGTGATTCTAATTACTATCTAGCATCCTAATAACAATAAACTTAGTCAGTTGATGACATATCATATCTCAACGCAATTCTTCTAATAACTGATAATAGTATACAATTAATTAATCATTATAAATTACTTTATAGGTAAATCCCACTTGTGAGTCACAAAATGCACTTTGTCAGAGAGTTCCTTTATAAAATAAAAATGTGGAACAAATGTAACATTTGAGATTATAAATATAGGAAATTCATTATCTGGTTATAATTATTTTAATTGGTAAAATACCATTTTTAGTTATAGTATTTGCCATAGAAAAATAAGGGGCAGATGCAATTTAGCATAAATAAATTTTTTTTTACTTGCTAACAGATGTGTACTTCAATTCAAACATCTGTGTGCTCTTTTTTTGGTGTTTATTCATGTATGTGAATATATAATTTATATTAATTTATAAAAAAGACCTTAAAAGATAGTTAAATGTTTTAAAGAAATAGAAGCTTTGTAGAAATTGTGTATTATTTTGCATAATTTTTGTTCATAAAAGAAGCAGGTATAAAAAACTATCAATATATTTATATGTCTTTGAGGGGTTAAGAGTGTATTGAATATAAATACAGTCCATTTATTCCTGAAAAGTGTTAATACTATTTTTGTGAAGTCATAATTTCAGTTTCATAAGAAATTTTAATGTTTTTCAGTATTTTGTATGAAATCTTCCCAAAGAGGATACTGTATGACTATTAGTTTTTATTTAATTTGAAACAATTTTTAATGGGGAATATTTATTCTAAAAAGTCAAATGATTTTAGAAAAAAATACTCGTTTTATCCCATCACTAGGGAACCTCAAAATTTCCTAGAAATTCAAAAGAAGCAATGAAACAGTACTTCAAATGATATTTCTTAAAAATTTCATTATTATGCATTGTCCAAATATAGTTATTAAACTTGTCAAAACTTTTTATGCTCCTAGCTATTTCCATAGTACAGGTTAAAGTTGAACAATTTTTTACTTATCTGGAATTAGGGTCAATGTCGATTCATTCATTCTTCCTAAACTTTCTAAACTTTTGGCTAATTATCCTCATGACTTAATGAAAAATAAATTTTCTTCTTAAATGATGGTTACCATTATCTGGTTTTCCACTCCTTCCTGACACATAGGAAAATCACTCTTGCATTTATGTGAAACACATGAGTTAGGTTTATAATTTTTCTCTTTTTGAGGGTCACCTAAAAGATTCTTCTTAAAGGTGATAATTCATGCTGCAATCTTTTACTTCTGGTCTCCTCTCATCCTTCACAAATTCTCAGCCACTCCCATTGCATTTAAGGAGGCTGGAAGGAAGCACTTAGCACAAGGGTTTGAGGCCATGGCATTGTTGGTATCCAGCTGGAGGGAAGACTTCAAGGAGTTCCTAGAGTACTTTTTCCCTGGCCCTTATACTCTCCAAGAGTATTTTGCCTTATCTATTTTCTCATTTAACTTCCTTTCTGCTAAATTCCTGTTTACTGAAGGAGATAATTAACTCTGGGTGATTATGATAATTTTGTCTTCACTCTCCAGTTATCCTCCCAGTAGGCACACACAAAAAAAATGCTTAGTACACTGGTTTTCCTTGCCTCTCAGAGAATTGCAAGCTTTATGAGTAGCTTCTGCTATGAGTATGTTTTAGATTTGTGTATCTATTCCCAGAATGCCTGCTTAACCTAACCATCTGCTTCCCTCCAAAGTAGAATAGGAAATTTAAGGATTTCCCTCTGAATATTTTTGTTCTCTCTTCTATTACCTTATCAAAGAACTTTTGATGTGGTCTATGAGGGTAAATGATGAGCAGAGTTAAAAATAAAAAGTTTTCTCTCTTTGTCTTCTTTTGCTTACTAAATCCTCTTTGAATAATAAGCAATGATATGCCCTTTTGCTTCTCTGAATGTTGCCTGAATTATTGTGATTTATACTTATAGATATACACATAAATAGATAAAAATATAGGAATTCAGATAAAATTCAGATTTTAATTTTTCTTTTCAGTTTTTTTTCTTAAATATTTGCGGTGATGAGTATGGTTTACTTTATGTAGTTTTAACCTGCTTACATACCTCATAATTTGGTTATGAATTTAGACTGCAAATTTTTATTTAACTGGGTTTAAATTTCTAAATATTCATACTATGTGAATTATGCTTTTAATTATATGCATCAATAAAGTTGATATAGGCTTAAAAGACCACCAAAACAACAGGCAGACTTTGCACACTCCTAAAGTTATTGTTACCTTGACAGTACTACCAACATCCCAAAACAGGGTGAAAAAAGTGGTGATACTTTTTCAAGTTCTGAGTCTTATTTAAATTAGTTATTATTGATTTTGATAACCATTTATCTTTAAAAAGTTAATGCACTTTGCTTAATCTTTCCATTTTTAGTAGCTATAACTAAGGTATTGGGTTATATCTGTATATAAATATATATATATAATTAAGGTAATAGGTTTAGTGTTATGGGCTGATTGAGTCCATCCAAAATTTGTATGTTGAATCCTAACTCCTAATGTGATGGTTTAGAGTAAGGCCTTTGGGAGATAATCAGGTCATAATCCCTAATAAAGGGATTAATGCCCCTATCAAATAGACCCTAGAGATGTCTTTTGCTGTCTTTCTGCCAAATGAGGACAAAGCAAGAAGACTGCTATCTAGAAACTAAGGAGAAGGCCCTCAACAGACACTAATTCTACTAGCATCTTTGACTTGCAACCACCAGTCTATGAAAAGTAAATATCTGTCATTTAAGATGTTCAATCTCAGGTGTATTTGATACAGTTGTCCAAATTGACTAAGACACCTGGTATATATCCTTTAAAATTAAGCCCTTAATGGAAATGATAAAATCACTAGTTAATCTTATAATTAAATGGGAACTTGTTAATTTTCCTTCCAATGCAGAAAAATTGTCTGCCAATGTCTTTAGGTATTGTCCAACATTTGCAAAATAAAACTATCCACCAACTAAGAACCACTTCATTATAATATAAAAAAGACAGGGGAAGCAATTTAACATTTAATAAACATTAGATGAGCATTCATACTATGTAGCACAAAAGTCACTACAAGTCTGGATAAAACTTAAGAAAATATGTGCAGTAAAGTAGAAGAAAAATTAAAACATTTTATTTCCCTGAAAGATAGCAGATGCACTTAGTAATCGTGTTCTGAATACTTTATGAGGAAGTTAACTTTGATTATATATTCATTGTCCCAAGGATTAGAAAGATTGTACCCCTGCATTGCAAAATCAAAAACTTAGGTATTTTTATTTAGCCTAGTATGTTTTCAGGTAGATATTCTAGAGAAGGATGGGGATTCAGTGGCTGCTTCACCCCTCAAAAAAAAAATCTTACTATCTTTCCCTTATGTAATCATTTATTTCAATGCTTCATTCATTCATTCATCTTTATTGTCTTCTTGCCTATTTCCTATAATACTTTATAAACATATATACTTATTATTTTTAATGTTTCATTAACAATTTATTCACTGTATCTTTATCTAGAGGCTGAGTTCATAAAAAATAAAGTAAGTTATTCTTGATTTAACACCTAATATCTACTATGCCATGAAACAGGCCCTTAAACAAGTTTAAGTTGTTTATTTGATATATGTGAATTTTTATCAATATTACTATTAAATTGTGTTGTCCAGAAAAGCAAAAGGGTTTCCTAGTACAAAGGATACAGTTTAATTTTTATAGTTCACACACTTTGCTAAAATTTCCAGACCTTTGGAAACATTGATTTTTCTACTGCTTGGAGCATCAAGAATGATTATGCTCTGTTGCAGTTGATTGTGCTTACCCTGATCTTTTTAACTTCTATTTGCTTGCATTAGCATGGACTAATACATTTTTCATTAGAAACTGCATCTAATGCTCATTTCATACTTATTTTTGAGCTATTAATGGTTTCTATGTTTTGAGACCCAAGCAATCTAAGGACTGGATAATTGTATAAATGGAGGATCATCAATGTGATGCACAAACCATTTTGATTCAATGTTATAAATGTTTAATTTTCATGATTTCTGATGTGACCTCTCCACTACCACAGCTTAATTGCACTTCTAAGGGCAATGCCATATATCAGCTTGAGTAGAAGTACAGCCTTTTCAATTAGAAGCTGCTTCCACATAATAAGAAAGATTTAAAAGCTGTAAATACATGCAACTGCTCTTTTAGGTTGGAACTAAGGAGACATTTTACTTAAACTTTGAATGAAAACAATATTTATAGCATACTGTGGTCAGCTATTCTCCTGGATTCTATAGCAGAGAAAGTCTAAACTGTATGGAGACACAGATTTAATAGAAGGTACTGTTAAGGGCAACAAATGGAAAGAAAATAGACACAGAGCCAAAATGAGTTAAAATGTCTTGATGCCTTAGAAAGGCACATCTATGAGAACGTTTCCATTTAATAAAATTTATTTGAATTCATTAAAAATTAAAAACCTATTAAATTTATGAAAATTTAATAATCAAGAAGTCACTTGACTTTTTGTATTTACTTGTGTGCACATATATTTTTAATTTATAAATATATCTACATATATGTATAATCTTATTCAAATTTCTTTAGGAATATAATTATCCTTATGTGAAGTTATAATCAATGATCTTTATTTTTTATTAATGCAGTAGAATTATACAAAATATTAGGGTTCATTTTGACAAAATTATATAAGCATGGAATATAATTTACTCCAATTAAGTTCCCAGTACTTCCCCTTTTCCTCTCCTCCTCTCTTTCCTCCCTCTCCTCTTCCCTTGTTCCCTGTCCTCTACTCTATGAGTCTTCCTTCTTTTTATTTACAGGTCTTTCTTTTGGCACCAGGAACTGAATCCAGGGGTGCTTAACCACTGAGCCAGATCCCCAGCCCTTTTTATTTATTCACTTTCTATTTTGAGATAGGGTTTGTTTAAATTGCTCTGGGCCTCTTTAAGTTGCTTAGGCTGGTTTTGAACCTGCGATCTTCCTGCCTCTGTCTCCCAGGTTGCTGGGATAACAGACATGTGCCACTGTATATGTCTATAGTTTTTTTTTTTTTTTTCAATTAGTAATTTATATACATAAGGGTGAAATTCACTGTGATATATTCATATATGTACATATGATAGTTTGGCTGATTTCATTCCACGATGCCTCTCATTTCCCATTCCTCCTCCTTCCCTCTCCCTCCCCTTTTCTGTTCTCCACTGATTTCTCTTCTATTTTCATGAAACACTGAGATGTCACATAAGTGTAAGCTATTAATGAAAGATAGTGCATTCTCCTCTCTCTCTCTCTCTCTCTCTCTCTCTTTCTCCATATATACATTTGTGGAGATATACATACATACATATATATGTATATAACACACATACAATACAAACAACTTACTTTGAAGGGATACCTCATAAGTGAAATATTTGTTGATTATAATGCATAATTTATTTATGGAAGTTTCTCAGACAAGTTTTCCAAATTTTATTTTTCCTTAGAAAATGAACCAGGGCTTTAAGAAACTAAGATTAGAAGGGACATTTGAGGAAAGATTTGATGAGTTAACAGTCAGAATCCAGGAGTGCCTCTGAGGATAATTTCAGGAAGGTTAAAAACTTCCCCTAGGTTTGAGTATTCTGAGTTTAGAGTAAATTTAGGACAGCGGCACCAAACTATATTGTAAGTAACTGGAAAAATGGAATTGTACCTTCTATTGGAATTCCATGGAAAGAATATTCAAAACAATAAAAATCAGGTTATTTTTGTCTCTACTTGTTGACTAACCCTGTGTGAAAATAAGAAAAGAAAAATAGAAAAGGCAGAGTTTGGGAACTGAGAGTTTCTGTGATTAACTTAATATACAATTTATGGTAGCCTAAGTAACTATAAAGGACTCATACAATCATCTTTAAGTATACTTCCTAACATAAAGTGATGTAATTCAAATGAGTTTTGGGTTGATGTTAGACTTGATATTTTGTCTATACTGGTGTCTCTTCTATTCTCTTTCATTTCTATCCTAATTGAATCAGGCACGTATCTTAAAGAGAATTTTATTCTACCCTTCATATCCTTATTTTGAGTGAAGGGTTTATGTTTGACGAATCGTGAAACATAAAGCCCAATGCTATGGATTTCAACTACAAGTGTATCTATTAGTTTAGACAATTCAATAAGGCAAAATCAATTAAACACTGCATTAGTATTCATGTGATTCAATCTAAGTTGATAGGTAAACAATTTTTTTCCTCCAATAGGCTTTGTTTTGATGCCTGCAATGCTATTTTCTAGTTTCTACTTACTAACATATATCTTGAGCCAATTTTAAGCCTTATTTTACTTAAATCTTCTCATTTGTAAAATGCAGATTATGTATTGAATTGTTATTAGATTTAAATGAGGTATTAAGGTCTAAACCTTTACATATTCTGTAAATATTTATTTTTATTGATCATATAATATGGTACATATACATAATGTAATACTGTATAGAACTTAAGAGTTTTATCATCTGTGAAAACATGGATAAACCTGGAAGGCAATATACTAATTGAATCTGCCAAGTACAGGAGGATAAATACTGTATGATTTCACTTATTTTGTTTCAGTTATTCTGAAGGATATGTTTTAGTGATCTATGGCTCTGCATGATGACAAACTTTTATAATACAGTACTGTATTTTTTTTGGTTGCAACAAAGAGCAGATTTCTAATGATATTATCATAAAAAAACTTGGTGAGGTAATGAATATGTTGATTGCTCTGAATTGTTGCTCTGAATTACTCTGAATATGTTGATTGCTTTCTACAGTGTATATTGAGAACAACACATCAGCTTTTGCCTTATAAATGTACATAACTAACTTTTGTCAATTAAAAGTATATTGAAAATCTTTAATACAAAATCTTTAATACAAACAGCACATGAATAAAATATTATTACAATAGCAAGTGAGTTTTATTCAAGAAATACAAGGATAGTTCAACATTAAGAAATATATTCACATGTCTCATTATATTAATATGATGGAAATAGAATTATAATTCATTGTATTAATAGTTTCTTGGAAAATGTGATATCTTTATACTCAATAAAATTTAGAAAGTAATTTTCCACAAATATCAAAATTGAAATGAAAAAGATATTATGATGCCCACCCTGAAATATCAACAATTGTATGAGAAATAAGTCAGATACTCATAAATGAAAACTTTGTTCTGCTTCTTCAAAAAACACAATGAGGCACATTATTATCTGTCATCCAGCAATAGATATGAGACACACACTAAAAAACTATACTAAAGAACTTGGTTGTTGTTGGACAGTTAGGGATAACAAGATGAATGACAGAAAACTACTTTTGAAAAATTATAATGAAATGAAAACTAATTTCATTTGTTCATTAGATTGAGAAGGAAACATTAAAAAAAACACACAAATATACTACGTGAAGTATTAACACAAATAAGTGAAATAATTAGATGATTTGAAAAGAATAAAAAGAAGACTCAAGCAATAATTTAACTCATAAATCTCAGAGAATACTGTCCCACAAAGAATACTCCAGGCTCAAATGACTTTCTAGGGAAACTCATCTAAGCATTTAAAATAAATTATAATTTTATGTAAAACACGTTAAAGTAAAAAAGCAAAAACAAAACAAAAAATCACTTTAAAGTATAAAAAAGGAGGGAGTATTTACCAACCAATTTTATGAGGCTGATCTAAATTTGCTATTAAAACTTGAAACAGACATTACAGAAAAAGAAGATGATTATCTAATATATCTCAACACTATGAATACCAAAACTATAAGCATATATTATCAAGCAAATAATTAAAATTAGTGACTTTAAAATAATTCAGTTTCATGTCCAAAACAAACATTTCAGAAATGAAAAGTTAGATTAAAAATTTTTGTGGCAGGGGGCTGGTACTGGGTATTGAATCCAGGGGATCCTTAACACCTGAGCCATATCCCCAGGCCTTTTAGTTTTTATTTTGAGATAGGGTCTGGCTAAATTGCTTAGGGCCTCGCTAAATTAATAAGACTGGCTTTGAATTTGTGATTTTCTTGCCTCAGCCTGTTGAGCCGCTGGGATTATAGGCAAGCACCACCAAGGATTAATTTTTGAAAAGTCAATAAAGTTAAATTTTCAGGTGTAATATAATTGATTTTATTTTGTTTGTATATTTTGAAACACTCTCTCAGTTTTGAGGACCTTCTGTGTGACAGCTTTATTTAGCTTATTAACAAGCTAAATCCATATTCTGGTCATTGCCTCACCGGGCTTTCATAATTTGGGCTTCTTCTATACACTGTCCCCGGGAAACCCAGGGTTAGTTCATGAGATGAATCTACAGGGAGCTAGCTAACCCCACACAAGTTGCCATACATAAACTGCCTTCTACAGCTCCTGCTTATAGTTTCCATGTGCCAAATTTCAACCTTGATTTATTTCCTAGATTGATTATACTTAAAAGTTCGCTAAATATTTATTTATATATATGTATATACATATGTACACATGTTTATATATACATAACGAATAATTTGTTGAACTTTTTACAAATGCTTTTTGTCTTCTAATGTGATGGTTATATTTTTCTTTGTTTTTTTCTGTTCATGTTTTATTCTTTATTCTGTTAATGTGGTACATTTACATGGAAATCAAAGGAATTTGACTAGCAAGAGTAAGTATTTTTGAATAAATAACTTCAAAAAAATAAGAAAAAGTCCTTTGACTACGGTTACATATATGAAAGAAACTGCAGAGTAAAACTAAGAATTCTCTTCATCAAAAATTACCAAGATTGTGAATCAGCAATTCACCAACTGATAAATATATTTGTCAAATTATTTTGGAAATATGAATTTATCAAGAATATATAAAGACTTCTCCATAAGAAAAGACAAATACCCTAATGGAAAAGATAGCATTAGGCTTGAATTGACATATTACAGAACATAGTATTAAAATAGCCAACAAGAAATATGATAAGGGAGTCTAATTCATTATTCATTAGGGGGATGGTTATCATAATAAAGGTAAAATATCATCACTCTATTGATTGGGTCCTTCGGGAAGCAGATGTCAGGTGAGAAGTAGATATATGAGATTTATTGTGTTGTTGACTGCCAACCATCAGGGGAAGGGAACAAGGACAAGCAGTAAAATCCTTAAGTTGCAATACAGGCATAAATTAGCATAACTATTTTGAAGAGCTGTTTCATGGGATATACAAAAGGTAACCACATGCTTCTCTGATGTCCTTAGGTATGTAATTCTAGGCACCAGTTCCCAAAAGGACTAACATTTTCCAACCGAATGATCTGTACAAAAAAGAAATTTCATTCATAAATACCTGAGGTAGAAAACAACCCAGATGTTTATCAGTGATAAATAAATTTGGGAATTTTTATATAATGTAATATGGTAGAGCAGCAACTAATAAAATATTTTTTGCTCATATGAAATTCATAACATATATGAATCTCAAAGTTAACAAGTGGAATGTAAAAGCTAGCTTCTGTTTCATGGGAAATTCAAGACCAGACAAGCGTTCCAGTTTTCAGAGCTTGAAACCCAACCACTGTTCGACACTTCCAGAATATTGCAGGCTCTTCATTAACAGCACCCTTTTACCTATAAAAATGTGGTAAACACATCACATCTCATATTTGAGCTCAGAAGTGTTTTGAACTCCGGGAGAAATTCCTTAATCTCATCACTCCTGTACTCCTTTTATGGTTAAATTATTTTATTCCTGAGAATCTAGATTTTTAGATACTTAATATAGCAAAATGTATATTCCCTAAGAAGGATATGTCCCTCCTATGTGTCCTAGCAATAAACTGTGAGACTCTGCTCTAATCATTTTATACATATTATTTCAATTAGTTATCACACACATATGCACAAACTATTAGATAGCTATTATTCCCACATTACATATAAGAAAACTAAAATATAGAAAAATAAATAATTTACAACATTAAATATATTTTAAAGCAATGAATATTTTATACTATTATTTCTCTTAATATAACCTTTAATTTTCCATGTCCCTCTTTCTTTCTTGCTCTCACTTCCACTCTCTCACTCCAACTCTACAATTACATTAAAAGATACTAGCCAACAGAGATTTTTCTAATAATTCATTATACTTTGCTATCTTCAAGTGCTCATGTTATTAGATCTGTATTATCTATCCAAATTTCAGTACATTTATTCAGTGAATAAGTAACTTTTAAAAAAAATCTTGATCTTAATGGATAATAATAGATAAAACTGTTTATCTGTCCACAAGAATTCACACCCAAAACATGATCACCTGGTTAATATATCTTTCTTATAACTTTACTTGAAAGTAGTCAAATTGGGTTCTATATCCTCTTCTCTAGTAATAGATTGACAATATATTCCTGTCACAGATACATGATAAAAGGAGAGAGCACTTATGAAGTGATATCCAGGGACCAAAAATGCAATGGTTAATGTGAAAGATAATTATAATTACATTCTATTATAGCATTGATTAGAGTGCTCCTATGAATTAAAAGTATCATCATTCACTGGTCCTTATCATTATGAAAATATATTGCATGTCTCTCTAGCACCACGTCTTACTATACTGATTTTTAAACACAAGGTCAAAGATTACTGGTAGCACTTACATGTTTCTAGAAAGAAATGATTTAAGTTTTTTATGTAGACATACATGGGTATGTTTATTCAATTATTTCTTTTTTATGGACACTTAAGTATTGTATTTAAAATATTACCTAACATCTAAAAAAATTACATATTAACTAACTAAATTTTTAAAAACTTTCGATTCCCTAGAAATAATATGGGTTAATTTACTCACGAATTTCCTTTTCCAGTTCTGATGTTAAAATTCCAAACCAAAGAAATCTCAAAGTCATCCTACTTATATATGTGTATGTATATATATATATATATACATATATATATATATCAATATAAGTATTATATTTACAATTACTAGTATTTTTTCCTCTCACAATGATTGCTGCCATTCTAAAGGTTCATTTGTAACCCTAACACAGGCACAGAGGGAGGGAGAGAGGGAGGGAAAGAAAGAGAGGGAGAGGGAAGGAAAGAGAGGGAGATTTTTGTTTTATTCTAATATTGATATATATATATTATATATATAAACAGAATGACTTTTAGCTTTCTTTGATTTGAAATTTTAACACCAAAGCTAGCAAAGAAAAATTTAAGAGAAACTACATTTTAAAATTTTATTAAATATTTCATTAGTTTTAAAACACTGAAAATAACAGGTTGTAAAAATATCACAATTAAGCAATTATATTGAACTCTCCAGGTGAGCATGTATATATTTTTCATTAATAAATGATATATTAAATATAAGAGAAGGCAGCAACATCCTTAACTGAATGACTTTGCAGATGGATGCTGATGGCCTAAGCCATTGAAACATAAAAAGTTACTTCAGATCTTCTAAGCATTCAACAAACTGGCATGCATTGCTGAAGCAATGTTTATTTTGTCAAAGTCAGCCTACATACTTGCAATTTTATCACACTGTCATGAATAGTGAAACCTATATACTTGAAGAGTTTAACAGTTGGATAGTCCACGCATCCAAATGCATTATTAAATCCTATGTCAGCATCTTTGGGCAATTATTTCCCTCATGTAGACTAATTCCAAGTTTATTTACTTTAATGAATGGAACTTGTTTTTCTTTGGGAGGACTGAGTGCACCTAATCATAAGTATATCTGATTCTCATTTTGTGTAGTTGGTAAGAATATGATTGAACTAAGTAAGAACTCCAGACACTGCAATTAATTATATTAATGTTTAGTTGCTGTAAATAGGAACAAGTGTGAGAGATGAGTTCATAAGTTTTCCATTATTATAAGCTTGGGACTAATAATTAAATTAATCTTATTATTTTTGTAAAGCAGTTAATAGATTGTCAATATAAAATTTTAAGAAAACAGGTAGTTCATTTGGAACATATTAAAAAGTGAATTGATCGCTGTGTAGGTGCCTTGTCATTTCCATTATAACAATTTTATCCATTAATTTTTATCAAAACAAATTATTAAGTCAACATTATTGCCTTGTAACATAAGTATTGGTTCAATTCATTATTATTGAACTAAACTGATACTTGTTTAGAATCTATGTCGGGCAGTTGAGGGTGTAGCTCAGTGGTATAGCACTCAGCATGTGTGGCCTGTGTTTTACACCCAACACTGCCAAAAGGAAAAAGAAAAGGAAAATAAACTTTTTGTAATATACTATAAAGTATATGAAGATACACACAAAATACCTGCTTCTGGTATTTAATATTAAAGTTCTATACTGATATCATTTTAATCATTAAATTATGGTGTTTTGATATAAATGTTACTGGGCAGTTACTACATTTTCATGAATCTCTATGAATACTTACTCTTTGAATGTCTTTGAATAAAAGACACTGTTTGAAATGGCTCATTCTCTCTTACAAAATAAGGGTACAGGTATCTTGTATCAAGTAACTTTCTAGGCAGATAAATATATCCTAAAGAAATTGTACTCATTTCAGTAGGAAGTACTCAATCACAGGTAACCTGGGCACAACTCCTGTGGACAAGCATAAAAAAATAAGCGAGAGGTGTTGGACACTCTTGAAGGAGAAAGATTCTTCAAAAGTGGATTGTTCCACACTTTAATGAATATTAGTAGAGAAATTGACCAACGGCTATTTTTCCCGTATTTTAAAGTACATTCGGCAAGGTGAATATTTCTACATCTTTGATAGTAAAAAATATTTTGGCAAAAAAAATTCCCCAGAAAATACATATTTAATAAACTAAGGTTAAAGGCTCTTACACCTCTTAGAAATAGCAAGTGTGCCTTAATTTGTTCTTGGTTTTTGCAAAGGATCTCCTTATAACCTAATATTCACCATCACATTTTTTTTTCTTTTCTTTTTCCTTTATCAAGAAATACCTAAGTTTTCTGAAGTTTCTAAATATAACTGCTATTTAGGAATTAACCAGAAATTTCTGATTCATTTCTAAAACTAAACAATAGAGATAGAAAAGGAAAAGGTAGAAGTTATATATCTATGTATCTCTATCTCTATATAGATATCTATTATAGATACCTATACACAGGTAAAGACAGATAGATATTTATAGATTTTTTTTTTTATAAAACATAATGCCTACACTTTATAAAAAAAAAACAGCATAAACTGAATTGATGATGTAAATCTAGGAAACAGAAGGCATGTAAGTCCTGACTGGTCTGACCAGGAAGTGGTGAGCTTTCAATGAGGAACACAGTAGCCAGAAAACTCAGGGATGTAGGTGACGCTTAGGAAGAAAGAAAGATAACCAAAAGATAAGTTATTTGAGCTTTGATAATAAAGAAGTTTAAAAAATGACAAGTAGCTATGGATAGTTTCTCAGACTAAAGACTGTAATTAAATAAGGAATAGAAGAGAACATTAGTAACCTAATAAAAGGTTAGATATCCATCTCAAAATTACCACAGTGATATATATAATGTGGTAATTCTATAAACGTTGTTTTAATATTTGGTACAAGATAAAGATGTTCATTCTCACATTAAAAGTGTAATAAATACATTGACCAAATCACTAAAATAACAAAATAATGTAAGTTGTATACTGTTCACAAAGAATAGGTCAAAAAGTTTATTATTTGCAAATGTTATAGTGCTTTAAATAGAAAACTCAGGAGGATCAATGAACCTAATTGTAGATCATTAAGAGAGTTCAGCAATTTTGATAAAAGTTCAATACTCAAAAGATGATAACTGTTTCTATGTATCAAAAATAACCAATAAGAAAATGTTAGAGAAAATACACCTTTTGCAATAGTACTAACATTAAAATGTACATAAATATTAACATTGGACATTTATGGAGAATATTTGAAATCACCATTATAGAGTGTAAAGAATAATTAATTCCAGAAAAGACATGCATTTTTGAAGACGATTAAATGTTGTAAATATGCCGGCGTTTCCTAAACAAATCAATAAAAGTAATTAGTTTAATATCAGAATTATAGCAAGAGTTTTGTGGCAACTAAATAAGATGATTCTAAAACATATCAAGTAATAAAGTCTGAAGATGTTTGTGAAACAATTTGGAAAAAATTAGCAAGGAAAAAGATTTACCTTATCATATATGGAGACACATTAATAGGCAGTATGGCTCAGAATTACTTGTATAAATAAAATTTATAGGTCAGAATCAGAAATAATACTGCCATGCACAGTGGCAAATGCCTATAATTCCAGCTACCCAAGAGGCTGAAGCAAGAGGATTCCAAGTTTGAGGCCAGTCTTGGCAACTTAGTAAGACCATGTCTCAAAATAAAATTTAAAAAGGGCTGGAGCTTTAGAATGTTTCCATAGCATGCATCCGTCTCTGGGTTCAGCCCCCAGTGACATAAAAACAGAGCCAAACTTATATACCTGGGAGATTCATTTAAAATCTAAATATCTTTACAAAATCACAAGTGTGTCACAGAAATGTAAATTAAAATAGCATCAAGGCACCATCCTTCTACAATCAGATAAACAGAAAATTAGAATGTGGAATAAGACTAAATTTCAGAGAGGGCTAACACAAACTACTTCAGAAATACAGGTGGATAAAGAAATTTGAAGAGTGATACAACTCCATTTAATAAAATTGTGGATCCAAATACTCAACTTACCAGTAATTATAATCCCTAGGTATTCATGAGAAAGAAGCAAGAATTGTTTCTTAAAATGATTTTTAAAAGCACTGTTTATGAGAGCAAAGTGTAGAATATAATGTAGATTTTTATCAATAAGTGATAAATACAAAGTTTATCTATATAGAGTTGATGTCTATACACCACCCAACAGAATTAAGTTAGGGCTACATGGAATCTCAAAAACACAACTTTTGACTAAAATGTATTTATTTTTAAAATGCAATTTAAACAAAATTTAAAATTATGTGCACAGCAAGACAAATGGAAACTTCAGAATATACCTCCAGATATCTATATATACTTTAGTAATATACATAAATGAATATATCCATATGTTAATCTCTTCATGAATATATACAAATAGATATTTGTATAAATACACATACTACATAATGCACATATGTATAAGCATAAATAGTTTGATTAGAATACAATTATGCTTGTGCTGTGTATAGTATAAGACACTGAGTATACATCTTTTGACAGTGATATATATATGCATTATGGTTTGGATGTGAGGTGTCCCCCAAATGCCCCAAACACGTACGACAATGCAGAAGATGGTTCACAGGAGAAATGATTGGGTTGTAAGAGTCTTAACCCAATCACTGAATTAATCCCTAATAGGATTAACTGGAGGAGGTGGGAATTGGGGTGTGACTACCGGGATATATTTTGTATCTGGAGAGTGGAGTCTCTGCTTTCTGATGATGCATAAGAGCTGCTTCCCTCTGCCACACTCTTCCACCATGATGTTCGGCCTCACCTCCAGTCCTGAGGAAGAGCCAGTCTTCTATGGACTAAGACCTCTGAAACCGTGAGCCCTCAAATAAAACTCTCCTCCTTTAAAATTGTGCTGGTCAGATCATTTAGTTACAGCAGCAAAAAAGCTGACTAAAACAATATGTGTGTGCATATACACTACATGACTAACTCTACCACATGACTAAGCAAATCCTTCTCTAAATTAAGCATCCCCTCTGCCTTTCAAATATTGTGACTGATTCAATATTTATTCATGAACTCTTATAGAAATAGCAATGTTTCCAAACATGAAACTGTGTTCCCAGTCAGAAAAAATGGAATGTTTATTGATGTTATTTATTCTTGAGCACCTATTAGAGACCTATTGAATGAGAATCTTTAAAATGGTATATGAGAATGTGTATACTCCGAAAGCATCCTAACTCTGTTAAGCAGCCCAATTGGACAAGTATTCAAATTAAAGACTTCAAAATAAGACAAAAAAGAAAAACATTCTTTCCATTCTAAAAGCATTATATTGTATTGGTTTTCATTATTGTCTTAATTTGTATTGAGGTCAGATATATCCTAAATTTAAAATATTAGAAATATTAGTAATATTGACTAATTTTACTCTTATGAACATCTGTTACATTCTAATTTGAATTATATAGCTGTTTTATTATAACACAATTCTCATCTAAAAATGAAACACTTTTCCAAGGAGGTTTATATTTAAAGGCAAGACTCATTGTCAATTTTGCTGAATAAAGTTGAAGCAGCCTCAGGAGGGAAGAATTTCCCCTATAGTTAGTATTTTTCTGTTTTGTGTCAATATTTTGGTAAATGAATAATTGCCAATTATCACCTATTATCTTCAGACCACCTTTATGCTTTAGAAAACACAAATGTCTTCTGTTTCAGAAAGGAAAATTGATGGCCTAGTGATAATTTTGGCTCTTGAAAATAAACTTATGTGTTTTGGAAGTTTTAAAATATAATCAAAAATATTTTTCCATTGATAAAGGAAAAAACATTGACTAGAAATGAAAATATTATATATTATAGATAGATGGGTAGATAGATTGATAGATAAATCAGTCAATCAAAGAGAAAGAAGATTCCAGTTGAAATTTGAGAAAAGGGTTTCTGGAATAAGAAACTTAACAGAAAAAATATATGTGTACTTATATAAACACATATTTTTTATATATATGTATAATAAAATTATTTTGCTTTCTGGTAATTAGCAAAAAATTTGATGAGAGACATATAACCATTTTGGAAATTAAATAAGATAAAGTCATATTAAAAGTTAGTATGACATATTTATTTTATAAGTAAATAAATGGCATGATATAGCAAGAGTTCCAACAAATACAAAGATACATTTTTTTTCTTTCCAAATGAATTCAAGTCATTAGTTAAACATCTTAATGTTACTAAACAAACAATAAGTATTGAGTTCAGGTAGATCCTTAAGAAGGCTTCCTTGGGGAAAAGGTAGAAAAACTGCAATGTGGTTTGATAACTCATTCATTCAAATAATGTTTACTGAGTATTTTTTAGTTTCTGATCACTATGTGAGATTTCGGAAATACAAAGAAAAGAGAAAATCCCCCCAGAGAAGGCCTCAGAGTCTAACATAAAACATTCACTGACAAGCAAATCATATGAAATAATGTTTGTATTAATATTGTAACAATAAGATAAAAAAGCAATTGCCCATTATGTAATATGTGACTACAGAGGTAAAAATACAATGGGACCCTTGACTCCAGTAGTGTCAGTCATGAGGGTTGTAGACAGGGAAGAGAAGCATTTCTAGACAAAGTAATATTTAAGTCATGTCACTAAAATGAAACAGAGTGTTGTCACAACCAAAGAACAGAGTAGATTCTAGATATGAGAAGGGCTTTTGTAAATGTAAAGAACTGAGAAATGCCATAAAAAATTTGAGGAACTTTGTAAAGTCCACTTGAGCTATAAAGAAATTATTCATGTATGTGGACCATCTCTTATCTTACATATAATACTTGGTGGTGTTGTCAAAATATGTAATTGGACATGGGGAAATAAGTTAAAGCATGCTAGGGAGCTTGCAATGTGCAAATGCACTAAACCCGTAGAAACTACGAGAAAATACAAGCTAGAAGTTTATAGAAGCAATAGAATGATTCTGCAGAGGTAAGTGATAACATGAGACTTATATCACAGAAACAGAGCATTTTGATGATGAGTAATCTGTTTCCAAAATCATGCCCCTACAGTCTCTTAAGTCCTATATGTGCTGCTGTTCTTGTTGTCACTTCTTTATGTGTATGAGCATTTTAACACTAAGTGTCTTGTTTTTGGAGATCAAATGATTGAATTTGTATCTTTTCTGACATACAGCCTAATTAAGAGAGCAGATGTGTCACATAGATATGACATGTAAAAGTGAAGCTTTTATAAACATGATGTGGCTATGTCACAGTAGTATGCTGATTTTAAGTCCTTTGAGTATAAACCGAGGAGTCTAGTAGCTGGGTCAAATGGTGGTTCCATTCCAAGTTCTCTGAGGAATCTCCACACTGCTTTCCAGAGTGGTTACAACAATTTGCAGGCCACCAGCAATGTTTGAGTGTATCTTTTCCCCACATCCTCACCAACACTTATTATTGCTTGTATTCTTGATAATTGTCATTCTGACTGGAGTGAGATGGAAACTCTGTATAATTTTAATTTTCATTTTTCTAATGACTAGAGATGATGAACATTTTTTCCTATGTTTGTTGATAGATTGTATTTCTTCTCCTGTGAATTGTCTTTTCAGTTCCTTAGCCTGTTTATTGATTGAGTTATTTGTTTTTTTTTTTTTTTTTTTGGTGTTAGGTTTTTTGAATTCTTTATATATATTGGAGATTATCTTTGATCCACTTTGAGTTTATTTTTGTGCAGGGTGAGAGATAGAGATTTAATTTCATTTTGTTATATATGGATTTCCTCTTTAACCATTTGTTAAAGAGGCCATCTTCTCTCCAATGTGTGTTTTTGACACTTTTGTCTAGTATAAGATAACGGTATTTCTGTGGGGTTGCCTCTGTGTCTTTTATTTTGTACCATTGGTTTACATATCTATGTTGGTTCCAATATCATGCTGTTTTTGTTACTATTGCTCTGTAGTATAGCTAAACTATGGAACCAACCTAGATGCCCTTCGACAGATGAATGAAAATGTGGCAAATATACATAATCGAATACTACTCAGAATTAAAGAAGAATGGAATTATGGCATTTGCAGGTAAATAGATGGAAATCAGCCGGACCCAACAAACCACAGGCTAAATGTTTTCTCTAATAAGTGAATGCCAATTCATAGTGGGGGTGGTAAGGAAGAATGAAGGAACTTTGGATTGTGCAGAAGGGAATGGGGAAAGTGGGGCAGTGGGGATAGGAAGAACATTAGAATGAGACAGACATCATTACCCTATATATATGATTACACTACTGTTGTGACTCTGCACCATTTATAGCCAGAGGAATGAGAAGCTATTCTCCATTTGTGTATAATGTTTCAAAATGCATTCTACTGTCATGTCTGTAGAAAGGGTATAATATTCACTTAATAAAATTTTATCAACAATAATTATTTTTTGATCTTTACATGTAGCATGAAATTAGCTAGTAATAAATCTTATTCAGTATTGTTCTAGTATTAATAATCACTTGCTTAAGGAATAAATAGGCTGGGGTAAAAAGACCTCTATATTCAAACCCCAGAGCTAAATCATTAATCCTTTTACATTTAACACATTTATTAATGTTTTTAAAATAGATTCAGAAGTCTTATTTATCAAATTTACTAATCACAAAATTCTAGTCACAACAGTTAATGCTGAGGAGTAATTAAATTTTGGAAAAAATCTTTCTTGATTCAACTCAACAATGAAAAATGAGTCATGTGTTTGGAAATACCTTAAAATGTAGAAAACCTTTCAGTACTAATGAAAATTTTAAATGTGACTATTCTTTAAAACAAATACTTTGTTACTAGAAAGCTATCCTACAAAAATAATACAGTATAAATGGAAAATATATTCAGTATTATATGAAAGACATAATGCAGGATTACATGTATATAAATGTTCATCACAGCATTGTTTACAACAGTGGACAACTAGACAACATAAAGCCCCATTGACTGTAAAAATCTTAATTTATAAGGATAAATCTATGTTATGTAATGGAAGGCAGCTATTACAAAGGATGAGTGTGACCTTCTTGTAGAAAGGAAGAACAGTGTAGCACTTATGAGTAAGTTCTCCTGACCCATATTACCTGTGACAAAATCTGATCAGGTGTTTGTGGGCTACATACATGCACTCTCTGTGCTTTCGTTCTTCACCTATAAAGCAGGAATAGCAGTAGTACTTATTTTACAGGTTTGGTGTAACAATCATACGAATGAACATTTATATAAAATTTTAGCTCAGTCCTAAGGATATAGTAAGTGCTATATAATCATTCTCACTTATTAGTAGTGTTAGCATGGAGAATGTTAACAATGTACAAAGTGTAAAATAAAAGTGCTGAACACTATCTATAGTTTAACTTCTTTTTTGCTTTAAAATGTGATTGTACCAGTATGTAGAAGTAAGTATAAAATAAATGAGTATAGAAATAGAGAATTGAATATAAAAAATAGGTACTTAAATAAAATGAGATATGTTTAACTCTTTCTGTATCTCAGAACCCCCTGTAAAGCTTTCAAGCTAGAGTGACAATGAAACCAATGTTTGGAAGGAAGATAAGGTGACAATATTTGGAACTGCAAACGTAAGTATAAGGAAACAAGTAGTATCACTCTCTCATATTTTTTTCGGGGAAACTAATATGTACAAAAATTATACTTTTACAAAAATGTCATAAAATTTCTGAAGAGAACATAAGGTGGGCTGGAATGTGCAATGACATTATTCATAAATAAAGTTTTAATTATTTTAAAGAAACCATCTTCATAGGAATGCTGGCTTTCCTTCTTAGTTTTCCTATTTCAAATTTCCTATGAGCATCATTTTCTAGAATTAAAGTAACCTTAGCAGAACACATTAATTTTCACATGGAACCATTAGAGTTTTCTATTTTCATTTTATAATGAAGTGAAGCATGGTTCACATGTTTCTGGTTCCTTTTGCTAATGTGGCTGTTTACGCGTGTGATCCTTAGACTTAATAGAAAAGGTTACTGTGTCAAAATGCTGAAGAAAAACAGTTAAGTGATCATTACAGGTCACTTAGAGTATAATTAGCATTAACGCCACTTACAGATTAGAGACCTCTGGCAGCTACCTATGCTCAATCAAAATCTATTTTGTCTTTTTGATGCTGGAGCAGTAAAAATTCTGCTGAAAGTGTGGCCCACAAAGAGGAAACACATTTATCCTTGGTCAATACATATTACTGGACGCGGTGGGGCTTGAGAAATGGCAGTGACACCTTCCATAATCAGCTATTTGTGTACTTACCCAGATGCCTATTGTGTAACTGATGACAGGCCTGTTGGCTTTTCAGTTAAGAGAACTATTTATTCTTCTCTGTGAATCAGACAAGTCAAATAAGGTTGTGGTACAGAGGCATATAATGTCTCATGTTCTACTTCCATAGGAATTATTGAAAAGAAAATAGCATTTTGATTCTGGAAAGTAAATCCGGTTGTACTAAAACTTCGAAGTAATGATGGGCACTAAAGTACTATGCTGCAATGCAAATTAGGCAGTGGTGAGCCAAAAAAGGATGCTCATGCTGTTGAGAGGACTAAACTTTAAAACTCACAGATGAAATCAGTAAATTTGTAATCATATGTAAAAATAGTCATGATCCCCAATTAGAAATCTGTTATCTTCCTTATGGCATATGGTGAATTTGTAAAAATGTAAAATTTCCTTATCTGGTCTACTATAATACTATAAGAAATTAACAACCTAAAGTGATACAATGATCACAATTTTTTTAAAAAATGAAAAGGTTGTAAAAAATGGCATGTTTTAAAAACATTGTTTGTTGGTCACCAGTTGAGTCATTTAAAATATTCTTGGATCCTAAGAAGTGCTAATTTATTGATGAAAAATAATGCTCACACTCAATGCTGAAGAATTTAGTGCGTAAAGCAATTTTGCTAAAAGAGAGATGGTAGCATGTTGTATTTTCACCATTTTAAAATGTCAGTATTTTTCATTAAGCTTTCCAGCTTTAAGATGTATTTTTCTGCTTGTAAGTCATCTTTAAAATTCTAATATATGTGCTTAATAAAATGAAGTTCTGTCAATTCTTCTTTATCAATACCTCCTCTATATCATTATAGGTAAGGTAAAGCTTTCTACTAATTTTCTGTTCCATTTCTGAATTAATAGGTAAAATACCAGTTGCCTTATAAGGAATAGTTACTTTCACAAGGCTAAAACTCATTAACAAAAACCAAGAAACATTTACGGATAATTTTTTTCTGACCAGAAGACAGAATCTAAATTATAAAAGCCTCATTACTAGAATTTCAGAGGGGGTCAATCCAATATATTGACTTTTTTATCTGAAAACTTAGATAATTTTTTATGCTTGTATTTTTCATTCCATTTATAAGTATCACATACTCCATTGTCATTTCAGAGAGAGGAAAGGAAAATGCAACTTCTCAGGATACTATAATGAAATATACTCAGTTATGCAGAGCGTATCTTACTTAGTGATATTTTTCACTTTTAAAAAATGTAATTATTTTTCTTTTTATCAAATACTTATAAATCCTTACTATGAAAATAAACAGTAGATTTAGTTCTGGGCACAGAACGATGAGCCAGGGCTCTGCATTAGAGTAACTTGCAGTCCAGATCCAGTCATTAAGCTTAGAGGATGAATATTCACCTTGTACTGAGGCATTTATTTGCTCTGCCATGTATTATGTTTTTTTTTTTTTTGCATTTGATAAGAAAAAATAATTGCAATATTAACTTACTTGATGCTATTTGTCTGGTCCTGTGCTACATATTTCACAAATAACAAATATTTTAATTTTATAACATTATAAGGTAGACAAAAATTTTGTCCTAACTGTATGTGAAAAGATTAAGGCTCAGGATATTTAAATCACTTACTAAGAGTTACTTAGTAATGTACAAGAAGGAAAAATGTACGAAGCTTATTTAAGAAATTCTAAAAATGAACAATATAATTGAATTTTCTAAGAACAGTCATAAGAAACCTAGACACTGCTTTCTAGATATGTGCCAAGAATGTGATGTGTACAAGATGTACTAAATAATTTCTGTGGATATATTATTTTCCTCATCATATACAATGTATGTTTATATTCATAAGGTTGTAAGAATATTGCAATGAAAAATTCTGATTTTATTCAGCTCCCGTAAAACCCATTCTTTAATTTCACACATACGTTGGTTTTATTTGCCTTCTCTTCTGCAATAAACAGCAAATGTTTAGATAAACCTTTCTCTTCAGGAAAAGTTACGATTGTGAATTTTCACTGTAGTAATAGATGGAGGGCCAAAGAAAACCAACTCTATTTTCTAAGACAAATCTAAATTTTTGTAAATTTATTGGGCAAAAAACGTATTTATCCTGATCCATCCAGTTTAAAATGTTCTGGGAGATTCTGTGATGTCTTAAAATGAAATGAAAACTTTGATCATTACTGATTGCTATGGTCCCTATTACTGTGGTTCCTTGCATGTTCTTTTACCCACCTCCAGTTTCAAGGGTGTTTGTAAAGGTGAACTTTCTATTACTGTAAGTAACATTGGACAACCTGCTAATTAACAATCTACCCTCCTTACAAAAAGAAGACTTAAATTATTTGTACCTCTAATAGAGATGAATCAACCTGTCATCTATGTAGAAAATGGACAATCATTTTGCATTATTTTACTTTTATAATCGTATTCAAGGTTATTGATCTGATAAATGTTGTTCAGCAAATTCTCTGCGGCCCTTGGTTACCTTGGTATTGTTCTTTGTAGCAAGCCAGGAGTAACCATAGTATGACCCTGAAAAGCATCTTGTGAAATAATGGCAAGAGAAAGTGAACTTATTGCCCCCATTTTGGAAGGTAATATTTAATCATTTATCAGGTTCAAAGTGATAATGCTTCACTAAGAAATCCGTCCTCAGTAACTCACCATCTTTATGCTCAATCACTCCCAGACTTTTAGTAGGACTAGCATCATTCTTTATTCCTTGAAAAGCCAATTTACCAAGTTTATTTCCCATCTTTCCTATTCTAGAAAAGCCTAATAGCACTTTTCTTTCTATATCTTTGTAGATTGTTTTGTGTTCCTATTTCTCCCTTATTCTTTCTGTCTCTCTTGGGCTAAAATGTATGGTTTTCCAATTTCCTGCTCCTATGCAATCATTTGCCTCTCTTTAATCTACACTAAAACAAATGGGAAGCAATGCCTAAGAAACGATTCTGCAGTGTTTTAAACATCCTTGCCTTAGAATTTAAGAGAGGGCTGTAATGAGGTTCCTACTGTCATGTGAGATAGGTGAATCTATAATTTCATGACACTTTCAAGAATTATTTTCCATTTTTGTGGACTAAAGGTAGTGTTTCTCATTTCTTGAAACCTAGGGACTATTTTCCAGCTTCTTAAAAGATGTTTTATGAGTAAATTTAGCTCAATGAGCTGAAGGAAAAGGTGGAAGTAACTCATGCTGATAGACAAAATGGAATAAAGGAGAGTCTTTCCTTGTAGTACATTAGGAAGCACTCTCTCTTTTCTTTTTGCTCATTACACACATTTTTCTCTCACTATATTCATAGAAACCTAAGTAATGAATGTTTGAGAGGCTTTTAGTAAGGAATTGATTTTTGAAAAGTGAAAAATTCAGAAGAAAAATTGAGGTAGTTTTGTACTCATATGTAAAGTGGGGAGTGTCATACTAACCAGCAAATTGATGGATTAATCCTTTCAGTTATTTGAAAAAAAAAATTTGTCTAAAACTTTGTCTACAATATTATGAAAATTATATTGTTTTCCAGAGATAAACTCCTTATGAAAAGAAATCTAAATGTGTCAAAATTTATCACTATCATACTGACAATTAACTTTACTTTTTCTTTACATCAAGAACATTTTTTAAACATCAACAACATTTTGTAGCATCTAATGTTATTTATCAATATCAATATACTATCAAAATTTCGTTTATTAAATGATATAAACTTCTCAATAGGATTTTTTCAATTACATGAATTATTTTTAGGCAATAGAATATTTTCAATTGCAAGTATTTTAATGCATAGATAATTCATAAGGTGAAAAAGTTTGGAAAAAGTTTTAGATTTTATTATTAATGTCTCCCATAGGCTTGAAATAAAGAATATTATTTCTATGGAAAAATGCTAAGTAAAATATAGACTTTTAAATATCGCAAAGTAGTTTTCCTCTAGCAGATATGATATTTAATATTTGCACATAGCACCAAAATGTATTTGACCTGTCTCAATTTCTCAACTAATTTATTTTGCCAGGTTATACATAAGTTAAATTTTCTCTATATACTAAGTGAGAAAAATATTGTGCTCTTCTACAAAACAATATTTGATTTCTAATAGTATTCAATTATTTATCCTAGTTTTTATTACATCATTGCATTCTGCAATCTTTGTTCAACTTCCTTTTTTCCTCTGAATTTTTAAAATGTCAAATTGAGATTCTATGTATCCACAAAATATTTCTTAACCTGAAAGTGATGTTTTATGTTTCTAGCCAGGAAAGGTTTTTAAATCAGAAAAAATCTGTAAGAACTTAAAGCTATGTTTTGATCTAAGACATTTCTTGATTTCTAAAGAAGAGTCTAAGACGTTAATGTTTTACTGGCTTAAAAAGGTCTTTCTCTGCATTTTATTTCTTGCCTACAAGGTCTGAATAGCAAGATAATTGTATTATCATTACTGTTAGGAGCTTCTATCGGAAAATATCTCTTTCATATGTTATTTGGGAACATTAAGAAAATAATATTTTCACCAATGGCTTAGAAAGGCTTCAGGACTGGCAAGTTGACCCTGATGGAGACAGTTTCAGCACCAAGGACAGCATGATGTTCTATTTGCTCTACAAAGTACTAGATGATACTTCAACCCTGTACTGACTTTGTTTCAGTAATATATAAATTTTATAAACTAGAATAGGTGCCATATACCAACTCTACCCATATCCCTGTGTGAACTTCAAAAAAGTTCAAATCATTTTGTTTTTTAATTTCATTTGTAAAATTGGTGATTTAATAATTTCCTTCATTTTATGTGCATGATGTTTTTGTGTGGCTATACCAAATATGAGATTAATCATGCGACTATCAGGTTGACTGGTAAAATGAATAAAAAATATATTGCTATTGAATCAAATTTTTGGATATTTATATCCCGCGCCCCAAACTCCAAGGGAAGATAATATATAATGCATTTTCTTTTTCTGTCAGATAGCATTACTCTAACTAGACAAAACTATCAGAAGTTTGTGAAAACCTACAACACGTATATTCAAGGAAAAGACTTTTTATACACACATACTTTCAGGTCCTCCTTCATGGATATTTTTGAGAAGTAATTGAAGCTATTTTAAAAGTGCTAAAAACTCAAAAATTTCAAAAGTAGATGTGCATCAAATCAAATGAATCTATCAAGTGCTAAACCTTGGGGTTTTACAATTCAAATCTAATTGAAGAAAAATTATCCTAAATCTTCTTTTAGGTCTCTATAATAGGTTACTTTTTCTTCTCTTTTCCAAATTCATCATCCTCTACTAACTTTATGCCATCACATATGAATAGCCACAGATTATGTAGATTTCAATAAAACAACTGTTTCACAGAAAACTTGTGGACAAATATGTTTAGATATTCAAAATGTACTTACCAAAAATACAAATAAATTATTTGAGTTACTGAAGATAGTGTGGGTGACATAATAGAAAAATATTCTGTAATTGTACAAATGATCCAAAAGTGGTAAGTCATGTACTTTGTGAATTTCATGAAAAAATAATATAACATGATTGAATAGGTAATGGCACTGTAAATTAATTTGGAAATGATCTGTCTATACAACCCCAACGTGACAACTAGGGTGCAGATTAAGATTCCTGGGTTTACAAAACAGAATAAAATCACTGAGATGTGAAAGAGAAAGTTCGGTCAATATTTCTTGTATAGTGATTGTCATTCTCTTGAACTACTAAGTTCTTTTATGTGTTTATTTTAGTTTTTGATATTACCTGAAAAAGAGCCAACCTTTTGAGATTGCTTACCTTTTCAATTTTAGGTAAAACTGAAAGAAAATGAAGGACAAAACAATGAAGCAGGAGAAAATATCCCTTCAGGAAAATCTTGAACTCAACTTGTTATGTTATTAATGCATTAACCTCAAAGGAATCAATAGTCCTTTGAGGTTAAAATATTAGCAAATCTAATCTCTTTTTTCTTATTTGAAGCTGTTATGGAAATACTAGTTATATGAACTATGGTTTTGCAATTTTAATACTTGTGTATTTGCATAGCAATTTAAAGTTTATAAAATATTTTAAAATGCATCATATAAATTTTGATTTTTAACTGTACAAGTACTGCTAAAGGAAGGAAGGAGAGGCATTATCACTAGGTTTTATAAAACAGAATAGTGAAGCTTATAGATTGGGAATGACTTGCTCAAGTTTGTGAACAAATAACGGAAATCACAATTCATGAATCTAAATCCACCAAATCTGGCCTTCCCCATTTGTCCATTGATAACAGGTGCTTTTTAAACTATTTGAGCCTCAAAATAGAATCACTTCTTTAAAAACCCATTTTCAACATATGCATTCAAAATTTTCCATGAAAAGATAGTTTTGTGAAAGAAAAGTAAAGACATGAGTTTAAGAAATAAGAAACCAAAGATGTTGGGCTGGGCATGCAACTCAGTAGTAGAGTACATGTGCCAAGCATGGATGGATTAGGACAGGGATCAATTCTAGCACACACACACACACACACATAGAAAAAAATGCCTGAAACTCTGCCTTCCAAGTGGTGTAGTCTGTTGGTGATGCTTTCTGTTGAATTTTTAATTTGGTTTATTGATTCCTTCATTAAAAATATGTTTAACACCTGTAGCAATTAGAGAAATGTGAATTAAAACTACACTGAGGCCCCATCTCACTCCAGTCAGAATGGCAATTATCAAGAATACAAGTAACAATAAATGTTGGAGAGGATGTGGGGAAAAACATTCCCTCATATTGCTGGTGAGAATACAAATTTATGCAACCACTCTGGAAAGCAATATGGAGATTCCTTAGAAAACTTGGAATGGAACCACCAATTGACCCAGTTATTACATTCCTCAGCTTATGCTCACAGGACTTAAAATTGGCATAGTACAGTGAGGCAGCCATATCAATGTTTAGAGCAGCTTAATTCACAATAGCCAAGCTATGGAACCAACCCTGGTGTCCTTAAAGAGATGAATGGATAAAGAAAATATGGTATGTGTACATGATGGACTATTACTCCACCACAAAAAAGAATGAAATTATGGCATTTACTGGTTAATGAATGGCACTGGAGAATATCATGCTAAGTGAAATAAGTCAATCCCAAAAATTCAAAGGCAGAATGTTCTCTCTGATATGCAGATTCTAACCCATAACTAAGGAGAGTAGGGAGGGGAAGTATAGAAGTTCATTGGATTAGACAAAGGGGAATGAACAGAAGGGAGGAGGGATGGGACTAGGAAAGACAGTAAAATGAATCAAACGTAACTGTCTTATGCTCATATATGAATATACAACCAGTGTAACTCCACATCATGTAAACCACAAGAATGGGATCAAAATTGGAATGGGTTGTATTCAATTTACATATGTCAAAATATACCCTACTGTCATTTATATCTAAAAACCACAAACAAAAAATATTGATTGTTGCTAAAAATATTTTCTTCCTATATCTATTTATTTTGTATAGTTTTACATAGGTGTTTATATATGTTATCCCTTGCACTTTCATTTAGTCTAATGAGAGATACTAGGGGTGATATAGAGAAAGCATTTTCAATGACTGCCCACTTAATCTCAAGCTGCCCTTTTCTTAGCTTTACTGATACACTAAAACCAAGTTTAATTTAATGACAGAGCCAGAAATGATTAAAATTCAAAATAGTAATGTGAATTTTTTGGTATTAAATAAAATTAATGCTTAAAATTGTCTTTCTTTAATGAGACCATAGAGAAGTAGGGACTGTGTCTTATTCAGTCTCATTCCCTGAAGCTTTAAAAATGTTAGTAGGAGGTTTCAAGATGGCGGACCAGAGGGTGGCTGCATTTCATGTTGCTCCAGGACTCAGGATTCAAAAGAGGAGAAATTGAGAGACTTGGGACCAACTCAAAGCAGCCGGTAAGTCTCTCCCATTGGGAAGGCGTCCCGGATGGGGCACTTTGTGAAGTAGAGCTGCCCGGCGAGACACCCCTCCCCGCGCTGGAGCAGTGAACTCGGACAACTGGGAGCATCATAGAGGAGGCCGCTCAGCACTGCGCTTGGACTCAGAGCAACCACTGGGGCTCCAGCAGCAGCGGCCCAGGGGAGGGGCTGCGAGGAGAGCTGTTTGGAATCAGAGCAACCACCCCTGAACACCGGGGCCTGCCCGGAGGAGGAGGAGGAGGAGGAGGAGGAGGAGAGTGGCCACTTGGATTCAGAGTGACTATACTAGAGCTACGGGCAGTTGCCAGAGGAGGAGCTGAGTGGCGAGCTGTCTGGACTCAAAGCGACTGTTCCTGAACACTGGGGCCTGCCCGGAGGAGGAGGAGGAGGAGGAAGAGGGGCGTGGCTGCTTGGATTCGGAGTGACTATACCAGAGCTACGGGCGGTTGCCAGAAGAAGAGCTGCGTGGCGAGCTGTTTGGATTCAAAGCAACCACTCCTGAACACCGGGGCCTGCCCAGAGGAGGAGGAGGAGGAGGAGGAGGTGTGCGGCGGGTCGCTTGCACTCGTAGTGACTGCGTTGGAGCTCCAGTCAGCTGCTCAGAGGAGGAGGTGAGTGGTGAGTTGTTTGGACTCAAAGTGACCGCTCCTGAACACTGGGGGGCTGCCTGGAGGAGGAGCGAGGTGGGTCACTTGGTCTCGAGTGGCCACACCAGAGCTCCCTGCAGCTGCCCGGAGGAGGTGAGCAGCGGGTCGCGTGGACTCAGAGCGACTCAGAGCAACTCAGAGTGACAGCTCCTGAACACCCGGAGGGCAACCTGGAGGAGGAAGAACAGGACTCTGAGTGACTGCCCAGGGCTACCGGGAGGCAACCTGGAGGAGGAAGAACAGGACTCTGAGTGACTGCCCAGGGCTACAGGCGGTTGCGGGGAGGAGGAGGCACGCAGTGAGTGGCTTGGACTCAGCAACCGCACCGGAACACGGGACGGCTGTCTGGAGGAAGAGGCATGCGGTGGTCACTGGGACTCGGAGCAATTGTACGGGGCTCCAGGTGGCTGCTCAGAGGAGGGGCCGCATAGCCAGGTGATTAGGTGCAGAGCAGGGTCCCAGGACCTAGGCGGCTTCGTGGTGGGAGAGCTGCACAGAGACACATGTAGGGGTGGAGCAAAGGTTCCAGGATTGCGGGCAGATTCTCTGAGGAGAGGCAGCCTAAGGAGACTTGTCTGTGAAGGGTGAGGCTCCCAGGCCCAGGAGGTAGGTCCGGGCCCCTGGGAACATTGCAGAGGAAGGCAGCCCAGCCCAGGCGGTAGCTGTAGATTGAGGGGAACCTCTAGGAGGGGAACTGACCAGCGAGACCTCCCCACAAGGTGAGTCTTCCCTGCTGGGTGAGGTTTTCCCACAAGGACGGTAAAACCAGAGACACAGGCCCAAACAGGCCTTGCCTCAGCCCGCAGCCTAGTTCCCCTTTGGATGACCATTGGTCAACAAGTGGAGGTACCTCTGCCCACTAGGAGGGACTATACCCCACCTGAAGTCTACCACCCCTAGAGAGGCAGCTTCCTTGTGGAGCACTGCGCTATCAACTTCCTCCAAGACTTCAGCCTACTGAAGGCTAAGAGGGGATATATAGAAATCTTCAGGGACATTATAAGTCAATAGAGGAAATCTACAAATATCTCATCGGTCCACTGATACCTGAACAACATGAGAAAACAAGGGAAGAAAATGCCCCAAACAAATCTAGATGTTACATCAATAAAGCCCAATGACAGCATGGCAGAAGAAATGACAGAAAAGGAGTTCAAAATGTACATAATTAAAATGATCAGGGAAGCAAACGATGAGATGAAAGACCAAATGCAGGCACTGAATGATGAGATGAAAGAGCAAATGCAGGCATTGAATGATTAAACCAATCTACAGTTAAAAGAGCAAATACAGGAAGCAAAAGATCATTTCAATAAAGAGTTAGAGATATTGAAAAAAAAAACAAACAGAAATCCTTGAAATGAAGGAAACAATAAACCAAATTAAGAACGCCATAGAAAGCATATCCAATAGGATAGAACACCGGGAAGACAGAACCTCAGACATTGAAGACAAAATATTTAACCTTGAAAACAAAGTCGAACAAACAGAGAAAATGGTAAGAAATCATAAACAGAATCTGCAAGAACTATGGAATATCATGAAAAGGCCAAATTTAAGAATTATTGGGATTGAGAAGGCTTAGAGAAACAAACCAAAGGAATGAACAATCTATTCAATAAAATAATATCAGAAAATTTCCCAAATCTGAAGAATGAAATGGAAAATCAAGTTCAAGAGGCTTATAGGACTCCAAATACACAAAATTACAACAGACCCACACCAAGGCACATTATAATGAAAATACCTAACATACAAATAAAGACAGAATTTTAAAGGCCGTGAGAGGAAAAGGAACCAAATTACATTCAGGGGAAACCAATACGATATCAGCAGATTTTTCAATCCAGACCCTAAAAGGTAGAAGGGTCTGGAACAATATTTTTCAAGCTCTGAAAGAAAATGGATGCCAACCAAGAATCCTATACCCAGCAAAACTTACCTTCAAATTTGATGATGAAATAAAATCCTTCCATGATAAATAAAAGCTAAAAGAATTTACAAAAAGAAAGCCAGCATTACAGAACATTCTCAGCAAAATATTCCATGAGGAAGAGATGAAAAAGAAGCAAATCAGCAAAGGGAGGAATTATCCTAAATGAATTGTCAAATAAAGGAGGAACCAAGTCATGTCAAATAAATAAATAAATAAATAAATAAATAAATAAATAAATAAACAAAAATAAATGAACCAAATGACCAGGAAACCCAAATCACTAAAATTTGGAATGAACAAGGAAATATCAAAACAGACACAATTAAACTACAAAACATAATTAGAAGCTATTTTGAAAATCTATACTCCAACAAAATAGAAAATTTTGAAGGCATCAACAGGTTTCTAGAGACATATGAATTGCCTGAATTGAATGAGGAGGACATACACAATTTAAATACCAATATCAAGTAATGAAATAGAAGAGGTCATCAAAAGCCTACCAACAAAGAAAAGTCCGGAACCAGATGGGTTCTCAGCCGAGATCTACAAAACCTTTAAAGAAGAGCTCATTCCAATACTTCTCAAAATATTCCATAAAATAGAAAGGAGGGAACCCTCCCAAACTCATTCTATGAAGCCAATATCACCCTGATACCTAAACCAGACAGAGACACATCAAGGAAAGAAAATTTCAGACCAATATCCTTAATGAACATCGACGCTAAAATTCTCAACAAAATTTTAGCAAATTGCATACAAAAACATATTAAAAAGATAGTGCACTGTGATCAAGTAGGTTTCATCCCAGGGATGCAAGGTTGGTTCAACATCAGGAAATCAATAAATGTCATTCACCATATCAATAGACTTAAAGTCAAGAATCACATGATTATTTCAATAGGTACAGAAAAAGCATTTGATAAAATACAGCACCCCTTCATGCTCAAAACACTAGAAAAAATAGGGATAGTGGGAACATTCCTTAACATTGTAAATGCCATTTATGCTAAGCCCATGACTAAGATCATTCTAAATGGTGAAAAAACTGAAGCATTCCCCCTACAAAACTGGAACAAGGCAGAGATGCCCTCTTTTACCACTTCTATTCAATATCATTCTTGAGACTCTAGCCAGAGGAATTAGACAAACCAAAGAAATTAAAGGGATACGAATTGGAAAAGAAGCACTCAAACTATCCCTGTTTGCTGATGATATGATTATATACTTAGAGGAACCAGGAAATTCCACCAGAAAACTTTTAGAACTCATAAGTGAATTCAGTAAAGTAGCAGGATATAAGATCAATGTACATAAATCTAATGCATTTTTATACATAAGTGATGAATCTTTGGAAAGAACAATCACGAAAACTACCCCATTCACAATAGCCTCGAAAAAAATAAAATAATTGGGAATCAATCTTACAAAAGAGGTAAAAGACCTCTACAATGAGAACTACAGTACACTAAAGAAAGAAATTAACGAAAACCTTAGAAGATGGAAAGATCTCCCATGTTCTTGGATAGGCAGAATTAATATTGTCAAAATGGCCATACTACCAAAAGTGCTATACAGATTCAATGCAATTCCAATTAAAATCCCAATGATGTACCTTACAGAAATAGAGCAAGCAATTATGAAATTCATCTGGAAAATAAGAACCCAGAGTAGCTAAAGCAATCCTTAGCAGGAAGAGTGAAGCAGGGGATATCGCAATAACCAGATCTTCAACTCTACTACAAAGCAATAGTAACAAAAACAGCATGGTATTTGGTACCAAAATAGAAAGGTAGATCATGGTACAGAATAGAGGACATGGACACAAACCCAATAAATACAATTTTCTTATACTAGACAAAGGGGCCAAAAATATGCAATGGAGAAAAGATAGCCTCTTCAACAAATGGTGCTGGGAGAATTGGAAATCCATATGCAACAGAATGAAATTAAACCCATATCTCTCACCATGCACGAAACCTAAACTCAAAATGGATTAAGGACCTCAGAATCAGACCAGAGACCCTGCAAATTATTGAGAAAAAGTAGGTCCAGATCTTCAACCATGTCAGCTTAGGACCAGACTTCCTCAACAGGACTCCCATAGCACAAGAAATAAAAGCAAGAATCAATAACTGGGATAGATTCAAACTAAATAGCTTTCTCTCAGCAAAGGGAAACTATCAGCAATGCGAAGAAAGAGCCTACAGAGTGGGAGAAAATCTTTGCCAATCATATTTCAGATAGAGCACTAATCTCCAGACATCTATAAAGAACTCAAAAAACTCTACACCAAGAATGCAAATAATCCATCGACAAATGGGCTAGGAAATGAATAGACCCTTCACAAAAGAAGATCTACAAGCAATCAACAAACATATGGAAAAATGTTCAACATCTCTAGTAATAAGAGAAATTCAAATCAAAACCACACTAAGATTCCATTTCACCCCAATTAGAATGACAATTATCAAGAATACAAGCAACAACAGGTGTTGGCGAGGATGTGGGGAGAAAGGTACACTCATACATTGCTGGTGGGGCTGCAAATTTGTGTAGCCACTCTGGAAAGCAGTGTGGAGATTCCTTAGAAAACTTGGAATGGACCCACCATTTGACCCAGCTATCCCACTCCTTGGCCTATACCCAAAGGACTTAAAATCCGCATACTACAGAGATACAGCCACATCAATGTTCCTAGCTGCTCAATTCACAATACCTAGATGTCCTTCAGTTGATGAATGGATAAAGAAACTGTGGTATATATATACAATGGAATATTACTCAGCCATAAAGAATGATAAAATTATGGCATTTGCAGGCAAATGGATGAAATTGGAGAATAACATGCTAAGTGAGATAAGCCAATCTCAAAAAACTAAAGGTCGAATAATATCACTAATATGTGGATGAGGACACATAATTGGGGGAGGGAGGTGTTAGTGTTAGGGTTAGAGTTAGGGTTAGGGAGGGGGGCAAAATGGAGGAAGGAAGGACTGTGTAGAGGGAAAAGAGGGGTGGGAGACGTGGGGGGAAGGGAAAAAATAACAGAATGAATCAAACAACATTACCATATGTAAATTTATGATTATACAAATGGTATGCCTTTATGCCATGTACAGAGAAACAACATGTATCCCATTTGTTTACAATAAAAAAAAAGCTAAAAAAAAAAGTTAGTAAATTGACACTGTGTCATAGATCTCATTATATTAATAAATCTAAATGTTTTTCTTTCAATCAACATCTAAAACTGTCTTGTATTTGATTTCATTAATTAATATCATATCAGAAGATTGTTTATATTTAGCAATATTTATCTCTTGGATTGGAGAAAATTATAAAATATATAAATTTAACTTTAGTATTAGGCATGAAAATGTGAATTAATTTTAATTATTTTATTATTAGAATATCATAATCCTTCCCAATTATAACATGGCACTATAATAAGTTTCTTGAAGTTATCAAATCTCAGGTCAGATTGCTTATCAAAAATATTGAAATAATGTGCACAGAGGACGTATATAACAAAGAACCCCAAATCCACACAACCATAATTTACAGGTATTCTACACTGAAAGGCTCCAGGTCTAGAAGAGATGCAGCGCTAAGATGATCTGGGAGTAAATAGCTATCCACGTGTCATCCCAGCCTCACAGAAGTGATCTCTACTATGATTCTATGCAGTATTTCTAAAACCCTATAGTTTGAAAACCTGTCACTATGCAAGATAGGGAAGGTAACTTTACATAAAACACACATAAAATTTCAGTGGGACTAAGAATTCTGGATGAATAGCAGATAAATTCTCTCTCAGTTTATACGTGTGAGGTATATGTATGTTTTCTATATATATATGTAATATATACACATATATATATATATATATATATATACTCCTCAAAATAGAAACTAACAAGTATCAGAAAAGTAATATAAAAAAGTAATTTAAATTTAATATTAATAATAATAAAATTTATTCTGGTAGGAGACAGATAATAAACAGATACATTCTTTCAAATGATGGTGAATGCTTTGGCGAGGATTAAGTGAAAGTCTTATGATATCCTGACTGTGTCCTTGTGCATGAAAGTGGTTTGGAATTCATGTGGGGGACCAGGGAGACCATAGAGAAAATGTCATTTGGAGCAAATATCTTTAAAAAAATGGTGGAAGCAATCTAACAAATACATAAGAAGAGAATTCAGTGCAGAGGAAAGAAGTACTGACTTGTCTGGCATATTTAATAAGAAGGAAGGAAGAACAGAGATGAGCAAAGAAGAGTAGTAGCAGGCAGATCACACAGAGCCTCTGAAGACATTGTAAGGCTTGGACATTTATTCTCAGAGTGCCATTGAAAGTGTTAAGGAACCAGGAATTTGCTCCAACTTACTTTTTTAGATAGACTATAACTAGAGCTGTTGCAACCTGATGGAAATCTGAACACGTTTGATTTTTATTTTGAACATATGTAATTTAACATAATACTAACACTGGATTTTTAAAACTATTTTACTGCTCCCAGAGATATTCTGTGTGGTGTGAAACATAGAAGTGTGGTCTATTAAGTTTGTTTCAACTCTATTCATTATAATAAAACTTTAATGTGATTTTTTAAAAAATGTTTTAGTCATCAATGGATTTATTTATTTACATGAAGTGTTGAGAATCATACCCAGTTTATCACACATTTGAGGCCAGCGCTCTACCACTAAGCTACAACCCAGTCACTTAAGGTAATTTTTATAGTGTTTTTCCACAAATGTACTTATGCTAAATTGCCAAGGTGAACTATGATAAATCTGTTTTAATGAGAATATCTTATATTTAATTACGCATATGTGTTTTATATTAAATATTGGTATAAGTTGATGAAAATACAGGTCTCATCCTATTCAACATAAATATGAAATATTTATTCACGTTTATACACTTGAAAATTCAAAATGTTCAGTTTTATTTAAATAAATACATGAATACCATATATTTTTCTGAAGACTTTCAAAGTTAACATATAATAAAAAATGAGAAGAAATTGATTCAGAATACCCTTTTAATATTGGCACAGTTCTTTATTCAAGTGCCCTTAGGTATTCTGAGATCTGTACATTGTACCAAACAGCAGGCCTCATGAGAGTGTTTGTGAGCTTTGATTAGGAGCCAGTATATAGTCATTTTCATTTAATGCATTCCTATAGCAGAAAACCTAAAATGAGCACACACTGTTATCTGCTCTGAAAACAACATACCATAATAACCAGAGGTCATCTTCCAGACAAGTCTATCAGCAGGAATGTTGGGGTCCAATGAGAATCCGACAGAGAGGCAGTCACGGCATGCACGCTGCAAGCTGAGAACTTCTTCAGTTAAGTGTACTACAGTAGATGTGACCTTGCCTCTGGATACCAAAATCCCATACTTTAGGTGAGCTATTTTATGTTAAGCACAGACTCAGTGATTCTCATTGTTTGGTTTAGAGTCTTAATGCTTTGTGCAGCATATTTCCTTTAAAAGACATGATTATACAGTAGCAGAAATCATTTGGAATACACATTATAGTGGATACCTGAGATGCAGTTTTCTTTCCATGGTGATAGTGCCCTTAACTTTCAAGTTCCACGTGAATTTCAGTTTCCTTCATGTCTACTGCTGTGCTATTGTAAAAAATGATGAATTTTTCATCATTTTATCATAGTATAGGTAATGGGTCACTGGAGTAGAAATCAAAATAAATCACTGCTTATTTTGGTTTTCTTGTATTATCCATGTGATCTTGGGAAATCTCTGACCTACAATTTCTCAGTTTATATGAAGGGGCCAATAATATCTGTTTTGCTTATGTAACAGAGATATAATAACCATTTTCCTTTGTAAAATGTTAACATGGGCAAGGTATTTGAAATACAGTTTTCACCTTTTTATTACCCATACGTGCATGTGTATGAGTGTCACATGCATAAATATCTTCATGGATTGAGTAATAAAATGTAATTTTTTTTTAAATGTATTCAGTTGTTTCAAATATTACTGAGTGCTACCTTGATTAAAAACTTTCACAAACATTGGACTCTGACTCCTGCATTCAATATCTGATATTATTATCACTCATTTTATTAATACTTTTTCATTTGTAATAAATAGCTGCATAATGAATTAAGATCCTCATGGTTAATTTATGCAGTATCTACCTATCTACATACAAAATCGTGGATAACCATTGTTGACTTCATGCACTGGTGAAGCAACTTATAATATCTATTTCTACAGAGAAATTTGAGGTCTACTATATAGAATTTTTGTGAATATAACCATTGTTAATTTTTTTTGGACTAGGACCTCAACTTTGATTCTATGTATTTTTACAAACACTTTAGAGGTGTTTTCATGTAACACACTATCTGACTGTCCAATTTCCTGTACTCAAAATCGTTTAGGTGGTCACCTCATAAACTTGTGCTTTCTTAAGTTTTTATGTGGCTACAGTAGTCAAAGTAATTTATAGTTCCCAAAAAATCCTAAACAATATTTTTGAATGCATTTACATAATCTCTGAGATTAAATAATATGAAATGCAGAATGTGTATTGTGATTTACATAGAAAGTTGAGTAATTCCTTAAAATATTAGATGATTGCATTTTTATCTTTCTTGTTAGTTTATATAAAAGTGAATATATCTATCACTCGATGACTAATGGAGGTCTATTAAATCAAAGGACCAATATGAATAAATAAATCTCAAGAAGAAGTATGGTGAGAAGGTACTCAGGTTATATCCTACTGGATTTATGTGAATGTGTGTTAAAATAGAGGACGAATAGTGTTTGTCAAAAATAATAGTTCTGTTTGACTCAGAAAAGAATATACAAAGAGTGATAAAATTTAGCCTAAGACCACCTGTCCATTTGAATGCATAATTTCATTTTGTATACAAATAAATGCATTATGATGTTTAAGCATAATAATAAAATCATCTCATAGTTCATAGTACTTTGCAATATTTCTAATTTTTCCTCCTTACATGAGTAAATTCAACTGTAGTTTTAAATTAACTATGTACAGTGATCACTAAGAAAGACTTAAGGAAATATGATTCAATATCTAATTGAGGCTAATAGAATTTTGTTCCCATATTTATATAGGCTTTAACTTGCCATTCAACACTTACACAGAGAATTATCTTTTTGTGTATATGTATGTATGATCTCTCTAGAAACATCTGCTTGTTCCCAAGAGTGTAATTGTGACACATGCCACATGTCACCTTCAGTGATTTTGTCCCAACAGTATTGAAAATTAAGAGAATTGGAAGACATCCATATGTTAGCTGATAGAGAAGCAGAGATGTTTGAGCAGTAATAAATAATTTGTTTAATCCTATTTAGTTATGAGGACAGCTTCTAAACTGATCTCTGAATTCGTTTTGGTGTGCTTAGATAAATTAGCTTGGAAACAGCAGAAATAGTTGCCAAACTCTCTAATATTAAATTTGTTCCTCTCTGATATTTGCTTCTCTCCATAAGTATTGATAGCAATACTTGCAAAAAGTCTTCCTTATTTCTTATTTTCTAGCATTGAACTTATTCTCTAGTTAGTTGATTATTTTTATTTCTATTCTGTCTATTTGACCTTCCCTATTCATTAATTGTCAAGTTTTAAAATGCACAGGAAATTCATTTTGTTATTCATTACATATTATGTTATTTATTACACATTATTTTATTGCATTATGCTCTCAATGAACAATTATTATTATCATGGATATAAAAATTACATATTTCTAAAATTATGGAAGTCTATAAATTAATTATTCTTAAATCTTTATTAAATATTAAAAGTTATAAGCAAAAATGTTAGATAAACTTCAAGTTTTTGTGATATAGAAAAAAGGAGCAGATGAAGTAAAATTGCATAGGAATATAAGAAATGTACAATTTTTTCCACATTAAGCAATACAATAGCAAGTTCTTTTCCTAGTCTATAAACTTGCTGAAAAAGACAGAATTTATGTTTTTTCCCAAATGACTAATACTATTTTCTTGTACTTTAACATGTATACACATACTTTCTAAAAAACATTCTGGAAAATATGGACATTATTGTTACTGTGTGTATGTGTATGTGTGAATAATTCATGTGATGAAAAACTGAAAGTCCACACATAACCTGAACAGCATTATATTGTTTGTTCAGTGTCTTGAAAGGGCAAAGCAAACCTTCAAGTTCAAAGGACTATGAGAAATTAAACACCCTTGAGTCTGATAATGAGCTACAGATTTCCTACTGATGTAAAATTTGAGCATCTCATAATTTAGAGAAAGGGAAAAAGTCACAGCTCAATGTTTTTAAAATGCTAGTTAGCAACCGTTTACTTCCATAAAATGTCAAAGCCTAGATGTTACAATAGTAAGAAGTTTTGATTACCTTCAATTATATTGAATCTTTGCCCATTTCTGTCATGTTATCTACTCACAGCATAAATATAAGCAATATTCATAGTATAAGAAGAAAAATAGCTGCACATATAAAGTGCAGATCTGTGTGGAGGTACATAGACAAAATATGGGAAAAAATTCAAAACATTATAAAAAATCAGTAAAGCAATATTTACATATTGTTTTAGTAACTTTTCTAATTTAAAGAGTTAAGAAATGTAGATTGTATTGTCTTATTGTAAAAATTGGAATTTTTTTCCTACCAACAATTTAATGAAATAAATAACCATCATTAAGTCCCTAGTAATAAAACAAGCAATCCCATATGTGAAATAAATTTATGTAGCTTTGGAAAATCATCTTAAAAATCTGAATTTGTCAAAAAAATAGAGTCAGCTGGAAAGTTATTATTCCAAATAAAAATAATTTTCTTTTTCAAATTTAAGACTGGGAATATGTGTCCAGAATTCTTACAAGGCACATCTTAATAGATGACTTATTTTCGTTGATAATAAATATTGAATCAAAGAATTTAACTGTTGACCTCTGCTATTGGAGTATGTATGTTCCAAAACATTTTTCCAAGTTATGCACCAAAATGATTTTGTCAAGTAATAAAGTGCTTTCTATGATTTAGCTTCAAAAGCTGCTGGCAATATAGTTACAATTTCCTCTTTATAAACTGTTATGTGTTGAAAATTCTTTAGTGTTTAATTTATTTATCATAATTTATCAGGAAAATCAATTATCTATTGTATTAAAACATACACATTAAAATGTAATCATTAAAAACCTTGAGCCATTAAAAATATGGAAACTTTCCTCATTTTGATAAGATTATACAGATGATCACTAATGATTGTGGATTATTGTGTTAAAAGTGAATAGATGTAATCTAGCAAGTTTTTGGTGCTGTTTTTTTTTGTTGTTGTTGTTGTTGTTGTTGAGCAAAGATAACAACCTACAAACCACATCAGGATGCTTTTAATTAAATATTGCCTTAAGCTAATTTATTTTCCTTAAACACACACACATACATGCACACACACCCCGCATGTATATTCTTTTTTTTCACAACTGTTCAAAAATACTTTCCATGGTACATAAATTCTTATAAATTTCCCATAAACCTGAATAAAATATTAAATTTACAAACTAATATTTAAAGAGAATACACCTTGAGGCCAAAATATAAGTATATCCAATTTTCTTGAATTTGGAGAATTTTTTTGCATAATTTTTCCTAAAATACCTTGTGGTATTGGCTGTCATTTTGCATTTCTAGTTTGTTGTGTGAAAATTCAAAATTCCATTACTCTCATAGATCCTCTCCAGATATTTGGTTGCTAGTAATTTGCATATATTTTGCATAGGACCCAAATTTTGCATAAAATTCATATGTAATATTCTGCTAATGCCAACTTTTAGAATATTATTTTATTCTTGAATGTCTTGAATGAATATTTTCTAAATAATGATAAAACCTAGGTTAAATTGGTTGACTATTATTACAGAAAATCAACTTTAAATATACCTTAGGGCATTTTTTTTATTGCTTTAAGTATTTGTTTTTGTTGTTTTCTTTAACCTTACTCTTCATTCATTCAGATATATTCCTTCCACCACAACTGTAAAAACATCTCAATGTCTAGAATGTAGGAGGACTCATAAAATTGTCTTGAATTTCAGTTTCTTTTGACTATTACTTGTAGACAATCTTATGAGCCGTTTGTGATGGTTCTATTACTCATGGTAGGCTGCAGAAATAATTTCCAGATACTTTCTCTCAAAATAAGTGCTCTAGAGTCCAAATAGTTCCCACCTCTGCCTCCAAATAAATTGAATTCTCTTGAATTACATATATATTATAAAATGTAAAATGAAAATCATTCTTATCTTACATCAAGACAATGTTTCTAAAGCAAGTGACAAACCATTGCATATGATTTTCCTTCACATTTCTCCTATGTTGAACCAAATTTTGCTCTAATCTGTTTTCTTAGGCTACAGTAGCCCTCACTACTAGGTATAATTACAATGCACCAAAAAAAAAAAAAAAAAAAAAAAAAAAAAAAATGCATCATGTAGAAAGAAACAAAAAAAGAAAGAAAAAGAAAGGAATGCCTTCAGAACAAAGAGGTTGAGTTTACTTAGGTAGTATAAATATCTCTTAACAACTTTGGGTATAAAAATGAAGACAAATATAGATGGAGAATAACTAATTGTAAGCAATAATGATCGTGTTAATGACAAAAACGTGAGTGATTCATTGAAAGTCTAAAATTAAAAAGAATCAAATATATAATGCACATTAACTAGAGTGACTTTTATAGTTTATACATACTTCTCTCTGTTTTATGTGACTTAGTAATATTTTGGGGATTCTTATATAGTTTACCCTAACATTGCCTGTCAATGGTGGTATAGGGGGGATTGTAAGTATACAGTACAGTCAAAAGTTTTAAATCCTGGAGATCATTACAAGGAATGAAACTATATAAGGAATTATATAATTATATAAGAAATTATATTATAACAACATAGTGGGAGAACAGCTTTCAAAATGGAGACATATGGAGTTCTGTGGATCTTTTCCCCAGAAAAACAAACTCAGCTTGTGAAGATTATTAAACACATACACACATGCACACACACACATTTAACATCTATGTAATTTGTTCTAAAGATATATAGCAAATCAGGAAATATATATTTAAGAAAATCAACTAAATTCCAATAATAAGAACTTCATAAAAAAAGGTAGCATTGAGCCACTCGGGAGCCCACCCACATCCCCCACCCATTCATTGTAATGAAAATTCAAGAGCACAGTTCTCTTTGTTTGCCTACATACTAGGCAAGAATTAATTTATCTCAAAGTTCGGGGGAATACCCTGTCAACTTTTCTTACTCTCCAAGCTCAGTGTTATAGATATTCTAAGCAACAGTATCTGAGTCATCTAGCCTTCCTTTCTCCACCCAGCTCCTGGTCATAATGCAGAAATTCTAGGCATTAAGAGTAACTCGGACCCCAATCATGTTCTTGTGCTTACTTATAGTGTAGAGTTTCCTCACAAGCAGAGGAAATCTGAGTAGACTAGAACCTAATGACCTAGTGTAGAAAAGAAATGGGGAAATATTATCATATTACAGTAGCACAGAGGTTTTACCCAGAGTGATAGGCAGACTATTAAAAAATAGTGAGAGATAGAGTATGGAAATATCCCCTCATAAACACTGAATGAGAATGGTTAAGTACAACGGAATTTTCAAAAAACAATAGAGTTTCTTGTAGTAGATGATGAGAAGGTGGCTATTCACTTTATAAAAGCATGAAGCTAAACCGCAGACCATCCAAAATTTTAACAAAGAGAACCGAAAGTGCCAGGTCCAAGAGACGTCCCTCCTGAGATTGGAATAAGTTCTAAACACTCATCTTAAAATTTCCCTTGTAAAGGGGCTAAATTAAATTGGATACATCTTGAGCAAATTGTACCAGGTAACTGTCAACACAGCAATCATGAAGCAATAAGATGGGGTAAGAGTTTGGTGTGATATTATCAGAGTCTGACAGTTTAACAGACCTAGGAGGGAAAGAGATGAGCAAAAATAACAATGGCTGCCCTAAGTCATTTCAGCATAACAGGGTACTGGACAGGACTTCTTCATTTAGAGCACAACCCAAGAAGCTCCTCTCACAAGGGAAAATAGACTACATATTAAAATAATATGTCCAAGTACTGGGTGACTGAGCAAGTAAAGACTAACCATAAGAAACCACAATGGTGACTGGGAAACAACATCAATTGTTACAGTATATTACCTAAAGTGTCCTATTTTTAAAAAGAAAGACTACTGAGAAAACCCCAGAATGGGAAAGTATCATACATACATACACACAAACACCAAAAAAAAAAAAAAAAAAAAAAAAAAAAACAAACCAAGCAAAAACAGGCAATAGAAATTGTATTTGGAAGAGAACAGAGTTTGGATTTATTATTTTTTTCCTTGCTTAAGTGATTTAAAGAAAAACAGATGAATGGAAGAAAAACTGTACTGAAATAAGGAAATAAAACCAGATAGCAACTTGAAACTACAGTAATGATTATAAAACAATAAACAGACCAAAATGTTAAAATAAAAATTGTGTGTGTGTGTGTGTGTGTGTGTGTGTGTGTGTGTGTGTAGGTAATTTGGGATCTGTAATGTCTCCCAAAGGGTCATTGGTCCTCAATGCAGCAGTGTTCAGAGGTGGGGGTTCTAGGAAATTATTGAATCATGATGGCTCTGCTTCATCAATGGATTAATCCATCAATGAGGTAATAGCTACATGGGCTTTTGGGAGGTGGGGCCCTGATGGAGGAAATAGGGGACATGACCTTTAAGGGTGTGTCTTTTTCTTACATTTTCCTCATACTTGCACACACACTCCTCTGATTTCCATTGCTATGAGGTCAGTAGTTTTACTCAACCATACCTTCCCATCCTGATGTTCTGCTTCACCACAGGCTCTCAAGCAATGATATCTGCTGAACATGGGCTGAAACTTGTAAAGTCATGAGTCAAAATAAATATTTCTTTTAAGTTGTTTATGTTAGGTATATTATCAAAGCAACAGAAAACTGATTAATATAATTCTAATTCTTCCTACTTTGAGTAGATTTATAAAACAAAACTGGGTCCAAATACATGCACACTTTAGATGCAAAGATACAAATATGTTGAAAGTAAAAATATTTATAAAAAAATCTATGAAGTAGATGTACAATATAATATCTAACAAAATAAACATTAAATAAAAATGTTATTTTATATAAACAGGAATATGCTATAATGATAAAGTATCTATTGATTAAGAAGTGATAATAATTATACACCTATATATACCTGACAACAAAACCATTAAATACATTAAGTAAATCAAACAAAAATAAAAGGGAAATTGATAATTTAACAGTTAAAATTTTAGGATTTAATACTGTAACTTCCATAGTGAACAGGAAACTAGACAGAAAATGAACAATGAAATAGATGACTCACCACACAAAAGTATAAACTCCCTGGACCTAACAGACGACTACATAAAACACTCCACCCAACAATAGCAGAATGCACATTTTTCTCAAGTTCATTTAATAATAAGGGACATACTCCAGGATTTCCCACATGCTAGGTCACAAAACACTACCAAATATATTTAATTGGATGAAACCATGAAAACATTCCCCATTTGCAACACAATGAAATTAGATATCAATGAAGTAAGAAAATCAAGAAAGTCACAAGTACCTGAAAATGAAGGAAAACATGCTCCTAATCAGTGATGCAAAGAGAAACCAGAGCAAACTCTATGACATGTGAATTATATCTTTATAAATTAAGGAAGAGAGGGAAAGGAAAGATAACTATTTCCATTTAGTAAGAGCAGACCTTAAAACAGATCTATTTATTATTGTATAACTTTTACTAAACTACTTTACTTCTCTAATTACTTGAATTCCTTCAACCATCTATTCATTAAATGAAAATTTATAAACACTTAACAGAAGCATAATAAGAGAACATTAAAAGATGAATGATTAACTATAGTGGTTGAAATTTGATAACCACTCTTTTGAACATGGAAATAAAAGAACTGATCCACAGATAAACAAATGAACAAACTTGTCCATACTGCTTCCCCACTCTCATTCTATAAAGGGAAACTATTTTTTTTTTTTAAATATAGTATAAAAGATATGTCCCATCATTGAGAGTAGACCAAGGTAAGATGTGGCCAGTATTTGAGGTAGAGGTTGTGATAAACTTCCACACATCATAATGATGCTGATTGTTGCTGGATTTTAGGAGTGAAATTTAGATTAGAGTAAATGTTGGATATTGATTAAGTTTCAGACAGCAGAAATTCGCTAATTTATTTGAGTTTTAAGTGACCATCACTGTTTCAAATTAAAAGAAAATCTTACCCTGGTGTTTTAGTTATTGATTCCAAATGCTTATAATGACATTCAATTGTTAACACTAATGGTAAACTCCACGTGTTAATATTATTTTTCTCGTTTTATAAGGAGATATATTTAAGTTTTAGTGTGTCCTATGGTAATATCAAAGGCATAGAGAGCTAAAAGTCTATTGACCTCGTTACTGGCCGACAGGTATAGAGTTGCAACAAAATTCAGTTCTTGGATATTTGTAGCTATCTTCCTAAAATGCTTCTTAGAGTACTAAGCATGTATTCAGGGAAAAAAGGGGGGAAAAAAGAAAAAGAAAAAAAAAAAACAGGCATAAAGGAACAAGTAAAAGATCCATTGAATTACAAGTAACAATAGAAATCCTATCTCCCTGGAATAATCATTCTAATTTCTACTTCCTATCTCCTTAACAGATGTCACCACAACATCCTGACCCATCCCCAGGGATAAGATTGACATTTCCATCCAATCTTTTCCATTACATATTTTTTTTTCAATAATAGTTCAGCATTAAAAAAAAATCTGTCACATTTCCCTCAGTACACATAGCCAATTGGAAATCTGCCTCTGGTCACAATTGTAGCAGTTTAAAATATTTTCATGTAAAATTCATGATTTTATATAACAAAGTCCTGTCTTTTTCTCAAAAAAAAAAAAAAAAACCCTCTGAAAATAGTTTTTATCTATTTAAACTTACTCACTAGTGGGGGCTCTTTAGAAAGTGTTCGCAATGTTAGGTGAGACCATATACAGGATATATTAAAAGAAAAAAGCCAAGATTCTTCTTGACATCTGGTAAGAAGATTGACCATTATTATATGCCTAAAAAATAATAAGTCATTGAAGGTTTTAAAGCAGAACTGGGACAATATCCTGAAAGATTCTGATATCTAGCTAACATTTTAACTGAGTTTCAAAAGGCTAATTCACTGCTCTATCAAGCGAGGTTTTTCAGGGGGGTGAGGAACATAGTAAAAAACAGAAAATCCTTGAGCATAAACCCATTCCCACACCTCTTTGTCTGTAAAGGAAATTCCTTGGTCAGAAGTAATGTCTTGAAAACCAGGATGATGGATAAAATATTTTGTAAGTACTTAAGTGGTAGTTTTGATAGTAGCATTGTGTGCAGGGGGAAAAAAATCTATGATCAGAGTAAATTTCTATTTCAATAAGCACAAAGTGTTGAATCTTCCATGATGGATGGAAAGATGACAGCCTGCCACCAAGTGACTTGCTGATCATTCTGAGAAAGAATGCCATATTGAGAGCCCAGTGTTGGCCTCAGATGCTGGCAAATTGTATACTTAACATAGCGGTACCCAAGTCAGCATTTCTGAGTAAAAGTCCATGCTGTTAATCCTGTGAATTTCCTTCATCCTGCTTTTATGGCCACTTTAATTATGAGCCCATTGAGAAATAACAGGCTTGACTGGTATCCATATTACAGATCATCACTTTCACTTTATTATCAAAATCTTTCTCCATGGAGGTCACCATTAAGGAATATTCACCTGGAACACAAGTATCTTTAAATTTTTTTCTGATTTCTAGGGATCTGTCCACATATCTCTTACTCAAATTTTTTTGTCATTAATTTTCAAATTATATCTCTTCCAAGTGCATATTCATCAATAAACAACTATACAATTACACATATAACCATTTGTCCTTCCAACAACATTCACAACCAGATGTATTGCTTGAATTTCTTTTTATGACTGTCTTGTAGGAATGTCTCAGATAAGGTACCACAACACTACAGCTGTCTATTTTTGACTGATTCCTGCATATCAAGAAGAACCATCTGTAAACAAGGCCTAAATCTTTGCTTCCTTTTCAACTGATCATAAATAACTCTGTGAGATCAAAAGTACTTGCTGGAGCAGAGAAGTTGTTGCAGCAGAGTTGAAAAACAATGGATATTTTAGCCACATTTTCCTATAACTTTATTAGTGCCTTCAGGTTTATTTAACTCTGATTACATATATAATACTTCCGTTTTATGATGCATTGTTGGCATACATTATAGTTTGGATTTGAGATGTCCCCCAAGCTCCCATTAATAATGGAATTTTTAGGGGTATAATGATTTTGATTTTAGAGCTCCATCCTAATCCATCCATCCTAGTTTTAGTGGACTGACTGGGTAATAACTCTAGGCAGGTGGTGCATGGCTGGAGGAAGCGGGTCCCTGGGAACATGCCCTGGAAAGGTAAAATTTCCCTATGGCCACTCCCCTGATGTGCTTTCTGGCCCTAAGAGCTGAGTATCTTTCCTCCACTGAGACTTCCCCACCATGATATATTGCTTCACCTTGGCCATCTATGAACTGAGACCTCTGAAACCATGAACTCTGAATTTTTCCTACTCTAAGGTGTTCTTGTTGAGTGTTTTGCTCACAGTGATGAAAAGCTAACTGAAACAGAAATTTTACCAAGAAATATGGTCATTGCTGTGACTGTGTGGTTTAGAAGCATTTGGAGCCAGTTTGAAGTAAAAATTTTGAAAAGTTTAGAGATGCAAGCTGAAAAAGGTTTACAATGCCATACACAAAGCTTCTGGTCAATTCTCATAGGAACTCAAAATGCCAGAATGCCTACAGGAATATGGAGAGTGCTCATGAGGTTTCAGAGGGAAATAAGAGCTCTTCTGGGAATTGGAGAAAAGTCTCCTTGTGTTATATTTTGGCAAAGAACTTGGTAATATTTTGCTGATATCCTGACACTGTGTGAGGCTGAAAATGAATGTGATGGACAAATTAAGCTGCCAGAGGAAATTTCAAGGCAGTAGAGCACTCAGCAAGTCTCAGGAAAATGACCAACAGCTTTTACTCAACTTTACTGGGAGAAGCAGGAGCAAAAGCAGAATTAAAGAATTTTTAAAACTTTTAGTTTGACCAGAAAATGACTTGTACACCTGGGTCCAAAAGAAGATATACTTGTTACAGAGATTATAGCCCCTAAAGATATGCTAAGAACTTTTTACAAAGACAGTGGGAAAGATACCTCAAGGGTATCTCAGGAATTTGCAATACCACCCTCACTAAAGGTTTTAGTTTATAGAATATAAAATTCACTTTGAGAAGAGATTATAAGGGGTGATTTGCTCACACAAGGGGGACTAGGAAGTTATTTCACTATGCTGAGTTGCATAGCCTCTCAAAGACTGCAATAGTCATTGTTCCTGGGAGCCCAGTTACTGCATGAACTGGCAGCAAACCTTGGCATCACCCACATGGTTCTGGTTCTGCAGGAATGGAGTATGCTTTGAGTTAAGGAATCATGGAGGCTTTAACCTTAATTTCAAAGGAAGGTCTGGGAGGCCAGGCAGAATGTGGCAGAGATGGCAGCCCTGCTGACTATCCCTAAATGGAAAATGTGTGAAGCCAGGAGGGTGAGGCTGAAGGTGAAATAGAGACCACTAGGAATGAAGAAATATCAGTAGTATGCACTGTTTGCAGAAAAAAGAAAAACCTGCTAGTTGCAGAGACAACCAGGCTAAAAGAGAGTTTATATGCACTGAAACTGGAAAGGCTGAGGAGGTGAGGCTACCAAGCATTTTGGAGATCACCCTTCAGAGTGCTTGTGTTCTAGATGCTTCATTTGGAGTTACTGGAATGTTCCTGGGGCCTGTTTTTCCAACTGGTTATCAGTCTTGTTTTGGTCCCATCCCATCTTACATTGATTTTATTCCTGTTTTAGAATGGGAGTATCTGCTCTATGCAACTGCATTTTGGATATAAGTGACTTGTTTTTAATTTTTCTAAGTCTGACAGATAAGAGTTTGCCTTGAATCTTATAAAATATTTGAATTTGGATGTTTGTGCAATGCTAAAATTGTTAAGAATATTATACTCTTGGAGATGGACTAAATGCATTTTGTATTGTTAAATGAACATGAACTTTGGGGGACCAGGGGAAGAACATTATGATTTGAATGTAATGTGTTCCCTAAACTCTTGGTAATATTAAGAGGTAAAATAATTAGATTATGAGAGGTATAACTTAATCTGTCCATCCTAATTTGATGAACTGATGAAGTGGTAAATATAGGCAACTGGGATGTGTCTAGAGGAGGTGGGTCACTGAGGGCATGGCCTATAATTGCTTCCTTATGGCCCATTTCCCTCACCCTCTCTTTCTATTTCCTGAACCCACCATGAGATGAACAGATTTCCTTCACTGGGTCCCTTCCCCCATGATGTCCTACCTCATCTTGGGCCCAGAGCAAAGGGTACTGCTATTTATGGAATGAGACCCCTGAAACCACAAGCTCTAAATAAAATTTTCATCTAAGTTCTTGTTGACTATTTCACTCACAGCCACAAAAATCTAACGAAAACAGCATCAATGTTGTACTTTATTTCTTAGTTTGATATATAGCATACAATTCATGATAGGCCACTCACCCATAGTACCATGGTCAAGTGTTATTTCTATTATAGCACATTAGAAGGTCAAGAACTATATCTCAAAAAAAGAGTAGTTCTTTGCATAAAATGGGAGGAAAATACTCTAAAATTTTAAAAGGCCTCCACTGCAGTTTACATAGATGGTATGGTCAAAGGCTTTAACTAGAACCCCTATCTGTTATTAATAATTCAAGCATCATTGGATGGGATGGATCTTATGGCCACAGAGCAGATAAGCTTTAACGACAGCCTGGAAGTATCAAATAATCTTGTCTATTTATAAGCCTCATTCAAAACTATCTGTTTTTCAGTTTACCTTATAAGTGTACCAGAGTAACACAAATAGGCACATTAGGTACTATATTTCCTTTGTAGTGTAAGAGACTCTTGATGCAATAATTTATCCTTCACCTAAAAAGGGATATTTTAGATACCACTAGATCTTTAAAAATTTCACTTAGGTAAATGGTCCCTGAAATTTAGGTATTTTCATTTCTCGACCTCTGACAAGGAACTGTCTTGCCAATAGGTACAGAGCACTTGCTTCTCAATTACTTGTCTAATCAGCTCAATGTCACCAACATAATTAAGCTGTGTGATATATTGTAGAAAGGTAAAACTACCAAGTTGTCTACTATCTAACTAGGTTATGGCATAGAGTTAGTTGTTTTTTCTATGAATTAAGACCGTGAAAGTTTGTTGTTCATTTTGCTAGCTTCTGTTAGGTCTTATCAATAAGAGTGGAAAAAAAATATGTTTTCTAGGTCAATAACCATTTATGAGCTACCAAGAGAATATGTGAATTTTTGCCATGAAATTACATGTGATGTTATGGTAACAATTGGAATCAATTATTGGTTAATCTTAAAATAATACATAATAATTGTTTTAGCTTTTTCACCACTGAGACTAAAGAATCTGACCAGAACAATTTTAGGAGAGGAAAAATTCATTTGAGGGTTCACAGTTTCAGAGGTCTTAGTCCATAGAAGGCTGGCTCTATTCCTTGGGACTTAACGTGAGGCAGAGAACATCATGGAAGAAGAGTGTGGCAGAAAGAAGCAGCTCACCTGGTGATCAGGAAGCTGAGAGAGAGAACTTCACACACCAGATACAAAATATATATCTCAAAGTCAAGCCCCCAATGTCCTACCTCTTCCAGTCACACCCTACCAAACTTTAGTTACTACTCAGTTATTCCCAGTCAGTGGATTGTATCACTGATTGGGTTAAGGTTCTCACAACCCAATCATTTCTTCTTTGCACCTTCTTGCATTGTCTCACATGTGAGCTTTTGGAGGATACCACATCTAAAGTTTAACAGTTATTTACAAAAAAACAAATCCATCTGTCTTCTGCATAATGCAAATAGATTGAATGGGAATATGGTGAGAATCACTGCCCCTGCATCCTTCAAACCCTTATTGGTAACACTAATTTCTCGAAGCCTTCCAAGAATGTATTAGTGCATTTGGTTTACTATTTTCCTAGGTAGAGGGAGTTTTAATAGTTCTCATTTTGCCTTTCTCACCATACCATAAGTGTTCTCATTCCACAGGTCAGGAAACTAAAAGGGGATTTGGCCTGCTTCTAAGTGTATCTATTGCAATTATTAATTCTGGAGCTGGGACAAGAGCAACAGGATGGGTTTGGTGACCCAATCTGAGATGGTCCTGAGCTAAAAACTTGATTTACCTCCATAAGCTCTTATTCTGAATGGAGGGCAATAATGCTGTTTTACGTTATCAGGAATAAATGCTTTAAGTTCTACAACACAGTGATTGATTATAGTTAGTTTATAATAACTTATTATATGTTTTATGTATAACTCAGTGGAGGCTAAAGTCTACAAACACAAAGAAAGTGGAAACGGATGAATGATTTTTTCTGCAGCTGTTGTATAGAATTTTCTATAAATATTATTTGATCACATTGATTTTAAGTTCTGTTCTGGTCATTAATGTTCTTTGTGCCTTTATTAGAAACATACCTTTTGGGGACTATTTTAGTTAACTTTTTGGTTGCCGTGACCAAAAAACTTGACGAGGAAAATTTTTGAGGAGAAAAAGTTTATTTTGGGTTCATGGTTTCAGAGGTTTCAGTCCATACATGGACAGCTCCATTGCTAAGGCCCAAAATGAGGTAGGACATTATGGCAGAAAAGTATGGTGGAAGAAAGTATGTAAGGACATGGCCCCCAAGAAACATAGAGAGGAAGAGAGAGACATCCCTTCACCACAGACAAGTGGCACGTCCCCAATTACCCACATTCTCCAGCCACACCCTACCTGCTCATAGTTACTACCCAGTTAATCTCCAGCAGGGGAATTAATGCCCTGCTTAGGTAGAGTCTCATAACCCAATGTTTTACCTCTAAACTTTGTTGCATTGTCTTAAACATGAGCTTTTGGGAGACACTTCACATCCAAGACATAACAGGGACTTTTACATATTATAAGAAAATGGACCTCTCTATCATTATGTAATGCTCTTCTTCCCTGATGGTATTCTATGTTTTAAAATTGTCTTTGCCTGCAATTCAAATTGTTACTGGATTTTAAAATTTTCGCATTGGATAACTTTCTGCACTATCTTGCTTTTAATCTCTATGGGGTTTGTATAGTGAAGATTTATACAAGACAGTATACAGTTGAGTTTATATTCATCTACTCTGAAAATATCTTTTTATTTGAACATTTAGAGATATTCCACACTTAGAGTTATTATAATATAGTTTGATGAATAACCATAATGTTTATGACTTTTTACTTTTTTGAATCTATTGTTTGTTTTTACTCATTTCATATATTATTTGGTTTAATTGAGCATTCCATATGACCCATTTTATCTCATCTCTTAATTTATCAATTAAACAACTTATAAGAAATTTTTAGTGGCTTCATTGGGTTATAATATATTTTATAATTAACTTATATCCATTTACAAAAATCTCTATACCACTTTACCTGCCACAGAGGAAGCATATAGCAATATAATCCTAGTTCATTTTTCCTATTCTTTATGTCACTGTTCCTACTTATTTCATTTGTTCTGTATTTATAATCATTTGCATGATGACTCAATGCTTTAAGCAAAGATTACTTTTTATATAATGTAAGTATCAGAAGGACAGGAGATTTTACTTTATCTTCATTTATTCTTTCTATAATACCTCCCTTTCTTCAGGTACATGCTAATTTCTTACATTATGGCTACATGAAGGAATTTTAACATTTCTTGCAAGGTAGTTCTGCTAGTAATACATTTCTTCCACTTTTAATTATATCAGAAAGTTTTTATTATTTCCTAAATCTTGAAGGATAACTTCACTAGAAATTGAATACTAGATTGTTGAATGTTTCCTTTCAGTACTCTAAATACTTTATTTCACTTTTCTCTTATGTGGATGGTTTGGATGGTTTCTTTCTTTCTGTTTTTTTTTTGTTTTTTGTTTTTTTTTTTTTTAATATGGATGGTTTCTGATGAGGATTCTACAGTAATTTTTATATTTTTTCCTCAGTAGGGAAGCCTCCTGCCACCTTCTTCCAAGATTTTTTTCTTTGTATTGGTTTAATGAAGCTCGAATATCTTATTTTTTCTTTTTTGAAATTTGTTTATTGTTTTCTGAACTTCCTGCATCATGGTTTGGTATCTGTCATTAATTTTAGAAAGTTCTTGATCATCATTACTTGAAATATTTCTTATCCTTTCCATATTCCAATAGTGATATAACAATTTTTGATATTTCTTTGGTAGTAACATTCATACACAAAAAATTGATTTCATCCTATGGTGCAACCCAAGAATTTCTCTTGGCCTACTAGTCCACACTTAACCTACAGGAATTTATGAAACTATCCACTAAATGTTCCTACTAGTTTTTGACTCCAACAGATTTTGCTGCATGTAAGATCTTGATTAAGACTATGCTCTCTAGATTTTGATATGGTAACTTTCTTTGTGACCTAAATTCTTTGATTTATCAAAACAAGTAATTGTTTTCTAGTATATTCAATTCTTTCTCCTTGTAATGATGGAAGTATTGACTCCCAAGTACTTTACAACTTATAGAAACAGGCAGTTCTTAAGAATAGAGTTTGGTCTCCATTAGAAAATCTAAAGGGAAATGTTGAGAAGAGAATTATGGATAAAGAAAGGGCCCAGTCACTGGTTAATTGTGAATCAAAATAGCAGGTACAGGCTTCTTTACCTGCTTCAATTTCCAAATGTACCACAGGAAAAAGATTATCATTGGGAATTGTGTATTTTCTGTTGGGAAAGTTGGAAATAAATTGACTGAGTGAGTTCAACTCAGTTGACTGAATCACACGTTTTGGGATTGATGTTATACTGTAGGAAGCAGAGCTGAGATATGCATCTAGCCTTTAAGTGTATTCTCATTGCATTATAGCATGGTTTTCATAAGTGTGGGACTCAAATAGCACCATGAAAATAATCTAGCAGCTTGTTAGAAATGCACATTTTGGAACTAATCCCATTCATACTGAATCAGATATTCTGGGAGACAGGCCCAGCAATCTGTTTATTAAAAAGTCCTCCAGGCCATTCTATAGTAGGGTAAAGATTGAGAACCAAGTCACTATGCCATTATTATAGAAAGATTTCAATTGTAGTATCCTCTTGGAAGGTCAAATGCACCACACACTAGTAAATGCTTCTCCTCATCCCTCACCAGTGTACAGGACCACAGTGGAAGCAATCTTCACTCTGCCATAGGTCAAAATATATGATCCATTATTATGACAATATTAATCCACTAGAAAGACACTTACTAAATATTGACCCATTAAGATATCTGTTGGAAATCTGGTTTAGGACTCATTTGTATGAAGAAGGTAAGTCTGCATCTGTGGAAGATGGTGACTTCAAATATAGTACAGACAGTGTAATAGTCTGTCTTTGAGAAAGGAGAATGAAACTGAAGGCAGATATACTTCAAGGAGAAATTGAAACAAATAAATGTCTTCCTGGCTTCCTGCCTATGTTCTGACAGTGGTTCTGTTCTACTGCAGACATAAAACTCAATTCCTAATATTGTGTGCTTTGTAAGACTTACACATCCTTATAATTAGATACTATATTTGCTTCTAAGCTATCAATAAAGGGTATTCTGTTTTGGAAAACAAAACATATCATAACCATCACAACAGGTAAAAGATTTTCTCATCATCATTAGGAAGCATTTTCCTCGTGTATAATGCTTTCTCAGAGTTATTTACCAAATTATAAGATATTTTAGCTAGTTTCAAATGAAGAGCTAGTTTCAAATGAAGAGCTCAGAAAAAAATTGAAGAGGAAGAGGGTATACGTTACTATGTATCTGTTCCAGTGAAAGGGCACATTGTAGAAAAGGCTACATCTTTGTACATAGTCTATCAGATGGTTTTCCCAAGTCATAGGACCAGTCACTATAGTGGCATGTGTAAAATTATGCATAAACCTACTTGAGATTCTCTGCACACACTCACATGCCCACACATTCATATACACTTGCTCGTTTTGTCTTCTACTGATCCCAATACAAGTTGGCTTTATGTATAAGACCTGCAATTGCTGAAATATCTGACTTTATCCCAGATGTCTGTCTATTTTTCAATCCAGAGAGCTTAGATGAAGATTTAAATACATAGATAGGTAGATGGATATATAGAGATAAAAGGTAGGTAGAGATAGATGGATAGATAGATAGATAGCTATCAAAATTTAACTAAAATTTAATACAGGAAGTTTAAATGATTATCTTGCTATTTATGAGAAAGCTAAGTAGAGCCATTCATTTATTTTGCCTCTCCTTTAACATCTTTTCTATAAGTTACTCTCAGTGAAGCCCAAGAAAAGAAAGACATTGATATTTATTGAAGTAAACCAAAATTGGTATTTATTGATTTAAATTGATATTTATTATACTAAACCAAAATTCCTCAAGTCTGTTTCATGGAACAACAATTTGGAATGCTTAGTTTCCATCAGGAAAGAGCAGACAAATAAGTAAATGCTAAGGTACAATTTAGCTTGTGATGGTATGATTGCATTTTCTTAATAAATAACTTAGCTAATTGTAAAAAGAAATTGAAAGAGCTTTTTCAATTAAATCTGTGAATTTTAGCTTCATATATTTGGAAGCTCTTATTCTAGATGGATGAATATGTAGATAGATAGATAGATAGATAGATAGATAGATAGATAGATAGATAGATATTCATATCTTCCTTCATCTATGCCTGTTTTGTTTCATGTGACTATGGGCACTACTGGTATTTTTGTTTCATATTTACATGAAATATCTTTATCCATCCTTTTAATTTCAGTTCACCTGCATCCATGGATTTAAACTTAGTTTTTTATAGATAGCATATAATTGGATCTTAGTTTTTGTTTTCTTTGCTTATTTTTTAATTCATTCAACAACTTTATACTTTTAACTTAGGGATTTTAAATCCATTTATATTTATAGTAATCCCTGATAAGAAAGAACTATTATCCTTTATTATTTCTTTTATGAATTATAGGTTTCTCATCTATATTTTTCTCTTATGTCCTTTGTGTTCAGCTGATTATTTCACAATGACATGTTTTGATTCCCTCATTTCCTTTTGAAAATATTTCATAGATTTTTTTTTTTTTTTTGGTGATTACCACTGAAATTACATAAAACATTTCAAAATTAGATTACTTTAAATCAATAACAACTTCAATCACATATAAAAATTTTAGTCCTTTATATATCTACCCCTTTCACATTTATGTTATTGATCATACAAATTATATTTTTTATTTCTTTTTATCTTATGTGTTAGCATACATTTATAGTTATCTTTTAGACTTTTTATAAAGCATACCTGATTTAAAAGCAGTTTACATAAAATTACAAAATTCTATATTGTCTACACATCTGACATTACCTAGGAATTTCATATTTTCATATGACCTTTTACTGCTGTTTAGCATCTTTTGGTCTCAAGTGGAAGAATCCTCTTCAACATTTTTTGTAGAGAATGTCTACTGGTGATAAATCCTTTCTCTGGCAATTCATGTCTCAATTATCTTAGACTGGGTTTCTGGAGAGTTAATTTGTTCTCTGATTGCGCCATGTTTCTCTCTCTTGATATACCCCTTATCTTTTGTTGGAAAAAAAAAAAAAAAAAAAAAAGCACTCCTCTCAGCCATTATTGTCTAGTTTCATATAGGCAGGATCTTCACTATCAACCCAAGTAGATTCGGGAAGCATTTTCTGGGCTTCTGTACACAATCTCCCAGTTAAGATTCAAACAAGACAAAACAGTCGCCAGGGACACCTACAAAAGTCTCGAGGTTAAACATATATTCCTCTTGGAGAAGTTGAAAGTTTTATCCCAATCAGACAATGCTATATGGAGGAGAAGGGGCTTTAAAAATTAAATGCATTGAATCTTCCTTCCAGCACTGATGTGACTTTTCTTGGATTGCCTGCAATGTGGGAACTTTTTTGTTGATTTCTTAGTTTCCCACAAAGATAACTGACACATGTGTCATTGTTAAATCATTTTTCCACAAAGAAATGGGCATTTGTGTCTTCCTATTTTGCCAGCTTGCTGATGTCATTCTGCCTTGGAGTATTTTTCTTTTAGTCCAGTGTAAAAAAGGTGGTTTTATGTGCAGAAATATAAATCCCATAACATTTTCTCCTACTATATTATCTCAACAAAAAAAGGAACTTATATTAACAGTAGCAGGTTATTCTCAACAACAGAAAATGAAAGAATATTTTTGATAGAAACAGTCTCATCTGGGGTAAAATAAGTGCTATGATTCAACCTTTGATCTTAGACTGCACTCATTATTTATAAGAGAATTTCGATTTTACTAAAACCATATTGATTTGTAATGCCAAAGGAATCCATTTGATCTGGAAAGACAGCAGCTCTTAGTGACAGCAGAGGATAAAAATTCCTAGAGGACTGGTAACTGATACTATGAATTTTACAATTTGAGTATATTTTGTACAGGTTGCTGTGGCCTTAGCAACATTGAAATAGGAGTTGCACACAGTTTAATACATATTTATAAATCTAGTCTCTGCAATTAGAGAAGTCCAAGTGGAAATATTGCCACTTCACTACAAATTTTGGTCATCTTTGCATGTTATTTAATTTCTCTGAATCTCCATTTTCTGATATCTAAAGTATTGTAAGGATAATATCTAATAAATAGGCTTATTCTGAAGATTAAATAGAACTCATAGTAAAAGTAGTAGCAGCAGCAATAATAATAGTAATACCAGTAGTAGTTGCCAATATATATTGACAGCTTACCATGTGTTTGGCAAAGTGTTAAGAGATTTACATGTATTAACTCATAGCACATTTTCTGGGACATAATATTAGCACTCAATAATGTTAACTCATTGCCAGTATTATTGGACTATTCATGAAAAGCACCAAATTGAGTTTGATTACAAAATTACATGACAGGTCACTACAAAATGCCTAGGAATATTGAATTTTGAAGGAAGCAATAGAAAATTATAATTTTAGAGGACAAATCATACCATTTATAAATAAAAAACAGATGGGTGTATTTTATATTTGGACTTCAGAATTGATTTTAAGAATTTGAGATGAGCAAAATAAAATTTTCATATCCATTTTTGTCTTCTCCAAGTTTTTTAGTAAGTACTTCCATTCTATTACTGGTATTGTTACTTCTCTGTTGGCAAGCTTTTTCTGACCACTCCAGATTTTCTACTTTATAGATATTTCCATAACTCCATTCTTATTCCTTCATCCAAACATAATTAGAAATGTCAGGGCCTACTATAGTAGAGTTCTTATCTCTTTCAGCAATAAATAAACCTACTGAAAATGTTTTACTTACCTACAAAGTTATATATTGCTAATTTTCATGAAGGACTCAATTTACATTAACACAAATAAGTAAATACATGTATGTCTATTTATCCACCTGTTTAGTAAATTAATATGTCTACCTATGAATGAAGTGTTTTAACAATAATCCTTAATTTATATACTTATGTCTCTCATGCTGTGATGAACTGACCAAAATTCATTTTAGTCCAGAAGGCCTCTTAGAGGCCCTTAGAATTTACAACAAGGGCTTTTTCTGCACTGCTGATAGAATGATACCATCTATGAAGGCACCTTCATTTAGGAACATAGAGCCATTAGGGTTATGAGTCAATATTTTCTATGATTTCCAGGTCCTAATGCATGATTTTCTTCCAGAAAGGCTTATGGCTTTGTGAAAATACAAATATTTAGATCAATCCTCAGATTATGATTTAACACTTCAGTTTGGAGAAGATACCTATGATTTCTGTGGAAAAAAAAAAAAGTTGTGGCTCAGTGATAGAGTGCTTGCCTAACAAGTGTGAGGCACGGAGTTCAATCCTCAGCACCACATAAAACTAAATAAGTAAAATAAAGGTGTGTCCATTTACAACTAAAAAAATAAAAAATAAAAAACTGAAGAGTTGATTTAGATGACAAATAAGGTTGAACAATGTTGACACAGGATTTAAGTGCAGAGAGTAATTCTTGCTTTCATCAGAGTTCCCAACATTAACATCATTGCAGTGTCTTTGAAACACTAAAATGTATGTCAGAACAGTTTCGTACTATCTCAGGGAGAAAATATCAACTTTAATAAGTCTTTCTCTTTTAAGTTTCTCCACATCAGTGCTTCTCAGATTTTAATGTTCCTGGGAGTCACCTTGGAATTCTGTGAAAATTCAGATTCTTATTGCCTAGGTCAGGTATGAGATCTGATTTTGCCTCTTTCACCAGTTCCTCAGGGAGCAGCCACCAGACTTCATACCATATCTTGAATTTTCTAAGAAATCATGTAGACTCATGTAAACTTTATAATGTCAACTTGAAAGCATTCAGTAAAAACAAAAGTCAGCTAAAATTCTCCTAAATACTAAACAATTATTCTCATGTAAATCAAGCATTTTATTTAGGTAACTCAACATTCTTTAAATTATTAAGTAACTTAGGATGTCAGAATATATGCTTTTTCATCCATTTTTTTCCAAAATGATTGAACTCACTTCTTTTTTAAGACTGAGTGATATTCCACTGTGTATATTGCACACATTGTACATTTATCTGTCAATGGACATCTGTTGGGGTCTTAAGCCCCCTTGCTCTTCTCGACCAGCGACAAGGGAAGGGAACACTCCCCAACAAGAACAGACTGGGATAGGTAAGGCCGACTTACCACCCGCTCCCAGCCCTCCGTGTGGAGGACAATCAGACACATCAGGGAGACCCGTCACAGCAGGAACTCGTTTATTGAGGAAATCACACAGCTTTTATGTAGGGTGGGGGCTAGGCGGGAACCAATCAGCTTACAGGTCAGCAAGGCATGGGGTGTTCACGTAGGCAAGAGTCTGGTGAGACTATATGGCAAGCACGAGCTGATTATGTTTGCGAAACTATTGTTAACCAATCCCTGACAGTGGTCCGATTCATTGTCATTAACTATTGAAACCGCCTTTGAGGCCTTGATCTTGCTCACTTGCCAGGGAGTAAGGAGTCAGCCTGAGTTAGTTAACGTGTCATTAGTCCCAACAGACATCTGTGTTACTTCCTTGTCTTGACTATTGTGAATAATACTGTGATAAATATGGGCCTGTAGGTGTCCTTTTGAGATCCTGATTTCCTGAGATCCTTGTATATATAACCAGAAGTGGGATAATTGAATCATGTGGCAGTTCAATTTTTAATTTTGTAAAGATAATTTCATACCATTTTCTGTACCAGTTGCACTATTTTACATTCCTAAGCAACAGTGTACAAGAGTTTTAATTTCTCTACATCTTCACCAACATTGCTAGTTTCTTTTGTTTGTGGTTCATTTGTTGTGTCTCTGGGCTTTCAACCCAGAGTCTCCTACGTAAGAGCTCTATAACTAAATCACATCTCCAGCTTCACTTGCACTGCTGGTTTTTGTTGTTGTCTTGTTTCTTTCATTTTTATTTTTTTATAATAGCCATCCTAATTGCTGTGAAATAGATGAGGACATTAAATTAAGCAAAAGAAGCATGTGACAGAACAAATATTACATAATTCCACCTAGAAGAGATACTTAAATTAATCAAGTTCTTAGAAGCAGAAAATAGAACTGTGGTTACTATGGTCTGTGCAGAAGAGGAAATGGAGAGTCATTCAATTAGTTTAAGTTACAGTTATGCAGCATGAATTAATTCTATCTCCTATACCTCATAGTGCCTATAGTCAATAATGCCGTATTATATTATCTACTTTAAATCTTAAGAGGGTAGAACGCATGTTAAGTATTCCTGCCACACAAAAAAGGGAGATGATTGACATGTCTATTACCTTGAATGTGGTAATCATTTCATGGGTGTTTGCCTGTATCCAAACTCAAAAAATTGTATGTATTAAATAGATGCAATTTTTTTTGTGTGTGTAGCAACTGTATTTCAATAAAGCTATTAAAATATATATTCTTATTGTAGACATACATGAAGTCTCTCAAATAAGCATGGTACACCTCAAAATTTCTTCTGAGTTTAATTGTCTTTTATAGTAAATATTATGTTATAATGAAATTTTGTGTTATGTTGGAAAGGGAACAATATTTAACTGGTCCATTGCCAGGTGTATTTTTAAATATTTTCAATGATTATATCACTAAAAGAGTATCTGATGAGAGAAATCAGATTCCTTTACTTCATGAGTTTTGTTTTGAAGTGTTTCAAATCAACATGATCACCATAATTGGATTATGTAGCTAAACAAACTTTTATTATACCTACATATAAAATTAAATACTTCAATAAAATATTTGGAATAACAAGGTATCTGAGTAGCAACAAGGCATGCGAGATACCTCAAAAATTATATAAAAAGTCTTTCATTTATTTAAAATATACCTGGGAAAAAAATGAAACAAAAACTTTTTTCTTTCTTTCTTTATTTAACAGAGTGCGAACCCACTCCCCTACTACCACAAATTCTACAGTTGAAGTTCCCACATTTGGGGAAATCACAGGGGTCAGCACATCCAGAGTGCAATTGGATAAGCCTTGCCTTCGGAAAACCACCTTCATGATCATGGTATCTCCACTGCCAGGTAAGTGTAACAAAAACTTTTAACAGCTTAGGTACATAAGAAACTTTGTTCTGAATGTGTTTTATACTTCTCTATTATCTACATTTTAATCCATTGACAATCACAGCGAGATAATCTTTTAAATCACTCATTATACATGATATTCTATTATCTTACATCCATTATAACTTGTTAGAAACTTTTAATAATGCATGACTCCAGAAGGCAATTCTCTATAATAGATACAGATACTTAAATATTACTCCATCTATATTTTATTATTTTATGAAGCACACTGGTAACTGAGCCAGTAATTTTGTCAGAAATGAAGGGACACTAAGCAGTTTCAAAATGATTCAAAATATTAAATATGACAGCATAAAATTGCCAATCAATTTCATTTCCCTTTTTAACTTTTATTTTCCCAGTATAAAAAGAGAAGTGTTTTTGACGGATTCATATGAACTTGAGAATCTAATAAAAAGGTAAAATAATTTAGATGTGATTAATATCCAATACTCATCATATTATCTCAATCAGAAAGCTATAATTTAGTGATTTTTGTATTAGGAACATTCACTTTTGGCAGAATTTCTTCCATTATCTTCTCTGATAGCCATAGAAAAAAAATTATTTACATACTTGTTGAATTACTGCAATTAGATAAATAAATCCCAATTATTTGAATCTCTCAGTTGAAAGAGAGGAAGAGGTTCAAATTTAATTTAGTCTATGATACAAATTCATTCCCTAGTAGAGGTATTTGTGGAAATATCTACCAAAAGTAATAACATGAACTGCACTTTTTCCATAACATTTTAACTCATTATGAATTTTTCTTGTCTTCAGAACATAATATCTTGTTTGTCTCCTGTGAAACATTTTTTTTTCTTTTTGAATTTTAAGTTTTCATGGGTTATATTATGTAGACTACTTTAGGTTACCTTTGTAATATAGCATTCATACAGGAATATAGTGAAGTTTTGTTCCTTGGAAATTTAAAAGAAATCTTACATTGAGAAAAATAATTCCTAACACAAAATACAAATAGTATAATCTATTTTGACACCAATAGCTGGTTATAACAACATTTGTATGATATAGCTTGTATGTTTAGTGTGAAACAGATGCTCTATGCTAGCCCAGGCATATAAAATTTATAATGCTTAGTGAAGTAATTTATCATATTTTATTCTGTTTATATAAAATTTGAAGTATAATCTGATGTCCTCTGGTACAAAACATAATTATTTATTTTAAGCAATGATTACTTTAATCTGGACTTCCATTTGATTCTACACATGCAACTGAAGAGTTGTGTACAATTTATTTTTCCATGAGTTGGATACAAATGTTTTAAGAACTTCTATAAAACTATAGTACACTTCTCAAAGAATGAGAAAAGTCAGTATGGGATTATTCATACATCTTTTGGATTTCTTGGTTTTGTAATTTAATTCCATTATGCAATTGTCAACAAAAATAATAATAGTAAAAGTATAAAATTACATTGTACTATTTACATTTCAAGCCATTACATTACAGTGCTTGCTCAGTCTTAAAATAAATATTGTAGCAGACTTGGTTCAGTTTAGGTTTTCAGAGCTGTTTCTCTTTTTTGTTAGCAAAAGAGAAATAATCCAGCTTATGAATATTACTAAATTCATACACCAAGAAGTGGAGCTAAAAAAGAGTCAATTGGTATGTTTTTCCAATTATTTAAAGCATATAAGCTAAATATATGAGAACTATTGCTCTTTTTCCTTTCTTTGCTTTTCCCTGAGATTCAAGTTGCAGATTTTCCATGTCTAAGCACTACTAGAAAAATGTGTGTAATGTTCAATAAAATTGTACTACATTATTGACTGTGAACAGCATTCAATAAATGGTTTTAATATTAAGCATGTTTAGCAAATATGCATAAAATTATATTAAATCTGAATTATTCACAGAGGACTAGTTTTCTAAATTTGAGTAAGATACATTAAGGTACCAATTTTGGAAGCTACCTTCAATTTCTCTTTCCCTTGCTACACAATTGGCTAATTCAGCAGCAATAAGGAGATTGTGTTCATTGTTTTATTAATTCTGGGAAAGTGAGCAGCAAAAATATTCATTAAGAATATAAATTAGAAAATATTACACACATACACACCTACATATTAGTGATAGCCCTGTGAAGTATTAGTATATAAAAATCCTATTAATTAGCAATGGCTTATTATCCACCAATAGTTGTTTTTATAAATTAAGACAATTTTAAAATTATTAAATTGACTTACTCCACATATTTAAACAATAAGACTGCATGTACTTACTATATATCCAGCATGATATTAACATGTGTTTGGAACATATGATCTCTTATTTATTAAACTTAAAATGATCAACCAAATATAATTAAACTATTTACAAGCCTATTTTTATGTAAAATAATGTAAATAAATTCCTATTTTGCAGTATGAATAGTATCTGGAAGTTTCTAAAGTAATTATTACCTGAATGCATTTTCCTCTCTAATCATGTTGTACCTCTTTTAAAAATTTGATTATTGTGGATTACACTTAGTTGATATTCTCTCAATAATATTTAGAAAAGTAATTTAAAAGTCCTCTCAAAATTATACTATGTGAAGGAAAATTCTGTTACAAAATTTTATTATTAAAATATGTCTCATTTGAACTTTTTAATTTTTCCTTGAAATGGCTACACTTCTGAGCAGTAATTTGTTTTTGTTTTAAGTCATAATGAACTCAGTAATAGTCACGTTGGGCTATTTTATTGGTTTCTAGAAAAGAGCATTAAATTTTTAGCAAAATTCTTGTCTGATTTCATCATATGATTGATTTATTTAATTACTCTCTCCTATTACCTTCCCTCAGAAATGTTTCAGGTGTCATACCAGATTTCAAAAATTAGATCAAGATAAAATAAATGACTACAGCAAAGAAAGGAAAGAAATGAAGACAAAGTAAAGATGATGTTAGATTTCTAGAGAAGCAAACTCTGTTACTCCACTTACTACAGGTGTACATTTAAAACCACGTTATTGCTTAGTCATGAACCTAAAAACTTAAAACAAAAAATAACTTAGACAATAAAGGAAAAATTATCAATGCTGTTGTGAACAATATCTTTATTGGAAAAGTAGTGACACTCTTCTTACTACTATTTCTTAGATGGTTTCTCCACATCTCATGAAAGCATAATTTGATCAAAGGATATCTATACTACAGGAACAATATGATACACCAGTATCAAAGTCTGGGAAATCCTAGAGGTAGATTTTATAGAAATCAGAGGAGCACATGAATTTTTATATCCTTCAGGCAATCCTCCACAAATATTGTTCCTTTGAACTGAGCTTTTGATAAACATTGAATGGTTGTAAGCTTGAAATTATCCCCCCTGGCTAATGCCTGGAGTGCAGTTCCTCTCTACTGTTTGTTGGTTGAAATCTGCTCATGTTCCTGACCAGATATGCTGGTTCTATAAAGTAAAATACTCTTTTATGAAAACTGAGGAAGTTACCAAGTGTATAGGAGGGAAAGCCATGTATATCTTCCACATTATCTCTGTTCAGAATTAAGTCAGGGAGAGTTTGCAAACACACACACACACACACACATTCACACATACACTACTTTTATTTAAAAAAATAACTCTTATCAGTAGACAAGGATCAATATAATTTAACTATATATAACATGAACAAAATAATTGTACTATAACTTTTATTAAAGCAGTGGGGGAAAAAAAAGTCCTAAAAGTCCTAAAGTAAAATCTCAACAAAATTCTAGCATATGTAATTTGGAAAGAAGCACACTAGTTGATAAATAAATATGGAAATAGCTATCATAAAAAATCAATGCAGAAAAGGACAAGAAAGGGCTATGGCTGGTGCTACCTAATAGTTACAGAAAGTACAGTTTTGGGATCCACATTGCCCATGTTCAAACCCAAATGTATGAACTGTGTAAAATTCCCTTAATCTTATTAAAATGCAATTCCTTCATCCTCATCCATATATAAAAATGATAATTTTGTTAGGTTTAACTAAAATAGTTTCTGAAAAGTATTTAACATGTTTTCTGGAAGAATTTCTGCACATTTGTTGTGTTTAAAATCATGATGCACTTAAGGTAGGTGTGAAAGAATAAGGGAATTATAAAATATCAAAGGTTAACAATTACATCAAACCAAAATTAATGAAATGATCACTAAATTAATTAGATGACTATCCTGGTAAAAACATCCAAACAACTATTATGGAAATTTTATTCCCTAATAAAAAACTTCTTGATTCTAAAATTTGGAAGGCTTCTTAGTTCTTTTTTTTTTTTTTTTTTTTTTTTTTTTTATTGTAAACAAATGGGATACATGTTGTTTCTGTGTTTGTACATGGCGTAAAGGCATACCATTTGTGTAATCATAAATTTACATAGAGTAATGTTGTTTGATTCATTCTGTTATTTTTCCCTTCCCCCCTCCCCTCCCACCCCACTTTACCCTCTATACAGTCCTTCCTTCCTCCATACTTGCCCCCCTCCCTAACCCTAACTCTAACCCTAACACTAACCCTTCCCTCCCCCCCATTATGTGTCATCCTCCACTTATTAGCGATATCATTCGTCCTTTGGCTTTTTGAGATTGGCTTATCTCACTTAGCATGATATTCTCCAATTTCATCCATTTGCCTGCAAATGCCATAATTTTATCATTCTTTATGGCTGAGTAATATTCCATTGTATATATATACCACAGTTTCTTTATCCATTCATCAATTGAAGGGCATCTAGGTTGGTTCCACAGTCTGGCTATTGTGAATTGAGCAGCTATGAACATTGATGTGGCTGTATCTCTGTAGTATGCTGATTTTAAGTCCTTTGGGTATAGGCCAAGGAGTGGGATAGCTGGGTCAAATGGAGGGTCCATTCCAAGTTTTCTAAGGAATCTCCACACTGCTTTCCAGAGTGGCTGCGCTAATTTTCAGCCCCACCAGCAATGTATGAGTGTACCTTTCTCCCCACATCCTCGCCAACACCTGTTGTTGCTCGTATTCTTGATAATCGCCATTCTAATTGGGGTGAGATGGAATCTTAGGGTGGTTTTGATTTGCATTTCTCTTATTACTAGAGATGTTGAGCATTTTTCCATATGTTTGTTGATTGCTTGTAGATCTTCTTCTGTGAAGTGTCTATTCATTTCCTTAGCCCATTTGTCCACTGGATTATTTGAATTCTTGGAGTAGAGTTTTTTGAGTTCTTTATAGATTCTGGAGATTAGCATTCTATCTGAAGTATGATTGGCAAAGATATTCTCCCACTCTGTAGGCTCTTTCTTCACATTGCTGATAGTTTCCTTTGCTGAGAGAAAGCTTTTTAGTTTGAATCTATCCCAGTGGTTGATTCTAGATTTTATTTCTTGTGCTATGGGAGTCCTGTTAAGGAAGTCTGGTCCTAGAACAACAAGGTGAAGATTTGGACCTACTTTTTCTTCTATAAGATGCAGGGTCTCTGGTCTGATTCCGAGGTCCTTAATCCATTTTGAGTTTAGTTTCGTGCATGGTGAGAGACATGGGTTTAGTTTCATTCTGTTGCATATGGATTTCCAATTCTCCCAGCACCATTTGTTGAAGAGGCTATCTTTTCTCCATTGCATATTTTTGGCCCCTTTGTCTAGTATGAGAAAATTGTATTTATTTGGGTTTGTGTCCGTGTCCTCTATTCTGTACCATTGATCTACCTTTCTATTTTGATACCAATACCATGCCGTTTTTGTTACTATTGCTTTTTAGTAGAGTTGAAGATCTGGTATTGCAATACCCCCTGTGTCACTCTTCCTGCTAAGGATTGCTTTAGCTATTCTGGGTTTCTTATTCTTCCAGATGAATTTCATAATTGCTTGCTCTATTTCTGTAAGGTACGTCATTGGGATTTTAATTGGAATTGCATTGAATTTGTATAGCACTTTAGGTAGTATGGCCATTTTGACAATATTAATTCTTCCTATCCAAGAACATGGAAGATCTTTCCATCTTCTAAGGTGTTCTTTAATTTCTTTCTTTAGTGTTGTATAGTTCTCATTGTAGAGGTCTTTCACCTCTTTTGTGAGATTGATTCCCAAGTATTTTATTTTTTTCGAGGCTATTTTGAATGGGGTAGTTTTCCTAATTTCTCTTTCTGAAGATTCATCACTTATGTATAAAAATGCGTTAGATTTATGGGCATTGATCTTGTAACCTGCTACTTTACTGAATTCACTTATGAGTTCTAAAAGTTTTCTGGTGGAATTTCCAGGTTCCTCTAAATATATAATCATGTCATCAGCGAACAGGGATAGTTTGAGTTCTTCTTTCCCAATTCGTATCCCTTTAATTTCTTTGGTTTGTCTAATTGCTCTGGCCAGAGTCTCAAGAACGATGTTGAATAGAAGTGGTGAAAGAGGGCATCCCTGCCTTGTTCCAGTTTTTAGGGGGAATGCTTTCAGTTTTTCACCATTTAGAATGATATTAGCCATGGGCTTAGCATAAATGGCCTTTACAATGTTAAGGAATGTTCCCACTATCCCTATTTTTTCTAGTGTTTTGAGCATGAAGGGGTGCTGTATTTTATCAAATGCTTTTTCTGCATCTATTGAAATAATCATGTGATTCTTGACTTTAAGTCTATTAATATGGTGAATTACGTTTATTGATTTCCTGATGTTGAACCAACCTTGCATCCCTGGGATAAAACCCACTTGATCATGATGCACTATCTTTTTAATATGTTTTTGTATGCGATTTGCTAAAATTTTATTGAGAATTTTTGCATTGATGTTCATTAAGGATATTGGTCTGAAATTTTCTTTCCTTGATGAGTCTCTGTCTGGTTTAGGTATCAGGGTGATATTGGCTTCATAGAATGAGTTTGGGAGGGTTCCCTCTTCTATTTTATGGAATACTTTGAGAAGTATTGGAATGAGCTCTTCTTTAAAGGTTTTGTAGAACTCGGCTGAGAACCCATCTGGTCCCGGACTTTTCTTTGTTGGTAGGCTTTTGATGACTTCTTCTATTTCAGTACTTGAAATTGGTCTATTTAAATTGTTTATGTCCTCCTCGTTCAGTTTAGGCAATTCATATGTCTCTAGAAACCTGTTGATGTCTTCGAAATTTTCTATTTTGTTGGAGTATAGATTTTCAAAATAGCTTCTAATTATGTTTTGTATTTCAATCCTGTCTGTTGTGATATTTCCTTGTTCATTCCGAATTTTAGTGATTTGGGTTTTCTCTCGTCTTCTCTTTGTTAGTGTGGCTAAAGGTTTATCAATTTTGTTTATTTTTTCGAAGAACCAACTATTTATTTTGTCAATTTTTTGTATTGTTTCTTTTGTTTCAATTTCATTGATTTCAGCTCTGAGTTTAACTATTTCCTGTCTTCTACTACTTTTGGTGCTGTTCTGTTCTTCTTTTTCTAGGGCTTTGAGCTGTAGTGTTAGGTCGTTTATTTGTTGAGTTTTACTTCTTTTATTAAATGCACTCCATGAAATAAATTTCCCTCTAAGTACTGCTTTCATAGTGTCCCAGAGATTTTGATATGATGTTTCTTTGTTCTCATTTACCTCTAAGAATTTTTTAATTTCCTTCCTAATATCTTCTGTTATCCATTCATCATATAATAGCATATTGTTTAATCTCCAGATGTTGCAATAGTTTCTGAGTTTTACTCTTTCATTTATTTCTAACTTCAATCCATTATGATCTGATAGAATACATGCTAGGGTCTCTATCTTCTTGTATTTGCTAACATTAGCTTTGTGGCATAATATATGGTCTATTTTAGAGAAGGATCCATGTGCTGCTGAGAAGAAAGTGTATTCGCTCTTGGTTGGATGGTATATTCTATAAATGTCCGTTAAGTCTAAATTATTGATTGTGTTATTGAGATCTATGGTTTCTTTGTTCAATTTTTGTCTGGAAGATCTGTCCAGTGGTGAGAGAGGCGTGTTAAAATCACCTAGTATTATTGTGTTATGGTCTATTTGGTTTCTGAAATTGAGAAGGATTTGTTTGACATACATGGATGAGCCACTGTTTGGGGCATAGATGTTTATGATTGTTATATCTTGCTGATTTATGCTTCCCTTAAGCAGTATGAAATGGCCTTCTTTATCCCTTCTGACTAACTTTGGCTTGAAGTCCACATTATCGGAAATGAGGATGGATACTCTAGCTTTTTTGCTGAGTCCATGTGCATGGTATGTTTTTCCCCATCCTTTCACCTTTAGTCTATGGGTATCTTTTTCTATGAGGTGAGTCTCTTGCAGGCAACATATTGTTGGATCTTTCTTTTAAATCCAGTCTGCCAGTCTATGTCTTTTGATTGATGAATTCAGGCCATTAACATTCAGGGTTATTATAGAGAAATGATTTGGTTTCCCGGTCATTTGGTTCATTTTTTAAATTTTGTTTATTTATTTGTTTGACACAACTTGTTTCCTCCTTTATTTGACAATTCCTTTAGGATAATTGCTCCCTTTGCTGATTTGCTTCTTTTTTTTCATCTCTTCCTCATGGAATATTTTGCTGAGAATGTTCTGTAGTGCTGGCTTTCTTTTTGTAAATTCTTTTAGCTTTTGTTTATCATGGAAGGATTTTATTTCATCGTCAAATTTGAAGGTAAGTTTTGCTGGGTATAAGATTCTTGGTTGGCATCCATTTTCTTTCAGGGCTTGAAAAATGTTGTTCCAGGCCCTTCTAGCTTTTAGGGTCTGGATTGAAAAATCTGCTGATATGCGTATTGGTTTCCCCCTGAATGTAATTTGGTTCTTTTCTCTCACAGCCTTTAAAATTCTGTCTTTATTTTGTATGTTAGGTATTTTCATTATAATGTGCCTTGGTGTGGGTCTGTTGTAATTTTGTGTATTTGGAGTTCTATAAGCCTCTTGAACTTGATTTTCCATTTCATTCTTCAGATTTGGGAAATTTTCTGATATTATTTCATTGAATAAATTGTTCATTCCTTTGGCTTATTTCTCTAGGCCTTCCTCAATCCCAATAATTCTTAAATTTGGCCTTTTCATGATATCCCATAGTTCTTGTAGATTCTGTTCATGATTTCTTACCATATTCTCTGTTCAACTTTGTTTTCAAGGTTAAATATTTTGTCTTCAATGTCTGAGGTTCTGTCTTCCAGGTGTTCTATCCTATTGGATATGCTTTCTATGGATTTCTTAATTTGGTTTATTGTTTCCTTCATGTCAAGGATTTCTGTTTGTTTTTTTTTCAATATCTCTAACTCTTTATTGAAATGATCTTTTGCTTCCTGTATTTGCTCTTTTAACTGTCGACTGGTGCGATCATTCAATGCCTGCATTTGCTCTTTCATCTCATCATTCAGTGCGTGCATTTGCTCTTTCATCTCATCGTTTGCTTCTCTGATCATTTTAATTATGTACATTCTGAACTCCTTTTCTGTCATTTCTTCTGCCATGCTGTCACTGGGTTTTATTGATGTAACATCTGGATTTGTTTGCAGCATTTTCTTTCCTTGTTTTCTCATATTGTTCAAGTATCAGTGGACCGCTGAGATATTGCAGATTTCCTCTATTGACTTACAATATCCCTGAAGGTTTCTATATATATCCCCCCTTAGCCTTCAGTAGGCTGAAGTCTTGGAGGAAGTTGATAATGCGGTGCTCCACAAGGAAGATGCCTCTCTAGGAGTGGTGTCCTTCAGGTGGGGCATAATCCCTGCTAGTGGGGAGAGGTGCCTCCACTTGTTAATCAATGGCCATCCAAAGGGGACCTAGGCTGCAGGCTGAGGCAAGGCCTGTTTGGGCCTGAGTCTCTGGTTTTACCGTCCTTGTGGGGAAACCTCACCTGGCAGGGAAGACTCACCCGGTGGGGAGGTCTCTCTGGTCAGTTCCCTCCAAGTGGTTCCCCTCAATTTACAGCTACCGCCTGGGCTGGGCTGCCTTCCTCTGCAAAGTTCCCAGGGGCCCGGCCCTACCTCCTGGGCCTGGGAGCCTCACCCTTCGCAGATGAATCTCCTTGCCTGCCCCTCCTCAGAGAATCTGCCCGCAGGCCTGGAACCTTCGCTCCGCCCTAAGCCTGTCTCTGTGCGGCTCTTCCACCCAGAAGCCTCCTAGATCCTGGGACCCTGCTCTGCACCTAATCGCCTGGCTATGTGGTCATTCCTCTGAGCAGCCACCTGGGGCCCCCAACAATCGCTCTGAGTCCCAGAGACCCGCCACACGCCTCTTCCTCCAGACAGCCGCCCAGTATTCTGGTGCGGTCACTAGGAGTCCAAGAAACTCACTGAGTGCCTCCTCCTCCCACCAACCACCCGTAGCCCTAGGCAATCAATCACTCCGAGTCGAAGTGACCCTCCCCGTTCCTCCTCCTTCTCCAGATAACCCCCCGGGTGTTCAGGAGCGGTCGCTCTGAGTGGCTCTGAATCCACGTGACCCGCTGCACGGGTCCTCTGGGCAATCGCCCGGAGATCTGGTGCAGCCACTCAAGACCAAGCGACCCACCACGCTCCTCCTCCTGGCAGCCCCCCTGTGTTCAGGAGCTGTCACTTTAAGACCAAACAACTCACCACTCGCCTTCTCCTCTGAGCAGCCGCCTGGAGCACTAATGCAGTCACTGCGAGTCCAAACGACCCCCCGCGCTCCTCCTCCTCCTCCTCCTACTCCTCCGGGCAGGCCCCGGGGTTCAGAAGTGGTCTGAGTCCAAACAGCTCGCCACGCAGCCCCTGCTCCGCCTGTAGCTCTGGTGTAGTCACCCCGAATCCAAGCGGCTGCGCTCCTCTTCCTCCTCCTCGTCCTCAGGGCAGACCCCGGTGTTCAGAAGCAGTCGCCCTGAGTCCAAACAGCTCGCCGCGCAGCTTCTCCTCTGGCAACTGCCTGTAGCTCTGGTGTAGTCACTCCGAATCCAAGTGGCCACGTTCCTCCTCCTCCTCCTCAGGGCAGGCCCCGGTGTCCTGAGTCCACACAGTTCTCCTCGCCACTCCTCCCCTGGGCAGCCGCCGGAGCCCCAGTGGTTGCTCCGAGTCCCAGCGCTAGCATGCTCAAGGCCCTGGGTTTGATCGGCTTCTTTGTTCTTATTACAGGAAAAGCTTCTCTTATCGATCTAAATTAGATGTCTATTAGGTAGTCAAGATGTTCAGTGTACATACACGAATTAGTCATCCTTCTAATTTTGTTAATGATAATTGAAAATAAGTCTCACTTATAAAAAGGAAATCTTACTAAGTCTTCATCAAACATAATAATGGATAACCCATGAAAAATATGCATATGAAGAAAACTCCAAGAATAAAAATAGATTTCAAAAATAATGAAATGAATACCAAATGACAAAAATATGAGAAAATCAAGAGCAAATTACTATATATTAAATTGTAGGAACAAACAGGATAAGAAAATTACTAGAGAATTCTCTTTAAAAATGTTTATAACCAATAAATAGAAGAAAGGTCAGTAGAGTGGAGGAAAGAGAACAGGGAGTGAGGAGGGGAAGGAAAGGGACATACTAGGGACTGAACTGGAACAAATTATATTCATTTCTTGCACAATTATGACAAAATGAACCCTGATATTATGTATATCTATAATGAACTAATAAAATATTTAAATTTTTCATTAAAATGTTTAAATACAATGGTTTTGTTGTCTGTCCTATAGATTAAATTTGATACTATTTCTCAGAACACAGGACAAAAACATGAAGAATTGGAAAATATGAGATAAAATTAGAAATACAAGAACTATTTGAGACATACAATACTGACCTAAAGTGCAATAAATGAGAGAGAAAATGGAAGATGAAATTACCAAGGTAAGAATAAAAATGTTCCCAATAATGAAGAACTTCTGCATCTCCAGAATGAGAAAATCCATTGAAAACAGAACAAAATAAATAATGATAAGAGAGCTAAAATTAATCTTGAAAATTTGGGATGGCAACGAGCAGTTAATATTATAAAATGAGCAATACAAAATAAGTAAAACACAATCTGTACAGAGTAGATTAAAAAGAAATAAGCCATAAATAAGTTCTGAGAGAAAATATTTTATACATTATGAACCAAATTATGGACTAAAGATATAGAAAAATAAGACACTTTCATACGCATAATAAAACAGAAATTTAACATAATAAAATAATTTCTTCGGAAAGATTATGTACCTAAAATATACATATTTGCATGTGTTTATATGCCATATATATGAGGTAGTCTGTTTAGAAAAGTTTAGATAGAGCTCTTTATTTATTTAGTTAGGTACTAATAATTGAACTCAGGGGTCCTTTTACCATGGAGCCTTATACCCAAGTGTTTTTATTTTGAGATAGGGTCTCACTGAGTTAATTATGGTCTCATTAACTTGCTGAGGCTGACCTCAAGTGTATGATTCTCCAGTCTTAGCCTGCTGAGTCCCTGGGATTACAAATGTGCACCATGATGCCAAGCATAGCTGTTTTGATGAAATTACCTGATAAAGTATCTCAATAAAATGGAAGTGAAAACCAAGATGATTCTTGAACTTCAAGAAATAGCTTATGTGACTCAAAGTTTGGGTAAAAATATTTCAAGAGAAATGTCTACCTCTAAATAGGTAATTTGTTGTAGCAGGTCAAAATTGTCATTGATAGTAATTAGAAAAAAAATAGGTATTTAAAATTTCATATTTTAAAGACATTAAGTTATTGTGAAAGTAGCAAGGAAAATGTGAATTAATATTTCAGAAAGAAATAACTACTTATAAGTGAGTTAACAGTTACCCCTTATCCCCTTCCCACCTTTAGGGATCATTATTTGAGTGGAGGATTAGATCAATATGTATTAATGGCCACCTAGAACATGTCTAACAATTCTCAAAATGTTTAAATATTCCCCTTTCTCCAGTGCACAGTTTTCTGACTAAATGGTATGTGTTTGGGGAGAGGACATCTATTTGCTGAAGGAATGGACAAAGCATTTTCAAAAACACTTCCCAGTGTGACAGGGTTATAGTCATTACCACTGAGTATCCAACATCCCTGTCAATTATTGTGCTCCATGGATGAAAACTGGTTGTGGTCCAGTAATTTGACTTTTGTAACTGTCCCTTGGCCTATCAAACATCTTTTTTACTCATTTATTTATTTGCCATGCTGCTATGTTCTGAATATGTCTCCTTAAAATCCATGTGTTCAAACTTAATTGCCAATTCAATAGTATTAACAGGTGGACCATTAGGAGGTGGCTAAGTCATGAGTGCAGAGTCCTTATTCATGAAGTGGTGACCATATTAAAGAGGCAAGGTGAGAGGAAACTACCTACTTCTTCTGCCAGGTAAATACCCAATATCAAGGCACCATCTAGGTAGCGAATGGTGAGCCCTCATCACACTGAATCTGTCGGTGCCTTATCTCAAACTTCATGCATCTAGAATTGTGAGAACTAAATTTCTTCTATTTATAACTTACCCAATCTGTGGTATTATGTTATAGTAGCAGGAATGGAGCAAGACACATACCATTATTGTCCATTTATATTCCCCACCATGTTACCTTAACTGTTCCCATAGTACTCTGCAGGTAAGTACATTCTGGCTGCCATTTGGATGTTATCATTTATCATGGTAATTGCTGTAACACGATTCTGACAGTTACTCTGCTATACAAGTCTCTTTTTTCAAGATTATCTATTTTTAAATTTAGCTTCATTAGAGAATATGTTTCATTTTACATAAAAATAAATGGTCAGCATTTTTATATTTTCATAACAAGTATCACATCATAACAAGTATCTAATTCTATAATCATCTACCATCCCTGGAATCATCCTCAGAGAGAGCAGGGACTACTGACTGTCTTGGTGGTACAGACCTCTCCCCATTGCATTTTGCATTACTCTAGTGAATGAACTGGTTTCTATGTCTTCAGACAGAATACAGTTATCTACACTATTTGGCATGTCCTACTTTCCTGAGCTTTTCAATTCCTTCCACTACTACATGTCCTAGCTGTTCTGAAATTTTGCATCATTAAATAAAGGACATTGCTTTCTCCAAGCTTCTAAAAGTAATTTCTCATAGTGTGCTAGCACAGGATTCCTAGATCCTTGTTTAGAAATCAATCCTATATCATGAGAAATTTCTTCCACATTAATAAACTTACATTTATCATTTGACCCAATACATTTAGACCCAGTCCCTTATATAGACCCCTGGTTACTGCTGCTACCTACTGGTTGCATCATAAAACTCAGCCTGGATAGACTTAACTTTGTTTTTCTTTTTAGTAGATATGGTGTTCCAGATTATATGGCATTTAATCTGGCCTGAGCAGTTATGTGGCTTAACCATGATTCTGTGGCCAGGAAAGAGGTGGCTTATACTTTGAAGAAAGCACATATTGTCTTGCAAGCACACACTTTTACATCATCCTTAAGGTAGGTAGGGAGTACCAGTGAGGGGTTTGAATCCTTTTGTAAGCTCCACATGTACAAGAAATCTGAGCATTCAATGTTTTCATGTCCACATATTCCATTGTCCACATCTCAGGGTTTCATGTTTCCCAATCAGATTTGTGTTAGGTATTTGCTAACACTGAGTTCAAACTCCTTTAGATATCTGTAGTTACACAATTAAATCTTGGGCTTGAACATCAACTTCTGTTTTTTGGACCTCCAGCTGTAGAAAATGATAATCTCTTTATGCTATTAAGAAAAGCCTCCTTATTTTCACTCTTAGCCTTTTATAGTGATTAGTCATTCTTAAAATTTTATTGTCTGTCTCAGGCACTTACCATTTAATCACTTACTTTTTAGAAATAGACTTTTTCATTGAAGTTCCCATAGGCTAGGTTTCTATTGTCCATTGTCCATCTCATTATGTCCTTCCAATTGATATCTCCCATTCTAGTTCTCCATAAATAAAAATTTTAGGAATTAGACTACTGCCATAAGTGAAGGCTTATTATTGCCCCACATACTACTGGTCTGTCCTTATCACTGTTCAACCAGGGAGATACTTGCTCCAGATTCTCACTTTTTCTTACCTCCTCAGACCACTTTCGCTTTCAGCTTTTTTGAGGTGCGGTTCCTGAAAAAGCAGAGACAGACTTTGTTACAAGAGGTTTGGAGGTGGTGGTGGAAATATTCCCAGGGTAATAATCTGTGAGTGAATGAATGTAACAAGACAGTAGGATTGGGCAGAGAAAGAAGTTGCCCTGAGGCAGAGTAGAACAAAGGTATCTTTCAATCCCCCATATTCCTGAATCTGGAGAAACTTTTCAGAAATTCCCCCAATTGCAGCAGTACCTTCACAGCAAATAGACTTTAGATGTAGGACGCTTCCAAATTTAGATATGGGCTACTTCCAAAACTATGGATGTGGTGACAAGATGAATAAAGGAGAAGGATTCTGCAGAGAGTTGTTGGTTGAGTAGGTATGAGGGTCTTAAGGGAGGTTCTACGAGGCCCACTATCACATTAACTACATGTCATTACACATACATATATTAAATGTTTATAAAAGCCAAGAAACTTAGGGACTTAATTGTAAATAACTACCTCTAGAATAGGAAACCTCTAACTGTGGCAATCTGAAATCAATGATATCTTTTGCCTTATTTATTTAATTTTTTTCCACATGAAAATGCATTTGATAAAATAGCCAATATGCACATGATAAAATATCCATAAAATTAAAATAGCTTTTTAGTTGCAACTTGTACAGATTTAAAAAAAAAAATGTTTTCTAAATGAAGTTACCATGAATTTGTCACTAAGATAGATGGATAAAAGCCTGGAAGTTCTTATAAATATTATTAAAGCTAATCTTTGTTTTTATCAAGTTGAGTAAAGCATATAATAGCAAATAAAGGAAAAACAAAAATCAACCTCAATATTTGTAGAAGTTGTCACTAAATATAGAAAAAATTATCTTGAGCAATTGATAATTTTTAGGAAAAATTAAATTCTCTTTGAAGATTTGTCCTTTAAGAAATGTAAATATTTTTCACTGACTCCACAGAAGAAAACAGATTTAGTCTTTGCCATTTTCATTGTCTTTTCTATATATTGTTTTTAAATAAAACAGATGTCATATCTTGGCTTTCAATAGACATTTAGAGAGCAGTAAAGGCAAAGATAGAAGACATACTTGTAGTTAATAAAAATAAGCACAATATTATTATTATCTTATTACAAATTTATTGCATTATTTCTGTTATTACATTATTGTAATTTTATTAAATTTTTAGTATTTTTAATTTGCCCATGCAAAAATAATCCAAATGCCAATTATGAATTTTTACTAACAACAAAGAAAATTTAGATATAACTTCCATTGTGTTACATGACACACTATAGAAGTTGGACAGAAAAGCTGATTGACATAAATGTTATTTAAATTCTTAAATCATTCAAAAATTTTGATATAAAAATGAAATTATTTTCTAATAGTACAAGTTGAAGAAACTAGAGTAGTATAAAAGCTAAGGATGCATCTTATATTAGAATGTACACAATTGGGTTCTCAGGTGATAGATCAAAATTCGGCAACCTAATAATCTATCTTAAAATGATAAGAAATCATGAGAAGAACCCACACACATAGTAAAAATGGTTAAAATGTATTATTAAGAGTGGGACTGCTGGTGGAGAAAGGTAGGCAATGACTATTGATTCATATTGAAAATCCTTATTTGATATTGTTTACAAAGTACATACAGTATTTTCAGTAAGATAAACAAAATGCTCAATTTGTTAATGACTTGGCTCAGAATACTTCAAAAGATTTGCAATACCAGACAAATATTGATGACAAGTTAGAAGCAAAATTAAATGCTTTCAAAACTACAGTTATTAATATTGGAAATGAACTCGCCGCCCTTAAATTGAGACAAAAGCTTTGCTGCCATACTAACTGCTGAAGTTTCCAGAGAGTCCCACCCAGGTTCACCTCTTGACATTTGACTGACAGCAGGAATAAAGGACTCTAGGTCACTTTGGTTCATGCTGATGGGTTCTAATTGGATTATTAACCATAAATTCTTACAGATTTTATGGTTCGCAGGAATTATCCTTATCTCCCAGAGTTTTAGGATCTGGTCTGTGAAAAGGGTCACAAAAGTCTCCCCCTTCAGGGTATCTTGGATATCTCTTATTGAAAGTATCTAGGCTTACCTTTCTCCTGTAGATAATAGGTAGTTTGCTGAGGAATGTGACATATCCTGTCCACCTAGAACAGGCAGGGCTGCAGGTAAGTTGCTTCTTGGAAAAGTCTTCTTGAAAAAGGCTTCTTGGGTCAGCACAGTGGATGGATCCATTTTACTGAATTATTTTCTTAACCTCATGTTCCCACCATTTACGTCTGTCCCTAACAGTAGAAGTAACTGCTATTATTATTTAAAATTTACAGAATATATGTGCTTAACATTTTGCCCTGCCAATCTAGCTTTTTTAGCAGACATATTCCTTTGACAAAGAAATTAAGTCTTGAATTTAGTTGAAAGACTACATTGAAACTGACATTTTTTGGAAGAAGAGTCAATAATTAGTGTTCTTTCACTAAACTACAATAGTCCCCCCTGAAACTCAACTCTATCAAAGAAGAATAAATTTTGGTAGGCATGTTCATTTGAGGTTAACACCCAGAACATTTTATTTTGACTTTTGCTAGCACCAAGACATCCTGGGTGAGAGAATGAGGGCTGTCACACAAAAAGAATCTGGTAAGAAATTACTGGAAAGAGTATAGTGACATGCTCCAATCTGTTTGCCTGAAACTTTATTTCCTCTAAGTTAAAATATCTTGATCATAATTTTATGGTTTTTAAAAATATTTTCTTTTGTGTGAAAATACATATTCCATCTTCACATATTTTTTGCCAGTTGCTTTCCTAGCATTTCCATACATAGTCCTGGAGTAATGTCTTAGTCCATTCAAGGAAGTAAACAATCTAAACTTTCCTGATTACATAGAATTCTTGAAATACCAGTACTGTTTCTTTAATGTTGTTTTGCTAATTACATAAATCTACCTGTCTAAAGAAAGCTGCTGAACCATTTCAGACAATGGTTTGACTAAACCTGATTCTCCTTCACTAATTGTGCTTTAATGATAGTTTTCCATTTTGTGGATAACTGTGTTTAAATATTCAGAGAACAGATTATTAAAATTTTTGCTGAATGACTCATACAGGAACACTAATTAGAACAAGAAAAACAAGAGTTGCAATTTTCCAAAATAGTAACTGTGCCAGGTGAACTCAAGAAATGCTGCTACTAAAAAACTTTTATATAGAAACTGGCAAATAATACACGTAATAATGATTAATGGTTTTGTTCTGGATATTTTTAAATGAATTGCTTATTACAAGTCAGGACTGCTTGTTCTTATTCTAAGGTCTGTCACTCACAATTTTACTGATTGACCTTTAGCAAGTATTCTAACTTATTTTTGTCTTAATTCTTTCTTCAAAGAATAACCTTGGAATTATAATTAAAAAAAACTAAAATATGCCTGTTAAACTGACAAAATGAAAAATATCCTCTATTTAACAGTTTCTGACTTAGGATAGTTTGTTTTCCACATTTGGTATTAATTAGATCCCAAAGCAGTAACCACTCTAAATAAAATATCATGCCATCAAGGGAACTTAACACTAAATAGGAAATAACCTTGGGTCATTTTTCCTTTAGTCATTTGCTTTTTAAGAGAATAAACAATTAAAATATGTCATCAGTTCCAAAGTTCCAAGTAAAATCTGAATCTTAATAGCAGATGCGTAGAGGCCTCTAACTACTTACTGAAATATGTAGAGGGAAACATTCTATTCTTTACAACTCTGAAAAAGAAAACAAAGACATTTCTATACTTCTTTGATTATTTAAATTGAGAGACTTTAAAATTGAGGTCTAAAAGAAGTAGAACACCTGCCTAAAAGATCTGCCTTAATTTTCTCATTTATAGCTCTGTGACTTTTTTTGTTATGAAAAATTATCATTTCAGTTCAAATTGCAGCATACTCCTCATGTGAGCTCAGGGGTTACTCTGTTAACAATTAAGAATCACTCTCCAACCCTGTCTTCTTCTTCATTTGTTCAGTTGCTTTTTTGAGCCTTTCACAATGTGCTGCCACCAGACTTGGTAATTGTGTCTGTGCTTATGACATTTCCAAGCAAACACTTTCAAAGATCATTTCTCCCAACACAAACATCTTTAGAAAGATGGGGGTTTACTTAAGATCACACTGCCCCTTGTTCAATCTCTGCTAATGCTGCAGTATTTGGAAGGCTTCCTGAAAATAAATTGTCTGATGTTTTTCTATCGTATGCAGAAAGTACCGTACCTGAAAAATTGTACTAGTCAACTCAGCACATAAAATTCCTTTTCTGGCACCAAACTAAGCTCCAAGGAAATAAAATGATCTGCCCTCTTTACAGTGCCTTGCACATATAGATGCTCATTAACTATTGGGAGCTACAGAAACTTGTTTCCCCTATCCATATTGCAGTGGCAATGCCCTTGCCATTGAATATTGGGTTCATCTAATTTTTCACTGTAACTCTCAAGGCCATTAAAAATACCACCCGCCAAGTTCCAATGTATTTGTAGTTTTACAGTAAATTCAATATCTCTTCTTCATTTGTTAGGAGATGAGGAATTATTCAGGAATAGACTAATACTTTGTAGTATCCTGTAACAATTAAATTCATAGTGGTTTTTCAAGGTGTTGAAATTTCTAAATTTCCTTTCATAATTATTTGTTCTAGTTAGAGTTGTCCAAAATCAAATATTGTAAGAAATATTGTAAGAAATAAAGGAACTTTAAGGAACTCAGCAACTGCGTAAAGAAGAAACAGTTATAACTATTTATAGTTAATCCTAATTTTAAGTTAAATTTGCAAAATTTCAGATGACAAAGATTTTCTGAATTTAATTTAAACTTACCAACAGTTTAGATTTTCCCATATCATTTAAGTGAAGAAAAACAAGGACCAGTGAGAAGAAAGCTGATCTGAATCACAAAAATGAAGCAAAACAGTTTTTTATTTCAAAATAATTATCCTCTTTTATCATCTGATTTTGTTTTGTTCTTGTTATTATGTCCCTACCTCTCTCTTTTATATAGAGGATTAAACTATATTTCTGGGATTTTTCATCCTCATACACAGGAACACAAACCAACCAGCCATCTGATGATTGTTCTCATACCCAGGAAAGAATAATATTATCAAAAACTCATGAGTCTTTATTAAATATTCTTTCTAAACATGGACACACCCACTTGTCCTAGCATGTTTATACACATTCAATGCCAGAGCATGGACAGAGTCATTTAGAGGCACTTAATCCATTATCAGCATGTACGAACAGACACTGTTCCTGAGCCAGGGGTTGCACACTCTGTGAGTAAACATTCAAACTTCATTTTTAAGCATGGCCATACTTATCCATTGCCTCAGCATGAATATACTCACTGAAACCAAAATTTGTAAGTACAGACTTGTTGGAACACAGCCACAACCATTCCTTAATGTGTTTCCTGTTCTGTTCAATTACAAAGGCAGAAGGGATAGCTGTGATAGAGACCACACAGCACACAAGACCTGAAGTATTTACTCTCTGGCTCTTTACAGAAGATGTCTGTTTACCCCTAATTTGGAGGATTTATTTTATTTCAATTATTTGCTTTTGTTTTGTGTGCTTTATACTTTGGTGATTTGCACTTCCTAGAATATAAATATTATCCAATTATATTTTTCTGGTGATTTGATGATCATTTCCTGAATGTAGCAATTTTATCAAAGGGTTAAAATGTCAAAGACATATGTGAGCTTTCTTTTTCAGTACTATGGCCTAAAACTATTTCCTGATATCTGACTTTCATAAGGAATCTGCAAATATTGTACTAGAATAACTCATTGCATTTTTATAGGGAGAGAGTATGCAAGCCTTTTGGAAGAAGAGTAGACTTGTGAAAAAAATTGAAAATTGAATTAGATTTAAATCCCAGCTTCAGAAATGTAAGTTCTTAATGTTGTTGAATATCAATTCCTGAATGTGTTAAACAGAAATATCAGAAACTATATAGCATGGTGAACACTCAATAAGCATGATAAAGACTCAATAAATGTTAGCTATTGGCAGTACCATAGTTCATAAAAAAAAAATGCTTTTCTCACTTTTTAACATCTGTTAAATTGGACTTCATTAGAAAACTGATGCATCATAGATTTGATGAGATATGGGAGTGGAGGTGTGAGCACAGTAGCTTTTTTTGCGTAAATTTGTCAATTCTGGATTGATGTTTCTACAGCTGAGATAAATGTTTTTTTCTTTGCTGCTCAAATTCTGTTATGAACTCTGTTGGGTTATTGACCAAAATTTATGTTCTTTGCTCTAGTATTCTAGTTAGTATTTTGTGTGTCCTGCTCAGATCAATGAAGGTGAATGCTTTTAAATGCTACATATTTTATTTTTTATGCTTTTATTTGTGCATTACTTATAATAATATTGGGGTTCAATTTGGAATAATCATGCATGCATGGAATATAATTTAGACCCTTTCAGTCCCCAGTACATCCTCTTTCTCTTCCCTCTTTCCTGTCACTGTTCCCCATCCTCTACTCTACTTGTCCTCCTTCAATTTAGTTATAGTTTTTTCTGTTTTTTAGATTAGAACTTTATAGATATATCTTAAGAAGAAATTCACTGTGGTGTATTTGTATCTGGGCATAGCATGATTTGGTAAATTTTGAAATTCTGTTGTCACCTGTCATGTGATGCATTTGTTCATGTGTGTATCTCTCTCACCCACACCCCAACACTCTCTGTATTCTACAAGAACACTGGAGTTAGAAGGTCATCAGTTTGGCATAATCAGAAGTAAGCAGATTAACTGCTTGGTTGTAGTTTTAATCCTTCTGGGATATTTTTTAAAGTCAAGCACTGTGGATCTAAGCATATCTCTCTTTGCTGTTCACATGGAAGAGGTTCTGTTCTACATATATATCATTACTTTTCTAATTATTCTGAGACAGAATTGCAAAATACTACTACTAGTAATAATAGAAAATAGCTTCCTATTTTCCAAGTACTATTAAAAGTACTTTATATTATATTACCTCATTAAAATCTTACAAAATTCTATGAGGTTATTTTCTAAATGGGAAAGATTAGTAATATACTGAAATCACACAGATATAAGTAATAGAGCAGAAGTCTTACATATAATTAAGGTATCTCCTCTATTTTTAGGATAATAGATACAGGGATTATTTTTCTATGCCTGTTTGTTTCATTTTGCTTTAAATAAAACAGAGGTATTGCTTTAAGCCACAAAGCTGTGAAATAATAGGAGTAGCTATTGATGTCTATGTCAGGGATAGCAGATTTCAACCTGAAAACTCAGTGAGAAAACTAAATTAAAAGAAAATTAAATTAATCTTAGCTGAGTCCTTGTGGATTTCTCCTCCCACTGTAAGCATATAGGATGATAGCAGTCCTATCTAAACTTCACACCCTCAAGTTTAATCATGTGATTGGCCAATAAAAATGAGCAAGAATACATGCCCCTTCTAGTGAAAGCATTTGTGATCCAGGAAAAAGTTTCTACCTATTCTTGCCTTTGCATCTTGCATGGATCCTTGGACCTTCTGTCACTCTATGAATGAGCACCACGTGATGCATGGACAGCTTCTGAAATGCCATGAACACATTTAATAAGAACACAATTTAATCCTTAAAGTCACCATGCTTTGATAGTTTTTTGTTCCCATGGAATAACCTAGCTTATTCTTAACAGTCTAGCCTGAGGAGTATGTATTACTTTGTGTCAAAATATAAATAACCTAGAGAACCTGTTTGATTTGTCCTCCCTCAATTAGAACCCCAAATGAGTGTTCACCTCAGTGTCAATTCATTTAATTAAACTTATCATAATATGTACATAGATAGCATATACTACAAATAGTTTCCAAAGACAGACTTAAAGAAAATTAACATTAACATATTCCTTCAAATTTTGTTATTATGTCAGCACATTCACTTCTATTTTATATATCAGTAGTATGTGTAAATGAGAGCATTATAAAGCTGACCAATTTTATAGACTGTTTAAAAAAATCTTCCTGTTTTATCTTACATTTATGTTGCAACAAAAGGGGCTTTTTGCATATTTTAAGAATGATAAAATATCAATATCCAAATAAGTTAATGTGTTTAGTTTATTATTTTTAAAACATTTGTGTTTTATTCTCTCAATAGAGAATAAGGATTTAACTTGCTTCTGTTTTCTCTAAATTCAATATCCACTACTTTCCATCCACTACCCCATCCTCTAAGGTTTATTATAACTTTGGTTTGATCATTAGTTTTATTTCTTGTACGGTTGCTATATGCATACTGTCTAGAAGTAAGTAATTAACTTCTTGCTTCCTTACGCATCTATAAAAATATTTATGTTACATTGACAATGATGGTTTGATTATAGATCTAATTAAATTTCAGTTTTCTTCACAATTTTAAGAAATTTGTTAGTGTCAAGTATTTATCATAAAAGCAGTGAGATCATGCTAATGACTGAGTTTCAATATGCAGACTTTTTTCCCTCCTTTAGAAAACTGTAGAATATTTTCTTTGAAATCCATATTCTGAAATTTCATAGTAATATATTTTGATGTTGGTCTTATTTTCTCCACTTTTATGAACACTTAATAGATCCTTGCAAAATGAAAATAAATACTCTTAATTTCTATAAAATATTTTAAATTATTTAAGAAGTTTTATTTTTAACTTTTTATGTAATTTCTTTCACTTCTTTATTTGAATATTTGAATTAATAAAGTGTCTTTAATTTTCTTATACTTCTCTATCCTTTTCTCCAAGTTCGTCTTTTTCTTTGTTGTTTCTGTGAGATTTTCTCAACTTTATCTTTCAACCATATCATTATCTTAACTTCTAATTGCAAAAGTGTTCTCTGAAACATGCATATGTTTATGTGTAAACATACATACATAGATACATGCGTGTGTGTTAAAATCATTCTGTTTGTTCCATGAGTACAATGGTTTTTCTCACCTTCCTTAAGAACTTGATTTTAAATTTTATCATTTCTGTGTCTGAAAATTGCTTTTAAAGTTTGAGCTTTATTCAGAGTTACAACTGACATTAGTCATCCTCTACTAAATAGCAACAGTAGGTGATATATTTGAAGAAAATTTCTGTTAAGGATTCGAAAGACCAAAAGAAGGAGGAGAAGGAGCAGAAGGAGGAGAAGGAGCAGAAGGAAGAGGAGAAAGCATGCTTAATGGAAGATTATTTTTAAAAAAGGAAAAAGAAAATATGGCAAAAGTTAAAGAAAAGAAAAACAGAAATGCAAACACAGACCCTTTGTCTGTTCTTGGTCTCTTTTTCCAGAGTAAATGATAGGAGATATCCACTTTTACAAATTATTGTAGGACTGTCAACTCATTCCTCTTATTTAAGCTCTAGTTCTTGACCTCTTCTTCATTTTCAGTGCTATCACATCCTGAACATTTTGAAAAAATTTCAAGGTGTGAATTTGGTCATTTCTTAGCTTTCCTTACTTTGGGGTCAGTTTGCTACTTTTAGATCAATTTGATTCCCAATGTTAATAGTGTGTTGATGATAATCACATATTCTTATCTGTGCTTATTCTAAAATAAATAAATACATATGCAAACATATATATACATAAATTTATCTTTACTATCACTATTGAAAGTTTTCAGGATGAACTAAATTAGGTATATGTGCTGAAATTCCTTCTTAATTGAGAAACATAACTTTTCCCCCTTTACATTATAAGAGTTTCTACAAAACTTTAATGCTTAAACAAAACACAGATTTTAACACGATCCTAGCATTCCATCTTATTGAAGTAGTTGAATAATTTATAATTTATTTAAGCATTTCATTTAGCTGAATGATTAGATTGTATCTCACCTCTATTATGAATAGCACCAAACTTAATGCATTTCCAAAGTGTGTGTTATGACATTTATCCAATCACAAATTCTTTAATACTTAATTTTTTATGTTAACATCAAATTTATTTTCTTATACATTAAACATACTCTATAATAAACAAGTCAACCCTCTTTTCTAGATGCTTACTGATAAACAGTAATAATTGTGTCCAGAAAAACAAAAACAAAAACCACAGTTGATGGTGTCAGCAAAACAGCAGAGCAGGTAGGACTGGGCTTCTGACTCCTATGGAAACATTGAAAATCATGCAGAAACTATTCAGAGTACCTTTGTCAAAACTTCGGAAAATAGGGGTTTATAATAACCAAGTAAATGCTGAATCAAGAAAAAGTCAACTGTAAAAACCGTGCCTTGGTGGCATTTTTGTTTTCTTTTGTGAAGCTGGGGTTTGAACCCGGGATATCCTATGTGATAGGCCAAGGGCTCAACTAGTAAGGTTCACTCCCAGCCCTTGGGGGCACTTGTGTTTGTTCTTCTTCTACTACCTCCACAGTCCAGTGGTAGTCTTGCAAAAGGAAAACTGACTTCTCAGTCAGTGGCAGGTCCATGGTTTTGAAGACAGTAGACCAGACTTTATTAGCAAATTTGGGGGTAGGTTAGATTTAATCTGTCTGGAGACTTCCTGAAAAACTTGATGTCTTTGTTTTGCCTAAATCACATGTTGGGCTGAAAGGGGCTATTTACTGCATGAAAGCACTGCAAATAGAACTAAATATCTGGGATTTTTACAAAACAAGAATTAAAATAGATTCCTAATAATTGGAAAAAAAAAAAAAAAAACTGGTGAAAATACCCTTGGGGTATTTGGATATTTAAATACTTCCGTGTGAGTGTGTGTGTGTGTGTGTGTGTGTGTGTGTGTGTGTTGGTGGGGATTTAGAAGTCCTGCCCAGGGCAAGATGCATGCCTAAGAAAAGACCTGAGGCTACCTAAAGCTTTCACCTGGGCTTATTGTAGGCTTAGTGCTAGCCTGGTCAAGAATAGATCCAGTGCTCCAGCACAAGATAGTCTGCACTATTGGCAGAGGTGTTTGTCTACTTTGAATACCCCTACCAAAAAAAGAATAGATGATGAAACTGCTAGAGTTAAAGATGCACCAAAATTTCAGGACAGAGTGATCAACTCCCCCAAATCAGTAGTGTTTCTATACCTCAGCAATAAGCAATCTGAGAAGGAAAATAAGAAAATATCACTTCCCAAAACATCTAAAATAAAATAGCTAGGACCAAGAAGGTGAAAGGTTTTTGAGTGAATGTGAAGATAATTGTGATCATGAGTAGAAATAATTGGTATTGTTATGTTCAAAAAATCCTAAGATTCAACACAGTCCATATTAAAATTCTAATAGTCTCTTTGTACAAAGGCAAAAACAACCCTTAAGTTCACATAGAATTGCAAGGCACTGAAATACCAAAATAGTCTTTAAAAAAAAGAACAAAATTGAAAGATTCATATTTCTCCATTTCAAAACTTGCTCTAAAATTACAGTAATTAAACTGTGTTGCACTCACATAATAATAGAAACATATACAAATGGGGTATAATTGAGAGTCCAGAAATAAACCTGTATATTTATAAACAATTGATTTTTGACAAGGTTTTTGATCCATTCAGTAAAAAAGAAGTGTTTCTTTAATAATGGTGCTGGAACAGAAGGATTTCTACATGGAAAAAAATGAACTTGGTTTCTTACCTTACACCATATAAAAAGTACACTTGAAATGATGAATGACCTACTCAATTTAAGAGCTAAAACCATAAAACTATAAGAAGAAAAAACAATATTCATAACCTTAGATTTGGCAATGGATTCCTAGATATGTCAAAATAAACATGAAAAACATAATGAAAAAATATTAAAATTGTACTTTTTTATAGTAACAGTTTATATACACCAAAAAGCATCATCAAAGAAGTCAAAAGATAAACTGTAGAATGGTAGAAAAAATATTATAAGTCATATATCTAATAAGCATTTAATATCTACGAAAGCACTCAGAAAACCACTCCAGATGCAGGAACTCACACAAGAGATTTTATTAAGCAGACAAGCAGAGTGTCTGTCTGAAAGGGTGACAGATAGAGAGAGAAAATGACTGAGGAGCTATTCTTAAGTAGTGGAATTTCAGGGGCTAATAACAATCTGACCAATGACTGACAAGGAAGTTCATGGGCCAACAATCTAGATTGTAAAATGGCGTGGGGGTGGGGGGCAGAATAATGGCAGCAGCAAAATGGCAGGGGAGAAATAACTGCAGCCTTGTTAACTCATTGTCCCTTCATTCCCTTATTTTTGCTTTTATAAGAAGTCCCTTTTGGGCATAGGGGTGAAGATCCAGCTTCAGTAACTGCTTCCTGCTGGACACAGGCATAGAGCTGATTCAGGGGAGGGAGAGGCCATTGCAGTAGGTGGGGGTTGGGGTCTGGATAGTTCCCTTGAGGAATGCACTTGTAGTCAGGCACCAATTACTCCTTTATGAGGTCCTGATAGTCTTGTAATACAAGCTGATTGGTTGACATAAAGCAGCACTCTTCCTGTGAGCACTTCCCTTTTTCTAGTGAACCCACAGGGTGACTTCCATTGGAAGATCTGCACCTGGAAGCAAATTGGAAAAGAGGCATTCCTGATAATTTTGGAGTGATATCCACCTACTCCAAGGGGGTGCTGTTGAAATTCAAAGAGCTGTTAAAGTCTAGAGTGCTAGCCAGAAGATGAGAGAACCCACTCTCATGCACATCCAACATCCCTGTACCATGAGAGAGTTAGTTAAATTGAGTATGTGGTATGTGGTGGTGACTATCTGCACTTAGAGTGGATCCACTGAGCATCTGCTCTGAACATATGTAAAATGGGTAAAACATTCCTGGGGACAGTAGGAGTCCATCTTCTAGCCATTCCATGGGCAATACAGTAGGGAGGAAATCACCAGCACCTAAACAGATCTATTTGGGAAAAATTCATTAGGAAAATGGCAGATAGGGAGAATGACAGGGGAGGTAAGAATGTAGCTCGCAGTCTAGTCCTCATGATTGGATGTGGTTGTGTGGTGCCTCAGCGTTCTGGTCCTTGGCCTCAGGAATGGGAAGAAGGGTGGAGGGCTTGATAGCCTTTAGCCTGAGGCAGAGAGGTCCCACTGGGATGGCTGAGTATTGGTTGGAGGAAGACTGAGGGTTAGAACATGGAGAGAAGTTTGTGGATTGAGAGTAGAGCTTAAAATGAGAAATGTGTAGCCATCTCACACCTTGACAGTTGTTGGCATAGCCAGAATCACCATATGGGGTCTCTGCCATTGGGGAGATAGAGGGGCTGTAGCCTTCTGAGAAGCAGAGATAAGAACTTAGTCTTCTATTTGAAGAGGTTGAGCCAGGGGGCCAGACAAGGATCAAGGAAGGGAGAAGTCAGCGAAACCCCATAGGAATACCCAAATGTGGTTTAAGAGAGTAATGAATATATGAGAAGAAAGAGGGGAAGGAAGGGGCATTATCCCAGGGGGAGGATGGGATGACCGTACATCAGCTCAAAAGGGAAGATATTGGCAGGTTTCTTTGGGAGTGGGCAAAGACAAAAAAGGGCAAGAGGAAGTAGTTTAATCCAGTCAAGGTGAAGTTCTATAGAAAGTTTGGATAAGATATGTTTAAGATTTCGGTTTGTTCATTCTACTTTACCCAATGAATTTGGGTGAAAAGGAATATGGAAATGCCAAGGGACTCCAAGCCCTGACAAATTGTTGGGAAACTTGGGAGATGAAATCAGGCCCATTATCTGTCTGGAAGGAGGTAGGCATTCCAAAGTGAGGAATGATTTCATGAAAGATGAAGGTAGAGACAGTGCCCTTTAGTTGGAGGTGGGGATGGCTTTAACCCATCCTGAGAAGGTGTCTACCATGACCAAAAGGTATTTAGATTTTCTTACTGTGGGCATGTGAGTGAAGTCAAGTTGCCAGTCTACCCCTGGAATGGCGCCACAGGCCTGGTGAGTCGGAAAAGTGGGGGTCTGATGACTATAGGATTGGTTCATAGACAAACTTCATATATGGAGGAGAGTTCTTTCAGAAATGAGATGTCAGAGGAGGATAGTTGCAAATGAGTCTCAACGAATTGTGAGAGCGAAAAATGTTGGGGTGGAATAGACAGTTGAGGTAGGAAAGTATCTCCCTGTTGCGGGGTGGTGGAGGTAAGGGATCGTGGAGAGTCCTGATGGGGGTTGGTTTGGATGATAGGGCCACTCTTCTAGCCTCCTCATCTGCCTTGTTGTTGCTTGAAGAGATGAATGATTGGTCTGTCTGATGGGCTCAGCAATGAACAAAGCCTATGGTTGCTGGGAGGTGAAGATCCTCAAGGAGGTTTAGGATGTAGCTAGAGTTGGTGATGGAGTTCCCTTTTATGACAAGAAGGCCCCTCTCTTTCCAAATAGCGGCATGGAAAAGGATAATGTGAAAAGTGTATTTGGAGTCAGTGTAGATTGTGAATTATTTTCCCTTTGGGAGTGTGAATGAGTGGATGAGGGCAAATAGTTCTGCCTGTTGGTTGGTGGTGTTGTTAGGTAGTGGTCCTGACTCTACAACCTTTTCCAGGGAGACAATGGCATATCCAGCCCGTTGGACCCCTTCATGGAGAAAAGAGCTCCCATCAGTGAACCATATGAAAGTAGGGTTGTGTAAGGCCCCCTCCTGAACATTGGAGGGGCAAGGGAATAACTCTTCCAGAATTCCAAGGTAGCTATGGTTTACTGAAGCATGTATGTTGGGTGGCAGGGGTAAGAGGATGGCTGGATTTGAAGGAGGGCATGTCTTAAGAAAATGGAAGAGTCTTAATAAGAGCAATTTGCAAAGCTAACACCCAACAGTGCGGTAGAGTTTGCAGACTCTTATAAGTAAGAAGCTCGGATAGATGATGAGGGAAGAGCACTTCAGTGGGAGCACCAAAGGAAAGTTTTTTGATTCCTGGGTTAAAACAAATGCTGCAGCCAATACCCTAAGACATGGTGCCCAGCCTTTTATGGTGGGGTATAGCCTTTTTGATAGGTGACACAGTGGGCCAAAGGTGGTACCAAACATGTGTCCTAAGATCCCCAGAGCAAAGCCACTTTTCTGAGACAAACAGAATGGTCTGGTGATGTCAGGGAAGTGTAGGGCTGGGGCTTGAAGAAGGACTTTCCTTAGGGTCTGGAAAGGGCTTCTACTAGGTTGAGCAGAGGTTCAGTGGGAGTGCACTTTGAAACTTCATATAAAAGGGCAACCAGGATGGAAAAATTTGGGAACCAAAATCAGAAATATTCTGCTAACCCTAGAAAGGAAAGGATTTCTTCCTTAGTAGATGGAGTGGGCATGTCCTGCAACAATACTTTTCTCTCTATAGTGATGGCCTTAAATTCAGGTGAGAGGCTAACTCCTAAGTAAATAACCTGAGGTTGGGAAAGTTGTATCTTTTCCTGGAGAGACCCTAGAACCTCTGTCAGCCAGAAATTTAGAAGCTTAATAGTGTCTCCTTGGGAGTCCTCGAGAGAGGGACTACATAGAAGAAGATCATCAACATACTGTAAGAGAGGAGAAAATGAAAGTAGGAGAGGCAAGATCATGGGACAATGTTTGACCAAAGGGGTGAGGGGGCTGTCCTGAAAATCCCTGAGGGAGAACTGTCCAGGTCAACTGAAAAGAACTTGAGTAAGAAGGTCAGTCCTGGTTAAAGCAAAGAGATCCTGTGAGTCAGGATGAAGAGGGACAGTGAAAATGCACCCTTCAAATCCAACACAGAAGTATGTGGTGGAGGAGGGAATAGAGGAAGGCAAGTGTAGGGGATTTGGCACAATGGGGAAGATGGGGACAGTTGCCCAGTTGATGATGAAGAGGTATTGCACCAAACAGTAAGATACGTTAGGTTTTTTAAGAGCAGGGATGGAAGTATTATAAAGTAAGTTGGTGGGGCACAGGAAGCTTCTGCCTTAAATTCTGGATGACTGGTTGAAGCCCTAAGTGGCTCCTTTGGGGAAGGGGATATTGGGCCTGGGTTGGGTAGGATGTTGGGTCCTTTGGTGAATGAGTACAGGTAAGCATGTGGCTACAGAGGGTGTGTGGGTGTCCCAGATCTTGAGGTCAACAAGGGAGGGAGGAAGGGGATGTGAAGACTCAGGTAGAGTTGTATATTCCTGCAAGGTCATGAGGAAAGGAATAGCAGAAGAGTCTTGGTGGAGGTGTATAGCAGGTGAGAAGGAAATAGAGGCACCCAGTTTGGTTAGGATGTCCCCTCTTAGGAGGGAAATCAGACACATAGGAATTATCAAAAAGGAAGAGTAAAACAGATTTGTCCAATATTGGCAACTTATTGGAGGGGTTCCTAGGGGATGGTTTTCCCTCTACTCCAACAATAGAGAAATTTGGCAGGGCAAGTGGGTCCCCAAAAACTCCCGCAGAACTGAAAAAGGTGTCTCCAGTATCTATAAGGAAAGGGAGCTATTGCCTACCACCGTAAGGGTCACCCAGGGCTCCTAAGCAGTTATGGTCCATCGAGTGTAGAAGTCTGGAACCCTTCAGTCATCCACTGCCAATACCAGTAAGTCAGTTGAGAAGGGGTTGAGGGTGACTTTGGCACTTCTCAGAGCACCAGGGCAACCCACTGCTCAATACCCCAGTTGTTGGCATTTTGGGGACAAGGACCTGGGGGCTGCTGGGAGTCGGGGCAAGTTCATGCCTAGTGGCCTCCTTTTCCACGCTTGAGGCATGGGCCTGGAGTTCTGGAACTAGGGTGCCCCTAGTAGTGGCTGGCTAGGCAGGTTTAGATAACTGAAAGGCTTTGCTAGCATTCGATATTTTAGTTTTAGTTTTTTTTTTTCTTCCTCTGTTGTACACCCAGAATGCCCCTGCTAGAACTCTGGCTGTGGGGTAAGGGGGCCCCGGTCCAACCACCTCAATTTAGCCTTTATGTCTAGGTACTTGGGAGAAATAATAAGTCATAAGAAGTTTGTGGTCCCTGGGGAGTTCAGGGTCCTGATTAGTATATTTGAATGTGGCCTCTGTGAGGCAACTCAGAAAGGTGGATGGGTTTACAGTTTTGTCTTATTACTTCCTGAAGTTTATTATAATTAATGGGTTTAATGGAAGCTTTTTAGAGATCTGCAAGGATGCAGGCTTGGAACTTGGCCAGCTGCAGACACCCAGTCCCTGTGTTATAGTCCATTAGGGCCTCCTTGTCTGGTACTACTTCAGCCCCAGTGGGGTGATTGGGGTCAATTAGTGAACCTCATCTGCATAAATGGTGGAAGGACTGGTGGGTTGGGTGGGGGCATGGAAGCAGAAACAGAATAGGGCAAAGGAGACGGAGGAGCAGGGGCCAGAGGGGCCTCTGCCACAGGGAAACCAGTATGGGGGGTGGTTCGTTAACTGGGTCAACAGAGAAGGAAGAGAGATTAGAGGGGGAGAAGAAGCCAAAAGGAGGTGTTCAGGTTTGCAGGAAGAGCAAAGATATGGTTTAGTGTGCAAGAAAGAGAAAGCTTGATGATAAGGAATCTCTTTCCACTTGCCCACTCACTAACATAAGTTTTATAAGTCCCCATAAAACACTGGGGTCCAGGGTGTAATTAATTGACCATTTTGTTTGCTTATCTAAATGATGTTGTGGCCAAATATCATTACACAACAAATAAGTTTTGGTGGCTTTAGGCTGGGGGTCATGTAAAGGGGTCTAATAAACACCCCAGGGGTGAATCTGCCTGAATGGAGGACCCATATACCATAGTGGAGACTGATAAATAGCCAAGTCAGTGTTAAAGGCATCCCAAGGTCACAGACTAATTGGTTGGAGACGAGGACACACAATGAGGGGAGTAATCACCCCTGTCAGTGTATGCTAGGCAAAAGTCAAGGGGATTGAGGACCTGGCACCAGGAATTTCAAGACAGAAAGTGAAGAGGAGCCTCAAACCAGAAAGAGAATCTCCATCATAAAGATTAGGGACCCACCCATCAGATAAGGTCAACTAAGGGGGCCAGTCATAACTGTAATAGTCATGTCTGGGGCAACCCCTACTCCTCAACCACTTTGAGGGCACTAGACGATCAACAGTCACTTCTCCAACCAGCAGTGGAGTGTTTAAGTCAACCTAGGGGAAAACTCACCAATCTGAAGGCCGGTGGTAGATGAGGAACTGCGTGAATGGAAGGTGAGATAGCATCCAGAGGTCTGGAGCATCAGATGGGATTCCACGCTAAGTGATGGTAGAAGAGTCCATCCCAGTCATGGCACCAATGAAAGCACCCAGAAAACCACTCAGGATGTAGGAACTCACACAAGAGATTTTATTAAGCAGATGAGCAGAGTGTCTGCCATGAAGGGTGACAGAGAGAGAAGAGAGAGAGAGAGAGAGAGAGAGAGAGAGAGAGAGAGAATGGCAGGGAGCTATTCTTAAGCAGTGGAATTTTGCTGGCTAATAAAAATCTGACTAATGACTGATGAGGAAGTTCATGGGCCAAAAATCTAAGTTGTAAAATGGTGTTGGGGGGGCAGAATAATGGTGGCAGCAAAATGGCAGGGGAGAAATGTCTGCAGCCTCATTAACCCATTGTCCCTTCAATCTACAATAAAGAATTTCCATAATTTAACCATAAAAAGAGCAGTAACTTGGTCTGGGGTGTAGCTAAGTGGCAGAGTATTTGCCTACCATGTTACCATGTGTGAGTCCTTGTTCTGGATATTTTTAAATGAATTGCTTATTACAAGTCAGGACTGCTTGTTCTTATTCTAAGGTCTGTCACTCACAATTTTACTGATTGACCTTTAGCAAGTATTCTAACTTATTTTTGTCTTAATTCTTTCTTCAAAGAATAACCTTGGAATTATAATTAAAAAAACTAAAATATGCCTGTTAAACTGACAAAATGAAAATATCCTCTATTTAACAGTTTCTGACTTAGGATAGTTTGTTTTCCACATTTGGTATTAATTAGATCCCAAAGCAGTAACCACTCTAAATAAAATCATGCCATCAAGGGAACTTAACACTAAATAGGAAATAACCTTGGGTCATTTTTCCTTTAGTCATTTGCTTTTTAAGAGAATAAACAATTAAAATATGTCATCAGTTCCAAAGTTCCAAGTAAAATCTGAATCTTAATAGCAGATGCGTAGAGGCCTCTAACTACTTACTGAAATATGTAGAGGGAAACATTCTATTCTTTACAACTCTGAAAAGAAAACAAAGACATTTCTATACTTCTTTGATTATTTAAATTGAGAGACTTTAAAATTGAGGTCTAAAAGAAGTAGAACACCTGCCTAAAAGATCTGCCTTAATTTTCTCATTTATAGCTCTGTGACTTTTTTGTTATGAAAAATTATCATTTCAGTTCAAATTGCAGCATACTCCTCATGTGAGCTCAGGGGTTACTCTGTTAACAATTAAGAATCACTCTCCAACCCTGTCTTCTTCTTCATTTGTTCAGTTGCTTTTTTGAGCCTTTCACAATGTGCTGCCACCAGACTTGGTAATTGTGTCTGTGCTTATGACATTTCCAAGCAAACACTTTCAAAGATCATTTCTCCCAACACAAACATCTTTAGAAAGATGGGGGTTTACTTAAGATCACACCCCACTTGTTCAATCTCTGCTAATGCTGCAGTATTTGGAGGGCTTCCTGAAAATAAATTGTCTGATGTTTTTCTATCGTATGCAGAAAGTACCGTACCTGAAAAATTGTACTAGTCAACTCAGCACATAAAATTCCTTTTCTGGCACCAAACTAAGCTCCAAGGAAATAAAATGATCTGCCCTCTTTACAGTGCCTTGCACATATAGATGCTCATTAACTATTGGGAGCTACAGAAACTTGTTTCCCCTATCCATATTGCAGTGGCAATGCCCTTGCCATTGAATATTGGGTTCATCTAATTTTTCACTGTAACTCTCAAGGCCATTAAAAATACCACCCGCCAAGTTCCAATGTATTTGTAGTTTTACAGTAAATTCAATATCTCTTCTTCATTTGTTAGGAGATGAGGAATTATTCAGGAATAGACTAATACTTTGTAGTATCCTGTAACAATTAAATTCATAGTGGTTTTTCAAGGTGTTGAAATTTCTAAATTTCCTTTCATAATTATTTGTTCTAGTTAGAGTTGTCCAAAATCAAATATTGTAAGAAATATTGTAAGAAATAAAGGAACTTAAGGAACTCAGCAACTGCGTAAAGAAGAACAGTTATAACTATTTATAGTTAATCCTAATTTTAAGTTAAATTTGCAAAATTTCAGATGACAAAGATTTTCTGAATTTAATTTAAACTTACCAACAGTTTAGATTTTCCCATATCATTTAAGTGAAGAAAAACAAGGACCAGTGAGAAGAAAGCTGATCTGAATCACAAAAATGAAGCAAAACAGTTTTTTATTTCAAAATAATTATCCTCTTTTATCATCTGATTTTGTTTTGTTCTTGTTATTATGTCCCTACCTCTCTCTTTTATATAGAGGATTAAACTATATTTCTGGGATTTTTCATCCTCATACACAGGAACACAAACCAACCAGCCATCTGATGATTGTTCTCATACCCAGGAAAGAATAATATTATCAAAAACTCATGAGTCTTTATTAAATATTCTTTCTAAACATGGACACACCCACTTGTCCTAGCATGTTTATACACATTCAATGCCAGAGCATGGACAGAGTCATTTAGAGGCACTTAATCCATTATCAGCATGTACGAACAGACACTGTTCCTGAGCCAGGGGTTGCACACTCTGTGAGTAAACATTCAAACTTCATTTTTAAGCATGGCCATACTTATCCATTGCCTCAGCATGAATATACTCACTGAAACCAAAATTTGTAAGTACAGACTTGTTGGAACACAGCCACAACCATTCCTTAATGTGTTTCCTGTTCTGTTCAATTACAAAGGCAGAAGGGATAGCTGTGATAGAGACCACACAGCACACAAGACCTGAAGTATTTACTCTCTGGCTCTTTACAGAAGATGTCTGTTTACCCCTAATTTGGAGGATTTATTTTATTTCAATTATTTGCTTTTGTTTTGTGTGCTTTATACTTTGGTGATTTGCACTTCCTAGAATATAAATATTATCCAATTATATTTTTCTGGTGATTTGATGATCATTTCCTGAATGTAGCAATTTTATCAAAGGGTTAAAATGTCAAAGACATATGTGAGCTTTCTTTTTCAGTACTATGGCCTAAAACTATTTCCTGATATCTGACTTTCATAAGGAATCTGCAAATATTGTACTAGAATAACTCATTGCATTTTTATAGGGAGAGAGTATGCAAGCCTTTTGGAAGAAGAGTAGACTTGTGAAAAAAATTGAAAATTGAATTAGATTTAAATCCCAGCTTCAGAAATGTAAGTTCTTAATGTTGTTGAATATCAATTCCTGAATGTGTTAAACAGAAATATCAGAAACTATATAGCATGGTGAACACTCAATAAGCATGATAAAGACTCAATAAATGTTAGCTATTGGCAGTACCATAGTTCATAAAAAAAAATGCTTTTCTCACTTTTTAACATCTGTTAAATTGGACTTCATTAGAAAACTGATGCATCATAGATTTGATGAGATATGGGAGTGGAGGTGTGAGCACAGTAGCTTTTTTTGCGTAAATTTGTCAATTCTGGATTGATGTTTCTACAGCTGAGATAAATGTTTTTTTCTTTGCTGCTCAAATTCTGTTATGAACTCTGTTGGGTTATTGACCAAAATTTATGTTCTTTGCTCTAGTATTCTAGTTAGTATTTTGTGTGTCCTGCTCAGATCAATGAAGGTGAATGCTTTTAAATGCTACATATTTTATTTTTTATGCTTTTATTTGTGCATTACTTATAATAATATTGGGGTTCAATTTGGAATAATCATGCATGCATGGAATATAATTTAGACCCTTTCAGTCCCCAGTACATCCTCTTTCTCTTCCCTCTTTCCTGTCACTGTTCCCCATCCTCTACTCTACTTGTCCTCCTTCAATTTAGTTATAGTTTTTTCTGTTTTTTAGATTAGAACTTTATAGATATATCTTAAGAAGAAATTCACTGTGTGGTGTATTTGTATCTGGGCATAGCATGATTTGGTAAATTTTGAAATTCTGTTGTCACCTGTCATGTGATGCATTTGTTCATGTGTGTATCTCTCTCACCCACACCCCAACACTCTCTGTATTCTACAAGAACACTGGAGTTAGAAGGTCATCAGTTTGGCATAATCAGAAGTAAGCAGATTAACTGCTTGGTTGTAGTTTTAATCCTTCTGGGATATTTTTAAAGTCAAGCACTGTGGATCTAAGCATATCTCTCTTTGCTGTTCACATGGAAGAGGTTCTGTTCTACATATATATCATTACTTTTCTAATTATTCTGAGACAGAATTGCAAATACTACTACTAGTAATAATAGAAAATAGCTTCCTATTTTCCAAGTACTATTAAAAGTACTTTATATTATATTACCTCATTAAAATCTTACAAAATTCTATGAGGTTATTTTCTAAATGGGAAAGATTAGTAATATACTGAAATCACACAGATATAAGTAATAGAGCAGAAGTCTTACATATAATTAAGGTATCTCCTCTATTTTTAGGATAATAGATACAGGGATTATTTTTCTATGCCTGTTTGTTTCATTTTGCTTTAAATAAAACAGAGGTATTGCTTTAAGCCACAAAGCTGTGAAATAATAGGAGTAGCTATTGATGTCTATGTCAGGGATAGCAGATTTCAACCTGAAAACTCAGTGAGAAAACTAAATTAAAAGAAAATTAAATTAATCTTAGCTGAGTCCTTGTGGATTTCTCCTCCCACTGTAAGCATATAGGATGATAGCAGTCCTATCTAAACTTCACACCCTCAAGTTTAATCATGTGATTGGCCAATAAAAATGAGCAAGAATACATGCCCCTTCTAGTGAAAGCATTTGTGATCCAGGAAAAAGTTTCTACCTATTCTTGCCTTTGCATCTTGCATGGATCCTTGGACCTTCTGTCACTCTATGAATGAGCACCACGTGATGCATGGACAGCTTCTGAAATGCCATGAACACATTTAATAAGAACACAATTTAATCCTTAAAGTCACCATGCTTTGATAGTTTTTTGTTCCCATGGAATAACCTAGCTTATTCTTAACAGTCTAGCCTGAGGAGTATGTATTACTTTGTGTCAAAATATAAATAACCTAGAGAACCTGTTTGATTTGTCCTCCCTCAATTAGAACCCCAAATGAGTGTTCACCTCAGTGTCAATTCATTTAATTAAACTTATCATAATATGTACATAGATAGCATATACTACAAATAGTTTCCAAAGACAGACTTAAAGAAAATTAACATTAACATATTCCTTCAAATTTTGTTATTATGTCAGCACATTCACTTCTATTTTATATCAGTAGTATGTGTAAATGAGAGCATTATAAAGCTGACCAATTTTATAGACTGTTTAAAAAAATCTTCCTGTTTTATCTTACATTTATGTTGCAACAAAAGGGGCTTTTTGCATATTTTAAGAATGATAAAATATCAATATCCAAATAAGTTAATGTGTTTAGTTTATTATTTTTAAAACATTTGTGTTTTATTCTCTCAATAGAGAATAAGGATTTAACTTGCTTCTGTTTTCTCTAAATTCAATATCCACTACTTTCCATCCACTACCCCATCCTCTAAGGTTTATTATAACTTTGGTTTGATCATTAGTTTTATTTCTTGTACGGTTGCTATATGCATACTGTCTAGTAAGTAATTAACTTCTTGCTTCCTTACGCATCTATAAAAATATTTATGTTACATTGACAATGATGGTTTGATTATAGATCTAATTAAATTTCAGTTTTCTTCACAATTTTAAGAAATTTGTTAGTGTCAAGTATTTATCATAAAAGCAGTGAGATCATGCTAATGACTGAGTTTCAATATGCAGACTTTTTTCCCTCCTTTAGAAAACTGTAGAATATTTTCTTTGAAATCCATATTCTGAAATTTCATAGTAATATATTTTGATGTTGGTCTTATTTTCTCCACTTTTGAACACTTAATAGATCCTTGCAAAATGAAAATAAATACTCTTAATTTCTATAAAATATTTTAAATTATTTAAGAAGTTTTATTTTTAACTTTTTATGTAATTTCTTTCACTTCTTTATTTGAATATTTGAATTAATAAAGTGTCTTTAATTTTCTTATACTTCTCTATCCTTTTCTCCAAGTTCGTCTTTTTCTTTGTTGTTTCTGTGAGATTTTCTCAACTTTATCTTTCAACCATATCATTATCTTAACTTCTAATTGCAAAAGTGTTCTCTGAAACATGCATATGTTTATGTGTAAACATACATACATAGATACATGCGTGTGTGTTAAAATCATTCTGTTTGTTCCATGAGTACAATGGTTTTTCTCACCTTCCTTAAGAACTTGATTTTAAATTTTATCATTTCTGTGTCTGAAAATTGCTTTTAAAGTTTGAGCTTTATTCAGAGTTACAACTGACATTAGTCATCCTCTACTAAATAGCAACAGTAGGTGATATATTTGAAGAAAATTTCTGTTAAGGATTCGAAAGACCAAAAAAGAGGAGAAGGAGCAGAAGGAGGAAAGGAGCAGAAGGAAGAGGAGAAAGCATGCTTAATGGAAGATTATTTTTAAAAAAGGAAAAAGAAAATATGGCAAAAGTTAAAGAAAAGAAAAACAGAAATGCAAACACAGACCCTTTGTCTGTTCTTGGTCTCTTTTTCCAGAGTAAATGATAGGAGATATCCACTTTTACAAATTATTGTAGGACTGTCAACTCATTCCTCTTATTTAAGCTCTAGTTCTTGACCTCTTCTTCATTTTCAGTGCTATCACATCCTGAACATTTTGAAAAAATTTCAAGGTGTGAATTTGGTCATTTCTTAGCTTTCCTTACTTTGGGGTCAGTTTGCTACTTTTAGATCAATTTGATTCCCAATGTTAATAGTGTGTTGATGATAATCACATATTCTTATCTGTGCTTATTCTAAAATAAATAATACATATGCAAACATATATATACATAAATTTATCTTCTTACTATCACTATTGAAAGTTTTCAGGATGAACTAAATTAGTATATGTGCTGAAATTCCTTCTTAATTGAGAAACATAACTTTTCCCCCTTTACATTATAAGAGTTTCTACAAAACTTTAATGCTTAAACAAAACACAGATTTTAACACGATCCTAGCATTCCATCTTATTGAAGTAGTTGAATAATTTATAATTTATTTAAGCATTTCATTTAGCTGAATGATTAGATTGTATCTCACCTCTATTATGAATAGCACCAAACTTAATGCATTTCCAAAGTGTGTGTTATGACATTTATCCAATCACAAATTCTTTAATACTTAATTTTTTATGTTAACATCAAATTTATTTTCTTATACATTAAACATACTCTATAATAAACAAGTCAACCCTCTTTTCTAGATGCTTACTGATAAACAGTAATAATTGTGTCCAGAAAAACAAAAACAAAAACCACAGTTGATGGTGTCAGCAAAACAGCAGAGCAGGTAGGACTGGGCTTCTGACTCCTATGGAAACATTGAAAATCATGCAGAAACTATTCAGAGTACCTTTGTCAAAACTTCGGAAAATAGGGGTTTATAATAACCAAGTAAATGCTGAATCAAGAAAAAGTCAACTGTAAAAACCGTGCCTTGGTGGCATTTTTGTTTTCTTTTGTGAAGCTGGGGTTTGAACCCGGGATATCCTATGTGATAGGCCAAGGGCTCAACTAGTAAGGTTCACTCCCAGCCCTTGGGGGCACTTGTGTTTGTTCTTCTTCTACTACCTCCACAGTCCAGTGGTAGTCTTGCAAAAGGAAAACTGACTTCTCAGTCAGTGGCAGGTCCATGGTTTTGAAGACAGTAGACCAGACTTTATTAGCAAATTTGGGGGTAGGTTAGATTTAATCTGTCTGGAGACTTCCTGAAAAACTTGATGTCTTTGTTTGCCTAAATCACATGTTGGCTGAAAGGGGCTATTTACATGCATGAAAGCACTGCAAATAGAACTAAATATCTGGGATTTTTACAAAACAAGAATTAAATAGAATTCCTAATAAGTGGAAAAAAAAAAAAAAAACTGGTGAAAATACCCTTGGGGTATTTGGATATTTAAATACTTCCGTGTGAGTGTGTGTGTGTGTGTGTGGTGTGTGTGGTGGTGTGTGTGTGTGTGTGGGTGGGGATTTAGAAGTCCTGCCCAGGGCAGATGCATGCCTAAGAAAAGACCTGAGGCTGACCTAAAGCGTTCACCTGGGCTTATTTGTAGCTTAGTGCTAGCCTGGTCAAGAATAGATCCGTTGCTCCAGCACAAGATAGGTCTGCACTATTGGCAGAGGTGTTGTCTACTTTGAATACCCCTACCAAAAAAAGAATAATGATGAAACTGCTAGAGTTAAAGATGCCACAAATTCAGGACAGAGTGATCAACTCCCCCAAATCAGTAGTGTTTCTATACCTCAGCATAAGCAATCTGAGAAGGAAAATAAGAAATATCACTTCCCAAAACATCTAAAATAAAATAGCTAGGACCAAGAAGGTGAAAGGTTTTTGAGTGAATGTGAAGATAATTGTGATCATGAGTAGAAATAATTGGTATTGTTATGTTCAAAAATCCTAAGATTCAACACAGTCCATATTAAAATTCTAATAGTCTCTTTGTACAAAGGCAAAAACAACCCTTAAGTTCACATAGAATTGCAAGGCACGAAATAACCAAATAGTCTTTAAAAAAAAGAACAAAATTGAAAGATTCATATTTCTCCATTTCAAAACTTGCTCTAAAATTACAGTAATTAAACTGTGTTGCACTCACATAATAATAGAAACATATACAAATGGGGTATAATTGAGAGTCCAGAAATAAACCTGTATATTTATAAACAATTGATTTTGACAAGGTTTTTGATCCATTCAGTAAAAAAGAAGTGTTTCTTTAATAATGGTGCTGGAACAGAAGGATTTCTACATGGAAAAAAAATGAACTTGGTTCTTACCTTACACCATATAAAAAGTACACTTGAAATGATGAATGACCTACTCAATTTAAGAGCTAAAACCATAAAACTATAAGAAGAAAAAACAATATTCATAACCTTAGATTTGGCAATGGATTCCTAGATATGTCAAAATAAACATGAAAAACATAATGAAAAAATATTAAAATTGTACTTTTTATAGTAACAGTTTATATACACACCAAAAGCATCATCAAAGAAGTCAAAAGATAAACTGTAGAATGGGTAGAAAAAAATATTATAAGTCATATATCTAATAAGCATTAATATCTACGAAAGCACTCAGAAAACCACTCCAGATGCAGGAACTCACACAAGAGATTTTATTAAGCAGACAAGCAGAGTGTCTGTCTGAAAGGGTGACAGATTAGAGAGAGAAAATGACTGAGGAGCTATTCTTAAGTAGTGGAATTTCAGGGGCTAATAACAATCTGACCAATGACTGACAAGGAGATTCATGGGCCAACAATCTAGATTGTAAAATGGCGTGGGGGTGGGGGGCAGAATATGGCAGCAGCAAAATGGCAGGGGAGAAATAACTGCAGCCTTGTTAACTCATTGTCCCTTCATTCCCTTATTTTTGCTTTTATAAGAAGTCCCTTTTGGGCATAGGGGTGAAGATCCAGCTTCAGTAACTGCTTCCTGCTGGACACAGGCATAGAGCTGATTCAGGGAGGGAGAGGCCATTGCAGTAGGTGGGGGTTGGGGTCTGGATAGTTCCCTTGAGGAATGCACTTGTAGTCAGGCACCAATTACTCCTTTATGAGGTCCTGATAGTCTTGTAATACAAGCTGATTGGTTGACATAAAGCAGCACTCTTCCTGTGAGCACTTCCCTTTTTCTAGTGAACCCACAGGGTGACTTCCATTGGAAGATCTGCACCTGGAAGCAAATTGGAAAAGAGGCATTCCTGATAATTTTGGAGTGATATCCACCTACTCCAAGGGGGTGCTGTTGAAATTCAAAGAGCTGTTAAAGTCTAGAGTGCTAGCCAGAAGATGAGAGAACCCACTCTCATGCACATCCAACATCCCTGTACCATGAGAGAGTTAGTTAAATTGAGTATGTGGTATGTGGTGGTGACTATCTGCACTTAGAGTGGATCCACTGAGCATCTGCTCTGAACATATGTAAATGGGTAAAACATTCCTGGGGACAGTAGGAGTCCATCTTCTAGCCATTCCATGGGCAATACAGTAGGGAGGAAATCACCAGCACCTAAACAGATCTATTTGGGAAAAATTCATTAGGAAAATGGCAGATAGGGAGAATGACAGGGGAGGTAAGAATGTAGCTCGCAGTCTAGTCCTCATGATTGGATGTGGTTGTGTGGTGCCTCAGCGTTCTGGTCCTTGGCCTCAGGAATGGGAAGAAGGGTGGAGGGCTTGATAGCCTTTAGCCTGAGGCAGAGAGGTCCCACTGGGATGGCTGAGTATTGGTTGGAGGAAGACTGAGGGTTAGAACATGGAGAGAAGTTTGTGGATTGAGAGTAGAGCTTAAAATGAGAAATGTGTAGCCATCTCACACCTTGACAGTTGTTGGCATAGCCAGAATCACCATATGGGGTCTCTGCCATTGGGGAGATAGAGGGGCTGTAGCCTTCTGAGAAGCAGAGATAAGAACTTAGTCTTCTATTTGAAGAGGTTGAGCCAGGGGGCCAGACAAGGATCAAGGAAGGGAGAAGTCAGCGAAACCCCATAGGAATACCCAAATGTGGTTTAAGAGAGTAATGAATATATGAGAAGAAAGAGGGGAAGGAAGGGGCATTATCCCAGGGGGAGGATGGGATGACCGTACATCAGCTCAAAAGGGAAGATATTGGCAGGTTTCTTTGGGAGTGGGCAAAGACAAAAAAGGGCAAGAGGAAGTAGTTTAATCCAGTCAAGGTGAAGTTCTATAGAAAGTTTGGATAAGATATGTTTAAGATTTCGGTTTGTTCATTCTACTTTACCCAATGAATTTGGGTGAAAAGGAATATGGAAATGCCAAGGGACTCCAAGCCCTGACAAATTGTTGGGAAACTTGGGAGATGAAATCAGGCCCATTATCTGTCTGGAAGGAGGTAGGCATTCCAAAGTGAGGAATGATTTCATGAAAGATGAAGGTAGAGACAGTGCCCTTTAGTTGGAGGTGGGGATGGCTTTAACCCATCCTGAGAAGGTGTCTACCATGACCAAAAGGTATTTAGATTTTCTTACTGTGGGCATGTGAGTGAAGTCAAGTTGCCAGTCTACCCTGGAATGGCGCCACAGGCCTGGTGAGTCGGAAAAGTGGGGGTCTGATGACTATAGGATTGGTTCATAGACAAACTTCATATATGGAGGAGAGTTCTTTCAGAAATGAGATGTCAGAGGAGGATAGTTGCAAATGAGTCTCAACGAATTGTGAGAGCGAAAAATGTTGGGGTGGAATAGACAGTTGAGGTAGGAAAGTATCTCCCTGTTGCGGGGTGGTGGAGGTAAGGGATCGTGGAGAGTCCTGATGGGGGTTGGTTTGGATGATAGGGCCACTCTTCTAGCCTCCTCATCTGCCTTGTTGTTGCTTGAAGAGATGAATGATTGGTCTGTCTGATGGGCTCAGCAATGAACAAAGCCTATGGTTGCTGGGAGGTGAAGATCCTCAAGGAGGTTTAGGATGTAGCTAGAGTTGGTGATGGAGTTCCCTTTTATGACAAGAAGGCCCCTCTCTTTCCAAATAGCGGCATGGAAAAGGATAATGTGAAAAGTGTATTTGGAGTCAGTGTAGATTGTGAATTATTTTCCCTTTGGGAGTGTGAATGAGTGGATGAGGGCAAATAGTTCTGCCTGTTGGTTGGTGGTGTTGTTAGGTAGTGGTCCTGACTCTACAACCTTTTCCAGGGAGACAATGGCATATCCAGCCCGTTGGACCCCTTCATGGAGAAAAGAGCTCCCATCAGTGAACCATATGAAAGTAGGGTTGTGTAAGGCCCCCTCCTGAACATTGGAGGGGCAAGGGAATAACTCTTCCAGAATTCCAAGGTAGCTATGGTTTACTGAAGCATGTATGTTGGGTGGCAGGGGTAAGAGGATGGCTGGATTTGAAGGAGGGCATGTCTTAAGAAAATGGAAGAGTCTTAATAAGAGCAATTTGCAAAGCTAACACCCAACAGTGCGGTAGAGTTTGCAGACTCTTATAAGTAAGAAGCTCGGATAGATGATGAGGGAAGAGCACTTCAGTGGGAGCACCAAAGGAAAGTTTTTTGATTCCTGGGTTAAAACAAATGCTGCAGCCAATACCCTAAGACATGGTGCCCAGCCTTTTATGGTGGGGTATAGCCTTTTTGATAGGTGACACAGTGGGCCAAAGGTGGTACCAAACATGTGTCCTAAGATCCCCAGAGCAAAGCCACTTTTCTGAGACAAACAGAATGGTCTGGTGATGTCAGGGAAGTGTAGGGCTGGGGCTTGAAGAAGGACTTTCCTTAGGGTCTGGAAAGGGCTTCTACTAGGTTGAGCAGAGGTTCAGTGGGAGTGCACTTTGAAACTTCATATAAAAGGGCAACCAGGATGGAAAAATTTGGGAACCAAAATCAGAAATATTCTGCTAACCCTAGAAAGGAAAGGATTTCTTCCTTAGTAGATGGAGTGGGCATGTCCTGCAACAATACTTTTCTCTCTATAGTGATGGCCTTAAATTCAGGTGAGAGGCTAACTCCTAAGTAAATAACCTGAGGTTGGGAAAGTTGTATCTTTTCCTGGAGAGACCCTAGAACCTCTGTCAGCCAGAAATTTAGAAGCTTAATAGTGTCTCCTTGGGAGTCCTCGAGAGAGGGACTACATAGAAGAAGATCATCAACATACTGTAAGAGAGGAGAAAATGAAAGTAGGAGAGGCAAGATCATGGGACAATGTTTGACCAAAGGGGTGAGGGGGCTGTCCTGAAATCCCTGAGGGAGAACTGTCCAGGTCAACTGAAAAGAACTTGAGTAAGAAGGTCAGTCCTGGTTAAAGCAAAGAGATCCTGTGAGTCAGGATGAAGAGGGACAGTGAAAATGCACCCTTCAAATCCAACACAGAAGTATGTGGTGGAGGAGGGAATAGAGGAAGGCAAAGTGTAGGGATTTGGCACAATGGGGAAGATGGGGACAGTTGCCCAGTTGATGATGAAGAGGTATTGCACCAAACAGTAAGATACGTTAGGTTTTTTAAGAGCAGGGATGGAAGTATTATAAAGTAAGTTGGTGGGGCACAGGAAGCTTCTGCCTTAAATTCTGGATGACTGGTTGAAGCCCTAAGTGGCTCCTTTGGGGAAGGGGATATTGGGCCTGGGTTGGGTAGGATGTTGGGTCCTTTGGTGAATGAGTACAGGTAAGCATGTGGCTACAGAGGGTGTGTGGGTGTCCCAGATCTTGAGGTCAACAAGGGAGGGAGGAAGGGGATGTGAAGACTCAGGTAGAGTTGTATATTCCTGCAAGGTCATGAGGAAAGGAATAGCAGAAGAGTCTTGGTGGAGGTGTATAGCAGGTGAGAAGGAAATAGAGGCACCCAGTTTGGTTAGGATGTCCCCTCTTAGGAGGGAAATCAGACACATAGGAATTATCAAAAAGGAATGAGTAAAACAGATTTGTCCAATATGGCAACTTATTGGAGGGGTTCCTAGGGGATGGTTTTCCCTCTACTCCAACAATAGAGAATTTGGCAGGGCAAGTGGGTCCCCAAAACTCCCGCAGAACTGAAAAGGTGTCTCCAGTATCTATAAGGAAAGGGAGCTATTGCCTACCACCGTAAGGGTCACCCAGGGCTCCTAAGCAGTTATGGTCATCGAGTGTAGAAGTCCTGGAACCCTTCAGTCATCCACTGCCAATACCAGTAAGTCAGTTGGAGAAGGGGTTGAGGGTGACTTTGGCACTTCTCAGAGCACCAGGGCAACCCACTGCTCAATACCCCAGTTGTTGGCATTTTGGACAAGGACCTGGGGCTGCTGGGAGTCGGGGCAAGTTCATGCCTAGTGGCCTCCTTTTCCACGCTTGAGGCATGGGCCTGGAGTTCTGGGAACTAGGGTGCCCCTAGTAGTGGCTGGCTAGGCAGGTTTAGATAACTGAAAGGCTTTGGCTAGCATTCGATATTTTAGTTTTAGTTTTTTTTTTTTCTTCCCTTCTGTTGTACACCCAGAATGCCCCTGCTAGAAACTCTGGCTGTGGGGTAAGGGGCCCCGGTCCAACCACCTCAATTTAGCCTTTATGTCTAGGTACTTGGGAGAAATAATAAGTCATAAGAAGTTGTGGTCCCTGGGGAGTTTCAGGGTCCTGATTAGTATATTTGAATGTGGCCTCTGTGAGGCAACTCAGAAAGGTGGATGGGTTTACAGTTTTGTCCTTATTACTTCCTGAAGTTTATTATAATTAATGGGTTTAATGGAAGCTTTTTAGAGATCTGCAAGGATGCAGGCTTGGAACTTGGCCAGCTGCAGACACCCAGTCCCTGTGTTATAGTCCATTAGGGCTCCTTGTCTGGTACTACTTCAGCCCCAGTGGGGTGGATTGGGGTCAATTAGTGAACCTCATCTGCATAAATGGTGGAAGGACTGGGTGGGTTGGGTGGGGGCATGGAAGCAGAAACAGAATAGGGCAAAGGAGACGGAGGAGCAGGGGCCAGAGGGGCCTCTGCCACAGGGAACCAGTATGGGGGTGGTTCGTTAACTGGGTCAACAGAGAAGGAAGAGAGATTAAGAGGGGGAGAAGAAGCCAAAAGGAGGTGTTCAGGTTTGCAGGAAGAGCAAAGATATGGTTTAGTGTGCAAGAAAGAGAAAGCTTGATGATAAGGAATCTCTTTCCACTTGCCCACTCACTAACATAAGTTTTATAAGTCCCCATAAAACACTGGGGTCCAGGGTGTAATTAATTGACCATTTTGTTTGCTTATCTAAATGATGTTGTGGCCAAATATCATTACACAACAAATAAGTTTTGGTGGCTTTAGGCTGGGGGTCATGTAAAGGGGTCTAATAAACACCCCAGGGGTGAATCTGCCTGAATGGAGGACCCATATACCATAGTGGAGACTGATAAATAGCCAAGTCAGTGTTAAAGGCATCCCAAGGTCACAGACTAATTGGTTGGAGACGAGGACACACAATGAGGGGAGTAATCACCCCTGTCAGTGTATGCTAGGCAAAAGTCAAGGGGATTGAGGACCTGGCACCAGGAATTTCAAGACAGAAAGTGAAGAGGAGCCTCAAACCAGAAAGAGAATCTCCATCATAAAGATTAGGGACCCACCCATCAGATAAGGTCAACTAAGGGGGCCAGTCATAACTGTAATAGTCATGTCTGGGGCAACCCCTACTCCTCAACCACTTTGAGGGCACTAGACGATCAACAGTCACTTCTCCAACCAGCAGTGGAGTGTTTAAGTCAACCTAGGGGAAAACTCACCAATCTGAAGGCCGGTGGTAGATGAGGAACTGCGTGAATGGAAGGTGAGATAGCATCCAGAGGTCTGGAGCATCAGATGGGATTCCACTTAGCTAAGTGATGGTAGAAGAGTCCATCCCAGTCATGGCACCAATGAAAGCACCCAGAAAACCACTCAGGATGTAGGAACTCACACAAGAGATTTTATTAAGCAGATGAGCAGAGTGTCTGCCATGAAGGGTGACAGAGAGAGAAGAGAGAGAGAGAGAGAGAGAGAGAGAGAGAGAGAGAGAGAGAATGGCAGGGAGCTATTCTTAAGCAGTGGAATTTTGCTGGCTAATAAAAATCTGACTAATGACTGATGAGGAAGTTCATGGGCCAAAAATCTAAGTTGTAAAATGGTGTTGGGGGGGCAGAATAATGGTGGCAGCAAAATGGCAGGGGAGAAATGTCTGCAGCCTCATTAACCCATTGTCCCTTCAATCTACAATAAAGAATTTCCATAATTTAACCATAAAAAGAGCAGTAACTTGGTCTGGGGTGTAGCTAAGTGGCAGAGTATTTGCCTACCATGTTACCATGTGTGAGTCCCTGGGTTCAATAATTAGTACCACAAAAGAAAAGGGAGAGAGAGAGAGAGAGAGAGAGAGAGAGAGAGAGAGAGAGAGAGAGAGAGAGAGAGAGAGAGAGAGAGAGAGAAGAGAGAAAAGTCATTTTAAAATTTGGTAAAGAACTTGAGCAGATTTTTCACTAAAGAAGATATATGGATAGCCAATATGCCCATGAAAAGATGCTTAATACCATCAAGAAAATACAAGTCAAAATCAAAATGAGAGACTACTTTTTACTCACAAATGAAGCTACAAAAACAAAAATAGAAAATAACAAGCATTGGCAAGGGTGTGGAAAAACTAGAACGTCTGTATATCATAGGATTGTAAAATATTGCATGTTAAAGCTGCTAAAAAATATTTTGGTGTTCTTCCAAAAGCAAAAAATAACTAGGCATATATCCCATATTTAAAGATAGGGACTCAGGAAGATGCTTGTAGGTCAGTATCTATTACAATATTATTTGCAATACCCAAAAGTAGCAACAGCCACATTTGACTATCAACCCATGACTACCATAACAAAATATGGTAAAATTTTGATATATGCTACAACACAGATGAACCCTGAAAACATTATGTCAAGTACAGTAAATGGGACACAAAAGACACATATGATTCTATTTACATGGAGTATCTGGATAGGAAAATTCATAGACACAGAAAATAGATCAGAAATTCCATGGGCTTGGGGTAACAAGGAAAAGTGAGTTATAATTTTAAGGGCAATTGTTCTTGTTTGAGATGATTGATAAAGTTTGGAAATCAGTTGGGGTGATGGTTAGCACAATTACACCATTTAGTTTAATTTTAGCCTGAAAGGTGGTTAAAATGAATGATTTTTATTATATATGTGTGTGGACCTATGTATTTTATTGGTTATTTTCAATTAAAAATTTTCCAATTCCTTCAAAGGAACATTAGAGAATCAGATTTTAAATTGTTATAAAATGTATGTTTGTATGTACTCATGTGACATTTTCAACAGTTAGAAAAGTGAACAAAGAACAGTTAGTTGTCTATATTTGTAAACTCAGGAGACAGACTAATAATGCCATGTTAAAAATTTGAAACTATCCCTTACTAGGTGGACATCTGAGGGCCAGTTACTTATTAGGTTGTTTTACTTTTTTTACCTATAAAATGAAGCTTACAAAATTTTTGCCTTACAAGAATTTTTGGAGGATACAATAGCAAAATATATTCACAACAAAAGAGTACACAGTAAGCTCAAAAATGTTAGCAGTTTTTATATTAACTGAATTTACACTAGAAGGTATTCTTAAAATATTGTCAAAATATCCATAATAACAAACTTAAATTGACTTTCGAGTAAAAAATTCTATGAATATGCTTATATGTAAAAAGATAACGAGATGGAAAATTTATTTATCTACCTGTAGAATTTCTACCATCTTTTTAAATGAGAATGTAAAATCATAATGGGACAAAAGATCTATCCCCTCCTCTTCTGAATTATCTCAATACTCTCATAAGCTCTCAATTAATTTCACAAGTGTAAATAATTTCCCAGCTATATAAAGTAAATGGAACAAAATAAAATGTCTTTTAAAATGATGAAATGGAACCAGAAGCCAAGGAAAGTATATTTTGTTAAATACCTAGCAAATTTAATAAAGGTCTTTATATTTGCTATAAATGCATATTAGTGAGAATTACACCTCCAAAACAGCACAAATTTCAATGACAGAATCTGGTATGTTCTTTTTCATGCACATTCATGAAGTTTCTAGCTAGCTACTTCTTTTGAGCAAATGACAGATACTATCTGTAAGAGATGAGCAATTTAACTACCTGCTGTGTCACAGATGCACAAATCCTAATACAGGGAGAATATAATCTTGCCCAACAGAGATTCACTGTTAATTACATTTTTCATCTATAAACCATTATATATACATGTTTTATATGTATATGTAAATATAAATATATTGCAGATTCTTAAATGTTGAACATTTACTCTCAGACTACTATCTCAATTTATTTGTGTGATAAAAACACAAAACTTTGTTATGAAAAGTGAGTTATTTTGAATTGTTAAAAAATAATATTTTTTCCATAGAATAATCAGTGTTTGCTGGAGGAAAATATAACATGTACAACATATTTGGGTCTTTTTTTAGGTTCTAGAAAGGAGAAATATCTTGTGTGATATTGGCTAAAAAATTATTCATAATTTTGATGTACCAGTTGTGAAAAGTATAATAAGTCAGTATTAGAGGAGTTGAATGTTTACCAATCATTTTTTGCTTTCACAAATTAAAATAATATTCATAATCAGTAGCAGAAGAAAGGTATTCTATGAGACTAGCTGAACAATATTCAGAAAGTTATCATTATATAAACACAAATTGTTCTGAAAACAAAGCCATTTTACAATAAATTCACTTAAAATATCCACTTCAGTTTCATAACAATGTTTAAAAGATGTTACAGTTTTTATCTCAAAATATATCTAATGTAATAAAATATTTAAATTCCATTTACTTTAATTTCAATAGGATTAGAACATTATTTTAACTGAGTTAATTTTCTGAATACTTCAAGAGTGTATCAAGGTAACTTTGGTGTATATTTCTATGAGTTGGTAATTTTTGCCAAAATTTGATAATAGCATATTACATTGCAATTGTTTCAGAGAATAATAAGAAAGAAGGCCATTTTTTGTCAAAATATTACAAAGTTTTATCGATTTTCCCAAGGTCTTCTCTCAATTCTTTGATATTCAAATCATTCTCTTTTGAAGTGCATAGTCTGGCATCATTCTTGCCAATAATTCTCCTAAATTTCTAACCAGTTCAATTCTGCTCTACCCTCATTTGTCAAATGCTTTCTTTGCCTATGACTAAATACTACTAACTTTACTTTATTGGCTTCATGATTTCACATGGTTTTTGCAAGACTGCAACTTCTGAATTGTCCAAAAATGGTAAAACTGCCAATTAAAAGACTGTCAAGGATGTCTTTGAATGACTACTAAGTCACATTTGCTTATTATGGACCTTTTGAAGACATTTTTGAGGTTTAATAGTTGAAATACTGATATAAAACTTACATATTATCTATAATGTTTCTGAAAAGTGGTCAGTTGTGCTTTATTGAACACCAATTCCTTACTTTATTACTTCACCAACATGGCACATTTTATTATGATTTTTTGTTTTCTCATTGACAAGAAATGCATCCTCACAATTGTTCTGTTTGGACAGTGTTTCAGTAAACACATCCTTTGTTAATTCTAGTTGAAAATTCTGTATCTATACAGACTAAATCAACTTCCCATCCCAAAAATATTTTACATATCCTAATCCCATACTTTGTTGCGTGCTCAGTGCTCTGTCTCACTGGCTAAAGTTCTCTTATTTCCATTTCTCCTTCCTCAGGACATTGTTAGGCTTCATTGCTACAACCTCTGGATCAATGTGGTTGTAAATGTCCATCTTAAAATGAAGTTTCCAAAACTAATCAAGTCTATTCAAAGTCATTCCACTTGAGTATAAAAGGTTTAGACCATTTCTGTGCTGGTGCTTTGAAAGAATAAAACCTTCTTATTTTCTAAAGTTCCTGTTTGCACTGAAATTGACAAGTAGTGATCTATTGCAACCCTTTCCTAAAGTGACTTATGCCTCATGTCATTTCTCTTACCTCCAATTCTACTTGGGAAAGGAAAATATCTTTTTGTGGTGACTACATTTTATCTCTACTGCCACACTGTCTCTTTTTAATCAGTTTGTGTCTATAAAACACTGAGGCACATTATTTATATCTATTATACATGGACTGTTAAACAAATTTTCTCAAACAACTAGTAATAAGACAATTCTTACATACCTTTTTAAGTTTCACACATGAAATTCAATGTTTCCTATTTTATGTTTTTACCCTAAGACATTGTTCTTCATTTTAAGAGTGGATCACATTTTTCTCATATTTTGTGTTCTTTAGTTATAGATAAATTCAAACTCAATTTAACTATGTTTGCTGGGAAAAAATAATAACACACACTTTCCAAATTTATGGAATAATTCATTTGCTGAATTTAAATGTAAACAATTACATAGACCTCATGATCCCTCCCCCCAAAAAAAGAAAAATAGAGGGGTCAAATGATTATAATTTAAACAATATGGTTATTTTAGTAGACTTGGGAAATTCAATATTATCAATCAAATACAGCACTTAATCTTATAAGATGTACATTCTAGAGAAAGATAGAAATTTGGTAAAGAAAGATAATTTTAAGTTGCCTTAACTCTTATAAAAGAAAATAGAAAGTAATCAAATGATACTTATTTAATTTTCCTAGGATGATTAAAATGTTTCTGCAAATGCAACACATTAGCTCAAATATGAACAGAGAATTATTTAATCCAAGAAGGAAACAGGAAATATATTCTAGAAATAAGAATTAGCACTTATCAAATTATCAATATTTTTCTTATGAAAATCTACCTTCAAAATCCTGAGGTACCTTCAATCTTCTATGGAAAAGAATTGAGCAGAATGTTATTTTCAGGAAGTTGTCGTTCAAGACAGGAAAAAAACATAAAGCTATATTTAGATAAACTAAGTGAGAAAGTTTATCACTCATAGAGTTTGGAAAAATAATTACAATGTTCTGTAACATATACTCTGAGACTCACTACACAAATAGGTAATTGTCTGATAATACTGACAACAGGACCTACAACCTCAGCAGCAGCCAGTCCAGGAAGACAAACCATGACCTCTGTGGCCATTTATTCAGGTCTGCCAGCTGGCCACCAGGTAAAAATATTTATGTTTCCATACGAAATATATTTCCCTAGATTCTATTACTTCAAACTCTGAAAATAACAGAAAGGAACAAACATACTTTCTCAGTCAATCATGGAAAATGCTCCATGTCTATGTAGTCTTCCTCCAACTTCCATTCTGATCACAGCACACCTGAAGACTTCTTTTTTTCTGTTTCCATTACAAAGCTTTCCCACTTTCCTACTTGCCTTTAAGTCTCTGCCAAATACAAATGATGATGATGATTGACTCATTTGTTGTAGCAAGTTCTGAAAAACTTTTCTTCTACTCATTTGTGTGATTCTAGTTTATTTCCACAAAGGTAACTGGATTTTAAAGAGAATGAAGTTGAGCAATAAAGGAAGGAAGGGTGAAAAAAGAGACTAGTCAAAATGAAGGCAAATCAAACAATTATTGTTAGAAGAATAACTATTCAAATAATCGACTTAACTAATAAACCATTAGGAAAAAGTCATAACTAAAACATGAGAGTAATAATGTGCATGACCCAATGATGTCACTCAAATACCTTCGTGTTTTGGTAGAGGGAGGATATTTACATTTTGTCAAATCAGGTGTTTACTTGAACAATTTAAGGATCAATAATATGTAAATCTTATGAAACATTTTGAGGAAAAAGAGGTAAAAAGAACAAATAAAGGAAAATTAAACTGATGGCAATGAGGAGTATATGTAGTAATGATCTTTCAAGAGAAGTTGAAAGCCTATGGTTATTGTCAGAGTCTTTTTTTATTGATTTCTTTCTCCTCTAAGGAATTTAATATGCCAATCTAAATAACTTTCACTGTGGTTATGCAGTTAGGACTCTATTTTTTTACCATGACTGTGATCAGTTTCTTCATGGCTTAAATTCTTCATTCCCAAATAGACTCCATATAAGCTGGACAGGAATGTGAGAGAGAAAAATTATAATCACATACATTATAAGAAAGAGGGTGCTGGGGTATATTTAATTAATGTAAGCCACAGGAGCAATTTAAGTAATGCACATGGTACACTAGTAGTTAGTCCTGAAGGTGGAATTCTCATACACTACAATCTGAGTATTCTTTACAGCATTCTAGCTACCTCCAAATGGACTGTCAATTTCATTAAGCCATATACATTTTTCTCCAAACGAGTGAGGCCAAGAGCAAGAAATTTTCAGTATGTTAAAACCTCTAAGAACGGTTTCTGTGTGGAAACTATGCCTTATTTTTGGATTGTTGTTGGTTTTTAACTTCACATGTGCTAAGCTGTAACCCCCGTCACAGAAGGTATTACTCACTTAGAAAAACTTTCTATTGGTATTATGAAGGTCATTCCATTCAGTGTTGCCTGTGACATCTACCAGCAGTTCGATTAGATTTGATCTAATTGTCCCTAGTACTTCCTTGCTCCCGCTAAAATTGACCATTTGCCCAGGTCAAATTTAAAAAAGGATGCTGAAATAAGCACTGCAAACCTTGAAAACTGTAAAGTGGATAATTCAATCTTGAGACAACCTCTCAAAGTGATATTTTGTCTTTAACAGACAAGAGGTGACAAGAACAGTACCATATCTGAAAAATGTTTTAAACTGCTCTTTCCTATACTTGCCAATTTTCATTGCCATTTTAAATGCCAAATTTTAAATGCCAGTTTTTCATTGATTATTATTCCTTCATAATTCCCTAGTTTTATCATAAATGTCTACAAAGAAATTTTTTCGAGCTCAGAGGTTTATAATTAAAGATTTTCCTAAAATAACAAATTATTATTTTTCTAAGAATTCCATCAAATGAAACTTGATTAAAAGAGTCAGCAGGCAAGCAGATTATACATACTATTGTATAAGTATGGTAAATATAGAAACTAAAATTACTTAATGATATTTGTGCCACTCATGTTTCCAAGTTTTATATCAAAACCTGGTTTCCACTGAAATACATCTATAGGCTTGGATATGATGGAGAAACCATTTAGTTGCTGTGTCATTATTATGGCCCATTTAGAAAATAAAAAGCAAACAATCCAATCCCCAACATTCATTATATATTTTACCTTTATATTTAAAAAATTAAACTCATGATTTTCTGCTAATGTGACTTCACAATCAACAGGAACTTTAGATATGACATGGGCTAACAGAATATCTTTTTTTATAATTTGTATTTTTAAAGACTTTGCTTTTAAGATACCAAATGTATTTGTAATATTAATGTAGTAGCATAATATCATCAAAAGATTTCAATCAGTCACTTGCTTTTTGTTATACTACTTATGTAACAAGGTGGTGATTTTTAATTAAAAAAAAGAAAGCCTATTTTCAATAAATCTTTACTTTTCCCATTTGATTTTTTTATTGGTTGCAATAGCATCTCCTAAATATACTGTCTTTTTAAAATTTTTTTAAAAGTTTAAGTAATATCTTTTAATTTTTACCTATTGTTTTTCTAATTGACTACTTTAGATTCCTCTATAATTAGGAAAACTGTAATGTTTCCTATTGTGAAAAGTGGGGGTGGCTATTCTTAGGAGAATTCAACTAAGAAAACTTAACTCTTCTCATTCAATATATATTGCTTTCATACAGCTAGGCCCTTTGAGTAGTTTTTGCTCAGAAACAAGATCAATCTTCCTGTAATGCTCTTCAGTTTATCTGACTTTTACTATATATGGACACATGTGGCACGTTTCATACAATAGATTTCCATAAACACTTACTGATGTAGTTTATTATATTGAGGTTCTGCTCTTTTAAGATTATAGTGAAGACAAAAAACATCAGTAGTTAAATGAATCAGCATTTCTACAGTGCCTTCTCTGTTTTTTCCTGTTTTCTCTGATAACTTCTATAATTTTACATTAGAATATGAAATTTACAGCAATGAAGATTTTCACCATGAAGTCAAAATGAAATGTGTGGTGTTTCAACTTATAAATGTGTAAGGCATTTATCCACAAACAAAAGAGATCAGAGATTATTCTTTTGAATAATGTGTATGCTCTAACTTTTGAAATATAATCTTGACTTTTACTTCAATACAAGAAACTACCATTTATTTGTTGATTATTCAATAAATTATGAAATGTGAAATGGTGTGTTTTCTGGATCAGAAGACAAATCATTGTCAATTCATTCATGAAGTCAAGCATGTAGATTCTTTTTCCAAACAGATCTTCATTATGATCAGGAATAAATGTTTAGGACATGTGCTATTGGGCATGACCTTGAGGACCATGGCAGAATACGAGTTTGGAATCTGTTCTCCTGAGCCAGCAACAAGTAGACTTCCATTCTTACTGGAGTCAACTTCAAAAAATAGGAAGAATTTACCTCACAAGGCCATAGGGGAAAGCAGCCGTCTGGGTGAGAGTACCTAAGAAAAGAATATTGATAAATCAACCTAAGTAACATAATTCTAGGGATAATCAACTAAAGGGAAAAAAGCGGGCACTGTAAGACCTCCTAATTGTCTACTCACTGGGCTGTAGTCCTGAGGCGAGGTTGGAACCATTAGAAAGAATGGGGAGTACAAATCGGCACTCTTGTTTTCCAGGCACAGTTGTGTTGAGTAGGTTAGCAAGGCATGGTTAAGTTGTGTTAAGCAGGATATTGGTTTCCTAGGTTTGTCATATAGCATAGCACCTCAATCTTAAAACAGCAGGAAGTTCTTGTGTGTCAGCTCTGGGCTCAGACATCAGAAAAGAAGGTGTTAGTAGGGTCAGGCTACTCTGAAGTACACCAGGGATCATTTATTGCTTCTTTCTGGATTCAGAATGTTTGCTGACAATCTCTGGTGTTCCCTGGGTTGTAGCTGCATTGCTCCACTCTGTCTTGTTACACAGTGTTCTACTTCTGTGTCTGTCTTCACATGGTCATCTTCTTATAAGGACATCAGGAATATTGAATTAAAGACCCACCCTCCTCAAATATAATCTCGTTTTAAGTAATTACATACACCCTTTCTCTGAATAAGATCGATCACATTTTGAAGTCCTGAGAGTTAAGACTTCAATGTACATATTTGGGGAAAAAATTCAATGTATAACAAGTACACAGAGTTCTTTTAATGTAAGTAAAGACTAGATCATATCAACTAGAAAGAAACATGGTAATAATAAGTAAAAAAAAATAATAATGATAACATTAAAGATGAGTAATTCAATTAGGACAAGATACGAGGAGGATTCAGGCAGCAAATTTACCTTAATGAAAGTTACACATAAAGAGGAGAAAAATACAAATCTTGTTTCTCATAATTTCTCATGTCCAAATTTGAAATGGCAAGAGAAAAAAAAAGCAGGTATTAGCAATATACTAGTATGGCAATCAAGAATGTTTTACCAGGAATAACCATAATAAATAAATAGCAACCCAGCAGCTTGGGAAACTGAGGTAGGAGGATTATAAATTCAAAGCCAGCCTCAGCAACTTGGCAAGGCCATAATCAACTTAGGAGTCTGTCTCAAAATAAAAAATAAAAATGTGGCTCAATGGTTAAGCAACCCTACATTCAATCCTGTGTACCAAAAAAAAAAAAAAAGAAAGAAAAGAAAAAAAAAAAAGAAAACAAAACAAAAAACATAAAAAGCAAGATAGCATTGCTTTGCCTTCTACTTAGAAAATTACATTGCTTTGCCTTTTACTTAGAAAATTATCGTACTTCCTAAAGTCTGGCCACTTGAAATGTGACCTGTGAATCAGTAAAATTCGAATCTTCTGGGGGTTTCCTAAAACTCTGCTCAGGTCCAGGCACACTGATTCAGAATCTTCATTGTAACTTGATCATGGGATCCGTCTGCATTTCAAATTTGAGAATCATTATACCGGTTTAATACATGGAAATACAAAGACAATTTCTACAAAGTTACACATTTTTTGTTTTAACTGAAATGTATGTTACTGTTGAAAAGGAAGATTTAAATTGGTTCTCTTTGAATTGTTTAAACTTTGTAATTTCACATTTAAAAAGTTTGCCTCCAATTTTTGTAGTTCATGTCAAATAAAAGAGTTGTCCTGCCGAAAATAGATGACATCAGCTAGCAACAAGTTGTTTTCCTTGATGAGGAAAGTTGTCCCTTTAGTCTTAGGTTTATTGAGTTAGGGAAATACAAGTTTGGGCAATGTTTTCACTAAACAAAAGACTGAACCTTTATATCAGTATATAAACATATATCAGCATATACACATTTTCAGACTGAATATGTGCATATATGTACGCATATATATATATATTCACATCAGTACAGTCTGAACTTTATTAGTCTAATTGCAAGGGTCAATGTACAATGTCTTTATAAGAACTATTTCTTATAGTTTTGGAAACTATGTCAATGATCAGATTTGCATGGATATTAATTAAAGATGAGATAACTAAATAAAAAAGTTGCAAGTTCTTGTCTTGAACAATAATTGAAATTGTTATATACCTGTGAGTTATAAGCACAGCAAAAGGGCTACCCTTAAAATCATTATGTTAATTAGAAAATAAATTATATTATTTTTAATAAGTTAAGAAACTTGGATGCAATTATATACATAACTGATCGCTCTGTCTTTGGGAACAGATTAAAGAAAATACTTTGTTTTTTATGTTTTTGCTTGAAATATAGTCTTAAAACTAGGGAAGCTATTTGACTTCTTATAAACAGATTTCATAAGTAGAAATAATATTGCTCAAGTATTTTTCTCAGTGAACAGGTTATTTTATCCAGTTAAAGAAAAAGAAGAGACAGTATACTGTATTTCACATAGCTACTTAAAAATGTCTTGATCCTCCTAGAAGCTCACTAAAGATATTGATTTATTCTAATGTTCTAAGGGTAATATCCTAATTACAGAAGTTATATCTATGCCTTTAATTAAAAAGAATTCTTTTCAATTAAAATGAATTTATTTTTAACAAATACATAAGAAAAGATAAGCATTCCATATATCAACCTCTCCGCATTCATTCTGTCCCTCCCTCCTCCTCTCCTGATCTGTGGTAACCACATTATACTCTCAACTTGTGTAAGGTCAGTTTTTTGGATTCCATATGAGTGAGACCATGTTGTTATTGTCTTTTTGTGACAGACTTATTTCGTTTACCATAATGATCTCTATTTTCATCCATGGTGTCACAAATGATGGAATTCTATATGAAAAGATGAATAGTATTCATATATATATATATATATATATATATTGCATTTTCTTTATTCATTTATCAGGTAATAAGAACTTAGCTTCTCTCCGTTTCTTGGCTACTGTGAATAACACTGCAATGAACTTGGGAGTGTGGATGTATCTTTGACCTACTGTTTTTATTTCCTTTGGATATCACCCATTGCTGGATGATATAGTAGCACTACTTCTAATTTTTAGGAATTACAAATAACTATAATTCTTTGTAATGGTTCCTAACTTACATTTTCCCAGTACTGTTCCTGGTTGTCCACATGATCACCAGCACTTACTATTTTTTGTTTTCTTGGTAATGCCCATTCTCACTGGAGTGAAATGATATCTCATTGTGATTTTGATTTGCCTTTCTCTGATGATTAGTAATGGTGAACATTTTTTTAATATACTTTTTGGTCATTTCTGTGTCTTCTTTTGAGAAATGTTTAGTTCTGTTACTCACTTTTTACTGGATATCAACCTCTTGTCAAATGTATTGATTGTAAATATTTTCTCCTATCTTATAAGTTTTCTCTTTGTTGTTTCCTTTGCTGGGTAGAAGCTTTTTGTTTGATGTAATCACATTTGTCTATTTTTACTTTTTTTTTAAATTCTGTTTTGGGAATTAAAGAAATCTTTGACCTTTTTAATGTCCTGAAGTATATTTAGTTATATCCTGTCTGATAGTTTCATAATTTCAAGTCTTACATTTAAGTCTTTCTTTCAGTTTGAGTTAATTTTTATAATTGGTGACAGGGGTCCAGTTTCAGTCTTCTGCATGAGAATATGTATTTTTCCCAAGATCATTTATTAAAAATTGCTTTTTTCCCACTACATGTTCTTAGCACCTTTGTGAAAAATCTTTTTCTTTTTTTTTTTTACTTGATTTCTTGGGATTCAGAAACTTCATTAGGAACATGGTCTCCATGTATTATGTGAATGCCTATAGCAAAAATGTTATCAAAATTGAGTGGGTACAAGTATTACAAACAGAACACTTTCAATGTCATGTAAAGAAAAAAATATTTATGTGCATTCTTTCATGTGAATGTAACCTGAATGATTTTCCTTTGTTACTCAAAAGGTGTTTTTTTTTTTCTATAACCTTTTATTTTGTATTCCTCTAAAACAGTGTGTCTAAAATTTTAAGCTGTGTATTAATTAACTGGGACCTTACTCAAATGGAAATGTGGATCCAGTATGTCTGGGTGAAGCCTGGCATTCTGCATTTCTAATAAACTCCTAAGAGATGCTAATGCTGCTGGTCCACAGGCCACACTTTGAGTAGCAAGGCTCTAAGAGAGCCTCTCTCCTAAAATTCTAGCTAAAATAACTACCACTACAATCTTTCTTCTTGAGGATCCGGTGGGAAATAGAGTTGAAAATTTGTTATACTGTCATTCCATGTGGGATAAACAGACAGATGCACAGGATAAAGTGTAATGTAGTAGGAAAAGAGCTCTTTTTTAATCAGATAATTTAAACTGGATTATAAATTTCAACACTGATGTCATGAGACTAGGGAAAAATAATTTTACGTATTTCAATTTAGGTTTTCTTACTTGTGGCATTGAGATTATGATCCAAACTACTTACATTAAAATGCAATTCTGTGATTCAGATGATATATGTGAAAGTGTTTCCAACATGGTAAAATACTAATAAGTATATTACACTGGTATTTTACACCTTTGCATGTTTTCTTGCCCCCCCTCCCAAGTACCCCCATCACCACAGGTCTGTGTCTTTTTTTTAACCTCCTGTGAAAAGTGCTTAGGAAACTGTCACTCAGCTGCTGCACAGTCACAGTCTGCCAGCACTATACCAACTGAGAGAAGAGAAGGATCCAAGGGAGGAAAGCACAGACAATTTTCTTTCCTCTGCAGTTCTGCCTATAAAGCCCAAATATAAAAGGAGAAAATCACTGTGGTATGGCATGTGAATTTTAAGATGCTTTCATTGGGTTCATTCATATTCCAGAGTAGTGTCCTCAAGAGTTTTTACCACCTTAGAAAGTAAAAGTCTTTCTTTTAAAAAAATATTAAAAGAAATATGTCATCTTCACAAAGATGGTTATTATAGTCATTGATCATGTAACTACATAGAAAAGATTCTGAACTTTGCAGCTAGCTACAAACCAAATGGCAACTTTATATTTGATATATAGATGCAGTGAAATTGCTTTAAAACTAATGCAGAATTTATTTGCGGTGCACAATTTATTAGTATGCATGGAGATGAGTTAGAACTTGCAAGCTATATTAAACTTAATGCATGAGAAAGGGAAGTAATGAATTACTTGGAAATCATTTTAAAGCATCATTGCTAATGTACTGCTAAACTGCAATAGTACTAAATGCAAAGACAAATATTATTAAACCTGCCAGAGTTCCCAAACTGTGTTTTACACAATTCCTTAAAGAACATAAGCAGAGGCATTTGACTTCCAGCTTTATGAACACATACAGTATGGAAATAGATACATGAGATCTCCAAAAAAAGTATTTGATAATTCAAGACTTCTAAAAATAATTTTCAGTTTAATGACTTAAAAAAAAGTTGCATTTAATTTCCAAACAGATCGAATGTGGAATTTATTAACAGCATATTTTTGATGAATGAAAGAAAATGTGATAAATGAAGAGATGAGCCTAAAACTGCACTTACCCAGCTTTATTTAGCATCTGTGCTCAGTTAGCTGACTTCTCTATCTGGAGCTCTAATATTATACTGGCTAAGCCTTTTAGTGTGCACTAAATCCTAGCCACATAAAAGTGAAGCTAAATAGTATTTACAGGTCTTTTTCATACAAAGTGCAAACCAGCATTCCATTTATAATCCTATAATAACACTTTGTAATCTGCATACCAATGCAGTGCAAATAACACATTTACTTTAGAAATGAGCATAATTAGATTATATAGATCATAGTTGAATTAGACTGAGTGACCTTTTGCTAGCATTCTGTGATAACTCAAGAAAATTTTACTCCTTGGTGGACTTCTCTCATTTAATCTAAATGATCAGTTTGGGGCATGAGCCTCTGAAATCTTCAGAATAAGTCACAGTTTGGAATTCATGTGAAGATTTTTTTGTTTGTTTGTTTCTCCAGCTAGGGAGTTTTAGTGTTCAACACTGAGAGTAAGAATGATTGATATCTATTTACACTTGAGATAATAAGAAGAAACACATAAAATGAAAACTGAAGGATGACATAAAAATGGTTTATAATTGAGTTGTTATGTATTTTACATTTATATTTTTGAAACAACAATATTTTAGGGGATATACTTTTTATGTATAATTAAATGAGTTTAATACCACATACTATGTAATTGAAGTTTACCTTCTCCACTTATTAATCAGTCAGAAATTTTACCTCATTTGATTACAGTTCTTCTAGTTATTTATTCACTTAAATAGTTCTTGCACACTGTTATGGTTTAGATCTAGAATGTCCCCCAAATCTCATCCATTGAAAGCATGTGCCTAATGAAATAAGGTTCAAAAGTTGGATTTTTAGGCAATGATTGATTCACAAGGGCTCTGATCTCATAAGAGAACTGATCCACTTAATGGATCAGTCTAGCCATAGACAAATGGACTCCTGGAAGGTGGGACCTAGTTAGACAAAGTTGTTCACTGATGGTGTGCCATGGAAGGGTTTATCTTCTCCCCAGCCACTTTCTTTCTCTTTCTCTTCTCTGTCTCTGTCTCTGCCTCTGCCTCTATCTCTATCTCCCTTCTCTCTACCTTTCTTTCTCAGCTCCTGGCTGCCATGAGTTGAGTAGTACTCATCTGCCATGCCTTACCACCATGATATTCTGCCTGACCTTAGGTCCAGAGCAATGGATGTCACCAACCATGAACTGAGAACTCTGAAACCATGAGCTGAAATAAACCTTTCCTTCTCAAAGCTGTTTCTGACAGGTATTTTGATCACATTTTAAGAAAAAGCTGACTAACACATGTACCATCTATAGCTCTCATACATTAAGGTAAGTGGTGAAAACTGAGTCATTCATTTCAAAATATTTTCCTTCCAGAATAGAAAACTGTAATCAAAGGTAAGGGACATATGATAATGAAAACAGCAGTAACAAAAAACAGTTATTTACAGAGTAAATCCCATTCTCTGATTAAGAAAAATCAAGTAAATAGCGAGCCATTTGTAACTTTAACACAATTCTATTCTTTTACTTCTAGGTCCTGCAATAAGCAAAACTTCATACAAATTAGTACAGCATTCTCAAAGTATGTTACTGACAAGGACTTTTATTCCCTCAAGATCATGGGCAGTTAGGGTCACAGCATGCCTATGCCATCCTTTCTGTCTTTCCCTAGGAAAATTCAAGAACTTAGGTAGAAGAACAGAGAGGTTGATTTGAAGGTTACTCTCAAAAATATTTCTATTTTTTCCTGTCTCTCCTGTAAATTCTGTAAGGAAAACTTATTTCAAGTTATTCCCTGTGCAGAATGCAATCTCATTATAATTTTATTATCTTATTATCTTTTACAATGGAGAAAAAGAATCTCCTTAGTATGGGTTAACTAGCTCATATTTATAGGATGGAAGAAATATTCCAAAGCTGTGATAAATGTGGAGCTGACTGAAGAAAAAAAAAATGGCCATTATCTGGGCTTATCAGAATAATAGAAGTGTGTGAATATATGTGCATTTAAGTGTCAACGGGCATATGTATAAGTTATATCTTCACAAAATAATTTGTTACATATTTTGTATTCTACCTAATAACTAAAACTCTAAACACTTTGTTAGTTTTCTTTCCATTTCCTCATCCCCAAATAAACCCACAGATTCATTCAGGATTGTGACTTTCCACTGACATCATTTTAATAAAGCTACCCTAAAAGCTCCTATGAGTTGCTTCTAACTGATTTCCCTGCTTCTATTCTTGTCCTAATTAATCTCTTCAGTGTAGCCACAATGATGTTTTTCAAATATAATGTCCTTTTTATATTTTACATATTCAATGTATTCCCATTGCCATCATAAGAAAATGCAATGTCTAGTCACAACCATATTGCCAAAAATGTTACTTCCTCCCAGAGACTGTTCTGTTCTAAAGTGATTTTTATCAGTTCTGTTTTTATCTCAAAATTTGTATTTAGCTGTTCCTTTATAATACTTGCTACAGCCTATGATAATCTTATTTATTGCCTTACTTATTGACTGGCTTTTCCAAATGTGTAAGCAGAGGAATAGTGCTCTTGCTTTCCTAGTTTACCTTTGTAAATTTTGCTCAGTTACCTGACTAACATCTAATCATTTTAACCATGAAGTTAAATACTGAACAAATATTTACATTGGTAGCAGGAGGAGACAAGTATGGTCCAACTGTGGGATTCTTTGAATCCATTTTACTTCTGCATAATCATATAATTAGAATATAATTTCCCTTAAATGCATATTTATAATTATTATAATATAATTAGATTATTTGGGGTATACATGATTACCTATGAAATATGATTATTTTTCATGTTGTTTGATAAAGTTGAAGAAAAGTTTTGCATACCACAATATTTTTTAATACTTAATGTTTTTACATAATTGTATTGGTAACATTGTCCCAAGCATCTACATTCTTTCACAATGTAATTCTGTGAGTTCTCTTCTGAAATTTTCCTCTCCTTCAGTTGAATTTATTGATTGTAATGTATCTCTTTGTCCTATATCCTGCATTCTTATCCTTCCATGTTGCTACCTCAATTAATTTACCCATACTCATGACTCCAACTATTACATTTATAATGAAATCAACTCATCCAATTTTGATGTTCTACTTCAATGAATATAATTCTAACATCTTGAAATCCAGCATGATTTAGATAGTGCACATTTATCTCATTGTCGCCAAATTGAAAAAAAAAAAAAAAAATCAACTTCCCTAAATTTCTTTCTCCCTACAGATTTTAGTTGTCTTATTGATATGTCCAAGACTGAAGATCTTGGAGTCATCTGTAAATCAATATTCTTCAGTTTGTCTCCTTTTGCTTTTTTTGCTCTTAGTATTTCCTTCACAGTCTTTCTCAGACTTATCCTTTCCATTTCTTTTCCCACGGCCCTCACTCTAATCCCTTTACTCACTCTTAAATAACTATAAATATTTTCTCTCTAGCTCATTGCCTCCAGATTCTTTTCACTATCCACCACTGCCAGATTACATATTGAAAGGCATTTTTAGTCATTTTTTACTCCCACACAAGAATCCAGAGAATTTTAAAGTAATCTATGCCAAATAACACACAGGACAAGAACACACACACACACACACACACACACACACACACACACACACATACACACACCCCTCGCAAAGAACCTCTAAAAAAATCCTTTGAAAAATCTGTAGTTTTATTTTTTAACTTATTTTCTTATCACCATTGGAACATACTCATTTTCTATTTCATTTCATTCAGTTCATTAGTACCTCAACTTTAAAGTTCTTATCATTTCTTCTCTTTTCCTTTCTTCCCTATGAGATACTTCATTTAGAGCATAACTGTGATAACTTTATCGATTCTCTTCCTATTTCACATTGGAATATCTCTTCTTTAGATTTCATATTCCCTCATATCTATTATCAGGAATATTATTATTTGAATATTTGTCTTATTTATATGTTTATATTTAAGATTTTTAACTCAGCAAGAAAATAAAATTTAAAATATATTTAAAGATTTAGGTTAGAAAGTGGATTATACATCAAATATGGTAGTAAAATACATTTCATTAATTTTAAGAATAAATACTAAAGTCCAAATATGTGTACATATTACATTTGTAATGATCCTAATATATTCACACTAATAAAAGCATTACTCCAAAGGTTATAGAGATCTTTCTTAAAATAACCTGGAAAAAATATTTATTATCCTTCAATATTTGTAAGATTTAAAATTCCCCAATGAATCCATATATAATGAATATATTTTAAAATGTCATCCTATACATCTAAAGCACCAAATTTTGAATATTTCTTCATAGCGGTATAATATTTTTAATAAAGTTATATTAGTGGAAAATTTTAAAATACCAGCAAATCCTATAATTCTATAGTCAGTACATTTATTTTGCACCTAAAACTGTTGAAGTCTTTGTGCAATATAATTTTGAAATATTTCATTTTTGTAAAGCTGTTCAAGACAGCAGAGACAAATAGTTTATAAAACATTCGTAGTTAGGAATGCTGCTTTCTCTTCATTTTGACACATCTAGGGCATGCAATTATTCACAAAGGTCACTTTCTAAAGAAGAAAAAGAACAATGACCAAAGGCAGCATTTAGGTCTCAAATAGACTATGACAATTTAATCAATGACAAAACCCAATGTCAAGAACCATCTCATTTCTAGGTAGACAGAGAATGACATTTCATCCGAAATAAGTACAATTGTCTACTTTAAAAACTAGCCAAAAAAAGTGACTACAGTCACCAAGCGAAAGATTTAGAGGGAAAAAATCAAGAGATAATAAATTATTTTAGGATTAAAGGTAAATACAGCTTTCCTTTCCTTACCAATATTTTCAAAAAAAATATTATGAATTAAAAAACGCTTATAATCTTATATACTCATCAGATTAAAATTTTGACTGAGAGTATAATTTACTGTCCTACCCTCATAAAAATGTGTTTTAGATTTATACTGCAATTAAGTGACTTATAAGTTGAATATGGTAAGACTGCCTTTTCACTTGTATGTTTTTTTTCTTTCCAAGTTGAAAAGATGTTTGAAACAAAGGTATAAATATATCTTTCTACAATATTCAAGGGCTCCAACTTTTGTATTTCTTTAAAAAATAATTCTTCTTGTTTTATTGTTCAACTATCACCACTTCGATCTATGTATATGGAGTCTATAGTTGTCATTAATATTCACCCAGGTTAGTGCTATTTTACTTTCAGTTCTACAAGATGATTTCTGTTTCTAATTATAATACATGGATACACATAGGTCTTTCGGACACTTCAATATAACACAATATGGGTAAGCCCTGCAATGTTTTAGTTGTATAGTTTGCAATAAATATTTTAGGAAGTTATTTAAAATTCTGGGCAAAAAGCATATATTCATTTATGTGAATTAAACCGATTTCTTCAGGGAAACATACAAGAAGATGTGATGATATAGTCCACCTAACTTTTCCCTATACTAGCAAAACTACATGTTAGGATATCAAAATAAGACCATGATCCTGCTCTCCAGTGACAACAGCTATTTCAAGTCAGTATGCAACAGGAAATGTATACTAGTGATAAGGATTAGGGGATTTCTAAAACAAGTAGACTAGTTTTAGAAAATGGAAAATTGTAGTATAAAAAGTTATATTTTAAGATGTTCATGTAAGCTGAAATCCTGCTAAAAATTTTACCAAATCATGAAATTTTCATTTCACATGAAGAAAAATTGAGTCATGTAATCATATTTGTACTTGGGATAACACGCTCTCTGTCCTCAGATCACCGCTACTAGGTATGCATGCATATCAGTCTATTTAAAAGGCACTGTGAAACTTACAGTTTATATAACTGAGCTGGTTTAAACTGCAAGTATTTGCAAGAATATCAAGACAGAACAAACCATGGTCTGTCAAGAAGAAAAATTCTAAATTTTCTTTCTCTCTCTCTCTCTCTTTTTTTTTTTTTTTTTTTTTTTTTTGGTACCAGGGATTAAACCCAAGTTGCTTAGGGCCTTGCTAAGTTGCTGACGCTGAAACCCAACTTGAGATCCTCCTGTTTTAACCTCTGGAGTCCCTGGATTATTGATATCATCACCAACCCAGTTGAAAATTCTGAGTTTTCTATAAACAAATACTGTTATTCATTAACTAGAGAAGAAACAAAGAGGAACCATAGAACAGTTTGAGCACAGTAATAATCAAACATCAAATAAACACTATTTTTGAAAGTCCACTATATTGTCAGTTTTTAATTTATCTTTATGTTCTCCACATTCTTCAACATTTAAATGATCAAAATCTTTCTATCCTGACACCCACTCTAATGACCACTTTAAGTCTCTTCCTGTGGCTCATCTTGTCCTACAATATGTCTTCCTTTATTTGAAAGTGTTGGGAGTTCTAAGAATAAACTTATCAGTGAATATTTTGCATTTAATAAAAATCTTTCAATAAACTCATTTACTTTCCCCCAAATTCTTCAAATTCTGTGATACCAACAAATTTTTATTTTATCCATTTTCCTGTAGTAAGGAGAATATTTATTTAATATTACCAGCAGAGAAAGCAAATTTGAATAATTATGAAACCAAAGCAAAAATATGTCTGTAACTTGTGGAATATATGTGATCACATTTGTAGGAAAAGTTTTCAATATTCTTTATGTTCAGTAATATAAGTTAACAAATCATGACTACACTTTACTTTGTGTGATATACACGGAGTTATGACTTTGTGTGTGTGTGTGTTATTTGGGTATGTTCATAAATTTTTCCTAAGGATCCTGGGAAATGTGGAGGGACTCTTGTTCTTCAATTTTTGATTATTCAGAGACTGTGGCTACATAAGTTTCGATTTCATTTTCAATATCATAACAATACTTGCAAGAGAGCGTGTAAAGTTGTAACATTTAATTTGGTAAAATTCTTTGTGAATGTTCTCATCTACTTAGAGTAAATCTATAGATTTTATAAAACATAACCAACATCAATAATACTTATTGCTCATCTTCCAAATATATTCTGTATACAAAAAGGAGTACATTTAAGTAACATAGACTGGAAAATAGTGTACTTGTATATTTATTAGTTGTAGAACAGGCAGAATAAATCTGGAGCTTCTCAATCTTGCATACATGAAGGACAAAATCTGTGCCATTCTATACAACTACTTTATAACCATTAAATAACATTATTTTTCTTAATAGTAACACATGAAACTAAAAATACAAGTTTGATATTCTAGGTAAGTTAATTCACAGGAAGAGTAAATAAACATGGTATTTAATCCAGAGAAGTCCAAAGGAAGTTTCACTTTTGAGATTAAGTCTTTATATACAGGCTCCAATCTTTATTACAAATCGAAGACCCTTGGGAGAAGGAATGCTTTATGAACTACACACATTTAAATGTGAATAAAAGGTCTGGAATTAAAAAGAAAGTGGACACAGGAATCATAAAGTATTTGAAATACTATTTTGAATGTAGAAACACAAGAAAAAAAAACACATTTACTTTTTGCAAACTGACCTTTGATACAAAGATAAATGTGCTGGAATCTTCAGAATTTTTTCTGTTGTACTGAACTATGTAAAACTGAATTGTTTCAGTATTTCTCAGTATGTGAATTGGGGTATTGCAATGGTTCTGGATGCTTCTTTCCTGATTTCCCAAGGTTATTTTTTTCACATTTGCCATATTAAGCCAAAAGATGGAATGTAGGGATATTAGAATCTGGAAGTAATATTACTGTACATGCATGTGTAGAATATATTATATGGTTTAGAAGGATTACTGTGAAGCATTAATATGAGCACTGACTACAGAGTAAATCTACTTGTTGGCTCCTGGGATACAGAATTATTGATTAATCCTTGGTGCTAGGATTCCTGTTCTAGTTCATAGGATCCTTATACTAATATAAACACCAAAGAATCTAGCCTGTTAATTTTAGTCTAAAAGGAGTCCTTCATTCATCCTTTAATTAAGCAATTTCCATGATAGAGAGAGATGTGTATTTTTTCTATCTGTTGAGTGGTCTACCTCAAGTTATATAGGGAGTACCAATTTCTTGATAAAATATTGATTGTCAAACAAGGTTAATAATTAATTAAAGATAAAGATAAAACCAATCATTTCAGAATGTCTAATACATTCATACCCTTTAGGGAAAAGACACTTTTATTCCTAAGCCCTCGATTTCAGAAGCTCAACTGTACCCAGGAATTGAGTCTAATATTTAATTAAACAAGACCTTGAAGAAAGATGTATGCATAATATGCTAAGGAGTTTTATATAGGTGTAAACTATTTGTTACAAATGACATTAATAAAATACCTTACATATCCACTGTTACTTGTATGTAAATATTGGGATTGAAACTCTCCCTAATTAAAACTACATAAGCCAATTAAAATAAAATGTTCATTAAATGTTAATAATACCCTATTTGAAATGTTTTGAAGTTTTCAATAAAAACATTCCCATGCTATGTAGTTTCATTTTCTTTTTACAGCAATAGAAGGAAGATATATGACAAATTATTTCTGTATTTTAGCAGTGAAAATTACCTAATTATAAATAACACCTGGCTAACTATTGGTGAATTTAGAACAAGAAATCAGAATGTGTTTTCCTGTAGGATTCCTTATTTGCCATTCTCATACAGATGAACTGTACCATCTCTCTTCATTGTGTACAGTGTCAAATTGTTTTTCAGGGAGATGAAAATAATAGAGGCAGCAGAGAGGTCTATGCTGGTACATCTGATAAGATAGGATATAAAAATTATTAAATGGGTAAAACAATGGCAAAACATTTTGTAATCATATATTTACTTCCTGAAATTTTGCAGCATGAAATAAAGACAGTAAGAGGTGAAATGGAGAAGATTCACCTGTACCAAGAGAGGTCAAACTAAATATTTTACAGAGAGAAATTTGCAATAATAAACATTGTATACCTTTTATTAGAGCCAAAACACAACCCCAATTCTGTGATCATACTTTTTCACCTTCTCCAGAAGCACAATATTCTACAAAGGGGAAGATGGATTTTGGTTTATGTTCAGAGGTTTTGCTTATGAAAAGTCACTCCAAAGTGCCTACATCATTGACTGTCTCAGGACAAGTTTTATGAATAGTAATGTTCATTACCTTCCTTCTAGTTTTTCCCACTGTTTACCACCTACATGATGACATATAATAGTAAAAAATATTTTTATCTACAATTAGAGAAACTAGGTGAATATTTCTGCTTCAAAATATGACAGTTGAACTGAAATAAGTATGTCAAAGAGAATAGAAGGGTTAGGAAACAAAAGAAAGCATTGAGACTATAAGAGGGACCATTCATTTTCAAAGAAAAGGGCTTGAAACATTATTTTCTTTGTAGTTCAGAATGGGTAATTAGGAAGCCAGAAAACTCTGGATAACTGAAGAAGACTAATTAAATCCTAATTAAAACTCAGTGAATAAGTAAATATTATGAGAAAGGGTGCTGATAGTGCTACACTCAAATGTCTAGCACTTCTTAAATTTACTTGAATTATGTAAATCATCATCTGACTCTACTGTAGACTTTTATTCGAGGAGACATTGATTTGGAGAATTGCCTCAGTATTTTTCATTTTCTAGTTTAGTTTTTATTGATTGAAAAAATGTGTATAATAAAACAAGTATTAAACAAGTACTTCTAGTATCATATTCCCCATTACCTCAGAAAATTCCATTTCCTTTCTCTAGTCAGTTCTCATGATAAAATATTTATCCCCAGATAAAATTATTTTCTGAGCTTTATACTGTAGATTAGGTTTCCTGATTCTTCTTCTAAAAATGTATAGTAATACATGCATATATTCATTTTTATTGGCCTTATTTTGCTTGACTTATTATTTTTAATGTACAAATCTAGTTCCTCTCTATGGCTTACTTGTGCAAAGTTGTGTAAAAAGAGAACAGTTTATTTATCCATTCTGTAGTTGGTTGACAATGATTCTATTTCCTGTACAGGACTACTATAAGAAAGTCTGCTGTGGATATTCTTCAAGTCTTTATGGGAATATGGTTTTCTAGGTATTTTTCATGGGACAATAAGTTTGAATTTTAATTTCCTGATGTTTAATAATATTTGCTCTCTGTTCAAGTCTTATTGGTTACATGTTTTGGTCTTTTGAAGTATCTGTTCAAAAATGCCTATTTTCATTGGGTTGTTTTTCCTTTAAAACTGGGTTTATACACTGAAGATCATGTATCACTTTATAAATTTAAATGTATTCTCCCAAGCTAAAGTTTAACTGTTTAACTTCTGAGTAGTTTTGCTTGCTTGCTTATTTATTTGAGTTAATTCGTCTTGTTTTAATGATTCAATTAGGGTTTTTTGATGAAATTCTACCTATTGACATGATCTTTTATGGATACATACGTATTTTTTGCTTTTCTAACTTCTCTACCCATAATTTAAAAAGTATTCCTTTGTACTTACTTTCAGAAAATTCATATTTCTGGTTTTTCTGAGTATGTATATGATCAATTCTTAATTTATGGATACATGAATAATTAGGTAGGGAACAAAATTAACTATTGTTTCCTATAAAAATATCCATGTGTTTGGGATTAAGATAAATCTGACCTCAGAAAACAGATTAACTAGTGTTTTCTCCTGCACTGATTTTTAAACAGTTCAGTATTAACTGATTTTCTTCCCTAAAGATTGAATAGACTTCACTCTGGAAACTACCTGGATTTTTAAACTTACTTTGTGAGAAGAGTTTTTGTTTGTTTCTTGATTTTTCCTTTTCTTTTTTTGCTTTGGCTTGTTAGTTTTAATTACAACTTCAAATTCTTTAATATGTTTTGTTCAACTTTTCTACTCTTTTTCTTTGGTCAACTTTATTTAGTTTTATGTTCCAGTGCATTAGCTTCTTTTTATTGAATTTGTTGATTTTTTCATTCTAAAATAGTTCACAATTCATTATTATTCTTTCAGTGTCTCTAGTACCAATAATGATATCTACTCATTCATTCTTGATGTTCATCATTTATATTCTTTCATTTGCCATTTGCCTTGCTAGGTTTTATTGGTTTTTATCTGTTTTGAAAGGAACCAATCTTTATTTTCAACAGAAGTAAAAATATACTTAGTAATTTCTGAAATTTTATTTAATTTTATTATTTTTCTTATCTGCCTAGTATGGTTTCAATTTTATGTTTTTTTTTTAATCTTCCAAAATAGGTCTACTAAAGCATTAGCTTTTACACTTTTATTCTCTAAATAGGCATTTAAACCTATAAAATTTCTTTTAATCGCTGCCTTATCTGCATATAATGTATTTTAATGTCATATCTTTTCATTGTTTAGTTCAACTAGTTGAAAATATTTCTTCTTAGTTCTTTAAATCATCTATTAGAATTATATTGCTTCATTTCCAAATGTTTGGATTTTTTTCTTGATAGCTTACTATTACTGATCGTGAATTGAATATCCTTATGCCAAAGGACATGTTATGAAATTTATTGGTATTTATTTTGTGACTCTGAAGTTAGTAAGCACTTCATACTCAAGTGAAAAAATGTGTGTACAGCAGTTGCAACAATGTTTGGTAATAGGTCAGGTTGGATAATAGTATTGTTCAAATCATTTGTATAATTACTTTTATATTGGCCCAGGTGGTGCCATCATCTTCCTGCAGAAGACTTGGAAAATTTCAAAATATTATTGTGAATTTGTCTTGCAGTTCTGTCAATTTTGAAAAAAAAAAAAATTTTAAAGTATTGCAAAAAAAGTATTTAAAGTATTTATTTTCAACAGAGGTAAAACTATACTTAGTAGTTTCTGAAATTTTATTTATTTTTATTATTTCTCTTATCTGCAAAAGTATTGCAAAAAAAATTATTTTGTTAAGTGTCTATACATTTAAGAGTATTTCGACTTCTTGACCAGGCATGGCAGATGCCTATAATCCCAGTGATTTAGGAGACTGAAGCAGGAGGATTCGAAGTTCTAGGCCAACCTCAAAGACTTAAGAAGACCCTTCACCCAAATAAAAAATAAAAGGAATTGGGAGTGTAGCTCAGTGATAGAGTGACTCTATTTTTTGGAGTACCCTCCTCCAAAAAATAAAAATAAAAACAATAATCACAATTGATTGACTAAACATCGTTATATCATGAAATGGACTTTGAAAACCTAATGCGTATTTTGATATTAACATAGCTATAGCTACATCAACTTTCTCTTGCTCCATGTGTTTATATGATATACATTTTTCTATTTATCTTTTTCAAACTACTATGTTTTCATAATTTAGATTTTTTAAACAGCATGATTCAGCTTATAATTATTATTCAGTATGAATTTCTCTCTTTCATTACAGTGTTTAGTCCATTTCTACTTAGGATGACTGTTGATATGTTTGGGTTAAAATTTATGATTTTTATTTGACCCTGTCAAGCTATGATCATTTGTTCCTCATTCCCAGCCTTCTTTTGAGTGAATGAATACTTCAAAAAAAATTTAAATCTGATTTCCTATGTCTTTTTCTGAGGTGTATTTTTCTGCATTGTCCAGATAGCAAAGCAAGTATCTTTAAACTATTAATTTTTTCCTCAGATAATACTATTCTGTATCCTAAGTATTGTAAAAATGTAATTCCATTTACCGCCTTCTTATTTGTTCTTGTCTTGTTCTGTAGATTTCATTTCTATATATACAGGCTTTCATAATAATTAATGGTCTTTAAAAATGTTAAAATGCCTATTTATAAATAACTATTTTATTGAATTCTTCACATATTTATCCATGTTTACTTTTCTTAATGTCTCCTTTGTTCCTTTGTATGTACAATTTCTCATACAAACAACCCCAAGGCTTTCACTGCAGAACTCCAGGGGAACAAATTATTATTGTATCCTTTGTGAATGGCACCCCAGGGAGATGTTTTCTGTACATCTTATGTGTTTTTTTCCTGGTATGATTGTAGCCTCCAAATATTATCTAATATGATTGTCCTAATTTCTTGTTTTATTTTTCCAGGTCTCATTAATTTAAACTTATTTTTGCTTCAATATTTGTCTCATTTTATGTTAGCCATTGCCAATATAGTTCCTGACTTTGGAGCACTTCTACGGCATGTAGTGGAATAACATAAAACCTAATTTCTGAATACATTATTTTTCCAAATCACAATTTTATACATACATTATTGTGGGCAATTAAAGACAAATGACAAAAGACCTATTGGGCCAAAAGTTTTACATCATGAATGAATAGTGTCTTACATACAAATACAAGAAAGGAGTGAATAAATTATTATCTTACCAGAATGGATTTATCCAATTTGGAAAGAATTTCAATGAAGAGGCAAAGCTGACAAGGCTTTGAAGTTGAAGTTATACAAAACATGTATCAAGGAGAAAATCTATTTCAGAAAACAGAACAGTAGATGGAAGACATTAGTAGTTTTCTATGGTAGATGTCATATTTTTGGAAAAATTCAAATATATCTAGTTTTTTATCATTTTTGGGCCTATGCAAATTGAAATTTATGAATGTATATTCCTCATATGTGTGTGTTTGACCTTACAAGGCATCCCATGGATATTTGGATAACAAACAAATAAGGTATTCTAAAGTATGTACTCTTAACACTGAAGTCTTAGGTCAATCAGAAGGTCAAATTTAACACAACCTGCACCCAAGTAACTAAGGGTTTTGCAATAGCTTCAGTTACATAAGAAATGGGAGAGTTTTGATATTTGTTTCTTTGCCAGTTTCATAGCTCCTTTAATCCTTTTCTCTTTATGTAGGAGAAGAAACTACAGAGTCAATCTCATTAGAATTTTGAAATTTGCCAAAGTTTCGATCAATACTTTATGATATATAAATAAATATATTTCAATGAACCACAAGTGAAACAGAGTTGAACACAGATTTGTATTTTCAAAATTGTTTTTGCTTAACTCACTTTATTTCCTCTCAAGTATTTTAAAATATTTTTTCTAACTCAGAAAATATAAATTGTTAAAGCAGAAAATGTTAAAATTTTCTATTAAAGGCAAATATATTACCTCCAAAAATCATTAATGAAAATATAATCTTAGTTCAAAAAATAACTAAAGATTTGTCCATACCCATATTTAAAATGAAATTTAATCTTCCTTTCTTTGAACCTTCAATTTCAATCTGTAAAAGTTATTTGAAAATAGAAATATTTTTAAGTATTAAATCACTCATTTATAATCCCAAAGGGTGATTACCAACATAATTTCTACATCTGACAATATGTCTTATCAAAAAAGAATAAATAATGATATTGAGTTTTATGTAACAAAAGATTGCTATATTGGATATATTAACTATTTAGTGTATTAATATCCTTCAGATTTTATGTTGATTATTAATACTAATCTTCCTTGTGTCTGAGTTTTCACAAATTCAGCTGCATATTAAGGGCAAACTCCTAAACTATTGTCACTAATTAGATATAAAATGAACAAATCAATTTTTTATACTCACGTTTTGTTTTACATTGATGATATAAAACCTTATGCACTAATATTCAATATGTCATTGCTTTTTCCCTTTTATTTTATAGTATTTGCATTCTATATTTAGTGAATAAGGCATGTGATTACTTGCAGACTGAAAATTATGAATTAATCACACATTTTAATCAAGAGAATACACAGATGGGGCTGATCATTAGTTCTGTACTTTATGCAATACTTTTCTTCAAAACATTCCCTACACTGGAATGTTTTATCACAAGTGTAATTGAAATATTCCACTTTAGTTTCTTCTCTCCTGTGTGTGTGTGTGTGTGTGTGTGTGTGTGTGTGTGTGTGTGTGTGTGGTGTGGTGTGCGTGTGTACAGGTACACATTTATAAATCTAAAGGATTAGTTACTGATGCTAGTTTGTCAAACTGGCCAGGAAGGAGCTACAAATACTCCAAAAGTTCTCTGTCAGAAAAGTTTAGAATTGACTACCAACAAATATGTCATCATGTATGTACTAAATCATGCATGGCATTTGCTGGTTATAATTAAGAACCACACTGACTATTAAAAGACATGACAAAGGAAGGTACGCCACCCTAAAGATCTGCCAATCAGAATATTATGTTCATGTGTTAGCATGAATGCATTCACTCAGATTTTTGAGAGCTTTTAAAATTAGTGCTGGCCAAAGTTAAAAATGTGTCTCTGTGTCAATGGGTAATTAATTAATTGGAGATCCAGTACTGGAACTCTGCACTGCACCTATGTGTGCAGAAAGAACTTATTGAAGATAACTGGGGTAATCGGCACCATTTCCTTTTTTCTTTTTCTTAGATTGAAGCTTTTTTGAAGGAAAAAGAGCCTAAATAATTATATACTCTTTCTGTATTTTTTATGTTTCCTTGATCAATAAATGTTTTCTGAGGGAAATTATATATTAAATAATGTCCTTTTCTTCTTGAAAATAAAATGACTAAGTTAAATTTTTCTCAATTGTAATAAAAATTTCAAGTAATTTCCCCTCAAATTAGCAAGAAAGACTAATACTCAGAACTTCAGCTAAATTACAAATCAACCAATAATTTGATTTAATATGTGCCATATTACTTATGGATTGTAAATAACTTTTGCCATTTTCTCTGTTTTCAATAATTTTAATTCACTGTCATTAAATAGAAACTTGCCTAATGATTTTTTTTGGAGATCTTGCAAAACTTGACATATTTTCAAGAAAATATTAGTATATTTAACATAATTAGTGTTCCATAGTTTAAAGACAACAGTTTCAAGAACCATAATGACAATATACATAATTCATAAAGTATAGCTCTTCAAAGATATTTTCCTAAAGCTCTAAATATATTAAATTTTTCTCATAGATATATTTTTGTCATGCACACAGCACATTTTATCCTCAAGCACTTTGTAATCCATATAATACAAAAAGGAAAGCCATTAATATTATTGTTCCCTTGATCTTTATGGGGCTTCTGAAATATATGAATTTAGCACTTGGTACCAGCTCCTTTAGAAAAATCAGTACAATGCAAAAGCAATATAACATTTTTTTTCCCTGTGTATTACTACATGATTCTAATAAGGAACACTTTATCACAGTAACCAAGTTTTTTGTATCTTTCACTTCATGGAAAATATAATTTACTCTGAAAACTCCGTTACAAGACAAGGACATGACTTTTTGTATCGTTTCTATTTTTTTATTGATACTACAAAACAGCAACTGAGAACAGAATTTATTCTAAACTATATTCAACAACTTTAGTTGGTTCTGTGGATTTAATATCAATTTTATTTTGATACGTAGCACTTACTCATATCATGGATTCTCAAAAAAGGTGGCATGTTCCCATTTGAGTTAAGACCATACATAAAAGTGGGTGTTTCTAATTAATGCCACGTAGGATAGCAGGACAGTACCAAAATCTCCAACTCCATGCTCATTATTCACACTCTACAAAGATCTAATGAAGTGAAAATTCTCTTTATAATGAAAGAATTTGCAGTTTCTCAACACTACATTGCAGACAGTTTAAAATCTAGACTATATTTGCTTCTTATTAGGATTAGCTATCACACTACGCTTTCCTTTAGGCATTATATGTAAAAAGTGCAATACCTCATTACATTGACATTTATGAAGTTGATCGATCAAAAAATAATCACCACTAGAATTTATACCTCATGTTTATATACATATACACATGTGTGTACATTTACCAGTTTATTTAATGCAGATATGTATATGGACATATATATTGTATATATGAACATGGGATATATGATAGTTTAATATATATATCTTAGTTAAAAGTAATATACTACAAAGTTTCACAATCTACTTATCCCAAAATTTCTCCTTAAATTAATTAAAATATTACAGATGTCATATAATCATTCTACTCATTATATTACTGCTGGATTCTTAATCATTGGTCATTGTGTATTTTTACTGTATAGCCATTTAAATCAGCACCTTTATTCAAAGTAAAATTATACATTTCAGAAAATTGAGCAACAGCAGAGACTTCCAGAATAAATAATTCTAACAAAATTGTAATCTCTCATAAGGATACAGTTTACCATTCAAATATCAAATAACTTGAAAAAATGTTTTGGGACATCTCCTGTGTACCAAGTATTTTGAAAGATAGGATCAGACATTACAGGGGAAAGAAAAGATCATTCATTGTAATTGAAGTGAGACAGATAATAAATAAGTTTTGAAAACTTGAAAATATAATTTTTGTGTCAATAAGTATTATAAATAAAATAAGCTGATTTATATAATAGGAAATGACTATGGAGGGGAACTATGTAAGAATGTGTAAACAGAGAAACAATACCAAAGAGAAAATTGAACAAAGAACAGAATGTAGAAAAGTGTAAAGAAGAGTTAGTGAAGCATTCAATGGAAGAAAGCAAATATGAAACTCCAGAAGAAGAGGAAGGAATGATATATTCAAGAAGAAAGGAGAAAATAAATGTGTATTTAGCATAGTTAAAGGAGATAGTAGAATGATTTGGGGTTTGTAGATCATTTATGAACAATGTTTTTTGTTGGGCAAAGTTTCATTTTGGTTAAAGAAAGACAGTCTTGGAGTAATACTGGTCTGTAGTAAACATAACGTCACTGTGGATGGTAACAGAAGATACAGTGAGGTTAATGTTATATTTTGAAGTAAGAATTATTTATATAATAGTTGAATGTTAGCTATTGATGGATCAACAATGGGGATAGTACGAAAAAGGCCAGATAACTATAAATACATACTCCTTAACTATGTGGATGTGTATTGCATGTAGAGACTCAGAGAGGAACAGGTTGATTTTATTAAAATACACATAAAATCATAAAATATATGTGAAATATAGATATTACATATACTTACATGTTATAAATAATATATTCTTATATAATATTTTAATAACATTTATTTATCATATAAATATACACAGTTACTTTAAGTATAACTTACAAAGATTCTATCATGTTTGCAAACCAATTGTTTTGTCAAAAGTGATCACTGTCAGCTGGGTGGCACATGCTTATAATCCCAGTGGTTTGGAAGGTTAAGGCAGAAGGATTTGAGTTCAAAGCCAGACTGAGCAACTTAGAGAGGCCCTATGCAACTCAGCGAGAACCTGTCTGTAAATAAAATTTTTAAAAGGGTCGGGAGTGCTGGGGACATGGCGCAGTGGTTAAGTACCCTGGGGTTCAATCCCTGGTGTCAAAAAAAGAAAAAAAGGGAAAAAAAAAAAAAGTGATCACTACGACAAAACATCAGGAATTACATTTTTGGGGTATATTATAGGAAAAAGTCCAAATGGTTTTTAGATATACATGAAATCTTACACTCTAAATTGTCTATACTATTAATGAAAATGCTAAATAACTTCATTTGATTGTTACAGAGTATAAACTTGGACAACCTAGACCTGAATTTATTTCCCCAAAGGATAATGAGTGATGCAATTCAGTTTTTATTTATTTTAAAATCATTTATCTGTCACCTACTGCAGAGGGCATAGAGTCTCATGCAAGAAAATAATTACAGCTGTGGAAACATTCTTTGGACAATGTGAAAGATCCTTTGCTATTTATCTGCATTGTTCCATAACAGTAGCAAAATGAATTTAAATAAAGTTAGAGCTGCAATTATTTATTGTTATCTTTTGGATTATTTTTTACCTGGGTAACACAGAAGATTAAACATAATCAGTTCCAGCTGAAAACACTTCTACAGTATGTCAAGGACAATAAGTTCACAAATTGACTTTACCTGCTATTCATGTGCTATATGAAAAGAATCAGGCAAAGGGGAATTTAATTAGTGTGTCTCATAGTAGGAATAAATAGAAAAAAAGATAGACTGCTGATTGCATTGAATCAAGTAGCATGCTTAGCTGTCTAGAATTGAGCAGAAGTGGTTTGTTAGAATGACTTTGGTCACAGAAATTTTAGTTTATTAGCTCATGTGGAGTCTAACGTGAGATTTTAGGTATAAATGGTAAAATTTAATTTTATTATGCTTTTAAATATATAAAGTTGTTGTTATTTAAAATGATACATGATAAGTATTTATACTAAAAAGCCAAAGGATTATGATCATTCTTTGAATTATATAGATCCAAAGAAGAAAATAGTGGAAGAAATAATATCAAAGTTATTTTTATACCTAGGCTTTTACTCTTAAAAACTATCAAAGTACAATTAGATAAGAAGAAAAAGGTCTAATGTTCAACAGCACAGTAAGAAGACTAGAATGTATAGGTTATTATATATTTTATGAAAAGTTATAGAAAGGAATTTGAAGGTTCCTATAAAGAACAATTATAAATGTTTAAAGAAATAAAAATGCTAAATAACTTGATCTGATTGTTATACACTGCACACATGCATCAAATTTTCATAATCTGCCATAAATGTGTACACTGTTATGTATCCATTACCAATAAAAATAATAAAAAATCTGGACTAACAAGGCAGTAAATTGTGTCTAATTCGATGAAGCATATGGTCACAAATATTTTATCATATATGTGTAATAATCATTTTCTTCCTTGTTAAAAATGATATTTTCAAAAATGAAAGGAAAGAAGTACCAATTCAGTACCACTGTTAGAGTTAAACTTCGTAAATATAGATAGTATAATAATTTTCATTATGGCAAAATTAAATCGTACGTCTCCTTAGTATTCATATAAGGATGTGTAAACAAATACACATTAATTTTTTTAAATGATAATTTGCATCTTTTGTCATCTATTCTTGATGTGTGTTATTTAATCTCAATCTTCATACACTTATATATTTTACAGAACTTAAATATTGAGTTCCCAGTATAAACAGTCCTATCAAAGAATATGTAAGACAGTTTATTTTCCTAAAAAAACTGAAAACATAGGGAGAAATAAATAAGAAAACAACCATAAAGTCAAAGAATGTTAAATATGTGGTATCATAACTTAAATTCCATGTAAGTGGAGATTCATTCTATATGCTAAAAAGGTAGAAGTGGGAGAAAATGACATTAAAGTGGTCTTAGGAATGTATAACTACTCAGTAGGTTTATAAAAGGAAGTAGATTTACATTGATGGAATAATGTAAAACATGTATAGAGAAGGAAAGAAAATTAGTTTTAAAGAAAAATTCCTTTTGTATATTGGCATCAGTCAACTTGCTGTCAAAGTATTCTTTCTGTCATTCTTAAAACTACTGATAACAAGGAAGAGGTGGCAGTCATTGACCACAGGTAACAGGAGCACAGTCTTTATGACCAAATCCTGAAAGGTGCACAATCAGTAGCTAAAATGTTCAAGATTTATTATTTAACTAACAAACACTTAAGGATTTTAATTAGGTCTGTTTGCCAAAATGGTAAATCCTACTGCCATATAAATGAAGAGAGAGCAGAGGCAAATAATTAAGAGACTATTTCTAATAGCACTGCCTAAGAAGTTTTTCTGCATAAGTTTACAAACACATAACACACACACACACACACACACACACACACACACACCACATAATTGAACATGACTGTAACCTAGTTTCAACTACATTCAACAGGAAGTCAACAGGAAATTCAGGGAAAGAAGGAATAAATTGATCAAATACCAATGAGAAATAATCAGACAAATTCAAAATGGTTCCTTCACAATATTTAACAAATACAAAAACAAGGACAAAGGTATTCTGGAAAACATAAAGTAAATAAGTGTTTCAACGTGACTAAATCAGAATGAAAAGAGAATTCATTGATATATATGAGCACAAGGATAAAACTCCATTCAAATCCTAATTTAAACCAACTATTTTTTTTTAAATATCAGGAAACTTTCAACATGGAAGAAGTATTAGAAAATATGAAGTAGTTAATATTAATTTTTGAGATACTATGATGGCATTGTGATTTTTAATAAAAATGTTATTTTTAGAGGCATCCATATACAAATGCCACAATATAAAAAGAAGGAAGGATAGAAGGAAGGAAGGAAGAAAGAGAAGGAAAAGAAAGAGCATGTTGGAGAAGAGAAAGAATGATACTAGCAGAGGAATTGATTTTTCTTGAACCTGGCTGAGGTACACATATAGTTAGTTTTGTGTTGGAAATTTTTATAATAAGAAGTGAAGTCTTGTTATAGAATTACATAACTTCTTTGAACCATAAGTAATTAGAGTGAGGATGAACAGAATAAGAGTATTGTTAAATAGCATTAGGGGAGATGTGTAAAAATGAACCAAAAGAAATAAATAACAGGATGAAGAGAAAGGAATTACATTTCAGACATTTAAAATGGAAGTGCCCACATTCCTGGCTCTCTCACCACAGCTCCTCCAGTAGTATCTCCATGTCCGGTGAATATCAACTGCATCTTTCAGTTTTCCAAGAAGAGAACAGGAAACAATCTTGTATTCTCTTTCTCTCACACTTCACAATCTGCACATCTACATATTGCTGGTGTTATGAACAAAACAGATCCACAGCCAAACACTTCTCACCATCAACATGCTGCCATCTTGGTCTCAGCTACTCTAATTTTATGTCTGGATAAATGTATTTTTATTAATGGAAGCTTCATGATGATTTGTCTTAAAATGTGAAGTAGATTGCTGCACAACAATTCTTAAAAACCTTCTAATGGTTCCATTTTTAATCTTCACAATACCTTCCAAAGAGGAATAGAAGCTGACCTTTTGTCTTCTCTTGTACTACTACTCTGCATTACATAGAAACTCTCCTTTGTTCTTTATGCCAGAATACTTCCATAGCTCCTTTGTACTAACTGTTAATTGTGGCTGGATATTCTCTCCTCAGGTACTTGCACAGGTTGTTTCTCAACCTCTTTTGTTTTCGTTAGGATGGCAAATTCTCAGGAAGGCATATCAAAATGCCCTGTCACTACACACCTCTTTTCACTGCTTCATTTTTTTCTAGTAGAAATTACAACTTTGAGACATATAGTATAAATTGCCTGCTAATTATCCTAGCGTTTTTCATGCCATAAAACATCACCTGTCCCATTCTGTAGGATAAGCCAATATTTGTTAACATTGAAGATGGCATTTATCTGAAGCTCTTTAGTAGACCATTGAAAAATACAGATTTGAACACAGGAAACCAGTAAGGATTGGAGATGAATATTTAGGTATCATTGTCAGCAACACGGATTTTAGACAAGAGAAGTCAAAACAAGGCCAAGTCTCAATAATAATTGGAATTAAGATATTAGAGGAGGTTTCAGTGAAAACTGAGAAATAGGAATTTACTGAATAAAATTGCAATCATTAGAAATTATTTTTAAAGACTTATTTCTTATTTAAATCAGTTACTAAAACATAATTATCCCCCAATTTTTCTTATAGCTAATCGGTAAATGCTAAGTGGATTTAGAACACAATATTTGACAAAGTCCATTATTAAGAAAACAAAAACTGATTTCTTAATGTGAATGAAGAACTAAAAGATTTGGTTGTTAAAGTAACCATTCATTAAATTTTTTTTTGATGTTGATTTTATCAACTCAGATAATTGGTTGTTCATCACCTTAAACTCATCGTTTATTGAGTACATTAAAAATCCTCTTTCATCTGTGTTGAGATTACATAATATATTATTGTTAATGATATTCATCTTACTATGCCACAAAATACCAGAGTTGATTACTCCTAACAAAGAATAATATTGTACCCATTGCCCATCCTATTTTACTAATGGAAAAAATATTTAAAAGTAATGTACCTACTCTTTTAAAACATCTAGAAATATCCTGATATATAATGAATAAAATATTACTAATATTTGCATCCAGATAATAGATTAATACAATTTTTAGACCAAATGTGTAAATCTTCATTTGGAAATATCGTCCTGAAATAACTGTGAACATTCTTTCTACCAACCCTGCTTTATTCTCTTGTCTAAGTTACTACCCAAGAGGCATTAGATCCCAGAATTACCTGAGGAAATATTGAGGAACTGTTTTGTAGGCATTTTGAGTAACAGATAAAAATATTGTTACTGATAACAAGATATTGTCTAAATAATATACAGTGTTTGAAAGATAGTAACTCCGTCAGATATTCAGATAAATATTATATTTACATGAATAAGGTAAAATTTAAAGGGTATATCAATAGATAAGTGAATATGTAAATCAGAATTGGGGAGTAAGTGGGTTTTATTCAAATAGTTTGGAGTCAGAATTTAATCTATATGCCTACATGGTATAAAGATTCATTTTGCTTCATGGGAAAACCTATGAAGCAAAGACCTATGGGAGGATCTCTGTAACAAATCTGAGCTCTTTGAAATGCAAAATCACTGAGAAGTTGGAATCATTATAAGTCATCAGAAAGTTGAATCTGTAGGATAAAAGACATTTAAAAGTGACCATGAAAAACATAAAGCTACATAAATTTTTATTCTTGAAATTTAGGAAAAATTTAGACATAAAAATATGATTAGGTAATTAAAATTTCTGGTTATTTGAAATAACCTGAAAATTTTTCAAAGGAAATATTAACAATAAATGCTAGTGTTAAAAATTAGATATGCAGACTGGGCATGGTGACACATACCTGTAATCCCAACAGCTCAGGAGGCTGAGAAAAGAGGCTCTTGAGTTCAAAGTCAGCCTCAGCAAAAGCAAGGTGCTAAGCAACTCAGTGGGATCCTGTCTCTAAATAAAATACAAAATAGGGCTGGGGATGGGCTCAGTAGTCCACTTCCCCTGAGTTCAATCCTTGTACAGAAAAAAAGAAAAGAAAAGAAAAAAATATGCAGGACTGACAAATCGAAGAAAGTTATATTTGTTTTAAATATTTGGAAAACTTTTGACAGTAGTCAATCAAATGGTACAAATGTTTTAATAATGTTGTTGTTATGACAATCATTAAGTATCTGTAAATAATGTTTAGTCATATCAATGGAAATGATAGGAGAGCTCTCTCTTTGAACTAGATGTTTCTTTCAATCATTGCCCTTGCTTTCAACCCTATCACCTACAATTTCAAAAGGGCTATCAATCTCCTGATATCTGGCATTTTCAATGACAGTTCTTGATATCCTATTGCCTGAGATTTATGAACTGTGGGAATCTCAGTCAAATATTCAAAATCTTGCCTTGAAACAGTGCACAATTTGACAAAGTAAATTATAGCACAAAAAAAAATTAAAATATAATTAAAAGCAAGCCATTCAATCTCTAGGTACAAATTTCTTTTTCTAATCAGCTGGAAGAATGTATTATACATAATTAAAGTAAAACTCAAAGTACATTTTTTGAAAAAAATTGCTTTCTAGCAGAAAGAAGTCATCATTTGAATCATATACTAGGATAAAAGTTTGACTTTCTTCTTTACTTATGTAAAAAGAAAAATATAAGCTAAATGACTATAGATACATAGCTACAACAATGTAGAAAATTGTAAATTGTGTATCATCTCCAAAGCATATATTCAAACATACAATTAGATATTTTAATAAGAATATGCCAGGGATATAATGAGGTTTTAATCAGATCATACATGTATCTTTCAAGGACATGAAGGAATTTTCTAAAAGAGAGAAATGCTAAAAAAAAAAAAAAAACTACAGTTCTATGTCAACCAAAATAAAAGAAATAATTGGAATTCAATATTTTATAGTATTAAGCTTCAGATGTACAACTTAAAAATAAATTCCAGTTCCTTCAATTTTCTAGTGTCAAAAAAGTTTGTTCAATCTGCTGATGTTTGAAGACAAGTTAACATAACCTCCTACCACAGATTCATTCAAGTTGAATAGTGTGGATTAGCAACTATATCAAGATAATGAAGGCTAATTTCTCTGCACACTACCTTCATTTATTATTCAACTAATAATTGAGTAAGTGGGATTTTTAGGTAATTTCCTTGGCACCAAATAAACATGGAAAATATAAGGAGAACATTGAGTTCAGTTGCAAGTCATCTTTAAATATAATTCATAAGACATATTTTACCTATTTCACTTAATTTTGTCTTAACATTTCTAATTTTTTTTCCAAATAAGAAATATACTGTAGATGCTGTGCAGTGCTCCTAAGCTGCGGGCTCCCTATCTAACATGCCTGTCCACCATCACTGCCACCTGCCATCACTGCCTAATCTCCCAGTGCTACCGTCTCTATCTTGGGATGCTGCAGTTGCTGCCATAGCCAGTTTGATATGGTAGCCTCCACCCTGGAACACTGGACAGGACCTGGAATCCCAACATCAATGTACCTACAGGTTTGCCACTACCACTATCTAGGGACATGGTCACTTCCACCTAGGGACACCAGTCAGGGCCTGGAAGACTATCATTAAGGTGCTTGCAGGTCTCCCTGCTAATAGCCACCATCTTGCTGCAGAGGCAAGAGAAAGCCTTGCTTGGGGTCAGTAAATTGGAAGAGGGTTTGAGGGCATCTTATTCTTCTTGGCTTGCCTAGCCAACCAGTCTGGCACCCACTGGGTTTCCAGGGCCAACTTGGGCTGGCAATTGCTGGGACTTGACAGCAGCCCAGTCCTCAGCTCCCTCCACAATCCAGCATCCGCCAATCCCCTGGTCCCACCAGTTTGGCAATCAACAGGGCCCTCCAGCTCCCCAATCCCCAGTCTCCCAACCCCTCACTAGCCACCAACCTGGCCCAGCACTTATAGCTATGTAGCCTGCCCAGAACTCTCAATGTCTGGTCTTGATTCATTCAATATAGAATAGCTCTCCACAACAGGCTCACAGGTCCCAGTGCTCAGCTCTTAGGACCTCTGAAGACAGAGGTACCTGATTGGGAAGTAGAAAGGCAGAGTGGGAGAGATATAGTTTAGAGACTAAATTAGAAACCAAGAACTCTGAGATCCACAAGTGACATAGGGGCTAAGGTCAGGCTCCTACATCACATGAGTGGATTCCAAAGGAGATTCATCAGGTGCAGTCTTCCAATGTGGACTGAAAATTGCAGTACCCCACCTCCAGGAGTTCCATTTCCAAGACTAATCCTCCCACCCTAGTAACCCTCACCTTCTTGAGGGTGGAGATACCAGCAAACTTCAGATGATCCTACCTATTGGACGATTAAACTCATCTTCAAAGTAAATGATGATGTAAAAGAACAAATGCAGGTAGTAAAAGATCACTTTAGTAAAGAGAAAGAGATTCTGAAGAAAAAAATCCTTGAAACGAAGGAAAAAATCAACCAAGTTAAAAATTAGATAGAAAGCACCACCAACAGATAGACTGCATGAAAGTCAGAGCCTCAGTCAATGAAGACAAAATATATAATCTTGAAAATAAAGTTGACCACACAGTGGAAATGGTAAGAAACCATGAACAGAACTTTCAAGATCTATGGAATAAAATGAAAAGATCAAATTTAAGGTATATTGGAATAGAGGAAGACATGGAGATGCAAGCCAAATATACAATATTTTCAATAAAGTAATATCAGAAAATTTCCCAAACCTAAAGAATAAATTGGAAAATCAAATACAAGAGGCTTGCAGGACCCCAAATGTACACAATTACAAAAGACTCACACCAAGTCACATTGCAATGAAAATGCCTAGCATGCAGAATAAAGATAGAATTTTAAAGGCTGCAAGAGAAAAGTATCAGGTTACATATAGGGGAAAATCAATTCGGATCTCAGCAGATATCTCAGCCCAGACCCTCAAAACTAGGACATCCTGGAACAACATATACCAACTCTCAAAGAAAATGAATGCCAACCAAGAATCTCATATCCAGCAAAATTAAACTTCAGATTTGATGAAAAATAACCCCCTCATGTTAAACAAAAGTTAAAAGAATTTACAACTAGAAAGTCTGCACTACAGAATATTCTCAGCAAAATATTCCATGAGGAGGAGATTTAAAAAAAAAAAATGAAAATCAGCAAAGGGAGGAATTAAACTAAAGGAAAAGTCAATCAAAGGCAAAACCAAGTCAGGTTAAAAATCAAAAATAAACCAAAATGACCAGAAATATAAATTGTATATTAATAAAAACTGTGAATATCAATCACCTAAGCTCATCAAACAAAAGACAAAGACTGGAGAGGGAATGGGAAAAAAAGATACAACAATATGCTGTCTTCAAAAGATGTATCTCATCGAAGAAAAGACATCCACAGACTGAAGGTGAAAGAATAGGAAAAACCCTCACTCACACTGACTGTCTAAACAAGCAGGGGTTTCCATTATCATAGTAGAAAAAGTGGACTTTAAGCCAGTTAGTCAGAAGGAACAAAGAAGGACATTTCATACTGCTTAAGGGAATCACAGGTCAACAAGACATAAAAATCATATATATTTATGCCCCAAACAATGGAGTATTTACATACATCAAAAAACCCTTCTCATTTCAAGAATCAAATAAATAACAACACAATGATACTGGGTGACTTTAACACCCCTCTCTCACCACTGGATAGATCCTCCAAACAAAAACTAATAAAAAAAAAAAAAACTTAAAAACTCAATAATACAATCAATAATTAAGATACAATGGACATATTTAGAATATTTCATCCATCAATGAGCAAATACACTTTCCTCTCAGCAGCACATGGATTCTTTTCTAAAATAGGCCATATGTTGTGCCACGAAATAACTCTTGGCATACACAAAAAAAAAAAAAAAAAATACAGATACTACCCTGCATTCTATCAGATCATAATGGGATGAAATTAGGAATCAATGATAAAATAAAAAATAGAAACTACTCAGACACATGAAAACTAAATAATATACTTTTGAATGATGAATGGATAACAAAAGGGAGAAAATTTTAAAAATATTCTTACAGGTAAATGAAAACACCAATACAACACATCAAAATCTCTGGGACACTATGAAGACAGTGCTTAGAGGAAAGTTCATTGCATTGAACTCATACATTAAAATATAAAATGTCAACAACTAAATGACTTAACAGTACATCTCAAAGCTCTAGAAACAGAAGAAAAAATAAATACCAAAAGGAGTAGAAGACAGGAAATAATTCAAATGAGAACTGAAGTCAATGAAATTGAAACAAAATAAACAATTCAAAAAACTGACAAAATTAAAAGCTGGTTCTTTGAAAAAAGAATAAAATTCATAAATAGCCACACTAATGAAGAGAAAGAGAGAAAACTCAAGTTACTAAAATGAATGATGAAAAAAGGAAATATCACAATGGAGATATACTGAAATACAGAAAATAATTAAAAACTATTTTGAAAATTCAAATTCCAATAGAATAGAACACCTCAAAGACTTTGACAAATTTCTAGTGACATACTACCTACACAAACTGAATCAGGAAGACATATACAATTTAACAAATCAATTTGAAACAATGAAGTAGAAGACACCATCAAAATTCTACCAACCAAGAAAAGCCCAGGACCAGACAGATTGTCAGACAAGTTCTACAAGACCTTCAAAGAGGAACTAATACCAATAACTTAAAATACTATGAAATGTAAAGGAGGGAACCCTTCCAAACTCATTCTATGAAGCTAGTATCACTGTCTTACCAAAACCAGACAAAGACACATCAAGGAAAGAAAACTTCAGACCAATATCCCTGATGAACATAGATGCAAAAATTCTCATTAAAATTCTGGAAAATCGCAAACAAAAACATATTTAAAAGATAGTGTACCACGATCAAGTGGAGTTCATCCCAGGGATGCAAGTTTGGTTCAACGTATAGAAATCAATAAACGTATTTCATCACATCAATAGACTTAAAGATAAGAATCATATGATCATCTCAATAGATGCAGAAAAAGCATTGATAAACTATAGCACTTCTTCGTGTTCAAAACACTAGAAAAAATAGGGATAGTAGGAACATACCTCAGCATTGCAAAGGTTATCTATGCTAAGCCCAAGGCCCACATTGTCCTAAATAGAGAAAAATTGAAAGCAGTTCCCCCAATAATAGGAACAAGACAGGGATACCCTCTTTCACCACTTTTATTCAACATAGTCCTGGAAACTCTAACCAGAGCAATTAGACAGACAAAATAAATAAAGGGATATGAATAGGAAAAGAAGGACTCAAACTATCACCATTTTTCTATGACATAAGTCTCCATTTAAAGACCCAAAAAATTCAACCACAAAACTTCTAAAACTAATAAATGAATTCAGCAAAGTAGCAGGATATAAAATCAACACCCATAAATCAGATCCATTTCTATACATCAGTGATGAATTCTCTGAAAAAAGAACTTAGGAAAACTACTCCATTCACAATAGGCTCAAAAAAAAAAAAAACTTGGTAATTGATCTAACAAAAGAGGTGAAAGAGCTCTATAATGAAAACTAAAGAACATTAAAGAATGAAATTGAAGACCTTAGAAGATGGAAAGATCTCCCATGCTCTTGAATAGGCCGAATTAATATTGTTAAAATGACCATCCTACCAAAAGTATTATACAGATTTAATGCAATTCCTATTAAAATCCCAATGTCATTCTTTATAGAAATAGAAAGAGTAATTATGAAATTAATTTGGAAAAATAAGAGACCCAGAATAGCCAAGGCAATCTTTAGCAAGAAGAGCGAAGCAGGCAGGATCATAATACCAGAACTTCAACTGTATTACAGAGCTATATAACAAAAACGGCATGGTATTAATTCCAAAATAGTCTTGTAGACCAATTGTACAGAATAGAAGACACAGAGACAAATCCAAATAAATAAAGTTATCTCAAACTAGACAAAGGACCAAACACATACACTGGAGAAAAGATAGCCTCTTCAAGAAATGGTACTGGGAAAACTGGAAATAAATATGTAGCAAAATTATATTGAACCTTCTCTCTCACTCTGCAAATAACTCAAAGTGGATCAAGGACCTTGGAATTTGACCAGAGATCCTGAGCTAGTAGAAGAAAAACTAGGCCCAAATCTTCATCATGTCAGCTTAGAACCTTACTTCCTTAACAAGATTCCTAAAGCACAAGAAGTAAAATAAAAAATTAACAAATGAGATGGATTCAAACTAAAAAGCTTCTTCTCAGCAAAGGAAACAATCAACAACATGAAGAGAGAGCCTACAAAATGGGAGAAAATTGTTACCACACACACATCAGAGCACTAATCTCCAGGATATATAAAGAACTCATAAAACTGAAGACCAAAGCAACAAATAACCTAATCAATAAATGGACTAAGGAACTGATTAGAAGATATACCCTTGAGCAACAAAGACATGAAAAAATGTTCAACATCACTAGTAATTAGAGAAATGCAAATGAAAACTACTCTAGGAGTTCATCTCACTCCAGTCAGAATGGCAATTAACAAGAATAGAAGCAAATACAAGTTTTAGTAAGTATGTGGGGAAAAAGGTACACTCATACATTGCTGGTGGGATTGTAAATTGGTGTGACCATGATGGAAAACAGTGTGGAGATTCCTTACAAAACTTGGAATGGAACCACCATTTGACCCAGCTATCCCACTCATTAGTTTCTACCCATTGGATTCAAAATAAGTATACTACAGTGACACAGCCACATCAATGTTTATAGCAGCTCAATTCGCAATAGCTAAACTATGGAACGAAACTAGATGCCCTTCAATAGAGGAATGGATAAAGAGAATGTGGTATGTATGCACAATAGAATATTACTTAGCCTTAAAGAAGAATAAAATTATGGCATTTGCATGTAAATGGATGGAGTTGGAGAATATCTTGCTAAGCAAATTAAGCCAATTCCAAAAAACCAAAGGCCAAATGTTTTCTGTGATATGGAGATGATGCTCCATGATGGGGGATGGAGTAAGGAAGATTAGAGGAACTTTGGATTGGGCAGAGGGGTGTGAGGGGAGGGAAGGGGTGTGGAGGTGGTAAGTACCATGGAATGAGATGAACATTATTATCCTAGGTACATGTATGATTGCAGGAACGGTTTCAGTCTGCAGGATGTATACCAGAGAAATGAAAAGTTGTGCTCCATTTGTATACAAAGAGTTTAAATGCACTCTCCTGTCATGTATAACTAATTAGAATAAATAAAAACTTTAAAAAAAGAAATATACTGTGAATTTGACTAGAAATCAGACTACATTTTGATAGATTCTATGTGCATCTTCCTGACATCAATATTGTGAATGAGAATTACTAAATATTCATGGATTTTGTATATAATCCACTCAGAAAAAAAATATATGTCCTCTAGCAATAACTATGGTCAATCACAGTGCTGAATGTTTTGTGAACTATGTATTCCCACTAGCCCTATGGGGTAACTAAAGCTAATTGAGGTTTGCAACTTGCCCAGAGCTAAGATTATGTTAATTATCATGGGCATAATTTTAACTCTTGGATAGTTTAACTTGTAAGACTGCTCTTATCATCTCCACTATCTCCTGCCAGTCACAGATGAATTGACCTTTCAGAAAAGCTGACAAGGCAAACATGTCCATTATATGAAGTCTACTAACACAATTAGTTTTTGTGTAGATGCACCAAGAATATACCATTACATGCTCTATGTTTAGTTTTTGTAAGGTAATACCATTAGGCAAGAACTTTGGAAATAAAAGACTATTGTCCTAATCAGAAAAAGAGCATTGAGTAGGATTCTCTTAACAAAATATATTTAAAGACATTTTTTTTATACAACTAAAAAGAGTGGTAAGAAGCCAGCCATATTTACTCAGAGAATACAGGTGGACAGTGATCTTGATTGGAAGAGTAACTGTTCTTTATAAAAGCTGTTGCAATGTGAAGTGCTGCTTCTTCACCTGGCTGCACACCTTTGCTATTCTGATTGCTACACACTGGGTTGGTCTTTCCCCTGATATTATTTCCCGGTATTTTGCAGCCATGCTTCATTACTTGAAATTGTTCTTTAATGTGTCTGCAGCATGTTCTTTCAGCTTGTCCTATTTGAGATCTCCCCACGTCAGCTCACCATACAACAGCTGGCCAGGTATCCTGCTGTCATCCATTTTTTACACTTGTGTAGTCCAGTGGAGCTGCATTGTAACAAGTATTACTTCACTGCTGTTGGATTGGCTATATTCCAGGACTTTGTGCTAGTGAATATGTTCCTGCTTGTGATGCTAACTAAAATCAATGTTAAACATATTGACAAATATTCTGTACCCTTTTATTATGTCATATTAGTATTATTTATATATGTTTACACTGTACATAATCTTTATCATTTAGCCAAAAATCTATTTTGGTAATATTTTTCTCTTAAGATGAATAAGCAGAACTGTTTAATACATTAGAAAATTTAGCAATTGAAACACTATCTTCAACCTATATGATGGGTTACATATCTGTCAATAATCTGTGGTCAATTATTCAGAAATTCTGTAATGTGAAATCATGCCCCAAAAATAGTAAACACAAACTGTGCATTGGAGAAAAAGAGGTTGCAGCAGACAAATATTCTCCAGTTTTTCCATTAAGATATGGAAAATATTTAGGATTTCAGCATATATTTTGAAAGCTACCAGTAAGACCTCTGATATTAATAAACACACATATGTCATTATATGTTTTGATTCTGGTTTATGCATTATTTTGAACTCCAAACCTAACAAAATGTCCAAAATTTGTTACTTTTTAAGCTACCTTGATGCATAAATGATTCCACAACTGACTTGGTATTCGGTTTTCACACACTTCAACATAAAATACTCATAAATTATAATAAACATGAAATGGCCAAATACATAAAAGTGAGATCATTAGCATTCCCATTGATATTCAGTAGATGATGAATTTGATTCATTTCTTATGTGAGAAGATGTGATAATAAAACAGAACAGGATTAAAATTACTATGTTAGAAACTTAAGCAGAAAATACATAAGTTCTATTGGAAGAGGTACTGCCAGAGGAAAAAAAATCAAGGAAACAAAATGTAGTTAAAGGTTGATTGACTACAACGATGTTAGGCACATCCTATTGGTATGCAGTAGATCATTTAACCATAGTAAATTATCTAGCTTCTTTGTTGGAAAGTTAATCCTCAGATATCATTGGTACTACATATTTAATTCTGCATCGGCATTAAAGAGAAATGCCCTCTTGGAAAATTGCAGTTTGTTTTCTTTCACATATGTTTTCTTGCTTGTTTCATTCTTAATGGTAGTCAGGATTTATAAGAATCAGTAGAATCTTATCCCAGAACTCTATATTCTGTAAAATAAATGGGATTTTGTGTATGTTGGTAAAATATGAGATATTGGCTAATTTGAAAAATATAATTGATGTTTACTGTAAAGTTTATAACTGGCACTTTAAAGAGTTTTACTATTTTTTAAAAATGCTTGGATGCTATGAATTTTTAAATTTTTTGGAATTTATGAAACTTGGAAGAATATTTCCAAAATTAAGCTGTTAATTTAAAGGTTAAAACTTATAGTTATCTCTTTCAGGAGATGTTCTTATATAAAACCAATTCGGTATTTTTATAGAAGACATATACAACTAGTAACAGCTGTTTATTTGTTAATTCTACCAAGTATTTGTGGAATGTCTACTATATTCTCAGAGACTGCAAATATGTTAGAGATCTAATAGCAATCAAGGAATATTGCTTCTTTCATGGAATTGTCAATTCTTCTAGTCAAAACTACTCAGGAACACACTGGGGTACACATGAACTTGCCCTTATTGGTGTAATGAGAACGTCTGCATACTATGGGCAATAATAAGGCATTTTAGTAACAAGGAATAAAAAGGAACTAGTGCAGGACTTTTGCTTTTGTTAGGTAACTTAAGGGGATGGTTCAAGGAAGAAAGCCCTTCTCTGGATACAATAATATCAGCAAACTAATTGCATGATGGGACATCTTAATTGTTCTTGCCTAGAAGATAGAAAGAACAGAGTCTAAAGTTTTGAGAAGCAGAAGTTATACATATTAATCAGAAGAGAAAGAATATCTGTCCTTTCTGATTTTTGGACAATGTTCTTGGGTTGTTTTATGCTCAGTGTAGTGTGTTCTGATGTTTATCTTGACTCTCTATGATCACAATGGCCTCTGCTGATGTTAATGTGCTGTGAGTTGTTTATGTCAAACAGCAGAACAGAACACCATGGCCCAACTGTGAGTGCCAAGCCATCTCCTAGCAACACCAAGGAATAAATGATGGTGTTAGACCATCTCCAGCTGTCAGTGGCTACTTTTCCTTTTGTCAGAGCTAATAGTCCAAGAAAACTAAGGCCTGTCACAGGCAACAATTGTGAACATCTAGATAATGAGAAAACAAGGATTATAGTCTGCTGCTTTCTGGATCATACAACAGTTATCATTCTTTATTATGCCAGAACACTTTCTTTATTTCTACCCCAAACAAGCTGCCACATTATCATAGTATAATTACAATATTATATATGCAAATGTTTGATGTGCTTATCATAGCATGAGAAATTTTTTGCATATAGCATGTATTTAAAACTGTTAGTTTTAATATAGTATAGTTTTTACATATGTAACTAGCTGATATCTCATTTTGTAAATTCAAAGGAATTTATTGCCATCCTTCAATAATATGATTGCTTTGTGTTATGAACACCTAATACCCACAGAGCAGATATTTATTTTCAGTCTTTAACCTTCCTTCCATTCTTCTCCCCCTGTATTTCAGTTTCCTGAAGTTGAATAGAAGTTACAAGGGCCTGAGGCATATAAACACTATCACATTTTTTGTGTAACTACCATGAAATCTCACTGACTCACACAAAGCAAACTATTTTTGCAAGTGGTCTTTAGAGGTCTCTGTATTTCATAGCTACTTCCTCCTCATATAGATTGCAAAACATGTCAAGTTTATTGACTCTTGGTACCTTGTTCATGATCCTTTTTGGTACATGAAAAAAGCACACTGCACCCAGAGGAAGTTCTGTAAACTGCCTCATCTGTTGTAGATGCTTCAGGAAGACATTTGCTGCTCATTTCTTACCACACTAGTGCAGGGATACTTGGACAACTGGGAATGAAGGATTCAAGCAGAGGATCGTTCCTTGCTTCATTACCCATACTACCTATCTGCAAATTTTAACACCACTCTGTAGTGAAGCAGGAGCAAGATATTTATTTATTTATTTATTGGGGTTTCAGGAATTCAATTCAGGGGCATTTAAGCACTGAGTCACACTCCCAACCCTTTTTTAATATTTTACTTAGAGACAGTATCTAGCTAAGTTGCTTAGGGTCCTGCTAAGTTGTTGAGACTGGCTTTGAACATGAGATCCTCCTGCCTCAGTATCCCATGCCACTGGAATTAAAGGCATGCACCAGGAGCAAGATTCTTAACATATGGGTCAATCATTTCTTCTCCTCACTTCAGAACACCATTATCTAGTTCAGTTTAGACTCTTAATCTACTCCTCTAAATCTAGCGTTTATTACATGGATGATATTTTTTGCATCCAACATGTTAGGCTTAGCTTTTAAAATGGAGTACTTTAGGAAAGGTCAAAGCATACATTAGAATGTATGAAAAGCAACCATACTTAATATCTCAAAATATTATTCTGCCAAATATATTTTAGTATGGAAAAATTAATAACTACTCAACTTCATTTTATTCAATAAACATACTTACATAGAAAAACCTGCAATTTTAGAAATATGTTGTATTTTAATTTAATAAATTTTTTTACTTTGAAATGTGATGTTTTAGACCTGAAAGTTCCCAATTATTCAAATCCTCATTAGATTTTCCTATTACTTGCAAAATATGTGTATGTGTGTGTGTGTGTGTGTGTGTGTGTGTGTGTGTAATTTAAAGAATAGTAAGACTTTTACTAGATCATCTTCTGCAGGAAACTTTTATTCTACATATTCACCACATTTTTATACATAATAAAAAAAAGAAACAGAAAATATATGACTTTTTTGCTGTGACTCCCTACAAGATATAAATAACCTAACATTGTGCACAGAACAACATGGAGAATGATTTAAATTAAGTTTTGCTCCAGTTGTTGTCCTATGTGAAAAATCATGGTGTGATTTATTTTTCCCAGAATTGGAAATCCTCAGGGGAAAAAAGAACTTTTAATGGCATCACTGCTGGAACCCAAAGTTCTTTAAAGTTCAACATGTGATGAAAGTTTAAGAGACCCACACAAGTGTTCTGCCACATTAGACCACTAATGCAGATTCCAGAGAGGATGTTTCCTCCAGATCTGTATCTGGAGTTCAGAGATGTGATGAATCTCTAAGTAGGTCTCACGTCTCTCAAAATTAAATTCTTTTTCTGTCAGTGGTATATTTTGAGAAAACAATTATTCCTGGTAAAAATTTGTATAATACAGAAAGTAAATATGTTCCACTGAGGACCTAAGGTGGTCTCTTCTTCAAAATAGCAAATTTGAAGTTTCAATTTGTTTTAAATCTTTAGAATTTATGTTTCATGAAAATTAATTGCCAATATGACAAATATATAAATTTATTTGTAAGAATCTTATCAGAATCTAAATAAAACTGAAATTTTTCCAAAGAAATAACACTAAAACATATATATTAAATATAGAAACAAATTTATAAGACCTAAGCAATGCTGCTTTAGAAGCATTCTTAAAACCCACCAATATAACATTTAAATTCCCTTTTATTAACTTTGAGTTTACAAGGTGAAAATATGAGAGTTATTGTCATTATCATGTACCCAGATCAGGATGAAGGAAGATTTAATTTAGTTTATTCTATCTGTAGTCAACATTTTCCAATTGGATTTAGAATTTAGCTTACTTTGGCAACACATGAACTAGATTTGGAAGAAGAAGCACCCTAAAAGGTCAGTATACTCTCTTTTGCATGGTTGAAATTCTTCCTTACCAAATATTTACTTGCCAAACAGAGGTTGACTTTGCAATCCAACCTTCAGTCTAGAACTATTTTATTCATGTCTATAGAATCTGAACAAGGAAGGCCACAGTTTAATTTATTAAGAATATCTATTCTAAAGTAATTTTCTAATTTTGATTCCTTAGAAAAATATAAATTTTAAGACTTAGTAGGACTATTTTGCCATATCCATGTAAATTGAATTTGACAGATACTTACTAGCTACAAAACATTCCTTTAGGCAGGGCATATAAATAAGAAGATAACTAAATGGTCTTCCCATCCTGAAATTGCTTAGAGCAAAGAAAAGGCAAGAACAAATTCTTGGTTTTATATGTTTAATAGTATGCACAGTATATTAAGAATAGCTAAAACCAAGCTGCAAGAGTACCTTTGTATGGTCTTTATATACATATTAACACCATTATTAAGAGAATAAACTTTTGAAGTTTTAAGAAAAGTCACTCTATCTTTCATGGGGATAAAAATTCTTTCTGCACATAGTGAAGAAAATTTAAAATAATCATTACCATTGTTAGGGGCTGAATTTTTGTGTCTCCACTACAATTAACATGTTGAAATCTTTAGCCCTAATATGATGGTTAGGAGGTGGGGCCTTTGGGAGGTAATTAGGCTATAACAGAGGAGTCCTCATGAATAGAATTAGTGCCCTTATAAAAAAGACTTCAAAGGGTGTCTGGCTCTTTCCCTGTCATGTGAGAATATAAGAAGTCAATTGTCTGCAACCTGGAGGTGGGCCCTCTTCAGAACCTGACCAGACCAACTGCATCCTGTATTGCATTCCAGCCTGCAGAACTGTAAGAAACAGTTGTTCATAAGTTGCCCAGACTATGATATTCTATGAAACCTGCCTGGATGGACTAAGAAAGTTACCATTCCTCTCTATGAGTATCAAAAGAAAAAAAAAAAAAAAAAGAAAATAATAATATATTCCAGAGAATAATTTTTTACTTTCCAAATGAGAATAATTTTGAATATCAACTCAAAATCACAATATCAATGTCAAAGTAACCAAGTTTAGAAGACACAAATGGGACACAAGAAAACTGACTTGATGCTTTTAAATGGATATAAAAGAATGAATTATAAGATATTCCCAAAGTACAGGAAATTATTCACACACATCACTTATATGTATTTTTCTTTGAGGCCCTGAAGCAAGTACAAAAGAAAAAATAGTAATTCTCTTCAATTAAATGTTCTCTTCATCTGCTATTACTATTATTACTTTCCCTTCTAATCATCTTTAATACTGAAACCTTGTTATATTACAAGCTAACCACTCTATCATCTTGCCTGAAGTGAAGACTTTACTGTTTTTAATTCTCATTTACCAATCTCTGATCTATGCTAGCTTACTGGTTCATCCCCATTACAAAGAAGCAAAGATTATAATATGAATCCCTACTTCTGAAATAAATATTGCATTGTGCATATGCTGTCTCCTTGAGACTCTCAGTCCTCATGGAAATAGGTAAATAAGGTATTCTTATCTTTATTTTAAACATGAGTGAATAAACTCAGTTTGTAATCTTCAGTTCCTAATTCATTTCCTCCTTCTCAGGTTTTTCCTGCCTCTATAAATGATATATGCAGGGAATCCTGCCTTACAAATGCAGAAAGCTCAGATTTGTCCTAACCTTAATCAGGTTCTGAGCCAACTGCCATCCACAAGAATTGCAACTACTGTGATGACCTTAGCACTTGTTTACCCCCATTTCTGAAGAAACACAGTAGACTTTGCTTTTTTTTCCCCAACAAGACACCTATTACCTTCTTATCTGTTTTTATGTAGTTGAAATTGAGATTCACATTGTCTGGAGCTAGGTCTCCAGACAAATACCTTCAGACTCATTCCATTCCCTTTTTTCTCCTTTATATAGCTGCAACTCTCTCAGTCTCATGCCTCCAACACCACAGTCCATCTCCTTGACTGTACATTTGCCTACATACCATACATTTAGACATCACCTGTTTCCCCACCCATGGAACAGCTGCTGCTGCCTCTCTACCTCAGTTCCTTATGTGTGTTTGTGTATGTGTGTGTGTGTGTGTGAGAGAGAGAGAAAAAGAGAGAGAGAGAGAGAGAGAGAGAGAGAGAGAGGGAGAGATGAATGGATGAGTGGTTTTCTCAAGCAGTCCTACCAAAAGGGTCAGTGATCATCTCTCCCTGGGCCACAACCTCTTTTCTTGTGTACTTTTTTTTTTTTTCTTCTTTTTCTTTTAAGTTACCAGGGATTGAACCTAGGGGCAATGAACCACTAAGCCTCATGCTCAGCCCTTTTGTATATTTTATTTTGAGACAGGGTCTCCCTAAGTTGCTTATGGCCTTGTTAAGTTGCTGAGGCTGATTTTGAAATTGTGACCCTCCTGCCTCAGCCTCCCAAACCCCTAAGACTATAGACATGCACCACCATGCCAGGGTTTGCTGTCCACTTTTTATCTTAGTGGCTGGACTCTGTTCTTGTTTCTCTGACACCTAATGGCTTTTAATCTTTATTTGGACTTCAGGCTACAATAAGCATAATTTTTAACCTAAGGAGTCAATAGGTATAAAAAATGCAAACACACATATACACATATGTAAATAAAGAATTTATGAAACAGTATTGACCCATGGAAAATGAATTTGACAAGTAAATTGACAAGTGTCAGAATTTTGAACTTTCTGTTTTATTTTATTCTAGTATTTGCTCCTATCTCACCTAAGAACTATGATTAAAATCAGATAATTTTCTTAATTAATTGATGTACCTCTTGTATCTAGGCATTTATTGGCAGGCAGTAGACATTCAAATATTCGTTGAATGCACCAATCAATGGACCAATAAACCTTTGGAAAAGATTTAGTAAATTATTGCTCATTTATGCTTCTTACTTTCATTCAATAGGCACCCAATCAGTACCCATTATCTGAGAGTCACTCTGCTTTTCCTATTCACATTATACAGTTGACTCAAATAAAGTCTTATTTTTTAAGATCTCACATATTAATGGAATATGTAATTCCTGAATGTTAAAAGATTTAAGTGAAATATTAATATCTAGCACTTATAATACAGTGAATCTAATGCATAACATGTATGTTAATTTCTCTTCGTCAGTCAGTTTACAAATATTTAAAGAGCACCTGGCGTGTCAGGCACTGTTCTAAGACCTGGACATGGAATGATAAACAAACAAAAATTTCCTATCTTCAAAGAGCTAACATTCAAGCCAGGCATGGTGGCAGACACCTATAATCCCAGTGGCTCAGAAGACTGAGACAGAAGGAGTGAGAGTTCAAAGTCAGACTCAGCAAAAGTGAGGTGCTATACAACTATTTAGAGGCCCTGTCTCTAAATAAAACATAGAATAGGGCTGGGGATGTGGCTCAGTTGTTGAGTGCCCCTGAGTTTAATCCCTGTTGCCCCACCTCCCCCAAAAGAGCTAACATTCAGTGGGGCAAGATGGAAATGAAATACAAACAAATAAATAATGTAGACAATATTAAATACTATGAAGGAATAAAATGTGATGAACAGATAGGGAAGCATTGGGGAGTCAGGTTCAAACCAATAAAGAATTCTATTTCAGCAAAGCTTCTAAAATCTCATGTAAGGTAACAGTAACTGAGGCATTAGGGAAAATGTAGTGACAAGAGATAAAAAGTTACTCCCCCCATCTCATTTCAGAAGAATAAAATGCACTTTTCCAAGTATGAAAGAGAAGAAAGCTTTCTCTATTGCTGCTCATTGATCCTCCATGAAGTAAAAGAAAATCACAAAGATTGAAGGCAAGAAAGAAAAGAAACAGTACCTTGCCTCATTAAGCAACCAAGGTTAGTACAAAATATTTTGCTGAAAAGGAGGACAGGGTATTAAATTGAACCTATGTTTAAAGGAAAATGATTGCTATGACATGCATTTCTCATATCAGAGCAATTTAGATAGGAAATAACTGGTAAGCAAACATTCTGTATTATAAATGAAAAAAATCCTGAAAGGATTATTGTTGTCTTTTCCACTGAACACATCAGCAGGAAAATTATTCAGCCCCAGGCAGAGGAAACAAATATCATCAAGTACAACAGGGTTGCTGTTTGGATCCTTCACTATCCTCAAGGACTGTCATGTTTTCAATACTCATTTCTTTGTATGTCGCCTTTCAGTACAAGTCTTTATGTCTTGTGCGCACTCAGTCTGTTCATTGTTTTGATTGCCGCCATTGTAAACTTCTAGAGTCTTAAGCATACCAGGCACAACTGCTTTTCTTGGAATAATGTTATGATGCAAAAACTAAAAATACATGCAACTTGAACAAATTTGATGTAGATTTATATAACTAGACTGTTTCAATATTCACAACATTTAGAAACTAGATCTTATTTTCATGGATGTCAAAAATAAACAATGTTAAGTATACCTGGGACAATGTTGCATAATTAGTAAAGTCTCAGTAAAAACAAGATCCATGGGGGATAAAAGTAATAAAGCCATTCTGACATAAACTGTGCTGTCTGAGAAGGAAAACAGGAACACGTTCCTTTAAGATCCATTTTCCACTATTTGCTTTCTTTGCTCCTATCATAGGGCTCCTGACCCCAGAGTTTCTTTGTGCCCCATGCTCTCAAATCACCAAGATTCTGACTAGAATTGGCCAATGGGAGGTCATGGTGAGAAATGAGATGAAAAGAAAAGAATGAACAGGGGCATTTCCTTCCCTCCCATTTGTATGAGTCTCCCAGGGTGATATTTCCAACAACATTTTTTATCTCTGTGGTTCTGACTCTTTTAGGATAGGAGACTGAACTCAGCTACTGCAGATAAACCCTTCCCTTAGCATAAGTAAGGTGGCCTCCTTCCTTTTAAACTCTAACCAAATAGAAGGAGTGACTCTCCATTGATGCTAATTCAGGTTGACTGTCCCTTATCCAAAGTGCTTGGGACCAGAGTGTTTTGGATTGTGGAATATTTGCATATACATAGTGAGGTATTTTTGCACATAGTCTGAAGGGTAATTTTAAACAATACTTTTAGTCCAAATGCATTTTGACTATGGCCTGTCATGTGAGTTCAGATGTAGAATTTTCCACTTGCAATGTCATGTCAGTGCTCAAAATGTTTTGGATTTCAGAATACCCTCCATTTCAGAGCTTTGGATTAGGGATGCTCAATCTGTGTCTGTACTGATTGTCCCAATTTTGCTGTCTTTTCCATCACCAGTGCAAACAATTCTCTTTACCAGTACCTCTGCTTTAAATTTTTACTGATTTCATTCCCCTCATATAATCAATATTTTATCGACTCCATACATATGTATAATATTAAATGTGATGATGTCTGTATTGAAGTATAGTCATGTGTTTTTCAGCGATGATGTTACATTCTGTGTAGTGATGTTACATTAGGTAATTTCTGATTCTGTTAATATCATAGAATGTATGCATGCAAAACTAAGATTTGCTAGAACTTCATTAGGCAATATATTCTATTCTCATGAGGTTTTGTTTTGTTTTTTGCGGTGCTGGGGATTGAACCCAGGGCCTTGTGCTTGCAAGGCAAGCACTCTACAAACTGAGCTACCTCCTCAGCCCCGATATATTCTGTTCTCATGGCACCTTGGTCATAATGAAACCATTCTTTAACCAAAATGGTGTTATGTGGCTCATGATCTAGAGTCTTCTCATAAATCAAGTCACAAATACATATTCTTATTTTTTCCCCTGGTCTATTTAAAAAGAAAACTAAAAATTGATGCAAGTATCTGTAAGTCCTTTTGACAAAGTTATTTCATAATTCTAATTAGCTATGATGAGAAGAAGACTTTCTTATTCACGTGTGAATAACACTAAATAAATTCCAGTAAATCTCTGTTCTTCCCTCTCTGGAAACATTCTTCTTATAGAAAGGAAACAAACACTCTTCTTGGCATTCTTTTGGATTTTTGTTTTCTGGCAAAATTCACTCTCCACAGTTGATTGGCAAGTTAAGCAGAAAGAAAGGAAAAGAAATGGAAAAATGGAAAGAAGGAAGGAAAGAAGGAAGAAAAGGATGGAGGGAGGGAGGAAAGAAAGAAGGAATAAAGGAAGTCAGTTCATCCAGCCATGTTTTTAAAGGAGTGTTGGCCTTGGGAATACTCTGACTCTGTCTATTTAACATTTTATGAAGAAAAGCAGTCTGTAGTAAAAAGAGGAAGCAATATTGAAAGAGAAGCAAAGATGAGAAAGGTAGACTTAATTATTCTTCTCACAATTCTTTTGAAGCCAACTTTCATTCCTGTCTTTCCCATCTATATTTGTTATATATAAATATAAACATGTACTTGTACATATACATATTAATTTAAATAATTGGAGATGTACTGTGAGCCAATATAATCACTTTTGATTAAACTAGGTTGAGTTCATTTTCTGACATTTGCAACCTAAGATGTCTTAAGTAATATACATATCATTTTATTATATTGTATTAAAATGTCATACTGTTAAACCTGCTCCTTGAAACAAGGACATTCCTTGTGTTAGGGTAATGAAGCCTCACAAAGAAGTTATCCTTGTTGCCCAGAATTCATTTTTAAGATTTGAATCCCAGATGCCAACTAGAATAGAGAGCAAAAGCCACAGGTAGGCCACAGAGAGGAAATTTTCCTTTGTGTTGACCAGAAATAAATTAAAATGCCTGCCACACATAAGGGTTAAGTTTAAGAGGGACTGAAACAGACAAGCACTAGAAAGAGAAAAATTAGGAAAATATCACATTGAACCAAATCTTTTGAAATGCAGTGGAAATATTGTAAGGCAATGATGGAGTAGGATTATTAACTGTCTTCTGAATAAATTAGTCAAGAAAAATGAAAAATTAATAAATAAAGATAAACTTGTAATGCCAAACTATACCTCTTTTCTGTTTCTTTTAAAGTATGTGTTTATTTCTTCTTTCTTTTTATGTAACTCACATGACTCCAAGAACAAAGTGAAATTCTATTGACAGAGATAGAATGGAAGGTTTAGAACTGGTAGCTGCCTTTGAAAAGAACATTTTCTTAAATATTTATAAAGAAAACTTATATCCTAGGTTTTCACACAGTAGCAATGTGCAGAATTAGCTGAATATGCCTTCCTTCATTTTTTTCTTATCATTTTAAAAATACTGTATCAGATATTAGTTTTTAAGAAAGGGAAGATTATATTTAAACATAAATAAATAACATAAAAAATCTTCTTTTTTCGGGTAAGGACAGCCCTAGAAAACAGAAGAAAAGTTTTTTTCTAACCCTATAACCTTTACTTTCCTTCGTCCCACACTTTTAACCCTTTTTTTTAAAGTAAGGTAAGGACCTATACATAATAATAAACCAATGGCAAGATGGTTAATCATATGAATCTGCCTAGTTACAGTTTGCTTCTTTTCATTTTATGTTCCTCTCAGAATCTTTCTATAATATGTATTCCTCCTTCCTCAAGTATTTTTCCACAAAATATAATGAATTAAACAAAGATTCCCCATATATTTATGCTTATATTTTAAAATCGAAGTTTTTGCAAATCAAATCTTTTAAAATTCCTAATAAATAACTGTTTAATTATGAATATTGTGCCACTGCATTGAGGACACAGATTTGGGCATGTCTGGGCATGTGGTCAAATAGTTCACTTAGGTAAATACTTAATTCTCCAAATTATTAGTCAAATATGGGGAAAGTCACTATGACAAAGACTATAACATCACCTGTTAGAATCTTGCATTTACTGTACATAAACAAATTGACTTTATCTGTTGCCTAATAACATGTTTATTTTATTATTAGCAATAGTGAGTTCATTTTTATTAGCTATTATCCTACTTAGAGATCTTAGGGCTTAGAGTCAATTTCATACAATATGACATAAAACCTTTAAAAAATTGTTCCTTATCTAAATTTAAGGTTTTTAACAATGACAATGTCTGGTCTTTAAAATGAATGATTTTGAATTAGATTAGATTTATGCCTAGATTATCTAGTTGTTTATCTTTATTTTGAAAATTTATTCAGATTAAGATCAGTCTTGACAACATTGATAAAATTCCTGGACAGGTCTTAAGAAGGTTTTCTTTATCTATTCATCTGTTAAAGGGCATCTAGGTTGGTTCCACATAAACGTTGCTATAAACATTGATGTGGCTGCATTACTTTAGTATGCTACTTTTAAGTCCTTTGGATAAGAACCGAGGAGTAGGATAACTGGGTCAAAAGGTGGGCCCATAAGTTTTCTGAGGATTCTCCACACTGCTTTCCGGAGTGGCTGCACCAATTCACAACTCCACCAGCAATGTAAAAGTGTGCCTTTTTCCCCACATCCACGCCAACATCTATTATTGTTTGTGTTCTTGATAATAGCCATTCTAATTGGAGTAAGATGAAATCGAACCATGGTATATATACACAATGGATATTTTTCAGCTATAAAGAAGAATAATATTATGGCATTTGAAGATAAATGGAAGGAATTGGAGAATATCATGCTAAGTGAAATAAGCCAATCCCAAAAACCAAAGGCCAAAAGTTTTCCCTGATAAGTAAATAAGCCAATCCCAAAAACCAAAGGCCAAATGTTTCCCTGATAAGTGAATAATGATATATAAGGGGGGGACGGGGGGGTGAGAGAAGAATGGAGGAACTTTAGATCACGTACAAAGGAATGAGAGGTAGGGGGTATGAAAATGGTGGAATGAGACATACATCATTACCCTATGTATGATTACATGTATGTATGTACATGTACGTATGATTACACAAATAGTATGAATCTACATCGTGAACAACCATAGCAATGAAATGATGTACCACATTTGTGTACAATGAATAAAAATGCAGTCTGTAAAAATAAAAAAAATTTTCTTCCTCATTCTTTTTGATCTGGTCAATTTAATCAACATAAAAATATCTCATTGAATGGATGTATCTAATGATGATAACAAACAGATTTTACACTAGAATACAAATGCCAGTGAAGGAGGAGTGTGACCTGAGAGGTTAGCATCTCAAACCTCGGTATTCATACACTTTCTTATTACTAATGTTATCATTCATTCTTGACTTCTTTCCTTTTTCTAACTATGTGCATTTGTAAGATTAAATTTTTCAAAATAGGCAAAAAATACTACCATGGCTTGCTAGTTTTAAAGAAAAAAATATTTGTTTTGGATAAAATTCCATTTAACTTTGAAATGCTACGCCATATACCACTTTCTGTTCGTGAATTTATTCACCCACTAATTCAGTGTCTCAAAGGCTCCCTTTGCAGATTCGCAATGTCGTTCTGTTGCCATAATACAAATAATGCATACAGTCTGGACCACACCGTTCAGCTCAATTGTATATAATTTTATAAATTACTTAACATAATTTATTTGCAAGACTAATCATTGTCAATGATTTTACAACAAGAATCTTTTTTTAGACTTCTCATGGTGAGTTTTATTTTGCTAATTAAGACCACCATAATTACAGTAAGGATTTCCAAGGACTTCTCTACTGCTGCTGCATTTGGCCTTATGGCCAAATTGTGTCAACTTTTCACTAGATTTTCTCAACTACTGCAAAATTATGTTTGGTGTTTTACTTACACTAGTTACCTCCTTTTGCCATCTTGTTATCATAACTCTTAAAATCATACTTTTGTGTTTATGAGTCATTTATTCTAAAAGAATCCCAGGCACTTTAGTCCATATGGAATATTGTTGTTCTGATTGGTCTTTACTTCCTACCTCTGCCATCTTCAAAGCAGATTGATTGTATTTTTGATTATACACGTTGCACTCCTGTGGTTAAGGCAGGTGCCAAACTCACCATGAATCTTTCCATTCTAACAGGTTCGATATGCTGTTTTGATTTATTCTAAATGCAGTGTGATTAGAAATGATAATAAGCTTCTGGCTTATATATGCTAATATTTTGATTGATTCACCTTCTTCTTCATTCCGAATTCTGAATATTGGTATAAAAAGGATAATTTCCAGGAAAAATGACAGTAGGTTTTCTTTCAGTACCTTTTTCCATAGGACACATAGGTATTATATTTATTTAGAATTCAGAATAGAAAAATTGGTTAAATATAAATGTTCAAAAAGACTCAAGATCAAAAATGGCAAAAATACTTATTTTAGGTAAAGTAGTGAGATATACATCAAATACAATAAAAACCCATGTTAAATATGCCATTAGGTAGATCAGTGTTATATATGATCATATAAGAAATGGTATTCAAAAGAAGGAAGTGAAATTTCAAGAGAATAATACTGAATTTTTTTAAGAGGTTAAGAGGAGAATGATTGTCTTAAGTAGCATAAAGTAACCACTATGCATGAAATATTGCATATTAACAGAATAAGTATGCATGAAATAATTTATATACTAAATGAAAAAAAATTATAAAAATATAATTGAAGTCTATATCTTTTTGGGGGGTTTATTTTAAAGAACCTAATAACACTGGACTTGCCAAGGTATAACATAAGATTAGAGTTAGTAAGAAACCCAAAATGTACACAGGATAACTTCTATTAGACTCTGTGATTCTTTTCTTTTTTGAATATAAATATTATAAAACCCTGTGTGATAGATAAAACTTGTAATAGAATGTGGAGCCTTAGGAATATGAGTTGAGAGTGTTTCTTTTTGTTTTGTTTAATGGCTAATAAAGACCTCATGGAAAAGAGTTGCCTTTTGAATGTATAAGAAGGAATGTCTTTAAAACTTGAAGAATAAACATGAACAAAAGTACAGAGGCTTGAAAGTGTCCATCAAATTTAGAAATCTGTGATAAACTTACCACTTCCAAATTCCCTTTCAAGTATAATGATTGTCAGATAAGAGACCCCAGCACCATCTCGGATAGAAGACAAAGTTCAAGCTCCATTAGGAGAAAGAAAGTGAGCACCTGACAGTCTACGTAACTTTGGGTTTCCTAGGTCAGTCAAATTAGTTTCTATGGCAGAGTAAGATTTGCAATGATATCACTGAACTGTAATTCATGATCTCCAAAACTATATTGAAAAAGACAGTCTTAAAATCTGTGGATAATTTGTGGGAAACAACATACTTGATTTATCATCAAGTAGAACTTGGGAGAATTTAGAAAAAGGTCTCACAGACTGCATCTCAATAAAATACAAAGTCTTGACTACGCACCTCATTTTTTTCTTCCCCCCTTCCTTTCTTGCTTCCTCTCTCCCTTTCTTCATGTCTCCCTTCTGTCCTTTTTTTTTTTTTTTAATCTTCCTCCTCCTCCTTCTCCTCCATTTCCCTCACCCTCCCTTTTTCTCCTTTTCTGAATTTGCCATACTAGTTATTTTGGGAATAATAAAGCTTGGGGATTTTTAATATTGTCATTGTCAATATCATGGCCTTGATCATTCTTAGAGTGGTGCTGTCCTCTATCTCAGAATTTTAGTGGCATCTTGGCCTCAAATAACCAGATTCTAGAAGAGTAATTTCCTCCTGTGACCCTCCATTGGGTTTGTGACAACCTGTTCCTCCCTCAGGGGATAAAATCACAACACTGTTGGAAACTCTGTTATAGGTATGTCTGAAAAAATTTCTGGCATTTGACAAAGTATTTCTTGACATTATTTGAAATAAAGTGAACAGACATAAACCAAAGTTTTCTACAATTTTAACGCAATAATCTCTGGATTATTCTCATTATTCATGGTTGTTCATTTAAAATCTACTTTAGATGAAGCACATTAACTGGTGTTTTGGTCAGTAAGATGTGAGATAATAAATTAATACAAATTTTCAGGAAGTTTTTCCATGCCTCTATCTTTTGTCTTGTGATGTGTTGCTACTGATGATCTGGTTGTAGACAAAGACACCATGCATGGCACCTCAGCAAACCTGAAATCGTTATTTGGATTTTCAAAGACCAAACAGCATGTGATATGGCAAGTTATTGGGAGGAAGATGAAGTTAAGAGACTCTCTTAGGTTAAACTGGAGCCAATCCGAAGGCACTGGAATGGAGATTTCAAGGTCTGAAGGAGAACAGGGAAAAGTTCATTCCTTTGGAGAAAAAGATTGAGGAAGAATGTGAAAGCCTAATTAGGAAAAGAAATGGCAATGTCATGATGAGAAAGTTAGGAAACATTAGCAGGTACGATGAAGGTGTGTGCCAGGAGGATGTTTATTATTTGATAGATCCACTCTCTATGTTGTGTAGGAGAAGGAATAATCTGGGAACAATAAAGAGCCCTTGGAATAACCCAGATGAGTGGTGACAGTAACCCTCATTAGAAGGGTGACAGTGAGATTAGAATAAAGTGAAAGAGTGTAAAATAAATTTAAGGAGTGAAAGGAGATGTCATGTGATGGCCATACTCACCCTGACCCCTTTCAGAATTGAGGCAATGATTCCCACAACTCCTAGAAGCTGACAGCTTTCCACTAATTGCCCACAGGGAAATTGCCATGTAAAAGTGACCCATCGCTTAAAGTCATAAACCATTCCAACGGCTCCAACCTCATCCAATGAAAGGCCAAAGCAGTTTCAAGCTCTGAGTTGACTTGTTCCACAGAAAGAGTAGTTAGAATAGTAGAACCTTCAGATGCCTGAGGTTTTATTTATTAATTAGTCCATAGATATCTTGTAAGTTACACATGACTAATTGTGATTAAAATTTCATTCACACAATATCATATTTGCATCTATCATGGACACTATTAAATGGATAATAGTATTTGATGAATATTACTCTGAGAAGTGGTGGCTTTTATGGTAATAAAATGTAGCAATGTGTTGACATTTTTAACTAGGTTGCAGTATTTCCTAATTAACTTTCACTTTTTGGAACTTTAAAAAATTCCATTTATTCTGCTGCAATGTTAAAATTGTATTTAGGGTCCCCAAATGCCTGGACTATCACCTTTTTTTACTTGGAAAGATTTTATGTGAAAGGCTAAAAGATAGTAAAAGTTAAGAATACACCATGTGTATATAATGTATCAAAGTGCATTTTACAGTCATATGTAACTAAAACAAATTTTAAAATTTTTTGAAAAAGAATAGGATCCTAATTAGAATAAGTTATATGCCGTGTATGTATTATATGTCAAAATATACTCTACTATCATGTATATCTAAAATGAACAAATAAAAAGTTATAAAAATAGAATACACCATGCAAGGTGAAGAGAATAAAATTGTAACATATTTTTAAAAAAGTGATTACACTGATACTATGAAACACTCAAATGGTATAATGAATACATTTGTCTCCTTCCTCTTCAATATTCCAGCTTTGTTAAATATTTCACTCTAAATTTTAGAATGCTGAACTATGTGTCTGCTATTTGGGTCCAAATGAAAATACATCTCTTTCATTGAATATTGACTCAAAGATATTTACTTCTATCCATGTTTTTATTTTCCCAGAATTTTTGCTCTGAGTTTCTATAGGCAAAGGAAAGGGACTCTTCAGGTTCTTCTTCCATAGTATTTTTCTTTGTTACCTTTTTTCTGAAAAGAGACAAGAAAGGTGTACTTTCTGAGATGAGCCACAGTTCAAGTAGTCTTTACTTTTAAGTTTTCCAATTGCCTCTCTTTCTGGAGACATTTATTTAAGAGTGTTCTTGATTGTTATTAAATCTGGCAGATTCAGCCTAAGTGCCTGCAGTGCACCAGTTTCTTTTGGAAGCAGAAGGAGAGAGTGACTGCTGTAGAGAGAATAACATCCATCTGAAATAGCACTGAGCTTTGACCTTGGCAGTTTCTCTTTAGCTACTTCCAGCATTTATTCAGAGTGGGCAGTGACTCATTGGGTCTGTCACTACCTTGGTCATGTTATATCAATTCTAAAGCCTCAGTGCTGCAGAGTGTGTAACTTTAAGCGCTGTTTGTGTACCAGAAGAGTTCAGACTTAAGTACAGTTAACCTTCAAAATAAATTCATTTTACACTTTTAAACATTCATTTGGAAACAACAAAAGCCGGGGTCTAAAATTACATTTTTATTTGTAGAGTAATGTTTATATAATTGATATAATCATCTCTTGGACTAGCTCATGTGTGGATTCCTTTTTGTTGAGATTTGCAAAATAATATATAAAATTTTATTTCCATGATAAAGAACATAAGAATGTTGCCTTCATTTTTTTCTCTCCAGTTTCATAACAGTAATAATTTTGTCCATGTACACATATACAATTGAATGTAGAATTGTTTGTAATAGACTTTATCAGCATACAAAAATGAAACCATATGACATACTATGTTTATCAAATAACACATATACACAATTGTACCCATACTATTATATTTATTTTAACTAGTGAAAGCTTACATGATGCTAAAGCAATAAAATGTAGAAATTTTTAAATGTATGTCTCTCTTATTCTAACCATGATACTCATGTGCATACATATGTGTGGGTATCATATGTATGTACTAAAAACTATTTTTTCAAAGATATGAAGGTTAATATTATGCAAAATTTATTTTTATTTAGGGAACAGTATTTTGGATAAATATGCAATATCATCTACTAAAATAATCTAGTTTTTTTTTTAAATCTATTCGTATTGGGAAAAATAGACAAATATTCATTTAAACATTAAAAATTATAGTGCCACTCTCATTGTAACATCCTACAAATGGTTCATATATCATTTCCAGTTTCTGCTTCTATCAAACACAGAAAAACACATGAAGAAAACTGAGCACTCTACATAATTGATTGTAAATAGTAGACTTTACTCTCCATAAAAAAATTTACCTCTTCTGAAATTATAACAGAACTACTTCTTTCAAATAATCATCTTTCCAATATAATACCTTAATTACCATTGTAAAAATGGTATCTCAGTTCAAGTTACTTTCTACAGTGAATATGTCTTTTTATTTACACTGTAATTGATCATTTATTTATTTTCAGCAGTGGGTGAGTGGAATCATACACCTCCTTTCCAACCTTAACGTGTGGTTTGTTTTGCTGCATTTACCTCTTATAGTTGTTCATCAAGTGAATTAATGAACTGTGAAATCAGTTAACATTCTGAATATATATGAATTACAATTTTTGAACCTGTGAGTCCTTTCGCCCATGCATTTTCTTAACTCCTTCATAATACATTAAATAAATAATAACACAGTAAAAAATACCTGTGGTGAGTTAGGAAGCGTAAGTTGCCAGCTGTACACGTGATTCTGACTGAGGCATTGTACTATGTACAACAAGTTACAAGCAAATGATATTAAAAGTACTGTATCAGGGAGAATATGTCCTCTGGGTCCCTCCCAAACATAATTAGTTTCATGTAAAATGAGTGGTTTCAAGTTTATTATATATGAATTTAATATACCAAATAGATAGAATACAAGAAATGATAAGTGAGAAAATATCAGAAGATTTAAATTTCTCTAGTGAGCACAAAAATAGCCTATCCTGCATTCTTCTCTGTTGCCACAAGAAGTGCAATTCTCTCATTTTCCCTATAAGTAAAGTGATTAACTGTTTTGTGAGGGGTTTTTAACCTCGTTTTTTTCTTCTAAAGGAAAGTCACAAAAAGGAAACAACTCTGAATTTGTAAAATTATAGTATGTGTTAAAATGATACCTCTTCCATTTGTAAATGTTTGAATTGTAAGAATCCCTAAGGGATATTTGTAGAAAATTTGATAGGTGCCTTTCAGTTTCTATCTAGTTTATTTGTTATTGATAATATGAATGCAACAGGAAAATAAAATCAATAAATGTCCTCTGTTTGCTAAAATTGTCCATGATCACATAATTATTTTAGGCAGTTTTTGCTTTCATAATTAATTGACAGGGACTTCTAAGACATTTATTCTTTATTTTTTTCTTAAAGTCAGTAATAGTTTTCTTTCTACAAAAATAGGGCTTTCCTATAATACTTTCTTTCCATGAAGAGCTATTTTGTAGCTAGAAACAGCTATTCTAGATTATGTATTGGGTGGATCAGAGAAATTATAACATAAAGATATTATCTCTTTTAAAATCCCTTCTCTGCTCACCTGTTATAACATAATCAGATTTTTTGTTTATTTGTTTTGCTCTTTTGTTGTTGTTTGGTTTTGTTTTCTTTTGTACTGGGGATTAAATCCAGAGGTGGCTTATCACAGAGTCACATTCAATTCATTTTTATTTTTCTATTTTGAGATAGGGTCTTCTAAGTTGCTTAGGGACTCTCTAAGTGGCTGAGACTGGCCTTGAACTTACAATCCACCTGCCTCAGCATCCCAAGTCATTGCAATTACAGGCATGCACCATTGCGCCTGGCCTCTTCAGTCACTTTCTAGTGCATAATTCTGTTTGGTACTGTTTCTAGGATTTACTGTTATGGGACTCATTCACACTTAGTTTTTCCTGGCATATTTTTTTCCAGTTTTTGCCCCAATCATTATTGTTTTTGCACATTATCAGTGTGGCAAAGTGGTCTATTTCTCTTTACTTAACACTTAGAATTCTACCTGGTAGCATGAGGGATCAAGAAAAGCACTCAAGGCACCAGTGTTGTAGCTGTGGTGGAGTGCTTGCCTTTCATGTGTGAGGCACTGGGTTTGATCCTCAGCACCACATAAAAATAAAATAAAGGAAGTGTGTCCATTGTTCATCTACAACTAAAAATGTATGTAAAGAAAGAAAATTAATTTTAAATATCAATAATAAAAAGAAAATAAATAATACATTCTTTGAGTATCACACAGAAGTCTGGTAATAAACTACAAGCATGAATGTGTGTGTGTGTGTGTGTGTGTGTATGCACATACGAACACATTTCTATAAATGGATCTTAAAATGAAGTTTCCACTTAAACAATTTCTAAAATATGATCTCCAAATTTACAAGTGAGTATGCCAAAACCTGGTAACTTGAGGAGAGTGAAGATTGAGAAACAGACTTCTAGAACATGTAAACAATGTAGAAATCTTGCATTTAGGAAGGAAAATTCAGTTACATTTTTGACTCTCTTCTGCTTCTGACTACTCAACATTCTGGGGACATACTCTGACCATACGCAATTCCAATTGCAGCATTTTATTTCTTTACCCCAAATAATTGCGGTTTCTCCAATTTTTCTACCATAAATATCATTTAGAGTATTTAAGGCTTAACTCAGTTGCCATGGCTCCTCTAAGTATTTTCTAATCCTGCCAGAATATAGTCCCAATGTAAGCATTTGCTTCATTAGACCTCAAAAGATATTTTTAAAATTCATATCTGTTTTGCCCACTAGATTTTAAGGTTCTTCATTATAGTTGTATACTTTATTGATCTTAGAAAACTGGTGCAAGAAAGGAAAACTGGTAATGTAATTTTCTATAAATAATGAAATTCAGTATACTGAGGTGGAAAGGGTGTGGGCTGGAAAACCACAGGAGAGTGTTATTTACTTAAGGAATTCTCCAAATCCCTCCCAGTCAGCACACCATACACTAAGTGTCAGTTTTGATAAGAAACCTAAGTTCCTTAAGCCTCCTTGTACTGCTTATAAATTCAGATGTCTAATACTTTCCTCTTAAAGTTTTTGTAGAGTCACGTAAGTAAAATAACATAATAAGAACTAATATATTTTATATATTAGAACTGTTATTACTGGTATTTTAATAATTGCTTCTTGAATGGAAATCAATTTGGTTAGAATGTTGAACAAATTTAGTGATATGCTACTGTGAACTGCCTTCCTTCTAAATTCAATTTTGTGTGTTCATTTTCCATCACTGGATAATATACTTATACAGATTTACTGGCTAAAACCTGTACCCTTGTATTCTCTCAAGTGTTTACATAAGATGTACTAGTGGGACTGAGTGGTATTCTTTACTCTTGTTCTTGTAAAACGGCATCAAAGTGTCAGAAAGGATTAGGGGCGCATCTGAGATTCCAGGTTCCCTTTCAAGCTTACTCATTATTGGGAGGATTCTACTCCTGTAAAGATAGAACTTGTGGAGGAGATATTTAAAAACCATAATTGACTGTGTTAGTCCTACCCAAGATAAATTTTCCTTAGATTAACTAATAGTCAGCTAACTAATAACATTCTAATGGAAGTCATCCCATTGTGTTCATAGGTTGAGTTCAAACATAAGGCGGAAAGTGATACAGGACATTTTATAAACCAAGAGATAGAAATTGTTTCGGTCATCTTATAATCTTATCTAACATGATTAACTAAATAAAGGTAAGCTAGAATATGTACATGGGTAGTCATATATTACAGCAATATGCCCATGCAAGTGAGTGAACATGTGGTTTCAACATTTGCATTGAAATATACTAAGTGAACCATCATGAACATCCTGGGGAAGTTCTTAACATGTGAACATGTTATATCTCTGGTACTGAGAATCAGAAACTTATGTAAAATAAAAACAATTGTTTCATTACTTTCAAAAATTTGTAATCATCATTAACATAAGTAGTTTTTATTTGCATCATGTATTCTCAGAATAAATCGGAAATGTATTCTCAGAATGTATCTTTTAATTAGTGAGGAAGGATAATTGTATGGAGATATAGTATAAGGAAAACAGATTCAATTTGGTTAATAAATGTTTTGGCCTTTGGATTGCACAAATAGGACAATCACTTAATATGGGTGCTTCAAGAGTATTAAAAAGGGATAGAAAAAGAAGGAGAATGAGAATCTGAGGGGAAAGTGCCCTTTTCCACTCTCTTCTCCTACAGTGGATTTTCCATCAATAAAGACAGAAGAACATAAACATCAAGTAAATTATCCAAAACCCAAAATTTTCAACTGCATGCCCAAAATTACGATAGTAAATTAGGAAAATATTCAAGAATATGTCTGATTATAATTTATGAACTAATTAGTTGAACTCAAACTTTTTAAAATCTAAAATCTTACATCAAGAAATTATTTCAACATTATTTTCAAACTTCAAAACCATCACATCTTGCCCAACTACTACTCATGTACTCTAGAAGCAAATATCAGATTCGTGTTAACAGCAGGCAAGTTTATTTTGCATTGCTTCTTCTGTGACATACAGAAATAGATTTGGGCCTAACTTTGTGTTTTTGTGCTATTTCTCAGAAGAAAACCTTTAGGAAATACATATTTTTTCTTTCTAATTAACTTTAAAAATGTAGTGTACTAAATGTTTTCATTCCTTGAGCATATTCCCTGGAAACTCCAAACTAATGGTGAAAACTTATGTCCACATATGTACATGTTGGCCTAATTCCATTCTGAAGAATAAATGTGTGTGGCAGAGAGGTGGGATCCTGCTGGGTCAGGTACAATAAGAGTGTAAAACCTATGAGCAAATTGAAATTTTTATCCATGTTTGTACTTGGAAAATAATAAGAAATCTTTTCTAAAAAATTACTTTGAGTTATAGAATTTAAGTAAATAACTCTGCAGCACTAGATGTCAAATTCAGAGACTATTGATGGATGCATATAAGATACAGACCTAGTTTTAGAAAATCGCATACAGTTCTTTAAGGTGCTTTAGATATTTACTCATCTCACAAGACAAGATGGAGCATTGGCAAAAGTTAACTTTTCAATGAGATTTCATGGGTTTTATGTCTCAAGATGTAAGATCTTCTTTCTTTAGATGGAGATTTACTCCAAAAGAATATTTTCAGAGTGTGAATCAAACTACCGCTTGATAAATAGCACTACTACTCCCTGTATACCAATGAACCCAAGAAAATCCAGCAATGGAGCTCCTGAGTTAGAACCAAAGGCTAAATGGGACAGATTCATGTCCTCTCTCTCTCAGTGACATTTTGGGACACCTGTTATCAGGAAAACAAAAGCTAAATAGAAAAATCTGCAGTGACTACCCTAGCTTTATTAAAGCAGCATGCCCATTGGATTTGAAAAATAGGTGAAAAAAATAAATAAATAAAACCCTGATCCTGAAAACTTAGTCTGCCCAAGGAGTGAAACTTTTCATAAATCTACTACTATAGTAAAGAATGTGACTCTAAAGAAAGTATGAGTTTCTGACTTCAAAGTATAAAGACCATTCTCTTCAGTAAAGTTTAACTCACAGTCAATTCAAAAAGCATTTCCAAGTTCTTCTGTAAACTTGGTTGTGTATATACATTTAGCTATGCAAATGTATCGGATAGAAAAGCTATATGACATCTTTTGAAAACTCCAATTGGAGGATTGCAACGCAGGTGAGAATCTTCTGTAGCAAGGACATGTCTTCTGCCCTATAAAACCACCTTTTGTGTGAAAAATAACTCCTGATATTTGATTGAACGCCTGACCAAGAAAAAGTAAGTGATTTGTGATCAGACAGTGTTAGGTAGTGACTGTCCATGACCAGATATTAGGCTGTGACTATGTCTACCACCATCCCGGTATTGTCAAGTTAACAAATCATAGGATCAAATGCATAGAGACACACAATCTGCTATGCAGTAGAAATGATCCTTCCTGGGACTGGCCCGCACAGATACACAGGACAACGGAAGCCACTTAAACAGGTATTTCAGATTATTGTACTGATGTCTTCCTTTCAGCTCATACTTTTGGTTTCATGGTTGAAAGAAGCTTAGTTCACATATGAGTTGTCTTGGTAAGTTACCGCACGCTGAAGATATAAACCTGCTTCAAGATAGAACAATGTAGAGTTTATTAGTTTCCTAGGGCTGTTGTAATGAAGTACCAATGGCTGAGTGGCTTAAAGTAATAGAAATTTAATCTCTCACAGTTCTGGAAACTAAACTTCTGAAATCAAGATGTCAGCAGGGCCATGCCCCCTCTGGAGGATCTAGAGACAAATTCTTTTTTGCCTCATCCTAGTTTCCAGAAATCCTTTGCATTAGTTATCTAATAATAGCTCCATGACTGTAATCTCTGCCATCATTGATGTGGGACATTCTCCCTGTGAGTCTCTGCAATAAAATCTCCTCCTTTTTAAAAATAAAATAGCACAATGGATTAGGGTCTTATTGACAAGTCCTAAATCTAAGATTTGGACATGTAGTTTTGAAGGACATAAAAATGCAAGGAGTGACACTCAAAGGAAGTGATGCAGGGAATCCTCACCATGAGCAGACTTTGAAGGACATTTGGTCACTCACTTGGCATGAAGGAAGAAGTGACCCAAGGTCAGGAGACTTGTTTTCTGGGCAGTGACAATTTTTTTGGTCAATTGATGTAGGGATTAAAAAAAGTGAAATTAGTGTTTCAGAATCAAAGAGGCTTTTGAGATGCAGTAGTAGACAGATGGGCAGATATCAAGATTTTTGTGCCTTGAATTTATACTCATTGCAGTTCACAAACCACAAAGAATGCATTCATGAACCAGGCAGAAAGGGTGACTCATCCGGTGAACTTCAGACAGCGTACACCTTTGACTACCCAAGAATTGTGGAAGAAATCATGAGCACACATGACTGCAAGAATGGCAGCAATCCAGGGGCCCAATGGTTTGTGCTTTTTTCAAAAAGCCAGCTGTAGCCAGGTGCAGTATCACTCACCTGTAATTCCAGCTGCTTTGTAGGCTGAATCAGAAGGATCATTAGTTTGAGGCCAGCCTGAGAAACTTAGTGAGACCCTGCATCGAAATCCAAAAATATAAATAAAAAAATTGAAAGCTGGGGATTCAGCTCTGTAGTAAATCTGGCCTGGGTTCAAACCCCAGTGCCAGATTAAAAGAAAGAAAGAAAAAAAAGCCAGTTCTACCTTCTATTGATGTTTGAAAATCTGAAATTTTTAGAGATCAGTGCTGAAACCAGGGGGTGGTTATATAATCTCCTACAAAGAGATTATATCTGGATCTTATATCCTGAAGAGCAGCATTTCATCCAGAATAGAATTAGCTCTTACTTTACTATTAGTTTGCTTTTCCTGCCCATAGATTTTTCTGATAGCACCAACATCCAAAATTTGTAACACGCGACATCATCTCAGTCTAAAGAATCCAGTTCACAGAGGATACTGGGTCAATGAGCACTTAACTTTGGGATCCAGTGATTCTACCCATACAATATCATACAGGAGGACTTGGATTAGCAGCATATTGGAATGTTTCATTAAAGATTCAAGTAAGATACCATGTCTGACAAAGTCATTCTCAGGGTTGAGATATTGCTTGCCCAAATGCAGTGTGCATTGAACTGATTTATGGAACTATGGAGCTTGTACTCGACAGCTAAATACAGAAGTTCAGAGACTCAGGAGATCTGGTCTATCTCTCCAACAGTGCTAATTAATTATGGGTAATTTATGCTCCCTTCTCCCTGAAGCCTCTGGTTCTGCTGGATTAAACCACCTGCTCTGGGTCTTAAGGTACAGGGACATTTGTACAAGGGAATATAGTAGAACTGGGTTCCCTGACACATCATTTTGGCAGGAGTATGTTTGGAAATCAGCACATCAACTGGGGCCTCTCTTGATGCTTTTTGTGCCTAATAAAATGGTGAAAAGAACAGTTGCAGAAATTTTGAACAGGGTCAAGGATCTCAGGGTCTGAGACTTTTCAGAGATACAATGCAACAAAGACAATCAAGTCTAGATGAAATGCTGCTTGAAGTGCAGGGAAATGTAGACTTGGTGGCAAAGAAGTGGAGTGAAAAAATATCACTAACAGCCTGAGGTTCAGTTGTAATGAGAACATTGAGCTTATTTCACTAAGAATTGGATATAAAATCATTTGTAGAGACCTTGAAAATTCAATCACAGTGGATCTCATACAGGGCACATATGGATTGAGTACAGCAGCTTTTCATCTCTTTATGACTAATGCCTTAGCATCACATCTTATAGGAATCATGCAAGTTTTCTGAATAGGTTGTAGAGGAAGTACTTGCTGTCTGTGAAACCCAGGAGCACTGCAGCAAACATTCTACAGATTGATTAATTGAGGAGGAAGCTGATGGACACATCTTGATTATACAGTCCTGGAAAGCATCTGTATGCTTGCTGTAGTTCCCCCTCACACAGAGCGATACACTCAATAATGCACCTTGGTATTGGTTTTTCCTCCTTCCCTGTCTCATTCTCCCTGGTTCTTCCCTCATGCTAAATGGCTTCATTTTTTCAGATGATCTACACTATAGTCCTTGTCTCAACTTATTTTTGAGAGAACCCATGCTAACACAAGAGTCTTTATTTCTTCTCCTCTGTCTGGTATTATTTAAATCATTACAGTGCTGAGGGTATAGTTCAGTGGTAAAGCTACAGTAATTGCCTAGCATGTGTGAAGTTCAGGGTTTAATCCCTAGCACTGCAAAAACAAACAAGCAAACAGTATGGCAGCCATGACACATTAACATTGATTTTTAAAAATAGCCAAAATTAAAACAGAATATATCCATAACATAGACTATCAGCACATAAACATTTTTTCAGCAATTATTTTCCTTATCATGGTGTCAATAACAATTAAATAAGACAAAAGGCTGATTATGTTTAATATTTAAGTATTCAAGAAAGATTGATAAACTTGTCCTATATAATATATATAATAAATATATATATATAATATATATTATATATAGAAAATATATATAATATAGAAAGTAGTCAATTGAAGGATAAATATGTTTTTGAAAGGAGTATTTTTGAAGCCTGTTCCCTGTTTTTTTTTTTTTTTTTTCAAAAAGAGACAGCCAGAAGAATCTGGCAACATGGCACTCAGAGTAGGTTTTCTAAGGCAACTGGAGAGAACCACGAACAATACCCACTTCTTACTCATAGAGATCTCTTCATACATTCATTCACTCACTCATTCAAATCACTAAGAATTTAATCATTTACTATGTTATAAGCAATTTTCTGAGGATACAACAATGAACAAGACCAAATCTCTGAGCTTGGAACTTACATTTTATTTGATAAATAGAACAAAATAATACACAGGTGATTAGGAATGCAAAGAGGATGAAAGAGACAAAGAGGGATAAAAACTGACAGGAAGGGGGGGGTTGCAAAAAGCATCCTGAACAAGGTGACACTTTCAACAGTATCCTGAAGGGACTGAGGGAGTGAGCCACCCACTATTGGGAGGGTGAGTATTCAAAACAGAAGAAATAATAAGAAAAAAGCAGTAGATTACAGGGTACATGGTGGGGACCAGAGCTTCATGAAAGGAAGGCTGTGATGAGGGCCTAGATTCTTTAGAGGTATGTGGTCTATTGTGAGACCTTCAGGATTTTTCCCTTAGTATGATGGACAGATCCAGGATACAACAAGAAGACAAAAATCAAATTGTGATTGGAACCCTAAGCAGGTGAAGTAGAAACAATAGGAGCTCAGGATTCCATTAACCATCAAAGCACACAAGGTTAATTGGAAAGATAAACATTATTTAACGTTCACTTTAAGTCTATGGTAATGCCAATTAGACTTTTAAACCACTCTTTCTCTGTCTTTCTGAATATCTGGAACTGTTCACTGCTAAAGTATAAATAACTTACTTTAATCTGTTACAATAGAACATTTGTGAGAAAAGTTGTGATTGCCTGTGTCTAAAAGCTTCATAGACAGAATGCAGAAGCCAGGAATAATGCTGAGCATCAGACCTGAGGGATTGCTCTTGGTTAATTGCAAAGTTTCTCTTTTTCTCTTTTTATAATGCTGTGTCATCTAGGGGTCCCCAGTCCACTAGCTTGGGTTCTGTTGCTTAGTTCTTCATGTCTACGGAACAGCTGCTAAATGTGGCAGCCTGGTGTGCTGAGACCACAAGTCACGTTTACAGCACACGCTCTTACATTGCCATCATTATTTCACATTTTAAAAGGATATCAACTGAAAATGAGTTGTTGACTTTCAAAAGACATTACAAAACCTATTTAGATATATAAGTAGGTGGATAAACATGTACAGAATTTAATGTTCATACAACCTTAATTTTATATAAAAATAAAAGTTAATTAACACAAGAATTATTCATTGGTTCAAAAATCTCAAAGGGTTATATAATAAGCATTCTATTTTTATATATTATTATATATTTCAAAGGGAGCACATCATTTTTTTTGTTTTGTTTTCGTTTTCAGGAAAGTAGTATAAGTTTTATAGTATGCCTTATATACTAATGCCCATGATTTTTTTTCCTTAAATGGTCAGATTTTTTAAAATGACTCTCATGAAATTCAATTACCATTTCTTAATGTGCCAGGGCTTCCAGCAAATATGATTATACTAAATCCTCAGAGATTATCCCAATGGTCAATGGAAAGTGTTTGCAGTGGAAGAAAACATCGGCCATCAAAAACAACTTATCTACCAAAGGTGGTCTTTATGGTAAATCCACAAGCCATTTTATTTTCTTTACTCTGTGCCAAGAACCACACTGGTTTTCCAACTCTGCATTTCTGCCATATGAGAGCACAGCCAGGAGAGAGAGAAGAAGTAGGTAAAAATGGCAGCATGAAACTGTGTGCACCAGCAGGTGTCTAGTCACAGCCTCTGTGCCATAATATATTTGAGTTTCCTAAGCAACTATGCTCCCTAGGAAACTGGTTAAACTGCTTCTATAGAAACTATTAACTGAGCAATTCCTCCTTCAAACCAGCTTTATGCAGAGAGTACAAGAACATGATGGGAGAATATTTTCTGCTTCCTGAGTTCTAGAGATTTTCTTGTGGAGTCTTTCAGAATTATACTGGATAAATGTAAAACCATATTTCCATTGGTTTTTATTATTTTTCTGCTTATTTCATTGCACATAATACAGAGAAAGCAATGTTTTGAGATGTCGTTTCCTCATTTGCTAGTTCTGGAGAGCTAGGGAAATTAAGCAATTTCCTGATGGTACTAATTTGACCTTTTCCTCCCCTAAACAATGATGCATAAATTACATGTGCTGTTACTTTGGACTCAACAGAACATTGCATTAACCTATCTAATAATGAATTACATCTTACCATTTTGAATTGAGTCACATTTATGCATTAACATGAGAAACCTGAAGTTATTTTTAATAAAATGAATTGTTTATGTTAGTTAATGTGCATGTGTTATTGTGAGTTCTTGTTTTACTCATATGTTTATGAAGTTAATTTCTGTGACTGTTTACATTGATTTACACAATCTTTAAACATACTATATTTTGACCCATTTCATTAATTTTAGACAGTCCAGGGAAAAAATTTATCCAGGGCCAAGATATTTGAGAAGTGGCAAAAATAAGGGACATATTTATAATAAATATATATTATATATATATAAAAATGCTTGGTCAAAGCTATGAATCTTATTACAGTTAAAAATGCATGTTTTCTAATGTATTTTAATTATTAGAGTATCAGACCTAAATGAATGACTACAGTTTTCATTTCCAATTCCTAACAGGGAAGCAGTCATCAATGTTCAGTAATTTTAAGAAATTTGATATTTGAACTCAGAGTTCAAATCATACCAGTCACCCATCCAAAGAGTGTACAGAGAAGAAAAGAGCTAAGTAATGAATGAGGAATTCAGCACATGGATTTCTTATGGTCAAGGTACTATTGGAATATGTGGAGAGTTAACCCGGAAGAAGTCAGCCAGTACTTCCAATATATCAAGATGAGAGGCAAAAGTGGCAAAGTTATGTCAGGCAAAAGTGGTAAAATGACTTGAACTCTATTGTGACGAGAAAGAGGAAGGCTGAAAGGGGCCTTAGTTTACATAGTAAGTGCTGATGTTTGTGACGATCTTTTTTGTTTTAACATCTAAAATTTACTCTACCTTGCACAAATTTCTTAAAATTACTGAACATTGATGACTGCTTCCCTGTTAGGAATTAGAAATGAAAACTGTAGTCATTCATTTAGGTCTGATACTCTAATAATTAAAATACATTAATACAAAAAGATGGCAGTCCTGCCTTCATACCTCAGAATGTGACTGAATTAAGAAGCAATTTCATTCCAAATATAATTAGTTAAAATGAAAGCAGTAGAGAAGTGTAGGCTCTGGATCCAATAAGACCAGGGTCTTTATAAGAAGCAGCTGCAGAGAAACACATTGAGAAGGATCTTACCAAAGACACTGACACAGGGAAAAAAGACTATGATGGATAGAGAAATTGTAGTTACACAAATCAAGGAAAAACTTGTGCTATTAGTAGCCTAAAGAGGAATCCTTAACAGTAACAGGACCAGGACAACTCCTTGATTTTGGACTTCTAAACTCCAGAACTGTGAGAGAATAAATTTCTTCTTCGTTTTGTTTTTGGGGTTTTGGTTTTCAGTTCTGAGTTTGCATCCAGGGGTACTCTACCAGTGAGATATATCCCCAGCACTTTTTATTTGATTATTCATTTATTTATATAATTTTCATGTTGAAATAGGGTCCTGTTAAGTTGCAAGGGCTGGCCTTAAACTTGTGATCCTCTTGCCTCCTCCTCTATAGTAGCTGGGATTATAGACAGGTACCATTGCACCTGGCAAATCTCAGTTGTTTCAAAAAAGCTAATTTGAGGTGATTTGTATGGCAGCCCAAGGAAACTAATAGAGTGACCTATTCTTTTCTCAAGAGTATATTTCATTTAAATTTGTATTGTTGGTTCAGATCTCTCTTTTAAGGTATAGACAATAAATGGAAGAGCAACAACAACAACAAAATATCTTCAAGCCTGATAGGCCCAAGAACAAATTCTTATTTTTCCCATCAACTCTCCCTTTCTCCAAGTAGACATCCACACAACAGTGAGTCACATCACTGTTTGTTGAGTCATATAAGCCACAAACTCAGGACTCACAGTGGATTCCACTCCTGCCCTCTCGGAGAACACCAATATGATCATTAATTCTGTCTCATTGTTTTCCAAATCCAACTAAAGTTTCTCCATGGTCTTGCCTCTCTAAAGCACTAGGACTCATCATCATCGAAAAAAAACTGGATACTTTCAATAGACTACTAATGAGTTTTGTCCATTCATTCTCGTTCACCAAGCATACAAAGAGATTTAAAATAACAAATATGAACTAGATCTTCTAACTCCTTTGTTTAACATTCTCAGTTGTGCTTCATTGTGTTTAGACTTAAATTCAAATTCCTTAATGTGGACTTTGAAACTTGTTTAGGATGGTCTTTGATTATTCCTGCATCTTCAAGTTCAATCTCTCCTCTACTTACATAGTGCCATCTATCCACACTGCCCATCATTCACGTGTCAGAGTCTTGACTCTGTGCTCTGCTCTTAGGTGAATCACTATTTTTCATAAATACAATCATTCTTTTCCATGGATGTCTCCTTATCATTGAAGCATCAGTTTTCATGCTACTTTTCTCAGAGAAGCTACCCAGCACTCTATCAACACTTCCTATTGTTAACCTACTTCAAAATAGTTGTCCTTTGTTACATTGTACATGCCATAATACACAATATACAGTATACAAAATTTTGTACTTATATTTATTTGTATGCAAATTTGGCAGTTGACTGCTTCCTATCTTAGACTCTAAGCTCTGTGAATAAATGAGCTACAACTATTATATTCTGCACTATATCACATTTCTTATCATAGGACAATAAAATAACAACAATTAAGGAGGAAGAAAGGAAGAAACGAAAGAAGGAAGGGCATAAAAGACATTATCTCTAAAATTAAATAGCTCCTATCTAATGCGCTGGAAATAGGCTCATTCATTATCAGTTGCTCTTGTACTGCTGACATGTATCCATCTACCATGATCTGTTGAAATGTTCTAAATTGAGAGGGAATGTAATTTCCAGGTGGCATAAAATTGGCTTTTCTCTATATTTTCTTTAAACTTTTGGTCAATGCTGGTGTTGTTAAGTGTTAAGCATGGAGAAAATTGTTTCCTGCTCCGTCAAGATATTATAATTATTACCCACAATCCTTTAGTCATGTATTATAAAATATGCATTATCATTACAGAATCATTATAAGGAAAATACTAAAATGTTATATTCAAATGTGTGCTAAAATGTTCATATTCATTTTTTAATGGAAAAATTGCTCAGATCAAACTATAGGTTTTGAAAAAGAAAAGTATTCAGTTCTTATTGTATGTGGATAAAGCAGGACCAAAGTCATCTGATTTATCAGTAATATAATTGCCTGCTTAATTTTTTCAAATTAAGAATTTTAAAGAATTCTGTAAATATTAAAAAGGTTTAGGTTGTTTAGGAGGAAAAAATAAGATTTTTTTTCTCCAAATAATTTCCTCCCCTCCAATTTACTGGTTCCATTTTTGAGATACAAAAATGGGTAATGAAGGAAAGAACAGCACACTCAGATAGTTTTTTACAAGTACTCCTTCAGGTTACTTAGGCAACTTTCATTCAGAAATGTTCTGAAAGGATAAACTCTCAGAGCATCTCTGTGAACTCAGGTAGCAGGAACAAGGGGCACAATGGCTTACAAGCTTCTCTCTTGAGTTTTCTATAAGAAGGTCCTGAACAAACCAAAGCACTGAGCTTTTCAGTACCTGGAAGTCATAATTAGAAACCAACATGAACTTCTCCCCAATAATGTAAAAATAAAGCAAAGGAAATTAAATGGTCATTAACAGATGAATTTAGTGGATTCTTATTTGTGGATTTTAATCTTGTGTTAAAAAGACATAAATGGTACATTTTTAAATTTTTATTTTGCAAAAGCCCTATTTGAGATGATATAATAATTCTCAAAAGCTCTACTGATTGCATATTCACAATAAGATTCACATTGTGTATCTACTAGTAAAACAGCAAGAATTTAAAAAGTGGACAATAATCAGGTATAAATTGTTCATCTTTGACATACTAGTGCTTCACTCTGGAAAGTAAAATTTTTGTTTGATATGTGATAGTGTCTACTATTTTTTTCAAAATAAAATATTTAAAATTTTTTATTTCATGGGTCCATGATGAATGCAGATTTGATATTCACAATGTCAATGAATGAGAAAAATGTGGTTATTCTTACAGTAGCAAATTTTAATTTATATTATCTGCCAACATTTGTTAGCTTTTTCAACAAGTAAAAATACTAGATCCAAAGAATTCATAACCATCTTGAGATATGTATGGTAATGCTAGACATTTTCTCATAGCAGTGAATTTAGACCTTAAAATTTCTTAAAATTCTTATGTCTTAACAAATTGGCAGAGCTGCTGGCTTTAAGAAAATTGTAAAATCTTTGAAAAGATCATGAGTCTTTTAATGTTCATTGTACATTTCTTTTCCAGGAAAAGTAGTTAAAATTTGACTTCTATATTCATATATATGAAGACAGCATAAAGGGGCAATTTTGCTTATTCTGTGTTAAGCAATGACTATTTCCTCTGAGTAATATCAAATTGGTAAAAATCAATCCTGTTTTTCACATACTTCTGTAATAAATGACTACAAGGCCTTTTTATCTAATAACTGTGCAAATTTCTTCAATGTATGAAAATTATTTTTAGTTTGTCTCCAACATCATAAAGCCTTCCAAAAATTTCAGGAATAATTTATCCACCTAAGTATTTTTATAGAAATAGCTGAATCATTTAGATCAGTTTTTGTCTACTCTATTTTTAAAGATCTTTGCTTGAAAGCTTACTGGAAAAACACCACACATATCTGATATAATGGGGAAGAAACAACGAGAATTTTAAGATTCTGAAGTTAGAAAAGACTAGACCATTTGGGAATGAGATTGATCAAATTATGTTATGTGCATGTACAATATGTCATAATGATTTCTACTATTATGTATAATTATGATGCATCAAATACAGAAGATGGGAAAAGAAGAAAAGACTAGGTCACAACCATTTTCTAAATTTATGGTCATAGGCAAGTTAACTCACTTCAGATGCTCAATTTTCTCCTCTGTAAAATGATAACGACGTTCATCTTTATCTTTGTTATAAGACTTAATTGCTATAATTCAAGTAGATTTCTTAACAAAGTATTTTTCTTAATGTTGCTATTGCTTTCCTGAAAAATATTGTATTAAAATTAATTTTCTAGCTAGGAAAAGTTGATCTTTCATATAGTTTGGCTGGGCACACATCCATAATATATGATTTAGAAAAACAAAATATAAATTAAAAATATTTCCATGTTAATTCATAATTTCTACTTCATATTTCCATAGAGGCTTTTAATAGTTTGAACTGGATTCAAAGGTTTTTTAAATGAAATATAATGCTCATTTCAGGCTAGGATCTTATCTATAAATTTGCTTATGATTTTCCAAACTCTGCTTTAAATTTCCAAAAATAAAGGGCCTATTACCTTTATAAACATGATATGTCTTTAGATGACCATAAATGTTTTGAAACCTATATCAATGGTTAATTTTAATGCCTTTCTGTAATTTCTATTCACTACAATCCTTATAAAACCCTGAGATTTTAATCACTCAATTCCCCAACAGTCTAGTTAGTCCACCAAACACTTGTTAGGAGCTATGACTGCTCTTTTTCTCTCTGAACCTTTCTCCTTCCTTAAAGTTAGGTTCTGGGGTTCTGTGCATATTTTTTTGTCCTCCATGCAAGGTTGTGACTATAAACCAATTCAAGTTACAATATTGGCTAGTGCCAGACATAAAACATAGTATTTCCCATTATTGCCTTTTAAGGAGATTCTGATGATCAAAGTCCATTAAAATACAAAATATTTAAGCTTTAATGGTAAAATCAAGTTATACAACATGCTTATAGAAACATGGCCCTTGGTTCAGGGCTACCTCAAAAGACAATGCTAAAAAATTTCTGATTCTAACTACCCATGAAGGATCACATTATTACAAAGTTACCTTGACACAGAATCTAGATTTCTCTCATTTTATATGGGAATATTGCTTTAGATTCAAAAGTTTATGGCTATGTCAGTTAGAGCATTTTAGAAAAGTAGGGACCTTTGTAATTATATACTCTAGCCTATTCTTTTACAGATGATAAAAGCAGTACTCAAAAAAATTCAGAAATGTATACAAGGGCACATTTTTATTCACTCTGAAGATGTGTCACACTTATGTATAGTCGTCCTGGGTGTTAGGTCATTTTTGTTTTCTCAACTCCATGAAGCCACCATTTGTGTACGTTTGTGGGGATAAGTCCTATTCTGGACTTAGCATTCTATCCATACTGGTTGAACAGTTACAAACAGGGAAGGAAAGTTTTATTTCCTCACATATTTAAGAAGACATACTACTAGAAATTTATGTGTCCCATGGAATACAGAATTTGTTAAAGATGACATTATAATATTCAAGTTGCCTTTGAAATACATTTTAATCCTTGTCTTCAGAGTTAATTTCTATGTGGTCACAGATTTAATTGGAACTTAAAATTATTAGGCAGGTGTCTGCTTTAGTGAGTCATCCAAATTCAATAATGCCTAATGGTTATTTGATTGGCATCATCAATACAATATGTCTTCTCAAGCAAATACCTATATCATACAGTCATTTTACATCTTAATGCTAATTTATGTTTTAACCTAAAGAGTTAATCATTGTCCCTTCTTTCAAGATAGAATTGAGAAGAGTTGTTCAGGCAACTGTGAGTTATGTTGTCTGGTTCCTGGTTACTATGATTAAAACAATGGTCTTCAGTTTGCACTGCCATCAGCCTGGTACATGTCACTAATACTGAATTCATTTTTTAAAGCAGAACCACATACCCATCTTCCATTGCAATTACTGCAGAAGAAGAGAGATGGAGAAGTAAAAATGAAACATTTCAAGGATGAATGGACACTGAAAATTGGTAAAGTGACAGAAAAGTCCAAGTTTGAAGAATTCAGAAGTATATGTGTGTTCAAAAGTAGTTTGGTAAACAGGAAGAAAAAATGATATTTTGCAGAAACATCTGTTTGCTGTTGCTGAAAATTTTAGCATTTAAATGTTCTCATTTGGGTTCTGAAGTTAGCACTTCCCTGAAGTAGTTCACACCTTTGCTATTGCTCCTGTTCAGCTACAGATCATTTTATGCAAGGCTGATTTTAACAAGAAAATGGTGCATTAATTTACAACGTGTTGAGTATTTTAAAAGTGGCAAAATCTAGGCTTTTGTGAAATTTTAGAATCAGGAGAAAATAGAAATACTTATGTAAAGCTCTTTAAAATACCAGAATGGCTTCATGCACTGGAAATTACACCCTGATTAAGTTCATTATACAATTTGGTTGTAAAAAAAAGAAAGAAAGAAAGAAAGTATACCAACCTCTCTAAACTAGTGAGTTTCTATGACTCTATAGAGTCTCTATTCAAAAGTGAAGCAAATATATTTTCAGACATTATTTAGCTGTACTTTTATCTCTCACTCTCCTTTTGCATTGCACAAATCCTTTCTTCAACTCATATTTTTTCTATTTTTTCTTTTCCTGTGTTTTCTCCATTTCTCTTCTTCTAGTTTTTATTTGATAAAAATATAGATTTTGATAATTTTTTATTTGTCTTAAGTATTTTATTTGTGTCTGTTAAAAATTCATTTTATTGTAGTTCTTATTTTCCTCATTGGAGTTATTGATATTGTATAATTTTATATTTCTGAAATACCTTAATATTTCAGATATAATTAAGATAAGTAATAGAGCTTTCTAGTCATTATCTATATACTTCTTTTGGGGTGGCAGCAGTAACAGGGATTGAACTCAGGGGCACTCAACCACTGGGCCACATCCCCAGACCTATTTTGTATTTTATTATTCAGCGATAATCTCACTGAGTTACTTAGTGCCTCACTTTTGTTGAAGCTGGTTTTGAACTGTGACCCTCCTGCCTCAGCCTCCTGAGTCACTGGGTTATATACTTTTTTCTTTACTTTTTTTTTTTTTTTGAAATACCAAACTCACAGACCAAACTCCTTCAAATATTTGGATTCTCTTTCATTGCTTAATGGAATACAATCTCCCATATTAAAATTATACGTCCGAAGTTGGGTCCCTTTATTTTAAATGATAAATATTAAAGATGCAAAGGGATATTCTTCTGATACACAGTTACTCTCTCTTATCACAATAAAATGACAGTCGAATATCCAAATGGAGAAGAACACAAACAGTATTTGGTTGCATTATTGACTCAAAACATAATACAGAGTAGAGGGGAGATTTTGTTGTTTGTTTGTTTGCTTTCCTTTATTAAAAAGGCATTTGGGGCACATATTAGTCTTCAAGGTGTATATGGACTAGGTAGATAAATAAAAAGCAGGTTTATACCATTTTTAATGTTTTCACATTCCAATTAAGGCAAGGAAAGGCAAATGCAAGGCAAAAAGAAGATTAACAAGAATGACAGAAATGTTATTAAATGACAACCTTAGTTATGAGTGGTGGTGGAAGCAGGCAGGCAAAGCACAAGTGTTTTCAACTCTGTACATTGCTAATGATATTTTTGAAACTTTAAGTCTATGTTGCTTTAGCACTAGTTACCCTTTCCCCTCACTAAACCATACCCCCTTAGCCCTCGTCCTGCCTGGAAGAAACTAAGGACCCAAGTGCCATGCTATGCCACCTGGTCAACTCTTCCTACAAAATTTACTTAGAAAATATAAAATGTTATTTTATGGTGTTGAGGAAACATCCTTCAATTTACATGAGGGGTTATTTTATACAAAAATTTAATATACATGAAAATAAAGGAGATGAATAGAGACAGATGGGAAGATGTAGATGATAGATTGACATTGAACAATAAATAAGAGAATGGACTGTTTATCTGGTACACACATTTGTAGAACTTATGCCATACTCACTCTGACATTTTCCATTCTTTAAATAATATCCCAATACTTGATGAATTTACAAAGGTACTGCATATCTTACACTGAGTAAAATTGTATAAGTAATAACCACAAATTCTACTAAACTAGTAATGTGATATTGCTGTGAAGCAAAAATGCCAGAGACAAGCCCGTAGTTACAGATGCCCAAACTAAAGGAATATGAAGCCAAGCTACAGCCCTTGAAGTATAAGCATAGATTTCTGAAGCTCTGGGAACAGAGAAGAGGCGTAGTGGCATAGTCCAATGAAGTCGAAAAGATTATATTTTTCTCTGATCTTCTCACTTCTTAAAAATGTGTTTATATTAGACTAAGAATATGCTTTACACTTACTTAGATCAAAGGTCAATTATATGCCGATTTCTTGGTTTCCTTTCAATTTATCTGTTGTTATCAAATTTTCTTATTTATCCTTTTATCTGCTTCCGATTTCTAGTTGATCCTGGTTTTATTTATTGATTTTCTTCACCCTTTACCTTTGTTCTTTAAAAACAGTTTCTCCACTTGTACTATAATTACAAAACAATATGAAAAAGCATGTATACACACATAATCATATTTGTTTGTAACCAACTTTTTACTAGTTTATTCCAAGTTTATTGACGCCTACCAGATCCATGTATAATAATTGTATGTTTACTCATTGTATCTGTAATCTAAATTTATTCCTTCCTTATGAAGAGAATATTTAGTACTTATGAAGAAATTTCTTTCTTATGAAGAAAATATTTAGTACTTTTGTCTATGACAATCCCTCTCCTAAAAGAGGAGCAGTAACTGACTAGAAATGTGAGAGTCTTGGTGGATGAGAATGTAAAGGATCCAAAACTATACTGTGGTTTCCATACTAACCCACATCGATTGATTTTTAAACTATTTTCCCTCAATTTCACAACAACACTTCTGTACTCTGCTCTATGAGATGAGGCCTGGGTTGCTGTAAAACACGTTTCTGCTTTTCCAGCATGCTTCTGGTGGGACTCAGCTAATAAAAGGGAGAGACCTAAGTGCAAGAAGTGGAACATGCAGCTCTTCATGAAGCTTCAGCAACTGTTCTTCCTCATGACAGGGGCAGTTGGTTCCTACAGGAGCAGTTGGTTACAGTTCTGTTTTCTCTATTCTCAGAATAGGTTCCCTTAAGCCCTCTTAGAAGAACAAGGAGCAACCTGATGAGCTTCTCTGTTAGATAACCAGTTTCAAGTTCCACAGAGATTCTCCCTCAAGTTGCAAGGTTTGCTAATTCCATCCTGTTCCCACCTCAATGGTGGCATCTATATCTTATAGTTGAGACCCTAGAGCTCTCTTTTTCCCTTTTTGTTATTGTTGTCATCTAACACTTTGATGACAATTATTTCTTAAAAACTATTTTTGTTAAAATAATAATTTTGTCTCTGATGGCCTGATTCAGTTCTGCCATATATGTTATTCTTTATTTCAAACCATTAAGTCCTAGTTACCAGGAGTTAAATGGATGTCATTAGGGAGATAAAACCTGGAGTTTCAGTATCTCCCCAACATCACATGTACAGTTTCATTTAGAACATGCTATACTATAGGATTGATTTGTACTATTATCCACAGGGAAGGAAACTGCATCCTATAGGTACCCTGCTGGTTTTAATTTCAAAATACATCATAGTTGTAGAAATATGGATTCTTTTCATTATAATCTACTTAAAAGTGATTGTATTTGAAAAAGATAGAGTTCATAAAGTTATGACAGTAAGCTACATTTAAGTAGGAAGAAAAGCTACACACACTCACTGAATAAAATCCCTTAAGCAAGGAAGTGTTTAAATCATTCATTCATTCAAAAATAAACATTGACTATGTGACAAACATTATCCTTTAAGGGCTAAAAAAAGTCATGGTTCTTATTTTCAAAGATTTTTATATACAGTGTAGAGGGGAGCTTGATACCAGATCATGTGAGTTTTGAAAATATATCAAACTCACCCTATGACATAGTTCAAGCACAGGGGCAAGATGAAGAAACGATAAGCAGGGAAAAAATTGAGAGACTTTTGAAGAGTAGTCTGCACATTAGTGAAGGCATCAAGGAGGACAGAAAGACTTCAACAAATCCTTTGATGTTTTACTGACCATAGTGATTGTCTGAGAATAGAGTGAACACTAGAGTTAGCCCTGACATTCAAAATACCCACCGCTAAAATAATTTATGTAGAAATTTATTCTTATCAGATTACTTAATGCTGAAAAAAAAAGCAAAACCTAGTGGTCAAAAACAACAAAAATAAATTATTTTCCTCCTGAAACTGAACTTAGAGACAATACATTCAGCTTTCATTAGTTTGGGATGAATCTAATTGGACCAAAGAAATCTAAGAGAATTCGTCACCTGTCAGGCAACTTGGTGCAGGAAGTCACCTGGAATCTGAAGTAAGAGCATCAGCAGAACTTGAGTTTCCTGTCCATTCGCTCCTTGGTGGTGCTGCTTTATCTTCTTTATATGAAGGTGACTGAGCTTCACAAGAGTATTCTTTTTTTTTTTTTTTTTTTATTGTAAACAAATGGGATACATGTTGTTTCTCTGTTTGTACATGGCATAAAGGCATACCATTTGTGTAATCATAAATTTACATAGAGCAATGTTGTTTGATTCATTCTGTTATTTTTTCCCTTCCCCCCACCCCTCCCACCCCTCTTTACCCTCTATACAGTAGTTCCTTCCTCCATACTTGCCCCCCTCCCTAACCCTAACTCTAACCCTTCCCTCCCCCCCATTATGTGTCAACCTCCACTAATTAGCGATATCATTCGTCCTTTGGCTTTTTGAGATCGGCTTATCTCACTTAGCATGATATTCTCCAATTTCATCCATTTGCCTGCAAATGTCATAATTTTATCATTCTTTATGGCTGAGTAATATTCCATAGTATATATATACCACAGTTTCTTTATCCACTCATCAATTGAAGGGCATCTAGGTTCGTTCCACAGTCTGGCTATTGTGAATTGAGCAGCTATGAACATTGATGTGGCTGTATCTCTGTAGTATGCAGATTTTAAGTCCTTTGGGTATAGGCCAAGGAGTGGGATAGCTGGGTCAAATGGTGGTTCCTTTCCAAGTTTTCTAAGGAATCTCCACACTGCTTTCCAGAGTGGCTGCACTAATTTGCAGCCCCACCAGCAGTGTATGAGTGTACCTTTCTCCCCACATCCTCGCCAACACCTGTTGTTGCTCGTATTCTTGATAATCGCCATTCTAATTGGGGTGAGATGGAATCTTAGGGTGGTTTTGATTTGCATTTCTCTTATTACTAGAGATGGTGAACATTTTTCCATATGTTTGTTGATTGCTTGTAGATCTTCTTCTGTGAAGTGTCTATTCATTTCCTTAGCCCATTTGTTGACTGGACTATTTGAATTCTTGGAGTAGAGTTTTTTGAGTTCTTTATAGATTCTGGAGATTAGTGCTCTATCTGAAGTATGATTGGCAAAGATATTCTCCCACTCTGTAGGCTCTTTCTTCGCATTGCTGATAGTTTCCTTTGCTGAGAGAAAGCTTTTTAGTTTGAATCTATCCCAGTGGTTGATTCTAGCTTTTATTTCTTGTGCTATGGGAGTCCTGTTAAGGAAGTCTGGTCCTAGACCAACAAGGTGAAGATTTGGACCTACTTTTTCTTCTATAATCTGCAGGGTCTCTGGTCTGATTTCGAGGTCCTTAATCCATTTTGAGTTTAGTTTCGTGCATGGTGAGAGATATGGGTTTAGTTTCATTCTGTTGCATATGGATTTCCAATTCTCCCAGCACCATTTGTTGAAGAGGCTATCTTTTCTCCATTGCATATTTTGGCCCCTTTGTCTAGTATGAGAAAATTGTATTTATTTGGGTTTGTGTCCGTATCCTCTATTCTGTACCATTGATCTACCTTTCTATTTTGGTACCAATACCATGCCGTTTTTGTTACTATTGCTTTGTAGTAGAGTTGAAGATCTGGTATTGCAATACCCCCTGTTTCACTCTTCCTGCTAAGGATTGCTTTAGCTATTCTGGGTTTCTTATTCTTCCAGATGAATTTCATAATTGCTTGCTCTATTTCTGTAAGGTACACAATTGGGATTTTAATTGGAATTGCATTGAATTTGTATAGCACTTTAGGTAGTATGGCCATTTTGACAATATTAATTCTTCCTATCCAAGAACATGGAAGATCTTTCCATCTTCTAATGTGTTCTTTAATTTCTTTCTTTAGTGTTGTATAGTTCTCATTGTAGAGGTCTTTCACCTCTTTTGTGAGATTGATTCCCAAGTATTTTATTTTTTTCGAGGCTATTGTGAATGGGGTAGTTTTCCTAATTTCTCTTTCTGAAGATTCATCACTTATGTATAAAAATGCGTTGGATTTATGGGCATTGATCTTGTAACCTGCTACTTTACTGAAATCACTTATGAGTTCTAAGAGTTTTCTGGTGGAATTTCCAGGTTCCTCTAAATATATAATCATATCATCAGCGAACAGGGATAGTTTGAGTTCTTCTTTTCCAATTCGTATCCCTTTAATTTCTTTGGTTTGTCTAATTGCTCTGGCCAGAGTCTCAAGAACGATGTTGAATAGAAGTGGTGAAAGAGGGCATCCCTGCCTTGTTCCAGTTTTTAGGGGGAATGCTTTCAGTTTTTCACCATTTAGAATGATATTAGCCATGGGCTTAGCATAAATGGCCTTTACAATGTTAAGGAATGTTCCCACTATCCCTATTTTTTCTAGTGTTTTGAGCATGAAGGGGTGCTGTATTTTATCAAATGCTTTTTGTGCATCTATTGAAATAATCATGTGATTCTTGACTTTAAGTCTATTAATATGGTGAATTACGTTTATTGATTTCCTGATGTTGAACCAACCTTGCATCCCTGGGATGAAACCCACTTGATCATGGTGCACTATCTTTTTAATATGTTTTGTATGCGATTCGCTAAAATTTTGTTGAGAATTTCTGCGTCGATGTTCATTAAGGATATTGGTCTGAAATTTTCTTTCCTTGATGAGTCTCTGTCTGGTTTAGGTATCAGTGTGATATTGGCTTCATAGAATGAGTTTGGGAGGGTTCCCTCCTCTTCTATTTTATGGAATACTTTGAGAAGTATTGGAATGAGCTCTTCCTTAAAGGTTTTGTAGAACTCGGCTGAGAACCCATCTGGTCCTGGACTTTTCTTTGTTGGTAGGCTTTTGATGACTTCTTCTATTTCAGTACTTGAAATTGGTCTATTTAAATTGTTTATGTCCTCCTCATTCAGTTTAGGCAATTCATATGTCTCTAGAAACCTGTTGATGTCTTCGAAATTTTCTATTTTGTTGGAGTATAGATTTTCAAAATAGCTTCTAATTATGTTTTGTATTTCCATCCTGTCTGTTGTGATATTTCCTTGTTCATTCCGAATTTTAGTGATTTGGGTTTTCTCTCGTCTTCTCTTTGTTAGTGTGGCTAAAGGTTTATCAATTTTGTTTATTTTTTCGAAGAACCAACTCTTTATTTTTTCAATTTTTTGTATTGTTTCTTTTGTTTCAATTTCATTGATTTCAGCTCTGAGTTTAACTATTTCCTGTCTTCTACTACTTTTGGTGCTGTTATGTTCTTCTTTTTCTAGGGCTTTGAGCTGTAGTGTTAGGTTGTTTATTTGTTGAGTTTTACTTCTTTTATTAAATGTGCTCCATGAAATAAATTTCCCTCTAAGTACTGCTTTCATAGTGTCCCAGAGATTTTGATATGATGTTTCTTTGTTCTCATTTACCTCTAAGAATTTTTTAATTTCCTTCCTAATATCTTCTGTTATCCATTCATCATATAATAGCATATTGTTTAATCTCCAGCTGTTGGAATAGTTTCTGTGTTTTACTCTTTCATTTATTTCTAACTTCAATCCATTATGATCTGATAGAATACATGCTAGTGTCTCTATCTTCTTGTATTTGCTAACATTAGCTTTGTGGCATAATATATGGTCTATTTTAGAGAAGGATCCATGTGCTGCTGAGAAGAAAGTGTATTCGCTCTTGGTTGGATGGTATATTCTATAAATGTCCGTTAAGTCTAAATTATTGATTGTGTTATTGACATCTATGGTTTCTTTGTTCAATTTTTGTCTGGAAGATCTGTCCAGTGGTGAGAGCGGCGTGTTAAAATCACCTAGTATTATTGTGGTGTGGTCTATTTGGTTTCTGAAATTGAGAAGGATTTGTTTGACATACATAGATGAGCCACTGTTTGGGGCATAGATGTTTATGATTGTTATATCTTGCTGATTTATGCTTCCCTTAAGCAGTATGAAATGACCTTCTTTATCCCTTCTGACTAACTTTGGCTTGAAGTCCACATTATCGGAAATGAGGATGGATACTCCAGCTTTTTTGCTGAGTCCATGTGCATGGTATGTTTTTCCCCATCCTTTCACCTTTAATCTATGGGTATCTTTTTCTATGAGGTGAGTCTCTTGCAGGCAACATATTGTTGGATCTTTCTTTTTAATCCAGTCTGCCAGTCTATGTCTTTTGATTGATGAATTCAGGCCATTAACATTCAGGGTTATTATAGAGAAATGATTTGGTTTCCCGGTCATTTGGTTCATTTTTAAAATTTTGTTTATTTATTTGTTTGACACAACTTGCTTCCTCCTTTATTTGACAATTCCTTTAGGATAATTCCTCCCTTTGCTGATTTGCTTCTTTGTTTTTCATCTCTTCCTCATGGAATATTTTGCTGAGAATGTTCTGTAATGCTGGCTTTCTTTTTGTAAATTCTTTTAGCTTTTGTTTATCATGGAAGGATTTTATTTCATCGTCAAATTTGAAGGTAAGTTTTGCTGGGTATAAGATTCTTGGTTGGCATCCATTTTCTTTCAGGGCTTGAAAAATGTTGTTCCAGGACCTTCTAGCTTTTAGGGTCTGGATTGAAAAATCTGCTGATATGCGTATTGGTTTCCCCCTGAATGTAATTTGGTTCTTTTCTCTCACAGCCTTTAAAATTCTGTCTTTATTTTGCATGTTCGGTATTTTCATTATAATGTGCCTTGGTGTGGGTCTGTTGTAATTTTGTGTATTTGGAGTCCTATAAGCCTCTTGAACTTGATTTTCCATTTCATTCTTCAGATTTGGGAAATTTTCTGATATTATTTCATTGAATAGGTTGTTCATTCCTTTGGCTTGTTTCTCTAGACCTTCCTCAATCCCAATAATTCTTAAATTTGGCCTTTTCATGATATCCCATAGTTCTTGTAGATTCTGTTCATGATTTCTTACCATCTTCTCTGTTTGTTCAACTTTGTTTTCAAGGTTAAATATTTTGTCTTCAATGTCTGAGGTTCTGTCTTCCAGGTGTTCTATCCTATTGGATATGCTTTCTATGGAGTTCTTAATTTGGTTTATTGTTTCCTTCATGTCAAGGATTTCTGTTTGGTTTTTTTTCAATATCTCTAACTCTTTATTGAAATGATCTTTTGCTTCCTGTATTTGCTCTTTTAACTGTCGATTGGTGGGATCATTCAATGCTTGCATTTGCTCTTTCATCTCATTGTTTGCTTCTCTGATCATTTTAATTATGTACATTCTGAACTCCTTTTCTGTCATTTCTTCTGCCATGCTGTCATTGGGTTTTATTGATGTAACATCTAGATTTGTTTGCATCATTTTCTTTCCTTGTTTTCTCATATTGTTCAGGTATCAGTGGACCGCTGAGATATTGCAGATTTCCTCTGTTGATTTACAATGTCCCTGAAGATTTCTATATATATCCCCTCTTAGCCTTCAGTAGGCTGAAGTCTTGGAGGAAGTTGATAATGCGGTGCTCCACAAGGAAGCTGCCTCTCTAGGAGTGGTGGCCTTCAGGTGGGGTATATTCCCTGCTAGTGGGCAGAGGTGCCTCCACTTGTTGACCAATGGTCATCCAAAGGGGACCTAGGCTGTGGGCTGAGGCAAGGCCTGTTTGGGCCTGTGTCTCTGGTTTTACCGTCCTTGTGGGGAAACCTCACCAGGCAGGGAAGACTCACCCAGTGGGGAGGTCTCGCTGGTCAGTTTCCTCCTAGACGTTCCCCTCAATTTACAGCTACTGCCTGGGCTGGGCTGCCTTCCTCTGTAAAGTTCCCAGGGGCCCGGCCCTACCTCCTGGGCCTGAGAGCCTCACCCTTCGCAGATGAATCTCCTTAGGCTGCCCCTCCTCAGAGAATCTGCCTGCAGGCCTGGAACCTTCGTTCTGCCCTAAGCCTGTCTCTGTGCGGCTCTTCCACCCAGAAGCCTCCTAGATCCTGGGACCCTGCTCTGCACCTAATCGCCTGGCTATGCGGCCCCTCCTCTGAGCAGCCACCTGTGGCCCCAAACAATCGCTCTGAGTCCCAGAGACCCGCCACTTCCTCCAGACAGCCGCCCAGTATGCCGGTGCGGTCACTAGGAGTCCAAGAAACTCACTTCGTGCCTCCTCCTCCCACCAACCACCCGTAGCCCGGGGCAATCAATCACTCCGAGTCGAAGTGACCCTCCCCGTTCCTCCTCCTTCTCCAGATAACCCCCCGGGTGTTCAGGAGCAGTCCCTCTGAGTGGCTCTGAATCCACGTGACCCGCTGCACGCCTCCTCTGGGCACCGCCCGGAGCTCAGGTGCGGCCACTCAAGACCAAGCGTCCCACCACGCTTCTCCTCCAGGCAGCCCCCCTGTGTTCAGGAGCTGTCACTTTAAGACCAAACAACTCACCACTCGCCTTCTCCTCTGAGCAGCCGCCTGGAGCGCTAATGCAGTCACTGTGAGTCCAAAGGACCCGCTGCGCTCCTCCTCCTCCTTCTCCTCCTCCTCCGGGCAGGCCCCGGGGTTCAGAAGTGGTCAGAGTCCAAACAGCTCGCCACGCAGCCCCTTCTCTGGCAACCGCCTGTAGCTCTGGTGTAGTCACCCGAATCCAAGCGACCGCGCTCCTCTTCCTCCTCCTAGTCCTCAGGGCAGGCCCCGGTGTTCAGAAGCGTCGTTCTGATTCCAAACAGCTCGCCGCGCAGCTTCTCCTCTGGCAACCGCCTGTAGCTCTGGTGCAGTCTCTCCGAATCCAAGTGGCCACGCTCCTCTCCTCCTCCTCAGGGCAGGCCCCGGTGTCCTGAGTCCACACAGTTCTCCTCGCCACTCTTCCCCTGGGCAGCCGCCGGAGCCCCCGTGGCTGCTCCGAGTCCCAGCGCTGTGCCGAGCGGCCTCCTTTACGGCGCTCCCAGCTGTCCGAGTTCACTGCTCCAGCGGGGGGAGGGGCGTCTCGCCGGCAGTTCTACTTCACAAAGTTTCCTGCGTTCCGGGACCCCCGTCCCATCCGGGATGCCCCCCCAGGGGGTGAGAGTCACCCGGCTGCTTTGAGTTGGTCCCAAGCGTCTCAATATCTCCTCTTTTGAATCCTGAGTCCTGGAGCAACATGAAATGCAGCCACCCTCTAGGCCGCCATCTTGAAAACCCTCCACAAGAGTATTCTAAGAGACAGAAAGTAGAAGCTTTCATCCTCCTGTGGCATTAGCCCAAAAACATATACATTGTCTCTTTCTCTGTATTATTCTTCTTGTTTGATTTGTAATTGAGGCCACAGTCCATACTTTCAATGGGAGGGATTTCCAAGAAAGTGTAGTTAACTTTAATGTACCACATATTCATTTTGTAATGTTTGTAGATGTCTCTCTCTTACACTGACAGATATTCAAATACTCAATATAAAAAAGGTTAACATCAACAAACAAAGTGATCACAATTAAAAATCAAGTTAAAATGTTACATAAGTAAAAAAAAAAAAATACACATTAAATATGTGCATGAGAAGTTCTTCCAAAGAAGCATTTGCTGCTGTGCCTTGAGCAGTTCTTGGACATGTACTCACAGAGGGGTAAGAAGACTTGGTAAAAATGAGGAGTCGAACTTTTTATATTCAGTTCCTTCTGCCTTAGTATTTTAAAATGTCCTGGTGTATGTTTTCTATGTGATTTATCACCACTGCAGTATTCCTGTTCATGTACACTTACCTTCTATAATGCAATTTCAGAATAGAAAAAGTTGCAATGTATTTCTCAACTAATAATATTAGTAAGTAACTGAGAGAATGTTGATAATGATAGACTTATAATAGAGGAACAAGGTGGAAAATATTCCCAATTAATTAAGATTATAAGGAAAGGAAAGACTATATGCATATTTGAACAGAATTTTATTGTGAAATAATATGTACATTCACATATAAATATATTTTTTCATTTAGCTTAATTTTATTGATAGTATTAGTTTTTCATCATAATTCTAATTCTGTTTCAGCCATTTATTTAAAGAAATTTTATGACACCTAAGATTTACTTCAAGTTAACTCAGGAGGAGAAATAGGGAGGATGTAGATAGAGCAAGTTCGGTCATTACCTCATAATTATTACCAAGTAATAGAAATTTAGGTCTTGCTACACTATTTTTTCTACCTCTATACATTTTTAAAATTCTTCATGATAAAAAGTTAAATACAAAAGTTTTACTCATATGAAAAGGTTAAAAAGGCATATGAATAATACTACTGAGCTTGACTTTCTAGAGCTAGTTGTTAAATATTACTAATCCTAAAGGAGTTTCAGAACATCCATTTTTAATCTCTGTCAGTTTATTGATGATCTCTGACAATTAGGACGCAGTAGATATGTATTAATCAAAGACAAGCACCTTCAGATATACTAACATATTTCATATCCAAAAGTAATTTATAGTCTGTGGATTTTGTTTTCATTTTCTCTAATTCCTTGCAAAAACCCTGTCTAAACATGAATTTTTAGTCCCCTTTAGCAGTAAAATATAGTGTTCAGCATGTAAATCGATGCAAGACTATCACACCAAGGATGCAAACAAATTAAAACAATATGACCAAAGGTGATATTATATTTCACATATGAATGAAGCATTACTTTAGGAATAAAAGAGGAACCATTTAAATATGACCATTATTAGTCCAGTATATCAAAACAAATGCATACATATTTAAAAGAAGTTGACTGATTTAAACAATGGGATTTGTTGTGACCTTAATAGGGAAGGATAACCCTCCATAGAATGTGTCAGCCGCAGTCTTCTGTCATCATAGCTTCAACAGTTAGTACCAGATAGAACACACCAGAATGATTTATTTTCATTCCTGAGAGGAAGATATTGCATTTTCTACACAAACTTTTAAAACTTTTAAAAATCTGCCCTATTTATGTAAAAACTTGCATTTGTATTTTTCTCCTCCAAATTTATATACACCTTAACTCATTTGGTCAGTTAATTGATTTGAATGTTTTCCTATCTCCAGTACTCTGTTATCTGTTTTGGTGAAGAAAATCTTCTTTATAAAAGAATTAGAAAAATTATGACAGAATTTGAACATAATAGAAAGAGAAACCCTAGGTTATGTGAAAACTATTTATGCTTTCTATTTTCCTATGCCTGTCAAGTGTTCTGGAGCTTCAGATTCATCAGCAAAAATGAGCTGTGTGGATTAATAAAGTTACTAACTGTTTCTGCAGGTATTGTAATAGTGTAATGACAACTGCTCCAATAAATAAACCTCAGTGGAATTTACCTTCTCATTCATGAAGTAGTCCAAAGTAGATTTCTGTAGGTAATAGTTTTTGAGACAATTCAGAGACTCAGGTTCTTACCAAAGTTCATCTTCATCTTCAACTTATTTTTTCTGAAGTCATTATTTAAAAATAAATACAGGCTTGTTTCTTAAACACACTGCCACAAAATGAAAACGAAAATTGAGGGCAGAAATACTGTTAATGGAAATAGATATTCTTTTCTAAAGAGAAGATCTTCTTCACAGTTCTATTTGTGTTTGGATTGCCCATATGGACAAATATTATTTTGTATGGCCATGTTGAATTGGGCCTAGGAGAGAATGGGTGCATTCTTAGACTTCTTTATATTTTAGGATGTTTTAATGTTTACCTGAGAATCGCAGGCTTTATAAAAGACCATGTAAGTGGTTTCATTCATGAGAAATACACTTAACACTTGGCACTGGATGATTTCTGCTTCTAGAAAGATCTAGTGGACATAACTTTCAATAAAACACAAAACCTTGCTCATTACATGCAGAATAAGCATTAAAAACTCAAAAGTGGAGAGAAGGAAGACAAGCCAGGGACTTCAGATCCATAAAATGAAAGGCCAATAATTTTATTGCATTAAAATCTGAACTTTTTTTGTGAGGGGGAACCAGAAATTAAATCCAAGGGCAGTTTACTATTAAGCTATATCCCCAGAATTTTTAGTGCTTATTTTTAGATAGGGTCTCACTGAGTTGCCTAGTTTGGTCTCCAACTTGCCTTTCTCCTGCCACAGCCTCTGAAATAGCTGGGATTATAGAAGTGTGTCACAGCCCAGACAAGTCTGAATGTTTTTGCTCTGTGAAAAATATTGTTGAGAGAAGAAAAAGTCACACTATAGACAGAGTGGATATATTTGCAATCCATACACACAAATAAACCACAGACTGGAATCCAGAATATTTAAGGAGTTCTCAAAACTCAGCAGTTATAAAGAAATCCAATTAGAAAGTGGACAAAAGACATGAAGAGTCATTTCATCAAAAAGCATATGCACATGACAAACAAGCATATGAGAAGTTGTTCAGTATTAAAAACAGTCATTAAAGCAATGCAATTTAAAACCACAAGCAGTTCTCACTATACACCTATCAGAATTCCTTAAAAAAAAAAAAAATGACAATACCAAATTCTATCAAGGATAACTTATACTTTAGGAGTGAATACATATACTTGTATAATCTCCTGGAAAATAGTATTAGTGTCTTTAAAATCTAAACTTACATTCCATTTGACCTAGCACTTGCATTCCCGGACATTTATCCCAGACTATTAAAAACTTAGATTCACACAAACCTGTATCATGATGCTTATAGCTTTTCCAAAACCTGGAAATGTCTCACATGTCCTTGAATGAGTGCAAAGGTAAACAAATGGTGATGCCTCCATACTGTGAAATACTACTAAACAATTAAAAGGAATTAACTAGGAACATACAAAACTAAGATTGATCTTCAGAGAATTATAATAAATTATGAAAGCTGACCTTAAAATTTTAAATACTGGAAGACACTATTTATGTGACATTCTTGAAATTACAAAATTGTGGGGTAGAAACCAGATAATACTTCCCTCAAACTTGTGGTGTTCAGGTTAGGATTAGGTGTGACTATAGAAGGGTAGCATGGAGATATCTTTATACTTACGGAATAGCATCTTAGTTTCTATTACTCAGATATACAAATAGAATAATGATACAGAGATACACAAGAAACTTCAGGTTTTTAAAAAAGTATAATGGTTTATTATTCCAACCCAATAAATATACATAAATTGGAAGCTCCAGGGTTTGTTCAGTGACTAAACAACATTAGAAGTTTAAGCTTTTGTGCAAAATGCTTAATAATTTTCATGGTTATTAGATATAGCATTTATAAGCATCATAAAAGTGTCTAAGAACAAGAACGAAAATGTGATATGAAGAATTTGTAAGACAGTCTGACTAGCATCTCCTCTTCTTCTCGTGTAGGTAACGTATTTGACAGAAGTTCTACCAATAAAACTCTTTGCATTTCTTTTCCAGATCTGTTCATATTGCTATATGTAAACCAATTGTCAGTAACATGCATGGGTTCATTCTCTAGGGATTATTCAAACAACTCCAGAAGAAATTCCATAATCCTTTTATTCAGAGAAATGGAGGAACAGACCAACAACAGTGGTCCTCATAAAAAAGAGGATACAGGAACTCGGACAACTGGGATCATCGGAGAGGAGGCCGCTCAGCACAGCGCTGGGACTCAGAGCAACCACTGGGGCTCCGGGTGGCTGCCCAGAGAAGGAGCGGCAAGGAGAGCTGTTTGGACTCAGAGTGACCACTTCTGAACACTGGGGCCTGCCCGGAGGAGTAGGAAGAGGAGGAGCGCGGCGGGTCGTTTGGACTCGCAGTGACTGCATTAGCGCTCCAGGTGGCTGCTCAGAGGAGAAGGCGAGTGGTGAGTTGTTTGGACTTAAAGCGACCGCTCCTGAACACAGGGGGGCTGCCTGGAGGAGGAGCGTGGTGGGTCGCTTGGTCTCGAGTGGCCGCACCAGAGGTCCAGGCGGCTGCCCAGAGGAGGCGTGCAGTGGATCACGTGGATTCAGAGCCACTCAGAGCGACCGCTCCTGAACACCCGGGGGGGTTACCTGGAGGAGGAGGAGGAACGGGGAGGGTCACTTCGACTCGGAGTGATTGATTGCCCCGGGCTACGGGTGGTTGGTGGGAGGAGGAGGCACACAGTGAGTTGCTCGGACTCCTAGTGACCGCACCAGAATACTGGGCGGCAGTCTGGAGGAAGAGGCGTGCAGCGGGTCTCTGGGACACAGAGCAATTGTACGGGCCCCCAGGTGGCTGCTCAGAGGAGGGGCCGCATAGCCAGGTGATTAGGTGCAGAGCAGGGTCCCAGGATCTAGGAGGCTTCTTGGTGGAAGAGCCGCACAGAGACAGGCTTAGGGCAGAACGAAGGTTCCAGGCCTGCGGGCAGATTCTCTGAGGAGGGGCAGCCTAAGGAGATTCATCTGCGAAGGGTGAGGCTCTCAGGCCCAGGAGGTAGGGCCGGGCCCCTGGGAACTTTACAGAGGAAGGCAGCCCAGCCCAGGCGGTAGCTGTAAATTGAGGGGAACCTCTAGGAGGGGAACTGACCAGCAAGACCTCCCCACCGGGTGAGTCTTCCCTGCCGGGTGAGGTTTCGCCACAAGGACGGTAAAACCAGAGACACAGGCCCAAACAGGCCTTGCCTCAGCCCGCAGCCTAGTTCCCCTTTAGACTACCATTGATCAACAAGTGGAGGCACCTCTGCCCACTAGCAGGGAATATACCCCACCTGAAGGCCACCACTCCTAGAGAGGCAGCTTCTTCGTGGCGCACCACATTATCAACTTCCTCCAAGACTTCAGCCTACTGAAGACTAAGAGGGGATATATATAGAAATCTTCAAGGACATTGTAAGTCAATAGAGGAAATCTGCAATATCTCAGTGGTCCACTGATATCTGAATAATATGAGAAAACAAGGAAAGAAAATGCCGCAAACAAATCTAGATGTTACATCAATAAAACCCAATGACAGCATGGCAGAAGAAATGACAGAAAAGGAGTTCAGAATGTACATAATTAAAATGATCAGGGAAGCAAACAATGAGATGAAAGAGCAAATGCAGGCATTAAATGATCGCACCAATCGACAGTTAAAAGGGCAAATACAGGAAGCAAAAGATCATTTCAATAAAGAGTTAGAGATATTGAAAAAAAACCAAACAGAAATCCTTGACATGAAGGAAACAATAAACCAAATTAAGAACTCCATAGAAAGCATATCCAGTAGGATAGAACACCTGGAAGACAGAACCTCAGACATTGAAGACAAAATATTTAACCTTGAAAACAAAGTTGAACAAACAGAGAAGATGGTAAGAAATTATGAACAGAATCTACAAGAACTATGGGATATCATGAAAAGGCCAAATTTAAGAATTATTGGGATTGAGGAAGGCCTAGAGAAACAAGCCAAAGGAATGAGCAATCTATTCAATGAAATAATATCAGAAAATTTCCCAACTATCAGCAATGCGAAGAAAGAGCCTACAGAGTGGGAGAATATCTTTGCCAATCTTACTTCAGATAGAATGCTAATCTCCAGAATCTGTAAAGAACTCAAAAACTCTACTCTAAGAATACAAATAATCCAGTCGACAAATGGGCTAAGGAAATGAATAGACACTTCACAGAAGAAGATCTACAAGCAATCAACAAACATATGGAAAAATGTTCACCATCTCTAGTAATAAGAGAAATGCAAATCAAAACTACCCTAAGATTCCATCTCACCCCAATTAGAATGGCGATTATCAAGAATACAAGCAACAACAGGTGTTGGCGAGGATGTGGGGAGAAAGGTACACTCATACATTGCTGGTGGGGCTGCAAATTAGTGCAGCCACTCTGGAAAGCAGTGTGAAGATTCCTTAGAAAACTTGGAAAGGAACAACCATTTGACCCAGCTATCCCACTCCTTGGCCTATACCCAAAGGACTTAAAATCAGCATACTATAGAGATACAGCCACATCAATGTTCATAGCTGCTCAATTCACAATAGCCAGACTGTGGAACCAACCTAGATGTCCTTCAATTGATGAATGGATAAAGAAACTGTGATATATATATACAATGGAATATTACTCAGCCATAAAGAATGATAAGATTATGGCATTTGCAGGCAAATGGATGAAATTGGAGAATATCATGCTAAGTGAGATAAGCCAATCTCAAAAAGCCAAAGGACAAATGATATCACTAATAAGTGGATGATGACATATAATGGGGGGAGGGTAGTGTTAGTGTTAGGGTTAGAGTTAGGGTTGGGGGGGCAAGTATGGAGGAAGGAAAGACTGTATAGAGGGAAAAGAGGGGTGGGAGGGATGGGGGGAAGGGAAAAAATAACAATGAATCAAACAACATTACTCTATGTAAATTTATGTTTACACAAATGGTATGCCTTTACGCCATGTACAAACAGAAACAATATGTATCCCATTTGTTTACAATAAAAAAATACATTATTAAAAAATAAATAAATAAATAAATAAAAGGAAAAAAAAAGAGGATAGAGAAGTACTAATGACATTGAAGTAATTTAATAAATAAAACAAATTGTATGTGGCAAATGAGTCATTGGGTGATACAAACAGACAGGAACATCTTACTGAAAATTCAACAACTCACTTTGGTTCCAAAAGATGTAAAAGTTCTCAAAATATTGAAGGAAGTAGAAGTGCACTTTCCTTCTCTCTCTCTCTTTTTCTTTCTGTCTGTCTGTCTCTCTCTCTCTCTCTCTCTCTCTCTCTCTCTCTCTCTCTCTCTCTCTCTCTCTCTTGCAAGGATCAAGGAGTGCCAGTGCTGGAGAAGTTATTTTATCTGAGATTTGGATATTATAGAAAATTGGTATTTGCACACATAGAAATGCAAAGAATTTCAGGTGAAGAATTTAGTATAATGGAAGGTAATGGTGAAATTAGGGGACTACTGTGAGGGGTGTAATTGTTTGTACTTTATATATTTAAAATCTAACATGTTTATGTGCACATTAAGAATTTAGTAGGAGTTAAGCCAGAAAAAAACTTGCAAAGACAGAGATACATTATTAGTATTATTCCAGAAGATAAGAATAACTCTTATTTGTTAAAGAAATATTTTTCTCTCCTTTTTTTGTCTCGTCACTTTTACTTCTTTACATCGAAATGTTAAATTTACTATATTCATATTTCTTCATTTTCTTTTAATTTTTCTCTCTGTGACAATATTGAACCACACTCATTTATTGGGATGAATCAACTCAGTGTAAGAAACAATTTTTTTTAAATGTAATAAATGCATAGCTTTTCTGCATTAAAAGCACTTCACAAATTCTTATGCTAATGATCGCTATTTATTTAACATAATAATAAAAAGCAAAAGTGCAAGATTACTTCTTAGTTCTGTGTTTTCCACTTAGAAGCCAAATTTCTGAGCTCTGAAGACTTCCCCTCCACCTTCACTAGGAAGCACAAGAGGAAAGGGAAGAAAGACCAGGTATTGGGAAGACATCTGTTCTCTTCCTTGAAACAAGCGGACAGGTGGGCATATTTGGGCATTGACTCTTTGTGCTTCTGAGCTTGAAAGAGCTGGAGAGTGTTAAACACCAGGAGCAAAGTAGCTAGCTACACACATGCATAGCAGACTCAGAAGTCCACAAATCATGAGAAAATTTAGCAATACTAATTTCTTGAAAAACTCAAGGTGTCACACAACACAAAACCCTAATCTGTAATCTCTTCCTCAAGGGAAAAACATAGTGTATACATTTTTAATGCATAGACTAGTTTAACATGAAGTTGAAAGTAATCATGCTTGTACTACATACATTTTTCTCCCTTGTTTCAAGTTTGGTAGAAAAAGAAGGGAAGAACTAGATGTATTCTCAAATCAACTACTAAAGAATCATTTGGGTTATTAGGATGAAAAACATAATTTTTCATTAAATTTGCTCAAATCTTTAATTGCCTGAAATTATTATTACATAACACAAGCATATTATATATCATATTGGATAATATTTTCATCCTACAATGAAGATAAAAAAGCCTGTTTGTTTCCTTTTATTGTTCATTGAAAAAAAATTTTCAAATGACTCTTTTTAAAAGATAAGAAAATAATCCTAAAAGCACATGCAAATAATCAAATAGAAAAGAAAGACAAAATAAGGCAGCAAGATGAGTCAGGGTAAACCACATGATTCCTTTGGGAATGTTTTCCAACTGTACTTGGGAAACAGTAAAAAAGCTTTTTTGCTTGTTTGCATTTGCTTTACATTAAAATCTTTTTAAAAATATGTATTTTGATGCTAAATATATTAAGGCATAGATGAGTTCTTTCTGAAGTTTCAAAGCGAGGATCCATGATGATAGATTTAGTATTGTGGAAAACAATCATGATTCTCCTTTGCAGTAATGGAAGCGGATTCATGAAATCAAAATGTTCCAGGAAATACTAAATTTTCTCCAAGTTCCCCCAAAATATTAACAGAAAAAAAGTAGTTGGAGAAACAACAGAAGAGATGACCTATCTTCCACTGAGCTTTGCTCATTCTTCCTCTTATCTAATGGTACCAGCCTAACCATTTCCTGTGTCCTTAGTACTGAATTTGGCTTGTGTGATATTAACATTCGGCTTGACCACCCACGTGTGTAAATCTTAAGCTAGATAAGCACTAGCTAATGCAGCTTCTTCTGCCTTCTATTGCTTATTGAGAATTTATATCACTAAGTTCAAACATAATCTTTTACAGTCACTAAAGCTATATCAGAACAGTATGAAATTTTTTTATTCTTCCATTTCTGATTGCTCAGTCACTGACATTCTATGCAGAAGGTGACACATAAATGTTTAAGCAGAGCATAAAAATGGAGACATGTTATCTGAGCATTCACAGTGATCACAACAAATAAAACATACTGCAAAAATAGATAAGGTGTTTAGTCTAATAGGAAGTCAGATCCTAATTCCCCAATGACCTTCTCAACTGAAAAGGATTACCTTTGGGAGTAAATACTCTGAGACAACACATCCTTAGAGATAGCAGATATTTAAAAATAGCACATTTTGTTTGATATTCCATTAAATAATAAATTTGATTAAAGCCTAGAGGCTTATGTTTAAGTCAACAACAAAAATTAGGTTCTTTTAAATTTACGTGCTTAATTACCTTTTTCTATTCTTGTTAAACTTTGTATTCTAAATCAGAAATGGTAAAATGCTGCAAATAGTTTCCCGATTTTTTGAGATTCTTCCTACAATTGAAATAAATGTGAAATGCAGTATAGTTGCTAGTCCATAACTTTAATAGAAACATCAAAATGTGCAAGTTTGTAAAACCTGTCATTTTACTTTAAAGTTAGCAATGTCATAGCATGGTGACAGTAGTTAATAATAATGTATTGAATATTTGGTATATGCTACTACAGTAGATCTCATGCACTCATCCACCTCTCCCCCACCCCCAAAAAGAATTAAAAGTGAAGAGATAAGGTGATACAGTTAGGTTACTTAGTTTGAATGAGGGAATCATTTCACAATGATCAAAACATTACATTCATCTTAAAGAAAAAAAATGAACAATGCTGCCAATTTGGTGATTACTGTATTAAAGTTCTACTATAATACATTTCAGTTTGTGGTCTGAGACTATCAGCATATGAAATAATATCCAGTTATTCATCAACTACAAAGATGACACATAAAATTATGGCAACAATTTAAAAAATATTTTAATTAATCTAAAACATAACCTAGTCACAAGTAGGAATGATTGGCTTGTCAAGCTTTGAAAAATGAAATGTAATTTAGAAATACAAAAATAGCACATTATTGTTATTGGATATTGAACCCAAGGCTATGAACACGCTAGGCAAATGCTTTATCACTGTTCACTGAAATGATCATGGAGAATGTGGCATAGTCTTCTCCAATGCTGGGGTAACTGTGGAGGAATGCATTTACACACTTTTCTCTCTTCACTCTCCCTAGGAGGAGATATATTTGAATATACATGCATATATACATGTAGGTATTTGACTTGCATGTATATGCATATACACATGTATAAAGTTTAAACTTAATTACATTTCTTGAAAAAAGCACAAGCACAGGAGAGAGATGAAGAAAATAAAAAACAACACAGGACCTATGTCTTTATGCGCAAAATTAATGATAGCTAGAGAAGTTTAAGTCTTTAAATAATTTTAACGAATCATTTGACCTAATGAAACATAGATATAACAACTGGTCAATAGCCATTCACAAGTTGGATGAAGTTTTTCAATCTTCAGTAGTAATAGGGAATGGAAATGAATGTAAGTAAAATACAGAGGATATTAGTAAGTTATTTTAACAACTGAATGAAGAAACAGATATTGCTTTGTAAAATTGTCTCCTTTACCTTTTCTCCCCTCTCCATACAAATTTTTCAATCCACAAAAGTTCTGAGATCTTTTGGTGTGTGAAATAAATATTTATACACACAAACACACCTACACATATACATATATACTGGCAAGTGAACCCTGGAGCACTTTACCACTGAGTCAAATCCCCTGACATTTTTCTTATTTTGAGACAAGTTCTCACTCAGTTGCTGTGGGTCTCATTAATTGCTGAGTCTGGCCTCAAACTTACCATACACCTGCCTCAACCTCCTCAGTAGGTGAAATTGATTACAGGTGTGTACCACTGCACCCAGCTGGTATTTGAATATTTTTAACAATGCTAACTGAACAGTTACTGTCATTTTAACTAGTTTGATAGTGTTCTGTTCTCTCTCTTTCTCTCTCTCTCTCTCTTTTTTTTTTTTTTTTTTTTTTGCCAAAACTGGAGGTGGGGGAGTGTCTCATGGTTCATAAATAGCATCACAAAGTTCTGATATCCTAACAATAACATTTCTTTTAATCATGTATAGCTCATACATTAGCAGCACAACTCTGCTAGGCTTTTTATGGATGGAATGTGTAAGTCTCCCCAACAGGATTTTGAAAGGATTCAGTGGTTCCACACCAAAATTTTTTTCTGACACTCAGAGTTTATAAACTCATCAAGGGTTATGGGGAATGAAAGCTGCTCATCCTGTAATCAAGTGCATGCCTGTAGGTAGTTGAATCTTTCTCAGCCACACTCTTGCATGGCCTGTGACTAACATGAACTTCATAATTTTCCAGAACTTCTGAGTGACTTTCTCCTGTAGGTATAAATATTAAATTGCACTTCCGCATCCCATCCAGAACTGTAATAATACAGATACATTTGATATATTATAATACCCTTTTTTCCATTTACTTTCACATGCTTTTCTAATAACTGTTCCTTTTTTAAAAAATAAAACCACTCAGATATCATTCAAAAACATTAGTGGTCTGTTTTTTCAAGTAGAAATGTATCATTAAACAGATTTTAGAGTGGATACTAGGCTTAAAATCACTTCAATTTTGTAATCTTTCCACGTTGGCTGTCAGAAATACTAGGAAATGGAAACACTTAGACATCTATTAAATGAAACATCACTGTGTTATAATATAGTTTCATCTTTTAAAAGTACCCATATTCATTGTAAAAGAAACTGGGGAGGTCATCAGTGGATACAGAGAACAATAAAATCTGGCTATCGTTTCAAGTGTTTTATTTTAGCTTCTCATTTTTAATTAAAAGGACAAAGCATATTAGACTTAGAACTGCACAGTATGTTTCATCCTAAGATGATTTTCTACACGCCAAAATTGTAGTTGTTTTTGTCAGCTGCCAAAGGAAAAGGGCAAAAGAGCGCCATCAATTCACAGTGATTCATAAGTTATAGAGTACACAGAGAAATAAGCCTTGTTAATACAGAATTATTTATGATGTGCTTTCAGCCACATTTGTTCGCTTTGAATCCTGGAGTCCTGATTATAATTATAATATACGGTTTCCCAAATAAAATTCATTATAGTACCTGAAAGACCTAAAAATATTTTGAAGTCTAAAGGACTTAACAAAAATGTGTGAACCCATTCTTACATTGAAAACAGTATGTATTCCCTATAAAGTCATTTAATTAGTTATAAAATGAGTATAATTAATTATATTCATTAGTTATAAAAATTCACTTCGGTTTCATTAAAAAGTCAGTCAGAACCTATATCCTTGTGGTAGATAAAGAAATAGATTATATTCAGGTAAACATATACTTATGAGACTGATTTTTTTCTATTCAGTTAATACTCATAATATTGTGCATTTTGTTTTTGCACAGATTTGTTTTTCCAAAACAATCTTTAAGTGCTAAGTTTTCTTCATGTTGAGGTCTATGGAAATCTTTGCTTTCTTCCAGAATAGTCTACAAAATATTTCTTGATAGCTTTGCCAAATAACAAATGTACCTGATGTCTGTCTTTTCATTTTCCACCTCTTATTATAGGAATATTATCATTAATGATTGTGGAATTTGATATCTAAGTACATTCTCTGAAAGAGGCACTTTGTTTCCAAAAGTACAAGCTTCTTGAATTGTACTGTGTATCATCTTTGAAGTTATCCTTGTAGCTATAGCTCTAGGTCTAGGAGGAACTTTTTATTTAATTACCAGAACTAATGATGTGGGAATATAAATTTAAGCAGAATCATCATGCACTATCTCTGGTTATGCCTTGCCTTATTCTAAATCAACAAGACATGTTTTATTACTCTGTAATTTCAGGTTTAGTTTTGTAACTACATGCATTATCTTGATATAAGTAATTCTGTATCTTTGATAAAGCACACAGTTTAGGAAAAAGAAACACCAACAGACCAGACTTTTGAGCAGATTATAATCTAACAGAGGATCTTTAATCTAGTCTAATGCAATTCAAACTGCAGTTTATTCATCAATATCACCTGGAAGTTAGAAATGCAAATTAATAGGAGGACTTCAAAACTCCTGGATGAGTAACTTTAGAAGTGGGACTAGAAAATCTGTGTTTTAAAATTATTCCCTTGGTGATATGCGTGCGTATTATTGTTTGGAAAGTATGAACTTAACAGACTTGAAGTGAACTTCAAATGAAGATAAAGGAAAAATAATTTTCTTTAATAATTGTATAATAAAATGTTGTATGATCTTTTACTGCACCATTATGTGTATCCTATACTAATTCTAGTAAAAGTTCTATTGCTAGTTCTAGTAAAAGTTTCCACTCAACATGGAGCTTAGAGATGTTTTAAAGATCTTTAGTAACATATATGTGTATATATATATATAATGTACATATATATACATATATACATTACATTCATTTTTAATGCCAAAAAATAATTAGAAGAAGCAACTATGCCAAGTTAGTATCTCTTCCATTTCAATATACACATATATAGATAATAAAATAAATAAATAATATAGGTATGTATTTTATATATATGATATTGTATATACAAAACAAATCTCAAAACATCCATCACTCTACTACTGTGCATTTAACTTTCTGAAGTGGTAAGAAAAGAAAGGGGTCTGCTGATTAAATCTTTTCATCTAAACCTTATACGGCTTAACCTTCCAATTGCTCAAGGGACTTGTCATACTTTGGTTAAAGTGTGAAAGACAAAATTGAAGTTATCTTTTGAAATTTGAAGTCAATATTTTGTTGCATTTGTATGCTATTGTCTAACTTGAACATAAGAGGAAAATTGTTTCTCACCATAACAAATGCAATTATAATAGCTGAGAGAGACATATTACATCACAGTATTTCCAGGATTCCTAAGTAAAATTATGATGGTAATAATCTTGTTTCATGACAAAATGGTTACTTAAGACTTTCTAATCTATCCAATTCATCTTTTTAATCTCACCAATAAATAAAAACTTTTTAAAGGAAGATAATTTTATGATCAAGGAGTATCTTATTCCTATTTTTAATTCTATTGCTAATACTAAACATTTGGCCTGATGAACAGAGGATTATAAATAGTGACTATATATACCTGTATACTATGTTGTGTCTGTGTGGACTAAGTGTTTAAAGTGTCTAATGTGTTTGAAAGGAATTTTTCAAGAAAGCTGTTATTGAATAAATTTTTTTGAACTGAGTTTAAATTTGCATTACCATATTTGAAGGAAATTTATCAATAGTCTAGTACATAAATAATCCTATATAATAGAATATTGCATATATTATCTTTAAGAAACAGTCATAGGCACTAATTTTTAATTATGCTCATTTATATAAGCATGTATGTATTCCTTTATGTCAATTTGTGTGCAATAATATATTTATATAGAATTCATGAACAACTGCTTTTATTTTAATTGCTTTTCCAAACCCAAAATGGTTACAAGAAATAAATCAGACTCAGGCAAGAAAAAATTGCTTTTCTGTAATAATTTTTTGATAGCTGCATTCATGAATGATATTTGAAATGACATTGTCTGAAAATAAACTCAATTCAGTTAATAGATTTAGGTTTATCAAATTACTAAGACTTTGAATGATACAGTTAGAGAACATTACTTAAAACTTAGTAAACTCCATTTTACTGACTTAAAAGTCAGATACAAACTAGAATCACCTTAAGCTAGCTTGCTGTGTTTTCTGCTTATAGTACAAATATATAAAGAAATTGGTATGGAAAATCAGTCACATTAAATTTACTACCATCAGAAAAAAAACAAGGTAAGCTAAAAAATTATCTTTGGCTTTCATATATGGCTATTCCCAAGTTACCAGAGACAAGTAAAAATTATTGCTAGTTCTAGTAAAAGTTTCTACTCAACATGGACCTTAAAGATATTTTAAATATCTTTAGTAATATTTGAAATGTATATATATATATATATATAACATTCATTTTAAATGCCAAAAAAATTAAAAGAGATGACCATTCCAATTAATCCATTTGTCCCATTATCTCAGATACAAAGCTCCTATTAAAGTTTATAGTATATGATCATAATAATATCTTATAAATTAATTACTATAATACAAATATACAAATTAATATAATAAATAACATATACTGCTCAGATTATGGTTTTCAATATATTTTATTGCACTTGTATTTATTTATTTCATTTAAATATTTCCAGAATTGAAAACGTGGAGTTTAATGGGTTAATTATTACTGACTATATGACAAGATTTAAAGAAATGTTTATTGTATTTACAATTTAATTGCTAAACATACAATAAATTAATTTCCTTTACTTTTTTCCACCCTTTATACGTTGTGAATTACAAATACATACACTCATAAGTCACTTAATCATGGAGATTTGTTCTAAGAAATATGTCCTAGGGAATTTTGTCATTCCATGAACATCACAGACACAAAACCTAGGCCACAAAGTCTCCCATGCACCTGGATTATAGTAGCCTATTTCTCTGAAGCACCAGACTGGTGCACAAGTCACTGTACCAAATACTGTAGACAATTGTAACACAATGGTAATTATTAGTACAGCTAAACATGTATATGATACAATACAAATAAAGTACAAAATATAAAAGACTGGTACACAAGCATGAAGCACTAGACATGAATGGAGATTGTAGGACTAGAACTTGCTCAGTGGAGAGTGGAGAGTGAAAGTGAACAAATAGGGCATTACTGTACACTACTTTAGAGTTTATGAACATGATGTACTCAGGTTACACTAAATTTATTTAAAAATATTTCAAAAATAACCTAAGCTTACTATAACTTTCACCTCATAAAAATTTAGGGTTTTTTGTTTGTTTGTTGTTTTTAAACTCTTTGGCTCTTTTGAGATCACTTAAAACACAAATATCTTGTGCAGTTGTGCAAAAATACTTTCTTTATATTCTTACTCTATCAAACCCGTGTGTATAATTTTTTGTTAAAGATTAAGGCACAAACACACACATTAGCCTAGGGTCAGGATTGTTAATGTCACTGTCTCTGACATCCACTTCTGTTTCAATGGAAGGCCTTCAGTGGCAATATATATATATACACACACACACACACACACACACACACACACACATATGTATGGAGCTGTCATCTCCTATTTTAACAGTGCCTTCTTCTGAAATGCCTCTTCAAGGACCTACCTGAGGCTCTTCCTGAGCAGACATCACTCCTATTCAAAAATAACTCCATGATAGTTCGCTTGATTTCTTTTTTCCCCATCATAGATTTGCTTGTACAAAGATACTTACCATGAACATCTATTAATGAGAGCCATTTGGGGCTGAGATCCATGTTTTAACTTTTAATGCAGTATGTTGAAGTCCGTAAAGGCTTTTGCTAAACTTTTCACTACAAATTTTCTTGGGAGTTCTTCTTTTTCTTTTCTGACCATTTCTTTTACTCTGGTCTCTTTAGCTATGAGTTCATTAGACAACAGAAGTACTCTAATGGGACCACTAGAGTATATGTGGACCATCATTGACCGAAACATCGTGCCTGACTGCAATCCAGATGTCACAATCTTCCATGTTATTCAAAATGCCCATATTGCTATTTGTACAGAGTAATTGTTTAACGATAAGTAATATCTTAAAAGGTATAATATAATAAGCCCTGAATATAGGACACTACAAATACTGTCAGGTACACAACCCAGTTGTGTCAAAGCAATGGGATAGGTTGTTGAGAAACCAAAGAAAGTACCCAGAAATGGCATATGTGTCATAAGACTTTATTGAGAAATGCTTAGGGGGATGGTCCAATGGTTAAAGGGCTAAACAGACAGCACCTCCGTCCCTCACAATGTTTTGTACAGTGATGGTCAGTTGGAAGACTGACACATTTTTTCCACAGTGACCTCAGTTCTACACCAGTCATCACTGAGAAAGGTCTTCATTAGAGTTCAGAAACTCTGACAAATATTATTAGCTTGCTTAGTTTATGTGACCAGCATCCCAAAGAGCAACTTTTCTGACATATGCAAAAGCAACTTTCTACAAATAGCATTTGCTTGCCCTAGGCCAATCATGAGAGAAGGTCAGCGAGAGAAAGTCAGTGTCCTTCAAGACAACATTTGTGTTGCTATTCTGGACATGGTCATCTTCTTTTTCCCTTGGCTTCACCAGATTCTTGGAAACAGTTAAAGGGAGTCTCAGGAACATGCTTCTATGGTCCTTTTTTTTTAAGGATGACCTAATTTTCAGGGAGAAAATGTCTAGAGTAGCACAACAATACAATTTAAAACAGAGTTGAAAATGTTGGCATGGAGAACTCCAAAGCAGTCTGATCTAGGTGGAAAAAAAAAAAAAAAAAAAAAAAAAAAAAAAAAAAAAAATTTTGTTTACGAGCTTATTCCTAAACCTTTTGATAAATCCAAAGCATAAAATGTAAAAGTAACCTGTTTCAAGCATCAATTCACCAATAATCTAATCTCCTTAATTGCATATCCATTTACCAACTATTCAGTTTATCTCTATACTAAAGCTATTTTACTATCCTGGTAGAACTGTAGAACTTATATTAACAGGGTTTCAAAATGGTATGTGAAAGGCAGGCTTTGCTTGATTTTCTTTTCTTCACATGGTCCTCAAGGATTAAATCAATGTCAGTTTTGATAGATATTGAAATAGTTGGGAAAATTTAATGCAGTTGTATATAGAACATAAATTTCACCCAAATACATCTGATATTTCTTCAGATACCATTACTTTCTAAGTGTAGGTACAAAATATGGCCAATTTTGTAGTAGCCAATTTTCTTTTACTAATCATCTACATCACTTTACGTTTTCCTTTAAATAGCCTTGGCATAAGATGCCTTATTTATAAAAACTTATAGACTTAAGCAACTTTAAGTTGTATAAAGCTATGAAATATATATTATTCCACTTTTAATTTTTGTTGGATGAAATTAGCCAAGGCCCTATTTTTTTCGTAGTACCTCCTGAAATGAAAATGTGGTATAACTTTTCTAAGACCATAAGATGAATTTTTAGGACTATATGAGATTTCATATAGTCCTTGGTGTTAATAAACTAGGAATAAGAAATATATTGAGATTCATAGTACACAAAGCTCGAATCTAAAATTACCTGTATTTTTCCTAAAAATACCCAGGTAAAAAGGCACTAGCAGAGAATTTTATTCTGCTATGAAAATTATTGTCCATGAACTTAGTCCAAAATTAATGATTTGTTGGAAGGAATATTCTTGAGGTATGAAATCTCCCAAGTTTTCTGGAATAGTCTTTCAATGAATCTGAGTCAGATTTTCAGGAAGGAAGCAACATATTAAAGCAAAGATCCAGTGAAAGAACTGAATCTCATGTAATAACATAGCAACACAAAGTCTATTTTGGTCCTTACTCTTGGCTAAATAATGTAACATTCTCCACTGGTTTAGGGCAACTATTGGAGCAGAAAAGGGCCTCAAGTGAGACAATTCAGATTTTGAGGAAGAAGAAGAAATAATGTAATAATGGAAAAGTGTATAGTCAACAGGAGGCTCTGAGAATTAGTGATCAGAGAAACATGCAGATGGACAGTGGAGAAAATGAAAACAGAGCCAGGAAGTAGAAGACTATCATGGTATTTCTAGAGAACTTTGACATATTGCTCAGTATTGAGTACTAGACAGAAAGAAATTAGGGTCATTGTTTCCTTTCATTCTCTAAAAATAATCCGGAAGGGCAAGAGCACTGTGGGATTCTCTGGAGTAAAGTCAGTGAAGTCTGCATTCTAATCTTACTCTATTAAGTATTCTCTATGGGGTTTCAAAAATCTCACCTTTCAGTTTCTTACTTGCAAAATAGAGATAATGTCAGCTAACCTCATAACAATTTTGTGGCAATTAAATGTGATGACATAAACACAAAATAATCACTCATTGCTATTGTTTCTAATAGCATTGCTATCATTTCTTCCACTAAAATGAGAAGTAAAATAATTAAAGTTCCCATGTCTTAATCAAGAAAATCATATTTCACAGGGCATTCACGTTTCAAATGCCATAATATTTCTTGATGATATATTAAGATCCATCCTAATGTGTTTCTTGCCACTATCTTAACATATATCAAGATTTCCTCTCAATAATAATATTGACTAGGCATATGCATATGATTGCCATGATTATTTTATGAAAATTTTCTTGCTTACCCACTAAGCTATTAATTAGTATTTATGCAAAATACAGTTAGTGTGAGACAATTCACCACAATTCTAAGCTTTGCTAACAACTTGTTTTAAAGATCATCCACAGGTAATGTGGGCTGAGAAAAGTGAATAACACACAATAGCCAAAGCTGGGAAATCTGGACTAAGACAGGATTGAAAATTAAGGAGACCTTCTCTCTGAGTTTTAATCATATCCTCTTATATGTTCTACTTTTTGCCATATAAACTTGGTTTCATGTAAGTCAATATAATGTATATCATGGTTTGAATCTGGACAGTCTCCCAGTGCTCATGGTTGAAGGTATGATCCCCAATGCAGCAAGGTTCAGCAGGGTGTTGTTAGGCAATGGTTAGGCTTAGACCTCATCAGTGGATTAATCCACTTGCTGGATTATAATTGGTTCTAGGTAGTATATCAACTCATTCGTCATACTACAAAAGCTAATGGTCTTTCCATATTTTTCCATTTGCTGAATTAATCCACTGATAACTAAATTGAATACCAGTAGTAACTACAAGGAAGGTATAGTGTGGCTGGAGGAAGTACATCACTGGAGGCAAGGCCTTGGACTTTATCTTTCCCTGACCACTGTTTTTCTCTCTGCTTCCCATGAGCAGGTTTCTCCCACCATGCCCATCTACCATGATGTTCTGACTCTCCTCAGGGCCAGAACATTGAATTAGGTTGACCATGAACTGAGATCTCTGAAACTGTGAGCCCCAAAATAAATTGTTTTTGTCAGATATTTGGTCACAGAGATGACTAACACAATGTATTTAGAATAAAATTAAAATAATTGATAACTAAAAGAATTACCTTTGATTAAAAACTTTAATCATATTTTAATTAGACTTAAATCTATAAAGTAAATTTATATGATCACAATGTTTGAAAGAAGTCAAAACAGATTGCAAAAACAAAAGTTTATATTCTATTATGTCTTTTTACTTGTGTACTATGTCCCAACATCTGGGGTGAATATATCCTTCACTCCACAGTAAATCTTGTGAAAGAGAGCTTTCATTACAACTTAACACATATGCAAATTCAGATTTAGAATTTAAGTTCATGTCAAAGGTAACTTAGCTCATAATCGGTTCTAGGTAGTATATCAACTCGTTTGTAATACCACAAAAGCTGATGGTCTTTCCACTATTCATGATGTCTCTATGTTCAAAGAGCAAAAGAAGATCATATTTCTACAACCCTAAGGGGGGAATATATTATTTAAAAACAAAGTTTGATGCGTTTCAAGAATATACTTACTGGCAAAGTTCGTTCTTGTGATCTAAGTTCTAATCTCCAGGAAATACACACATTCAGCATGAGTAATGCTCTTCTTTGCTTTTGAGTTATATCCCCAATGCCTGATGTTCTCACGCTCTTCCTGTTGGCCTCATTTTTAGCCATGAAAAGTCCCTATTCATCTCTCAAAGTGAAGTCCAAGATTGTCTGCTAAATGAAATCTTATTTATTCAATTCCAATGTCTTCCTCACTCACACAGAATATTGTATATTTCCTCTGTGGTCCAAGAAACAGGACATTTCTCTCTGACAGCATTCTCTGTACTTATTTGTTAATACATCAGATTTCTCTCACTAGGCTGCGACCTCTACAAGGACAAATACGTTGGTTTATTCATGTCTCTGTCTTTAGTGACTAACAAAATGAACATTACAAAGTGCCTGATGGTGATTAAATGAATCTTTACTCTCACACATTCTGCTTATGCAAAATAAAATTTTAACTGTTTAATTCACTTGCACAAAAATCACTTTGAATTTAGTGGTGCTCCTTTCTCCTTTTTAGTTCCCTCATAAATGAGATGTACCTAAGGGAAATTTTCTACTGAATCTGAGAAAAAATAATTTCAATCCTGAGTAATCACTCTTCCAAAATGGATTTTTTACTCTCTCTTTTTTTTTTTTTTTTTTCTCCCTTAGTACTTCTAAAAAGAATGGAGAGTGCTGGCTTATTAAGAATATATAATTACTTTTATTTTTCGGGCACTGAAAATGCTTGGATATTATCTAGATAGTTTCATTATCTTCTTTTTAGAGGCACTCTGAATGTGAATTGCATCAGAGCTGGTGTATCCTTCCAAGAATGGAATTAGTTTTCCTTATACTCTCAGAGAAGGTGATACATAACACAGGTTATATGTCAGATGCATTCCCCAGAGATAATTTTGATTCAGCATCCTTGTGTTTCAAAAACACAGTTATATATTTATAATATGATATTGGGCTTATGTGTTGGTGGTAGTACTCGGAAAAGCATCATATTAAAATGTCTTTATTAGAGGTCAAAATCAGCTACAGAAATTCATTCTGACAAAGTAAATAACCTTATTTAGACTTATGTGTCCAGTTCATTAAATTGGATCCTTCCTGATAAAACTGCCTCATGGTAAGTATGGAGGAAATAAATAAACATGTAATCTTCCCTATGCCCTTGTTATTTGAAGATGGCGTTACTGTCAGTGTTTGCTATTTGTGTGTGCATGCGGGTGCACTGGAAAAGCCCCATCCGTAACCTCCAGTCCCTTCTGCACTGTGCACACATAGAGATTGCTCTTAGATTTGCAGCTGCTGTTTGCAAAGCTTGTCACTGTTCACAACTCAGCTTCTTTGGTTCACCTTGGGCCTGAATCCTCCACTCTGAGAACCCCACAGTTCCTGATTGCAGTGAGCTACCTGCTCTAGCTGCAGTTTTTTTCAAAGTTGACTCTCACAACAAATTATCAGAAACTCTTTCCAGGGTATATATTTGTGCTTCCTTCTCTCTTCACCTACCATCCTAAATTTGTTGGAATGAGTTGTTCTCAATAATCTTAACACTCATCTTTCAAGAAAAATAATTTCTTTCCATATCAGCACAGTCTTTCCATATCAGTGTCCTTGTTGCTTTGTTATGAGGAAAATGCTTTCTGTTTTGATATCAGAAAATACTGTTTATGATGACTCTGAACTGGTTGGAAAAAAATGTTTTTTGTTTGTTTCATTTTTTTCTTTTGATATGGGGTCTAAGTTGCCCCAGTCTGGCCACAGACTCTAATCCTCATTCCTCAACTTGCCAAGTAACTGGACCTATAGACATGTGACACCGCCACCAGCAATTTATTTATTTATTTTTTAAAGAACTCATACAGGGACTCTGAGGAAATGAATTCAAAATAATGGGCATAAAATGTATAGGACTTATTTATTCAATAAACATTACTAGAGTTTCTACTATTGCAAAGCATTCTGATAAATTCTTGTGCTATGAAAATTCATGAAGCAGGTACTTCCTTCTCTGGATTTGTCAACATACTCTTAAGGGAAGAAAACTTTTTTTTTTTAATAAAAATACTATCAGAACCATGGGGTAATGCTGTTAATGATAATATTATGAGACCAGAAACAGTAACTTAATGCATAGAAACCAGATGACTTCAAAAGGGTAGTTAGGAATTGTCAAAAAAGGATGTGTATAAATCATTACACATTTTCCAAAATCTATAAATTGTACAATGTGAATCCTCCAGCACACTGTAGAGGTGATAATGATGTTTCAATATAGTTGTTTTCATTGTAACAAATGTATTATGGTGGTGAGATATTGATAGTGAGGACAGCATGCATATGTTGAGGCAAGAAGTAAAATGAAAATTTTCTATACCTTCTGCTCAATTTTCAACAAAACAATCTGCTCTAGGAAATAAAACCTAAAAACAATAAAACAATAAAATACCTTAAAAACATTTCAGGCTTAAAAAGTAGGCAAAATGTAAGCAAATCAGACCAAACTTAAAAAAAAATCGGGGAATAATAAATAATATAACTATTTAAAAGGGTAGATACAATTCCACTGTCATTTATTTATTTATCACTTAATGCTTTTTAAGCATTCTATTACCTGCTTTGTGTTAATTTTAATCATTTCATTTCTTTTCATTTGTTTTTCCTCTTTGATTGAGTTTTATATATGTGAAAAATATGAAGCCTACTTCCTAGAAATTGGTATAGCTTTATTCCTATGAATTGCTGAAACTGCCCCATGTATTATTTTTTCTCTCCTAGTTCATAATAGGGTAATATATTTGTTTTGTTCTGCTTCATTTTATGATTCTTTAAAATTGCCCAAATGTAAAACAGGAACTAATCATAAATTAACCCTAAAATAATCAAATGTAAAATAAGCTAGTTACTTGGGAATGGCATAAAAACTAAAAGTTAAAACAAAGTAAGAGGTAGATCCTGACATAAAAGGAGAGATGAAACAGTAAGTTTATATTAAAAACAAAAGCCCCAGTGGTTTGTTTTGATACAAAAAGCATTTTCCAAAGTTATTTTTTCCTAATAAGGATCTCAAAGGAGCCACAATTTAACAAGACACAATAATTCAAAGGTCAGTATGTGGGACCTAAACCACCACTAACACCAGCACAATTAGATAGGTCCCTTTCCATTTATTTACTTCGCCAGGTATTATATGCTGGATCAAACAAATAAATAAGTGAACATTTCTGTTTAGCCCTGGACACTGTTTTAATATTGTACTGTTGAGGTTTCTTGGAGTCCCAAAAGACTCTACTGCAGGTCTTCACAAAAAAACATGGGAACATTGAACAATTCTTGATCCCTTCCTTTCTTAATTAAATACAGACCTGTTCTTTGTCTCATATATTTGGAATTGTATATAAAGTGGTTAATGAAAGCAATGATAAAAAAGTCATAAATAATCACCTAGGGAATTATTTTTAAAATAACAACAACAAAATAGGCAAGACAAGGAAAGAAATATGTTAGGTGAGCAGAGAAACAAAAACAAAAACAAAATGAGTGGAGAGGAAGGACTAGGAAAAGAAATGTTCTATGAAAACATAATAAATTTAACACACATCTCTTTCCTAGATAGAACCCCATGGAATACTTCTGAAAGTGTCTCATACAGCTACTGAACATTTTACTTGCTCTATCCCCTTGAATTGTTTTTAGTATATTTATTCTTCTTGTTATTTATTATTAACCCTATCTACCCTAGGGCCTAATATAAGGCAAGTGCACTAACACAGAGCTTTGGTTTGGTATTGTTATGGAGGTTGGTGGAGGGGCTGCAATACCTCCAGGTTGCAGGTACTGTTCACCTTTTACCTGCCTTGTGCTCAGCGGATGGCACAGACTCTGGGGAAGCAGTTCTGGCAATACATATATGCTGCCACAAACACCAGGAGGAAACGATTTAAGGCCCCTACAAATCTCTCTTAAATGCCAGAAGGCCATCATGGTCTGTGAAAACAGTACTGCTAGGAACCAAGTATAAATGTTGCTTGTAGTAATGCAATTTTAGTGTCATTTTTAATTCTTAGATTTATAGCAAGACTCTTAAAATGGCAAAATGGCAAAGTAATGAATTCCAATGTGAACCAAAAATAGCATTAAATTCATTTATTCATTCACAAATACTAAGCTGTTGAAGGTGTCATCATGAGATGAAGACATGCCCTCCCTGCTTTCTTTTAATATCTGACCTAGTAATAAAGATAGAAAACTTGACAGAAAGACCAGCATTGGAACAGTCCTGGGTGCTTGGTAACATAGGCTCTTAACAGTGAGATCTAATTTATACTAGAGTGAGAGTTGTGTTTAGGAAGAGCTGTTCAGAGTGATATTCAGCTTGTGCCCTAGTGACTGCATGGAAGTTAGATGAAAACAAAGGGTCCAGGAAACATCATTATAATGAAAGGGAAATATCCACACAAAAACTATTAGAAATGACTAAGCTTTTGAGGGAATCAAAGGAAAACAAGTGAGTATAGCTGGAGTTGAGGGTGTGACAGGGAAAGCTGCCTGAGATGAAGGTGAGGCTTATGGACAATCAGGGCATATAGCCTTACTAGCCAAGTTAAATCTTCAAGCTCTGGGTTAGGGATAATGGATACCGATGCAAGTTTACCATCAAAAGTAGCTTGTAGCCATGACCCTGTACAGACTGCCATGCAAATTTTTAAGTTTTGGTTTAGCTGGAACACATGTGCCCAAGGCACAGATTTAGATGGAACACATGGGCATAGCCTGTCTCTGCCTAGGAAAGTATGCTCTTACTATAGGGGAATGGTAGATAATGTGAACTGACCTGATGAAAACAGTCTGGATTTGACCCATGCTACTATCTAGAGAAGGTACCTTTATTTTGTGTTCAAACTGTACCACTGTAACAGCAATTACTAACATGACCCAATTTTATGTTTTAAGATCACTATGATATGTGGATGCTAGCTCACAATAAGGGGAATGGGGATAGGGAGGAATAGAGTTACTTTATATTAGGTAGAGGGGAGTGAAGGGAGGGTAAGGGGTATGGGGGCAGGAAAAATAGTAGAGTGAAACAGACTTGTGTACTTGTATGACTGCATGACCCATGTGATCCTGCAATATGTATAATCAAAAAAATGAGAGATTACACTCCGTTTGTGTATGATCTATCAAAATGTATAAATGCATTCTATTGTTATGTACAACAAATTAGAACAAAATTTTTCTTACAGACTGCATTTTTATTCATTGTACACAAATGGGGTACAACTTTTTGATTCTATAGTTGTTATTAAAAAAATAATGGGAAGAATTAAATCAAACAAAATGTTAACAAAGTTCAGGAAAAACAGGCTGGTAGCTTAAATTAAGATACTAATGGTCAGAACTCAGGTAAAACAGAACAAATTAATCATTTTGGAGTGAAAGTACATTAAAATTAAGGCTATAAAGGAAGACATAGACAATCTTATTCTGTAAATAAGGAAAAAAGTTTTAGCTAAATGATGTAAAGGAAAATGGGACAAGTAAAAAGAGAATGCTAAGTATTAAAAACTACTATGTAAAGTAAATTTTAATAAGATCTGAATTTTTAGGTCTTCCTGAGTACCAGGCAGTATCTAATGCAATAATCCTCCCAATCCTCCCAGCAATCCTATGAGACCACCCACGATATAATAAACCTTACATCTAGTACACAAAGAATTTTTGTATACTCCTTCAATTTTTTAATGTTTCAGACTCAGTCTTATATGTTTGATAAAGGATGTATTAGCTGTTTTTAGATATGATAACTAAGGTTCAGAAAAGCTAGATGACAAAACCAGATCTCTCTATGGATTAGGAGTCTTCAGCTGCTTCCTCCAAATCTACTTTTAAATTGGCTTCACTTTACATGAGAAACTAAAAATTGAGGCACAGGCACATTGGTAGAAACTAATATAATGTAATTTTCATTACATTATTTTCTTAGGAAACCTAAGAAAAGCAGATTCTCTTAGAAAGGAAAGACACCATAGAAGGAAAAGGCAAATAATACCCTTGTCATTTGCAGTTTTAATGTTTTCTTTAAAATTTTTTATGTCTTTATAATGGAAAATAAAGAAAACTTTAGAGTGGAAAATAAGATTTCCCCTTTTCTAGAGTAATAAAATTGACTGAAATTGAGAGTGATCTAAACAACAGTGTTGAGAGCTAAAGTCAAAATTCCTTCAAGTGGTGGGACTATGTAAATTAATTATCTCTAGTTAATGCTAATTTCACCTGAATTATTTTTTAACATCAGTGAATTTATTTCCTATATCATCTGATGTACCCTTGTCAATTAACAATTCAAAGATGACTCAAAATCCCATTTTTACCTTTCCCTAGTTATTTGGTAGCATTTGTATAAAGTAGGTACTTGTTTGATCTCTTATTAATGAAAATGCAAGAAGAACCAGGCACAAAAATGGTGAGGAGAAAGTCACAGGAAGCTAAGAATTCACAGATAATCCAATAGCAAAACTTGTCAGATTGCTTCTTTTTATTTTTACAGACTGCATTTTGAGTCAATGTACACAAATGGGGTACAACTTTTTGTTTCTATGGTTGCACACAATGTAGATTCATACCATTCATGTAATCATACGTGTACACAGGGTAATGAATGATATCTGTCTCATTCCAACATTTTTCATACCCGTCCCTTTCCCCCTCTCATTTCTCTCTATGTAATCCAAAGTTTCTCCATTCTTCTCTTACCCCCAAACCCCCACCCCATTATGTATCATCATCCTTTTATCAGGGAAAACATTCAGTCTTTGATTTTGGGGGATTGGATTATTTCACTTAGCATGATTTTCTCCAATTCCATCCATTTACCTGAAATCCCATAATTTTATTCTTCTTTATGACTGAATAATATTCATTGTGTATATATACAACAGTTTCTTTATCCATTCATCTGTTGAAGGGTATCTAGGTTGGTTCCACAATCTAGTTATTGTTAACTGAGTTGTTATAAACACTGATGTGGTTGTGTTACTGTAGTATGCTGAGTTTAAGTCCTTTGCGTATAAACCAAGGAGTGGGATTACTGGGTCAAAAGGTAAACCACTCCATTTACAATAGCCTGAAAAAAAAAAAGTCCACTTGGGAATTAAACTAACAAAAGAAGTGAAAGACCTCTACAATGAAAATTACAGAACACTATAGAAAGAAATTAATGAAAACCTTAAAAGATGTAAAGATCTCCCATGTTCTTGGATAGGCAGAATTAATATTGTCAAAATGGTCATACTACCAAAGGCGCTATACAGATTCTATGGAATTTCAATTAAAATCCCAATGATATTCCTCATAGAAATAGAGAAAGCAATCAAGAAATTCATCTGGAAGAATAATAGACCTCAAATAGCCAAAGTAATCCTGAGCAGGAAGAGTGAAGCAGGAGGTATCACAATACCATAACTTAAACTACACTACAGAGCAATAGTAACAAAAACGGCATGGTATTGGCATCAAACTAGACAGGAAGACTAATGGTACAGATTAGAAGATACAAAGACAAATCTACATAAATACAGTCACCTCATAGTAGTCAAAGGAGCCAAAAACATACAATGGAGAAAAGAGAGCCTCTTCAACAAATATGTAGTAAAACGAGATTAACCCTCTATCTCTCATCCTGCACAGAACTCAACTCAAAATGGGGGACCTAGGAATTAGAGCAGGGACCAAATAGAAGACAAAGTAGGCCCGAATCTTCATCATGTTGACTTAGGACCAGACTTCCTTAACAAGACTCCTAAGGCACAAGAGATGAAAGCAAGGATCAATAAATAAGGTGGATTCAAACTACAAAGCCTTCTCTCAGCAAAGGATACAATCAATAATGTGAAAAGAGAGCCTACATAGTGGGAGAATATCTTTTCCACAAGCACTTCAGATAGAGCACTAATCTCCAAATTTATAAAGAACTTATAAAAGTTTACACCAAAAATGCAAAGAACCCAATCAATAAATGGGCTAAAGAACTGGACAGACATTTTATAGAAGAAGATATAGAAGTGATTAACACATATATGAAAACATGTTCAACATCTATAGTAATTACAGAAATACAAATTAAAACCACCCTAAGATTTCATCTTACTCCAATTAGAATGGCTATTATGAAGAACACAAGCAATAATAGGTGTTGGTGTTGATGTGGGAAAAAGGCATACTTTAACATTGCTGGTAGAGTTTCAAATTGTTGCAGCCACTCTGGAAAGCAGTATGGAGATTCCTCAGAAAACATTTCAGATTGAAGAAAACATCGGAGTCAAGCATCTTACTTTTGATGGGAAGGGACTACAAAAGTTGCATGGCAAAAGATCTTTTCAACTCACATTTGGAAGGGAGATGAGCTCTTACCTACATCAGTAATGTTCTTAAAACGTTACATTCTTAATTCTGTAGGCAAGGCCAGGATACTAGAGGGTTATGACTAGAAGGGAAGATTTTCTATTCTTAAAATTGTTAGAACAAATATTAGAAGGAACATAGAAGCCTGGGGCGTGGTACAATAACCCATACAAATATAATCCACTAATCTGTGTCAAAGAATTAGAACAATGCAGTACAGAAAGACTTCTCTTTTTAACAACTGACAATGGAACAACTGGACATCCACATGCAAAAAGAAATGGAATCTAGGCAGAGATATTATGCACGCCTCCCCCCACACAAAATTAACTCAAAAGGAATCATAGATCTAAATAAAATACAGAAGTGTAAACTCCTACAGGATAACATAGGAGAAAATAAAAATAAACCACAGTGTAGTGATCTTTTTGTAGATATAACACCAAAGGCATAGGTATATAGGTGTATATAACTGAACTAATAACTGAACTAAAGAATCAAATATATATTTATATATATATATATTACCATTCTGTGTATGTGTGTGTGTATGTGTGTGTATGCAAACCTTGTATTTCTTAAAAGACTTATCTAAAATATACAAAGAACTCATAACGAAAAGTACAAATATCAAAATGTGTGAAATATCTGAACAGAGACTTTACTAAAGAAGATATACCAAAGAAGAGATGGCAAGTAAGTATATGAAAATATTCTCAACATCACCTGCTATCAGGGAAATGCAAACTAAAGCAACATTAATATACCAAAACAGATATTATAATGACCAAAACTCAGAAACATTTAGCACACCAAATTCTGCCGGGTGCAGTGGTGCATACCTGTAATCCTAGCAGCTTGGGAGGCTGAGGCAGGAGGATCCCTAGTTCAAAGCCAGTCTCAGCAAAATCAGTGTTAAGCAATTCGGTGAGACCTGTCTCTAAATAAAATACAAAATAGGGCTGGGAATGTGGCTCAGTGTTTGAGTGCTCCTGAATTCAATTTCCGGTAAACCACCCCCCCCCAAAATAAAATTTTTAAAAAACCCACCAAATTCTGTTAGGTATATGAAGCAAACTCTCATTTGCTGCAGGAGGAAGTGCAAAATGGTACAGATACTTTGAAAGAGATATTTTTGCAGTTTTTAGAAAAACCAAACATAGTCTTTCCATCTAATTTCACAGTCAGGGTTGGCTAGGTTATTTACCCTAAAGAGTTGAAAATATATGCTACATGCCTCCTGCAAAACTCTGAACATAGCTGTTTATAGAAGTTTTTTCATAATTGACAAAACTTGGAACAATCAACATATCCTTAAGGAGCTGAATAGATAAACTGTGGCAACTGGTGTGGGATGTTCATGGTCGTGAGGCTGATGTGGGGCAGGAGTATGTGGAACTCAATACTTCCTGCTTAATTTTGCTGTGAACCTAAAACTGCTCTAAAAATAAACTCTGCTAATTAAGAACAAAAGCTGCACACCAGCTTTAAAAATAATATGACTCATAAACTTACAGAATGATTCATAACACCTAAGTCCAAAAACAATTTCATAAGTTCCCTATAATTCTTTGCAGATAAAAATACAATGAAGAAAATATCCTCTTTTGAATGAATGGAACTGAAACAACTGGACATCCATGTCCAAAAAAGAAAAAAAAGAAAGAATCTGGAAGGTCATTATATTAAATGACTCAACAGTGTGCACAGTTGTACATGAAAATTATTTTAGGTGGAAAATAGCTAACTAGTCACTACTTATATTCCTGTTATATGTTCCAGACTATAATATCTAGATAAAGACAGAGTACAACCATCAAAATAGAGAAAGAAAAAGATAGATAGTATTAAAGTCTACATGAGGAACACCCATTTTGTATATGTATATTTTAGGTGGAAAATAGCTAACTAGTCACTACTTATATGCCTGTTATATGTTCCAGACTATAATATCTAGATAAAGACAGAGTACAACCATCAAAATAGAGAAAGAAAAAGATAGATAGTATTAAAGTCTACATGAGGAACACCCATTTTGTATATGTAATATATGAATAATAATTTTCTAAAATTAAAAATAATTTAAAAAGTGGTATTGAAGAATGAAATGATACAGGTGAATGTCAATTGCTTGGAGTTTGTAATCATAAGCACTGGTTTATGAAAAACTTTAATTAATGGTCTGTAGATATCTAGTTTCCATGTACTTGTATATTTTATTGTATAATAAACAATTTTAAACATCATCCAAAACAAAAACTGTGAATAAATTACATCTAACCAAGTGGTTTCTCACTCTTTCTGTTCCACTTCCTCTATACACTATTCATTATAAATATTTAGCTACTTATATTCTGGGGAAAAGTATATGTTTAGATTATTTTCATTTCATAACAGTCTTCAGACATATGTAAACTTATATAACTCTTTAATTGGTATTCTATTGCATAATATGTCACTGTCTAAATATAAAATTACAATGTATTCCTTGGATGTCCCAGTCATTGATCACCCTTGTTTTCAAGCTCTCATTATTGTGAATATTAGTGATATAACATTACATATTATATCTTTGGTTGTACATGTGCAAGGGCATCCCTTGCACATGCCTAGAAATTCTGTATCACAGCATAAGAAATAATCAACTTGAGAAAATAATTGTTTCAATAGTAAATCAATTAACACTCCAACTAGATATAAAAATGTCTATAGATCCTCATTATCTTTAACACTTGTTATTATCAAACATAAATTTTGCCAATGTGACAGGTGTAAGACAAAATATAGTATTAGTTTTAATGTGCATTTCACTCATTACAGTGAAGTTAAATATCTTATTTGGCCTATTCATCTTTTTTGTCCATTGTTTTTCTATTTTTGTTCTTCTATCATTTTTATAGGTTTTCTTTATAAATTTTAAAAGCAAACAATAATAGATATTTTCTATCTGTGTATATGATGGCTTTTTAATTTTATTGTCTTTAAATAAATATCATTCCTTAATTTGAAAAGTCAAATTATTACAATTTTTATAGCATCAACACAATTTGTGTATTAATCAACAAAAACTTCCCCTATGAGTTCTAAAAGATATTTCCAATGTTTAGAATTTATTGACAAGTTTAAATTTTTTGTCCTTCAACCTTTTGTCTTTCAACTGTCTGTAGGTGCATGCTCTATGAGTCAGACATTCCATTTTATCTTTGTCTATTTGAATGATCACTTTCTACCTGTATGCATAAAAAAATCCCTTTAGGATTTAATGAGTGATCGGAGATCACATTATCCTATTATGTATTTTGTGAATAAATAGAAAAGAGGAGCTCAAAGGCTAAATACCACATAATGATAAGAAAGTAGAAAAAGTGGAAACATTAATTATTCCTATTTGATCAGTACCCATTGTTGTGTATATTGCAATATTATACATTGAAATATTATAGTGTATTTCATGAATATGTGCAATTAAACAAAGACTTTATAAGGGATTACTAAGTATTTATGGATATTGTAGAATTTCAAATTTCTTTAAATATAAAGCAATGTCTTTATATTCCAAAGCAAATAATATCTCAGAAGTGGAAAATAATATGCAAGAAGGAGAAAGGCAGAATTGGAAAAGCAAAATGTAAAAAGGATAAATGGGAACTAATTGTTTTCATGAAATATGTTCAGGACATAGTTATAATGATTTATTGAAAGAAGATATTTCCATTTGTTTATAGCACCATGTTTTATAGATCATTATGAGACTCTATATCCCCAAACATTTAACTGTATTCCAAGCACTCTATTTAATAAATATATGACATTAAATATTAAATTCAAGATATGAAAATAGTATGTATTAAAACTATTTAATTCAAATAATTAACATTTCATACTTATCCACTGAAAAACTGAAGAGAAAAAAAAAACTGAAGAGATATGGGGTATACAACCTACAATGTTTTGATCAGATAATGAAAAAATATTTGATTTGGATATAAAGTGTCCCCTACAAGCTCATGGTTATGCCATGTAGCAATGTTCAGAGGTGAAATGATTAGTTTATGAGAGTTATAACCTCATCAATTGGTTAATTCATTTGATGAATTAATAATTTGTAAGGTCTATTGAACTGCATAGTAATTGAAGGCAGGAGGGCATGAGAGGAGAAGGGAGATAAGGGGGCATGACCTTGGAAATTATGTTTTGTTTCTGGCTCCTCCCACTTTCTCTCTGCTTCCTGGCTGCCATAAGCACTGTAGATTTCCTCCACCAGCCCCTCTGCCATGATGTTCTACTTCACCCCAGACCCAGAGCAATGGAGTAATCTGACCATGAACTGTATCTAAAACCATGAGTGAAAATAAACTTTTCCTCCTCAAAGTTGTTCTTGTCAGGTATTTTGGTCCCAGCAACAAAAAGCTGACTAACCCAGCAAATTTGCTTGCGTTGAAATTCATATGCCAGTGTACATTAAAATGTTTTATTCATATAAAAATAAATTCTTGGAATAAGTTTTAAGAAAGTCCTTGATAGACAAATAAAATAATTCAATGTATCTATCTTTGGTTGGTTGTTAACTGTATTTAAATCACTTAACTTTTATTTTAACAACATTTTCTGTAAAATTTGCAAAGTAAAGTCATAAGACATGATCTGTTGTCACAGTACCACTGTTGTACATAGAAGAGATTCTGTCAAATTCAAATCTTTGTATTATAATATATCTTATATTTTGAATTGAAAAGAAATGTTAAGTAGTATACCAGAAAAGTAATTGTGCTAAAAATAGTTTTATATCTGTGAGAGAAATATACCTTATTTTGAAGAGCTATAATACTCTGCATCTGTTTATACAAAGGAGAGTCAAATAGACATCGAACGTCTATTTTTTCCTGTGTATTATATGAAACAATCAATCTAATACTTCACAAAACAGCAATATATCTAGTTTATCACTTTGAAATGTAATTCTAATCACCTAACAAGCTCCCATATGCCCATTATTTTTCATTTTGAAAGTATCAGTATAAAGAGGGCTATATCTTTTTCCTCCATTTGATTTTGAGATATAAGAAATTGAATTATATAGGTTAATCAGATTTCTAGTTTGGAAGATGTGGATGTCCACTGTTCATGTTAAAGAAAGATAAGGGTTTTTTGTTGTTGTTGTCTATAATTGAAATTATTTAAACATCTAAACAAAAATACTTACCATTTATCCTATACCCTTTTATTGGGTAAGTCAGTTGATCATAATTTTCTATTGTTGCATAGCACACATTAGAGTTCAGGAATAAACAGGCATTTATATTTCAAATTTTATATAGAACAGTTTTTAACTGTTGAGAAAGAAAGCACAACTGACATCACAGTTTAAATATACAAATAGGCTCTAAAAATGAGGAGTAAGGGAACAAAAATACAGCACAATAAACAATATAATCACACATTCCTTTCATCAAAGCAATGGTTCCCTTTTAAAACTCTTAGATAGCTACCCTAAGTTTATGGTTGAGGCTCCCTTAATATTACAATTTAATGTATTTTCGTCCAGTTGATCTGATGAACCATCTAGTGTTAGTTGCAAAAGGCAAAATCCTTAGCTTCACTTTAAATAATCAAAAAGATATTGATATTCAGGTGAAAATTTAGGGATTCAATAATTTAACATAGTCTTTGCCTAATCCTCTTTATTGGGCATATTGGTAATTGCCATATCCTATGTAATTGTGCAATTATCCTCAACCCTGATCAGGTATGAAATTGAAGGTCAAGAGGAGTAATGCAGGAGAGGAATTTTTATGTTCCTTGTCTTTTTGTTGTTGTTGTTGTTAGGAGGAGATAGTGATCATATGAGGTTATTTTAGGAAAACATACAGAGATATTTAATTTTCAAAATGTTAAAAGAGAAGGTTGAACTGCACAAGGAATAATATTTCTGCCATAAATATTTATTGATAGATGTGAATCTAACATATTTACTTTAGATGAATATGGAAACCTATAACATCAATTGGCTGTAAAGTTATTTGCCTGTTTCTGATTGATACACAGTGGGTTATACAATAAACCCCTTGTACAGGTCTATTTGTATAAAAGTGAGAACTTCCCCAGGATATATGCTTTTTGTACTAAACATCTCATCTTATTTATTATGAATTGAATGGGCTATAATCTGGTAAGCTGGCAGGGCAAGAGAATCAATAATTAGAATGCTGGTCAATTCTATTAAGATCAAAATTACTGTTTCTTCAAAGGGAACATGATGGATGTAGAAACCATTAGAAAAATCTTACCTCAGTAATGGTGACAAATCAAAACTCAGTCTTATTCTTTGCTGCTGCTGTTTGAATATCCATCATTGACTGTAGATGGAAGATTCTTAGGATAATTCCATTTCTGAACCAATACATAATCCCCAGCCCCATCATTATGGCTTTCTATTCTCATACTCATTGCACTGGCATGAGGGTGACCTAGGAGAGAGACAGGCATCATCCTCAGGACAAGTCTGTGTCAACTGCTCAATGAACTGAAGCAGGATTTCCAAATGATACATGTACTGATAGTACAATACAAAGATGTGCTTCAAAATATTTTACCGGTAAAAATTTCAAAGTTAAAAACTTTCCTTTAATCTGAGAGAAGATATCTCAGCAATATTCAAATCACTAGATTTTACATATTTAGAAAGTTCCTGAGTCATTGAGAGAATTATTTTATATCTTTGATAATATGTTTTAGCTACCAAGATTACTATGTTCTGCTCAGCAGTTCCAATTATCATGATTTCCAAAATATAGTGAGTCGGTTGATTTTTTTAAGTACTACTAAGATTAAGTATCTGTAAGTCGTATCAGTATCAGAGATGAGGAAAGTTAATGTGACCCACGGGCAAAACATTAAATGTGTACTGTAAATGTATATTTCTTTACTAGCTATGTGAAAATTAAGATTTTAATTCTGCTTATTAATGAAATTCAAAGAAAATACCAAATTAATAGTTTCATGTCAATTTCCAGAAACGGACTTGATATTTACCAAAGAAGGAGACTAATATTCTTCTCACCAGTCTATTCCTTATTGCCTTAGTGATGGAAGTATCTTTTGGGCCCTTCAGTAGTATAGAGACAAATGATGGATTCTATATTGTTGTGTATTAATTTATCTCAACATCTCCATCTCATTTAGTCTTCTTCCCTTTTCTTAAATAAGATGCCAAAGAAGTTTCTGCAACTTTATCACATTAACATAAAATTATAATCTTATGTAGCAATAAAAGCAAACAGAACCAGCTTTGGCAACTCTGCTAGATTAGTAATCTTGTGCAAAAGATAAGTGTCTCCATCTAAACAAGTTATCCTTACACAAAAATCCACTCCCACACATGTTCTCAGGATTTTCACCAAAGCTTGTTGTCCAGAATCTGCAATTTTTTTTATAGGCTATTTCATTTTAGACAGGGACTCTTATTCCCCTACTCACACTCTGAGATGTGATTGTTGTAACACAGAGTCAGTGAAAGATGGCAAAATCAGGCCTTGAGAAAAACTAGCATCATTTTTTAGGTACTTATTTGTGTCAAATTGTCATAGGAGCTCAGGGTAAATATGGAATTCAAGATTTTTTGGCTTTTATACCCAAATATCATCATCTCAATCTCAGGAGCATACTCCCTATCACATCCCAGATTTCTAGGGCTGTAAAAACTATACTAATTCATAGAACTTATGTTTTTCAAAGTACTAGTTCTTGAGAAGTCTTCAGGGGATCATTGAATTTTCAAGAAGAGAAAGATTTATTGCCCAATTAAAGATTCAGATGTTTAAATAAATCCAGAGTATATGAGTTTTATGCACACTCAAAACATGAGGATGAGGAATGCTTATCTTCTATTTTACAAATATCAAAAGAGATTCCCTTAATTTTACTTATTACATGGATTAATAAAGAAATTTCATTAGACCTATAAAATGTCAGATTTATATTATCTCAAGATGAATTTTAGTAGGATTTCTTTATGAACTCTGTCCCCAAGAGACCTTTGACATGTATGTTTTAAGAAATACCACAAATGGTAATGTTGATCTTTTGATCTTTCTCTAGTATTGGGGCTGCCTTTGACTGCACTTCATGAAGCAAAGAGCTCAGGAAGCAACGTATGCAGCTCTCCTTACATTCTTCTTATGTAGACTCCCCTTTCCACTGTGCCTTTACTGGTTATAGTTTGCAGATCCTGCTGTGGCTACTTGGCAAGAATGTGAAGTTGCTGGATCCATCTGTTTGCTGGCAAGTGTCATAAAGTCAATCTTCTTTATGGCTAGTATTCCATTGTGTATATATGCCACATTTGCTTTATCCATTCATCTGTTGAAGTGCATCTAGGTTGGTTCCATAGCTTAGCTATCATGAATTGAGCTGCCATAAACATTGATGTGTCTCTATCACTGTAGTATGTGGGCTAAGTGAAATAAGTCAGAGCCCAAAACCAAGGGTTGAATATTTTCTCTGATATGCAGAAGCTAACCCACAATAAAAGGGTTGGGGAAGAACAGAAGTGTAGTAGATTAGACAATGGGGAATGAAGGGAAGGGTTGGGGGTAGTAAGCAAAAGGAAAAACAGTGGAATGAATCTGACATAATTTTCCCATATACATATATGAAAACAACACAGTGAATCTCACCATCATGTACAATCACAAGAATGGGACTCTAACAACAATGAAATATTGTCCATACTTGTATACATATATCACAGTGGATTCTTCTGTCATATAACTAAAAAGAACCAATAAAAACTGAATGTGAAGTTTTCGTGCATTTCCTTGACATAAAGAAATAAACTGGTATATAATATTATCTTGAAACGATAAGAGGAAAGAAAAGCTAAATATTTTAGTTTTTTTCTTCCCCCTCTGTTGTACTGTGAACTTAGAAACATTTCTTAAATATATCAGGTGCTCAATAAAGAAATATATAGTTAGAGAAGGAATAAGTATACTTTGTTTTCAGGACTTCTAATCAGTGAAATATTGCAAATATCAACATTTGAGGCCTGATGTTGTTTTCCTATCAAAGAAACTATTAAACACTAAATAAAAAATATCCCAAAATCTCACCTTGCTAAATGAACTATTTTAAATATTTGATCCATTTAATTTAAATTTATGAAATCTGACTGAAAAATATTGTCTACAAAAGTTTAGCTCAACTCTGCCTATCATAACTGTACATCATTTATTCCCCTAGCTCACCTCCTCCATTCTGCCTCTATTCTATCTTAGATCATCATCTTAGATTCTTTTAGGTCAAGTCAACTTATTGACTCTGTAACCATGCAATGGTAACAGTTGTCATTCTAATCCTTTCAAAGCAGTGTCCCTTGAACATTTCTTTAATCACTATTGTCTTTACAAACCAGAAAGGAGGTATTCAGAAACCCCAGCTATTTCAAATTATCACGGGAAGTATCAGGAAGCTAATATGCATTTACTGTCTTTATAATGTTAGACCCTATCTAATATGGCATAAAACATGTGGTTGACATATATCTAGACAGATTTTCTGTCTAAACTATATGCTTAAGAGAGGAAGCAGCGAACATTCAGGGTGTATACCAGCAGGAGGGAAACCCCTCAGCATAGATTTCCCAGCTTAAATCTTGTTGTAAAGGTCACATATTGTGTTATATAATTGTCACATTGAAAAGTTCTTTGATAGCTTGAACTTTACTACTTGCAAAAAGTGCTGGGCTGCCAAATAGAGTACATTTTCCAGGTTTCTGAGTCCATGCTCGAGCTAAATAAAGTGTGACAAATCCCCAGAGGGCAACCCAGGCTTTTCATGCCATAGGCACCTCTGACTCAAAAGTTACAGTCTTAAAGTAATATAAGACTGCACAAGCCAACTACAAGGGTTGCCTGAACCAGAAAAGAAATTCTCCTGAGACCATGTCTACGTGACATCTCCAAAATGCTTCAGAATTGACCATAAAATACAACCCATGATTTTTTTTCCTATAGAAAACAGCTGATTTAGTAAAACAAGGTGAGTATAACCATTTAGATATTTTTCTTTGCGCTGGCAAGCTGTCTTAACTGACATTTGCAGAAAATCTTTTAAAATGAAGCAATAACTCTAAAAAGGTAATTGATCATTATGAGCAACTAATAATTAACCATCAATTAAGCATCTCCCCATGTTCTGGGGTCTGTTGTGGGAATGTGGCTATAAGACTTCACAACTTCTAGAGTGTGTGTGTAAGGAATATATAAATGTGTGTGTGTGTGTGTTTGTGTGTGTGTGTGTATATATATATATCAATTAAATATATACATGTATGTATACTGCCTTTTGAATTGATTTTTTAAACTAACATAACATTGGTGTACTTTTTAATGCTTGCTGATTAGCTTTTAAATACAACTTTACTTATAAATTTTTAATGAAGATAAAGTTGTCTTTAACCTATACACCTACAGAAAATAGTTTCTTCTCATATTCATAAAAATCAACATTCAGGAAGAATAAACTTCACTGAAACTAAGGGTTAAGAAATACTATAAAAAGTAGTCAATATAAAAATATACATTACATGGTTTTGTTGGAAGGGTGCTGTGGCATTTATGCATAGTCCAGGTTTCGGGTCAGAAAAACAAAATGGCTTAATGTGAGGCAGAATAAGTTACTCCCTTTCAAATTTCGAGGCTATATTCTCCTAAATATTTCTCACACAGTGACATGATAATTTAGCCAGTCTCTTCAGGGTCAACTTGCAGTAATTAGTGATTGTGTTATCTAACCACTGGGTTTCGAGGAAAGTCCCATCCTTAGCCATCCAAGGAAGGGTTAATGGCAGGTGCTGCCTGTCAGCTAGGCCTGGAACCTCAGGTGTGTTATCAGAGGAGGAAGACCCATCAAAGCAGGAGTAAATATTAGTACCACCATGTGAAAACAGAAGAACAAAGAGTAATTTTCATATTATTTAATTTAATAGAAAAAGTTTAGTAAAATATGTTTGATATAAAAATAAATTTCTACATACCTCTAGAAGAGAGAAAATATTTATTTTTAAAATAAGTTTGAAAAAATGCTCTTGTTGATTTATCAGGCACATTTACAAATTAAAGACGTTGGGGAAGTTGTGTAGTAGGGCTGAAGTGGGCATTGTTCAAAATTGATTTGACAAATGCAGTGTTTTTCACTTTTAAACAATATTTATTAGCATCCTATGGTTTCATGTCCATGGGGCAGAATATGAGAATGTTAGAAAAAAAAAATCATTCTTCATAGATGGCTAAAATTCAGACTCACACCATTGCCAAAATGTACTACAAAGTAATCAGTAATCAAACTATATCAAAGATACTTGTATACTAATGCATACTCAAATTTTAAAAAGTAATGTACTTCTAACTTTCATTTGGGCATAAACAACTGAAAAGAGTATCCCTCCCACACTCACAATAAGCTACAATGCTGGTCAAACTTCAGATTAGCAATTTTCTGAAACATATCAAAGAATTGAGGTCAAAGAAAAAAAAAATTTACCCACAAATCTGGAGATGGTAATAGGAAATGGAAATAAACCAAAGTGCTTTCTTAAAAGTAGATGATGCTGCATAACTTAGGAAGAAGTGTCAGTGAAACATTTTTAAAAATTGCTGGACTCTCCGGAGAATGTATAGCACCTGAGTTTCATGGACAGAAGTGGGGGTTCCATCTACTTTCAGACTGTGCTTCTCTGGACGTTCACATTTCTTCACTGAGAAAATCAGGAGAATCCTGAGAAAGCTGTCTTCATGATGCTGACTAAGCAAGGGGAACACCAGCACCACAGAAATTCTGCCCATATCCATGATAAGAACTCATAGGAGGAAAGAAAAAAAGAAAAAAAAAAAAAAACTAGAAAAATAAGAGCTTCAACCTGAGGAATCTGTCTGGAAACATCTGCAGCTGTAGGAGAGAAAAACCTAGGTTCATCTTCCTTATATGTCCTAAGAACAAAAGCCTTCATCCATAGGAGCAAGGGAAATGGTGTCACTTGGTGACACTCAGTGGCTCTCCACAAGAGGATTATAAACCAGAGAGCTCTGTCCTGAGGGAGGAGCAGTGCTACCTGCTAGGAATGGCCCTACAGCAGAAGGAAAGCAATGACATTTAGATAGACTATCACCCTGAGACCCAGGTTCAAGATCAAGGCTAATCACCTCATTAGATGGCCCAAATAGTGATCATATAAGAATAAAAGAATACAATTCGCCCCCACCTCCACATTAAGAATTATAAGGTGATGATGACAATTCAGATGCAAGTGTTGTAAGCCTATAACATCTCTGAGGAGCAGAGGAAGACGCAGAGACAAGCTGGGCATAAGCAAAGTGGAAAAATCACCTGGAGAGTGTGGCAATATCATAAACACAAAGAAGCAGCAGAAGAACTTGAATTCGTGTAGGACACAATCTCGGAACTTTCTGATAGAGAAATTAAAATCACCACAATTAACAGTTAAAAGGCCTAATGGAAAAAACACATGGAAAATCAGGCTGATGATTTTAGCAAAGATGGAGACTTTATGAAAAATTTGATAGGAAATATTATAAATAACAAACAGTAACAGAGTTAAAGGAGGATTTTGCAGGCTCATTTCTAGGCTATAGTCAATCAAGGAAAGATTCAAGATGATGAAGAAGAATCATTGTAATTATCCAAATTGATGACGTAGGACCAGAATTAGAGGGAAGAAGGAAACACACACACACACCCCAGAACATGCAAAAATGAATGGTAGGGCCATATAAAATTATCTACAATGCATATAAATGGAATTCCAGAAAAAGAAAAATAGGAAGAATAAATAATTCTTCAGCTTTCTCTCTTTTTTCTCTTTCTCCAATTTGAAGAAGTAATGGTTTCCAAAGTTAGCTATAACAACAAACCACTGATCTGAGAATCTTATACAGAAACAAACAGGATGAATGCAAAATACACAACTAATGGTATTATATTAAAACTTCTGAAAACAGAGAAAAATAAATGTACAAACAGTCAGAGAAAAACATATCCAAAGGTTCTGGGGATTGGAATACAGACGTCTTTTAGGGGGATATTATTCTGCCAATGACAATTCTCTCTAAAAGATGAATTCTAATTAATGTTCCCCTTTTTAAGGGTGGCATGAATTCCATGATTCATTTATGTTTAATATGTGAACATCTTAGAAAGAATAACTTCAGTGTGATAAAATAAGGCAGAAACCATCTTAACCAAGTGAAGTCTAATGTTATCAATAATGTGTTATTATCATGTGCCCTGATACGACATGGAAAGAAGGTAAATTCACCTGTGAGTTAATCTTTCCAAAAACCAGTAACATGAATATGAGAAGGAGAAAAATAAACTGAGGCCCCTGTTAAATACCTCGTCAGTACTCAAAATTGTCAATGATATTAAAAATAGAAAAAAAAAATAAATAAAACCAAGTATCACAATTTGGAGACTAAGGAAACAAAGAATAAAAGCAATATGACAAAGTAGATTGAATTCTGAAACAGAAAAGGGGCTATTTAAAAACTAATGGCTCTTTTTCCAGCTGGAACCATGGAGGTTGCAGAAGAGAAGAAAAAGAAGGTTCCTGTTGTGCCAGAAAACCTTAAGAAAAAGGGAAGGAATTATGCAGAGCCAAAGGTAAAGCGCCTGAGGAAGAAGTTTGCCCAAAAGATGGTTCAAAAGGCAAGGAGGAAGCTTATCTCTGAAAAAGCCAAGCATTACCACAAGGAATATAGGCAGATGTACAGAACAGATATTCAAATGGCTAGGATGGCAAGAAAAACTGGCAACTTCTATGTACCTGCAAAACCCAAACTGGCATTTGTCATCAGGATCAGGAGTACCAATGGTGTGAGCCCAAAGTTTGATAAGGTGTTACAACTTCTTCGCCTTCACCAGATCTTAACGGGCACTTTCGTTAAACTCAACAAGGCTTCAACATGCGGGAGGATTGTGGAACCATGTATTGCATGGGGATACCCACATTTGAAGTCAGTGAAAGAACTAATCTACAAGCATGTCTATGGCAAAATCAATAAGAAACGAATTGCCTTGACAGATAACAGTTTGATTGCACGATCTCTAGGTAAATATGGCATCATCTGCATGGAGGATCTAATTCATGAGAACTACAGTGTTGGAAAATGCTTCAAAGAAGCAGATAACTTCCTGTGGCCCTTCAAATTATCTTCTCCAAAGGGTGGAATGAAGAAAAAGACCACCCATTTTGTAGAAGGTGGAGATGCTGGCAACAGGGAAGACCAGATCAACAGACTTATTAGAAGGATGAACTAAGGAATCTACCATCATATTTTTGTAATCTGGCCAGTTAATACAACAGAACCTGCTCTCAATGTAAGAAAATAAATAAATAAAAAATAAAAAAATAGTGAATACCAAATACTGTCTGTAGTTTAGTTCAGGGTTGAACCCATATCATTTTCATCGTTTTAATTAACACATTGTGGTTATATAAGATGTTAACTTCAGGGGAAGCTAAATAAAGATATATAAAAACTTTTTGTACTCTCCTTGCAAACTAAAAATCTAAAATTATTTCAAAATAAAAAATTAAAAATGAGAGATAATCGCTTAATCCCCCTACTGTTACATCTAATGGAATCCTGCAAGATTCACCTGGCCTATCACTCTCTTTCATTTCTTGTTTAGAGGTTCAGATAGAAGGAACAATGGTAGCTATGGGTGTTTTTTTTTTTTTTTTTTTTTTTTCCCTTTCCTCCTTCAAGACTCTAACATTTTAAAAATGTATCAATGTGCTGAATAAGAAAAAAAAGAGCAGGAGTTCATAAGCTCAATTAATTATGAGCAGGATCTTTCTTTTTCATACCTTATTCATTTGTGGTGCAGTATATGAGTCCAACATGATGTACCCTTACCAAGAACATGTTTCTTTTCCACTCAAATGTATTTTTACAATTTGACATTTCTCTTTCTTTACTACTCTTCTTTTCTTGTCATATTTTTAATATTGCATGCTTTTTTCCCAGCCTCTATACCAGTGCTATTTAAAGGAAAAGATATGCAGTGAAGTACCAGTTTGACTGCTCCTGAACTGTAGCGTATGCTACTAGAAGAACCAAAGGCACTTTTTAAAAACCTTGTTATACTTTAAATCTTTTTTTTTTTTTTTTTTTTTTGGGTAAATTGTTTAATTTTTTTATTGGAAAACAAATATACAACTTGGAATGGATTTGAGGCAAATAGTGCCATAAGCAGATTTTCTTTAAGTGGCTAAACAAAGTTTAAAAAGCAAGTAACAATAAAAGAAAATGTTTCTGGTACAAGACCAGCAGTACAAAAAAATAGTGTACGAGTACCTGGATAATACACCCGTTTTGCAATAGTGCAACTTTTAAGTACATATTGTTGACTGTCCATAGTCCACGCAGAGTTACAACTCCACACTTCAACAACAACATGCTGACAAGTCCTAAAGAAAACTACTTTTTAAAAAAAGGCATAACCCAGATGTTCCCTCATTTGACCAACTCCATCTAAAGTTTGGATGTGCAGAAGGGCTTAGATATATCCAGAGTAAGCCACATGCAACATGTTACTTGATCAATTTTCTAAAATAAGGTTTCAGGACAATGACAGTAAGATAAGGGAAGAAAACATGGAGGAATGAAGTCCTAATTACTATACATGCATATTTTTTTTGACAATAGGGGAAACCTTTTACAGATAAGTTACAAACAAAGAAAAGGCAAATAAACAATTTTGTACAAGAAATTTAACACATTCTGTACAATGTCTTCACTTTGCTGTCATCATTTGTACAAACTCTTCATAGTTTACTTGACCATCACCATCAATATCTGCTTCCCTGATCATTTCATCAACCTCTTCATCTGTTAACTTCTCTCCAAGGTTTGTCATCACATGGCGAAGCTCTGCTGCACTAATATAGCCATTGCCGTCCTTATCAAACACACTTATACTTTAAATCTTAAGACTTGTCAGAGAAAGACAAGACGTGATGACATTGGTTTAAAAAATCTGTGTTTGGATTTTATTGTCATGCCATTTCTCTTATTCTCTTTTGGAAAATATCTTTTAGACTGATGAATTCAAGCAAAGTATGAGAATAAACAGATTCAAACTGCTATTATTTTAAAAATTCAATAAATGTGAAGCAAACACAATTTAAAGTCTTGTGATAGCAAATAATTATGTCAGGATTTAATACCAACTCCATTTCTCAAAACTTAGAATATAAAAATTGAAATTAAATGTTTATTTATTCAAAATCATAGCATTTTTCTAAAGCTCTTTGTATGGAGCAAAGTATAATGACAGTGATCAGAAGAAGTAGCATGATTTGGGAGGTTTGGTCCCACACAAGATGCTCAATCAGTCTTCCTATCAGTAAGATAAGATTGCCATTCACAGACATGTTACATTTTAAAATGCACTTTTGTAGGATAAACCCAATATGCTAGTTATAAAATTAAATATTTTTGTATTTGTGGAAGAATACTGTCATTCTGTGGTCATTAGGCACTGTATGATTTTGACACAAAAACATGAGACCCTACAGCAAATGCATCAGTTGATAATAGAGATGATTTAGAGACCAGTAGAATTGATAAGAATAAGCCAGAAGATTAAAATTATTAAAGATGTATCAATACAAACAATTAACTCCATGTTGTATGGTAAGTATATATCCATTAAGATCTAAATGAGTAACTGATTTGAAAGACTATAATTGTTTGCAAAAGTTGAAAATGTTATTCTCTTTCGAAGTAAAGAAATCAAGTAATCAGTACTTGTCTTTTTGTGTATGAGGAACTGAATGATTTCCTGCCTTCTTTTGTTCAGAGTGGCACCTGGATTGCAGAAGAAAGTGGGAGAAATCACTGAAATCAGATCAGCCCTGCTGAGGCAAGAGGGTGTCACTCTTTATTATTATAATTATAGTGGTTAAACTTTAGTTGAGCTCAGGTACTGTTCCAAATGCTTAATGCATATTATCTCATCCTTTCTAACAATGTTAGTAAGGAGGTATTATTATTTTCTTTACTGATCCAAAAAGAAAAATAGAATAAGTGAGTTACTTGTCCATGGTAGGATGAGGCTTTGAATCCAGTCTGATTTTACACTCCCTTTCTTAACCTTTACCTTATTCTGACTCAAATTTAAAAGTCCCCAATCTTTGTCTTATCATTTATTTACTAATAAAAATTTGACTAAGTATGTCTCTCCATAGCCTTTTCTTTCTTTCTTTCTTTCTTTCTCTTTCTTTCTTTCTTTCTTTCTTTCTTTCTTTCTTTCTTTCTTTCTTTCTTTCTTTCTTTCTTTCTTTCTTTTTTTTTTTTTTTTTTCCTGATACAGGGGATTGAATCCAGGATCCCAAAACCACTGAACCACATGCTCAGTCCTTTTAAAATTTTTACTTATTTATTTCTGTATTTATTTATTTATTTGAGACAAGGTCTTACTACGTTGCTTAGGGATGAGGCTAGCTTTGAACTTGTGATCCTTCTGCGATAGTGTCCTAAGCTGCTGGGATTATAGGTGTGCACCACAACACTTGGCTCCATAGCCAGATTTTGAAATTTAGAACAATTTTCCTATGCAAGAAAACAAAGCATATATGTATATGTAAATATGCATATATATATAATATACAATATAATATAAGGCATATAATACTTACATTTAGTGGAATTATATATTCATATTTTATAGGAATTATTCTTTTATTGATTAGCCATAGAATCAATGACTAAGCAATAATCAGTGCTGTTTCCTTTTTTGTTCTGCAGTCTCTCTGTCTCTCTGTTTATATATGTATGTCTAATTGTGAAATTAAGAGGAAAAATGAAATACATTTCTGAGGAAAAGTGCAAAAGATGGGTACTAATAGAAGAAATTGGGAGAAGAATAAAGATTAATTTATGAGACAGAAATTGTTTCAGGTGAAATTACCTGAACTGGAAAATATTATAAACCAGTACACACATTCTCCTTACACAATGAAGTAGTATAAGCAGAGGCAGAGGATCCTCAAGATATTTCTTAGTTATTTTAAAGGAATGCGGGTTTTAAAGAATTGAAATAGACTTCTTTAGATAATAAAGGAAGAATGAACTTTGAAACTAAATTTCAATTTTAGCTTCCAGGAAAAGTTTTCAGCCTAAGACAGGGAGCTACCTGGAATGTGTGGAGTGGGAAAAATCTCTCCACCTGGCTCTCCAAATGTATAAACCATCCCAGAGCCACCGTATTTAGCAGAAATTGAGCTGGGGGAAATCTGCTTGGAAGGAAGAACAAGTAAGGCTTGGCTCAAAATAGGGTCTGGAGTTGGCAGTGCAGTAAGTACTGGACTCCTACACAAAGAGGTGCCGATAACAATGCCAGAGGTGAGTCCAGAATGTGGGACCCTGTGAAAACTGGATGATAAATCAGCCTGATATGACAGATTAGTATAGCAGGGCATCAGGGGATGGGCTTTCTGACATTTTGCCCAACTGCTTGCTGCTTTCAGCTTGGTATTTAGCCTAGTTGTGGTGTTTATCTCTTGAGTATTTGAAAGGCACTTCACAACCCCATGTATTATAGGAGAGTGGAACAGAATCTTACAAGGTTGACAGGCTCAGTAAGATGAAACTTCATCGTGTATGAATGTTCTATTTGAAGTGACTTAATTAAAATGATTCCCTTTTCACTGTTTCAGGATAACACACATTACATGTATATGGAAAATTAATGATGTGCTATCTTTTTTCTAGATAGAAATTGCATTATTATGCAAAATATGAATCTTAAACAGTGTTTTGGAAAAAGAACTGGACTGAGAGCCAGGAACCCTGGCTTTGCCATTGTGCTCCTGGGCATTTCACTCATTCTTTCTTAGATTCAGTTCTCTCATCTGTTAAATGAGCAGGTTGGGCCAGATAATCTCTGAGGCCTATTCCACATCCATAATTGTGCAAATCCATCATTATTATCACTACTTAATGCGAACAGCTATCTTGTCAGTGTATACATATACCAATTCAAAGCTCTTGGCTTAATATAATAAGACTTTTTAAAATGTCTATTTAATTTTCCATGGAAAGAAAACTGAAGCAATCAATTAACCAAATTTTGAAATAGGCTCCTTTTTTTTTTTCTAAGAATGAAAAAAATAGTTTGATTTTCTGTAAAATCGATACAAGTTGCACCCTCTTCCAATATATTTTATACATATTTCCTCCTGCCAACAGCAGTCACCAGTTTTAATTGAATGAGGCAAAACAATTCTGAGTGTCTATGTCCTCCTATTGGATTTTATATCATTGAATTTCAAACTGATTTCAATGGGACCTGCCAAGAGTGGCTTATGCCAACCTCTGAGTCTCCTTGTTACACTTCTATCCTGGGTACCATTGTTTGCTTTTTTGTCTGCTTTCTGATTAAACTGACATCATTTTGCCTTTTGTGACTCTGGTGTCATTTTCTGTTGACAGCGTCTAGTAATGGTAGTAGACTGGTGTCCTTGTGGAATGGGTGGAAGCCATTGATTGGTTTGGTGTATTAATGCAGACCTGTTAAATGACATGCAGACTTGTCTTTGTGCTAAGTGGCAGCTGAATGGGTGCCAGTGAGAGAGGTTATTAAGCACAGATAAGAGGCAGCACCTCTATTCACTGGCAATGTCACTTTCTCCCATTTGAGGAGAGACATTTGTTCAAGACATTTTTTTTCTCCTTTCACTGACAATATTTAAGGCAGAAAGTTGCTGTCTAAGTTGCCGCATGACTGCAGAATACATCGTTTTGAGAAGGTGAACTTTAGAGAGGTTCATTTAGAGCAATTTTTACCTTAAAACTATCTTTCATAGAATGTAAAACCTTAAATAAGAACACTAAAATTGTTAATGCTATAAAAGAAGAAATAGAAGGCAAAGTGACAACAGGTGCCATTTATCAATACTCCATCATTTGGAAATGAAAAATAACTTTTTTTTCCTGACATTTTTCAAAGACAGAATCACCTTTTAATATTATCAAACATTAAATCTTTTGAAATAAAACATAGGAGAGTTATGAAATTTCTTCAAAAAATTAGGGACAAAAATGGTAAAAAAATTATTCTTTGTTTTGTATTGTTTAAATGTACATGTACACATTGCATTTAGTTCAAGGTATCTATGTAATATCCATAACACTTCTTTATACTGAAACTTACAAAGTATTTTTGTTCATAGGAAAATGTTTTGAGTGGTCTTCTTTCTTTTCTGAATTGAGAAATGCTGACATTTTCTGTACAGGTGTAACTTATACTTGCGAGGCTTGTTATTTGTGCTTTTTGCTTTACTGTGAATTATTCCCTAAATCCTAACTTAGAATCAATCACGCCCTTTAAAAGTTTAGCCTGTTGTGGTGATTTATCTCTTCAGTTTCTTTCTTCAGTTTTGAGCTTCCTATGAATGCAGTCTTTTTTGTTTTATCATAAAGCAGTTCTGAAGGTTTGCTTACAGAATGTATTAAATATTATTAGTAAGTTTCTTAAGGCATTATATGAGAAACTAAATGAAAAAAGCGGCCCCTATATAAATGCATTCCTTCTGCTATGTCACCTCTTTTATCTTCTCTTTGTCTTCTATGAAATGAGATTTGCAAAATTTTGGAAAGTTGATTTCTGGGTTAGGTGAAATAGTGTATGGAAAACACCTAGCTCTTTGCCAGATGCAGAGTTGATAGTACATGTAGTATCCATCACCCAATTGTCACAAAAGAATTAAATTACAATATCCAGATTCCACCTTATTCAAACCATAAAGCAAATTTTGCCCAATGACTATTCCTTATATATGACAATAAAGAACTCACTTATGATAAGATCTCTGATATTATTTCTTTGTTCAATAGAGGTCAGAAGTCTTATTTATACACAAATAAAAATATATGCATTATTTACTTGGTGACTAATATGACACATTCATTCTCTTATTTATATGTTATCTCAAACCTCTGATGATTACATTTATTTTAAAAAAGAAAATTCTAGGCTGGGAGATATTATAAAATTTCTTTAAGATCTTTTGGTAAGGATCAAACCTGAGCTTCAGATCTTAGAATTATAAGATTTTTGAATTTAGAAAACCCTTTGTAACTATGCTCCAGCATCAATCTCTGACATGTTTTAGTTGTTTGAATCAGACTTATCAAGCATTAATAATGTCAAGCAAACCAGCGTATAAGAAGTCCAAAACTAACAGTCATAAGGGGAGATGTTTCTCACATCTCCTCAGGGCCTTTCTTTCTGCATCTGACATTTTATCTCTGGTTCAAGTAAGAGATATTATTTCTAAGTGAAGTTTGTGGTCACTTCATATGACCATGTATGCTTATGTTACTGTTATCACAATTTTAAAGCAGATGATTGTGTAGTTTGAAGATCTTCTGTGGTGCCATGACTCAAATCGATAGATTCTAGGCCATGTTACCATAGTAATTATAAACCAAGGACATGATGCTAAGCATATTTCATATATAAGGACTATCCTCCTAGGTAGTAAAATTGGCCCATTTATAAGAAGGACCATTTAACAAGGAGCTTATATGGATATCAGTAAAGACGACTTGTCTTCTCTCTTTCCCTGGAAATGTCTCACCAGTAATCAAGATAAGAGAAGCTCAAAGTCCAGCTCTTTTTTCTTCCTTTTATATATGTGTGTTTACTTATGTTTTTTACTTTATGTTATTGAAAATGTTAAACATATAGTGAAATGGTACAAAATCTGTGTGTATATAAGGTAGTTTTTTAAATTCTAAAATTTAAATTTATTTTTAAACTCACACAAAATTGCACATATTTATGGGATACCATGTGATATTTTCATACATATATACATTGTATGGTATTTAAATCAAGTTAAACCACTTCTATCTCCTTATTTATAATTCCTGTGTTGAAAACATTTGAAACCCTTTCTTACACTTTTTGAAATATACACCCATCATCTATATTCATTATGCTGTTCCATAGCACATCAAAATTGTTCATCTCTAACTCTAACTTAGTATGAATGAATTGATCAACCTCTCCCATCTCACCTTTCCCCTTTTTCTCCTGAGATTCTGGGAATCACCCAAGTATTCTCAATGTCTATGAAATCAACACTTGTATTCCCATATGAATCAAATTATGTGGTACTTGTCTCTCTATACCTGGCTTATTAAACATAATGACCTTCAGTTCCATCCACAATGCCATAAATGTCAGGATTTCTTTTTCTTTCTTTTTTTTTTTTTTTTTTTTTTTTTAGGTCGAATGGTGTTTTATTGAGTACATGTAGAATATTTATTTATTGGTCAATGAACCCAGATTGTTTACATTTCTTGGCTATTGTGAATAGTCCTGCAATAAATGTGGGAGTGTGGGAGTACAGATTGTCTTTTGACATACTGATTTCATTTCCTTTGGTTATATACTCAGGGATGAGATTTCTGGATCATGTGGTATTTCTGGAGTTTTTTGTTGTTATTGTTGTTGTTTTTGGTTTGATTTTGTTTTTGTTTTTTGGGAATGCTCCCTTCTGTTTTTCATAATGGCTCTACTCATATCATTCTCACCAGCAATATACAAGTATTTTCTTTTCTCTGAATCTTGGCTCACACTTCTAATCTTTTTTTTTTTTTTTTCCTTGAAAATAGGCATTTTAAAAGGAGTGAGGTGATACTTCATCGTGGTTTTAATTTGCATTTCCCTGATGATTACTGATGTTGAACACCTTTTTTATATATCTGTTGGTCATTTTTATTTCTGCTTTAGAAAAATGTTTAGGCTTCTTGTCCATTATCTAGTTGGGTTATTCAACAGGAAAGGGTTGCTTATGAGTATTTGGAGTTCTTTATATATTCTGTATATAAACCCTTATTCACATGAAAAATTTGAAAACATTTTCTCCCACTCTGTAAGTTGTCTCTTCATTCTGCTGATTTGTTTCATTTTGTGTGCAGAAGCTTATTAGTGATAAAAGTCCATTTGCATGTGTTTGCTTTTGTTTCTTGTGCTTCAGGGGTCTTGTCCAGAAAAATTCCCCCCCATTCCAAAGTCTTAAAGCACTATCCCTCTTTTCTTCTTATAGTGTCATAAATTGAGGTCATACTTTTGAGTCAATAGTCTATTTTGAACTGATTTTTGTAACCAATAAGAGATAGAGATCTATATTAATTCTTCTTTGTTGAAATTTGTTTTGTGACCTATTCTATGCTCTGTTCTAGAAAATGATGTCCCATGTTGCATCTTTCTATATTGTCTGTTTCTTAAAATTATACATTTTTATTTTTAATGATTTTTTTCATCTTCATACTAAAAATATGCATGTTACACATCATGTTTACAAATTTACAGCATGCTGAATTTGTGTAGTTATTATTACCACAGAATTTTCTACTTGTCAATGTTTTCTTCTGATTCATTAATATCTCTCCTTCAGTTTCAATGTGTGGAGGAATGCAGTGCAAGGGTAGAGAGTTTTTGCTTCCTGGTGGGACGTCCTGAGCCACTTTCTTCCACCACACCATTTTGCCAAGATTTTCTGCTTCCCCTCAGGCCCAGAGCAACAGAGTTAGTCATCTATGGACAAAGATCTCTGAAACCATGAGCTTCAAAATAAATTTTTTCTCCTTAAAATTACTCTTGTCAGGTCTTTTGGTCACAGCAATGAAAAGGCTGACTAAAACATTCATCCACCAAGCTTTTCCCTGGGGCCAAAGTTCATCCAGACACCTCATTCACAGTTACTCCCTGGGCTCAGTAACTGTGGGATTCTTCATAGACCTGGTCAGGATCATCCAGACCTGAAGGGAGCAGTCCCAGGCCCCTGTGCCTGTTGCCACCACTACAATGGTGAATCACATCCTGAGCCCACAACCCACCAAGACTAGCATAGCACTTAGGTAGAACCAACGCCCACATTGCTATGGATTGCCTTCTTTTGAGGTGGAGTCATGATCCAAGACCACTACAACCAGCCACATGTGATGCTGACTAAAATAAAAATCTCAGAGACTAGATTGAGTGACTGACACCGTGGCTATTCCAGAGGCTCTTTCCATGGTCACTGGTCTAGTGATGGGGGCCGTCAGGATGTGTTTTGTATTAGGATTCCCCAACCCAGTAAGGAACACCAAGGTAAAGTCCTGTGCTGTGCTTATGACTTTTTTCAACCTTCAGTGAATGAAGTCTTTCTCCAGGCTCTGCTGCCCAAGCTTGGAGTAGTATTGTTGGAGTAGTCCCTTAGTCATCAAGGCTTACACTAAGCTGTGTTAACCTTTTTTCCACAGCCACATGTGTGCATTCAGGTCTATACCTCAGAAGACTGTGATGCAGGCTAAAAGCCAAGTGCATTATACTAGCACCGAGGTGACCACATAGAGCCTGAGCAGGTTTAGAGGCCCTGTCGATGAGCACTGTCCTAGAATGATTGTATTGACCAAGATTGGATAAAGGGTGGTGGAGATAGTCCCTTGGATGCCAAGCTTGATGCTAAGCTGGGTCATACCTGATTCACAGTCACAGGAACCTGTACAGTCTTGGAAATGGGGTGTGCCACAGATCAATCAAGGCTGTTGCTAATTCATGCTGTAACTTAAGTGTGGCTCACCATCGTGCTGGTCTTTACCCAATTTGGGCTATGTCTGTTGGCTCTGTCTATGAATTTGGCCTGGACGTAGGGACTTTTGTTTTCTCCCTTGTGCTTGATCTCACATCACTAGATCTAACACTAAGCTCCAAGGCAAAAGTCCTGTGCTAGTTTTTTTGGTTTAGTTTGGTTTAATTTTGTTTTTGTTTTGGCTTTTGTTTTGTTTTTTTCTTTTTTTTCATGATTTCCCTTGCTTTCTAGGAGGTAGAATCTTGCTTCCTTCTCTGCTACCTAAAGATGAATGAGTGATGGTGGAGGTGATCACTTAGTCACCTGGATAATGTAGTTCTAAAGGCGTGATCTTCAGTCACTGGCCTATAGGTATTGGTTGTGGGGCTCTGTCAAGTACTAATTTTACCCAGGTGGGCCTAACACTAGTGTCAATCTAGGCTTGGACATAATTCCTTCTCTCCTCAAGCAGGAGGCATTTCTCTCCATTCCGTACTGCTTGGTGTTGTGGGAAGGCAGATGCAGGCAACTTTTCCTCCATGACTTTTTCAATATGACTTCTTTTATTACCATACTAAAAGCAGCACTATTGTTTCACATAGATTTCTTAACTCTGGTGAAGGTAGTCTGGTGTGTGAAGAGCTGTTTAAATTGATTTCTGTAGGGACACAATTGCTAGAAGATTTTACTCATTTATGTAACATCTTGCTTTACCTTCTGCTTAATTAAATTTGTTACTGATAGAATCATTGAATTCTTAAGTTAAAAAATAATATTTCCTGATCTGTTCCCTCTTTTTATTGGTTTGAAAAAATGAAAATGTTTCTTCTTTGGATTTCAATTTGTGACCTACTGTTTAGCACCTCATTCATATTGCTTTGTATTCAGTCAGTTCACTCATTCATTTATTCATGTAACATATTTTTGGCCCAAAATGTAGCAAACAAAATAAAAACACCTTTGCTTTCAAGAAATTTACAGGGCTGGGGATATAGCTCTGTTGGTAGAGTGCTTGCCTTGCAAGCACAAGGCCCTGGGTTCAATCCCCAGCACCGCAAAAAAAAAAAAAAAAAAAAAAAAAAAAAAAAAAAAAAATTACAATCTAGTGAGGAAAACAGGCAAAAAGCTCAAATTCATAGATATATACATATTATAATATATCAGAAGCAATGTAATAAGGTTAACGTAACGCAAGAAAGGAAGATAATAAGTTGACAGGAGTGAGGATGAGGAAGGGAAATGTAGATGCACTTGAGAGGAGTTTTGAGATCTGGATCTGAAGAAAGTGAGGGAGTGAGGTGTGCAGAAAATTGGAGAAGATGATTCCACGTAGGCATGAAGATGTCCAGAGTCTTAGGCAGGATTATCTTTTTATACTAGAAAACAGCAGGCCAGTGTGTCTGCAGTGGAGTGTGCCAAAGAGGAGTCAGTCATTGACCAAAGTCAAGCACATAAAGAAGGACCAGATCTTGTAGGAGGTCCATTGATTACATATCTTGATATTGTATACCTTTAATTAATATTTATTAACAGTATATTTTAACATCCTTTCTTTGTTCACTTGCCATTCTTGGATCTATGAATCATACTATGTTTTCCTTGAAAAACTCTAACTCAATTTTGTGGATTATTGGAATGACAGAAAAATCTGAGTCTTGATCTGTTGAGATGAAGTTCTGTTAAATCCATTATATTTATAAGACATAATAATTATTTCAAGATATTCTTATTTATAATACCTTATTTATTTTGAAAGTGGTTTTGGTTTTCTGCATGTTCTCTTGAGCATAAAGTTTTAGAAATTTGTTGATAATAGAGGCTGAAATACATGATTAGATTACAACAAAATTCTAATTATTCTTTAGCAGCTACTTCATATGTGACAATGATCCCAAGCACATTGTTTCCCATGAACTCAGGGAAGATCCAATTCTTTTTAAATGAGCGCTCAAAGGTAAAAGTGGATTATTCGATTAGAACTCAGTACATTTGGGTTTGAGTAACCATGAATTTTAATGATTCCCAGAAGTTAAAGATATTAATGATATGCAGCTCTTCAAAATGCCATGGGTTTTTCTTTAATGTTTTCTGGAATATCTGGTATTATTTCTTGTATATTTAAAACTACTTTGTTAAATATAAATGTGCACACATTTCTTTTATAACTTATATCTGTATTATACTTCCTCAAGTATATAATTAATTATTGTTGGAAATAAGTCAGACTCAGAGAATCCTGACCAGAACCTTTCCAGAAACAAATGATGGCAAGATGGCACTGCAGGTTAAATGATCTATAGCAAATGATTTTAAGAGATGTTTTGAAATATGCTATTTTATATGCACTTTCTTTTGTGTGATATGAGGAATAGATATTTATTCTGAATTTATCTTTGTTGAGCAGTTTGTGCTCAGTTTCTTACATGTTACCATATAGCTGCAATGCTGAAATGGGACTTTCTATCACCATTTATGATTATTTGTAAGAGTACACACCATTATTTGAGATTATTCATAGAATCCTAAAAGAATAATATTTTCAGCTAAAGAAAGCTTGATAACATCAGATAAATAATATAATTATCTTATCTCTACTAATAAAAATGTTCCCAAAATAAAATCACACATCCTATAATAGCATTTTACCGTTTTATACAAAAATACACACCAAAAGTACCTACAACTGAATCCAGGCTATTTTATTTGGTACATGTTACTCTATTTCATACATTTCTCTCTCTCTGGCACATTTGTGAAATGCCTAGAAAATGTCAAATTAAGAAAAAGGTGATGTGACATCTCCATGTTGTGCCATCATAGGCAATGCTCATGTCTTGGTGACATAAATGGAGTGGCAGCTGTTTCTTCAATGTATTTGATACATGGCCTCTGAGTAATTTCCTGATTGTTATTTTGGTTGCTAAATTTCCAGTTGTTGCAAGAGCAATGATGACTCTGACACTCTTCTTTAGAGGTAATTAAACTTTCAGCCCATCTGTGCAGTAACTTTCATAATATTTTCAAAGGGCACAGAATGCTTTTATTATTTGTACCACTTCATTTTTGCTTGCTAAGGGACCTATTATCTAGCTGAACATTGTTGGAGCGAGTTTTAAAAAAAAACTGGCTAGTGAATGGGGACATGAAAAATGTCACACTAGCAATAAAGTAACACAACTAACACTGACTTTAAAAATAACGTGAAGAATATCTTTTTCACCAAAATTACATTCCATATTCTTGTATTAAGCAATTTACGTTTGACTCTTTATGATGTTTAATCCTGACGTGAAATGAACGGCTCTGGATATAACCTATCATTTTCTGGAGGTACTAACTTCTTTGATTTGAGACATATCTAACTTTTGAATACTTCATTAGGAAAACATTATATTAAAATAATGAAAACAGTGAGTAAAAAAAGAAAAAAAACACAGAAATATGTTAATGTTTTTAGAAGACCCAAGTGGGCCAATTGCTTAAACAGCATAGAAAAATAATGGCTCTTGTCTCCAAAAATTAAACTTTAAACAAAATGTCTAATAACATCTAGATAGAAATAAGGGTTTGTAAGATCAAAACATTTCTACTTTGAAGTGTGCTTTTATTTTTACATTTTCTTATTAAAGTGTTTGCTAACCCTATGAAGTTTAAAAATAAAGATATAAAATTTTCAAAAATTAAAATATTTTCTAAATCATTTTCATCAAATATGAATGTGTTATCAATTTACTTATATAAATGCCAAAATGCAGAGATTCAAATTAAAATTTGTCTTTCATCTTGTTTTATTATTGGATTTTATTTTATTTTTAAAAAGGAATATTTCTTTCCATGTTTGCATAAACTTTTCCCAATTGGAGAAAATATTTATGATTTGAACATTCCCTTTCCATTGGTAATAGAATGTCTATCTTTGTTAATCTTCATTTTCTCTCTCTTTTTGGGATGTTTATGTATAAATTGTTTTTTGATAAAAATTTGATAAAATAAGAATAACAACTTTAAGCTATACGTGATAAAAATATTTTATTCAAAGTTGCTTGAATTTTAATTCTATCTATTGCAATTTGGGAAAAATCTTTCCATTCTGTTGTCCTTATAGCTGCATATTTCTTAAATATAGAAACACTTTTCTCACACATATAATATTAATTTTTAGTTTTTTTCTGTTTTTAATATATTTGTTATTCAACTAAAAAGCATTTAATTGCTCTAGAATTAAGTTTTGTGCAGCTAAAGAAAATCAGTGTTTGATTTATCCTTTTTCCCAAAAGTAAGTCCTATTTATACAAATCTTTCTCTGCCCCTGATTTTCCACTTTATATGGTTATTAGTGATTCCAAACATTATCATTCTTTTTTAATTGTTTATAAGTTTGTTAGCATCAAATAAAGCTTCCAAAACTTTTCAAAATACATGATTGAAATCCTATAATTAAATACTAAATTGCTTTTAATAAAAGAACAGAAAGAGTTCAGAATCTAATGATTTACTAAAATCAATGATTTCAGTAAACATTTTTAAATAACAGGAACCTGGATAAAACCAGTGAATTTAGTATATATTAAGCACCTGAGTACATGTGTCTCAAAATGAAAGTTAATGCAGTCCTCTTCTATAAAACTCTTATAAAGGGATGACATCATTTAGAAAGAATTGATGTACATATGGTTTTATGTACAAGTCTATTCTTCAACTCAATGTGGATTTCCAGAAAGTCTTTGGAGGAGACTTCCCTGTAATGAGTCATCATGGGTGATTATGCATTTTCAGATAAATAAATAAATAAAACAATATCCTAATGTACACAAAGCCATGAAAATGTGTAATAAAAAGATTAAGGAAAATGGAAATTGAAATACTATAAAACTAAGTTTATTTGCTCTTATTTGATTATCAGGTAAACAAGGAGAAAAGAAAGGAAATAATTTTAACTAAATTATCTTTTATTTATCTACATATTTATCTCCTCAAAAATCCTTTTTGACTGAAATAATTGCAGAAAGAGACAAAGAATAGGAATGAGATTATTGACAATTAATTACTTGTAATTATTCTGCTTTTATGTTCCTCAATATTTAACTTTGCTGTACATCTTGGATAAAGACACAATACACAATACGCAAATATAGGCTTGTTTATAGGCAAAGCTTCACTCCCAATTATTTTCCCTGTGATTCTACAAGTATCAGAATCCTTAGAATTGACTCAATAGCCAGGTTGACTCTCGTGGCAATAAAATTTCCATTTCACTGCAGTTTGCAGTTCTATTTTTCTGAAAGGTGCAAAGTGTTGACTATATATATATATATATATATATATATATATATATGTATGTATATAATTCTAATGTTTTTGGTAATAAAGATTCTGTCCAACAAAATTAATACTGCCCCCTTTGTTTAGGAATTATTTCCTTATTCTTTCCTCTTGATGCATGAATACATTCTTAACTTCCTGTCTTCCACATTTTCTGAAGGATTTAAACTGAAAGAAGGACTGATTTTTAATACATCTCAAAAAAATTATGAAATAATTGATTACTGCCTCATCAAAACCATCTAACAACCATCCAAGTATTTTCCTAATATAGAGAGAGAAAAAAATGAAAAAAAAAAATGTAAATGTTCCACAACTTGATTTTGCTATAGGATTTCATTGCAGTTTAGATAAGATTTCATTTAGCCGATAATTGAAACCTCTTATACATGAGGTTCTAGAGCTATTCATAGTACTTCAAGACAGGTTTTGCAGCATGTTTCCCCAAAAAGAAACACCTTGTTTTCACTAAAATATACAGACAGATTCATGGCAGCTCATTCACTTTTTCCCCCTTACCTCCTGAGGAGAGAAAATGAAATGAATGACTGATTTAAAATGCAAATTTAGAGAAAATGTATTGCAAAAATATTTGGGTCTCCTAGATGTTTAGCAGTCAGCACACCTGTTCTTCATGAAGAATTAAAAAGGTAGGACACAGACTTCTTTAATACTGTGAATCTACTGTGAGTAAAGAAAAGAGCGTTCATTGTAGTTCTTTAGAGAAACTATTACAACAAAAACCATAATCAATGTGTTACCCTCTTCTTTAACAACAGACTTCAAATAATTAGGCACAAAATTTGATGAGAGGTAAAATGAAGTATTCACTTTTTAGATAAGAATCCTTTTATTGAAGATTAACATGAATCCATGCTGCTCTTTAAAAATTTTTCTACTTTATTTTCTGAGTTGTCTTTAGCAGTAGAAAAGACAAACTAGATTTGGCAAGAATCTCACATTTGAATGATTACAAATATTAACAAAATTTACTTTAATTACCTTAACATGTTTCAAGATTAGATGCAATTCATTATTTGAATCAATTTTCAACCACCTGCTAGTTTTTGTGCCTTATTCACTAAATTTTACTTAACCCATTTAGCCAAGTTGACAGAAAAGAAGTTCACAGCAGTGTCTTACATCCTTAAAGGAAATTCACTTTATTTCTCCCACAGAGACCCCACTAGAGGTTTAGCATTTACATTTCTTAGGAATCTTAATATTCTCAGCAGGGTCAAAATAATTGTTTTAGTTTTTTATTGCTTGCAATAAATTAATACTGACCTAAAATAGCTGAACATGTAGAGAAATTATGCCAAAACAGCACCATCCTATGTTTTAGAACAATCATTAATCTACCTCCCTAAAAGCAAAAACCTTGGTTCACCAGAATTTTGTGAATTGACTTACTTTGAAATTGCTTTGGTCCTTAATACAAATAAAATTTTATAATTTCTTTTCTTTTCTTTTTTTTTAGTTACTGGCCTTGACTCCAGAGCACTTAATCATTGAGGTACATCCTTAGACCTCCCCCTTTTTTTTTTAAATGTTGGTCCTGTTTCTCTAGAAAACTCTAATAAAGATTTATATATTCCTCCTTATTAATAAGAACTCATTCTCTAGACATGGTTCAATATACTTTATATATAAATATCCATTTTCCCCATTTCATTGTTCCACAAAAATCTAAATATAGAAAGCTTTTTAAGCTCCATGAAAACTTGTTTGCTGCAAACCTGCTTTGAACCATAGATAGGTAACTCATAGTCTTTATTAATCTCACTCGATATGACTGTAGGCAGCTTTCACTCCAAAAAATTTTAAGATGTATTTGAACTCATTGGAGATTTAAAAATATAAATATCACTTCACTTTTCTAAAATTTTAAAATTTTGAATTATAACACACCTGAAGTGATTAGTTCTAGTGACCTACAGCATGGTGGGGTGAATATGGTTCATAATAATCTGTTATATATTTTTATATTTTATGAATAACCAAAAGAGAGGAGCTTGGTGACTCAAAACATGAAATTATAATAAAGAGATGAAAATGATAATCATCCAGATTTGATCAGTATACTTTGTATATATCTATATATGTATATATATGCATACATATTTCACAATATACCTCATAAACATGAACAATTATTATATAGTAATCAACACACATTTTTTTAAATGTTTAAGCAGATGGGATTGCTAACTACCCTGGTCATTTTTCATATATGTATATATATATATAATATGTATAATATATGTATATATACACACACATAAACATACATGTATATATAAAAGTATCACAATGAACCTGTAAGTTTGTACAACTAATACAAAATTTGTATGAATTGTCCAAGGTCAAAGATCTAATTAATAAAGGAGATTGGATTTGAAACATTATAGTCTGTTTTCAGAACTCATTTTTCTGCTTCTAAAATGTTATTAATTACCTAAAATGACTTCACATAAATGTCTTGTCAGCTGGCTATGATATATTTTGTCCTATGAACATCATCTAGTATCTGTTTTCTTGGCTACTAACATTTCCAAAGTGCCCTAACCCTTTCCGTTTCTAATTTCCTTTAGTTTTGTTAAAGTGTTTAATTTCTTTAAGATTTACTGGATATCTTAGAAGAAAGTATTCAAACGGTGTCCTAAAGTTTCTTAATACTATTTTTTATTAGAATGTTATAACTATACATAGTATTTGGGTTCATTTTAACAAAATAATACACACAAGGAATTTAATTTAAATCCCCCCACCTTCCCTTCTCTCCTCCCTCCACCTGTTCTCTCTCCTGTCCTTTAAAATCATACTAAATGAAATAAGCTAGACTCAGAAAATCAAGAGCTGAATATTTTCTCTCCTAATACTATTTTAATACCCTATTCTGGAAGTGGGATGTAAGACCAGGAAGAAGGAGTTCCTTGATGATTTTTTTGTTGTTGTTGTTTTAGTTGAAGGGGTAATTAGTTTCCAAACTATCTCAATTAGGTATGGGGGAAATTAAAATAAGATATTGGATAATCTCTTCTATTTTATGCAAAAGAATAAAAAATGACACATATTCATCTATCTTTTGGTATATTTTATTTTCTTTTTTCTAAGTCCCTTATTTGTCCAAATTTTGATATGCTCCATTTCTGTCCTAGCAGATATAAATTCTTGACATTAGTGACTTCATAATATTTGAAATAGTTTCATGGATCAATCTCATCTAAATCATGAGTGAATTTTTGTGCGATATATATATACCACTATACATGCATATATGCATATGTATTATTTTAGTGCTGCCACAAACTTAAATATCATGATGTAAATAGCAGCACAATAATTGCACAGTAAGCACTTCATCTTTTCAAGAGCTAAGTTTGAAGTATATAACTCCCAATGGAATACAACTCAATTATGCATTGGTTTTACATGTACTCCTATTAACTATTCTATTTTTTTCTGTCAAGTTATTAAGTTTCTCTTTTAGCATAACTTCAGGCTAGAAAAACACTTTTGTCTATTGCCTTTCGTAGATAATTTACATTCTTATGATTTGTTACATTTGCATATTATGCATTTATAGCTACACTTACACACTAAAAAAAGATCAGATTGCTTGAGAAGTCAAAAAGTTTCTGAAACTCAAGCATTGATTAAGAAATTTATTCACCTATTCAAAATTATTTATTGATTTTTCTGCCATGTGCTTAGAATTCCACCAGCACCAGACATACAATAAGGAATCGAAGTAAAATGGTCTACATCCTCAAGCAGCTTATGTTTATTTCCTTATCCCATCAAAAGCACATGAGTAATAAAGAACCTCTTTAATTATTTTATTTGAGAATTCTTTTTCCTGAAATAAATTTCTAAGTTTTAAGCCACTGAGGGTTTTTTTGGTAGATCTGTTAACACTGGCTTGTTAGAAGAATTTCAATTTCTTTAAAGGGTACACTGAGTAACTAAAATCAACATCTATTATTGAGACATTGTTCAAATTTGATAGTAAAATGTTTCTCCAAAGAATGAATACTTTAGCAAAATGAAACATGAAGGTATTTATATCCTATGGGAGAGGCTGAAGGAAGCACATGTAACAACTGTTCTTTTTGCAGATTTGTTAATATTTACTACAAATATTTTTAAATGATATTATTGGGTAAATGCATCTTTTAAACTGTTATCTTTCTGATGAATTATTTTATCCTATGCAATGTAAATTTTTGTCTCCTGTGGAATATTTTGTTTAAAATTCTATTTTATCTGATATTAATAGGAACACATTTTCTTGTGTTAAATATTTATCTACTATATTTTGTCAACATTTTATTTCTAATCTGGCTATGTCCTTATATTTTCTCTTGTAAAGAGCTGTTTTGTTTGTTTTGCTCTTTTATTACCCAATCTGTCTTTTGATTGAATTATGAAGTTCACTTATATTTAATGTAATTTGTGATATAGTTAAATATAATTTTGCTATCTGTTCTCCATTTGTTATTTCCATCTCTGTTCTCAATTCACTGCATTATTTTAGAATTTTTTAATCTAGTCTTTTATGTTTTATCGACTGTTGACTTTAGCTCCCCCCATTCATAGTATGGTTATTTTTTAATGCCAAACTAATTTCTGATGTAATTCTTTTATGTTTACTTAATATATTCATTATTTTGAGTAATCCCTATTTCTTTTATGTTAATTTAGGCTTGTATCTATTATTATTCTCTTTAGCCAGATAAAATTCTGTATTTCTTTTAGTAAATACCTATTGTTGGTACAAATCTCAATAAAAAATATTTATTTTATTTCTATTTTTAAAGGATGCACTTTCACTGTAAGTAGAATTCTAGGTTTATAAAAATGTCTTTTTATTCCCTTAAAGCACTTGGAAAATTTATTTTAATAATATTCTGTATTCTGTTTTCCTGAAGGCAATCATCTTAATTGTTGTTCTACTAATTGTGGTATAACATTCACTTCTTTTCCACACTACTTTTATATTTTTCTTTATCTTTTTAGCGGTTTTACTATAGCGCAGCTCTATGAGAGCTTCTAGGGTTTACCAAGTCTCTTTAACATACAGATTTGTGATGTTAACAATTTTGAAAAAATTATCATCAATCTGTTTTTGTACTATACTCTCTCATGTCTTTCTGGGACTCTGCTAACATTTGGTAAACAGATACTGTGCATAGATTTCAGACTTTATGTTACATTTATTATTTTTCTTTATATGACAATGTTTATAATTTCAAATCTGGATTTTTTTTTATTGACTTATCACCAGTATCACTAAATCTTTCATTTGAGGTATTGATTTTATTAGCTATAAACTCTCATTTAATTCTCTTCCAGTTTTGCCATTTCCTTGCCAAAATTGTCCATGCTTTCTATCATTTTGTTCACCGTTCCAGATAAATTGAAAATACTTACAGCTGTTATTTTAATGTCCTTTTTCACAAATACCAACATATAGATTAAATCTTTGTTAGGCTGCTTATTCTCTTTATTACAAGTTACATTGTTTTTTTGTTTCTTTTCATATTTGTTGTGTTTTTTTTTTTTTTTTTTTTTTTTTTCCTTTTGTTTTTGTTTTTGGTAGTGGGGATTGAACTCAGGGGTGCTTAACCAATAGGTCACATCCCCAGATCTTTTGATTTTATTATGAGACAGGGTCTTGCTAAATTGCTCAGGGTCTCACTGTGTTGTTGAGGCTAGTTTTGAATTTGTGATCCTCTTGCCTCAGCCACCAGAGCTGCTGGGTTTATAGGTATGCAACATCATGCCTGGCTGTTTTTTTTTTGTTTTTTTTTTTTTTTTCTTAACAACTACACGATTTTTTTTTTTTTAAAGTATGTTGCAGAGAATATTGGTTTTTATCATCTTCCTTTGAAGAGAAAACAATGTATTCTGGTAGGCACTTAACAGGTTGGGGGTGTTTTTATAATTCTGAAATTTGGAGTGGATTTTTTCTGCCTCTAGTTCTAGGATTTTTTCCCCTTTAATTCTGGGATTTCAACTGAATGCCTGATGTGTTCATCAGTGGAAATCCTTCCAAATATCTGCCACTCTGTGAGCAGGCAGCTAATAATGCACACAAGACTCTAGTATTTTTTTTTTTTTTTTTTTTTTTTTTTGCGGTGCTGGGGATTGAACCCAGGGCCAGGGCCTTGTGCTTGCAAGGCAGGCACTCTACCAACTGAGCTATAGCCCCAGCCCCAAGACTCTAGTATTTTGCCCTACAAATTCCAGCTACCTTAACCAACCAGAACTACGATCATATTTACTCAGCCCATACACTATTTTTCTGATCGACACAAAAACACTTTCCATCAGAATGCATTTGTTCATAATTCTGTGTGGAAGTTCGTCTCAGAAAGAAGCTGGAGTGAATGTGGCACTCACCTCATATTCTTTTCTGATTACAAGTTTCACAGGTCTGTGTTGTCCATTGCCTAAATCAGGCTTCTTATATTTTATCTAGTTTCATAGCTGTTGAAACCAAGAAAGCAATTACAATAGTTGCTCTCTGTCATGACAAGAAGCTAGAAGTCTCTATTTTAATTTTAACTTACCAAGGGAACTGATTTCAATAAGTATTCCTTTTCTATAGTGATCAAAGCAACAATTTCAAATGAAAATAAGTCTCGAAAACACACAATGGCATGTCTGTAGTTTTTCAACTCAATTCTAGAAGTAAGTAGAAAAGAGAGAAACTTTCTGAAGCGTGTTGTTTTCTCTTAGGAAACGGTCTGCGCAATATTTCAAACCCTACAGGCATTTATCACCCATCAGAAAAACAAGTGCTTATTGTTTTCATGGCAGTATCTTTAGTGCACCGTAAACAAATGAAATTCCATTAAATATTTAAAATAGTCTCCATAATGAACTTAAGATGTAATTGTAGAGATATGATATAAAAAACTGAAAAAAATTACTCAACTTATACAAGACAACAATGAAGACGATTGTTCAAACCAGTAATGACTGCACAAAAATTTTATGCAAACCAATTGCTAAAGAAATTTTAAAACAGTGACTTAATTTGGAAATGAAGAAAATGCTTTAGGAAAGAGAGAAAAATTTGAATTATATTCTAAACAAACAATACAAATTAAATAAATTCTGAGTATGTGGAACGGATACTGTTCCACATGTATGTGGTTGTTTCAAGTACATATAGAAATAGGGAAATCATTGAAATGATGGTGCAGTGGACAGAGATATCATTCCTTCTACAGAGTGGAACTTCAAACTCAATACCACTTTATAAAAATTGGTGATTTTTAAAAAAAATTCCATCCATTTTGTATTTTCACCACATAATTGAATCATTCCAATGTTTCATGCAGAATAATCATAATTGTTTTTGAGTTTTTGTTTTTATATCTTCAATAATATATACTTTCCTGGAATTAGTTCTATACTTGTTTAATTAACTGAGACTGTTACACAAACATTTCTATGAGAAAACTTCCACTTCTTCAATTCTTTCATTAAAGAGGCCATGGTATCCTAGTTTTTACATTGTAAGAGTTGTGAGAATGTGGACATGATATATCACCTTCCTGGGCTTCTTTACCTGCTATGAGAAATTAAATTACCGGATGCTATATTTAAGTTATTATTCATGTCTAAGGATAAAAACTATCACTGATTATATTTTAATTATACCACTTGTCTTATATGTTGCAATTGGCATTGACAAACATTCCCTAAATTTTGAATTATTGACTTACTACTGGGAACCTTACTACTGGGAAGAAAAAATATAAATTATAGAATATTTTCTTTTCCTCAACATTTATGAATTAGAGGAAGAGACCAATAAGTAAATAGAAAATGTGACCACATGTGTATGTGAAATAGAGACACAAATACATCACACCAGAAGAAAATTTTACATGGTTCTTCTTAGGGAAGTTTTAGAAAAATCCAGAAAGTAAACATTTTTCTTTAAAGGTTTAAAATTATCTTATGTGATTTAAATTGAGAAAAGGGATTGGCAGACTCTTTGTGACTTGAAAGTATTAGCAATTAGCTACTATGAAAATATAAGCTTGGAGTGGTAGTGTGTACCTTTTACGGAAATCTGCGGCTTCTTTGCCCGCTGCTCCAAGCGGCTCCGCAGCTGCTTCTCTTACGGCCCGACCAGCTGGACAAAAAACACGTACACTTCAGAGGTTCATGAAGCAGCTTCCCATTTATTCAAATAACACCCTCAATATATAAGCAGTCTCATGCATAAGCAATTGTAACCAGATATGTCCATCCAATCCTGTTAAAGGTCAAGCGATCACTCCCTCGAGCATACATGTAAAGTATATCTGTCCACGCGCTAGGTGACAGAACTGATTATCATACAGCCAATTGTAAACTCTTCCTGCCGTTCTCCATGCATAATCAGGATGCCTTTTGCTCTCTGCCAGTCACCATCTTTAGATGCACGTGGCTTAACCCTGGGACCCAGGTTTCGCCTGCCACAACTTTAATCCCAGTGATTTGCTTGGGAGGCTGAGCCAGGAGGATAAGAACTTCAAAATCAATTTCAATAACTTAGTGAGGCACTAAGCAACTTAAGGAGACCCTGACTCAATACAAAACAATAAAAGGGGTGAGGATGTGGCCCAGTGGTTAAGCATCCGGGGGTTCAATCCTGGTAAAAAAAAAAAAAAAAAAAAAAAAGTGAATTACTTAACCTTCCTGAACATATAGCTTTCATTATTTCAATTTCCTGGCTGGGGATGTAACTCAGTGGCAGAGTATGTGCTTAGTATTTGCCGGGCTCTGGGTTTGAGCCCCAACACATATTATATAAATGAGTTATATACACTATATACATATATACATAAATCTTCCTTCCTCGTTTTTTTTTCTGTACTCATATTATTTCTCCTTTTCTTTTTTCTTTTTTTTTTATTTTTACAGACTGCATTTTGATTCATTGTACACAAATGAGGTAGAACTTTTCATTTCTATGGTTGTACATGATGTAGATTTATACAATTCATGTAATCATACATGTACATCGGGTAATGATGTCTGTCCCAGCCCACTATCTTTCCTTCCTCCACCCCCCTCCTCGTTTTCCTCTACAGAATCCAAAGTTTCTCCATTCTTCTCTTATACCCTTCTCTCCCTCATTATGTATCATTATTTACTTATCAGAGAAAACATTCAGCCTTTGGTTTTTTGGAATTGGCTTATCTCACTTAGCATAATACTCTCCAACTCCATCCATTCACCTGCAAATGTCATGATTTCTTCTTTATGGCTGAATAATATTCCATTGTGTATATATACCACAGTTTCTTTATCCATTAATCTATTGAGGGTATCTAGGTTGGTTCCAGAATCTAGCTATTGTGAATTGAGCTGCTATAAACATTGATGTGACTGCATCACTGTAGTATGCTGATTTTAAGTTCTTTGTGTATAAACTGAGGAGTGGGATAACTGGGTCAAAAGGTGGGTCCATTCCAAGTTTTCTGAGGAATCTCTGTACTGCTTTCCAGAGTTACTGCACCAACTTGCAACTCCACCAGCAATGTCTGAGTGTGTCTTTTCCCCCAAATCGAAGCCAACACTAATTGCTTGTGTTCTTGATAATAACCATTCTAATTGGAAGGTCCAAAACTTTGATAAAAGTCATTGTTTTTGCTAGAAATCTGGCTGATTCTTCAAATAAGATATTAGGTTATTCCAATGAAATTTTAATTAGATAAATAATATTACCATTTTATCATTAGAATATGTATTTATTTTAGAACTGTACTTTATAGGCAAAAGAAAATTCAATCTTGGTGTTTACTTCTCAAGTTAAATAAAAACAGATAAATAATCACCGTAGAACCCAATTAAACATTGCAATTAGTTATTACAACAAAAGGCCTTCAGGCTCCAGTATAGCAACAAGGACTTATAACAAATTTGTAATTTAATAAATATTTGCATAAACAAATTCCTGGCAGTTTTCTTGAGTAGCACAGTTTTAAATAACCAATAAAATCATCATTTTATTTGTATGGTAAAACAGAATGTGAGTACATTCACTTTTTTATGAAAGTTAAATATTGCTTATTTCGGTATGTAATAAATGGTATGATCCTAAAATATAACATAATGTACTGGCAATCAGCAAATATTTTAAATAGATAAGCTGATACTTATTTTTATCACAACATATCAAAAAAGATGAAGTTGAAGAAAAAATATTCTATGAAAAAAATGTATGTCATGTATCAACTTTATATCCTGGATTTGCTATAGTGTTTTGCATAAGTCTAAGTAGACAGTAGTATTTAATTAAAAAAAAGTTAAATTATATAAACCCCTGATGTTATTTTACAGTATTCCCTCATACCATTGTGATAGGACATTGGATCTGAAGGAACACAAAAGTGATTTTATGTTGCACTTGGCATTGTAAATCTTGAGGAAAACGAAAATATTATCCATGATTTTACTTAGGGGCAAAACAAGAATGAAATTGTGATGTTATTGACTTATTTGAAAAATTACTCTATGCCTCTTTAGCATATCTGCTATATTAATATTAAATATAAGTGAATGTATTGTATAAGATTCAATAATTCACAGTACTGAATGGGTTTCTTGGGTGTTACATGCCTTTTTAGGGCCTCTGCACTCACTGTTTCTTCATCACAGAACATTAAGTTCTTTCTCAGGTATTCATATGACTTCCTCTCAAATGACTTTTAATCTCTTTTTCATTCTGTTGTCCAAAATAGTTGCTAAATACTAAAATGCAAGTTATATTTATGCACCTTATTGTGTATATTTCTAAAAAAACACTCAAGTCACCAAACACCAACCTACATCACTTAAGTATTCCTTCAACATTCCTCACCTCTCCTAACCCCCAAAGGTAACACCTGGCCTCAACTTTGTGAAAAACATCTGATCCTTCTTTCCCTATAGTTGTATCATATGACTATTTACATCTGAACTATATACTGATATTTTCATTTGTCTGGAGCTTTATAAAAATGTCATTGAGGTAGGCAAAATAATACCCTTACCATGAGATCATGTAGTAATCCTTGGGATCAATGAATAAATTATGTTACATGGAGGAGGGAAGTTAAGGAGAAAAGGGAATTAGTTTGATAATCAGCTAAGCTTCAGATGAATTATCCTGGATTATCTGATGGAGCACAGTACTATCATACAGGTTCTTGGAAGTGGAGGGAGGAGTCAGTGATCCGGAAAGGTGATGACAGAAGCAGAGGTCAGTGTCATGAGATTGAAGACACTGAAGATGAGGAGGAACAGGAATATAATTAACCAGTAGAAGTTGAAAGAGACAAGGGATTCTCCTCAGAGAATTCTGAAAAGAGCACAGTCCAGTGGACATCTTCATTTTAGGCCAGTGAGCCAGCCCCATTTGGATATCTGATCTCTAGAACTGTGCAATACTGGATTTGTGTTATTTTTAAACCCTGAAGATTATCTTAAACTAACTCAACAGCGTTATTCAAATTAATTACATCTAAAACTATATAGTCTGTGAGATCTGACTTTTAAAAAAAATTGTTTTAAATATTAACACATACATTCTCTTAGCTGTGATTTATGCCTTCCTATTCTAACTCACTCCTGTACAATTGGCTATGGTACAATTTCTACTCATCCACCCTCCCTTCTTCCTTTGCTCATAGACTTTTTGTTGTTTCCATTATTTACTTATTCATTTGTATTTCTACTGCTACAAATAATGAGTGTATAAATATTCTTGTTTGTTTTAGGTTCTGGTACATATGTAAATTTCTGGATTGTAGGGTATATGATCAGTCAACTTGATAAAATAAGATCAAATTAGTTTCCACAGTGATCACACCTATCTACATTTCAAACTGCAACGTATAAGCATGCCTTTAGACACACATGCTTTCTAATATTTGTTATTCCCTAACAACTTAATCTTTGACAATCTATAGTGAAGATAGAATATATTTCATTGCATTTTCTTAACAAATAAATACATTTCATTGCATTTTCTTAACAAATAAATACATTTCATTGCATTTTCTTAACAAATCATAAAACTGAGCATCTTTTCAGTTATGTTTCCCTCAAATATGTTGTTTCTTTGGAGAAAGGCCTGCTCCTATCTTTTAACTTCTTTCCAGTTTGATTGTTATTTTTATATTAATTGGTGGAAGTGTCTTATTTTTTGGTTATTCATGTTTCATGTATCAATTCCCAGTTCTTGTACCATATTTTTTCCTTCTTTTCTCTTGGTGTCTTTAGATGAGCACAGTTTCTGAATTTTATTGTAGCCAAAATTATCAATTCTTTATTTTTATATAATAATTAATATTCATTTTTAAAATCTATTTCTACCCTAAGCTCTTTTTCTATTGTAAAGTTTTAAATTTTGACTGTAGCATTTATGTTTTATTTGCCAGGACAACATTTTTAAATATAAGAGATATTTTTAAATTTTCCCCTCATGATAGTCAGTTGTAACTACATTCAAAAGCTCATCCAATATACTGAAATCCCGAGAAATATACAATACTACTTACATCACATACCCAGAATCCAGGTCCAGGTGGATCTAGCTCTGCACTATATAGTTTGCTCTGTATGTCAACTCAACTACACTGTATCAATGCCAGTGGTCCTGGTCACTGCAGCTGTCTGATGAGTTTGATAATTGGTAAGGAAAATTCTCCTTCTTTACCAACTGGCTTACACTTCTCATATTAATTTTGAATTCAGGTTTTTATATAAAAATGCGATTGAAATGGGATTGCATGAAATTTATCTACTTTAAGCAAATAAACATCTTAGAAAATGTTGACATATCAATGTAGGAGTTTGGTGTATATCTTCATCTATTCATCTATTCAGATACTATTTCTATCTTTAATAATATTAATATATGTTGCTGACATTTATCCCAATAATCTACATTGTTTTAATATTATAATTGATGTATATTTATTATAAATAAATTTTAACTTATTAAGAAGTTTTGCTTTAATCCTTATTTTGTATTTCTGCATTTTAAATCATGACTAGATATTGATATTTATGAAATTCTTATCTTAAGCTAGTGGAATAACACTTATTCTATTAAATTTTATTCCTATTAACTTTTTATTTCACTATTCCATTAGTGTTTTAATTTTAATATCATTAATTTTATTAATAAATATTTCTAAAGTTGCAAGATCTGTGTTCCTGTAATGAATGCAATTTTGTCATTATCTTGTAGACATGGCTTGCTAAACATGATCTTCATTAGTACTATTTATTGATATTTTTTTTTCCTTTCTGCCCTAAATCTAATTAGGTCTGGTCAATGCATTGTAAATAAAAGACCTATGTGTCACTTCTGGGCTGCAATATTTAATTACAAGTCTGAGTTGTCCAGAATAATTTCTCTCCTTCCAACCTGATCTTGGAAGCACATGTTGGGATAGTGCTTGTGATTTTCTAGTACCTAGATGACTCCTTGAGAAAATTATTTTGACAACCAGAAATGGGCACAAGGAAAATGTTTTTTGAACATCTGAGATTTAGGAGCTGTTTCTACCACATCATTACTTAGTATATCCCCAATGATACAGTAACAGTCAGTATTCATAAATGAGACTCACTTATAATTTTATTTCTCAAAATGTACTTCTTTAGCATTAAGGTTATTTTGGTTTCATAGGAAAATAATTCATTCAAATTCCTGGATGAATTTTATGACAATGAAATGGTTTTCACCTTTTGAGTTCACCAGAATACATGTATGAATTTGTTTTCTTTCTAACATTTCAACAAATGTTAGAAAAATTCCTAAGTTCTCTGAGGAGATATCATCCCACGTAAAGAAGAGAAATAGAGAAGTAAGTTGATATTCGAGATGAAAAGAATAAAGGATTTTTTCATGCTGAGAAATGGCAAAGTTTCCAAGGTTACAGAAAGAAATGGAGAAAGAAATTTCTTATTCTCTGACCTCACCTCAGGAAAGTTGGAAGACCTCACACAAAATATTTGGCATCTATCGACTTTGCTACGCAAAGCTTTATAAAAATTTCAGTCCTCTAAGCAAAGAACAAGTTGAGACTCCTAAGATCCAAAACTGTTGTGCTGACTGGTACCTTCAGTATTGCGGTGGTAGTCAGCATGTGCCACACTGAGGAAATCAGGGAGGTCTCCTGAAAGAATTAGCGCAGATGCTCTATACAATTCTAGAAACTGGGCACAATTTACAAAGGAAAAAAACCTGATCACAAAAGAAATACAATACCCACAATTTTTGTAGGTTCAGTGTTATATACAAATTAAATTTGATTTAAATATACATATATAATATATATGTAATATATATATATAAGATATATACACACACACAGACACACATATATATAAATGTCCCATTGCGTACATAGATTCTAATTGCTCTACTCAAATTTAGATTTTTTTTTAGAAAGCAAGATCTAGTTCAGCTCCTTTGAATTACTCCCCTCTCTTCTTCCATACACATAAGAAAAATTCATAAAAGAAAGGTAGGTGCATTTGGCTTCACATTGTTTGGTTGACTCTTAACACATTAAATGACAGCATGGAAACACAAAATTAAGACTTAAAAGTTCCCTAAATATTCAGAACAGAAGCCATTTACCAAATTACTTTATATACTCAGAAACAGGAGATGTTCATTAACACACACACACACACACACACACACACACACACACACCACACACAATCATTAACACTTGTTTAAAAGCAGATTATTGTTTTTTCTCCTGAAGGTATCTCTGGCCCCTTTATTGTTTACAAACCTTGGTGAAACACCAGTTTATAAGTTGTAGCATTCGTCTTCTCTGGAGCAAGAGGTCAGATGAGAATTAACTGCCAATGACGGAAACACTTACTAAAGGGATGGAAGAGATGGATAGGACCTGGCAGGCAAATTCTGTCTCAGATTTCTCCCACATTTAACTATTTTGACATGCAGGAGTTTTGTATAGTTTGACTTAACATGTTGAGGAATATGCAAATCAGATGGCCATCTCATGAAACTGAGGCCAGTTCAGTTACAATCTCTTTATATTGTTCTTCCTCCTTCCCTGGCTCACTTACTTTATCCTTCACTTCTGCTTCCTGTGATATCCTACTCTCAGCCTTTATGAACTCTCCATAGTTCATAAATTCTTCCTAACACTCTGCTTCTAAGAAAGTCTGAAAGAGACAGTTGTCGATGTTTAATTTTTTGTTGGCAAAATTCATAATATATTAATATATGAATATTCAAATATTAAGTAAATTAATAATATATAAATATATTAATATTAAGCTAATATACAAATATAACACATGAATAATATGTACCTATAATATATTACATTATATATAAATAATTACGTATGTACACGTACACATGTGTACTTTATACACTATAGCTAAATGTACGTGTGTGCTTGTATGTGTGACCTTGATTTCCAAAGTGTGCACTTATTAAGACAGGAAAAAGGGACAATGTTGACTGAATTAATCTTTTTCAATAGTTGCCCTTCTGGAGCCAAAGGGAATACACAGAATATGAGTATATTTTTAACATAGTTTTGTTCTCATTTCCTGAAAAGTGAATTGTTACAATAAAGGCAACTATCATCAATTAATTAAAAGCCTTATGAAATGTTCACATGTCATTGCTATTGCCTAGAAAAGAAGCCTACAGAAAAAAATTGAGAACTACTACGTTTTTCAAATTTTTTCTTATTACTCAAATTTTGATTACATGTGATTATATTTATCAAGGACAGCTATCCTCTCACTTCCTGAGTCACAGTTGTTTGGGTGATATTTCAAACATTTTCTAAATCTGGATATATATACTAATCCAACAACTCAATTCCATTTATATCAAGCCTGCAACATCTTAGGACTTGAAAGCAATAAATTAAAACAAGATGTTAATCTGTCTCATATACTTCAGGTTAATATTCTATCATAATACAAAACATACACAAATTAGAGTTTATTTTAGCAATTGTGATATTGGTGATGAAAATAAAATACTCTAAAACAGCTCAGAAAATCTCCAAATTTTTAATTACTTTCTTATCACTACCCCCAAGCAGTCTTATGTATTTTTATCTTTTCTGTAAAGCTCATTATCAACCCTGCCTAAAGCAGTTATGCTGATAGACATTGTGGCATGTAGAAGCACGGGTCCAAGTTTCTATTCTGACTTTGCTTATGAACATCATCACATGTGTGTAGTCATACACACACACATACACACACACACACACACATACACACAAGCACATCCTTTCTTTTTCATTTTATTTAAAAAAAGAATGCATACTAAGGCATTATCTATTAATTCTTAACATTAGAAAATTAAAAATTTACCACAAAGAGTATATTTGTAAAGTAAATATGAATGAAAAGAATCAATATGTTTCTGCTTGTTCTCATACCTTTAAAGTTAATTCTCCAAAGACTGGTATGTAAAGAAGTAAACAGGTCCTGTAGTTATTATAATGCTTTTACCCCAAAAGTCAGTACTTCTACAGAGCACTTATACTTTAGCTTTTGCTTAAAGACTGATACTATCTCTGCTGCTAAGAAATGATCTCATAAATATATTGACTGTAGAAAAAATTGTAGATACAGAAAAATACAATTTTTGTTTTGCTAAAATTTTTAAATGTTTTATATTTTATTTTATGCTTTATGTGAAAACTAATAATATAGGAGAGACCGACCTTCCAGAGTCCTCTAAGCACATACTCCTTTCAGCAAATTTTACAGCTATCATCAGTAACACAGGTTGTGTTTTACCCTATTCCATATATTCAGTTTCTTGGGATGCAAATGTTCTCAGGGCATTCATAGAAATAAAGATGAAGTCCTCATTGACAAGGTACAGTGGTAAATCTCACTTTATTTGAATCTGCAGTTTGATTTCTTAGGTTCTGTGGTTTGAATATGGATTTCCTTCTCTAAAACTCATGTTGGAGTTTAAGCCCCTTGTTGAATTATTAACACGTAGAAAATGTACGACTGTGGTGTTTAGAAGTGGGGTCTTTGGGAAGTGATTAACATGTGATAAAGCCATCAGGGTGACTTAATATTGGTAAGAAGAGGGAAATGACAAGGACACACATGTGAGTTCTCTGTACCTCCCCATGTGATGCCCTCTATTGCTTGGGACCGTACCAACAAGACCATCATTAAAGACGGGCCTTGACACTGGAACTCCAGAAACCTGAGATAAAATAAACCTCTGCTTCCTTAAAACTTACCTACTTGTGTCATTGTGCTATTAGCAGTAAAAAATAGACTAAAGCAATATATTACATCATTTGATGAGATAGTTCCTGAGAGAATTGAGCCTCTTTGTCACCCCCATTCACTTGCTCCTATGTCTCTTCTTCCCTTCCCAACAATCAAATTTATATATGTTAAAATATAGTCCCAGAAATATTTTTTAATACCTGTGAAACATCCCTTAAAATTGAATAAATATATTTACACAGTAGTGTAATACAAATGACTGGTACTTTGTATTCTTTACCAATACTTTAGAGTTGTAAAATTTGTTTAAAAGCCATCTGCTTCAGTACACATAAGCACATAAATAAAGTGGAAATGGAAGTGCAGTGATTAAGCCAATTCTAATTCTCACATTAGTTGAAGTAACTCTCTCTATTTTCTATTTTCTTACACTCATATGATCTGCTATCTTTTGTGGCCCTCATCTTAGAAATACTTCTTTGGCAGTGAGCACTGACTTTTTCTGCTTGTCTTAAAATAACCAACATTGCTATATGTATGTTTACTATAAGGAAATATTCATCCCAATAAAAAAATTATAAAACCTATTAAACAAAAACAGGTTCCTCCACTCCTTGTCTCATCTAGTTCCTTTAATTATTCAGTTTTGTAGAAGTCGGCAGAGAGAAAAAAGAGAATAAGTTTCTGCTTCACGGAAATTTGTTGATTCCTTTTCATCGAAATCCATTACTGTCCTGAAATTAATTATTTTATGTGTCTGTAGGTCTAATGATTCCCTTTATGTACATACATACATTATTCTGTTCCCAGATAATATTTAAGAAATTAATGTTCACCTAAATCTAAATTGGCATCCAATGTTCCATGGAATTTTGTGTCCTTTTCCAGAGATATTGCAATATTTGAAACATTTTTTTCCTATGAAACCTGATTTTTTACTAATCTAGACCTTCAGTAATACACTCCTGATTTATTTTTTTTAATATTGGGGATTGAACTCAGGGGTACTTTACCCCTGAGTCACATCCCCAGCCCTTTTTGTCTTTTATTTTAAGACAGAGTCTCACTAAATTGCTAAGAGCCTCACTAAATTGTGGAGGCTGGCTTTGAATTTGCAATCCTCCTGTCTCAGCTTCCCAAGCTGCTGGGATTACAGGTGTGTGCCACCATGTGTAGCTTTCTATCTGATTTAATGTTTGAACTTTATACAACCATAATTGCCATGGCTAAATAAACCTTGTCAGCAATTCACTCTAAAAAAACAAAGAAAAACACATCATTATATTAATCCCCTGCTGAAAAACTTTCAATGATTTCATATCACAGAATCCTTTATTATAAGTCATTGAAGATTGTTGGTATCCAAGATACCGACCATCAGGTTCCAGCTAATCTTCTAAGGTTTCTGCATCAGACTTCATTAGGCAAATGCTCTGTTCTTATTGCTTTTCCAAAACCAGACATGTCAGGTAAAAATTTTGATACTTTTATATAGTAAACTGAAGTTTTCGTATTTTTCATAGTATACTTTTTTCTTAAAATTTTCCAAAATCCAAAAGTCTATGTTACCTTTCTATTTTAATTGTACTAAAGCCAAACTATTTTTAAGCAATTTAAAATAAGAATTTTTACAGTATGGCTTATAATTATAATTAACTGATAAGTAAATTACTTCATAGCCATAAAAGAACAAATAAAAAATGAGATTGTGGAAGAATTTTGAATGACCAGAAAAGATAAACAAAATATAATATTAGCAGAAATTCACAGGTTACCAATTATTATATAGTGTACAATTCCATCCATATTTACATAAAAACGTTTTTGCAAAAGTAAATGTTCATAACTGATCCATGTATATGATGAGAAAAATATTAACGGAAACTACCTTAAAAAAGAATAGCTTTTGGAAGAAGTCATGTTATAAGAGAAGCATTCTAATTATTATTAGTATAAGGCGTGGGGATGCCTGTGTCCTGTGTCAGTTAATAGCACACTCACTTATTAATTCACTCCAGATCTTGTACAGAATATAATGCAGGGAATATGGTATCAGACCATGTAAACATCGGTCTTCCTCTTAATAAAAAGAGAATAATAAACAACTTATTTTTTAACTTAACTTTAATTTTTCACACATTTTAATAATGTTTATTCCTAGCAGGGACATTAAAGAATAATTTAATGAGAAGGTTCAAGCTATAAAATAAAAAGATATATTTAGTATCTTTAAATTAACTGAAAATGTACTAAGAGAACTAACCTATGGAAGTCATCAGTTTCCATGCTGGAATTGGTGGGGAAAAAAAAAAAAAAGATAGCAAGAAAACAGCCAGAAATATTTCTAACCATATGAGTTTTCTTTTGCAAAACATATTAGATCATTTTGAAGGAAATTCCACTGGAAATATAAAACAATTGTGTGGAAAAATGAAGATTTTTGTTTTTATGGTTCATTTCTCTCATGAATATAAGCTAGTTACTCAATTACAATTGCCTAGTACCAATGATATTAGCATATTTACAAGACAGATTGCAGATGAGTAAAAGTTTTTGATATCCTTATTATCTGCCCCCGATACTGGAATCAAATCTACACTCCACAACACACAGTTTTAGCTCATCTTCTTTTTTGTAATTGGAAAATACATGGCCTGCTTGCCAAAAACTAAGGATCCTCTGACTGTGTGATGGGATTTAATGAGTGTTTAATCCCAAGTCTTACCACTGAAGAGCTGCAAATCCCTTCATTAGTATAAATTTATTATAAGCAAAAGTCTTAGCTATTTTATTTGTATATTCTCAGTTCTGGCATAGTACTTGTCATGTAACACTCCGCCTATACGTGTATTTTTTGATAAGCTTCTCCTTATGTGCTTTAATGCATATATGCATTTCAAATAGACTTAGTCATCACTGCCTAAATAAGTAAGACTTGAACACTCATATGCTCTCCCTGGCCAAGGGTGCTGAGAAAGAGGGTAGTTAATCGTTCAGGAAAGTTAGAAGAGGGGGAGAAAGTCCCTGAGGAAGTTCCCAGAAGGTTGAATATAGGTGAGTATGAGGGGAGCGAAGGTAAAGTGAAGCAAGGAGAACTGGGAACCAAATGAGTAGCCTTCTGCAGCAGCACAACATGGAGTCCCTACTCGAAGATGGGGAGTAAAAGAAAGAAAAAGCAAAATATGACTATGATATGGACTGAATTGTGTCTGACCAAAGCTCCTGGGCGAATCACCAAATCCTATATTGACTGTATTTGGAGATAAAGTTTTTACAAAAAATAATAAAGATTTAATGAAATCATGAGAATAGGCTCCTGATCCTAGAGGATTAGTGTCCTTATAAGAAGAGGTACCAGAAAGTGTGGACATCTCTGTCATGTGAAGACACCACCCGAAGGAAGCCTTCTGTATGCCAGGATGAGGTCTCTCACCAGAATCCAACAGCACGGGCACTCCGATCTCAGGTTTTCAGCTTCCAGAACTGTGAGAAAATAAATTTTTCTTGTTTAACTCACATAATTTTCTTATGGCAACCCAAGCTAAAACAAAGTATGAAACAAATAAAAAGAGATTGAAGGTTAAACATACCAGAATATATAAATACATTCACCTCAAGTTCTTTTCAACCATAATAGATGCATTAATAAGAAAAAGATAGGACATATCAAAATCGGATATAGAAAAACACAAGTGTTGGCTGTATTTCAGAGATTGTATAGTGAAGGAACAAGCAGGGAAAACACCAAGATGTTGAGAAAACTAAGGGAAATCTTGACAAAAATTTTTTGAATGGGTGTGTGTATAGCAAAGAAGGTATTCAATCGGAGTGGGAAGCAGTCCTACCCCATTGTGAGATAATAAAATCAAAGAACTTGTTGAAAACAAAAAATTTTCTTTTTCCTCCCATTCTGCATTGAACCAACAATGCAAACTACCAAACCAGCATATTTACTTCCCTAGAATAAAATTACAGTAAAAACCATAGGTGGATGAGGAACTGACAAAAGCAGGTGTTAGAAGTCTAACGAGTGTCAGACAGGTTCTATCCTACCTTTCCTCTTTGTACCTCCAACCTTAGAGAGCAAGAGTATGTCTTCCTCTTGCTTCTGCATGTCTTTGCTTAAGTAAGTTGAGGTGCTAAGACATGTTAACTATAGTTGTCTAGAGATGGTGCTCACTTCAGCATATTCATCCCTAGATAGTCAATACATTTTTCTAGGTTCTCATTATATTAGTTTCTCTCAGATATTTCTGCCTAGAGTCCTTGTGGGAGTCAATATCATTTCATAAAGCAGATCTTAAGTAAAAGCAAATTAGTACAGTGCTAAAGCTATAACTTTACTTGCCACCCACTATCAAATGCTATTTGCAGAATACCATTGTATAAAGATTAGCAAGAGAAAAATCATATGGGCAGAGCATGCAATTTAACATACATCAAAAAATGAAAAATACAGATGGATCTCAAACCAACCTGACTTCATGCAAGATTTGCCTTGGTCTTGGGCAAATCTGAATAGGTCAAGGACACTGTTAGAGCATGGAGACTCTTCTCCATTTTTTCCTCTCTGTTTGTAGTCTATACGGTGATGTTTCTATCATCAATCCCATACTTAAAAATGGTTTGAAGCTGTGGGAGTTTAGGAAAGTAAATTCAATAGTGGAAGTCAGCAAGGAAAGCTAATCGATATGTTGCTGATAAAGAGAGAGATCACAGCCATAGAAGGAAAAATTGGGAAGTCAGACCCCTGAGGGCATAAGGAGTTTTACACAAAAATATACAAGATGAATTTGCAATAGGGACACCCATTGTGCAAAGCAATTCTATGTGGGCTCTCATTGTTCAACTCAGAGATTTTCCCAGACTGTGAAGTTTTATAATATGATCAATCTTACAACATAAAAATGTTCAAATCATGATGACTGATGAGGAAAAAAAGTAATTTATTGCTAGAACTCTCTCCACATATTCAGAGAAGTTTCCAGGAATGTTTATATTGGTTCATAAAACACTAGCCTTGCGCTGCCAAGAAAGCAGAAACTCAATTACGACCCCCTGTGGCTAATTTTATAAATGGTGTCCTCCGGGAAGCCCACTGGCTCTGCTGTATCCACAGCAGCCTTGGTACCGTCAGCAACATGGAGGTTAACTTTGGGTGTTGGACCTGAACAAGAAAAGCTGCTGCTGGCAGCATTACAGCAGTGGCCCTATGTTTCTTTCATGAACAGGAGTGCATTTTCATTCAATGCACCCAGGCCTGGTGGCTTCTACCTTACTAAAGAGGTGATAAGCCTTCTACTTCAAGCCCAGTCTGTGAAAACCCAGAACAAAAGCTTCAAGACCATAAAGAGATCAAGTCACAGCAAATAACTCAGAATTTACACACAGCCATTTTCCCAAAGGCAGAGCAATGTTGAGCAGGGCAGAAGGAATAATGGAGAGAACGTGGACTGCATGTTATGCCCAGAATCTTTTGTCCTCCCAGACCCCAGTTAAGTTGCAATGATTTCCTTACTTCCACAATGTCAGAAAGAATTTATCTCACTTCTTGCCGGTAGGTCTAGAACTCAGATGCATGTTTTGAGCTGTAGGTAGATGTTACTTTCCCTAGAATCATTTTCTAGCAATGGATTCCAAACACTGACACTGCTGCAACAGCAGATATCTTTGCCAAAACAGAAACGAAAACAAAAACAAAATTAACAACAACAACAAAAAAAATTGTCTTTGGCAGAATTTTCAGTTTTCACATTGACTATATCTGACCTGAGATAGCTCTCCCTAACCACAGAATCTGCTCTAAAACTCCTTATATTTCAGAATATGGATTTCAAGAAAACAAAAACAAAACCCAAAACCCTCCTTTTCAGCTTTTCAGCTTTAAGTTGTGTGTGTGTGTGTGTGTGTGTGTGTGTGTGTGTGTGTGTGTGTGTAAAAACTGTCTCCCAGATTGATTCTCAGGTAGAGTTTACATTCATTTCAAAGAAAAACCCCACTCCACACATTAAGGATAGTTTTTCTACCCAGGACTCAATAGATCACTGAAACAAATGTCTGGAAATTGCCTTAAGTGGTTAAGAGCCAGACTCCCTGGCCTGTATCTCAGTTCATCATTTCTAAACTGTGTGACCTTGAGCAAGGTACCTACTTTCTCTGTGCTTGTTATTTTAATCAGAGAAAAAAATTATGCCAACAGCATATAACATGATTCTAGTGAAGATGAAATTAATTAATCAATTAATTAATCTACCTAAGGTACAAATAGTTGTGCTTGGCTTTTAGTTGTGCTTGGCCACAAACAGTATTTTTTGTTATGGGATAGGTTTTTTCCCACAGGTCTCTCATATTCAAACACATCTATGGGCATAATTTACTAGTATATATAATAAATGGAGATCATAATTGTGACCGAAAACAAAGAGAATAGACGTAGTTTTTTTTTTTTTTTTTTTTTTTTTTTTAAGAGTAGATAAGTGCTTGAAACCTTATTCCTAAGACAATCTTTGCTTAAATCTAGCACCTTTGGGTTAGAAGAGCTATTATCCCCTAAAACATTGCTCTCAAGGATAGTAGCAATTTATGCCATTTCGAAAACTAAAATTGTTGCAGTATAAAGTATTTATATCTAAGCTATGTGTGTTTCTTTTCTTTTTGGAGGTTGTTGTTGGGTGGTATCTATTGTAGTCTCTCTGAGCTGAGACCTAAATGTCTGTGGTAATGCAGATAGTTCAAACTTTGCCAATGATTCATTTTACCCACTCAAGATTCCCAAAAGTAACTGCTAGAGGACTTTCAGAAACTTTTGCCTTTTCCTTTGTATCAAGCAACTGTTCCCAATTATTCTTTCCCACTGTCATTTATAAACAAGAGAGTAGCTGTAGAGGAAGAGCTTTTCAGCAAAAGAAAGCAGTGACATCCAACCCTCAACGGCCGCATTCTATTTTCTGAGTCCCTTATTTGAGACAGTCATGAAAATGCCAGGATTTAAATTGTGAGAGTTGCTGATGGTATTTCAAAAGGTTTCAGGATAAGTTTGTAGGTACTTCAATTCAGTTCTTTCATTGAATTGTAAAAGTGCTTTATCTTTATTGTAAAAAAGGTAAAATGCAGAAGAGTGTATAAAATTAAAAGTCATCTATAATCCAACAAGCAGATAGTATGACTTTAAAAATATAATGTATGCACATGTGTGGGAATCTCACACTGCAGTTTATATACATCACAATTAAATAGATGCATAGAGTGAATATAACGCACAAAAGCAATTGGTATCATTGTAAAAAATCCAAGTAGGTATGGTTATTTGGTATCCATTAACAATACATATCACAAGGATTTTTCCAAATCTTTGGATATGCTTTGAACACATGATTTTTAATGATTGCAGAAATGTTATTATAGCAAATATATTATCCTTTACTTGACATGACAATGTGTATAACTTTTTAAACCATTCCTCTATCTATTGAAGATTATTGTTATTCCTATTATTTTTAATCTTATTTAATGCTTTGAAATAAACATCTAGAATGTTAAATAGTTTGATTATTTATTATTTTCTTAGGTTTTATTCTTATTGGTAAAAATACTGATTAAAAGGTTAAATTGAATCAATTTTTATTTTGGTTAGAAGAATAGTACAAATTACCAATTTAGACTTAGCAAATTAGAACTAGGGAAATATTTTTAATTGGTGAAAGTGAACATTTTTCCTATTTTAGTTGTTTGCCCTCTTTTTGATATTTAAATACCATTACACTTTATATTTAGAAATTTTTTCACATATTTGAGCAAAATGAAGGTTCAAAAATATTTTTAATCATTTAACTATTGTCATGATGTATTTGTTATAGCTTTTGACTCATTAACTTTAAAATATCAGGTAAAATGATATTCAATTTTTTTTCTGTGTGTGAGTAGAGGGGTATTCACCTATATATTTATAGTATTTTTATGTGAAAGTTCTACAAGTTTTACACCTGTGAAGTATATTTTGATATATATTCTAAGCAAATATTCTGATATAAAAATTTCCTATGTATCTATCTACTCTTTCTCAGAACACTTTTGACATCTGTTGACAAAGACTATACCAAAGTTTGTTTCAATGCTGAATTCTCTGTTTCACTTATCTGTTTCTTTTTATGCAAGTTAATTTTTTACATTATTCTACTCTATAGTGTATTTTCGAGAAATAATGTATTTTCGTTACTTTTCAAAATGTCATTGGTCTTACTGATTTAATAATATTAGCTGGTACAGATCTGACTGTTTCCTACTAACTTTAATCTGATGATTCAACTGAAGTTAAAAATTAATTTTCCAAGCTCTAATAAAAATCCCTGTGGTGATGTGATATGTATTGTGTTACACCTATAAATTAATTTGCAGAAATCTAAAATGTTTACAGTGCTCAGTTATTCTCCTTATAACTTAATTTCCTTAAAGACATATTTTTTCATTGATTCAGATGTATGCCTATGGTGGGTCGGATACTTCTCCAAGTTCCAGTAACACAGGAATGGCAGAGTAGATTGGAACCCTGCCCTTGTTTGGTTCACATTCTAAAGTGAATGGAAAAACAATAAGAACCAAAGTAAAACCTGCACTACACTAGGAAATTATAAAACTAAAGGAAGAAAATAAAGCAAGGTGGGAGGATAAGGAATATGTGTTTGTGTTCAGTGACAAGAAAAGACTTTCCTGAGAAAGGATTATTTTAGCAAGAGTCTGAAGCTGGAAAGGCAGAAGCCAGTGGAATATTTGAAGGAAGGGCGTTCTAGGCCAAGGGCAGTGTAAAACTCTCCTTTCTTTTTTTTTTTTTTTTAATCTTATACCATTCCTTCAGCTTTTGTCTCATTTAGTTTGGTTCTAACCCTTTCTTACAGTTATTTTGATTTTTTTATTGCTAAGAAATTTTTTATAATTAGAATCATCTAGGTTACTGCCATTGTACAGAACAGCAACTGATTCACTTTATATAGTCTATTTAACTTTAATTACATTGAAATACTATTTAAAATAAATCCTCATGATATGTAAGTAAAATCAGACCTGCCCAGTTTTGCCTCCCAGCCACAATTTATGCACCCCAGAAGCAGAAAGAGTTTCCTCTGGTGGTTTCATCTTTATCTCTAAACAGATTTCTGCCATTTAACAAATTTTCAGCTTTAGGTATTTACCCACTTCTCTCTTCACTACCCTCACACATTCTTCCAGCAGTGTCTTCAATACATTTATATTATGCTTTTTATTAGTCAATATTGCGTTTGGATATGATTCTAAGTAAGTTAGTTGGGATACTTAAATTTCCTTCCTTTTTTTTTGGCTCCTTTTAACCTATTAATTGTTTCATGTATGTGTTGGATCACTTTTTTGTTATACTGGTCCTGTTTCATTCTCCCCAGGGCTCCAAAAGAACTTTCCAGTCCTTTCCAATATGAGGAGCACACTGGTAAAAGTATCAATTTGATTGTCCTTTATTTTGCTTTGCCTAGCTGTGTTTTTTCTGGTGACATCTCTCTGGAGCCCTCTATCCTCCTGGTCCAACCTAGACTGGTGGGGTCCTGAACCCAGCAGCCTCATTGATTTCCTAGCTTCCTCTCACTGTCATCCTGGGGGATTCATTTGCCTTGTTTGGTTTTGGACGGTCTGTGTCCTTGATTTTATAATACCTTTCTTCTTTAACTCTGGGGGGAGCTCATTTTGGGGTCAACAAACTCTGACCTTGCAGGCTAAATCTGGATATCAGTTAATACACAATGCACAAAGATGAATGCTTTTTTTTACATTTTCAGATGGTTGGGGAAAAAAATTGTGCCATAAGCATTGTATGAAGTTGAAATCTCATTGTCTACAAATAAAACTTATTTAGAACACAGCTATACCTACCCGTTTATATATTTTTCTAGCTGCTTTCACACCACAGGGACAGAACCAAGTGGCTGCAACAAAGACTTGATGTTTCACAAATTCTAAAATGTATATTTCACCTGGGCTTTTACAGAAAAATAGTTTATTGACCACTACAACAACTGATTAAGAGTGGGGTATGACGTGCAATAATTTTGAAAATTTTGCAATAAAGAAGTCTTAATCCTACACGTCCACCTAATTTATAAGATAGAAAATTAAAAATTTCTGGATTGTAAGCAGCATTTTCTAAATTTTTTAATGTATTATCCATCGTCGTTTAGTTTCTGAGGCTATTTTTGAGAGGGCTAATAATATTTAGCTCTCTTTCCTGGTTATTTTTCCTCTTTACATGTTAAGTTATATTTTTCTCAAGTGCTCAGGAATTTCAAAATGATGAGTCTTGCTGTGGGGTTTTCTAATTTATATTGAGATCTCAGTGTGTTTTGTTTTGATTATTTTTGCTTTTCAAAATCTGGTAATAAATGTCCTTAAATTCGAGGAAGCTTTACTGAAGCATTTCTTTGATCATTTTCTTCTTTCCATTTCTTCAGTTCTCTCTTATTGCAGCTCTTTATTTAGAAATCAGGCCTCCTGAGCTGATCTTTCTTTTCCTTCTCCTATTTTATCTTTTATCTCATATTATTCTCTCCCTTATGTTTTTGTTCTCCCTGAAATATTGCTTCGAACTTATTATCCGTTTTTCAATTGTTTTCACATGTATTTGATCTATATTCTCCAGATATAAAACATATAATTCTTCATATATGTGTGCATACACATATAAACACATAAAAGACATATAATTATGTATATTCTATGTTGTTTAAATTATATGTACATTTTCAGTATTATTGTTTTAATTAATACTTACATTTATAGTCTTTTTTTTATAGCTTTATTTTGTAAGCATTCTGAGGATATAATTAGATTTTTAAAAAATTTTTCTCTAACTTTTGAATGTTTTTGCCTGTTTTCTTTTTGTTATGACCTTTGGATAACAAGATATTTTGTTAATGTACTGTGATATTAGTGATACTTATATTTTATTTAGTATTTTCTATTACCATTTACCTATATTCTTGTGTAATAAATTACCCAAAAATCTAGTAGTTAAAATCTAGTAGCCAGTAAATTTTAAATATTTTCTTTTTTATTATCTCATTGTGTAGATCTAGAATCCAAGATCAGTTTAGCTGGGTGCCTCCAGATTAGGTATTTCAGGAGGTTGAAATCAAAGTGTCAGCTGGGGCTATGTAAGGCAAGGTCAACTGGAAGAGAATTCACATCTGTGTGCTCACACGTGGTTGTCAGTAGGATTCAGGACTGTCCTGGCTGATGGCTAGAGATATTAATTCCTCAGTACAAACATAGTAGTTCTTTGATATATGGGCCACTCCACTGGAATCATGTTTACCTCAGAGAAAGGAGAGAGAGAGTGAGGTCACCATTTTTGGATTACTGGATTAGTGATTTATTTAATAGTTATATGATATGCAGAAAAGATAGGACATCACTTCTGGGATTAGGTTCAAAAAATGGTAGATTCTAAAGTTTGATTTAAAATTTACAATTGTGTAAATTTTCAGAGACTTTTTTCTTCAAGTTTTTCACATGCCATATTTTCTTCTAGAGCATTTTTAAAATATATCCCATGATTTTTATTATCAATTATTCATGAATGAAAAGATATACCCAGTCATGGGCATTGCCAAGTGAGATGGTATGGAGGGTGCCCTAGCTGTATTTGTTGCCCATAGATAACCTGAGTGAATCCTTTCACATGTCTGTATGTAGAAAATGGATCACAATATATTTCTCTTGGTTTAACCCCTAACATTTTGCAACAATTAATCTACGTTGAATCTCCTATTCTCTAATCTCAGGTTAGTTTTCTGATAATTTGAAAAATTACATTTTCTAGAAAATTAGTTTCTGCCATTGTAATCTACTTCCACTAAATTATTATCTCTCATGAAATGTATTCAACCTTGTAATGTCTCAGTCTCACTCATTGGTCATATTTTATGCATTCTTCTATGTATCCAGGGAAGAAGAATGCTGCATGGTAAATCTTTTCTTGTGTCCTCATGTGTGCTTTCAACAACATGCTATCCCAATAGCCAAATATGTCTTATGTTCTCTCAATGGGTTGTCAGCTAGTCTTTGTTTCCAATGTTGTTTTATTCTTTCTATGTCTCCATAACTGTTACTTACTTAGCACGAAAAGACCAAGACTGAGAGCTAGTAAGACACTATTTTAAACTAAAATTCTAGCTTTAAATCAAAATATTTCTGATTGATAATACATATAATTCCCTATGTTTGATGCTATGCATTTGGCAGTAGTATTGATTTTCTTCAAGAACAGTGAAGTTTATTTCAGTGAGACTCTCCCTGTTTCAAAGATCCTCATGTAAATTGTAATCTAAAAGGTGACATTGTTTCTTCTTAGCATAACACTTTCCCCAATTTTTTGTCTTATTAAGAATAGTTAAAATGAATGGAAATAAATTTTAAAAATGTTATTTTTTTCCACAATGACACATTATCATTTTGATTTCTCAACCCCCTACCCCAAATTTTAACAGTTAATTAGCACATCATTTAACTCGTGAATAAGAAAGCATTCATTAGAGTGGCAGGTGGCTACATCCTAAGTTATTAGAAATTTATGCCATTTCTTTTGAAGATATGAAGTAAGAGATTAAAAAATGTAATTGATGTTGTTTATAATTCTGCTTGTGGAGTTTTAAGAATGTTGTTAATAAAAACATACTTATAATTTCACAAAAAAGACTGTCCAAATTTAGCATTCAAATACCTAGCACACGAATTATTATTATGACTATTATTTCAAATTTTAGTTATTCATATTGGTCAAAAAATATTATGCCAGCTAAGGAAAATTAAAAAACATATGAACATTTTTAAACCTTAACAATAAATCTTGACACTTAGTTTTCTATTAAAGTGACTTAAAGTGTTTTATAAATAAATTATAAAACAATTGATATCAAGGTCAAAAATTAGTTCCTTGGTAATATAAACTTATTGACTCAATGTGCAGCTCTCCTGTCTTAAAATATACCTATGCCTGGGAGGTTCCTGTCAGTGACTTTCTACAGTGGAGGGAAATGCCCTGATTTGCATTGACATTCAATAGCTTCCCCCAGGCAAATACCTGCAGACAATCATCTGTTGATGCCTGTCTATAGGCAGGGAAAAGCCTTAGAACAATTGCTCTGTAAAAGCAATTATTTCCTTGACTTTTACAGGAAGGACATTAGAGAACATTAGAGAAGATATTAGCTCCCATTTATATAGTTCTTTTCATTCCAAAGACTTTTGCAAACCTATCACTGATTTTTAATATAATTTAGAAGATAAATTAGTCAATATATTGCTAAACTCTAGGTTGCTCGTCAGTATATATGACTTCCTCAATCCTAGTAAACTATACTCCATTTATGAAATGCTCGGCAGGCTCCAAACACTGTGCTCATCCTGTGCATCCACAATACAATTTTTTATATATGTTTTAAGAGCACTAATTTTGGAGTCAGAAAGAACTCTGTATAATCTTGTCTCTGGCTTTTAGTTTCATTCCTTTTGTCAAATTATAGAACATGATTAAGAATTAGATTTTTATGTATAAAATGGATATATATGGTATAATTCCTTGAGTGCTTGTGATGATTCATTTTATAAACTATCTTAAGTTCTCAGCCCAGTTGCTCAGTATTTACCCTAAGGAAAGTGCTTGGTGAATGCAAGTCTATTACTACCATTGTACTATCAAAAGTCTCCTGGTATCAACTGTGAAGAAAAAGTTATATAGATGATAACTTTCTTCCTAAGAAGTTCTTAAATTAGTTGGAAGGGAAAATCCAAAGAAATATATCTTAAAACTTCCTTAGGATTAAAATAGATTATAGATTTGGACTAAGATTTAGCAAGTGCTTATGAATATATTTTTGAATGATTCCCTTTCACAGAAAATATTCTCAATAATATTTAAACATTCTTGGCAAACTTCGTTTAAGGTAGAGTTTATCAAATAATAATGGTAACTACTCAAATTTAAGTTTCAGAAATCAAGCTTTCCTTTACTAACAGAAAAATATTAAAAGAACAAAGCTGCAATTTCATTCATGATGTCACTGCAGGAGTTCCCAAAGAGGGGGCATCTTTACTCAGGACAAGTGAGGTTCTTAGCATATGTGATAGAAAAGAATTTCAACACATGCCAGTCAGAAATACACAGATTTATTTAGGAAATAGATAAACATTTTAAGGGAAAATACAGGCTAGAATAAGATAAAATAAGAAATACACATTCAAGGGAGAATATGGTCCATCTACAGAGGGAAAGACAGCAAACTATTGGTCTGGAGTGTTAACATTTATAGAAGGACATGATCTAGGGACTGAACTCGAGGAGTTGTTAGGGCAGAGTTACACAATTTCCCACCACTGGTTTCTCGAGGGCCTGTCCATCGCCTTTAAGTTACTTTTGGAAGGCAAGGACATGGGTCAAGGGTGTATAGGCAAAGGTTGTTGGTGAAAGACATGACTCTCTTGTTCAGAATGCTTATTTTGCATTCACAGTTTTATGCAGTGCTCCTGCATTCCAAGAACTCCTGGGAGCTTCTTTTCAGACTTAGACTGTCTTCAAATGTATCCCCAAATTCCTATCTCAATGATATAAACAAGAAAAGGAGAGAATGAGATAGAAATCACAATTATTAATATTATGACATTGCAAGAAAAATATTGCCAAAACCTAGTTCATGTCATCATTAAAAGTTCCAAAATGCAAAAATGCTACCTGTTTGCTAAACAAGTTATTATTCCTGTGTGACTTCTGGACAGGAACTCATGCATATTAAAAACTAACTTTTTCACTCAAGAAATATGACTAGTTAAATGGCAAAACCAAACAAAATGAGATTCAAAATACTAGATTATGACCAATAAAATTCCAACAAAACAGCTACCGTTGTGTTTATATATTAGTTCTTCTAAATTTGGTTTTAAATGCTATTTCCTACCAAATGTAAAGACTATGTACATATGAGCATTTAGTTGGTATTATATTAAATAACAATCTTATTAAACATGTAACAATAATTACTTTGAAATGTATGAAAAAATTTCTTTCTAGTGCCTCCTGTGAATAATGAAAGTAATGAGCCTAATCTACCAGAACTTTCAAAAATGTCTGCCTGTCAAATGATTTCCATTAAGAGAGACATGTTTCACAGTAGCTTAACCAGCCTTGAGGAATCATGATTAACAAAATCATCTTTATTAGATGCATAAGTGAAATTTACTATCTCTTCAATATAATGTAAAACAATTGATGTTAAGATTTTCTAAAATGAACAATTAGTGTTTCTTTCAGTCTAAATTTATAACTTAGTGAAAATAAGATAGAAGAGACCAACAAAAAAGGGTCAAGATGTCAGTATCATAGCTAATGATGATATTTAGAAGTTTGGATTTAGACCTGTGATTCAAATGCCATGAAAATGACTTGATAATGGAAACTCTACAGAAAACTCTTTCCCATTATTCTATTCCATCTGCTAAATAGCACTGAATATGTTAACTCCATCAAATCAAGACATGTGTCTAAAAGCCCATCTTAGTTGTGTCAAAAGAGATAATGGCAAAGAAAAAACACAGAGGCTATTTCCAAGCATCATAGTGCAGAGTGGGCAAAGGGGGTACTGCCCAGAAAGCAGAATCAGGATCAATCAAATTACCTCCCTCATCCCCATATCAGAGAACTTTATAATACCTTCTGAATGGGATTTAGAAATTGCTATGCAGCAATGATTATGAAGTGTGTCCTGTTCTCTTTTCTGAATGAAAGTCTTCATTGAAGTTATTCTATTCTTGTTTCACCACTGAATACTTGATGTATAGAGGTAGATGACTTGATAGAGACACATCTTACTTGGTATAAGACACCACTATGTCACCAGCAATTCTCAACTTTTGAGCTAGATATAGTAAATGGATAGAACTTAAAGTTGTCTCCTGTGGACAGAGAATAAGTATTTTCTCTCGTAAGGTGGAATAGAAATTTTTGATGATCAGAATTGTGACTAGTTCTAAACAGTGGATCATGGGTGGAGGAGACAAGTGTCACTTCTGGGTATAAGCAATAAAAACTCCTGCACAGTGTTGCATGCTCTTTCTTCCTCCTGAGGCAACCTTGGAATATTCCCCCTGAGACTGAAAAAGCACAAGATAGAAGCAGACAAGATTTTGCATTGCCACATGCAAGGAGCTGTCGATTTCCCAGGCTTCAGAATTTCCTTGAAAGGAGAATTAAGTTAAAATCCTGAAATTCAAGGATTCATTTTTGTTATTGTAACTATAACTTCAATCTTTTACAGTATACCTATAAACTGCCTACATCATGCTGTAATTTAAATAAAAATAATCTTATATTTTAAAAATACATAGTCCAATGTAAACCCCCACAAATAATTGGGTGATCTATTTTTTGTAGAGTGAGAAATCAGAAGAGGTATTCTTATGTAAAAGGGAAGAAGCCATCAGGATGGGAATAAGCTACAGGGAATAAGCTATCAGGATGTAGTGAGTCCTCTTACAAATAAGCCTGGAGGGAATAGGATTATAGTTTAACTGATTTTCTCTCTCTCACTCTCTCCACATATATTCTGTTATCATATATATTTTACATACGTATCTAACCTAGATTATACTTTTAAATTTTTAGGAAAGTATGGTTAATTATTTTGTATCAATGATTCATTAATTTTAACGATAAAATAAATAGATAAATAGATAAATTTCTATAATTAGTTGACCATACAATTTATCATGCAAACCATGACATTTCTGAAAGCGAAAGAGGGCACAATTAATAATTATGTCAGAAGTAAACCAGGACTCTACTTGGCAAATTAGAACATGTTGTTATCCTACTTACAAGTTTTTAATTTCAAATCCCTGGAATTGTCTTCCATTTCAGTTCCCCATCTTCCTACTCCTAAAATATAAAGAAAAACAAACAAAAGGCTTTCTTTCCTTACCTTAAAACACAATTGATGAAAACACAGATTTCTTTCAACTCTGAATACAGGCGAAAAAATAAATTCTCCTGGATAAAACACTGATTCAGGAATCCTCAGATTATGGCGGAAGGCTCTCATAAAATGGAGAGGGAATGAGGAAGAGCATTGAAGGTTTCTGTAACTAAAACAAAGGGTAATTATTAATGACCAGGTGGAGTAGAGAGTGAACTTCACTTTCTTTACTGTTGTAAAGAGCCGGCCATGTCTGAACATGCAATTCCTAAAGCTGAATTATCATTAACCTTGAGAGGGATTTCATGGTGCATATTTTATTGTTCTCATTTTATTTTTAATTTCAAACTAAGATCTACTGCCAACCAACTTTCTTTTCTCCTTCAATAATTACCTGAAATCCAAACTTCTACATGAAGTTTCTGTGATTAAGTCATTTAAAGAAATTAAACAGTCTTGAGCAATAATCAGTCAGAGCAGTTATCCTTTTTAGATGATTCATCTGAATAATAAATGCTTAAAAAATCCTCTTCAAAAGCAGTTTTAGCCTGAATTTTTCTATAATTGCCTTAATCCCTCAGCACAATTACTGAATGTCCACACAGTTCTTTTATAATTTTACTACCCAAATGCTTGCTCTTGTTCATCAGCTTTGCAAATTAATAGTATGCTAAATGCACCAGGGTAGCTTACTTTAAAGGAATGCTGAAGTGAATTTTTGTAAATGGCTAATAAATGTGCCTTAGATGACTTTTAGTAAGTTGAAGATTTTTTTTTATTATAGAGTAAGCCTATATTTCTTTACAAATTGCATTCACATGACATTGGAATTCATTTGTACCAAACAAGAACAGTATTAATAATGATAATAATAAATGCCCATTCATTTATCCCCAAATGTATGATAGGTACTATGCTGGGCATTACATGTATAATATCTCATATTCAATTTTTAATATAAGACTGTTAATCTACTTTTATCTCTATTTTAACCTTCTGAAATAATGCACAAGTTCAGAATCTGTAGTATGACTACATTTATAGAGTATTTGCTCTCACAATCCCTAACTTATTTAAAAAGCTTTATAAAGTCACAGAACATGTCCAGTTGCTTTGACATATTCCTACCATATTCAAGGAAAATCAAGATATTATGGTTCTGGAAACTTCCTTTAGTTCTTTTGCTTTTTTATTGATGGGTTATTTATTATTTTGATTTTCAGTTTTTAAAAGTTCTGTATATATTCTGAATATTAATCCCCTTTGAAGGAGCAGCTGGCAAAAATTTTCTCCCATTCTATAGGCTCACTCTTCATACTCTTGTTTTATTTGCTGTGCAGAATCTCTTTCATTTCATGCCATTCCTCTAATTTATTCTTGGTTTTATTTTTTGAGCTTTAGGAGTCTTATTAAGGAACTCAGTGCCTATGCCAATATGTATGAGCGTAGATTCTATGTTTTCTTCTAGCTTCTTTTTAACAATTGCAAAGTTTCTGGTCTAATTCGTAGATCTTTAAGCACTTTGATTTGATTTTAGTGCAGCGTGTGAGATAAGATGTAATTTAATTTTTTTTTTATATATGGATATCCAATTTTCCTAGCACCATTTGTTAAAAAGTCTGTCTTATTTTGTGTTATTAATGCTAACACTTATTTTGACAACTTTTTTAAGTATCATATGACTGTATCTATGTTTCTGGGTCTTCTAGTTTATTCTATTGATCTTCATATCTGTTTTGATGTCAATACCATGCTGTTTTTGTTCCTACAGCCCTATAGTATAATTTGAGATCAAGTATTGTGATGCCTCCAGCATAGTTCTCCTTGCTGGGTATTGCTTTGAATATTCTGGGTCCTTTATTCTTTAAAAGTTAATTTTTGGACTGTTTATTTCTAATGCTATGAAGAATATCATTGAAATTGTGATAAGGATTACAATAAGTCTGTAGATTGCTTTTGATAATAAACTTACTTTTATTATATTAATTCTGCCTCTCCAAGAACATGGGAGGTCTCTCCATCTTCTAAGGTCTTCTTCAATTTCTTTTTTTCAGTTTGCTAAAGTTTTCATTGGAGAAGTATAATCAATAAATGGGCCGAAGAACTAAGCAAACATTTTTTAAAGAAAAATACAACTGGCCAATAAATACATAAAAACATGTTCGATATCCCTAGCAATCAGGGACAAGCAAATCAAAACTATATTGAGATTTCATCTCATTCTAGTTAGAATGGCAATCATCAAGCATAGAAATAATAACGAATGCTGGTAAGGATAAGAAGAGAAAGGTACACTAATACATTGTTGGTGGGACTGTAGATTTGTGCAACCACATTGGAAAACAAGATGGCAATTACTCAATAGAATAGGAATGGAACCACCATATGACCTAACTATCTCACTCCTTGGTATTTATTCCACTATAGTGATATTGGTACATCAGTGTTTATAGCATCAGTTTGCAAGAACCAAGTTATGAAACCAGTCCTGGTGCAGGTCAATGGATGACTGCATAAAGAAAATAAGTTATATATACTGAATAGAGGTTTACTTAGCCATAAAGAAGAATGATATAATGGAATTTGCTGGTAAATGGATGGAAATGGAGAACATCACACTCAGTAAAATAAACCAGACTAAGAAGTTCAAGGATTGAATATTTTCTATCATATGCAGAGGCTAGAGCAAAGTAGGTGTGAAAAGGAAAGGGTAGATCCCAAGAAAATGGAGGGAAGATCAGTGAAGTAGAGGAAGGGGATTGAGGGGAGGAAAGAAGTTCAGACAAAGGGAGGAACTGCAGAATGAAATTATTTACCAAAGTAAAATTTTGTGTATATATAAATACATGTACACATATAGGTATATGTATATATATATATATATATATATACACATCACCCATTTAAAAATAATAAATAAATAGAAGGAAGATAAGTAGAATATATGAAGGGGGATGGAGAGGGAAGAGGAAAGGAAATAAGAAAGTACTGGGAACTGAAATGGAGCAAATTCTGTTCCTTGCATTATTGACTGTGTCAAAATGAACCTCACTATTATATATAACTCTAATTCACTAATATAAACATTTAAATGCTGAAATTTTATGATATTACTGTTTATGAAAAATAAGCTGAAATAAAAAGAAAAGAACTATGAAAAATATGTTTTGTTTTAATTTGGTAATGACTGTTGTATGACTAGTTATTTCAGTGCTCATCTATAAAAGCATGGAATTTTTACTGTTTTCTTTTCATTCAGTTATGGTTTGAATATAAAGCATGTCCTAAAAGATCCTGTTAAAGTAGGAATTTTCAGAGGTGAAGTTATTAGATTACAAATGCTATAACAACTAGTAGATTAACCCACTTAATGGATTAATAACTTGAATCAGTGGAGACGGTAGGCAGGTAGGGTATAGTTGGAGGAAATAGGTCACTGAGGATATGCCTTGGGGAGTTGTATTTCCCTGATGTCTCTCTTGCTCTTTCTCTGCTTCCTAGCTGCCAGGACTTGAGCAGCTTTCCTCCACCATGTCCTTCCACCATTATGTTCTGCCTCACCTTGGGCCAAAAACAATGGAGTCAGCTGGCCAATGACTCCATCTCTGAAACCATGAACCAAAATAAACTTATCCTCTGCTCAGTTGTTCTTCTCAGGTGTTTTAGCCACAGAAACAAAAACCTGAATAATACACACTTGTATACCAAAAAAAAAAAAAAAAAAAAAAAAAAAAAAACCCAAAAATAGAAAATATAAAACAAACAAATTGAAAGATGTAATAGATATAAAAACTAACTACCAGCAATAAATTCACCATCTAATTTCTTGCTACTATAACCCCAACTTTGCTCTGTAACATTTCAAGACCCACTAAAGATGAGTCTTAACTGAATATTTTCATTATTGGGAAATGTGTTTCTTTTGCTAGACCTGTATTTCCCAACCTTTCCTTGCACTGGAGATGGCTCTGGAACCCATCTCTGGCTTTTTAGAGTTTCATCATGTGAGAAATACTGTTAATAGAATAATAGCTTCCATATATACTGGAAGGCATACTATCCCAGAGACCATAGATCAGAAAGGTTCATGCCCTATTAAAATGTTCTAATCACAGAGAATATCAAAATCAAGGTTAAAGTGAGAAGCAAAAGGGAAGAGGTAGGATAAATTATTACATTTAGGTCAGAATACAAGCAAGATGGAAAGACCAAGTTACCTGAATCCTGGGTATGCAATGTTCATCTGTTCTGTCGTTTTCTCTGCTATATTAGTTTTCTCTGCCGATGGTGAAGTCACAAAGACCAAAACAGATTTTAACAGCCAATATGCAGAAGGTATTCTAAGCCAAGTTCATTTAATTTATTGAAAAGACACAAGGACACCTATATCTGGCTAAAGTGGTAGCTTGGCAAATAACCTAATAAATAACTGTGGACGTATTTGTTTGGCAGAAAATACATGAGGCCAGAATGTGTGTTATCCATGGGCAGCCAAATAAGACCTTATGAATACTAAGTGCCTGAATATTTTGAAGCTCATATATTGAATCATATGTATATTTAGCATATCATAAATATTTAGTACATAGAAGTTTTATAAAGATTTAGTATGCCCTGGTCATTTCATTCTTTCTATTTTAAGTACACATTTATCCTATTTATTAACTACCCATAAGTAACACATCTGAAGAATTCTGCCTATGTGTAACAAATTATTTGCTTACTGATTATAAATTTGTAAAGAAAATGCCTTAAATAATTTTATGTCTTACAATCTATAGACTTACTCATCTAAGAGAACTGAATATTCTCAAGAGAAAATTAACATGTCATATATAAGGGAAAACACTTGAGGGCATATAGAGAATGCATAGAGAATGAATTTAAAACCTTTTTTATGAAAACAGATTTCTGATGTCTGTAAAGCCATCCTCCCTCCTTCTGTGATGATAGAAAGCAAACATTGGGAGAATAGTCATACATATATTATGTATATGTATGTATACACATACACACATAGATCCTTATAGCAAGCTAACACTATACCTATATTATACGTATATTGATTTTATACATGTGTATGATAATAAAATTAGAAATTGGTGTTAGTTTAGCTTACTCCAAGGAAATGCAGCTTCCTTACCTTTATGCTAGAATGCAAACAATACTACATACAGATCAAAACAGTGCATAATTGTTGTATATGTACTGTATAATTTTTGTATCTTTAGGGAAATGTCAATTTATACACAAGTATTGAGAGAAAAGTAACAATGAATTCAGATAAAAAATAAGCAAATATAATTACATTCAGAAAAAAAAAGCTATGAAGAAAAGCAAGGCCTATTATCTATAAAAGGTACTAGATATTTGACTTTTGTTCCAAAAAATTCTATGTAATATTTTACACATACTTTTGGAATAATGACAACTAATTCCACAAATAAGTAGTTCTTTATACTAAAACGTCATCATTGGTGAAATTCAAAGTAATTTCCAAAATTCTCAATGTTCTATTTTTCTTCACTTTCAAAAATTGGGTCAATAAAATAAATTAGAATATAGTCACCTTTAATTGAAAACAGTTAGTGATGCTAAAGATACCTGGGTGGGATTCTAAAACTTTGCTTCAAGTAAATGCACTGATAAAATGAAGTGGAAATTAAGTAAAGGATAATAAATTATAGTAGAAAAATGTGCTCTAAGGAGGAAAGGCTATCTTTGAGTTACAGATTACAAACAAGAAGTTTTTTTTATCTTGTCATGGCACCAGTTAAACAAGAAATCTCCATGTAGGTTTTCTCATGCTTGGCTTCCTAGCAAATCTTCCTTTTCTTCAGAATGTAACTGATGCTAATATTCAAGCAACAGTTATCAGTTCTAGGCAGGCACATGACCAGTGCTAGACCAGTAGTAATCCATCTCATGCTGAGAGAGACAAGATAGAGAAGCTATTGAAAAGCAAGTCTTCTGATTTTACATCCTGTTCCTGACATTTACTGGCCATGTAATTTGGAGCAAGTAGTTTTAATTTCGTTGTGCCTCAGTTACTTCATCTGGAAAATTTAAGTGAGCTGGTAAGTAATAGGTATAGTATAAAATCTAATTAAATAAGCATTCAGTAATTATTCCTAAGTAAAACCTTACCTTATTTATCTCCCTGAAATGAAACTTTCATTGGAAATGATTAAAAGATGCAAATTAATTAAGCATCTAGAATCCAACAGATTGATACAACATAATTAGTCGTGTTACTCCTGAGTGCACTATAGACCCTGGACATTATGTCGAAAACAAACTAAAGAATACTATGAAAAGAGGAAAAAAGGCAGACTAGTTAAGGACTTTAGTATCTGAGAAATTTAACAATGACGTTTCCCGAATTTTCTTTCTACCTTATAGATCCCCTGTATTGGACACTGAATAAACTGGCAATTCAGAAATACCAATGGAATCACACAAACAACATCCAGAAAACTTTATTCTATCTAAAAGTCAGGAAAGGAACATACATAACAGAAAACTTACAGATAATAGCTACATGCTGTATCCAAGCCTCAAAAAAATACTGTGGGCTCACCCTCAGCATAAGTCTAGAGGGAAACCTATAATTCAAGCATGTGATAAGATAACCTAAACATCTGCCACCATGGTGCCAAATAAAACTGAGTAGAGAGCCAGCGATGATTTTTATCCTCTTCAGATGGTAACGCACCCCTTCCTCACTGCACAGGACGTGGACCGAAAGCACATGGAAAGGTTGAGCTTCCGTCCTTAGCCACTAGCAAGGAAACAACCTTCCCATGTGCCCTGGTGTGCCCTTAGTGGAGGTCAGTTACACAGACAACATTTTCAGCCTTATTTAGCAAGCCATACCCCACTGGTGATAACTGCGTACAGCAATAGGTCTCTCTTGTACTTCACAGCCTGGAAGGCATCAGGAAAACCCTAATCTAAAACAAGAACTCTCAACTTAATCAGTGATAATTAGGATGCCTGCCTCTATTATGAACAAGGGATAAGGAGGACCCTGCACTTCTACCCCACCTTGCACGGATGAGGTCGTGACTCTTCTACCATGTCCATTCCCACAAAAATCGAGTTAAAATGTTTACATAAGAGCAAGATATTCATAATTTCCAATAATGTGAATGCACTTAATCTCAATCTGCACTTGAAAATGGTTCAAATAAAAATTTTATATACGTTTCACTACATTTATAAAGAATGTTCAAAAATATTAGAAACATAAAAAATTAAGTGTTAACACATTAACTCTCAGTGGCATGTATACAGAGTACCATTATCTAATTTTCTGTTACTGTATTTTTAAAGTATATTTAAATTTTTAAAAAGAATCTCATTATATAACATTAAAAGTCCAGGTTTCAAGTGAAAATCACTTGTCATATCAAAAATAAGGAAGATCTAAAAACAATAAAAAAATAATTCACAGAAAAAACTGAGATGACAGTAATGTGAGAATTATCTAATAAAGATTTTAAAGTAACCATCATAAAAAGTTTCAATGAGCAATTATGACCATGCTTGAAATTTTCTAAAAAATGGAGCGCTCCAACAATGAAGATCTAAATAATAATGAGATACACATTTTAGACCTAAAAAGTACTGAAACTGAAATGCAGAACTTGATAAGACAGGCTCAACAGCTAAAAGGTGGGAAAGAAAGGGAAAAACCAACAAACTTGAAGGAAGAGCTATAGAAATTACTCAATCTGGAAACAGAAAGGAAAAAAAAAAAAAAGAGAGAAAAGAAAAAAAAAAAAAAAAAAGAACTGAGCCACAGGGATCTGTGGGACTATAATGAAAGATCTGACACCCATATCATTACTGTCCCTGAAAGAGAGAAGAGAGCACAGCTGAAAAAGTGCCTGAGGATACAGTAACTAAAAATACCCAAATTTAACAAAGGACACACACCTACAGATTCAAGAATTTGAGTAAATCCCACATAAGATAAACCCAAAGAAATGTATGCCAAGAAATGATAATCAAAATTTTGAAAACTGGAAATAACTTGAAAGTTGTGACAAAAACCAAACCAAAACAAACAAAAGAAAATTACTTGCCTAAAAAAGGGGAAATTTGAATGGCAATTCATTTGTCATCACAAAAAAACTGAGGAAAGAAGAAAATGACACATTTTTCAAGTACTTAGAGGAACTGCCAAACTGGAATTCTACATGCAGCAAAAATATCCTTCGGAGACAAAGATAAATCAAGACCTTCTTAGATCAAGAAATACAAAGCAAGCTTATCAACAGCAGAACTATCCTAAAATAGTAGCCAAACAATGTTAGCTAATCATAAAGCTAATATAAATAGAAGAACTATTAAAACTCTAGTAAAGAAGAAAGTATACAGAAAATAACAATTAGAAAAATACAATAGAGCTTTCTTCTACTTTTTAGTAATTGAGATTATGTTTAAAAATTGAAACCAAAAATGATAATTGAGTGGTTTTAAGTGTAAGTAGAGAAGTGTTGCTGCTAGGCAGGGACTTACAGGGTGAAAAAACCTGTGCTTAAGAGGGGGAATCTGACCCCCGAGCTGGGGTGGATACCTGTAATCCCAGCAGCTCGGGAGGCTGAGGTAGGAGGATCAAGAGTTCAAAGCCAGCCTCAGCAAAAGTGAGGTGTTAAGCAACTCAGTGAGATCTTGTCTCTAAATAAAATATAAAATAGGGCTGGGAATGTGGCTCAGTGGTTGAGTGCCCCTGAGTTCAATTCCTGGTACTAAAACAAAGTGGGGTGGGGCTGTGCTGATATTCCCTCAGGCTGTTTCAGATATGGCCCTCCAGAGAAAACCACAAGGAACCTGTCCAAACCTGCCCAAACTACTCAGCCCCCCTTTTAGGTTACCTAGAGTAAACCTTGCTCCTTCTAATCTCATTATAATGCTATGTTCTCCAACCTAAAGATGTTCCTGTCCCCCATGTTTGAGGATGTGATGTATTAAGAAGCACAATCTCAGACTGACTGTGCTCAGAAATCAGTCCACCTCAAGATGTGATAACAAGTTTTCCCAGCGTGAACATGCATAAGTTTCCACAAAATCCCCTTTCTTCCTTTGTTCAGAGAAGCAGGGCTTTGGTAGTTATTCTCAGTGCTCTCGTAGTTATTCTCAGTGCTCTCTTTACTTTACTTGAGTAAGAAATAAGCCTTTGTTCACTCTTTTATCTCCTAGTTGTGCTTATTGACTTTGCACTCTACCCACCAAGGGACAAAAGTCATCGTGTTCAGCGTCGAACATATTTAAGACAGTTATGTTATGAAAGAAGAAGAAAAAAAGCATGTAAAAAGATGCAAGGTGATTTCTTTTCACAGTGATAATGGAAGTGTTAGGACTCTGGAGAATTTTCTTGATTTTTTTTTGTGGTATTTTTGTTGTTATTACTGTTTATAAAAACATTTTGGCTTGCCTCTATAGTCTGAAAAAACATGACTCACTAAAAACACTGGATGATTCTTATCAGCAAGTCCTAGCACACTAAGCCATTGTCTCCACCTAAGTGGAATGTCAGGGGTATCTTAAAGCATTCCTCTATTAAAGAAAGGCTATACGTGTGGAAACAGGCCTAAACTTACTTTCATTCTACTTACTTCTAGATTCAGAGTTCTTGTTTCAATTAGGCTGATACTTCTCAGCAACTTACTACCAATTAAGCAACGATAAAAATATTGATCCTGAATTGCAGATGACTTTTGTTCCATGCGGGTACCGGCTAGAAATGGACATCTGTGGTAACATGGTTCTTCTTTTCGACTGAACAACGCCATAGGCAGGAAGAACTCTGTTTCTGTAAACACACACACACATCACATCTTCAAGGGTGAAAGCTTTGCAGTCAGAACATATACCAAATCTTGGGAAGAGGCAAATCATTTGAATGATTAAAGGCTTGAGGAAGAGAGGTATCAAGGAAGTTTTGCAGAAATAACTTTTGATGGAACAATTGTAATGGATGCAGGGCTTAAAATTCAGTAACTAAGTACATGTTTACCAGAAAAGTCTCACTGCAAAGTAATTTTCAGAACCAGGAAGGAAGAATCACTCTCTTTGTGGACTTTAGTTATCCTCCAACAGTCTTTGCAAAGCTCGCTCAATGGGATCATTAATAGAGTAGGGACCATAACATCAATTATAAAGACATTAATGTTTCATCTCATTGCAGTCAACTTATTGAAGCTGACACACTCTACTGAATACCCAGATTACCAACAGGAATTAACTGTATCCTGAGGAGATCAACCAGCTTTGTTGTAGTGAGTTGTCTATTTGAATACTTCTGCCATAGTTGGAATAGCAAAGTAATCTATCTAAAGCAGACATTTAGTGCACATTGAATTTGTCTATTCTGCCTACACATCTTCTGCAAACACCACTATCCTTTATTAAATAGATAATTACATACAAAATCGTTCCCCATACAAAATTTCTTGTGTCCAAGCAACTTCTTTTAGAATTTAAATGAAATTAAACCATGCCTACAGGAAAACTCAAAGTGATAAACAGCACAGTTTTAAGAAAGCAAGATTTGAGAGAAAACAGACCCAGTATCATCACAATGACCCATTCTAAAAACTTGCATTTGGTACTGCTGAGACACAGTTCTGTTGCTCTAAAAATTTTAGAATTGAAAGAAATAAGTGTTCTACCAAGCATTGCAAAAAATAATTTCATAGCTTCATTGAGTGGTAAGCTGAAATTGGCACCTGTGTATTTTAGGTATTTCACAGTTACATCAGAAGTGTCTGTATTTTTAAAGAGCAAAAGTATTGGCTAAGGGAACTATCAAGGGTAATAAGGATACTTCTTTCTATTCTTTATGGTTTTTCCTCACTTCTTTTGATTCAGTGAGCTTCCTAATCATCTTTCCAATAAATTCACATTTGTGAAGTCAGTCTGTTTCTGTGGCTTGCCATTAGGAATTTTAATTTAGACAGATAGGAAGTGTGCATAGGCTTTTCAAAAAACATTTTTGTTGTTGTTTTAATATTTATGACAGGAAAATGATGACTTTCACTCTTTTAGGAGATGGCATACATTTTCAACTTGCTTGCTCAAAACTTATGTCAACTCCTAATGGCATTCTTAAATCACAAAGACTGACAAAAGGGCATATTTTCTAGACAAACCCATGTTTATATTTTTTCATGTGATCTACATTCTACCAAATTGTTATCTGCACTAGGTATAAAAAAGAAAAGAAAAAAGATTGTTTTTAGCTCTCATTCAAGGAAATCAGGGCATAGGAAAGAAGCTCTTAGTTCATCTAAGTTAGTGATTCTAAACCATCTTTGTGCCGTTAACTTCTTCCTTAGACAGTCAGTGCTAATTAGTAGCAGTATAGCATTCTGTTTATATACAAAATGTAATAAAATGCTAAATTTCAGTTAGAGGACATGGGAAATATATGTATGTACACATAAGAATAATATAACACCCCTTTTAAAAAGGAATCCATATGTTATAGTTTGGATATGAGGTATCTCCCAAAAGCTCATGTGAGACAATGCAGGAATGTATGGAAATAAAAGGACTAGATTATTATAACTGTACCCTAATCAACTAATTAATCCATTTGATGTATAAATAATTTGAATGGATTACTTGTTGGAAATATAGGTAGGTAGCCTGTCTAGAAGAAGTAGGTCATTAAAGGCATGCCTTTGGAATTTATATTCTTGCTTTCTCTTTCTGCTTCCTAGCCACCATGAACTAAACAGTTGTCCTCCACCATGCTCTTCCGCCATAATGTTCTGCCTCACCTCAGGCCCAGTGCAATGGAGTTGTCCACCATGGAATGAGTTCTCTGAAACTGGGATTAAAAACAAAAAAGCTTTTTTTCTGAATTGTAATTGTCAGGTATTTTGGTCATGGTGACAAAATGCTGACTAACATAACTACCAGTTTCCCAGGACACAGGTACAAGTTGTGTGCACGGATTACAAAGAAGAAAGACACTTTGCACTGAATGCCAAATGATTTTTCCATGTTGGCGTTGAGCATGTATTTAAGGTACACTATCCAATGTATTGCTAAAAACATTCTAAGACAATCCTAGAAACCCTGTATAGTAACAATTAAATTCCAAGGTAGTTCTAAAAACTCTGCAAAAAGCCTATTGGTTTTTCTTAAAATTTAACTTAAGAGATTTTTGTTGTCTGCAGCTAAAAACAGTGACCAGTACCCTGATTGGCACAAGAAATGCTTGTGAGAAAAACAAGCTATAATAAATGAGAATTTAGGGTGCATTTTTGACCCAGAGTTTGAAGGCAATTGGCATCTGGTTAACATCATTTGAAGAAGTACTGGCAATCTGTGGTATGCAGTGGTAGAACATTACTTAAATTATTAACCATGGCAATATGGATTAAAATGCCTATGAAAAAAGATTTTTCAGTGGCTATTACAGAATAGCCTTTTGAAAGATTGTGGTATGAGCTAACCACTTCTTAATTTGATGGGAAGCTTTAAAAAAAATTCATGATTAAATTGTTGAATAATAAACAATATGGCTGAAAAGACCTTAAATTTCTTCTTGTAGTACCAGGGTTCAAGAAGAAGTCTATTAGATCCAGAGACAGAATTTAAGTGGTACTGAAATATAAGATTTATTCTTAGCATTACTACAGTTTCGTATGAAAACTAAACATTGTTTAGGAAAGAGTGGGCAATTAAGAAATGTATTGAAACATTCAGTCTTGGAATACTCCTAATACACACTTCACTGAGACACCCTTCCCAGTAGGAACAGCCCTTCTTTCAAAATTAATTGATCCTTTTGTTGAAAATATGTAATGATTATACCAGAGGATTATTATGTTGCAAAGGTATGTCAGTTTTCCTCATGTCCAACTTAATATATAGTACTCTATATTTCCTCAAGACTTATAACTGTACCTGGGTACAGTTTAGAATTGCCTATGGAAGCTTACAATTTTCTGCTGCTTTGACCAATTTAACCAAATTTTCTAAAGGTAGAGCCCATATATCTGCAGCTTTTAAAAGGTCCCATGGGAGATTTACTTATACAAATACCCCACGTTTTACATTTATACACACAGGCATACACATTCAAAACTTCTCATTATAATGTCAGAAGCATGCAAATTGTATGAACATATATAGATACAGATGAATTTATTGACATGAGAACATTCATCACATGTTCTGCATTCTATGCATTAGCTAAAGAATTGGGAAATAGTTTTAACTGTTTAAAAGTTTGTTCTGTGTAGACATAGATAAAGATGATTCAACGCTGTCATTGAAACAATCTAAATTTCATTGTTTTAGGTGGTAATATGAATTTATTGTGGTCAAAAAAGAAGTGCTTAAGCACAAGAAGTGTAGTTAGTAGCAGAATTGAAGTGTTATTTGGAATAGTTTGCACAGAGATCTTTCATGTAGTTAATTCATTGAAGGTTCTTGTTTTAGTCGGCTTTTTTTTTTTTTTTTTTGCTGCTGTGACTAAAAGAACCTAACAGAACAACTTTAGAGGAGGAAAGGTTTATTTGAGAGCACACAGTTTCAGAGGACTCAGTCCAAAGAAGTACAGCATCATTCCTCAGGGCTCAAGGTAAGACTGAATATCATGGCAGAAGAGTGTGGCAGAGAAAAGCAGCTCACCTGATGATGAGAAAGCAGAGAGACAGAGACTCCACTTGCCAGATACAAAATATATACCCCTATGCCACACCCACAATGCCCCACCTCATCCAGCCGCACTCCACCACTCAGTTACCACTCAGTTAATCTCCTCAGATATCATTTCACTGATTGGCTAAGGCTCTTGTAACTCTTCTTGCATTGTTTCACATGTGAGCTTTTGGGGGACTCTTCACATCCAAAAGCATAACAGTTCTGCAGAACAAAAATACATGATTACAATTTTATTGCAATTTTAAAAGTCCATAAAAATCAGAATTATAGATCTCTACCCAATAGCAATATTTGAGTCAGGTCAGTGTACATACATGTTGAACAGTGAATGGAGTAAACATGGGAGAGTTGGAGGAATGCCACAGTGCTGACATCTCAAGGACATGTTATCAATACATTTCTCCATTCTTCCCTCAAAGAATCTTCAGCTCCATACTGAGTATCTGTACTAGAGAAAAACAAAATAAAACAAAACAAAGCAAAAAACCCTAGAATTCTTCCAGATCTTTGGGCACTGGCTCTGAGTTAATGCTCATAATTAGGATTAGAAATGCTTATGCTTATTATATTTGGTCAAGATAGGGGCATACAGGTGTTGGGTTACTAACTTAGTTTCACTGTGTCTAGGAAGAAACAGTAGATTTTTTTTTTTTCCTCCTCCAATTCTACTTGTATAGATAGGATATAAAAACACAAAACTGGCAGAATCTTGTTTTCACCTCCTTGACCCATAGGTGACAACTAATATAGTAAAAAGAGATTTGTCTTTCCATACCAAATGGTAAAATAAAAGCAATAAGGACCCCATGAAAAAATAATGAAGTTTGTATCACCACTGAACATTTAGAATAAATAGTAGTGCTGATTTTTGTTATATCCTATTTAAATTTGTTTGACTAACACAAAAATAAGTGGATATAGGAAAAAGACAATGATTATAAGTTTGTTCAGAGGTGACACCATCTGAAGCTATTATTAGAGATGTGATTGTGTTTTGAAGCTACACAACAGAGTTCCTAAAACCCAGAAAGCTATTCATTTAAAATGTTCTTTTTTTTATTTTTAAATTAAAAATGTGGTACCTCAAAAGATGTTCACTTTCTCCTGAAAAGCTTAGTAGTACACCTTGACCATGTGCATGGTTTCTGAAGCTGCAGTCTAATTCATTCTGCCCGGATCTTGACTATCTGCATTTCATAGTATGTGACCCTATATAGATGGTATCCTGACTACTATGCCTTATAAGAAAGAAGCTGATGGTATCCCACATGCCTGTGTCAATGAAAGGCCTTCAAGAAATTTTAGGAACTATGATCTTAGTGAAATTTCTGTTGGAAGAAGACATCTTAAAAGTTGAAATAAAAGTAAATATCTACTACCCTTGTTAGGTCTTCATGTTGCAAAAGATATGCCATGTTTGGGGTTATCATTAAACCATTTGCCAAGTAGTCAGGAAGAATACACAACAAACAGATTTAGTTTGACACCAGAAAAATTATCTAGGTAATTAATTCTGGTTACAATTTAAGCAGTTGTGCCTCTTAATCCATGTAATTTAAAATTTTCTGTGACACTTAGAAAGTTTGTGGTAACTAGATGCTATTGAGTATTAGGCTTTTTAAAGTGAAATATTTGACCATGCAAAGAACAGTGTCTATATGACCACCTATGTGACCCATCATGAATTAGTGTTGTCTGATTTTTCAAGCCATAAAGTTTGATGTACTAACTAGCAGTACTTCATAAAGACTAAATGATACACATAAGACTCAAATAAAAGAAGTAGAAACAGGTGGAGTAAGCTGGTGGCCAGAAACTTTGTTATATTTGCTCTTCTGCATTAAAATACCTTAATCAATATGTACATAAAGACTCCTAGGGGAGTTCTGTAATATTAGACATCTAAGTAGTAAAAACAAATGTATCTGGCTTACAGATAGATTTGTAATGGTTTGAAGTATACTCAACAATGTCCATGAAGGAAAGAGGAAGAAAAATACTCTCAAGAGTTAAGTGTTTGGGGAAGAACAATAATACAGTAGACATATGTTGTATTAGTACAACTTTTGTCCACATTCCCCAGTAGGAAAGACAGCTAGAGATGTAAATGTATATAATTCAATATAAATTCAAGTGCAATGGGTAACAATTTAATTTGGGGGCATTTTGTTAGACACAGATTATTTAATAAGAAAGTTTGGCAAAGAGTTTTGTAGCTGAACCTATAAGAATGGACCCAAGGTATGAATCATCTTAAATTGATTCTCACTAGAAAAAAGTTCTCTCCTCTGTACAAAAACTTTTCATAAATAAAGCTAGTAATTCAGTTTCTTCTCTACCTAACCCAGTGTTTGTGCAATAAAATTATGAATATCTTAGTTGTCCTTTGGTGACAAAAGGCAGTTACGCATTTGATAATCAGAGTGTACGTTTCCTTCCCAAGGTTGAATGGGTTATGTCTATTGCTATTGGTGGAAATACAACCTTCCAGCATCAGAATTTAGGGCTGAGTCTCAAGAGAGAGGAACTATACTCTGGGAGGATTTACCAGTCACTTGATAGAAGACATTGCAACAGAATTTTCCATTATGATGAAGTAGGCTATTGTGATAACTCGTGTTTGAAACAGAAAACATTATTGGATGAGAACTTTTCTTCTCTATTTACCATGTTTATGTCAACAACATCATCCACAAACATATTGACTGCTTTATATTCTGTCATTGTATCTCACAAAATATTCCTTCTGAAAAAGAATATAATTTGATTACAAAAGAAAAAGTAAAACGGTGACGTAATACATGAGATTTATTGTTCTTACTGGATAGGTCATTGCACACATACAGGATAAATGGACCATAAGAACAGTTGAGTGACTGTATGAACATAATAACAAAGAATCAATATATCCATGGTGCCTGATAAGAGTCAACATCTCAAACAATGTTTTATTGGGTTATCCCAGCAACCTTGCATAACCTACAAGACGCTAGTGCTATTTTTTCCCATTTGTTATAAAATGAAGACTTGATGGTGTCATGTCATTTCATAATATTATTCCTCATGGCTATATTATTGGAGGATATGATACTTGAAGTTGCCAGTTTCATTGTATTTTAAATTTTTATATTGATAACCACATCACAGTGAACAATGACACTAAGTTTTATATCCAGAGAATACTGGGTATACATTTACAATGTGTCCTAGTTTTAAAAACCTGTTCTAACCCTTCTAATTTCAGAGTTCTTTCATTCTGAAAAGTTAATTTACAACAAAGTTATGGAAATCAGAACAGCATGACACTGACAAAAGGCAGACACATTGACAAATGGAACAGTATATAGAATGCAAAAAAGAAGACACCAATCTACTACCAGTTGATTTTTGAAGCTGCCAATAATCCACAATTTTGGAAACAAGATATTCTGTTTAATAAATGATGTTGGGAATATTGGATATCCAATGAAGAGACAGAAATTGGACCCATATCTTGCAACATACACAAAAATGAACTCAAAATTGGTTGAAAACTTGAACATGAATCTCAAAACTGTAAAAGTATTAAAAGAAAAGATAGGAGAAAAGCTCCACAACATTGGTTTGGCAATGATTTTTTTAGATATTATCCCAAAGCAAAGACACAGGAAAAATTAAAGTAATATGATTACATCAAACTGAAAAGATTTTGAACAACCAAGGAAACAACAGAGTGAAGAGACAACATATACAGTGGGAGAAAATATTTGTGAACTGTACATCTAATAGTGGGTTAATTACAGAATTTATAAGTAACTCAAAAATCTCAATAGCAAGAAAACAAACATCTGTTTTAAAAATGTGTAATAGATTTAAGTAGACATTTCTCAAAAGAAGACAAATGACCAACATATATATGACAAATTATCTATATCACTAGGGAAATATAAATTAAAAGCACAACAAGATATCAGCTCATTTCTATTAGCATTATTATCAGAAAGATTAAATATATCAAGTCCTGGCAAGGATGTGAAGAAAAAGGAACTCTTTACTTGCACACCGTTGGTGGGAATGTACATTTACATAGAAATTATGGAAACCTGTATGGAGGTTTCTCAGAAAATACAAAATAGAACTGCCTTATGATCCTGCAATTCCACTACTTGGTATACATCCAAAGAAAATGAAATCAGTAGGTCAAAGAGTCATCTGCACTTCCATGTTCTTTGCAGCATTAATTACAATAGCTAAGATATGAAATTAACCTCAGTATCAACAGATGCATGGATAAAGCAAATGTGATAAACGCACAATGTGATTTTATTCAGCTTTTAAAAAGAAGGTAGCCTTGCCATTTGTGACGACATGGAAGACATTAATACTAAATTAAATAAGTCAGGAAATATGCAGAATTTTTAAAAGTTGAACTCATAGAAGCCGGGAGTAGAATGGTGCTTACCAGTCACTATGAGCAGTAGGTGGTTAGGGCAATTTGGTCAATGCATATACAACTTTAGTTAGGAGGAAAATCTTTAAGAGCTTTATTGTAAAACTTGGTGACTACAGTTAATAATAATGCATTGAATACTTGAAAATTGCTAAGATAGATTTTCATTTCCCTTACCACAAAAGTTTGAGGTAGTATGCATAAATTAGATCATCTTAGCCTTCCTATGAGTTACACATAATTCAAAACATGTTGTACATGATAAATATGTAGTTTTTGTCAATTTATAAATTTTATTAAATGAAAAATCAAATAGACCAAATATCTATAATTGTATCCACATCTTTTTATCATTAGATAGATGGAGTTTTCAAAGCATGAAAGAACATAGCAAGCATTTTAAAATTGGTATTGTATCCTGCATTTTACCAAGTACCCTTTGAAACATACTCATTAAATGTTAGACTGCTAAAATTATGTCTTTTGAAATACTTTTAGCTTAAATTTATAAAATTCCACTCTAACTTTGAGACATGCTTATAACTGAGAGTAAACAGGAAAAATCAAAGGAAAGGATTATTTGAATTGTATATAATATTGACTGAACATCTATTTTGGGCCAAGAATGATTATTATGTTTTTAATTTAATTCTTCTATTACTCCATGAGGTATGATTCCCACTTTACCTCAAGATTCCAAAACTGTAGAAGCACCCTAACTAAATACATGACACAAGAAAACTACAAATATTAGATAATGCTGTTTTATGTATTTTGTGTCTTTCTATAATACTCAATGTGACTACTTAAGTCCTTAATGGCCCCTAGTTCTCTGTTGTATTTCTGGCACTTTCTTTTTTTTTTTTAGTTTCTTTCCACTCCTTCTTCAATACCACCAGCTATTTCCAAAACTAATGTCACTGTCTTTTGCAAAGTGATTTAACTCTTATTTTTGCTCATACCTCTCCCATCTACACAGTTCTCACAAACATGCCCTCGTTAATTAAGGAGATACATTAATATTTTTCTGAAGCAAAGGAGATATTCTCCATACAAGAATGTTGTCTGTCTCTCTAGGCTAACCAGTTCAAAACATAGATAGTTTCCAAACAAACAAGTTTGGTGCTTGTCAAAAACTATTTCAAAAACCCTATACCTTCCCTTCATATAGCAAAAGCTGTCATCAACATTAACAGGTGGCCTGCCAAATGAGAGATATTGATAGAACGAAAACTTCTCACAGTTGTGCCTGTTACTCAGAGATGCTGTGTGAATTATCTGAGACATCATATGCAAGTGCCATGTTACAGAATACATGTTCAATGCACTTTCTGATTTTTGTCTTTTCTCCTTTCTTCCCCCTCTCACTGAAACACTTTTCTCTTGGTTCTGAGTCCCTGAACAAGTTCATTTTGGCTTTCTTTTCAATCCATCATTGACTACTTTCCCTGGGGTTTAAAATCTAGATATAAAGGGTTCAAATTTCTAAAAACACTAAAAATGTTGGCTACGCAGTAGAAATATTATTTCTCCATATTTTCATCATTGTTAGGGAACTGTATTATTAAATAATATTTTAAAAATTGTTTTCCGTATGACTACTCCCTAAACACATTTGCTTCTCCAACTTATTTTGTTGTTGTTGTTATTAGCATGGTAACTGGTCCTAGAAATATACTCCCAATGTGGCTTATTAGGTAATGAAATTACTTCCTTAGATTAATAAAATATACAATGCTTCAGACAGGTGAGCAGCCTAATTGCTTTTCATCACTGCTCAGTACCAGTCCAGAAATAAAGGGTTGAATCTGTAATTTAACATTTTACTTCTATTAATTATAGTTTTCTAAATAATTCAGTTCTTTAAATAAAGAACTCAATTTTCTTTTACCCAATGTGGCACCAGTAAAGTTTCATAATAGTGTTCAGAAATCATCATGAATACCTTCTTTCCTGACTATTCCATAATTGTTTAATACCCGTTTGTGAAAAAAGTAAAATATTGCTAGATTTCACTACAAAAAAACATTGGTGAAGACATAAGAATGGCTGATATAAATCCACAGAACTTTTATTATAAGTAGTTGTGATAGTAACTCCCCAAATCTTCATTATGAGCAGCTCAAGTTGTGTACATTGGTTAAAAGATGACTCCACATAATATAAAATCTTTCCCTTTTCTTAGCTTTACCAAAGTCTCTACATTTCTCTTGAGGGACAATCTGCAGTTCTCTTCAAAGACTGAACAAGACATACTAAGCCTGCCTACACAACATCCAATACCTAGAAATAAAAATAAGTAAACAAATAAAATGTTTGGCTGTACTGAAAACTAGAAAGGCAAAACTTGGTGCCTCATAAACTGAGAAGAATCCTTTGTACATAGAAAACAGATACAAATGTTTGAAGAAGAAACTGATAGCTTAAACTATGTGCCAAAGTATACTTGTGTAATTATTGAATTATTGGGGTTTGTACAGAGAAATAGCAAGAAAAAAAAAATGCAGGAGGGAAAGCAGTGCCCGCCAAAAGGGTTATTAGTTTGATTACCTCTGAGGAACCAGCCTTAAATTTTCTTCCTCCACCTTGCTAATCTGTGTCAGGTGATAGCCTCACAGGCATGAGTCCATAGGAAAGATTTAGGAATTTGGGTAGGAGACATAGGGCAATGCCCTAGGCAGCTGGCCACGCCCAAGAAGAAATAGGGTAACAGAGTAACCACATTCAGAGCATTTGCTTCTAGGGTACTGTGGTTATTACCTCCCCTTCTTCCACTCTGTCTGGACAAAGGATACCAAACAAGAAGCCTGGACAAAGGATATCAAAGGTTTACAACAAAAACCACATTTGGAAAAATCAGCACTTTCAGCAACCAATACTGCACAGCAACTCAACCAACACAGGAACCAATGCTGAGGAGTCAAAATTAGTAGAGACAGAAAACATGATGATCTCCTCGAATTACAGTACCTAGAGAAATTGATGGCATTGGAAAATGTACTAGTTATAGAAGAAAAACCCAGATCCAGACTTGGAAAAGTCAGTATATATAATTAATTGCATGGTGAAGTTAAATGACCACCCAGTTGATAAAAACTTTTAAAAATTCCAAAATTAATTTAGGACTTAATATGTGTATATACGCACACATATATACACACACACACACACATATATACACATATATATGTATATATAATTTATATATAAGAAATTTACATTCATAAATATATATATGAATTAAGTACATTTTATCAAAATATATTAAAACAGATGGATTTTCTCAGGGTATAAATTTCCAAAATTTAACTGGTTTTATTTTCTCCAAATTACAGAAAGATGGGTGGCTAAAGCCAAAAGACACACATAGTTTAGAGTAAGGGATCCTCTTCTCTTCATGCAAGGGAAATCAGCAAGCATAAAGAAGAGTCCTCACATTATGATGGGACTTCTCTGTAGAGAACAGTATCCCTTGCTCTTCTGCCTATACTTCAATTACTCTCTCAAAAAAAAAAAAAAAAAAAAAACCTATTTCACTAATCCTCAGAAACTCAAAGACAATTGTCAACAAACTCCTCTTTTCCTTCTTCAATTAACTGAAATCTAGCTCCCTCTGTTTATTCCGTTTGTCCTCAAATCATTTTGAGAGAGGACTCGTGACATTTCCAATACCCTCATAGTGCTGGATCCAGTAACTACTGTTCTTGTAGTTTATTTTACCATATAGAATATTTTCCCTTTCTCTTTCTTAGTATATCCCACTTTGAAGCTCAGGTAAGTCGCACTGCACCTCTGTAATTCTTAAATCACAATTTCTGAATTGCAGTTAACCCAAGAGTATCTGGGTTAGTCCCTCTTATTCCTTGAAGACTTTAACTCCAGGTTTAATGTCATGAACTCCAGCAAAATCCTGTCATAATTCTCAGAGATTTCAATATCTACCAATATGTTCCTTTTAACATCTTGGTATCCTGGTTCCTTAATCTTCTCTCTGTCAGTTATCTTGTCCTGCATTCTATCTTAGCTGATCCTTTCTGAGATCCTAGCTCTGACTTTGTCATTTCTATAACTTGCTCTCATTTCTCCTCACAATTTAAGAAACTTAGCTCTTCTCTACTCACTTCCTATCTTTCTACCTTATTTCCACTAACACCGGGACTCCAACAACATTTTCCCCTCTTCATCTGATTCATCTAGCTCATTGTGCACACCAGCTCACTCTCCAAACATCTTTCTCATCTTTTCCAACTTAAAACACACAGGTAAATGTATTTGCATAGGCCATCTATTATATTGTCCCTAAGACATTTTTGTCACAGTATTTGGGTGAAACAACAATCCTACTTAAATCCATCTTTCTTCCTATTCTATGCTGAGTGTGGCTAGAGAAAATGTCATACTAACCATGACTGGTGTCGCTTTAGATGCAGTAGGTTCTTAATTTTCTCCAGGAATCTCACTCTATTACCCAAGTCCATTTTCACAACTACTATCTTTGTTCCTTTTCTTTTTCTAAACCAGTATGACTGAGAATGGTTAACTTACAAGGGAAAAACTTTATTCAGTTCACTGTTCTGAAGACTGGAAGGCTAAGACCCGGCAGCCATATCGGGTGAGGACAGCATTCTGTCAAAGGGTAGTGGGAAAGTGGGAAGACAAGTAGGCATGAGTATAAGAGGTAATACACAAAGGGCAGCTTTCCTTTATAACAATTCACTCCAGCAGTAACTATTAGTTGAGATTCACCCTGTACCATGAGAAAGGATTAATCACCTCTTATGGGCCCCACCACATAAAACGATGTTACTCTGGGAAACAAAATTCAACTTGATTTTCAGAGGGAACCAACCAGCTTGAGACAGAGGATCCTGGATGGAGCAGGGCCCTGGGAGAGCAGACACTGCGGATTTCATATGAAACTGCAAATTGAGGCTGAAAGTCACAGATTGTGGGAAGTGCTCTGGGCTTCCTGAAAGTACTGAAGGGATAGTTCAACTGGTAAAGATTTTGGAGGGACAGAGGATTACCTCAGGACAAGATAGCAGAGTGCCTCCCAAAGGAGGGCAGGAGGAAAAGGTAGTGGAAGCAATCACAGCCAAGGGGAGCCGGATTCTCCTGTTCTACAGCTCCCCGGCCCTTCCAGACAGAACTGAACTGAACTGAACTCTTGTTTGCACTGAAATGGAAATAGTAAAACCTTTGACATTTTTAAGACATAGGGAGAAAAATGTTTAAAAAAGAAAATAGGGGCCATTTTGAGATAACAGCCAGGCCCCATAGGACCCCTGGCCGGACTGACTGAGCCCCATCTGCAGGATTCCTCAGCCCAGCTGATCACTCCCTGCCTCCGGGCCCTCACATCAATGGTCTACTCCCCACCACTAGGACCCCCAGATAACTGACTGCACCCTAACACGAGGACCCCCAGACTGGCTGATTGCACCCTGCCTCCAGGATCCCACAACCAGACCAACCACACCCCACCTCCAGGATCCCTGCCCCACCACCCGCACCCTGCCTCCAGGACCTCCAGCAGACCATGCCCACACCCCAAGCTGCAGCTCCCCATTTGGCAACACATTTGGAAGCCAGAGTAGCCATCTTAGATAATCCTGGAAGATGTATCTTCCATCTTTAGGTGGGGCAAATCCCATCCTGAGATTCCTGTTGGAGACTGGAAGCTCATTGTAAGGTACCTTTCATGCATCGGGCTACTGAAGACTGGGAGGTTTTAATACTATATAACTGTCATAGTGTAAATTTTCTTTTTTCTCCTTATTGAAAAATTTTAAGTTTTTATTTCTTTACTTTTATCGCTCTCTTTTCCTTTTGTTTATCTGTTCCCTCAGAGTCTCTTTCTCTCTTTTTGCATGCTAACAACCAACTTCTTTTGATTATACCCTCACTCTTTCTATTATCTAGAACTTCCATGTATTCTTTTCTTATTCCATTAACAGCTACATCCTACACCCCTCCGCATCCCCTTTGTCCTCCATTAGAAACTGCAGACCTTATTGCAAATCTCTTTGTTATACTGAAGATGATAATTGAACTCATTCTGTTTATTATGACAACATTGTTAATGTCCTCATAGGAGCTATTTGTTCTAGGGTTGCATACTGTCTGAACTGGGGCACTGCTAATATTGATCTCCGCCTTAAAGAAAAGGTTTTGGAAACCTATAGGTCACAATAAGCCTATAGGGGGGAAACTGCAATACCCCAGATCTGCACAGCTAGAAGGGAAGATACATGAACAACATGAAAAAACAAGGGAAGAAAATAATCCAGACAAATCTAGATTCTATATTAATAGAATCCAATGACAGTATGGTAGAAAAAAATGTCAGAAAAAGACTTCAGATTTTACATGATTAAGATGATTCATGAAACAAGGGATGAGTTAAGAGAGCACATACAGGCAATGAGTGATCATATTAATAAGCAGTTGAAAGAGCAATTGCAGGAAGCAAAAGATCATTTCAGCAAAGAGATAGAGATTCTCAAAAAAAAAAAAAAAAAAAAAAAAGGAAATCCTTGAAATAAAGGAAACAATAAACCAAATAAAAAATTCAATGGAAAGCATCACCAACAGATTAGACCACTTGGAAGACAGAACTCAGACAATGAAGACAAAATATTTAATCTTGAAAATAAAGTTGCCCAAACAGAGAAAATAGTAAGAATCATGAACAGAATGGGACATCATGAAAAGACCAAATTTAAGAATTATCGGGGTTGAAGAAGGCACAGGGATACAAACCAAAGGAATGAACAACCTATTCAATAAAATAATATCAGAAAATTTCCCAAGTCTGAAGAATGTTGTGGAAAATCAAATACAAAAGGCTTACAGAACACCAAATGCCCAAAATCACAACAGATCCACACCAAGACACATTATAATGAAAATGCCTAACATACAAAATGAAGATAGGATTTTGAAGGCTGTGAGAGAAAAGCATCAGATTACATATAAGATTAAACCAATATGGATATCAGCAGATTTCTCAACTCAGACTCTAAAAGCTAGAAGGGCCTGGAGTAACATATTTCAAGCTCTGAAAGAACATGGTTGCCAACCAAGAATCCTATACCCAGTAAAACTAACCTTCAGATTTGAAGATGAAATAAAATCCTTCCATGATAAACAAAAGAATTTACAAAATAGAAAGCCTGTGCTACAGAATATTCTCAACAAAATATTCCTTGAGAAGGAAATGAAAAACAACAATGTAGGTCAGCAAAGGGAGGAACTACCTTAAAATCCATTCAGAGGGAACCAACCACAATCAAACTATAACACATACTATCTTAGACAATTGTGTCGTGTTTCATTCTTTCTCTTCCCTCCTCAAATTTCCAATGTCTTCTCTGTCATTCTTATCAACAACCAATGATTATATTGAGCAAGGGCATGCTCTGGGAAACCCATTTCTGTTTTGCTTGTTGGTTTGGTCCTTAACCTCAGAGTGCTACTTCGAACAGTTCACACTCGGGGCTCTTTTTTCATAGGACTGTCTTTGGCTAAACAACTAAATGGTAATGGATGCATGCTATACAAAAGTGCAGTTCATTTGCCTTTGGTCAGGGTGATGTGGGTACAATTTATACGTCACACTTACCCTGCAAGTTCAGGCTGAAGATCTATAGGGTTGTGCCTGAAACTGCCCTCTCTTTTTCCCACCTTTGTATTAATGACCTCTCCTAAAAGTATCTTCTGAATAAATTGCTTTAAAAATATTCTCATATTGGGTTGTCATCTGAGGTGAAGGGAACTAAGGTAATGAATTTACAATTAGCTTCTTGACTAAGGAAGTTAAAGAAAACAGGAAGGACCTTCTACAAGATATCAGCACCATCTACTCATTTATCTGGCTGTCCTGTAAAGACTCTGACCCAGGAAATAAGGTTTGGGTCCAACAGGTAGAAGAAGATTCAAGACACATTTAGGATAGTAGACATGTTTTATTCAGAGGTGGCTATAGCCTCTAACCTCTAGCTTCAGCCCCCACCCCCTTACATTTTGTTCCCCTTTCACCTGGAGTCTTTTCCATAGGCCCTTTTTTATGCAGGCCAAACAAAGAAGGCACATTGCCAACACATTACATCATTAGGCTCATGCTCACAAGTTAATGTTTATGACCTTGAGTATGCATGCTGAATCAGATTGTTTCTAGCCTTAAGTAAGCATAACATGATTCATTCCCAGCCCTGGCTACTGAAAACATAACATGGTTCACCAGAAGCCTCAGCAAGGACGCCTAACTATAGCTATTTGGGGCCTGCCCCAACATTGGCCTAATACTCTTTAACATTTCTCTTGTTACAATGGGAGGATTATCATGTCCTCTGTTAATGCACTAATTTCCGTCCTATCACTTTCTCAAGAATATTGGTTTCTAAATTCTCCTCACCAATAGTTTTTCCCTCTCTGATGCTTCATTCCAATCTGTATCTATATTGGGATGAATAATTGTCTGAGAAATATATGTCCATAACCTAATACTCAGACTTACTCAGACTCTGTAAATATTCCTTTTTATTGAGACAGTATCCATGCATACATAATTAAGATAATGATTTACAATAAAGTCATTCTGGATTTCCCAGGTGGATTCTGTACCCAATGGCAAATTTCTTTAAAGAGACAGAACTGAAGGTGCAGATAGTGAAATAGGAGAAAGCAATGTAACCTCAAAGGCAGAGATTGGAGTGACAGGCAAGGAAGCCAAGGAATGCCTAGAGACATCAGGAGCTGGGGAAAGAAGGAAAAATTCTCCTCAGAGACTCCAGAATACAATAGTTCATGGACAGCTTCCATTTCAGACTTTTGGCCTTCAGAATAATGGGAAAAAATCAATTTCTGTTATTTCAGGTCTCCCAGTTTGTGGTAATTTGTTGCAACAGTCATAAAAAACTAATAAAGTGTCCAAATGTAGTATCTCCCATCTTAAACGAAAACAATACATTATATCTTAGCCTATTTTCCTCTTCAGCTACAAACACATTTTCTCTTTCTTGTTATTATGAATGTCCTTGAAAGAATGTTCTCTACTTGCTGCTTCTATCTTCTGCTTCTTCTCTCATGAACCCACTTTGGTCAGGTTTTTCTTTTTCATTTTTCTCTTCAAATCATTACAAAGAAACTGCTCTCATTGAAGCTACCGAATCTGAACTAATAGATTCTAAGTCCAATTTTCATTTTTCAGTCCTTATCTTCCTTGACTTATGAGTAGCCTTTGATAATAGGGGGTCACTTGATCCTCCCTTAAATCATTTGTTCACTTAGCTTGGAGACTCTTCATTCTGCTATTTTCCACCAACTTCACACTTGGTTATTGTCTCTCTCTCTCTCCAACTATATATATATTTATATATTCATTTCATGAATTGTTTTTGTCTAATCTTGAGCTTTTTAAAACCATCTATATCTTGATGAACTCCTAATTTATATTTCTATCCTAGCCCTATTTAATTCAAATTCATATATTCAACTGATTACTTATAATTAGATCTATAATAATTATCTCAAATCTAATATATCCAAGAAAAAAACTTTAATATTCCATTCTAATTCCTTCTCTCATTATATGTCACATTTCAGCCAATAGTCACCTTGTTTTTCTACTCATGAAGGTACACATATTTGAATTGGTTTTGACTCAGATTTTACCTGCTACTCAAATCCATCAGAAAGCTCTTTTAAGATTCCTTCCATATTCATTCAGAATTAGACCACTTTCGCACAACTGCCAGTACCTTGGTCCAAGCTAGCACTCTTTCTCATGTGGATTATTTAAATAGTATTCTGTATTTTCTTTCCTTTACCTTTTTCAGTCTCCTCTCAATATGACAGCTCTGTGATTCTGTCAAAACAAGCCAGTTTATGGTGTCTCTGCTCAAAACCATCTATATCTTCCCACATCCCAGAAAAATCAAAATGTATGTGTATGTTTGTGTGTGTGTGTGGTGCTGGGGATTTAACCCAGGGATGCTCTATCTTTGATCTACACCCATACGCCGTGTTTATTTTTATTTTGAGATAGAATATCTTTAAGTTGTTGAGGCTGGCCTTGAACTTGCAAGTCCTCTGCCCTAGCTTCCCCAGTAGATGGGATTAGAGGCTATTGTGCTTGGTCAGATTTCTCATAACCTTGGAGTACCTACAATATCTGCTTTTCTCTCATTAATTCTCAGATCTCACCTCCTATTACTTTACCCCACACTTATCCACCTTGACCATAGGTACCATCTTTCATTTTAATCAAATAAACCAGGCAAGAGAGATCACTGACCTACCCTTCCCTTCCTTCTTTCTTTCCTTTCTTTCTTCCTTCCTTCTTTCCTTCCTTCCTCTCCTTCTCTCTCTTTTTTCCCTCTTTTTCTGAATTGTTCTACTCCATATTAGTTATTTATAAAAGATACTTTGTCATTGAAAATTTCGATAATCCTTGGCCTCCTTGTCTGAAATTTTAATTCTTCCTGCACTTTTTTTTCTTCCTTGACATGAATCATTCTCTAAAATTCTATACATTTCACACTTTTCTTTTGATATTTTTTGTCTCCCTCATAGATTTTAAGGTGCATAAGTCAGAGTTATCTGTCAGATCTTTTCACTGTTGTGTCCCAGTACCTGGCACATAGTAGAAATAATCATTATTAGTTGAATGACTAAAAGAATGTCAGAAAACAAACCTGAGTGGTGGAACGCCACAATCAAAAGCATCTGACAAAGACACCTGATTTGCATCATATAGATAAATTAAATTTAAAAATAGCAAGATACTCAGGTCACATAATTTATTAGAACCAAAGGTTGGGCAATTCACCTGACATTGTAGATTAAACTTTGAATACTATAAACGATTTAATAAAGTATTTATTTAAGAATCTTTCTTTTTGACACAAGATTTTATATTTTTCCATAATCATTAGTATTGACTCCATGTGAGAATATACCATATTGTTCTGGCAGAGTCCTGAAATAGTTCCTGTAAAGTATTTTCTTTTTCTTCTTCTTCTTCTTTTTTTTTTTTTTTTCTTTTTGTCTTTTTGTATTAATGGGGTAAGACTTGGGCAGGGGATGATAAAGACAAAGTATCATTTTATTTATCCCTTACTGTTGGTACATCCATTTTTGACGTTACTCTTCATCCCGTGGCTCAGATAGTGTTTTCAGGTTTCTCCACTGTAAAATTACTCATTTTCTCCTGTTTTCATTCTGAACTCTTTGGAATAAAATCACTATGTTCAGTCCATTTTAAGGAATGAGAAGTCTTGCTCCTCCTCCTTGAAGGTGGAGTTTCTGAATAAGTCATTATAACCTCTACATGGGATATTTCCTTCTCCTCTCCCATTTATTTATTTATTTATCCAATTAATTATTTAGGTCATTAGATTTATAACAATTTTTTCAGCATTTGAATTATAATCTAATAATAATCTAAGTATTTTGTTACACAGATTGTTCCTCGTTTAGCTTGTTACCTTTTAAATTTCACTCTTTTATCACTTTTACACAGCCCAATAGAATAAGTTGCGAGTCTGTTTGTTTTGGAGTGCTTCATACTTTCTGATACTTGTGAAATGATCCAAATTGATCTTTTAAATTTTCTTCCCCAATCCTTGTATCAGACATTGCTACCAAGACTCATGGTTCCTTTTATTGGAAAATGATATTAAAAATCAAGATGCACATACTAGTTGCACTTGTTGCTCTTCATCTTTTGTTTCCAAGACTTTTCAGCTAACATAGTAAAGAAATATACATGTACATATTGAAATAAATATGTATATCTAAATATTTTAATATGTAGATATCTTTACCTATCATAAGAAAAACAGGAGAGCATAGTGATTGAATCCATTGTCTCATGGATTATTCCTGCCTCTTCTCTTGCTCATCTGTGAACCCTAACTCCAATAGTCAAAAATCGTATCTCAACATCTGCCATTCTTTTACTTAATTATTCAGTTCTGGTGCCTATGTATAATGTTTTCAGAGTTGTTGACTTGTATTCCTGCAAAAAAATAAGTGTATAAATTAGTTTACAAAGTTGATTATGTCCACCACCTTTAACCTTTCATTCTACAGACTCCACACTTCCAAAGTTACTCAGGTCAGTCAGTAAGAATTTTAGAAGAGTTAAATCCTTTGGTCACATTCTATATTCTATTCTCAGATTTCCAACCATGTCAATGATTTTGTTTAAATTTACATACATTAAAGTTTACTCTTTATACTATAAATATTTATGGATTTTGACAAATGCAAAAGGTCATGTATCCACTATTACTGTATTCTTTAGAACAGTTTCGTTTGCCCTAAAAGTATTCTGTGCTTCATTTTCTCAAGCCTATTCTTGAATCCCTGGAAACCATTTATAATGTTACCTTTTTCTGAAAGTTTTATAAATAAAATCATACATTTTGCAGCCTTTTCAGACTTGCTTATTTTGCATAATACTATGCATTTTGGGGTAAATCTATGTTTGTGTGATTCAAGAGCACCTTTCCTTCCTCCTTTCTTTCTTCTTCTCTTTCTTTCTGTCAGACTAATGATCTTTTGATTGGATGTGTAATAATTAATATCCTCACTTCTTGAAGGATATTTTGATTATTGTTATAAGTTAGAATGCTATAAACATTTGCAGGTAGGTATTTGTGTAAACATAGTAAGTCTTCAAAATATTTTGGTACATAACTAAGAGTTTGGTTGTTAGATTGTGAGTTAGTTTATATTAAGCTCTGTTAGAAACTGTCAAAATATCTTGCAAGGTGGGTGTACCATTTTACATTTTTAACAGCAATGAATGAAAGTTCATGTTGTTCCATAGTTTCTTCAATTTGGAATTCTTGGGTTTAGAATATTAGTGGTTTTAATGGAGTTTTAGTGGCATCTCAATAATGTAATTTAGATTCAGTAAAGACAAATTATGTTGAACATATTTTCAAATGTTTATTTAAATTTTCATATTTTCTTCCAAGTAGTGTATATGTCCAGATCACTTCAACACACATTACTCCAGTAGCTTGTTTTTTTACTGTGGAATTTTCAAAACTCTTTCTTTTATATAGAAATCTTTTTACCTGATATGCTTTACGATGTGTGTGTGGCTTTTCAGGTCATTCTCTAAACAGTGAAAAGACAGCAATTTCTTACACAGCAGTGTTTAATTTTAATTAAATCCAACTTATCATTTTTTTCTTTCATAGCTTTGTCTGTGTTTATGCCTTCTAAAATCTTATCAATATTCAAGATCACGTAGCTTTTAGTGTGTGTTTTGTTGTGAGAAATGTATAGGATTGCACTTTTAATTTAAGTCTATGATCCATTATGAGTTAAATACTGTGGAAGTGTAAAGCTTGTTTCTAGGTCAGCTCTTGTTAAATGGATGCTCAGTGTTCCTGAACATTTGTGGAAAATACTTTCCCAATTGAATTGCCTTCGTTCCTTTGTCAAAGTTCTGTATATGGTATTAGATCTACCTCCAGGCTTTTCAATTTTTTTCCATTGATCAATTAATTAGGAAGCATCTTCTCTGCTTTAAATTTCTGGAAGAGAATATGGAAAGTTGGGGTTGTCTTCCTCAAGCATTTTATAGAATACCCCTGTAAAATCATATGGGTTTTTCTGTGGAATGTCATTAACCATTGATTTGATTTCTTAAATAGATATAGGGACATTCAAGTTATCTATTTAGACTTTATGAATTGACTAATTTAAAAAATTAGTCCATTTAATTTAATATATATTTCTGAATGTAAAATTGTTCATAGAATTCTATATTTATCCTTTCAATGAACACTATGAGATCAATATTTATGACCATCCATCCTTTTGTGATGTTGGTAAATCATGTTCTTTTAATTCTTGGATAGCATGACAAGAGGTTCATAAATTTCATTGAACTTTTTAAAGAATCAGATTTTAATTTCTTTGTTTTTCTTTATGTTAAATATTTATCCTCTTTGGTTTCTCTGAGTTTCTTAAATCTGTAGTGTGTTTCCTGTCAGTAATTGGAAGACATCTTGGCTATTCTTTCCATAAATATTTCTCTTGCTCTATTCTATCTCCTATTTTCAGCATCCAATGACCCTTACACACAGTGTTTAAATATTTTTCACAATTTGTAAATCTTCTGTTCTGTTGTTCTGGTTCTCTCTCTCTCTCTCTCTCTCTCTCTCTCTCTCTCTCTCTCTGTATTCAGTTTAATGTTTGCTATAGCTGAGGTGCTAGAAGCTTCAAGCTTTTCCATCATCCTTGTCTTTGTCATTGTTCTTGACTTAAGGTCTCTCTAAGGATTCTGCAGAAAATGTCTGTGATTTGCAGAATTTTTGTCTACAGTTCACTGTTATTTCTGCTGGAGACTGGTTGGTATAGTGTTGAAGTGTGAGAGATGAGACATATGATATAATTTCAAACTGATAGTCAGTCTTTTAGTGACTTCTGTCTTAAAGCTATATTATGAATTGTATGTATATGTTCTCTGAAAGGTCCATATGTAATATCTTGGTCCCCAGGGAGGATGTGTTGGGAAGTGCAATGGACCTTTAAGAAATGGGGCCTGGAGGGAAATCCTCAGGTCATTGCAGGCATAGCCTTAAAGGAGAATGTGGTTCCCCAATTTCTCTCTCCCTTGCCCCACCTCTGTCCCTCTTTCCCAGCTACAACTTGAAATTTGAACATTTGTTTCTATACAAGATCCTGCCATGATGTATCCCACCAGAGGTCAAGTCAGTGTGGCTATCCAATATTGTTCTCCAATCTCCAAAACTTTGAGCAAAATCAATCTTTTTTCTTTATAAAGGTAATTGCTTCAGGTATTTTGTCATAGCAATACAAAGCTAACCAAGACAGTTTGTCACCTTCACCCATTTTTCTCCAGTTTTGTACCTCCTCTGTTCTATTCTACCTGCCAAGCTTCTACTCCTTACCCTGGCCACAATGTTTTCTTTCTGTAAAGCCTAGACCAGTGTTAATTCCACCCTCTTCAGCTGAGTCAGGTAAGTACAAAGGGCTGGGTCTCATTTGGAATAAGGACCTGCAAATTCCATTCTCTGGAAAGTAAGCATCTCTTACAGAGAAGGCTCAGGATTTATCCTATAACAAGTATTTTTACCATCCGCTGGCAGGCATGCACATAAGATCCAGGGTAGTGGATTTGGAGATAAAGCTCAGAAGAGTGTACCACCTCCAAGACTAGCACTGCAGGAGTTTATCACACTCACATTCAGCCTCCCACATTTGTCAAATTACCACTTAAGTGTTCCTGCCAGTTTCTGGCTTCAGCAACTTCTCCTCCAGGTAGGTAGATCTCTGTGACTCTATGGATTTGCCTTTCTCTCTAGATTTCAGAGTGTTCATTTGCTTTGTGACCTCAAAGAAAAATGGGTCAAAGAAAAATTATTGATTTTCAGGTTGTATGGATGGAAGTGAAAACCTCCCCACTCTTTTCCTCCTCTATCTGGAACTGCAAGTCCTTTTGATTTTTACAGTGTTAAGGCTTAATATGTATTGCTGATTTTTTTATAGTTTCTAAAGTATATCCTAAAGGTGATGGGCATAGGAGACATTTAAAATTTAGCATTATTCTTTTGGGAACACTTACAGGTTCAGAAATCTTTTATGTTATTTAAAGCAGAGTTAGAATTTCTTAAAAGAATTCTGCTAAATGAAGTCACTCCATTAATAGATATCATTAAAAATATACCTAGGTTTATGATATATTCAACTGAAATGTAGAGGGAAGGAGAATACATGCATATTTTTTAAAAACTAAGTAGGTAACACTGTTTTTTTTTTTCTTTTTGTGGGGTTATTTTGTTTACAGAAATGTTTTGTCTCCTGTTGAAACCATTTTTAGAGATATTCATGAATCTAGAGGAATAAGAAATAACTCTTTAATTACTTACTGAAAATACAGAGGTAAGGATCCAGCAGCCTACAATAACCAATTTCATGTGTGATCTTGGATGAAACAGATTTTTGAGTATTGTCTTCTATAAATTGTGGATGATATTTCTACCCCCAGGTGTCTTATATTTAGAATTGAAGATGTTTCTAAATTATAGTTCATAATTAATGATTATTAGTTGTTGTTTTATTTTTATTTTTTTTAAATTCAGTTGACTACCCTTTCCTGATCTAATTTGCATTGTTTTCCCTAAAGGAACATCAGTCAACACATTTTCACTTGATCTCTAACTTGTCCTGTGAAAAATGCTTACCCCACCAGTAGGGATTATTTATGCAATGTGTGAACTATATCACTTTTGGCACGTATTATCTCAAGTATCCTTGCAATCTACTGTTTGATTTTATAGGTGAGAACTCAAACACTAAGAAATCTTAATTTTGGCCTAAAATCATGCATCTAGAAAATTACTAAACTAGAAATCTGGTATGGTTCCATCAAACATCAATAACCATAGCTTTATAAGTAATCTAGAATTTCATAAAATACATCTTTCATATATTAATCATGTTGATTTTCAAGAAATGAATAGAGAAAGTCTGGGCTGCCTGAAACATGATGACATTTAATTTCATTCTCTGAGGCTTCATGTCAGGTAAATGCAAATTCTAAAGCAAATCCAAATAGCATATGTTTTTCATAATAAAATTATCATAGCCAAGAGCAAAAGAAGGAATTTATTGGATTTTCTTGTCAACTACATTTTCATAAGCAACTGAACAGCATTACTTTCAATGATGCCTATGAGACACATGTATGAAACAAGAGTAGAGGCCTCATATGATGTGATCCTTCAACATATCTATCTTTCCATGTGCTGACAATCAGAGATGAAGCTGAATTCACTTGAGTATTGACATTGTTAGGCTTAGCCTAACAGAATAACGAAAATAATAGCATAAAATATATTTAGAAACATATTTTACCTTTATGATATTTTAGAAAAATGTAATTGAAATTGCTTAATATAAGAATAATTTCATAACAGATGGCACCTGGAAGAAAATGAGAGAGGTTCTAGAAATAGTAATATCTAAACCACACTTTGAGAAAAAATTGACAATTTATATGTGCAATTACTGTGAAATTAAAATCTTTCATCAGATAGGTAAATTTTAGATTTGATGTGTTTATCTAGCACATCTTGTTTCATCTAAATGTAATCGATACTTGATCTGCAATCTTAATACACATATCTGCAAAATTTATGACAGCAAGTGTATCTTAAATGTGGTTTACGTGAAGTCAAATTATTTGAATATTTCAGGATTTTTCCTATATCACAGATAAGAATAGAACTAACAGGTTGATGATTTGCTAATAGAACTGCTTCCTTTAAAGACTTTAAAGGTCTGAGTAAGTATTCTTTAACCCTGGTGCTATTGGAGTGCTCATTCTGCAACTTAAATGAATTCAAATTTGTATTCTCCTACCTAGTGGCCATATAGATTTGGACAATTACCTAATACCTTCAAACCTCATAGTTTTTTTGAAAATTAAGTGAGAAAATATTTTACTGCTTTTATAGGACATAGTAGGATTTAAAATTTTCCACTTGAGCTTTATATTAAATTAAAAGTTTAATAATTAGCACTTAATTGTTTTATAAACTTACAGAAATTTTCTTGTGAAAAAAACTAACCTGCATTTTAGAGCTAAGATTAATGTCATGAGCACTAGACCTAGACAAACTCCAGTGTGTTTAAATTTAAATTCTGTCATTAGAAAATGTTAATGGGAAGAGGTCTTAAACTCGAAGAGCCCTAGTTTTCTTACCTAAAGAATGGGAAGAAAACAACTATCTTTTAGGAACACATTATCATTATTTTCTAAGGAGCATATTACCTTTAAAAAGTTCTAATATCATATGAACTTATTAAATTGTGTACATTGATAATCAACTAAAATGAAGCAGCTTTCTTCTCTTATTTACTCTTTCTATTGTTAACATGTAAAGGGATAGAATGTGGTTTTAAGCAGTATTTCCTATCCCACATGCCCTAAGGAGGAGAGTGACATAAGTAAGTGAGTCTGAAGTGCAAAATAATATAAAGAGATGGAGAATGTGTAAACTGGAAAGCATATGCCCACTGAGAACCTTTTCAAATTGAAAAAAGTTTTAAATGGTAGTTTCACCAAACAAATCAAATCTGAAAGGCTAATCTGGCCCCCTGGTCCCATTATAAACGTCTTTGCATGTTGCATGAGGAAGTTAGAGTGTAAAACAAATATCTTTGTTCTCCATTGCACTTTGTTCTTTTTGGCTCAGGGAAAATGCCTCCATGTGTTCATATTTAGATTATATATTCTTCAAAGACGTGTAACCCTGGAGGTTGAAAATCATTTCGGAAGTTACACTTCTGGTGATTCTAAACCCATAAAATAACTTCTGGAGGAACTGTTGTTGGTAAGTGACTTACACTATTTTTGCCATGGGAATTTAAAACTAAACAACTTAAGAGAAAACTTCATCTGCAGCTGTGACTTCAAGGAATCATATGTTTGCTCCTTTGAGATCAATCTTAAATTGAGTATCAGTAAAAAGCATGAAAAATAGCAGAAAGATATGCTTACCATGGCCTAGTGATCATAATGCACACATTACTCCAAAATTTATTAGAAAATGATTTTTAATGTTTCCTTTATTATTGGAAGATGAGTTTGCTCTTGGATTTTTCTTGAATGGAATCATTTTAATCAACTCATCACAACTCTTCTCTCCAATGGAAAAGACTGGAAAATTCCCTTTATCCTCAGTCAATCTTTCTTTGTGCTTTTGATATACTGGGAGCTTTGAGAGGAAAACTGTATCCTTGGTGTGGCATGGCAACCCATCCGCGCTCCCCTCATCAGCCTGTTTCCCATAGTCAGCAGCCTTTTAAAACTTACTCCAAGGGGACCAGGGGGAGGTAGGAGGGAAGGATAGAGGAATTACTGTGGGATAAAATTGACCAAACTATATTATCTGCACATGCGAATATGTAACAACGAATAGAATATTATGTATAATTTAATGCACCAATAAAAACTAAAAAATAGATAAAAAACAAAAGTTATTCTACTCTCATCAAATCTCTCAACTCATCTGTCTCCTCAGAGCTTAAGATTTCATCTTCTATTTCATAAAGAAGTTACTAAGTAAAACTAGTCAAGTTCATTCATTAATTAGAAGAATAAACAAGTTTCCTGGTCTTCATCTGAGCTCACTCTGTCCAAACCACCTCAAACACAGGATTAATACTAACCAAACTCCTTTTTGGGTTACAAATTGAGTAAGGTTCCTTTCATTAAAAGTTGACATTGTCCTATCTGATCCTGGAGGATAGGAAGGATTTCCTCCAACTTCTCCAGTATCTTCTGTACCTCTTCACATTAGGAGATTACTGTGGATGTTCCGCTAGATTAGCATAGACCAAAATGAACAAAAAACTTTCATTGGTGTATGATTCTCTGACAATTATTTGAAACAAATATGAAATTTATACCTAGGTTATATACTTAGAATAAAATATGGACCATTCCTTTACAAATAAAGGAACTGCAGTACTCTATTGTAGAAAAGGATGTATTGAAGAAGAAAGGTTTTCAATGAGTTCTACTTTTACCAATTAAGTGGTTTCTTTCTTTTCCTTAATCTTATATTTCTCTTTCTAAATCACACTAAAAGCAATATGAAGTAACAATGTATTATTTGCACAACTGCCTACTTGCTATTACCATTTTTGTTTCACGCAAACAGGGAAAACATCAGGCAATGTTCACAATGGGAAATTTTTTATTCAACACTGACCCATGAAAGGCAGACAGGGGCATGAAGAGTAAGAGTAAGGAAATAAGATATGTAAAATAGGGAAAGCATATAAAAATGAAGCAGAGGGAATAAGGTTAAGAAGTACTCTGGAGAAATTAGATACAGATTGCAAATTGATGGAAGAAGATACTTATGTATAGAATTTATAGAATTTATTTTCTATTTGACCATGTGTCCCTGTAGGAGTGTGGCATGTGATCTCCTTCCTTCATTCATATAGTCCCTGCTCTGCTGTGTAATGTGGTCATTGAAAAATTATATTTACTCAACAGCAAAGTAATCCAGCAGCATAAGTAAAGGTCTTCTCCCGGAATTGCCTTAGGTATGAATTAAAATGTAAACCTGTACAATATCAATAAAGCTGACATAAAACTTTTTGTTCCCAAAGATAGAAAGCTAAAAAGAGCATGGCCTTAGGGTAATATACTATGCCTAAAGGCTAACCCAGTCTCCTGCCACATATTATATTGGAATGTTATTACATTTTGTCTATTAGAGGCACTATGCCCTTGAGATTTTACAGGGTTTTGAACATAAATCCTTCAGCAGCTCCAATTTTAGTTGATGCAGAAGCATATACTATGACTCTAATGCTCATGAGTGGGACAAAATAGCAAACCATTTCTTGAGATGCCTAATGTGAGTGTCAAATTACCAGCCTCCACCAAGCAAAAGGGAATGCTAATTAAAGGGGTAGGACATGTTCCAGTTGTTCTAATCAAAGAGAGCTTAATCCTTCCATAAGCTGGCCTGCTTTGTTGGAGGAAATTCTGAACAACCTTGTTACTTTTGATAACTGTAAGCCACTGACTCGTGGCCCCCTGACAGCTAGCTGAGCATGTAATAACATTTCTCTGTATTTGGGGACTGGCTTAGCTGGCTTTATAATAGATTATTGTGGATGTTAAAGTGAAATGTTAGTCTTTCTTTAAAGCTCTGTATTCCCCAGTAATTAAGGTTATAAAAAGGGCACTGAGCACAATACAGTTTCAAGGTCGCCAAACATAGATATAACAGCCTTCAGTTTGTGTAAATAAGGTATTAACCATAGGTTTATTCTGCAATTGTGTCATGAAAAATAGTTTTTTCAAGAGCAGTTTGATAGGAAAGCATGTTTAGGTATGTAATAATTGTGACTTTTTTCTCTCTTTTTACTTTATCCTTTTAGTTTCCCCAAAAATAAAAAAAAAAATAAAAAATAATGACTAAAAGGAAAAAGCAAGTGACATTACAGAAAGTCAGGTAAACAGATTTTATAAAAAAATATAATAAAAAGAAGTTGAATACTATCAGTTAAAAGAAAAATCTGACACAAGAACAGAACTTCAACCAAAAGCACTTGAGGTCATTGGGTATAACAAGAACCTTGGAGAAATCACAACCTTTGGCAGGAAAATATTCACAGAGATCACACAAGCAAGAATTTCCCCTTAAGTTTCAAGCCAGTGACGGTTATTGGCTGTTTGTTTCCAATTCACTGTAAATGGGAAAAAAAAAAGTTAAAGAAAAAAATTCACCCAAGAGAGACATTTAACCACTTGTTTCAAAGGAAGAATTGGATATAGCTTCATTCCATTGGAGGTTGGATATTCCTTCATGGTTTGAATCAGATCCTTGTTAGTCATTACAATAGGAAGAAATGTTCCTTCAGGTATTTCATAAGAAGTACTCCTTTGTGATGTTCAATTGCCATATAATTTGAAATGAAAAAAAAAAAGAGAGAGAAAGAGAAGAAAGATTTTTTATTTAAGTATTGTAAAGGTAAAACAACTTTCTATAAAGCAAAAGAGTCACACTAATGGTGTAGATTTCTTTTGCAGAAGAGTCCTGGTGTTGGGAAAGCATAATTTATAGTGTCAGTAAGGCAATCATATTTTCATTCTACCAGATAAGATCAGGGCAGGTACTCCCCAAGGAGTGAACCTCTTTGCTTCAATTTTAAACTCATGAAAGGGAGGATGTGTGATGCTTTATAGTGCAGACAAAAATGTCACACCAGTAATTGCTATGCAGGTGCTTAAGTACATGCCAAATAAAACCATAAATTATATTTCTCATGCATTAGGCATTAATTGTGCCAGTAGTTAAAAGAACAATTACTACATAATATCTACCTTTTTAAAGATGGAAATAATTAAGAAAATCATTGAGATAACCTTTTGTGAAGAACTAAGATTTCCTTTCAAGGCATTTTAAATCTCTGATCTATCTTCTAAGCTGAAATCTTCATTTTAGTCAAATTCATTCTATAAGGATACTATATATATAATATACTGAAGTCATCTAAAATTTGTCAAATAAAACTATAATTAATAACATAGTGAAGTCACTTAAAGTTACATGATAGAATAAAGTGAAGTTTGCATAATCTTTAGGAAGTCAAAGTCATCCTAGAAATCTCTGGTCCTCTATCACTACACGGATTTACTCACTTCCCCTTGGTAAAAAGACAAATACCTCACACCATAAGCCTAGGAAACTTATTTCCCACCTTATTCTGCCCACTCTTTTCTAGACATGAACTCCCTCTGCCATTGATGACTGTGAGGGCATGAACTCAATCTTGATCAGTCAGTTCCCTTTCTTGGTATTGGTCAAACAGAATTTGGGGAGGGGAGGTGTAATTTCTCTATTTGACTGTAATACAATAAACATGTAGTCAACAGTGGCTGAGGTTTTGGTATCAGTGAGATATTAACACATAGAAAGAAGCAAAGATATTAAAGCAAGAGAGGCAATTTGATGGCTTTCGAGTTTCTGAATGCAGTCATCCTGTGACCATCTCTATCACTGACCTTTTTGGGATTCATTCAGGTGAATTTATTTCCAATCCCCTTTGGTCTTTGATACTTTAGATTTTTGTTTTCTCATAAATAAAGTAATTGTGGGACATAGATTGGTATTTCTGCTGGACACTTTTTATTTGTTTAACTACTATGTGTTAATTAACTAAGACATAAAACTTGTACTTGAGGATAACTTAACAATTTCCCAGGTAGGGACTTTAGTCTATCATCTAAACCTCTCTGTGATCCAATCCCTTGTACAGTCCTAGGTTGTTTCTGAGAAACACTTTGTTAGGCGATTTTGTCATCATACAAACATCACAGAGGATACTTACAGAAACTTAGATCGTATAGCCTATTAGGCTACAAGAGACAAGGATGCAATCAAAATACATGCTATACATGACATGTATAAGGCTACCTCCAGTACACACAGAGTATTGTACATGGTAAACAGTGCAAGATGCATATTTAGTATAGTAAATATGTAAACCAGTAACATAATAATTTGGATATGCAGTATTATGTAGTGTACATTACTATATGTCCTGTACTTTTATAAGATTGGGAGCATAGTAGCTTTGTTTACACCAGCATCACCATGAACAGAAGAGACACATTGTGCTGTCATTATGATAGCCTGAAAGTCACCAGGCAATAAGAATTTATCAGCTCCATTATGATCTGATGTGACCATTGTAGTTTATGTAGGCAGTCATTGATGAAATGTCATTATGTAATACCTGACTTTATTTATTTATTTATTTATTTTATTATTTTACTTTGGGGTACCTAGAATTGAGTACCTGGGGGCACTCAATCACTGGGCCGCACACCCAGGCCTTTAAATTTTTTTTTTTTAATTTTGAGACAGGGTCTCATTAAATTGCTTAGACCCTCCCTAAATTGCTGGCTTTGAATTTGTGATCCTCCTGCCCCCGTTTCTCTATTCTCTGGGATTACAGATCTGCACCACCATACCTGGTACATGACTGTATTTAATTAGGTAATAAACATATCTGTCTCATGGAGATGTTATGGATTATTTAAAAAACATACATGGCATATACCACCAGTACCTAGCACAGAATAATAATAATATTAAGAACAATAGTAAAATAATAATGTTAGTTTTATTAAGGTTATACATCTGATCATCAAAGTTGATTATTACTTTTAATCATAATACAAATCTAAATCAGATTACTATTAGTATTCTAGTTTTACAGATAAGGAGACTGAATAAAGAAGTGCCAGCTTCAGCATTGAATCCTTTTTGTTTTTTGGCAGTACTGGGGATTGAACCCAGGGTGCACTCTACCAACTGAGCTACATCCCCAGCCTGCAAATCCTTGTTTTTTTGAATCTGATTTTTTCTTTTTATGAGGCCACCTTGTACAGTATTAATATTAAACATTCCATCATATTATTGTTGGTTATATAAGGGTCTGGCTCCTCGGCTGAATGATCAATTCTGTGAAAGCTGTAACTATATTAAACTCATTTTGCTGTCACATTGCTCAGCACTGTGCATGTTCTTCCTTGCTCTCCTCCAATTTCCCCCTTCATCCTTCCTCTCTTTCTAAGGTCAAATACCTATGTGCAAGGGCCATGGCATTTGTTTGAAATTATACAGTCCAGACTCTTTTTATCTGAAGTTTTTCTAACCCCATAAATCATTTTCATTCCAGGAAGAGCTTTATTTTCATGCTTGTAGCTATTCTTATGTTATGCATTTGGAGGGGGCAGTTTCTGAAATAACTCCGCTTTTGTTGGTATAATCCTACTCTTTTAATCTTCACCACAAGTGGAATGTTCCCTTAAGGACTGCACTGCCTCTGGTTCTTAATTCTCATCCCAGAACTGGTATGGATCTCTACTACAGACCTGCTAGCATCATTAATAATGGTTAGTCACTTCCATTTTTTTGTTCCTGATTCTTTCTTTCAAGGTAAGTGTTCCTGCTCCAAAAACGTCTTTCCTCACTCATACCACTTATACACATGCTATCACAATGATGACACGCATTTATAGTACAGGAGTGGAAATTGAGGGCAAAGGGGGCTGGGCAGGATAAAGTTCCCATATGCCTCAAAGCTGAGATACAGCCTAGAAAGTCGCCAGTGGTGAGTGATGCTAGCTGAGGTCAGTTAGAGTCATAGTTGGTAAAGAATGGTCTACATTGCAAAGCACTCTCCTCTACTTCTAGCTATGTGCAGAAAAGTCTTCATCATCAAATCGACTTCCCTAATATTTATAATATGTTTCATTAATATGTGTGCTGTGTCAAAATATCCAGTCTAGTACTCTAATACTTTCATTTTTAATAATTTCATAATTCATTTATAAAAGCACATTACTTATAATTAAGTAGCTAAAATTACTCCAAGTAGTCAACAACAGATAGTATTCAAAATTCTGAGTGTTGCTGGTGTGGTAGCTCACTCCTGTAATCTTAGAGACTTGGAAGGTGGAGGCAGGAGGATCAGGAGTTCTCAAGACAACCTCAACAATTTAGTAAGGTCCTAAGCAACTTGGTGAGACCCTGTCTCTAAATAAAATACAAAACAGAGCTGGGGATGTGGCTCAGAAGTTGAAAGTCCCTGAGTTCAATCCCTGGTACAAAACAAACAAACAAAAATAACCCAAAAATATTATTAGTGTCAAGAAAATTACCTTATTTTAACTCATAAGTAGACCATCAGCATCTATGTAGTCTATTGAGAGTCAACATTCTCATCCATAGCTGTGTCCTCATATAGTGAAAGAGGTGAGTTAGGCTAGATTACACCTATATTTTCAAGATTGCAATTAATCTTTGCATTTTTCATATGTCCCCTTCAACTTCTCTAGGATTGGATAATTCATTCTCTGGATACTCATAGAATTTTCTAATTTTTGTATTTTTAATTATGATTATTTGTTCTGGTTTAGGGAAAGTATTTATTGAAGAATGACATACAACCCAAATATATATATATATAAAATCATAGCACAGCTCAGTGAATTTTCAGAAAGTTAATTTACCCAAATACCTACACCAAATGTTAATGTTTATCCTGTACTGTAACCACATAGGTTGTTTTTTTCTGAGTATTATACAAATATAGTATATTGGTCTTTTACAGTTCTGTTTTCTTCTCCTAAATACTGTGTAAGTGAGGTTCATTGCTATGGTCTGAAAGATTAGATTCCCCCAATATTTATATGTTGAAATCAGGAGGTTGAGCCCTTGAGATGTGAAGAATCATGAGGGTTTCCCTGTGAATAGGAGTAGGGTCCTTATTGAAAGAGACCCCAGGAGCTCGACTACCTCTTTCACTACATGAGACACATCTATGGATGAGAATGTAGACTCTCAATAGGTTACATATCTGGGGATGGTCTACTCTAGAACTGTGAGAAACATATTTCCATTGTTTATAATCTGCTCCATCTATGATAGCATCCATTATAGCAACTCAAATGGACTAAGACATTCATTCATGTTTTGCATGTTGTATTACTTTGTTGATTATCATTACTTTCTAGTACTTGCTAGTATAGTATGACATACTTTCTTTGGACAATACCAGGTATTAAATCTAGGGCCTGACATATGCTAGGATGTTAGGCAAGTGCTCTACCACAGAGTTACATCCCTAACCTCCACTGTTTTGGCTTTTAATTTTATTATGATAAACCACTGTGGTTGTTTCCATTTTGCCTATTTTTGGCAAAATTGTTCATTTCTCTTTGTTGCATAATTGAAGTGTAATTACTGGGTCAGAAGATATAAAAAATGTCTATCGTTAGTAGTGATGCTTTATAGTGTTTCAAAGTGGATATATGCCAATTTACACTGCCACCAGCAGCCTCTACAGAGCAGGCCATACATCTGACTGTTGCCATGACAAAAGGAAGCTAACTCACCTAGGATAAAGTTTAGCTGAAAATAATAGAATATGAACAAGTCAATATTTGTAGCTTAAACAAGATAGAAATACATTTCATTCTCAATAAGGAGGTTTTTAAAATTCACACCCCCTTTCCTTTATTCCCTTTTGTCTAGTTCACATCATATACAACCATAATAATGGGATCATAATTGGAACAAGTTGTTCTATGTATATATAATATGTTAAAACACACTCTACTGTCATGTGTATCTAGAAAGAACAAATAAAAAATAAAAAAGAAGTTTTGAGATATGTCCAGGATAAATCCAAAGCATTCATCAGAAATCCAGGTTCTCTCCACTCCAACTATCTAGTATATAATTATATTATCAAGATCTTCTTGGTCCAGTATGACTATTGGAGATGCAGCTATCACAGCCAAGATACGGACTAAAAGAAGGGAAAAAAAAAAATAAAAGGAAAAACAAATGGGTATGAAGTCAAAACTATTCCTTTTTATATTCCCTACTGTGAAGTATATATTGTGAATGCCTCCTCGAAACTAAGAATTTCTTAAACTCAGACTTATTGATATTTGGGGTGGAATAATTCTTTTTTAGGAGATTGCACTACATATTGTGGGATATTTAGCAGCCTCCCTGACTTGTAATCTGTAGATGTCAATAGTATCCCAACATTTGTAACAACGAAAAGTGTCTTCAGGTATGAAATATTGCCAAGTGCTCCCTGGAGTTTAAAAATTCCTCCTGATTGAAAACCACTGTGATTTCAATTTTCAGGTGTTGCTTAATTACCTGCATTAACTTATAAAATATATACCTCTGTATATATCACCAGGGATAGATAAGAATAGTTTTATACAGCATGTCTCAATTATTCAAACTGGAGTAACTTCATGCTAAAGTACCTTTCTTGTTTTATAATTTAAAAACTGTAAGATAAAAATAAGTAACTGCATTAGTTTGGAGGTTGATAAGAAATAGCTTCAATTAATATCAATGCTTGGCACATAGTATACTTTCAAAGTAAATCTGTTGATAAAATTCTAACCTGCTCTGAGTTAGTAGTTCCATCAATAGACATATTTGATATGAAGAGTTATTTATTTATTCCAGAGATACTTTTAATAAGCACAGGATCTGTGCTGAGGGCTGGAGTCACAAAGTAGGTAATGTCTTGTAACTTTTTCACAGACTTCATTGCTCCACCGCTCCACTACAACACATATATAATATCTACCAGATTATAAAAAGTAAGGATTTGCACTTAATTTTCCTTAAAATCAATACAAAATTATTCCACAAGGAAAAAACTTTGAGATATGCATTTCATAGTCATGATATTTCATTCAAAATGCACATTTGAGTACTGAGTTAAATATCTAAAATGTACACATTTGCATAGATAATGGAATTGCCATCATAATGTATGTAATGGGAATATAAAATATAATATTTTTATAGAAGATCATATTTTATATTTATTGCTGAAATTATGATAGTTTTATTTTGGGAATAATTTTGTCAGTACATTTTTGAATGCTTTTATTCCTCTTTTCATTTGATAAGTAAAATGGTCACTACTGAATTGCATGTTCCCAGTATTCCAAAAGAAGAACATTTTCAACAAGGGCTTATGTAAACATAGAGATGTTTGAAAGTCTTGATTTGTCCCTTTCTTAAAATCATAAGAAAGTATGTTAAAGTTTGATCTTGATTATTTTTTTTGCTTCTTTTTAAATTAAACTAAAAGTAAATTTCAAATCGGAGCTCAATCATTATAACACTGCTTCTTCAGATTAGAACTTTTATTTGTTTTATATCAATGAATTTACTAATACTACACACTGTTTAATACTAAGATAAAGTTTCTTTTCTGACTATTAAGGTGGTTGCTGGAGGTTGTAATTGACCAAGTTTGTTAATATTTAGACAATCTTTAGAAAGGTAGAACTATAAGGAGATTTTCTTCAAGTTGTTCCTCTGTACCTTGAGGGTTGTCCACGTGACATAGTGCTCAGACAGCCATTATCGAAGACAAGCAGTAGAACTCTTACAGAAATCCTGCCTAGCTTGTAGCTCTGTAGGCTTTCTCTGTGAGTCATAGTAGTGTCTTGCAGGGAGTCAGCCCTTGGTTGACATTAGCTGACTAAGAAGGAATGACTGAGTACAGAATGTTACCTTATCCACTCACCCAATGAGGAGTCATTCAGTGTGGTTCTGTGGACTCTCAGCACTGAGTCTAGCCATGCACATTTTCAAATCCATAGATAATTTGGGAACTTCACAGCCTGCTCTGCATGTGAGTGATGTCTAGAGAATGTAGGACTGTCACTGCATTTAGAAATCATACTGCTAGTGGTAAAATGTAAACATACAAGTTAGAGAACCAGATCTTAATTGTTACTACAAATAGAACTTTCCCTTTAGAGCAATGTATTTCAAAACAGATTTTGAAACATTTACTAAAACATGAGCATTATAGATTTCTCAAGCTCTGGGGCATTTCAGTCTTTATATTTTTAGCCATTCTTCTATCATTTAGAAAAAGAACTACAGCTCCAACATCCCACAAGGACAGTGTTTGCTCTGGGACTTTGAATTGCAGTCTCTTTAGCTGCTAGGAGCTTTGTTGATAGATAACCTCTGATGTTTCAGGACTTGGAAGCTTGAAATTCCTGCACTTGGGAGCTTGGTAGGACTCTGTCTCCTTATACTACACATAAAATTGCTAATTAACTGATTATCCTAACACCTCAGCTAACACCCTTATCTGAGAATACCTTCTGCTGACCCTGGTATGATACAAGGACAGTACCTTGTTGTGGTTTCTCCCTGCCAAGTTGGATCCCTCAATCCCTCAATCCCAAGCAAATATGATAGGGGAAGACAAGATGCAAAGAGGTGGGTAAAGGGAATAATTAGCAAATGTATCTCTTTATTACAGCAAGTAGCTTTAGTCAATGCCAAATTCTTTTTTCACTTCCAATGTACTTCTATTTTGCAATTCTTTTCTAGCCTGCTTCTAACCTTCTATCACACATGTGTATGCATATATCAATGTAGAAATAAATATTGAACAGCTAACAGTGCTCTCAGTTTTTTCTTTTGGCACCTTCTAATCCACAACTTCTGTTTCTTAGAAATGCCTAAGGCATTAGAATGACATCAAAGAGACAATATTTTGACATTTATTATATAAGTACTTATCCAGGGGAAATATGAATCTAATAGAGTCCACATGCAGAATCTTTAAGCTATTGTTTTATCCATTTAATATGGAAGTACTTTAATAGCATATTTTTATTGAACAAGATAACATTCATTTTGAAGAGAAAAATTATCATCTTTATCTACAATAGCTAAAGTTCAAGTCAACCATCTAGATTGCTAGGGTCAGTATTTGATAAGTAATGATCACTTTATCTTTGAATAATCTTGCTTTTGATAAATAATCTCCAGGTACTAATTGTTACTTTCACTATTTTATAAAGACAGTTTGAGTGTGGGGTCAAACTAACCTTTCATTAAATCAAAGCAGTGAACCAGATGCTTAGAATAAGAATGATAATTAATCCATGGCCTTGTAGAGAACAAAGGCTTATTTGAAGAAGGCATTTATATTCTGGAGTCATTTCTTTTGTTCTTGTTTTGTTTTGTATCTCATGGTAATTGAATTCATTAGAGATTTGAGGAACATGTTAGATAACATTTATTATGTGACAGCATATCAGCACTTCAGAAAATCTTCCTCTATGTACCTAGAGGATCGATTTACTTTTACACAAAAATTAAACATACTTAAAATGAAATGCTGTCAAAAGATGAACAACAAATTCTACATTGCTTTTGTGGATTTGGTTTTTACAGATGATCATTAATAGATCTCTCCTTAGAAAGTCATTAGAGGAAACAGATTTGAGCAAGTCTGGTTAAATGTGATTAGGTCAAAATGTAAAATTTCATTCCTCTCATATTTGTATTAACAAAGCTAGGTTCTAATCCTTATTAATTACTTTTGCATAATTCTGTATTATAAAGGAAAATGAGTACTCATGATACAGTGTAAAATTTTTTTACAAAGATGCTTATTCTGTTATATACCTTTATTCCTGCTGCATAAGAAAAGCAGAGCACTTCTACATAGTTTGAAAAACACAGCTCCTCTTATATACCTCAGAAATGAAACATCTCAAAATTATAACCTTTTGTGTAAAATTATAGAAGTTTTCTGAATGAAATTAGAATTGCACACAGCAAATTCTAACAGAAGAAAATAATCTAAGTCCATTAATTCAACAAATATTTACATCGTGCTTCCTGTAAGATAGCCACTGTGCTACTTAATATAAATGTAGCAATGAATATTCTATGATGAAAATTAAAAACCTCAATGGGAATTTTTTTAATTGTAAAAGCATTTATAAAATAAGCAGCCCACAGAGTAAATTGGGAAATAATTTGAGAAAAATAAGTAGCTGAAAGACAAATAATCATATTAAAAATATCCAACTATTTAAAATGCTGCCAATAGGTCAAGGAAAAAGAATATTTTTTTCTATTTGTAATAAGATAGTTTGGAAAATATTGAAATAAATTTTCATGAAACAAGTGGTTTATGTGAGAGATAAGATTAAATAAAGAAAAGACAGTGCCAAAGACACTTAAGGTAGTTTGAAGAGGAGAATGCTATGGTAGTTGACAAAGAGCCAACTGATATAGGAGTTTAGTGGGATAATTTGTTAACCTGATATTTATGCAATAATAGATAGGCATTAGGAAAGAGGGCAAAAGTAAAAGGGCAGAGGAAAAATAACAAAATAAAAGACAAAGTACCACTGCTTACATAGGGAAAGGAGGGTTAAAAAAAACAGGTTGGACGCAGGTTCTATTGGTTTGGTGGCAGTTGTGGTTTATCTTATTAAATGACTCCTACTTCAGTGTGAATATTAATTCCACAAACAAGTGATATGCGTGAATGTTGATATTTCTGAATGTGGAAAAAGGGTAGTTAAGGAGGGCTTAGGATTGATGGAGACCTAAGTAAAACATTTAAATAACTCAGAAGATAACAGGTCATGATTTAGATTCTGAGTAAGGTCAAATGTAATACATCCAAGGTGACACTTACCTGCATCATTCTGCTGGTGTCTGCAGTAGTGCTTAGTAGCCAGGTGTATGTGTGTGTGTGTGTGTGTGTGTGTGTGTGTGTGTGTGTGTGTAGAAGACACGTGCTTTCTTCCCCCAAGGACTATGATTAAAGCATAGAAAAGAAACTAAAAGAAAACAGAATCATAGAAAAATTGATATGATAGACAAGCAATCTTACAAAGAAGAGTAATTTTAAAGAGAGTAGGGGAAGAAGATGGTGAGAAAATAGAGGTTAAACAACATAATGCTGAAGAATTTGTATACTGATATAAACTGAGATGAATAAGCTGGTTTATGTTTGAGGAGGAGAATGTTTCAAGTTCTGAGTGTTTCCCAGTGATGAGAATATAGAATGTAGGAGAATACTAAGAAAAGATAAAAGTCACTAAAGGTGAACAAAAATCACAAAATTGAATGGTTAGGATACTGAATCTTAAAGTCACACAAAAAGGATTGAGATTATTTTTCAGTGTGAAAAGTACTCCAAATATAATGGATAACAAGAGAAATATTAGAACTCATCTGAGAGTAGTGACAGCCAAGAAAACTGCCTTTAGTAGAAAGTAATCGAATAACACTTCAGAGTGGATAAAGAGAAGGAGAAAGAAAATATTTCATTGTGGAAAGTACCTGGCATTTGGAATTTGACAGTCAGTCCAGCTTTCATGTACCCACTTTTATCTTTTATCAGATGAGGTACCATCTGATCATAATCTTGACTTTACCCATAGTAAAATGTGGATTCACTCAATGTGTATGTATTGGGCTATTTCTCCATGCCAAGGAATGGATTAAGTACTGTAATAATCACATCTTATTCACAGAATTGTTTTTAGGAAAAAAAAAAATACAGACGAAGTAGAATGAAAATGCTTATTGTTTTATAATTGCTATCATTTTGAACTCCTGTTAGACTTATGTTGCCACCATAATTCAAAATAACAAGTACATATTTTATTACTTCTGTGTGAAGATACTTTGCAGTTACTAACATACCTCTAAACAGTCTCATCATTGAATAAAGTACAACTAATTCTGTTGAGTTTTTTGATAATTGTATCAAGTTACCTCTTCTTCAGATGGTAATGTGCCTGAGGATTTTGCTTGATTAAATGATTTATGTGCAAAGGCACTGTTTAACTATAGAATATATGTCTTTTTATTATTAAAAAAAAAAACAGAATGAGTCCTATTTTAGGACTTTCAAAAATTAATATATATCATTAATATGAATGTCATCTTTATAGTTATATTTTATAAATATAGAGCTTAAAATGACATATTCCACTTTTTGTAAAGATTGTTATTTCAGAATATTAACTGGGACAGAAGTAATCATAAAAATTCTTTTAATATCTTTGAAATTTAAAATAATTTATTATGTGAGAAGATATGCTGATATTTAATATTTATGGAAATTAATCATAATTAAAGTGGTTTTATCACCTATTTTCAAAACAATTATTATTGTAATGGTAGTGCCTATACTATGGCTTAATCCTACTACACCCCACTGGTTCTTTACAGTGAAAAGTTGACAAAAATGTTTAGGTTTCTTCTGGCCTCCTGAAAAATAAAAAATCAACACTATCTCCTTGTAACTAAAGTAATTTCTTAGTTTTTATTAAACTCGAGAAATCTATCCATGTTTTTTAGGTTAAATGGAAAGTTAGAAGGAGGATTCCTTTTCTCTTGTGAAAAATCCTTCAATTATAATTGGTCATGTGACCTCTGGTCCAGCCACTAGACTGACAGGTGACCATGTCCTGCTCTAACTAGGCATGAGAAATATTTTTGATTGTTTGGTTTAAGATAACTTGGAATCACAGCCTTTGCTTCCTATAGTATAGATAGCTTAGTGACATAATCACATAATTTCTTCTTTTAAGCAGTTACTGTTTCTTTTTTTATTAGTTATTTTTAGTTATACATGACAGTAGAATCCATTTTGACATAATTATAAAAGCATTAAATATTCAGTCCCAAATACCTCTCCTTCTGCTCTCTTCCCTCTATTGGTCTTTCTGCTAATTTTATCCTTAGTTATTTTTAAAAATTAATTTCTGGTGAATGTACATAATGGTGAAATTCAGTATGATATATTAATGTACACAGAAAAGGTATGTCTGATTCATTCCATTGTCTTACCTTTTCCCAACCCCCACTTCCCTTCATTTCCCTTTGTCTACTTCACTGAACCACTATTTCTTAATTACAACTCTCCATATCTGTGGAAGAATCGATCTTCTTCGTAAATGTGGAGACTATGCAGTTTGTATGAGAATAAATTATCACATGTGCAGTACATTCCCATCATTCTCAAATTTCCTTTCTATATCACCTGCTTTAGGGTTTACAAAGAGTTACAAAATTGAGAATGTGGATTAACATTTATAATTTTACTAAGGAACATTGGCAGTCTAACACTTGGATTCGTAATGCTCTTCCTTTTCACAAAAAGCCTGTTTTAAAGCCTCACATCAATCTACAAAACATAACAGCAGGATTATACAAAAACACACATGCAGAACATTTTCATCATAACAGATGAGTGGCTCTCAGCACAGACAAGAACCCATAGGGTATTCATTCCATGACTCACTTATCTTTTGAAAATCCTCTCTGCTTTACACATGGATTTTCAGATCTCACTGCTTCCCAGCATGAGTTCAGATAGAGTCTGTTACTCCCCCTGAACATATTATGCTCTTTTTCTACTCTAAGCCCTTTTTCATGCTATTGCCACAAATTGATGAGCCTACATATTCTTTCTCACTTCTTTTTCGTATCTCACCATTTTTTTTTTTTTTTTTTAAGTTCTAGTTGACACACATTTCCACAGGGCTTTGTTGATCCTCTCGTGCAATATCTCTCATTGTTCCTTAAGAATTTCCTTCACTAAATAGATAGATTTTTAATTTAGGAGTGGGTATTATTAACATTCAAGAAGAAAAAGGAAAAGAAAAAAAATCAAATAATGAAAGTTTAAAATGAAAAATAATTTCTCATTTTATATAATGCCTTTTGCTTAATTTAGCATTCTTGTGTGAACACAAATTATTTAGATAATGTACTTAATTTTGGAGATCAAAATATTATTATTTCAATAATTCTAAGCTATTGGTACTTTATAAAGAAAAATACTTATCTTCTAATATCACTCAAACAATAATTTATATCTCACATTTTTGACAAGAATGTTATCATTATACTATGATATAATTTGTCTTATTGACTGCTTTGGTGACAAAACATAATATTCTTCAAATGTTTTTCCATTTTCATGTAATTTGTACAAATCTTTTTAAAGAGCAATGAAGTACTTAAGAGTACCTATCATTCTCTTAGCCAATCAATCTTCATTCAGCACTTTCAGTATACCAGAGACACTTTTAGGCAAGAGAATTCATCAAAAATAATAATAATAATTAAAAAAAAAATCCAGGGAAACAAACAAAAATGTCCCAGGGTATTTATACCGCGATACAATTCAGAAGTTTAAAAGTTAAGTCATTAGCACTATATATTTGAATAACATCTCAAACATCAAGGTCAAGTGCAATCTCTTTTCCCATTCTCTACCAATTGCTCGAAATTTTACTATATGACAATAAGATTTACTCTGAAAGTTTTTCTTCAGTTGTTTTATTTTTTAGAAGTATCAAATTGTTTTTTTAATTATTGGTAAAAGAACACTGTACCTTAGCTATGCTTTGTATTTATTCATCTCAGAGTCCTACTATGTGAGCAATGGAAAACCCTCCCCATCTTCAGCACCCTCAATTCACTTTTCTCAGTGTGGGCTCACTTTGTCCAGGGTTATTTCTCAGGTATTGCACATCTGAGTAAAAATATGCTTTCTGAATGTGTTTAGAGGCAAACTTTTCCTGAATTTTCAAATATTTCTTTTTTGTATGTCCTCAAGTAACTTCAGAAATAGCACACAGAATAAAAGTTGAGTGCTTACTTGTTAAAAAAATCAAGATGTATACTAATATATTATCTCTTTATTGGAGAGGGATCTTATTTAAAATTTTTTTCTTGCATTTTTTATTGGTACATTATAGTTGTACACAATGATGGAATTTGTTGTTACATATTCACACATGCACACAATACACATGCATGAATATGTAATACATATTCATACATTTATTATTGTTGCTCCTATAATTAATTGACAATTTGACCTAATGTGAAATTGAGACTCAAATCATTGTTTTCTCAAAACTTGGCAGACTTTGCTTCATTATGTCGTTGTATTTGGTGTAAGAATGGAAGTTTGATACCAGTCTGGATGTTTTTGCTTGGTGTTTTTCTTTGCTTTTGATCATTTTTATTGATTTTTTTTTAAGATTTCCTCTTTAGCATATTATAAAAGTTCTTGAGCATGAATCTTTCTTTCTTTCTTTTCAAATGAATTACCTTGTTCAATGTTTAGACAGTTTTCAATATGCCTACTTTTGTTTTGTTTTTTTTTCTCCTGGTGATGAAAGATGTTATGTTTTAATTATTTCACATGATTCATTTTTATCTGACCTTTCTTTCTAGAAATTGATTTAGGGAGAAGTTTGTCATGTTCAGTTTTGTTCATTTTTTTGTTTGTTTATTTTTTCCTGAGATTTCCTTGATAACTTCGACTTTATCGTCTACTCTTTACTTATAAATTTTATTTTTATTCATATTTGTCAAAGCTGATGTTTCTTTCTTTTCTCTGATAGGTTTTTATCTTCTAAAATTTTTCATTGACAGCATCTTCTTTCTCTAAGAATGATAATCAGAATTTTTTAATATTCTCTCCATAATTATAATTTATCTTAATTATCTTGATGTTTCTCTATAATAACTCTTGACTTTTTGCATAAATCTTTAACTAAAAATTTATATTGAAAAAAATGAAGGAATAGGATATGAATTGTTTGAGGTAAGGAGTCTGGGCTCCCTCTGCTGCTGTGATTTTCTATGTTTCTGTATGCTTCTTCTAGAAAGGAAGGTTAGGAAGGATATCTGGGTATCGAGATGTAGTTTATGGACTATGATACTAAACTTCAGGGAACACGAGCAGAGTCATTATGCTGTGAAGGCAGGACTCCTGGGCTTTCCGGAGTCAATATCTGATGTAGGAGCATTATTTGCCCTGGTCAAGAGAAAAACCAGGCTCCCAGTCACTTGTTGAATATGAGGGTCTTTGAACTTGTAGAGGAGAGTGACAAAAGGAGATGCATAGAGGTTATAGGTGACTGACACAGACGTTATAGACAGGTATTCCTGTTACTCAACATTCGTACTCCAGGTCTGGGATCTCTTCCTCTTATTTTTATTATAGGCCTCTCATGCACATACCCTGAAAGTTTGGCTACTCCTCTATCATTGTCATGAATACCTTGAATTTGTGTAAAATCCATTTCTGAGATCTATGAAAATCATCTCAACCATTCCTGATCTTTTCCACTCCTTGTTTGTGCTAATAGTCTTTTGCTTTTATGTAAATGTATATTGTCGTCCCAATGGCATCTTGGTATGGACAGGAAACAAATTTGTAGGCTAAGTCCACTATCTTGAACTGAAAACTTGGACCATTTTGCTATTCCTACAGCTGCAAGAGGAAAGTAATTGTTTAGTAGCATTTTGTTTTTTCTTTTAAATGAACAATTCTAATAGACACATTTGTATACAATAGAACTCTGTATATGAATTACATATATGAAACTAATCTATGCTTTCAAAATTATATATATACATAAACACATAATACATATATAACCCAATTCACTAAATTTATGCATGTACCATTAGAACTGAAGGTGGATTTATACTGATTTCACTATTCACAATGTAATTGAGGTAATTTCATGTATTTTGTCATTAATCATATTTTTTTATGGTAATCTAACATTAGCTTTAGGGATTCATGTTAACATTCCGTAAATGATTTTAAATTATCATGAGTAGGTTGTTTATGAAAGTTTTGACTTGGCTGTAATGGCAGAGTTATTCTAGTGGGGAAACAATAAAATGTTGCATATTAAAAAATTATTGCTTTCAGCTATTATTTAAAAATAACATAATTTAGAAATGAGTTATTATTATTTGATTCTAATTCCCTGATGCAGAGTAAAAATTATATTTTTCTATTTAGCCTTACTTAAAGAAACTGTTTTATAAATCTGAGCCCATAAAATTTAATTGGACAATCGTTTTAATTATCAAAATAATTTATGGTTTCCCTCTTTCCTAATTAAAAATGTCATCTGAAAATATGAATATATGTATTCATTTTAGGTGTATATTTTAAATAAGAGCATTTGTATCTTAATACCATATTTATAATTTTCAGAAAATGCACATATATATAAAATCATGGCCCGAGAATTACAGAATTAGACAGACCACTCTAAACCTATATAAATATAAAAAAAGAGTATTATCAAAAACGTTAAGCATCTTAATGAAAATACAGCAAATTTCCAAATATAAGTTTTAGCATCTATTACGTAAATAATTAGTACTATAAATATAAGTCTTTTAAAAATATAAAGGACTTAAATTAAGAACAAACATGTCCTACAAGTCAAAAAAGGAAAAGGCAGGCAACTCAAAAATGTAAGCAACATACTCGAATAAATATTTCATAAAATGTGATATTCAAATGCACAATACACATATGGTAAGATACCCAATTTCATTAATGATCAGTAAATGGAAATTGAAACAAAATGAAATTTAACTGCATACCCACCAGAAGGATTAAGTGACAAACAGAGAAATTACAGTGTTTGTCATAGAGTAGAGCCAGTTGAGTGCCCAACGCCACACCAGAAACTGTGAGAAGAGACGAGAAATGTAGCACTGATGCATAATCCAGTTGGGAAGGAAAAAAACAGATCCAGAAAGGGCCCCATTGCAGCAATGGACAAAGTAGAACTCCCATATATGATGATGGTGTTATAAATTAGAACAAATAATCCAAACACTGCCATTTTCTACTACTGTTGAGTTTTTCTGTATTTTATGACCAAACACTTTCTTTCCCTGGTACATAATCCAATGAAATGTGCCTGTGTTTTAAGACAGGCATTAGAACGTTAACAATAGGACTATTCATAATAGTCCCAAATTAGAAACTACTCACAGGCTCAATAACCATAGAATGGATAAATAAGTGTAATATAGTAATAGTACACAGTATATCAATGTGATTGAACAATATCCAACTATAGAAACAAAATGGATGAATGTCAAAGTTACAAAATTAAAGAAAACAAGGCAGAAGCAATAGAAATCATGCTTATGTAATCTCAAGCTAAACAAATAAGAACTGACAAAATGTACTGTTAAAAATCAAGACATTAATTAAACTTGGGAAAAGTTATGATGATTGGAAAGAATGTGGGAGCTTTCCAGATACTAAATGACTATATTTCTCCATTTTATTCCTGATTACACAGGTGTTTGATTTTTGAAAATGTATTGAGTTGGACACTTTTGAAGAAATATCAAAAACAAAATCTTCTCTCAAACCCGAAATTCTTCTAACAAAGATAGTAGAGAATAAAACCGCTTTTATTATTGAATAAACATTAAGCCAGAAAGGTTAATCATAGGCCTTTTGGTAAGAGACTACAAAGACAGAAATCTCACCCTTTATATATTAGATATGACCCATTGCAAACATATTCTCAATATAAATAGTAACTAGTATGCAAATTAGAAAGTTTGACAGCACCACTTATCATTAATAGATCATCATAACTTTGTCTGGTAAAGTAGTGATAGTTAATTGGATTTATCCAGAGAAGAAACAGCTTTTTTATATTTTGTAGCAGAAGACAGTTTTAAAACTTAGAAAAAGGCACCCAGCTTTTCAATGTTAGGCTTCTACTCCTACCTAGAAGCTGGAGTATACAGATCCTCTCCCTTGATGTTTGCATTTTCAAAAAACGTCTTCCAGATCCTTAATAAAGATACCCCTAGCCATAAATTTAACAGGAGACCTATTCAGTTTTCCAAAGGATATATAGATATTTAAAGGAAGGAAATAACAATTATAATTTTTCTGTAACAAATATTCTAAGAAAAAGTAGTGGGGAGAATTCCGCTTAAGTCTAGAGATTACAAACAAAATGATAGCTGGGAGCAACTTACAATAAACACTTCCATAATAGAACACTTAGATGAATTAAGAAGTAAAGATATTGCTAGGTGCAGGGGTGAAGGCCTGTAATTCCATTGACACGGAGAATAAAACAGGAAGATTACAAGTTCAAGGTCAACCTCAGCAATTTAGTGAGACTTTCAACAACTTGGTGAGATCCTGTCTTGAAATAAAAAGTATGAAGATACAAAAGGGACTGAGGATCTAGCTCAGTGGTAGAATGTTCCTAGGTTTAATCCCCAGTACTAAAAAAATGAAGTAAAGATATTTGTTCTTTTTTTTTTAAATTTTTACATATCTTATGAAACACAAGGTGATATTTTGATGCCTATACACATTGGGAAATGATCAACTCAGCCTAAATAACATAACAGCACATTAAACTTTAAAACAAAATAAATAAGAAAAGTAGGTAAAGATGATGATTGACAGATATTTTCTCCTAGTTCACATGTTCCTTTCATTTTGTTGCTTCCTTCACTATGCAGAATGTCTTCAGTTTCATGTAGTTCCCTTGTTTTATTTTTGTACGTGTGGCCTGTACTTTTAATGTCATTTAAAAAAACCCAGATTTTTTTATTTTTACTGTGTTTTCTCATAGGAGCTTCATGGCTTCAGATTTTACGTCTAAGTTTGTATTCCATTTTGAGTTAATTTGTGATTATAGTGTCCAGTTTCACTATTTTGTATGGGGATGACCAGTTTCTCCAGCACCATTTGTTGAAGAGGCTTTTCATTTCCATGGAGTATTTGTAGTACCTTGTCACAGATTATTCAACTGTATGAGTGTGGGTTTAGTTCTGGCCTCTATATTCTGTTCCATTGATTTATGTGTCTGTTTTTATGCCAGTTCCATACAGTGTGGATTACTGCAGCTCTTTAATATAGTTTCAGATTAGGGAATATGAGGACTTTTGTTGTGTTCTTTCTCATAAATGTTTTGACTATTAGGGTTTTAGTGGTTTCATAAGCATATCAGAATTATTATTTTTTATATATGTGTCTCTGAAATATGCCGTTGAATTTAGATAGAGATTTCACTGACTCTCTAAATCAATTTGGATTGCAAGGTCATTTAGTAACATTAATTCTTGATATCCATGTTCATGGCTATCCTTCTAGTGATTTAATGTTCTTTATCAATATCTTATAGTTTTCACTGTAATCAATGCCTTATACTTTTCAAATATTTCATTTCCTTGGTAAATATGTTAATAGGCATTTTATTCTTTTTTGATGCGGTTGTAAATGGGGTTGTTTTATTTTAAATTATTTTCAGACAGTTTATTCTTAGTGTATGGTAAAGCAATTGATTTTTTTATGTTGATTTTATATCCTGAAGCTGTTAAATTCAGTAATTAGTTCTAATAGTCCTTTAGTGAAGTCTTTAGGGTTTTCTATATAAAAGATAATGTCATCTGCAAACAAAGGAAATTTCACTTCTTTTACATTTGATTGTCATTTATTTCTTTTTCTTGCCTAATTGCTCTTGTTATGATTCCTAGTTCTTTTTTGTGTGTGTGTGTGTAATCATAAATTTATGTGGGGTAATGTTGTTTGATTCATGCTGTTATTTTTCCCTTCCCCTCACCCCTCCCACCCCTCTTTTCCTTCTATACAGTCCTTCCTTCCTCCATTCTTGCCCCCCTCCCTAACCCTAACTCTAACCCTAACGCTAACCCTTCCCACCCCCCATTATGTGTCATCCCACTTATCAGCGAGATCATTTGTCCTTAGTTTTATGAGATTGGCTTATCTCACTTAGCATGATATTCTCCAATTTCATCCATTTGCCTGCAAATGCCATAATATTATCATTCTTTATGTCTGAGTAATATTCCTTTGTATATATATATACCACAGTTTCTTTATCCATTCATCAGTTGAAGGGTATCTAGGTTGTTTCCACAATCTGGCTATGGTGAATTGAGCAGCTATGAACATTGATGTGGCTGTATCTCTGTAGTATGCTGATTTTAAGTCCTTTGGGTATAGGCCAAGGAGTGGGATAGCTGGATCAAATGGTGGTTTCATTTCAAGTTTTCTAAGGAATCTCCACACTGCTTTCCAGAGTGGCTGCACTAATTTGCAGCCCCACCAGCAATGTATGAGTGTACCTTTCTCCCCACATCCTTGGCAACACCTGTTGTTGCTTGTATGCTTGATAATCGCCATTCTAATTGGGGTGAGATGGAATCTTAGGGTGGTTTTGATTTGCATTTCTCTTATTACTAGAGATGTTGAACATTTTTCCATATGTTTGTTGATTGCTTGTAGATCTTCTTCTGTGAAGTGTCTGTGTTCATTTCCTTAGCCCATTTGTTGACTGGGTTATTTGCATTCTTGGTGTAGAGTTTTTTGAGTTCTTTATAGATTCTGGAGATTAGTGCTCTATCTGAAGTATAATTGGCAAAGATTTTCTCCCACTCTGTAGGCTCTTTCTTCACATTGCTGATAGTTTCCTTTGCTGAGAGAAAGCTTTTTAGTTTGAATCTATCCCAGTTATTGATTCTTGCTTTTATTTCTTGTGCTATGGGAGTCCTGTTGAGGAAGTCTGGTCCTAAGCTGACATTTTGAAGATATGGACCTACTTTTTCTTCTGTAATCTGCAGGGTCTCTGGTCTGATTCCAAGGTCCTTAATCCATTTTGAGTTTAGTTTCGTGCACAGTGAGAGGTATGGGTTTAGTTTCATTCTGTTGCATGTGGATTTCCAATTCTCCCAGCACCATTTGTTGAAGAGGCTATCTTTTCTCCATTGCATATTTTTGGCCCCTTTGTCTAGTATGAGAAAATTGTATTTATTTGGGTTTCTGTCCGTGTCCTCTATTCTGTACCATTGATCTACCTGTCTATTTTGGTGCCAATACCATGCCGTTTTTGTTACTATTGCTTTATAATAGAGTTGAGGGTTTGGTACTGCGATACCCCCTGCTTCGCTCTTTAAGGATTGCTTTAGCTATTCTGGGTTTCTTATTGTTCCAGATGATTCCTAGTTCTATGCTGGATAGAACTGGTAAGAATGAGCACCCTTATTTTAGAGAAAAATCATTCTGTATTACACTGTTTGTTATGAAGTCAGCTGTGGATTTATCATGAATAATTTTGCTTAGGTTGTACAATCCTTATGTACAGAATTTGTTAAGAGCTTTAATATTATATGTAGGTATATACACACATATATATATATGTAATTAAAACTAAAGAGCAATAAATAATTAAATAAATAACCCAACTTAAAAATGGATAAAGAACCATACTACACATTTTTTTTCCCCAAGAAGATACACAAATGGATTATGACTATATGAAAAGGTGACTAACATTACTAATCATCAAAACAGTCAAACCAAATACACAGTGCAGTTTCACCTCACACCTTTTAAGATGACTATTATCAAAACGTAGGTGATAACAAGTGTTGGCAAGGGTTTGGAGAAAAGGGAACCCTTTCTAGTATAGGTACAAAATGTAAACTAGTTTATTCTTTATGGAAAATAGATTGAAAATAGAGTGAAGTTTCTCAAGTAATTAAAAATAGAATCACCACAGGAATCATCAGTCTGATTTGTATATATATATGTATATAAATATATATACATACATATACACACACACAATTGCAATAAAATTAATAACTCAAAGAGAATATCTGAAACTCCATGCAGCACTATTCACGATAACCAAGATATAGTGACTTCTAATGATCCATTGGTTATTAATTGATAAGGAAATTGTAGTCCCTGTATATTATTCAGAATATAAAAGGAGGGAAACCCTGCTCTATGCTACATGGAGAAGTCTAGAGGATATTGAACTAAGGGAAAGAAACAAAAAATAAAAGGACAGATGCTGTCTGATTTTATTCATATATGAAATTTAAAAATGTTAAATGCATGAAAACACCAAGTAGAATGACAGTTTTCAGAAGAAGGACACGGGGGAAGGGAGGAACATGGGTAAAAGAGTATAAACTTTCAGACTAAAATGAGCAAGTTCTGGGTATCTAATGCAAAGTTTAGGTGTGAGGTGCTACTTATGCTAATTAATCTAATTATAATAATTATTGCATGTCTATCTAATTAAAAACATCACCTTGCACATTGTGAGTACATTCAATTTTTAATTTTCAATTCAACATTTTTAGAAAACCAAAAATGTATTTCAAGTGAATGGAGAATCACCTTAGTGTCAAAGCAGGAGCACTAAGGTGAAAGGAGTTCAGTACCCTCCCTTTTTGAAGTGCTTAACCCAATGAGTGAAAGTACACTGTATTGAGCTGCTAGTTATCTCATGGAGAAAACCAACCAAACAAACAAAGCTATTATTAACTTTCTGGAAAAAGCACATGAAAATTTAAACCAAAATGACACTGTTTGAGGCTGACACCATTCTTCTAATTCCCAGTCTTTTGCAAGTTAATCTGTCACATAGAACTATTGTTGACGTAGAAGACTCTACTGTTCACAGTGGCAAATTCATTGCAAAGCTAATGAAGCTTAAGTTTCAGAGTCTGTATTGCAGACACATCTGTCAAGAAACCCCAGCAATGTGATCTCAAGAGACATATGTTTTCAAAAATCTACAAAATTTGATTTTTCTCCTCTTTTATTTTAAAGAGGTCTCACAAAAATCGTATAATCTCAAGACAATTCACAAAACAGATCTAGCCTCATATTGTCCTATTACCTTATTTTTCTAGGTGGCTACAGGAAGAGCTCACATAATCATACGGAACATCTTTTAATGAGTGCTGAGAAAGGAAGCTTAGTTTCCTCTTGTTTTAATTGCTTTATTGAAATAAAGGCTTGAGCAAAAAGAAAGTGCTATTTTTACAAAACAGTGATTAAAATGTTAGTCATAAGTATTTTCTCAAAGGTTATTCCTGGCTGAGTGAAGTTCAAACATAAGAAAATATATCATTTAAACAGTATGGATAGAAAGGCACTGATTAGAAATGAGAAGCCCTGTAAGTGAAAGTGGAAGGTTTAATGATTTTTGCCTTAGTGGTTAAACCCCTTATAATACATGTCATTAAATATCTGGTAAGAAGTCACAGGGGGAAAAAATTCCAAAGGTGGTTTTGGACCCTTATTAAAAATGCAGTGAAATTGTAACTTGACATTACAATAGTAATTAACTATGGTTAAAGGCACCCGATGAGATGCAATTACCTTTAAATTAATTCGGCAGTTTAAGATATGTATATTTACTGCATTCATTTATCAGTTAATTGATAATTCTTCAGTTAAATTAATGTGAAAGCCCCCAGTATAAGATATAGCAAACATTTTTCATTCACTTAGTGATATTTTATTGCTGCTTTTTGCAAATAATACTTGAGATGACCATCTTCCTCATTACACTAAAATCTAATATTCTTAGAAAGTGGATGAGAGTAAGACAATTACTTGAGGGCATGTTCATTTATTGAGTCATTTAAATTTATAATAGTTCATAAGAGCAATAATAATTCTCTTTGAAACAAAATAATTATTTTCACATTTTTAAAGTAAATTGACTATAGTTATTTTATAATGGGTTGGGAATGTAGGAAATAGAAATTTATAACAAATACTAAACACAGTTATATTTCTAAGTGGCTTACTTGAAACTCTATTAACAGATTAGAAACATTTCACGATTGTTTAATGGAGGGTAGATTTCTATTAATCAAATCCTGCTTTATACCAATTCCCATCATTAAAATAAAGACCTATTTTGTCAAAAGTAAAAATTGCCACTGGGAAGTTTAAAATGATTAAAATTTAGGTAGAAAATTTTAAATATATATTAGAGACAAAATGGTAATTAAACAGACATTTAAAAATATTAATAGCAAAACCATTTACAAAATAAATCTCAGAGTAATATATGCTACAAGATTTGAATTATTTACAGCAGGATTACTTCTTTTCACTGATTTGAAAATTGTAGAGCATGTAATCCCTAACACTTTATCGACTTGGTTAAGTTTTTCACTAGCCTCAAATTGTCTTATTACTTCTACCTTTGTAACTTGAGTGATAATATTGCTCTTTTTCTCTCCTCCTCTGTCATTTGACCTTACTGGCCTCTTTTGAAACATCCTCACCTAGTAATGTCTATAGAGTCTGTCACAGTATTATTGGAAAGAAAATCCCCAAATAGACTCCAAAACATTTCAATTATTTGACAATGGAGAGAAAGTTGATGGATTGAGTTTAACTGAGTCACATACAAGAAGAGTGGTGTGGACTATAACTGATTACAGCAAAAAGGAAAGTGTCAAACACCATGAAAACTCCCTAGAATTTATAAATACAAAGGGGAAATTACATAAGGTAAACACCTAATTTTATTTCCTAATTGTTTAAATATAAAATTTCAAAAATCTATCTTTTAAGTTCCTTATGCAGATGGAATCAAAATAAAAACTGTGTTATAGTTTTTTATTTTCTACTCCTTCAAAAGTGTTGACATCTGCAAGACACTGTGTTAAAAGTCTTTTTCTGTATTTTTTTCCAAGGGATGAATAGTACAGAAAGGGTGTTTAAGGGGGGGAAAAAAAAAGGATTATTTAGTAAATATATACAGCGTGAATAGTGAGATCCACTATTCACCCAAAATCCAATGTCAATTCTTTAATTGGGAGAGGATATTACAAGCAAAATTTGAGTAGGTTTTTCAACAGACAAAGGCATAAAATAAATTGTGGTCCATACACACAATGAAATATTATTCAACCATCAAAAAGGATAGAATCCTATAACTTAGAACAATATGAATGGAACTAGGGGTTATTATGTAAAGTGAAATAAGTGAGGTATAAAAAGACAAATACTATATGATCTCATTCACATATGCAATCTATAAAAGTTGACATAATAGAAGTTCAAAGTTGAATTGTGGTTATCAGAAGCTAGGCAGATCAAGAATGGGGAAGGCTGGGGAAAGATGAGTCAATGTGTAAAATATTACAGACCTATATAAAATAAATATGATATGGTTCTATATCATAAAGGATGAATACAGTTAACATTAGTGCATTATGTATTTCAAAATAGTTAGAAGAGAGGACTTGGAATGTTGTCACCACAAAAGAAAAAGGAGAAATAATGAAGGTGATGATTACCCTGATTTATTAATACATAATATATACATTAATTGAAACATCAAAGTTTGTATTCCATAAGTATATACCATTTTGTGTCAATCAAAACACTTAAAATTTTTGTAAGGCATATATGAATGTTTTAAGTATCAAGAATAATCAAGGCCTATTAACTTGTTCTGTTCTTAGCAAATTTTATAATAAAATTAATTAAAACACTGTGATATTAACATATGAATAGAAAAATGAACCAATGATATAGTGAGAAATTAGAAACAGGATTAGACACATATGAACAACAAATTTATAATAAAGCTGTCTTTACAGTTCAAAGACTAATGGATGAACTTATAAAGAATAACTTCATGATGTGATGAGAGAAGTCCTATAATGACAGAAAAGAGACACCATAAAGAAAATTATTTGTAAAATGAATCATCCAAACTTCTTAGTTTATTTATGCTCTGTAAAAGAACACATAGAAAAATGTTAAGTTAGCCAAAGAAAGACCCAGATATGATTTGAAGCAATTGACAGGGGCTCATATCCAAACTGTACACAGAAAATCTGTAAAGAAGAGATATACAACCTAAAGATAACAAACAACTTAAACACACATTTTGTGAAAATGAAAATCCAAATGACACATAAACATGAAAATGTGTCATCACTTAATTGATTATCAAGAAAGAAAAAAAAAAGAAAATTGCAATCATATACCATTAGATTTGTACAGTTAAAAAACAAACTCAGCATGCCTAATTCAAAAATCTGAAATCCAAAATGTTTCCCAAACTGAAACTGTTTGAATATGTATGTTTTAAAGAATTAGCAACTGCAGAACATTTTTAACTTGTGATTTTTGGATTTAGGGGTACTCAGTTGGCAAAGACTATGAAATATTCTAAAACAAACAAACAAACAACAAAAGCCCTTCACAAAACACTTCCGGTGCCAAGCATTTCAGATAAGGGATATTCAAGTTGTACTGGAAAGTCTCATTGGGAAGTTTGTTGAGCAAAACCAGTTGCCATGTACTCCAGTACAAGAATGTTTATTGACATATTCAGTTTTGAAAAACCATGTGAGGTTTTCTGGTTACAGATTTTATTTTTGACCAAAAGTTACTGGGAATCCTCTGCTAGACCTCCACCCTGGCTAGCTTGTAGCAAGAATCCTGCAAAGTTGGTTTGATAAGTGTTGGGACTAATGACACATTAACTAACTCAGGCTGACTCCTTTCTCCCTGGCAAGTGAGCAAGATCAAGGCCTTAAAGGCTGTTTCAAAAGTTAATGATGGAAGGTTTCAAGATGGCTAGAGGGTGGCTGCATTTCATGTTGCTCCAGGACTCAGGATTCAAGAAGAGGAGATATTGAGAGACTTGGGACCAACTCAAAGCCGCCAGGTGAGTCTCTCCCGTTGGGGAGGCGTCCCAGATGGGGCGGTAGTCCCGGAACTCAGGAAACTTTGTGAAGCAGAGTTGCCCAACGAGACACCCCTCTCCCCACTGGAACAGTGAACTCGGACAACTGGGAGCATTGTAGAGAGAGGAGGCCGCTCAGCACAGCGCTGGGACTCGGAGCAACCCACCAGGGCTCTGGGCAGCTGCCCAGACGAGGAGCTGCGTGGTGAGTTGTTTGGACTCAGAGCGACTGCTCCTGAACACCAGGGGGCTGCCTGGAGGAGGAGGAGGAGCGCGGTGGGTCGCTTGGACTCAGAGCAGCTGCACCAGAGCTCCGGGCGGCTGCCTGGAGGAGGAGGAGTGAGGTGGGTTGCTTGGACTCAGAGTGACTGCACCAGGGCTATGGGTGGCTGTCAGGAGGAGGAGGTGCGCAGTGAGTTGCTTGGACTCCTAGCAACCACACCGGAACACCGGGTGGCTGCCTGGAGGAAGAGGTGTGCGGGGGGGTCGCTGGGACTCGGAGCAACTGTATGGGGCTCCAGGTGGCTGCTCAGAGGAGGGGCCGCATAGCCAGGCAATTAGGTGCAGAGCAGGGTCCCAGGACTTAGGTGGCTTCTTGGTGGAAGAGCTGCCACAGAGACACGCTGAGGGGAAGAGCCAAGGTTCCAGGACTGCGGCAGCTTCTCTGAAGAGGGGCAGCCTAAGGAGACTCGTCTGCGAAGGATGAGGCTCCCAGGCCAAGGAGGTACTACGGGCCCCTCAGAACGTTGCAGAGGAAGGCAGCTCAGCCCAGGCAGTAGCTGTAGATTGAGGTGAATCTCTAGGAGGGGAACTGACCAACGAGACCTCCTGACCGGTGAGTCTTCCCTGCCGGGTGAGGTTTTCCCACAAGGATGGTAAAACCAGAGACACAGGCCCAAACAGGCCTTGCCTCAGCCCACAGCCTAGTTCCCTTTTGGATGACCATTGGTCAACAAATGGAGTGACCTCTGCCCACTAGGAAGGAATATAGCCCACCTGAAGGCCACCACTCCTAGAGAGGCAGCTTCCTTGTAGAGCACCGCACTATCAACTTCCTCCAAGACTTCAGCCCACTGAAGGCTAACAGAGGATATACTAGAAACCTTCAGGAACATTATAAGTCAATAGAGGAAATCTGCAATATCTCATCGGTCCACTGATACCTGAACAATATGAGAAAACAAGGGAAGAAAATGCCAGAAACAAATCTAGAAGTCACATCAATAAAATCCAATGACAGCATGGCAGAAGAAATGACAGAAAGGGAGTTCAGAATGTACATAATTAAAATGATCAGAGAAGCAAATGATGAGATGAAAGAGCAAATGCAGGCATTGAATGATGAGATGAAAGAGCAAATGCAGGCACTGAATGATGAGATGAAAGAGCAAATGCAGGCATTGAATGATCGCACCAATCGACAGTTAAAAGAGCAAATACAGGAAGCAAAAGATCATTTTAATAAAGAGTTAGAGATATTGAAAGAAAACCAAACAGAAATCCTTGAAATGAAGGAAACAATAAACCAAATTAGAACTCCATAGAAAGCATAACCAATAGGATAGAACACCTGGAAGACAGAACCTCAGATATTGAAGACAAAATATTTAACCTTGAAAACTAAGTTGAACAAAAGAGAAGATGGTAAAAAATCATGAACAGAATCTCCAAGAACTGTGAGATATCATGAAAAGCACAAATTTAAGAATTCTTGGGATTGAGGAAGGCTTAGAGAAACAAACCAAAGAAATGAACAATCTGTTCAATGAAATAATATCAGAAAATTTCCCAAATCTGAAGAAGGAAATGGAAAATCAAGTTCAAGAGGCTTATAGGACTCCAAATACACAAAATTACAACAGACCGACACCAAGGCACATTATAATGAAAATACCTAACATACAAAATAAAGACAGAATTTTAAAGGCTGTGAGAGAAAAGAACCAAATTACATACAGAGGGAAACAAATATGGATATGAACAGATTTTTCAATCCAGACCCTAAAAGCTAAAAGGGCCTGGAACAACAATTTTCAAGCCCTGAAAGAAAATGGATGCCAACCAAGAATCTTATACCCAGCAAAACTGACCTTCAAATTTGACGATGAAATAAAAACCTTCCATGATAAACAAAAGCTAAAAGAATTTACAAAAAAAAGAAAGCCAGCATTACAGAACATTCTCAGCAAAATATTCCATGAGGAAGAGATGAAAAACAAAGAAGCAAATCAGCAAAGGGAGGAATTACCCTAAAGGAATTGTAAAGGAGGAACCAAGTCATGTCAAAAAAAAAAAAAAAAAAAAAATGAATAAAATTTAAAAAATGAGCCAAATGACCGGGAATTCAAATCATATCTAAATAATGACCCTGAGTGTGAATGGCCTGAACTCATCAATAAAAAGACATAGACTGGCAGATTGGATTAAAAAGAAAGATCCAACAATATGTTGCCTGCAGGAGACTCACCTCATAGAAAGAGATACCCATAGAATAAAGGTGAAAGGATGGGGAAAAACATACCATGCACATGGACTCTGCAAAAAAGTTGGGGTATCCAACCTCATTTCAGAAAGCATTTGATAAAATACAGCACCCCTTCATGCTCAAAACACTAGAAAAAATAGGGATAGTGGAAACATTCCTTAACATTGCAAAGGCCATCTATGCTAAGCCCATGGCTAATATCATTCTAAATGGTGAAAAACTGAAAGCATTCCCCCTAAAAACTGGAACAAGGCAGGGATGCCCTCTTTCCCCACTTCTATTCAATATCGTCCTTAAAACTCTAGCCAGAGCAATTAGACAGACCAAAGAAATTAAAGGGATATGAATAGGAAAAGAAGAACTCAAACTATCCCTATTTGCTGATGATATGATTATATACTTAGAGGAACCAGGAAATTCCACCAGAAAACTTTTAGAACTGATAAGTGAATTCAGTAAAGTAGTGGGATATAAGATCAATGCACATAAATCTAATGCATTTTTATACATTAGTGATGAATCTCTGGAAAGAATAATGAGGAAAACTACCCCATTGACAATAACCTCGAAAAAAGTAAAATACTTGGGAATCAATCTCACAAAAGAGGTGAAAGACCTCTACAATGAGAACTACTGAACACTAAAGAAAGAAATTAAAGAAAACCTTAGAAGATGGAAAGATCTTCCATGTTCTTGGATAGGAAGAATTAATATTGTCAAAATGGCCATACTACCTAAAGTGCTATACAGATTCAATGCAATTCCAATTAAAATCCCAATGAGGTACCTTACAGAAATAGAGCAAGCAATCATGAAATTCATCTGGAAGAATAAGAAACCCAGAATAGCTAAAGCAATCCTTAGCAGAAAGAGTGAAGCAGGGGGTATCGCAATATCAGATCTTCAACTCTACTACAGAGCAATAGTAACAAAAACGGCATGGTATTGGTACCAAAACAGAAAGGTAGATCAATGGTACAGAATAGAGGACACGGACACAAACCCAAATAAATACAATTTTCTCATACTAGACAAAGGGGCCAAAAATATGCAATGGAGAAAAGATAGCCTCTTCAACAAATGGTGTTGGGAGAATTGGAAATCCATATGCAACAGAATGAAACTAAACCCCTATCTCTCACCATGCACGAAACTAAACTCAAAATGGATTAAGGACCTTGGAATCAGACCAGAGACCCTGCAGATTACAGAAGAAGAAGTAGGTCCATATCTTCAAAATGTCAGCTTAGGACCAGACTTCCTCAACAGGACTCCCATAGCACAAGAAATAAAAGCAAGAATCAATAACTGGGATAGATTCAAACTAAAAAGCTTTCTCTCAGCAAAGGAAACTATCAGCAATGTGAAGAAAGAGCCTACAGAGTGGGAGAAAATCTTTGCCAATCATATTTCAGATAGAACAGTAATCTCCAGAATCTATAAAGAACTCAAAAAACACTACACCAAGAATGCAAATAACCCAGTCAACAAATGGGCTAAGGAAATGAACACAGACACTTCACAGAAGAAGATCTACAAGCAATCAACAAACATATGGAAAAATGTTCAACATCTCTAGTAATAAGAGAAATGCAAATCAAAACCACCTTAAGATTCCATCTCACCCCAATTAGAATGGCGATTATCAAGCATACAAGCAACAACAGGTGTTGCCAAGGATGTGGGAAGAAAGGTACACTCATACATTGCTGGTGGGGCTGCAAATTAGTGCAGCCACTCTGGAAAGCAGTGTGGAGATTCCTTAGAAAACTTGGAATGGACCCACCATTTGACCCAGCTATCCCACTCCTTGCCCTATACCCAAAGGACTTAAAATCAGCATACTACAGAGATACAGCCACATCATTGTTCATAGCTTCTCAATTCACAATAACCAGATTGTGGAACCAACCTAGGTGCCCTTCAATTGATGAATGAATAAAGAAACTGTGGTATATTTATATAATGGAATATTACTCAGCCATAAAGAATGATAAAATTATGGTATTTGCAGGCAAATGGATGAAATTGGAGAATATCATGCTAAATGAGATAAGCCAATCTCAAAAAACCAAAGGATGAATGATCTCGCTGATAAGTGGATGATGACACATAATGGGGGGTGGGAGGGGTTAGTGTTAGGGTTAGATTTAGGGTTAGGGAGGGGGTCAAGAATGGAGGAAGGAAGGACTGTATAGAGGGAAAAGAGGGGTGGGAGGGGTGGGGGAAGGGAAAAAAATAACATAATGAATCAAAGAACATTACCCTATGTAAATTTATGATTACACAAATGGTACGCCTTTAATCCATGTACAAACAGAAAAACAACATGTATCTCATTTGTTTACAATAAAAAAAAATGTTAATGATGATAAATCGGACCACCCTCAGGGACTGGTTAACAACAGTTCGGCAAAAGTATCAGTTTGTGCTTGCCATATAGTCCGATGGGACTCTCGCCTGCATGAACCCTGGTGCCTTGCTGACCTTTAAGCTGATTGGTTCCTGCCTAGCCCCCACCCTACATAAAAACTGTGTGACTTCCTCAATAAATGAGTTCCTGCTGTGACTGGTCTCTCTGACACATCTGATTGTCCTCCGCCTGGAGGGCTGGGTGCCGGCTGTCAGTTGGCCCTACCTTTCCCAGTCTGAACTTGTTGGGGAGTGCTCCCTTCCCTTGTCTCTGGTCAAGAAGAGCAAGGGGTTTTAAGATCCCAACAGATAAGAATCCCACAGCCTTTGATATCTTAAATGTTCTTGATATCTGAATAAGTTCTACATCCCTTCTTCTTGATGCCTATGTCCCTGGGATGCCTTTACAAGCATCTTTATTGATAAGAGTAGCAAGAATATCCCTGTTCTTGAGGTCTTTTGTTAGTAATTTTCCATCCTCTGACCCCTCCCTCAACCATTTGCTCTAATCCTCTACTTGTCCCTTTTATATTTCTAGTTGAGTTCAATATCTCTTCCCTATTGCGAAAGAGTTGATTCCAATAGTTATGGTCTGGAATAATCTTCCTTACTGTTTCAACAAGTGTTAGAATAGTTTTTATTTACCATTGGTCAGGTCAAGGATCTGCATACCCTATGACCTGGAAATTCCTTTCTAATTTATACCCTACAAGAATATTTTTTTTTTTTTTTGGACTAAGGTATTATGTTTCAAAAAAAAAATCTCAGAAATATATTTTTTTGTGATTACCCCTGTTGTGGTTTGGATGTGAGGTTTCCCCCAAAAGCTCACAAGTGAGACAATGCAGGAAGGTTCAGAGGGGAATTAATTGGGTTGTAAGAATCTTAACCCCATCAGTGAATTAATCCCTAGAGGGATTAATTGAAGTGGTAAGAGGTGACTGAAGAGATTGGAATTGGGGCATGGATTTGGGGTATATATTTTGTATCTGGAGAGTGGAGACTCCCTCTCTCTGCTTCCTGATCACCATGATATGAGCTGCTTCCCTCTGCCACCCTCTCCCACCATGATGATTAACCTCACCTTCAGCCCGGAGGAATGAAGTCGGCCTTCTATAGATTAAGACTTCTGAAACTGCGAACCCTCAAATAAATTTCTCTCCTCTGAACCTTCTTGTATTGTCTCACACGTGAGCTTTTGGGGGATACCTCATATACAAACCATAGCAACTCCACATGGAAAACTACCCAAATATCCATTAAGCAGAAAATAAATTAATATAATCTGATTTATTCAAATAAACCAGAATAAATATCAATTGTAGGTATCAACATGGATGAATCTTGAAGAACAATACTGAACAAGAGAAGATACACAGAAAAACAGATATACTGTAAAAATAAATTCAAATAAAATTAAAAGTACATGAACCAAAACTATACATAGATAGTAATGATACTTTGCTGTATCAACTTGCATAGATTATAGTCCTAAATTCTAAATTATCTAACCAAACACCAACCTAGGTGTTGTAGTAAAGGTAGTGTTGATCCTTTTTCTGCATTGTTCAAGTTGATTGCGTGGCTTTTGCATTTTGTTCTCTTTAGCATTATATCACATTTACTGATCTGTATAATTTGAACCATCTTTGAATGCATCCCTGGGATGAATCCCACTTGATTGTGGTGAAAGATTTTTTTTTTAATGTGTTGCTGGATTCAATTTGCCACTATTTTTTTTAATTAATACATTATACTTATACATAATTATGGGGCTTATTTTGACATATTCATAAATGGATACAACATAATTTGCTCCATTTCAGTCCCCACTGTTACCTTTTTCCCTCCTCTCCAACCTCCCTCCGATCCTTTTCATCTATAGTTTGTTGTTTTTATTGAAGAATTTTTGATTCTAAGTTCTTTAAGAATATTGAACTATATCTTTCTTTATTTTGTTGTGCCTTTCTTTGTCTGCTTCTGGTATCAGGGTAGTGCTGGCCTTGTAAAATGGGTTTGAATGAGTTCCCTCCCTTTCAACTTTTTGGAATTGTTTGAGAAGCATTTGCTTTAGTTCTTTAAAATCTTAGTAGAATTTAGTAGTAAAGCCATCTGATCCTGAGTTTTTCTTTTTTGGGTTACTTTTAATTACTGATTCAATCTCATTGTTCAGAATTGATTTGTTCAAGTTTTTCGTCTTCATGGTTCAGTGTTTGTATGTTATATGTGTTCAGAAACTTATTTGTTCACATATGAGTTGTTCATAATAGTTCCTAATTATCTTTGGTATGTCTGTGGCATTAGCTGCAATGCTTCTTTTGTCACTGGCTTTATTTATTTGAATCTTTTCTCTTTTTTCTTGATTAGTCTAGCAAATATTTTGCCAACTTTTAAAATTTTTTCAAAATCCAACTATATTTCATTGATTTCCTGTATTACTTTTTAACATCAATTTCACTTATTTATGCTCTGCTATTTGTTATTTGTACCCTTATACTAATTTTGGGTTTGGTTTCTTAAAGTTTTTCTAGTTACTTGTGTCTTATATTATTTACTTACACTATTTCTCTTGTTTTAATTTAGAAATTTATTTCAATAAATTTCCATTTATATATTTTTATATATTCCATAAGTTTTGGTTTGCATTTGCATTTCCATTTGTTTCAAAATTTTTAAATTTTCCTTTTAATTTTAAATTTCCCTTTGATGTTCCATTGGTTACTCATAAGTATATTGTTTAGTTTCCAATTTTTGGTACAGTTTCTGAAATTCCTCTTCTTTAGACTTCTTGTTTTATTCAACTGTGGAGAAGGACACATAATATGATTTCAATATTTTAAATTTATTAAAACTTGTTTTATGACAATATATATGGTCTGTTTTGAAGAATATTTTATGTGCTAGTGAGAAAAAGGTGTTTTCTATGGCTGTTGGGTGCAATGTTCTGTAAATGCTCTTAGGTTCTTTTGGGCTATATGCTGTTTCTTTGTTGTTTTTATTCTTGAATGGTCTTTCAACTAATGGAAAAGGGGTATTTAAGTGCTTTACTAGTATCTTATTGAGCCTATTTCCTCTTTAGATGTAATTGTTTTATAAATTTGAGTGCTCTGGCATTGGATGCATATATATTTACTATTCTTATATCTTCTTATTGACTTGATCCTTTATAATATAATGACTTCTATTTTTATTGTTTTTTTTTAATTTACAGTCTATTTTATCTAATATAGTTACTTTTGCTTGATTTTGTATTTCATTTATATGGAATTTGTGTTCATTAGGTATTCTCACTGCGACCAAAATACTTGACAAGAAAAACTTAGTGGTGGGAAAGTTTATTATCAGCTTACATTTTCAGATGTTGAATTCATGGTGAGCCAACTTCATCAGTCTGGGCCCAAAATGAGGCATGGCATTATATTAGAACTATGTGAGGGAAGCTGCTCTGCTGCTGGTGACCAGGATGCAGAGAGAACAAAGGAAAGGTGCCACAGGGAAGATGAACCCTTCTAGGAGGTGCCCAATGGCCCACCTCCTCCAGCCACTCCTACCTCCGCACAGCTATCACCCAGTTAGTCCATTCAGACTAGAATGATTAGATTACAATTTTCATGATTTAATCATTTCACCTCTGAACTTTTCTGCATTAACAAAGGAGCTTTGGGGTGAGACCTCCTACCCAAATGATAACACAATTATTTTCCAATCCTTTCACTTTCTGTGTGCAACTTTAAGAGTAAAGTGAGGTGTGTTTTTTTTTTTAATAGGCATAAAATCATTTTGTTTTGTTTTATGCTTTGTTCTTTGTTAGTTTGTAATTTATTCAGACAATCTAAATTTTTAAATTAAGGAATTGAGTCTATTTATAAATCATGGTTATTATTGATAAATATTTTCTCCTGACTTTTTGCTTCTTGTTTTCTGGTCACTCCAGTTACCCAGGCCGTGAAGTGTAGTTTGCAGAGTAGCATGTAGTACATTGCACAACTCTCACTCTGTAGGGGCTTCATGAGGATGCAATCAGTCCAGCAGCCCATATGGCACAGCTGCTTGCACAGCATCAGTGACAGCACCTGTGTATCTCAGTAGTAACTGTCACATTATGAATTATATAAAAGAGGAGTCACTTCTGGGGCCAGGAGAGTGCACCAGGCATGGTAGCAAAGAGGGAGTACAATTAGATTTAGTCTTAAAATAGTGTCTTGTCACAGTGGTCAAGATGGGAAAAGTACACTGTGCACCTCATAGGGAGCAGGGCAATGTTGGGAGAAATCCTAGTTCTTGACTGACAGCAGTGAACGTCTCAAATGTGTAAGGAAAACTTGCAGGGAGGAGCATTCTGCTTTCCTACCTAGGAAAGTAAACAACTGCCCCAAGCTGACACAGTGTTATCAAGGGAACCCATAGAGGAACCTGGTGGTCTGATCCCCTGTGGCACATTGTGATTGGGCAAGAAACCTATAAATTGTATACCTGTTCCTGCAGTAAAAGAGTTTGCATGATACTTGCCATAAGCCTGCTTCCACCCAACTCCCAGAATCTGGGGGTCTTGACTCCGCATCCTTACCTGTGTCTGAGCTAGCCTGGCACAACAGAGCAACAGTGAGAACTTCTGGACAGCTTTCCCAACTGGGTTTGGGCCCTATGAGGGCTTTGGGGATTTGTCAGCAACAAAAGTTTATAGTCTTTGGTGTTGCTGTGGTCTACTGGGGGGATCCTGTTCACCTTTCCACATTGCAGAAAGAAGTTCTCAGAACAGACTAGTCCAGACTGGGTCTCTGGTATTTTGTTCCCTTCTTTACCAAGCCATTTGTAGCATCGATGTTCCCCAATTTCTCAGTTTCATCTACACTATACTCCAGTACTATCCTCCAAATGCTCTAGATGAATGCTTAATTAAATCCTTAATTTTTCTGTTTTTCATAGTTCATTGGCAAGAAAAGTATATTCAACAATTCTAATCAGCCATCTTGCCAGAATTAGATTCTCCACACAATCTTAGCCTTTTTTTTTTTTTTTTTTTTTCAGAAATTTTCCAAATACCAGTCTGGTGGTTCCCAATTGCATTTTTGTTTCCTTCCTTCTTGTTGAACTGTGTACCATCACTTCCATTGCTCCATGTCCTTCAAAGATGATATGGTTTTGAATGCTCCTTAAAGTTAACATTTCTACTGTGTTATATTATACCCTGGGAGCTAGAATATCTTGAAGATAGAGATCATACTGACTTTCTTAAAATCATGAAAGTTTTAAAACACTTTAAAATAGCTCTAAAGTGGCATGACTTTTTCAAATAACCTGTTTTTGAATAATGAATAATAAAATATGTAATATGAAATATATATTTGGAGGTTGCTTTTAACATAGAAAAGGGGACAAATCTCACAAATACACAAAACAGTACATAAGAATAATGCCAGTTTGACAAGTTTCAAGATTCCTTCACTATACACTAAATAATATTTATATAAATGTGTTACACTAACTAATGTATTTAGAGACATTTATGTTCAGATTCTAAACATTCGTAAACCATTCAAATTCCAGGCGTATATTTCACATCTATCACTAGAGTCTTAGTGTCATACTGTCAAATTCAAAAAGGCAGTCCTTGAATTGAATACTCCAGTTCAAGCTTTAACATAGGAATGAAAGTTGATCTAACCTGACAGTTCTCTAGAAATAATCATTCTGACATGTCAAAGATGGTACATGCCTGGATCTCTACATTATTCAATGATGGAATCTAGGAATAGGAAAAGGAATGACAGAAAGTCCTACACTCAAGAATTAAATACTTCAAAGTGGAAAACGAAATAATTCATATGGGTTTGGCTTGGGCATGCATGAGGGATCAGAATACAACAGTATATATCACGATTCCTATTCAACTTTTCAAGTTGGAATGCAACACTTCATAAATGTTGGAGCAACATTTACAAAAATTCTCAAACTTGAGAACTTATTTAAAAAGACGTGTAAGGCAAACTTGGCATTCAATTTCAGTAGTCAGTGATACCTTCCAAAGTGAAGTTTTAGTGTCTAGCAAATATCCAGTGGTAAAAAGTATAAAGAAATGTTAATCATCTTCTATCAAAAGTTTTTAAGTAATCCCCTTCACAGAGTTTTTGCAATCTTCTATTTGAAATTTGGTCCAAGATATTTTTAGTAAGTACTGATTATGCTTTAGTTGTCTATCTTTCTTGATTAGTTATGTCAGAGAACTACTGAATGTTTCCCACATTCCTTCCCATTTATAAAAATAGCAATGGCTAAATCTGATTTGATACTATCAAATATCAACCCAAAGGTTTTCATTTCTGTCCACAAATAAAACTAGTGATGTTTTTATATTACACAATCTAAATTAAGACCTAGTTTGCACGAATAACTTCAAGAGTTGACATGGTAGTTCAGATACCTTTGCCCAACAAAGCCTTAGATCTCTGTGGTGAGCCCACCGTAATGTCACTGCAGTCAGCCTATGAATAACAAACTAGCTGAGCTGAGTCAGCTGGGTCATCTATTGCTCCCTGCTCACAGAGGAGAGCTAGAAGTGATAGATAGCTCCATTAACTCTGCCTGACTAATGCACACTTGGGGAACAGAAAATTGGGAACTTTTTCTTTTTTTAAAATATTTCAGAGACAAACAGCAGGATGCATTAGGTTTATCTCTACTTACAATACGGAAAATATTTGGGAAAATGAATAATAATTGCAAAAAACTGTAAAATTAATATTTAACATTATGGGACAGTATTTGATTTTTAATTAACACATTTCAGTTCATTCTGTCAACATATTTTTCTCTGTATTATTTACAAAATATTTGAGAAAACTTTGATATTCAATTTCTCAATTTAAACATTAAAGCTTAAGTAGAATGACAACTCTCATTATGTTAACATATATATTATAGGTCCAATTTTGTAAGGATGCAATATTTACATGAGAGTTTTTCTTATCTCTAGATCAGAGATTAAGTACAAATTTACCACAGAGTCACATTTATTCCTAATTTCATTAAATATTAAACATTGTCATTTGTTTTTAAATTCAAAGTGACAAATTAAAATTTGACCATTACATAAATGAATTTCTCAGATTCTTTATAGCAATCCCTAATGAACTTGCATCAATTAACATTTTGAATAAGACTTAAAATAGGCTATTTATCCCTAATACATTCTTTTCTTTCTTACATTCCCAGCTACCATATTTTATGCAAAATTTACTATATATGAATAGGTTTTTGGATCTGTTTAATTTATTGAGAATTCAATGATCAAATATTTGGTCATCTCTGATATTAAGTGAGAAAGGAAGAAATGTAAACTAAAATTTTAAAAATAATATTCATCTGTTTAACAACTATTATCAAGCGAGTACCCTGTCCATGTCAAGCACTTGACCATTGCAAGAGATGGAAAGAAATGGAAAATTTACCCTTAATGGAGACAAGACATAAATTAAATGATCACACAGAAAAATATGAAAGGTTAAATTCAATAAGAACCGTGAAGGAAATAAGATATACTGCTAATGAGACTTAGTAATATGGGTGAGGAAAGATTGAGGACAATGCAATTAAGCTGATATGTGTGGGGTGAATGGGAATTTATTGAATGAAGGATGGGAGAAATATAGTCCAGCCAAAAGAAGCATGTTTAGTATGAGGAGACATAACACACTGGAAAGAAAGTAGCCAGCATGGCTGAAACTCTGAAAAATTGGGGGAGAGTAGTCCAAGATATTCTGAATATTCCAGGGATATTCCTGGATATCCTGATATTCCAGGGTAAGATAACTCAACAAGGTAGAATGCGGCAGTTTACAAATGTTGGACTTTCTTTTCAATCATAGTAAGTAGGAGGCTTTTAAGTAGACCCTAGTATGGTATTTTGACAGGTTTTTAAATGTATGATGTGTCTAAATTGTGGAAATAAGATAAAAGTATATGAAAGAAAAATAAGAGGCTATAAAATGTGCCAGATGGAAAAATATGATAACTAAAATGTAGTATACAGTGAGATAGAGAGATGTGAATGAAATCAAGAAATATCTATTATCTATATCTATTATCTAAAAATCATGACATTGGGAGATAGAATAGAATAGGGAGGAATTGAGAGAAAGGGAGAAATCAAAGTTAACTTGCAAGTTTCTTACTTGAGAAACCAGATGGACAAGGGTTCTAAGGTTGTGTTTTCACATGTCAACTAAAAAGTAAATTTTAATCACAAAATAAAAGCTATAAATGTAATTATTATTCATGAAAAATTTTGCACAATTTTAAGTGGTGTAACCAACAGTAATTTTTTTATGATTAGTGAGACAAAATCTAATCTCTATTATGTCAAAAACAAACTATTATCATACATGCCATAAAATAAAACAAAATATGTCATACATGTAATAAAATGAAATAAATATAAAATAGACGACCATGGTTTTTTGCAAAATCTTTCTTCTTCTTGAATCTTCCAAGATGGTGAAATGTTGTAATATACTAAAATGTTTTTTGGAGGTCCAATAATGCAAAAAGAAGAGTACATACATTGAATGCATGATCATATTGATTGGCACAAATTTGTATATGAAAAAGCATATTTAAATGATCCAGTAGGAGGCAAATTTGAATTTCCAATGTGTAAAAAGAATTGAGCAATTACCTAGGGTTCATGAGAAGAATGAGGGGATGGATTCAAGATGTAGGTACAGATTGATCTTGTGAGGTTTAAAAGGACATGTCTCTCTAGCTTTAGGGAAAACAGAGCAAGTATATATTGACTGGCAGGAAATCTATAGAAATCTTAATTGATATCTAACATCTCTATGACCTGTATGTCAGGACATCGTTGAGAAGGAGGTGAAAGTTGAAAGATATTCAGTTATTTGATGGGGAGCAGGAAATTCATAGATTTCAATTAGTCAAAGAATAGCATGTAGTGTTAAGTTTAGCAGAGAAATGTAATGAATATAATACTGAAAGAGTTTGAATACAATGTTACGAAGCATAGAAGCACAATAAATTTGGCTAGAAATTAGTGAAAACTTGGTAGACAGGATTCATGAGCTGGGTCTGGAAAGACAAAAAGGAGATTATCAGATGAGAAGGGAGAAAGAGAGTCACAGCAAAGGAAGCACTACCCAGAGAAGGCACAGAAGTGCATTCAACAGTTAAGTGTGGATGGATTCAGCCATGAACCATGATTATTCTATTACGCTTTTATCTAAGGCATGCAGCTGGACTGTGACTGTGTATGAGAAGCCCTGACCATGGTCACTTCTCCTCCCAACAAAGACTGAAGATTACCTGGGAAAAATAGTAATGGAAATATAGTTACCTAACTTGTCTGGACAGTTGGGTAACTTACACTCTTATTCCAAAAGAGATATCAAATCAATTACTCTTATAATACATTAAGTTAATCAGATAATCAAATGATAATCAAAACAATTCAGACTTAGAATATAATACATGTATTATTTTGCATTAATTTTCCTTATTCTCACTTTATTGGCATGTATATCAAATGTGTTGACCTCTGAAGAGTTAAAAAAATCCAATCTATTTTAACACTGTAGTTAATGGTATTCATAAATTGATATTAATAACTAAAAAGAATACTACTAACAAACTAATATTATCATATTTAATATGCAATGAAAGGATTAATGTCTATGGTGTAATTTATTCTTTTGCTCTTAAGCTTAATGTTTTTATGTCAATTTTTATTACTATGTTTATTATTCTTAGGGCTTTTCATATATCAACTGTTGTTTGTGGATATGTTTGTGATAATTTGAACAAATTATTTTGAATAATGTGATGCAGTGCGATCATTATTCAAAGCATTAGTGTTTTGTTGTATTGTGTATTTACAGATATGTATCATGTTGACACTACCTGTGTTCAAACATTAAATTACATAATGACACAAAATTTGAAATGGTATTAACATTCTATCAAACTTTTGATGTAAAACTAATAATGAAACAAAGCCCTTTATATTAGCAGATAATACCATTTAAATTTCCAAGATCATGTTTCTGATAGTTATTTAAGATATTATTTTCATCTTCCTTTGGTTTTCAAAGGAACTTCATTTTGCTGCTGAGATTTGTTTAATACATGAATATATATCTTTTAAGTACATTTTTCATAGAGTGTTTATCACTATCTAAAATGTAACATATATTTTGACACAGCTTTTGTCTCTCTCCTTGTTCAGTATTCTGTGTCCAGTAAATAAAGGATAACTTGGCTCAGAATAGATACTTCATAAATATTTATGGTTAAATGCATAATCTGTCAATGATTTTTAATTATCTTAAGACACATTTCATATAGTTCATTTTAAATCAATTTATGATCTCTTCTTCACAGCACTGCGTTTTAGACAGGTTGTTTTCGAGATATTTTTCATGAGGACCAAGAAACAACTTTCAATTTTTGTGAGTAATATGCAAATATTATTATAACAAATTATGTGGAGTATTTGCCTGTACATAGAGATACATAATCAAAATTGGCTTAAGTCATAAGAACATTTATTATTTCCTTCGTTTACAAAGTTTTTGGTCTATTTGTTGATTCTGTGACTCAGAGAAACCATTGATTTCCCAGGAGAGCCCCATCCTTCCACTAGAAATCATGGGCATGCAAGTGATGTCCTTACTCACATTTGCTAGAAGGCTGCTGCAACTTTCAGCATCTTATCCACTCTTATTTCTCTTAAAGGTAGCAATATCAAGTTAAAATAAAATGTCTTTTACTTTCTGTAGTTTCATAGTTTCTATCACAAACAATATCATTTCCCAGTTTCCCATAACTGTCTCCTTTTCCCTCATCCCAATTACCAGAATTGGGTTGCAGAGGATGATGATAATTGTTTGCATCTACTTGGCTGGATTAGATATTTGACGCCATTTTATTTCTGGGTGTGTCTGTGTTGGTGATTTTGAATGAGGTTAGCATTTGAATTTTTGAGCTCAGTAAATCAGGGTACTCATTCCAATCTAGGTGAGTATCATCTAGTACATTCAGGGCATGAGTAGACGAAAAGGCAGAAGGAAGAATTCAACTTTTTTGTGTTTCTGACATCATTAGCTGGTACACTGGTTTTTTCCTGTCCTCAGACTGAGATGACATCATATACTACCCTGGTTCTAGGTTTACAGACTTGAACTTACTCTACTGCTTGCTTTCATGAGTCTCTACCTTGCCAATGGCAAACTATGAAATTTCTCATTTTCCATGATAAGGCAATATATACTCTTTTCTCCATCGATTCTCTCTCTTCCTCTTTCTTTCATTTTTAATCAGATTGTAAAGACAATTCTAGGAACCCCAGAACTTGTTTAGAAAACTTATCTTCAACATTTTTTTTCCCCAGGACCTCTGTCTGAGGAAATTAACACAACATTGACTGAGGAAACTATAACGTCTTCCCCAGAACCAATATCCAAAGAAATCAGTGCTGATTTTCCTCAGGACACACTCCTATTGCTCCTCCCTACTTGAGTTTTTTTAAAATTCATATGGACAAAAATCTGAGGAGCATGTGAGTGAATGGATGATCAGGGTATAGCAAAATGTAATTTTAGTAAATATAATTGTACCAGGAAGACTTTATTGGTACATGTTCACTAAACAGAGATTTTACATTTAATATTGCAACTCTGGGAGTTTTTAGAAAGGTCCCACAGTTTGTGTGGTTGGTGGGTTGAAACATATACCAAAAGGTTATTTATTTGTCTTGGTTTGAAGGCTAGGGAGATTCAAATGTTTAAGTGTATTTTCATTTAAGACTTATTCACCCACATTGAGTGAGACCCAGCAACCATGAATAGTTGTATGATTGCTGTAGATCTCTGTAGGCCAGACCTCACAGTGGGAGATACAGTTATGAAATTGAGAAACCTAATGCAATGAGAGTAATTGAATTCTATAGTGTCAGGGGCCAAGTGATAGCACTCAGTTGCCAAAGACAAGGTGGGGCAGGGTTACTGTAATAGCTAGTGGGGTCAATGCAGTAATATGAATAATCTGACTCCTTCAGGCATGCTTTTGGTTATTGTATAGTGACATAGTGTATTTAAAAGTAAAATAGGTAGGAATTTACTAAATTCTTACTTGATATTTATAAACAGAGAAGTTCTGGGTTAAGTGAGCAAAACTCTTAAACAAAAAAAAAAAAACCCAAACAACAGTGAGTTAGAGTCCCTCATTCAATTCCCAGACAATCCACTTTCCAAACCAATTCGCAGACTCATACCCTTGAATTATGTGGAGGCTGGGTTCTCTTAAAAACATACCTTGGAGTATTATTGAAAATTTAAATTGTTAACCTTTATTAGACTTTACCAAAGGTATCTGTAGCTTTTTATGAGGGTAACTGTGTATTCAGGAAAAGGAAATAAGAATACCTTTAAGGAACTATCAAATGATGGCTCTGAACTTACACAAATCTAGCAAACCCAAGACATCACTTTGGCTCAAAAATCAGAAAAGGGACTTGTAGAACTCATGTGATCAATGGAATTTTATATCCATGTCACAGTGAGCCCTGAATTCATTATGTTATTTTTCCCTAGTTCTGGAATGTATAATTTAAATAAACTTAGCAGCTATCAAAATGCCCACATTGGTTCTCTGACCAGTGGATTGAGGATTATTATAGTGAAAAAGACCAATGGAAGCCACTAGAACTACCTATATCTAGCAAAAAGTGAGCTCAAATGAATATTGCATGCCTGGATGAATTGCAAAGATTAGTGCCACCATTAAAGACTTGAAGAATTCAGGGGTGATGATTCCTACCACACATTCATACAACTAACTTTCTTGTCCTATGCAGAAGACTGATGGATAATGGAGAATGACAACGGATTATCACTAGTTTATAAAGATAGTGAAACTGTTGTACCAGATGTGGTTTCATTGCTTGAATGAATTTGTTAATCTCCCGGGACCGAATATACAACTTGTGACATGGAAAATGCCCTTTGTTCCACTTGTATCCATTAGTCTTTTCAGGAACAACTTGTTTTCATCTGTCAAGCGAGGACTCTTCACCCTCTTACCCCATATATGTATCAACTCTAAAGACCTATGCCTATCTTCCATAATTTAGTTGACAGCAGTCCTAAAGACCTTTCTATCTCTCAAGGTATCATATTCATCCTTTACATCAATGATGATTATGATTAGACCTAATGAGTAAGAAATAGCATCTAGTCTACATTTATTGATACAAGGTTTCATGTCAGAGAGTGGGATATGATTTGAATTGTTCCCCATAGGTTCAAGTGTTAACCCCAGGATAGTGATATTAAGAAATGGTAAAACTTGTAAGAGGCAAAGCCTAAGCATTTAGGTCATTAGGGTGCCACCCTAAGAAGTGGTTAATATAGTTCTCAGAAGACCCACGTTCATTCCCATGAGAATGAGTTGTCATAAGAAAAGAAAACCTGATTCACGACTCTCTAGATTCCTGCTACATCACTTGGTCTCTCTCTTTTTCCTCCCACTCCCATCACGGTGCTATCTGCCATGCTGTGATGTCTCCAGAAGGTCTCACTAGCATGCTGTTACCATATTCTTAAATATCCCAAACTGTGAGCTAAGATAGTTTTTCTTTATAAAACAAACAGTCTCAATATTATGATTTGGATCTTAAATGTTTCCTAAAGTCCCATATACAAAAATCTTGGTTGCCATTGGGATACAGTGAAACCATTAGGAGTTGGGGCCTACTGGGAGGAAGTTAGTTTATAGTGGGGTGTGCTCTTTAGGGGGATATAGGGCCCTTGACCCTTTCCCCACATTCATTTGCAATGAAGTCATGAGGTGAGCAGCTTTTCATCACCATGTGCTCCCTGACATGATTTCCTGCATTGCTGCAGGTCCCAAAATAAGAGTCCACTGACCATGGACTAAAACCTCTGAAATTCTAAGTCAAAATAAGTATTTCCTCCTTATAGGTGGTCATCTTTGTTATTTTTGTCAGAGCAATCAGAAGTTGACAAATATACCTTAGTATTTGTTCATATTTGAACTAATATATTTTATCTGGCATTATTTTGCAATCCTTTGTGTGTGTGTGTGTGTGTGTGTACATGAGTCATTTTCTGCATGTCTATTCTTCCACTGCAATTTCTCCTTTACAATGTAGATTTCCATATGTATGTACATGGTTCAGGACTGGAGTTCTCTGTATTGTGCAATTTTCTATTTGTTAACTTGCATCAATCAATATTGATTTTTATGCATCTGGTTTTGTAGTTTGTCATAATATTTGAGAGATAAAATTATTCCTTAAAAATTATTTAGTAACTAAATATAAAATAAGTCTACTGAGTCCTTAAAAGATCTGGGTGGGATTTTGATTGAAATCAATTAAATTTTATATATTATATTAGAGAGGATTGACAGTGTTATACTTCAAGCCAACTAATTAAAGAGCTCTGTTTATTCAGAGCTTCTTCTAAATTTAAATTTTTTCTCCAATAGTCTAGAAAGTATTTGAATTCCCAGTGAAGTAGAAGTTTTTGCTTTTTGCTTTGGTTGGGTTTGTTTTGCTATTGAATTTTACATAATTAAAAAAATAGTAATTACTATAGTAATTGCTGGAATACAGGTATTTTGTTGATTATGGTAAGTTAATTTGGATCCCAAAACCTCATTCATTCCTTTCATAAGTTTTAATAGCTTCTCTAATTTTAATTTTGTAAGTTATATTTTTTCTTTTCTGTTATTTTATTTTTTTATCCCAGCTTTTATTTTGTAAATTTCAGAGGATTTTGTTTGTTTGTTTGTTTGTTTTGTTTTGTTTCTGTTTTTGTTGTTTTTGGGTTTGTTGTTGTTGTTGTTGTTCTGGGATTGAAACAAAAGGTGATTAACCACTGAACTATATCCCAGCACTTTTTATATTTTATTTTGAGACAGGGTCTTGCTAAAGTTGTTCAGAGTCTCGCTAGATTGCAGTTGTTTCTGGCTTTGAACTTTTCATCTTCTTGCCTTAGCTTCTTGAGTAACTGGGATTACAGGAATGTAACATGAATCCAGGATAGGAAATGTTTCAATGTTGATATTTTTAATCTTTTTTCATCCATTTCTTTAGATGTTTTCTTAGATATTATTTCTTTTTCATTGTATTTTTAGTTAAATAGTTTATTTTCTATCTCCATAAAATTGCTTCAGGATAATTCTTTCTCAGGTTTTGTTAACCTGGTTTTGACCTGAATCGTAATCAGTATCTAACACTGACAATAAAAATTTTTAAAGAATACTCAGTGAAGTAATTACTAAAAAAAAAAAAAAAAAAAAAAAAAAAAAAATTCAAAGTTTATGTACAGTTAGCAATAATCATTCTGCATTTTAGGTCCAGGTATTCCATAACCTTATTCTGCTCACTACAGATTTACTGACACGGATGGATGAACAGAGACATTTACAGAAGCTTTATGTGTTCTATTTTAAAGTAAGTTATAGATGGGTAGCATATGGAATTAGTGTCAGGCCATTGGGAGCATACAATTCAATAAGAACAGTCAGTTATTTTAGAAATATAGAATGAGGTATGTAAAATTTTAAAGTAAAACTAATTTTTACATATTAATTATGGATACCCAAAAGTATATTTCAAAATACTATTTATTAGTTCTCATTAATCAATTTTATTTCCTTCCATTCTGTATTTTTGGGGATTTTATTTACTTTTCCTTTCTTTCTCTTCTCTCTCTATCCCTTTTTTGTTTCTCTCTCTCTCCTCCAAAAATGTCATACTTTCCCCAAATTCTGAGCTTTTAAAAACCATAAACAATATCATAATCTTCCAGACATTTGGAAGTCAGGAAATACCATTTCTAGCATCACAGATGTAAAAATATAAAAGCTTTTTCTCATGTTACTATTGAACTATTAATTTTAGAAGATATTTATATGCAATTTTTTTAATCATTTCTAAGTTATTGGTTCCTCCATAGAAGACTTTTCCTTTCCTTTTTGAGAAATGTCTGACATTCTCTAATTTCAGAAAAAAAAAATTAATCACTTAAGGTCACTAGTTCCTAGCGATAATTTTTTTCAATTTCTCATTTACCAAAGATGTCTATTTCCATTTATATTTCTGTCATTTTCTGTACCTACTGCTTTCTACAAAACAACTAATTTTCTATCTCAGTGTTCTGTCCATGGTTATCTGTGATTTTTACCAACTGTGATTATCTCCTTATAGTTTGATTCAATCAGTTTCTTCACTCACTCATCCAACATTTGCTATACACCAATCATGTACAAGTTGCTACACATATTAAATACAATCATTTTTGTACTAAATGCTATAATTGTTTCAAATATAAACTTCTAGTTTTCATTGTTTAGTAACTGTACTATTTCAGTATATTTATTTTGGGTTATACTTCCTTTCATTTGAGATTTGTATCCATTTGTTTTTAATTTGTCTGATTATAAGAAAAATCTTTAATTTTTTATAAATTTAATTATTTTTTATCATGTTTTTGATTTCAGCAAAATATACACAGCTGCTTTTATCATTGGTTATTCATAAGCCACTATTATTTAAGTAGATCTTGTTTTCAAGTTTCCATGTAAAAATAATTTTCATATTACATTGTTAATCCTGGGAGTCAGCTTGTGATAACAATGTAAGACTAGGTCCAAGCCGAATAATATTTAAATTCTCAAAAAATCTAAAGAAAATTTTATGAATACTACAATGGAGTATTCAATTGGAATACTTCCAAGATAAATTATCTTACATTATAGCATAAAACATACATTGCCATCTTGCAAATGTTACAAGTTATAAATAAAATATTTCAGATAAAAGAGGCTTGTTGTGTTTAAAGTTTAACAGAGTTAAACTGGTCATTTGTACATCTTGCAACTGTTATTAAACATCAGCTTACAGAGTCTCAGTCAGTGTAATACATACAAATACAGATGCACAAGTACACATGGCACATCCTTCTATAAGGTTAACACTTTTGTTGAAACGTACAGTGTTAAGCTGTTTGTTAGGCTTAAATCTTCACTCTACTGGTAGCATAATTTTTTTCTTTTCCATGATTATCCTACTTTACTAATCAGCACCTCAGATTCAAGAAGAGTATCACCCATGCTTTAACATATCTGTTTTTTTATTTTATTTTATTATTTTATTTTATTTTATTTTTTGATACCAGGGATTGAACTCAGGGGCACTCAACCACTGAACCACATCCCAGCCTATTTTGTATTTTATTTAGAGACAGGGTCTCACTGAGTTGCTTACCACCTTGCTTTTTGCTGAATCTAGCTTTGAACTTTTGATCCTTGCATCTCAGGATCCAGAGTCACTGGGATTACAGGCATGTGCCACTGTGCCCAGTTAACATATCATTTTTAATTGCTTTGTAATGGAATTATTGGAAAATAAATTCCCAGGGATTAAAATCCAAGAATCTTTATTTGTTTGTTTGGTAGGATAAAGACATATGGGGTAGGAATGGAAGATACAGCACTCAGCTCAACAATGAGAAAAAACTAATTCAAATGTCTCTCTATATCAGAGTAGAACTTATCATGCTCTTATCAGAGATTGAAATGTATTTGTGGTGTTTTTATTATACAATAACTCTCTACATGTCAATAGTATAAGAATACTACGACAATTTCTATGAACCTATAGAATAGCATGATAATTAAAAGAGAACAGCAATTTACACAGGTAGTGATGGATGTTTTATATATCTAATATGACTTGCTTCATCTATCTGAGGCAAATGTAGTCACCTTTTTTTACCTTAAATAATCACTCTTGTCATTACCTACCTTATTAGCAGGAAATGTGGTATTTCCATATTCCTGGCTCTCCCCTCAACCTATTATTAAAATAAAACACTGGATTGAGTAATTGAATCTGATGTCACCATAAGTTTTACTTTCCCTCATCAATACAAGGAATATCTGACTTTAAAGTCCACTTTTGCTATTTTTTTTCTGCATCATGGTGCTGTTGTTGAAATGTCATGGTGCCATGGATGCTTTGTCTATTATACTGATGGCACTGCTAGACCCACTCCTAAGCAGAACTATTGAAAACCACTCTTAAGTCTGTGAAACCCATTTTCCTCATTTCTTACATACCAGTCTCTTTTCCCTTATACTCAAATACTGTTAAGATAGCAGGAGCCAAAATTGGTTAAACATTTTATTATATTTAGTTACTTGCTCAAATTTCTTAAATTATTTTAATAATTTTAAAAAACTAAATCACCAACCTAGACTTGCTCTTTCTTCAATAAAATTTTATTTCACCAGACTTCTATGCCTTCCTGCAATTGGATTTTGGGTAAGGTTGCTAAGGTCCCACAACTTTCCCTAAATTTGAATATGAGAATGTTTTGTGATTCTACTCCTTTTCCATCAGATTCTGAACTCTGTATGCCAAAAGCATTCACTGTCTCCCCAGTGAAGCTTCCAGTTCTGAAAGGATGATAACCTTTAGAAGGTATTCAAAGTCTCAAAATTTCTTATTACCCTTTAAGTTGCCTCAATTCTACCTGCTAAATAAATGGAATCACTCTTTTAATGCTAGTAGCCTAAGAAATAGGAAGAGAAGACAAAGAATAATAGCATCAACAACATTCTTTGTTAACTACCTGTGGCTAACCTTAGGTATGACAAATGGTTCTTTTCATTACTATGCAACAAATGGTACAGGTAAAATATACTCAGACTTTTTCTAAACATGAACAATGTTACAATCATAATGTCCTTAACATAACTTGTTCAATTAAATAACAAACCCTTTCATCTAGAGAGTTTGAGAGGATGGGGGAACCTGAAGGAAGATGCATGATAGATGCACCAAGTCTCTTGTTACAGCATTCTTGAATTTTCTTGAGGTGGTCTTGAATTCATAACTCTTCTGACATTCATAACTCCTTTAAACTCATTTTATTTATCTTGAAGTAGACAGTTACATGTGACATGACATTTACCTGTTGAGAATATTAAATGAGAAAATTTTGAAAAATCTCTGGAAAGATATTTTAGTCTATTTTCAGGCTGTAGAATTCATTTGTACTGTTTGTCATGAACACATATGCTAGGTGGTGCTCAAGAAGGGGCTTTGAGTCAGTCCATACGCAGTTATCCAAGATTCTACACAAATTTGCATTTAGTCTTCTCATAAGAAAAAAAAAAAAACAAAAAAAAACCCTTTATTCCAATTAGTATACCTGGAGAGAGAGGGTTCAAGAGTACATATGTGGTAACAATGACCTTCTTGTAATTTTGTAATGGTAATAACAACCTTATATACCTCTTATATGCCCTTTTGCTAAATTATTTATTTATTGCCTTAGATATGTGTGCATTCTCAAAAAAACATCTCTAGGCAGCTATGTTTGAGATTTTAAATATTTTCCATGTGTCACTTATCAAATAGTGAAAAAAACAATCAAAATATATCAGTGAAAGTATTAGAGTATTAGGCATACCTAAACAAGATCAAAATGATAAGTAGGTATTCAGTCAGCTAATTTAGAGATTTTTTTTAATAGCTAAATTGATCATTGAGGAAGAAGAAAAGCAAATCATTACTGAGAGTTTATTCATTCCTCTGTCCTCCAACAATAGTTTTCCTGTTTAGACAATACTTATACTTCTCCTAGTTGGGCAACACATTCACTCTTGCTGCCAAAAAGACCGAACATCTGAAATCTGTTTTTAAGCAGTGTCAGTTTTTCAAAGTAATAGGCACAACAAGAAGAAAGGAAACATCTGCTATCTGCAGATTTTTTTTTCTTTTTTCTCAACATCAATCTAGCAAGTCTTTGGCAAGAAGCTTCTTGCACTCTAAGTCACAGAAATGTCAAAGGAGAGTGGAAATGAGAGTGGATACCTCTGTTGAAATGTCACTTTGAAAGTAAATAAAATCAATTGCAAAAAGGGCCATCTAAAAACAAGGAAACTTAGCGGTCAGGAGATGAGTTGCACTGTATTTGTAGGCAGTTGCAGAAGCATATAGAGTAAAGATACTTTTTTCCCCAAATTAAGCATCACAGTTAGTGATTTTTTAATGGTAAATCAGAGCAGACATAAATACAAATTTAAACTTCAGTGGCTCTTAGTCTTGAAATTAATTGATTAACACTACTTTCTGTGGAGTATAAATCAATATTTAAATGAAAACATTTATTATATTCAAATACTGTTGAAGTATTTCTAGTTATAAAATTGCCTTCAGAAATAATAATAATTAACATCAATGACTTTCACCATGTATTATGGCATACAACCTCTACATTCAGAACATTTGGTTTTAAAAATCTCCCACTGGTCAAGTTCCTAACCTGCAAATTCTGATAAAAAGGATACCTAGCTAGATTTCTGTAAGTATTAAAAACATGCAAATCACTTAGAATTATACCTGAAACATAACTAGTCATTGCTTCTTATCATAATTAATTAAAGTATCCCTAACAATGCAGTACTATTCATTTTATCATAAACATATACATAAAAAACAATTTTAACTTCAATGCAATAACATTGCATTGTTGGTGTGACCAAGTTTTTTAAGTCCTAAGTAAATAACAATGTTGTGTATGTATACCTTTTATGGGGCTATCAGTTAGCCTATTAAAAAAAAAATGGAAAAGATTTTAAAAGAGTAGCCCCCCCCCCAAAAAAAGGAATTTAAAGCTGTTATTTAACAGTTTGATTTTTTAAAATAACTAAACTGTAATCATTGGAATTAAAAGAAGAAATGATTAGATAATCATTACCAGATAAAATTGTTTTGCTGAGTTGATATTGATTTATTATCTAGCAATGACTAAAGAAAACTCTTCCAGAGCTCTAAAGCAAATCCATAATATTTACTTATGTTTAGATTCTTCTGAAGCTCATATCCTCTTTTAAGTCCCATTCATCTTAATGCAGAGTTTTGAATATGTAGGTGAAATTCAGGAAACAGGATCATCTCAGTTTTGTTTGAGAGTCTAGGAACAAATTTAAATTTTAACTTTATTAAAAAGTTCATCTTGTTGTTGTTTAGTTACTTTTAAATTATGTGTTTTCTACATCTCCTGCTCCTCTAATATCTTTTAGAATTCTGAAAGATTGTTATTGATGCAGAGCAGATAAAGATGGGGAAGTCTATGATGTTTCTTCCATTCTTGGTTTTGACGCTGGTCTCCTCCATCTTCAACATTCAAGTGGTCCTGAAACTTGGGTGAGTTAGATTCAAGCATCAGAACTATATTTTCTCCTAATTCTTGAGGTCACTGTTCCTTTATTAGCCTGCTATTAAAATGAGGTTCTTAAGGAAGTTGAATATTTCAGGTGACATTCCTAAATCTGTGGCACATCAGTCTTGAGACAATGCTGTGCTCAAATTTTGGAACTGCCAATGATTTTGTATTTTTATGATTAGGTTTTAATTTTATGATTATATATTTTTATGGTTGAAGACCTTCCAGAATTCACTCCTTACTGGGCAGACTTTGTTGACATACCCGAGAGTGGGTTATCTTAAATGGGCCAGATAAAAAGTTGTTTGTAATGTTTTACTGGCCAGGGTTCCTACCTCAATGTCTGTTACCTAGTAGAAGGTGACATGATAAATAACTGCTCCCAATCCCTCTGGAGTCGAGTTGTGAAAGTGCATCACTTCAGCTAAGTATCATGCATACTTACCTCCTTTCTCCAAGGTGTGGCAAGAAGAAATATGGGGATGTACTTCAAATGGAATACATTTTTGAGCCCTACAAAATACTAGTGCTTTTCAAACATACCTACAGGATATGTATTTGACACACCATGCTTGGAAATCAATTTTAACAACTTATTGTTTTCACTATGTAGTATCTCAGGGAGACAGGTGTTAAGACAACTTGCCATTAGAGGCATTATAATCTTCAATTCTTAAGTCTTTTTATTTTCCCAAAATCAAAATATTTCATATTTCTCTTTTTCTTTTTCTTTTCTTTTTTTCCCCTCTATTTTTTCTTTTTTTCTTCTTTTGGTGTGTGTGTGTGTGTGTGTGTGTGTGTGTGTGTGTGTGTGTGTGTGTGTTCTGGTGTGTTGGGTTTCTTGAGGCAGGTCTTACTATGCTGCCCCTGGCCGGTCTTGAACTCATGAGTTCATGAAGTCCTGTCTCCTTAGCTGCCCAACTAGCTAGAACTACAGGCACATGCCACCACTCTGGCTGTCTCTAACTCTCATTTCTATGTATAGTTTATTTCCTGTGCATAGAGAATAGACTGGTAATAAAAGAGTTTCCCAACAAAGTCAACTTCCATGGTCACTTTGATACAATCCTCCAGAAAATTCCCCTTTACTGAGTGTTATATATCAGATTTATGAGTTTATACCTGGAAACAACAGTGCTATTCTTTGGGAGACCTGCTTTTTTACATACATTTAAGAATATTTAAACATTTTGTTTATGTTTATAGGTGTTTATAAATGGGATTTTAATAATTCATATAATATCTCTGTTGAGATGTATTGAAAAGACTCACAGAGGATGATTTTTAGCTCCATTACATGTGCTGAAAAAAAAAACACTGTTATATATTAGAGTTGCAAAAAAAAAAAATTATCTGGCAACATGCTATTGTTGTTAGGCAGCCTGATAATAAAGAAAAGGTCAAACCTCAAGTAGCTCTACAAAGCAAACAACTCTGACTGGTGGCTAGAAAGTTTTCTATTAATTTTTCTGCTTATTTTAAATGACATTAAGACCATTTAGTTTCATTCCTTTTATAGTCCTTCTTCTTTGCCATCTTAATATGAATCCATGTGTTGGGTCATTATTAAATTTATAATAGTAATTGAAATTACTGGTTTTCATTGTTTTATATCATATAATAATTATAATTTTCTTCTATATCATTTCTTATTAAAATACTGCTATTCCCAAGGCACACCAGATTATTGACCAATCTGTACATGTGAGTTTTTTTCCCTCTTTATTTGCACAAATTCCACAGCCTAAATTATTCTTAACCATTCCTTCACTTTTGAAATATATTCATCCCTCAAAGCTCATTTCAAATATAAGTGTTTTTTCTGTAGAAAGAACTTTTCTTAATGTCCTTAATCAAATGAATTTCCTCTCTCCCCAATATTTGATTGTAAATTAAATATAGCATTTAGCTCACTTTTTATGGTCTTTTAAAAATATATGAAGAACATTATTAAGGACATTAGTAAGGACATTAAGAAAAATTCTTTCTGTACAACTAAGGCTATATTACTTTGAATCATAAGAATAATAAAAGGTCAGCAATCTGTGACTTTTTGGTCAATTCCAGCCTGTCACTATTTTTATACAGCCAATGTGCTAATAATTTTCAACTTTTTAAAAGTGATTAAAAAAAATATAAAGATATTTTGCTTAGTCTATATGTGGTCCTTATCACTTAAAATATTTCACTATCTGCTCATTTATGGAAAATGTTTGACATTCTATAGCTTTAACATTTATATTAGAAGGGAAAAATAATGAACTAAACCAAGCATACTTCCTAAGAAATTAATAAACGACCAGTAAAACAGACTCAAAAAATTAGAGGAAAGGCGTCAAGATAAGAGTAGAAAGTAATAAAATGGAAATCAAACATATGGTTGCTATCATCAAAGCCAAAGTTATTTCTTTGAACGTCTAATAAAACTGACAAGCTTCTGGTGAGACTGATCAAGAAAAAAAATGAGTAGGCACACATAAGCAATGTTAAGAATGAAATGAGAGATATGACCACAGATTCTCCAGAGCATAAAAAGTTATTAAGGGATGCAATGAGCAAAAGGGACAAAACCAGATGCTTCAGAATGTTATAAGTTAATAATACGATAACATGGAAAATTATGCTAGTGTCTTAAGACTTTCAGGATATTGGATGTAAAAATTCCATAGAATATGAGTGAATAAAACCCAGCTATGTGTATGAAAAATAATACAACATAACCATCTTGAGTTTATTCTGGGAAGCCAGTTGGTTGGATAAACATTAGAAAATCACTGAGTGGAAACCACCACCATGACAAATAAAAGAAAGAATTGGTTATTATTTCAATGCTGACTAAAAAATTACATAGAATTCTTTGTAAATTCATTATTTTTGAGTATTGTGATAAAACTAGAATTAAAAGGGAATTTTATTATCATTTAAAAATAAATTTCTATTAAAACTGCACAAAAAAACCAAAAGTAACCTGTAACAGATATTATATAATGATTTTAATTCTACTTAACAATGTAAAAAAGCCAAAAACCCTCTGTTAGTACTAAGAATATCTACCCAATATTGTTATAGCATTTCTAGCCACTGAAATTAAGAAATAAATAGGAGAGAAAGGGAAAAGCATAAGAAAGGGATAAACAAAATATCATTGTTTGAAAATAATACAGTGACATATATAGAAAATCCAAGGTATTTTATAAACAATTATTAGAATGATCTCACTGATAAGCAGATGATGACACATAGTGTGGGGGTAGAAGGGGGGCAAGAATGGAGGAAGGAGGGACTGTATAGAGGGAAAAGAGGGGTGGGAGGGGTGGGAGGAAGGAAAAAATAACAGAATGAATCAAACACCATTGCCCTACGTAAATGTATGATTATGCAAATGCTATGCCTTTACTTCATGTACAACCAGAGAAACAACATGTATCCCATTTGTTTACAATAAAAATAAATTAAAAAAAAGAAATAAAAATCAATAATATTTCTACATATGATCATTAAAAAGTTGGATACAGAAATATAGCATATACTAATATAGCATATATTAAGGGTAACTAATGGTAGCTTCAGTAAGTAATTAACAACCCAACAAAACTCACTGGCTTAACATAATAAGGATTTATTTCTCACAAGAATTGTCACAAGTGTACCATGAATAATTTTGTGAATTATATTTATATTTAATTACATTTATGGATCCTGCCTTTTGTTTTTGTATCATAATATTCTAGAATTTGCTGAGAATTCTCCTCCTAATTTCTATCTTCATTCACCCAATGACCAAAGAGGAAGTGTAGTGATTACTTTGAATGTTTAAAGACAAGTCTGGAAGTGACATATGTTACATGAAAGGCATTTTGGAATTTTAATCTTTTTATGAGCCCAGAATGATGAAAGGAACTCCTGATTATATAGAAGATTCTCCTTCTATAGTAAGTGTGTGTGTGCCTGTGCGTGTGCATGTGCAGGGATGTCAATATTTTTTCTTGATTCTGCATATAGAAATCATCAACCTCATTCAAAAAAAGAAACAATGTCAAATCCTATTAAAATCAATATATTCATTTCATTTCTTTAGAAACAAAACACAGCATGACTTTTAATGATGAAAAAGTTCTATTAAATAAGGAATAAGAAAAGTAAAATAAAAAAAAGTTAGAAAGTGTCAGGTAAAATTAGAGTTTGAAAATTATATGTGTTCAAAACTCATGAGAATAATTAAAAGCTATAAAAGACAAAATGTATTCAGACAAAATGTATGGTTGATTTCGATGGCACAATATACTATATATAGATTTCCTATACATATGAAAACAATGACAATTAGAACAAAATGAAAGATAAAAGGATAATAACTAATATGTTATTGGAATTGAAAATGTTGTAAGATGCAATATACTGAATCTCCACAAGACTAAGATTCTAATTAGAATAAGATGTACTCCATGTTTGTATAATAGGTAAAATATACTACAATGTCATGTAGAACTAAAAGGAATAAAATTTTAAAAATCCTACTGTTAGCAAAGTACATAAATATCAATAAAAATTTGAATGATAAATTGTTATTCAAATACATTTATTGAACTTAAAACACATGTATGACATTCTTCTAAAAAATGAATTGAGTGAAAAAAACCTACTCTCCAAAAGCTCATAATAAGGAGGATAATTAAACGACATAAAAATGGTTAGAATACAACGATTGCTATAAAGAAGTCATGCACAGGCTTTTTGGGGCTCACCCAACAAGTGGTCATAGAAGCTTCCCAAATAGGTGATATTTCTGGGAATGCACTAAAGAATCCTTTTAAATTGCCTAGTGAATGGAGAGGAAGATCAATCCAGAAAAGTTACCATGTTTTAGAGAATATGAAAAGTTCAGCAAATAGCATGTAGCCCAGTGTAATTGAAATAGAAGCATCTGGTATGGGTAGAAGAGTGGTAAATTCTTAAAGTGAAGAGCCTTGTTATACATGTACCAAAGTGCGCATTGTGTTACGAGCAGGGAAAACAGAATGGGAAATCAGGAGCAGAGGGGAAGGGTCTTGACATAATCATACTATTATTTTGGAACTATTATTTCAGCAGACACATGCAGGGCAATATGAAAAGTAGGATGAAGCAAGGACAAGAATGGAGTTGGGAGCCGTTGCCTGCTACTGAGATCATCCATGATGAAGACTGGAGGACAAAGTTACATGCAATCAGGTGGAGGGTTAAAATGCTTAAGACTGTCTATTAAGATCATCTAGTCCTATCAATTATTCAATCTTAACCCTCCCATATATATCTCCCACAAGTGTTTATTCTTACTGTTTTTTGTTTGTTTGTTTATTTGGTTGATTTTTTGTGTACTGGGGATTGAACTCAGGGGCACTCAATCACTGAGCCACATCCCCAGCCCTATTTTGTATTTTATTTAGAGACAGGATCTCACTGAGTTTCTTAGCACCTTGCTATTCTGAGGCTGGCTTTGAGCTCTCAATCCTCCTGCCTCAACCTCCCTCCTGACCCACTTGGATCACAGGCGTGTGCCCCTGTACCTGGCTATCGTGACTATTTTTAAAGACTAGAAAAGCTGTAACTTAGTACCTGCCCTAACTTCCTGTTATATTTTTTGGTGATCTTTTAGACAATTCTGATTGTACTCAAGTGTTATTTTAGCTAGTTTCAAAATATTTATATAGTTACTCCTTTTCTTCATCTTTGATGATTATTTAAGCTTGACTCTCAAAACTACCTAAAAAATTTGTTTTTAGGCCATGCACACTGGTACACGCCTGTAATCCCAGCTGTTGGGGAGGTTGAGGCAGGAGGACAGTGAATTCAAAGCCAGCCTCAGCAACTTAGAGAGGCCCTAAGCAATTTAGCAAGAATCTATCTCAATAAATAAATAAATACATACATACATACATAAATAAATAAATACATTAATACATAAATATGCTGGGGAGCCCACTCAGTGGTTAAGCATCCCTGGACTCAATTCCCAGTACCACACACACACACACACACACACACCCACACAAAGTATGTTTTTGTCTTTTTTGGATCTCAGTTTATACTTGTATAGCCTGGGAGTTATTTCCACTTGAAAAGCATATATAAATAATTAAGCTACATAAAGCAGACATATTGATCAGAATTTGACTTATGATGTTATAATGAATACTCATATTTGAGTAAGTAAAATTTTGCACTTTCTTCAGAAATTAAGTAAAATTAATAAATGAGATTGAGATTGAGTGAGACTCCTTTAGGCAAATCAAGACTTGCACAATATGAACACTTTTAAAACAAAAGAATAATATCACATATTTAAAGAAATAAATATTATAAAGGTCAAATAAACTAAAACCAAGAACTACAAACACCATAATTTTGTTTTATTAGAGACAGATTTCTTTATATTTTTAAAATTTTTAATTTTTAAAATTAGTCTTACGTAACTTTATGAAAAGTTCTATTTGAGATGTTTAAAACATTTGTATGATCAGAATAACTATTTATTATCAATAAGATAGTAGAAATCATTTAAACAATAAATGCTTAACTCAAGTCAAGCATGCAAAATTATACGTAAGCTGGAAACTTCTTTTTAATGCTTTAAGTATGAAATATGTATGTCTACATAATTATGTTCTCTTTATAATCATTGTTTTGCTTATATTCTTTTAAATTTTTCTTAAGTGAATTTTAAGTCACACAGACTATCTGTGTATACATGGGTAGAATAAATCAGAAAAAATCTGGATACAAGGAACTGAGATATGTAAATTTTAAAATAATATTCAAATTATAATTTTATATTTCCATACTATTTAAAAATTGTCTTTTTAAAAAAAGAATAAATGATACTGAAATTATACCTTGTAGTGGAACATGTAATAACCAGGAAAACCAAATCTGTTGTAGAATGTTATTTAAGGACAAAGTTTAATACAAAGTAAATTCATTCTTACGGGTATAATTAAAAGACTATCCATAAAAGGCAAAAAAAAAAATGATAAGAAAGAGAATAAATTGAGAAATCAAGAGTACTTAAAAACCATGTAAAATGCACATTTCTGTATAAACCACTTGGCATCCAATTTTTGTTAAATATTTAATGTTTCTTGAGTAGAGTCCTGTTATACATCTGTCTTCTTACTTTCTTCATAGAATAAGTGAGCAGATGGGGATAGTGAGACAATATAAAGATAATTCTTCTTCCTGAATGTGAATTCACTAAATATTTAGGATGTTGGCAGCAGCAGTCATATGCCATATACAGAATGTCCTATAATCTTGCTATCCATGGACCACAGCTGTTTTATATATTGACTTTTTTTCCATTTTTTTATACACACATTGCAAACTAGAAGCATACATGTGGATGTATGTATGTACATGTATACATGTATATTCTTATGTATTTGCATATATGTGTGTATTCAGTTTTTCTTAGTCAACATTGTTTCACAAAAATCTTCCACATACAATATTGCATAATATCAATATCATAATTAATTATTGAACACTCCATTTTTTTGCTCTTTTATGATAGGATGAATATAAATATTTGCATCATACATAGTGACATTGTTTATACCACACCTAATGACTTTCTTAATATAAATAGCTAATTGTCAATTAGGCCATGAAAATAATCAAAATATTAAGTGTCTTGACTCTTATTGACCCTTATTGTATGCATTCATGTATAGAAGAGTAGAAAAACCTGTATCTCAGAAACAATCATGTTGAAGATTTTATTTTAGATGTTAAGACTGAAATTAGTTGGTTGATAATACATGCATTCATTATTATGGATAATGTAATAATATTTTGTTAGCTGTATCAATAAATAAACAAAGCATAAAAAGCTCAAAGATAAAAGGGATTTCATAATTAAATTCAAGATGTCACTGCGGAAGATTTAATTTCTTTGGATAGAATTTTTGCTTATTTTAAAGAGTCTCTTCAGTTCATATTGGAAATTATACTCCATACAAAATAAAGCATTAACTTGGATATTCAAAAACTATTGTAAAATAGTAATAAAGAATGATGCCAGTTTAATCACAGTTGCAACAATCTTTAGGTACAACAAGAAAATTTATGGAATATCTTTATCAGCAATTTTGAATGTCTATATTAATATAGAAATATTAATTCTAAAAAGATTATCAATCATACTTCAGGCTAGGATACTTCAAATTTTTATATTGTGTTTATACTCCATCCCACTCATATTTCAAACTTGCCCCCCAAATCAAATTCATACTATTTTATAGATATTTTAAAGAATAACTATTGCTCTAGAAATGAAAGATTATCCTCCAGAGGAAGGGCAATATCCTGGTGTCCTCATGGAAACCCCCTTCCTGGCACCTAGAAAGCATTAAATTACTATTGGTAAAAATAGATTCCTTTAAAAGCATATTCTCCAATTAAAATTAATTTTCAGATAGAACTTTAGCTTTGTAAATACATGCTGTTTGAAAAAGTATTTTGTAATATAGACACTTGGGAAATCGGCATTTCAAAATTCTGAACCTTCAAAATTCAGAGTAGACTTCTCAGGGCAAGCCTAAGACATATCTTTGTCTCTCTGTCTCTGTCTCTGTCTCTGTCTCTCTCTCTCTCTCTCTCTCTCTCACACACACACACACACACACACACCCTTATCTTTACCCTTAGAAGGAAAAAGTTAAGAAATAATGCTAAATATATTACCTGAGCAATGCTATAATAGTATCTTGTTCCCTTATCTGAAGAATGTTCTTCAGTACATATTTTTATGTCCATTAAAAATGAGAATTTAATAATTATTATTCTCTCTAAAATTCTTGCCAGTGTTCTCTCATATTTCTCACCAAAATGGAATAACTTTGCAACATTCTGTAGTTCTACGACTTGCTCACAGAATATTGTACGAGTGTTCACCTACATATAGCTTTAATTCCACACATGGTAGGTACATCCATGTAGCCAAACAGATAGAGGAAGAGATGCATTTTCCTCTCTGTGGTTTCTTGGCTTAGGGATCAGTTAAGAGTATGCTTATTTTGGTGAGAAGTTCAGCCCTTCCTTCTGCTCCATCAATGTCACTCATTTTCAAAGAGTGCAATATGTAATTTTTACTCAGCATTTATGTGGCCATTTGAACACTATCCTGGTGGCTACTTAAATCTTCTATGTATGGGACTATAATTATGTAAGCTACAATCAATTGGTTTTCTTTTTTCTTATCATAGTTGATTTTTTTTCTGGAAAATGTCAAATTTCATAATGTTATATATTCTACGATTTTTATCTTTTTAAGATACTGGGGATTGAACTCAGGGGCACTTGATCACTGAGCCACATCTCCAGCAGTTTTTGTATTTTATTTAGAGACAGGGTCTCTCTGTGATGCTTAGCACCTTGCTTTTGCTGAAGCTGACTTTGAACTCTCCATTCTCCCACCTCAGCCTCCCGAGCAGCTGGGATTCCAGGTGTGCACAACAGCACCCAGCCCACAACTATTATAAATTATGTATTATATGGGATTACTTTATGAGAAAACGAAGATTGGTAAATCATTGATCATTCCCTCATATGACTCAACAAAGAACTAGGTGAGACAAATACCACATAATCCCCCCAAAAGAAATACTCTGTATCAGTTAGCTGACCAAAGAAATAAGAAATGGAACTGGCTCATCCAGAAAAATTGCCACTTAATGTCTACTGCTAAGAAAGCATTCATTTCAACAATTACTAGACTTATTTTTGATAAAACCTCACAGAACATAGTAACATTTTGCTATTTACTACCTTTTCAAATCCCTTACTTTAGAAACATCTCTATAAAATGGTACCCTGGGAAATAAATTTTACTTTCTCTTCACATTTTGAAGTAGTCATCAGTGGTTCATATGACTACTCTAGGGTTCAAGTTCTCTTATCTGAAAATGAGAATGCAAATCATTTCACAGATATAATGTCTGGCATCAACACTACTCTAAAAAAAATCTCATGATTCATTAAAACACTCCATAGTCACTGTACTCTAAGTCTCTATTAGGTACTTAAGTGCCACCAAAGCTTTATCAATGAGTACTCACATCCCATTCATAGGAAGCACTCACACAGTGAAGGGTGTGTGTTCATGTAGTAAAAAATGGCAAATGTACATTTTCAATAATTACAATAGGCATACTTAAAATAGATCCCTATTGCTAGATTTAGTTAAGCACTACCAATTTTGAATAAGCAGTTAACATCTATACACATATTTTACCTGCAAAAGAGACATAATTTCTAAATAGCTTTTCACTGAGCACTAAAATAGGAAATATGCAATACAAAAATAAAATGCAGTAGCCTGTGTAATAATTATTCATTTAAAAATTGGAAGTAATACTATTTATCATAGGTATTAGTAGATGCAAATGAGATGGTTTTGACTGATAAGTTTAGTACCTGAACTAGGGAAAGATCTTTGGAAATGCACCTACAGTGGCACAAGGTCACAGTTAGAAGTCAATACACACTATAAGATGAAACTAATTGGATTAAATCTAGCATGTTAGAAAAGATTGATCAAATTTTGTCAAAACTTTAAAATGCCATTTCAAGACCACTTTGAACTTTTCATGAGGATCATACACATGAACTATTAATTCACCTGTAGAGCTCTTTCAGTCCCTAAAATAGATAATTTTACACTAAAGCTATAATGAACTAAAAAAGAACTACTTAAATGATGAATCAATATTTCTATAGTTATAAAGTCAGTTCCTGTGCTCTTTCCAAATATTGGCATCTACTAAGGAATTAACAGTAGTTGACATTGTGTGGTTTTTTTTTCTTCCTTTCTCTGCATAAAGAAGAGATTCAGTGAGTTTCATTCTTCTGTCATTGAATAGTAAAGGGTTCACATGTTACTAATGTGTTATGCACAAGGTACTGGTGTTTGCAATATGTTATTCATATGTGGAAAAGGAAATCGAAATTGACTTTTAAGTCATAGGGAACTGATATACAAAGATTTTCTTTAAAAATATCTTAATTTTATGAAAATTGATGATACTGAATTTTCCAAAGTATATACATATATGGGTTATGAGGATGATATTTTTAGACTCTGAACTGTTAATATTTCTACATCAATAACTGTGACCTGAAATAGAATAACTTATTACTGCAAAGTGCTGAATATATATTTGGGTGTGCAATTACACTGGTTTTACAATGCTAATCACTAAAAAGCTAATCTTTCTTTGAAATATTTCTCACTGTCACATGAATGACAAGAATGTAATTTTTAAGATTTGAAGTTGAATTAATAAATTAATTGGCAAATTCAAGATTTTAAGGGAAAAATAGACTGAATATTCTTTGAGTACTTTTTAGACATATGTTCTTATTTTAAATTTCAATTCTCTTTCCAGAAACAAGGCTATAGATATATGGTCTTTAGAAATCTAATTTTTTAAAGATATCAACAGTCAATCACAGAACTACTGCAGGTCAAAAAGTCTACAAAATTCAGAAGACAAAAGTCAGACAAAATGCTAGATAGTTTTAGAAGAATAAAATTTTCATTTTTAAAAATAAATGTGTGGCATATGATTTTTCTTAGGTAAGTGATCATGAAGTTGTTTTCAATCTCATAAGTGCATTGGTGCTTTGTTCTTTGGATTTATTGTGGAACCAGCACAAGAACTTAGGTTCTCAAGTCACCCTAATGACTCTCAAATATTGTTTTCATATAAGGTATTTACACAAATTTGAATTAAGCATTCCTGTTTGTAACATCCTTCATCTATATATTACTCTCAACAAAGGTGGATGTGGATTGTTGTACAACTGCACACCTTCCCCACCTCCTCCACATTGCCCCTCACAGTTGAAAATTAACCTCAATTTGAACTGGCTGAATCCTGTACCTATAAATCTTTGCTCCATAAATATGGTCCCAGGACAAGTATGATGCTTCCCAGCAGAGCTTGTTGAAAAGGTAGAAAGAATATACGTCTTCATTATCTCATTTATTGCTCACAGAAGTCCTCTGAGGTAGGTACAATTATTATCCCCATTTTAAAATAAGGAAACTGAACAAAGAGAGATCACACATTTGGCAAATGGTGGTGTCGAGATAAAAACTCAAGTCTGACACTAGCACCTGCCTTCTTTGTACACATACAAAGATAATCTCTTACATTATGGATATGATATATAATAAAATGCTTTAGTCAGTGGCATAATGAAACATTTAAAAACAATCTCCTCTTAACTGTAAAAATAAATTATTCCTCACCTAAAAATTACCACTGTTTTTGTCCTCCCACTTCCTGTTATATTAATGCATTATATTTGTACACCAAGAAGAGAATCTATAATTTGCTATGATATTCTATTTATATAACCTTAGTTCACCACCGTATATTCAAAATTTATCATACATCCTTCTTCTAAGTAATTTTTTCAATTAGTGTATCCCACTTTGCTCTTAAATTCTTCCCACTCATTTTGTAAGATCATGGAAAACAAATCCTTGAATAGAAGCAGTGTGTTTTAGTTAGCTTTGTCAAGTGATCAAAACACACAACAAGAACAACTTAGTGGAGGAGAGTTTATTTGGAGTTTATGGTTTCAGAGGTGTCAGTATATACATGGTCAAATCCATTGCTCTGGGCCCAAGGTGAGGCAGTACACCATGGGATAAGGACCAGCAGCTGAGGAAAGCTGTTCAACTCAAGATGGGGGTCAGGAAGCAGAGAGAGAAGAGAAAAAGGGCCAGAGGGAAGGAACAACTTTCCAGGGCACACCTCCAGTGACCCAACTCCCTCAGCCACGCTCCACCTGCCTACAATTACCAACCAGTTCATTCAAACTAGGATGGACTGATTAGGTTACAGTTTACATAATTCAATTATATAGCCTCTGAATATTCCTGCATTAACTGAACTTTTGTGGTATACCTTATATCCAAACCATAAAACAGGGGCTATTATTCTATATTTTAAAATAATGCTTTGGCAAATCATCCTAAATTTCATTAAATATTTAACAAATAAGCATTTATTTTGTTTTTCACACACATCCCCACATCCAAAATAATTTACCATGTCCTAAAATTCCATTTTATTTTCATGAATGCATATGAAATTCAGTTATACCAAAACTATAGCACCAATGTATTGAAATTTATAGATGAATTATAAATTGAGTTGAAGTTAAATAATTCATAGAAATTAAGATACTGTTTATCAAGAATAAATATTGACTGAAATGAGGAATAAGAAAACATGTTAGGGTGAAGAACAGGCAGGTTCTCTTCTATATCTTGGTTAGTTTCTTAATCATCTAAAAATCTTTTATCATAATTTGTAATTTTAAAATTACATTGTATTTTATTTCCCACAGTTAGCCTTTCCTTATACAATGCATTGTTAACATCAGATCACTAATTCTATACCAACTAATCTGAGTTAGTTTATTTTTTATAGCCAAAATTGAATTAATCTTAGTTAATCATCTTAAAAGAATACTAAAACAAATTTTCATATTATGAAAGGTATAAGTGAGGGATTCCCTGTGGGCAGAAATAAATTGTTTTCTTAGGATTTTTAAATTATTTCTATATATCAAGGTTAAATAGAAAACTATTTTTGTTACTTCAGATAACAAATTTCAAAGTTGCTATAATATTTACATGCCTATTCATAATACTAGTATCATCACTACCCTCTGGGTAGGGTTATGGGTACATTCTTACAAGACAAATTTGATCAAGAATATTCATGGTTGGAAAGAATCTGAAAATCATTAGTTCTCCTACTTCCTAATTGATGAAATCTTATCTTTTAACCCAGATAATGCAAAACACATTTATTAAATCATTGGTTCTTTCATAGACATAGACAATCCCTGTGTGCTAAGCATCATGCTAGGTATAGTGGCTATCCAAACAAATCCCTCATGGCTCCGGCCCTCAAGGAGTTCAAGTGCTATTAGAGAAAAACAATAATCCTAAAACAACTCCTACAAAAATATTTTTAAAACATTAAGGTCATTTTACTTACCAGAAATGTTTCAATGGTAGTCCTTTGAAAATACCAAATAATTTTTACAATATTCTTTTGTCTCACATTTATAAGGATGCTACTCCTGGCATCAGTGAATGTATAATTTTGTAGGGAAATAAAAATAAGCAACTAAATTTCTCGTAACTTGACAAATTCTCTAATAGGTCTATGTGCTACTTTGACTGTCATAGATAAAAGCTAATTTTAATGCAGCATTTACCATGAAAGGTTACTGGCAAGATTGTATTTCAGCTGTTTAACCTTCATTGACTTTTTTATGGGCTGTTTCTCAAATATTAAAAAAAATTTTCACAAAAAGTCTTTGGCTTTACCTTGTTTTGCAACAATCAATTCTCTCCCATCTCATAAGAGCTGAATATATTTATTTTAAATTATACTGAGATAAAATGGAATATTAACTTGTAATTCAGAATGTGACATGCCTGGTCTCATGCTAATACTATCTCAAATTATTTTCAAGTGTTTCTAGACTGTTAAAATAGAATCCGTCCATTCTGCCATGAATCCTGCTACATCAAGGGGATATCAAGCAGTAATGTAGTGGTCAGAATTCATTCTTGCATGTGGCTCTAGCAAATCATGTTTTTCTACAATTTTCAGTGGAAACTAATAAGGAGGAAATAGCTTCCTTTTTGAAATTGCTTATCTTGAATGTCACATATTCTTATGATTTATTCAAATATTGTTACAGAATTTGTAGACATTTTGTTCTATTTTGATATAATTTGATTTGGTGTTTAAATTTTTGCTCTTTTTCTTTTTTTATTACCCTTAAGATTTATTTATTTTCTGAATCTGGTATTCTCATAGAACAAATATTATTTATTAGTTTGTAAAAGAGTCTAAAATTCAAGGTTCTTCACAAAATGGCTCAGTTTACCCAGATTCTACATAAATGGAATGAAAATAGATATAGTAAAGGACATATGTCAATATATAAAGGAAATTCATGATATTCTGTAGTGAATTCTCTGATGCACCACCCTTCCAGGATTGAAGAGCTTATTCCTCCCACAAGGTGGGAAATGTTACTAACAGACAGCTCTCAGTTCACTTCAGAGAAATCTTTCAGAATATTCGAGGAGCATCATGCTCCTCAGAGTGAGGCTTCTTCTCAGGACAGCCGTTATCCATTCCCTGTTCCTGTGCAGGGAAAGAAGTCCACGCCCATGATCCTACTTGAAATAATCCAAAAAGATCATGGTACCTTCAGAGCAATCTTTAGGCCATCTGAAGTCCTCAGTGAAACTGTAGTATAGCCTGTCCCTGTCCTCTGTCTAATCCCAGTACCTTCTTTTTCATTAGTGCTATGTTGATCCCTAGAGTAGAACCTAAAATCCCTAGAGTAGAACCTACTTCTCAAAGTCTGTACAGGGGAATGCAACCTGAGACAAACTCTGACCAATAGAAGAAGAGAAGATCAATTTGCTTCAATCTTACCTAGAAAAGTCTAATTTTGGCTTTGAACTAATATATTAAAGAGAAAATGAGCTCCATGATCTGCCAACAGTTTAATAGCATGAATATCTATTTAAGTATGTGATTTTTCTTATTCTTTACATATTTTTCTTAATCAATGCATGAGAGATTTCCTTAGAAATCCTTGCCTAAAATGATGATATTAAAGTGACAACGATTCAGGAGAGAAGCAGCCTTTTGGCAATCAATAGGATTGGAGGGGCTATAGTAGGATCACTGAATAACCACAAAATGATCCCTGTTTGTATTGGGCAGAGATAACATGTGGTTAATGCTTCTTCCTTCTCTTTCTCTTTAAAAATGTGAAATTTATTCTTATATATCTCTTTCAGGTTTGGTTAATAAAATTGAAAAGAAAAATTAGAACTGGAACAGAATCACACATCAAAAAAATAAATAAATAGAAGGAAGGTAATTTTAGGTTGTTTCATTTAGCTTTCATGTTTTGAAACTGAAGGGTTTTATAGCCAGCAACATACTGGGTGGGGAAAATGAAAAATATTTCTTCTAAGATCAGGAATAAAGCACAGATATCCACTCTGACAGCTCTTACTAAATATAGTATTAGAAAACTTAGTCAGAGCAAGTAGACAAGACTGATAATAGAACCCTCTACCATAGATAAATATATACACTAAAAATGTATTTATTAAATATTTTAGGTATTAAATAGAGTTTTATCAATGAAACACAAAAATTGCTAATTAAAAGTATTAATAATCATTATTTTTTATTGCAACAAGCCACAGTAAATCAAAGTGTAAAATTAATACCCTTCTGATGCAGAGAGGGAGTACCAAAGAAGTGCATTAGTCAGAACTACTGCATGGCTTGTCATGTTCTATTGCTTAGGCATTCTACAGATTACTCCAGCCATTACATTCTAAATGAATCTAAATAACATTGTATTAGATTAATTTACTCCTTAAATAATCAATTATATAGATATTTATTGTGCATTTGAGAATAGAATATGTACTTGCCTTAAGAGTTTCATAACCATTTACAACTCAGGCGGTATTTACATTGCCTGCCGTGGATCTAATACAAATCATGAGACTCACACCTCTTCAGAATATAACCCTATTCTATGAGAACAAATTCTATAAATCAATTAGGCCTCAAAGGGTGAGACATAATTTATCTTCCCAGTGACAATTATGGTGGCTTTTCAGTGTGTCAGACTGGCTTACAAATCTTCCTCTATATCAATGAGAACTGACTAATTTACTTGTGGTTCCAATTTGCTCATGTTACATCCCTCGTCCCTTCCAACTGCCGGATATAAACTCTAACATCAGAAGCCAAGACACTGACTTTACAGACTATTTCACTAGATCATACAATTGCATAAAGCCAAATTCTTTAAAACAAAACAAAATAAAACTTGTGCTTCAGCATATTCTTTCTTTCTCTCTGCAAATACACAACATACACAACACACATACACACACACACACACATACACACATGTACAGTCTGCTTTTCCGACTAAAACTTTATTAATCCAAATTTTCTGAATAAAAAGTCAAGTAAAAGGGGTGTTTTGACCTTAGGGAAAAGAAAAAGAAATTAAAACTCAAATTTTCATTGGTTCTTTCATCCTGAAATTAATCAAATATATGCCCTAGCTATACTGATGATCCTGGGCTGTGCTCATTATAATATATAACTTAAAAGATATTTGTTTTTCTAAAGCAGGGAGTTTCAATCATTCTTTTATTGTGCTATTATAAATACTTATTGGTAAATTTGAAGACATACCACAACATATGTATATTTATGTTATGAATCACTCACATAAAATCATATTAATCTGCATATTAATGTTATAGAGCTCATGTTTATACTTTTGGATACAAGTAACTGAACTTCAAACACCAGAATTTTCTTTGTATGCCAACTTTTGTGCACCCAGTATCATTTATATGTCATTATTTTTGATGGGGGAATTTTTCACTGTGCCCACTGCTCTATAAATTAAGACCAAGGTGTTCTATTAAATCCTAGTAGTTCTTATACCTTGTCATTGAAACAACCCAAACCACTCCCAATGTTTAATTTCCCCCTATGTTAACAGTACTTGGCCTGGTTCAGATGTTAACACCAATATAAAGATCCAGAGAAGAGCAGACTGTGTGTGGCAATTCGACCACACATTTGGCTTATAATTATTTTGCCAGATGTAGATTAAGTCAGTTGATAGGCATTTTATACTTGATAAAATTCCATTCTCTTTAATGTACACAGTTCTATGAAAACCCGGCACTTAAAGGCATTCATTAATATAATCTGCAAATTTTTTAAAAAATGAAAAGGAGACTAGAAGCAGGGAACAGAAAATGCTTATTTTAAAATTTCAAAATATAGATAAAATTCTCAGTAAAATAAGGAAAACATTCATTTTTCTAATCCATTGTTAAAGCACTATATGGAACCATCAACTTCATTTCCAGTGTTACACGAAAGCTAATTCTTTTCATAAGTTAATCTTTGCCTGAGGGTACCTTGGTAAAGTTGAAGCACAAATGACTTTTATAGCAATCCATATTCAGATCCAGCAGCATAATATGATCAAATTTTGTTTAAAAAATACAAAGAAATTATAGCTGATTTTAAAAACTGTGTTTATAAAATTAACCAATACTTTGTTGTTTAGCATGAACAAAATCTAAATAATTATTACAACTGATTTCCAGTATAGATGGGCAACATATATATATATATTCTGTATTAATAATTTTAAAAACTACTATATATGCTAGTTTAAAAGGTGATTTTATTTTATAAAGTAAGTTCCCAATTATGCAATTCACTCAAACTACTCTGTATATATTTCTTATTGCAAATTAGATTTTACTAGTTTATAGAGGAAGAAAATGACATGATGACAAAGATTTTTAAACTTGTGGCTAACTTACTTCCAAGATATATTTTTGCTGTCAGGGTTTATCACCAATTTCCATAATTGAGGTTTCATCTATAGTATCACAATTTTTTCATACAATATAGATAATTAGCTTGTCCTCACTTTCAGCTGATTATTTCTATCCTCAGAGGAGCCTCATGGTATAATGGACAAAATGTCAAGAATAATTAGGAATGATGGTGGCAAGTCTGCTACCAAATGCTGTGCACCTAGCACTGCTTTTTTATGCCTTGACTTTGAAGATATTTAGCCAATTTAAATATATTTCCTAGGCTTTAATTTTTCTTTATGCAAAAATACCACCATTTGGGAAGTAAAATAGTATGCCTACATATTCATACATATGGCCAACAAAACATTTATTTTCATATACAAGGAGGAAAATAAATCAAATAATGAACATCCTATAGCCTTGGTATAATACATATGAAATTTTTGTGTACCTTCCATATATTTTAAAAGCTAATCAAACTATTGTTATGCTGCATTGAGTCAGTATAAATAATATTTTCCTTTTGCTTTGTCTTGTATTTGACACATTTATCTTTTTTTTTTTTTTAATTGTAAACAAATGGGATACATGTTGTTTCTCTGTTTGTACATGGCGTAAAGGCATACCATTTGTGTAATCATAAATTTACATAGAGTAATGTTGTTTGATTCATTCTGTTATTTTTCCCTTCCCCCACCCCTCCCACCCCTCTTTACCCTCTATACAGTAGTTCCTTCCTCCATACTTGCCCCCCTCCCTAACCCTAACTCTAACCCTAACACTAACCCTTCCCTCCCCCCCATTATGTGTCATCCTCCACTTATTAGTGATATCATTCGTCCTTTGGCTTTTTGAGATTGGCTTATCTCACTTAGCATGATATTCTCCAATTTCATCCATTTGCCTGCAAATGCCATAATTTTATCATTCTTTATGGCTGAGTAATATTCCATTGTATATATATACCACAGTTTCTTTATCCACTCATCAATTGAAGGGCATCTAGGTTGGTTCCACAGTCTGGCTATTGTGAATTGAGCAGCTATGAACATTGAGGTGGCTGTATCTCTGTAGTATGCTGATTTTAAGTCCTTTGGGTATAGGCCAAGGAGTGGGATAGCTGGGTCAAATGGTGGTTCCATTCCAAGTTTTCTAAGGAATCTCCACACTGCTTTCCAGAGTGGCTGCACTAATTTGCAGCCCCACCAGCAATGTATGAGTGTACCTTTCTCCCCACATCCTCGCCAACACCTGTTGTTGCTTATATTCTTGATAATCGCTATTCTAATGACACATTTATCTTTAATAATACCAATATGTGTATTTTAACTTCTTAGGTAACCTAGTGTGTTTCTAATCTAACATATTCATCAATACTAATTCCTGGAGATATTTTAGTGGAGAAGAGGAAAACAAAGTACAGACTCAAGTTAATCCTCACTGTAATTCACCAAGTTTCACTTCTGTCAAATTACACTGAATCTATTTGTTATACTGTCATACACTGTTGACCATGAAGAATTCAGCTGCTATTTTTATTTCAGACTGCAAAAATAATTCTAAAAATACAAAGACATTTCATAATGTCACATATATCAGATCTCCATCTCATGTCATATAGTGTATGAGTTCCATTAGCACTTCTCCAGAGTTTTTAAAGTGTTGACTTCATTGTGTTGCTATTACAGCGTGTGTGAGGAGATGCAATGATCAATGTCTAATATTATAATAAAGCCCTGAATTTCAGAGAAGAAGTATTCATCTAAGGTCATACAATTGGTAAACAAATGCTATTCTGTATTTCTTGGTCTTTTCTGTATTTCTGTTATATTATTCAAAACCTTTTCTAACTCCCTTTACATCTTATTATTTGTACAAGAAAGCCAGAATAATAAACTTTTCAAAATTTCTCACTAGTGCAAATTGTAAAAGGTATCTCCTAAGATGTAAATATTTAATTTTACAAAATAAACATTTAATTTTTACTTTATGTAATGCAACATAAAGTTGATAATCCCAGTCTTATAAAGATCCGGTTAAACATTATAAAGTAGAAGCTTAGAGAAAGCATTTAATTCTTTTGTTTAACCTTCACTTCCAAAGTCCTACACCCTACCTGCCAATCAAAGTCAAGTAGTGTTGAACTTATAAAGTCAACATCCACTATCACAGTCAGAAAAAATAGAGTAGGAATGCAACAGGAAAACAATATGGACAAAAAGCAACCCTTTATTGGTTTTCTGGATCCCTGAAAGATTTGACATGAAAAAAAGAAAAAAAATACAAGCAGTCACATGTAAAAGACCAATGCTCTGGGATATTTATCCCTGGGATCATGCTGTCCAGAAAATCATAAGCAATATGTGTATAAAAGTGTAACATCCCTGAAAATAAAATAACATTCTTCACCACCTAAGTCCATGCTAATCATGTAAAAAGGGGAGCAACCTTGTGGGGAAGATAGTCTAATACCTCCTTTGGTGAGGAAACTCATTCATTCCATTCAGGCAATTTTATGCAGTGTAAAAAGAAGGTTGTTATTGGATTAGGTCTAATGCCACAAAAGAGGTTGACAAGATTACGAAAATCCTAAAGATTCAAAACATTCCAGGACAAGGAGTTTAAGACAGATTCCTCCCCTCTCTGGGGGGAAAAATATCATATCAACACCCAGGTCATGTGAGAAAATTTCAGGGGATGAAAATTACCTCTCCTGGGAATCAGTGTGTCCTCAATTTTGATAACTCAACTCATGAGTAAAGCTAAAAGATATTCCTTAATGCTACTGATGCCAGTCACCTGTAACAGATTTTTCTGATTAGTAGTTCTAAATTGGAAAAACTTAAGATGCATGTTTTCATCCTGTTTTTAAATCTTAAAAACAATTTTCATACCTTTTAAATATTTTTTAACTTATTTAGGCTTATAATTTTCCATAGAAGCTAGCTTGATGTTACAGTTGGAAGGTTAATAATTTACAAAGACTGCTTTATAGTCTAATGGCTGCACTTGACTTTTGCTACAGCTTAAGGGCTTGCAACTTTGATGTTCCTGTCTTAATTTAAGAGAAGAAAAAGCGTCAGGTGTCTGCTCTTGTTCAGTTACTTTTCTGAGGGATTCTTTTAACTGAGTTCCATGAAGCCATAATGTCTTTTAACAAGAATATTGATTGCAAAATAAAGCCTTGTTCCTTTACCTTCATAGAGGAAGCCCAGATAGAGATGCAGCATTACTTCTTCACTAAATAGAAGTGTTCTGTTTAATTTCGGGAACACATAAAAAGAAAGTTTTTAGAGGGATTTGCCATGTAAGCAAATCTTTTCTTCTTTTGCCATTCAAAATAAATGAAGGAATGCCATGACATCTAATTTTCTCTGGGTTTATGTTTTACTTTTGAGAAACCCTCTAAACATCTAGATATAACTTACTAGTTTGATAACAACTGTGTGCGATGAACACTATTGCTGCTATCTTGAGACTTAGGAATTGACGAGTAATGGCCCTAAGGGTAACCAGTAGTGCCAATTATCCAGCCCCAGTGTCCAGAGTAGCTGGCAAGCTAAAGCTCACCAAGTTGAATCATTGCATACTGAGTATGTTTAGCAAAAACTCAGAGGATCTCCTTATCCAACGGACATTAACTTTTGTTATTCATCATCACTGCAGTTGGTTACTCTCAAATTGCAAACATACTATTAGAATTCAGCAACTCTGCCATTTTATATTGTAATGCAGCATAAAGCTTGAAAGGTACTTACTTCAATGGACTGTCAAATAATAACTAAAAAATTTCACTGAAGAATTTAAATATTGAAAAGTTTCTATGAAAAACTAATATATGTAAAATCCATATCTGTTTTCAAAGTGAATATAAACTAGAACTAATTAAAATGTTTTTAACTTATTACATGAGGATTCTTCTTTTGCAGACTATATAAGGACTGAACCATATATAAAATAAGCAAAAATAGCAGTAGAGTTAGTTCCGATAGCAGAAAGGACAGAGATTTGAATTTATGCCACTTACTGACTACTAAATAGTAACTAAGTTTGTGAGATTAATAAAAAGCTTGCAAGACAGACCCATATAATTTCTAATTAATCCAAGAAATAGTTATTATTCTCTTTGCTGGTGTTTACTAAAAATTTCAGACATAAAAGAGCTGGATCCCTTTACCTTGGCTCAATGACTTGTCCATTTATAATATATAAGGTAATAAAGAAAATTTATAAGTAAATATAAGTAACAGCTTAAATAAACCATATCCAAAGATAACCTATAAATGTCATGGGTTTTCAGAAAATACATTGTGTAATAAGTCAGACCTTACCAACTTCCTCCTTAACTCTTGATACAAATTATATATACAAATTATATTATATTCTAGTGATATGATTTTTAAACCCGCCTATCTACAATGTATTATCTATATCTGTGTAGGTTTTGTCCTGTCATAATTATTCCATCTTACCAAATTCTTATGATGATGTCAGTAAGCCTACACATCTGGCTTCATTTCCTAATTCTCTATTAACTAATGGTATAGGGACTCAGAAGTCACCTAAGAATATGCTTTAGAAACTTTACTGCTTGGGGAACATTGAAAAAAGAATAGAATATGTTTAATAATGAGAAACTCACCAACAATATGAATAAGCCAGAATAGTTAGAACTAAGAGATTGAAAAAGTAACATCTTTATTAATAAGTTCTTTTCCCCCAGAATCATAGTCTCATGATTTTCTAGGGAATCAACATGATCGAAATCTGTAAATCATATTGACTCATCATTCCTGCCACTGGCCCAATAAAATTTTTTAAAGAATACATTTAATGAATATGTTCAAAATTACTTTGTTGTATTTTCCTATTTTCATACAAATAAAATTAAAGCCACTGAATTGAAGCTGTGTGAAATTGTACAAATTTCTTTCTGATGATCACAGGAGTCTTGGGTTTTCACTGTCTGGCTTGACATTTCAAAAGTGCATATTGTACTTCAAGGAAAAGACAGAACAATTTGGCCTAAGATTATATTTTTGTAAGCAAAGCGACTTTTGATAATTACACAATTTAAGCACAGTAGTTTTAAAGTTATATCACATAACTTATATAATAAAATAATATTTATCATAGCACATTGCTAGCTGGTCCCAGCCTTTTTGTCCATAAAATGAGGCACCTGGCTTAAATTATATCAATGTTTCTTTCTTCTAATATTTATGTTTACCTTAATTATAAATTTGATATCCATATAATTGTTTAAAATTTCTGATCTTTTAATTATATTGAAAAACATTTATAGAATGCTAGAAGGTCCATTAAATTCAATTTTAAAAATATATTTTAAATACATTATTATGTTTAGACAGAATTTCAAATTTAAACATATTTAGATATATATATATACAAGTATATACACAGAGATGTGTGTGTTAGAAAACAATGTAAATATCCATTTACATTGATTCATTTAAAGTACAGAATGAAGGCAGTAATCTCCTAAAAGCATAATACTGCTTTAAGAATTAAACATGAACCGACTTTCAAGTGAATAAAAAGGGAAAGGAGTTTTAAAACAGGGGTAATCTATATATTTTGTGTTGCTATAGTGAGAAGTAAATGCTTATTCTAATGCATTTAAGCAAGTAGTATTAATGATTAATGACTTTTTTGATCCTGTAACTAGACCTACAAATTCTTGAATAAGAAATGAGGTACTCAATGCTGCACAGGATATCCATCTGCTAAGAATTTTTGTGTACGTGTAAAGCTATGACTACTGACAACCTAACACAAAAATATGAGGGAGGGACTTTGGGATTAAAGTAATAATACCTAGTAAAACATGCAAGTTTATTTCTTATTTCTAATGTGAATAAACTTTATTAAACAAGCAATTATGATTCAATATTGCAACTTAACCCTTGCAGGTCTATTCTTAGACTTTCATTAAACAGAATAGGGCAATCCAGCAATATTAGATGGTCACTTTGGTATCAGAGTTCCATCCTCAAAGGCAAACACTAACTGGGACTTCCTTTCCAGTGGAATGCAGAAGAAACATCCTTTGAGTCCAGCTCTATGAGCCAGCCATAGTCAACTGGCACCAGAGTCAGCATAGTATAGGTATGTGATACTGTGGGATGAATATCCTGAATAATATTATTTATAGCTCCCTTGGGACAGGTTATCCCCTCCTTGAGTAAAATCCTGAACAGAGTAGTGTTGATTCTCCTGCTCAGGGTTCCACTGGCCTAACAACTTTATTCACTTCCTCATATACTTTTAAAGCAATGGACTTATTTTCCAGGCTCACAAATAAAAACTGGAGGCATAGTGCATTTTCCAGTGGCACCTGCAAATAAAGTTGTTGCTTTTGGGGATGAAAAAATTATTTATGTATTTAATTTACAGAACAAATATAGTCTCAGGAGAGGATTGGGCAATCTGGTATATACAAAAAGCTATGCCTTAATCTTTGTTTCCCCAATTTCACTCAAGGAGTTGGATCTATTACCCATCACTTCTACCACTAATAGGGTACTATTTCTTAAAGGGGTTAAATCAGAATTTAAAACAGCATACCTGATATTAATGTTGATCAGTTCCCACTGTTAATTGTACCTGAGGCTCTTGTGCAGCTATTGGTATACAAGTTTTCCAGTAAGGTCCAGAGCCCTGCCACTTGTCATCTGAACCTTGACTTTAGGTGATCATTTATTTTTCAGAGGAAAGACTTGATCCTGGAGACCTTCACTTTCTTGGACAAGTCTATCTTCCAATGTCCTTCCTCTTTGCATAGGCATACTGATTTTTATTTTATTTTTTTAATGGAGGGCAGCCCTTTTTATTCTGTCTGTTAGGATCTCTGAGGGATCCCTATGCAGGGAGCTGCCAATAAAACATGCATTGGCTTTAGTTTCTGCTGCTACTGGCCACTAAATACCTAAAAAACAGCATAAACTGTGAAGGGTTTATATGAATTGCCCACTCCACCTGTAGAAGCTGTCTCCTTTTGTCGGCAGTATTCTGTTCAATAAAGCTCATATTAACCATATGGGGAGATTTTCATGGGTCTCTCTCTACAGAAATCATCCCAGTCAAGAGGCAGATGCCTGCAAACACAGAGACTCTGGGAGGCCTTTATCTCTGCTCAGGCTGGTGAGCAGAATGCAGGACTCTACCCAGAAGTGTCTACTGGTGGGCAGGAGGGAGAACAAGGTCATTTGAGGTGGGGAAAAAGCAAACACTTTGCCTCTTCCCTGCTGTGGCCTCTAATTACAGCTAGGGTCCAAGGGCCTCTGGGTCCCAAGGATCTGTGGGTCTCTATGCTGAGGCTGGAGTTGGATTTCCGCGGATGTAACCCCTCTTTGTTCCCATGGGGGTGTGGCACTTATTGCTCCATGTGCAGCTAAGCACGGTCCTAGGACCATTTGTCTTGTACTTTCTTCCCTCTCACCTTGGAGTCACAAAGTCTGATAGAAGAGGCTGCCATTTTTCTACTTTAGTCATTGGTTCTTGAGCCGCAGCAAGATGCCTTGTTTTTTTTTTTTTTTTTTCTCTTGTAAGTTGCTCATCCTGACAGTCCCCCTGTGCATTTATCCCAGTGGGACATTGCACTGCCCAGACAATGGATATTTCCTTCGCCAAATGGGGTTCCTGCTTGGTCTTATTCCAATTGCCAGGTAATAATCTCTCAGTGCTGGCAGCAGGGGGTCCACTGCCACCATGTTCTCCTAGACCAGCAAGTCCTCCACTGGCAAAGGAAAGTTTGTCAGATCCAGAGGCAAGCTGCAAGGTTGGCCAAAGGCCAAGTCCTTGGAGATCTTACCTGTTCCACTCAACAAACATTTCTTTTATTTCCTGGAAGTCCAGGAAGATTCCTGTGGTTCTTTTTCTAGCATGGCCAGCATCCCCATCCTCAGAGACCCTGATCTCCCAGAGATGATGACCTACAATCACCTAGGGCTGGAGCCAGAGCTGGAGGCAGATTGAGATGGAGTGCCAGCCAACTGGCACTAGACTGAAAGGATTTAAATCTTAACTTTTTCTTACAATGTTCTGCTATCTCTGCACACTAGAGTGTGTGTTTTACTTTGTACCATCAACTTAGTTTCTGTCTGTTCCAACTTTTTATCATGTAACTGCACAAATTCCTGCACATACAGTCATTTATCTGACCTCTGACAGACCAACTCCAGCTGCAAGATTATATAGTAATCCAAAATACCATATAGTAACCTCCTTTCCTCACCTTCCAAACACACATCAGCCAGACTATGTTATAGGAAAACACCATCCTTTCCTTTGTCATAGGTTTACAGCTTGATGTGGCCATTCAGTCAAGATCTTTCCCAAGAGACAACCTGGGAGAACTGACACAAGATTTCCTATATCTTAAAAGAAAAGAAAGAGATAAACAAAAACACACAGACATAGAAGAAAACCCCAAATCCAAGGCCAGCAGATTAGAAAACTTTTGAAAAGACAGACCAGAGAAGTAGAAAAGTCTTCTTGTTTCCTTATTCACACTTAATGATGATTCCTATACCAGCAGTGCCATAGATGCCCCACAGAGAGGGACCAGATGTGTGGAATCAAGGGTATTGCTGTGCACCCCAGGATGCTTACCTGAGTGTCAAGTTGTCACCACTTTAGAACATTGTTTCCTTTTTCTCAAAGTAGACCATATGGTGGAGCATGCCTTTACATTCAGGGAGAGAAAGTGAGAGTTCCCTGAAGCAAAAGGAGACTTGGTAGCTGCTGGGACAGTCCCTGAGGCCCTATGGTAATAGCCCCTCTGGTCTCACCTGAGGTTAAGTTACCCGCCTCCCAATTTTCTAGCAATGGCTCTCAACAGTCGATGCTCAGAGTGCCGAGCCTGCCCAAGAAGTATAAAGCTGAGACTTTTCGGGCACCTATTCTGGGTCACGACATTGATACCAAAACTCAGTCCTTGTCATCTATGCTAATCCAATAACAAGAACAAGGTTTTGAGAAAAAGGGAAAAGAAGTTTCACTGCTTTATAAGCAAAGGAGAAAGCCAACAAACTCATGTCACAAAGGCTGCAATTCTAACTAACGGGGGGGGGGGGGGGGGGGGGCAAATGACTTTAAAAGGGGAATACAAGGCCTATTTTCCAAGTATCATCAATATATCTAATTAATATTTGAATTATATCCTTGAAAGTGCTGTTGTTTCAGTTTGCAGGTTTGGAGATTCTTTATTCTTGTGGGCAGTGAGCAGAGGGACAGGTAATTTGACTTAAGAGAAAGAATACTAATTTTCTTTTTCCATGGTTGGGAAGGGAAAGAGAGAAAAGAGGAAGGAAAAACAATGATGTCAGTTTTAAAATAAGCCAACAGCAAGATTTCTGTTCAAATCATGTGTGGATCCCTGCACATAAAAAGGGACCCCTGTTACAGGGGAATATTGGGACAGTGTTAATATAATGATAAAGAAGATGAATATAGATCTTGTGCCTAAAAATGAGAAGGATAAAGTAAACAATTATGTTATAGTATTTTATATAAAAATAGTTTTCATGGTTGAAAAGAATTCCTATAATGAATTACATTAATTTATATTGAATTGTGGTATTAAATCAATTGATTGAGGTGTCGTGTGTGTGTGTGTGTGTGTGTATTTAAATGTACTCTTTTTTTAAACACATCTATATAATCACTATGACAGTAACTGTCACACAAAAAGTTCCCTCAAACCCTTTGCAAAGAATCTTCCCCCAAATCTTCTCCCACACAAACAGGGTGCTGACCTAAATCACAATACATTCATTTTGCCTGTTATAAAATGATTTATAATACAATCATATCCTTGAGTTGCAATCCCCAAACCTAGGAGTTTAAATGCTTATACAAAAACTCATAAGAAAAATATATTTGAAAATCTCAAACTGGGTCCAATTTTGAAGGATGCTACGATAAATAATACCAGCAAAATTTCTAGGCATATTACTCATTTTTACCCTACACAAACATGTTTTTGATTTTTATTCAATGTTATGCTTTTATAATAGAATAATATAGCATTTCTATATTGCACTTTCATATATATTATGCACTTATGAATTTTGCATACACAGTATTTTCAGAGATCAGAACATTAATGTATAAATTTCTGTTTTTTACCAGAAATATTTTTCCCTGAACAACTCTTCTTTTATCTTAAGAACTTCACAGATTTGTATATCACTAAGTTTCTCTTCTTATGTTCATTGATTAATGTCCAATTCTCGTTTACTCATGATGAAAGCTTAAGCTTTGTGTTATCTATTTTTATGATAAACTCATTTCTAGTGCTTCTTTGTTTTTAATCTTGTTGAATTAATGTATATGAATTTTTGAATTATTGAAAATGTGTAAGCATTTAATAACTAGCTTAGAAGACCATAAAAATTATTTTCCCTTCAAATTTCACCTTTTTCTTTGAAAATAGGATGTCTTTTGATATACATGCTTTGGCTTGGATTATTCTCATTTAGCAAACTGAGCTGTCAGACAAGGAATTATTACAAATAAAGTGAATTTGAAACACACTGGATAGTTATGACCCTTTGTTAGTGCCTTGTACCACTAGAATCAAAGTCTAAATCCTCTCAGCTTTTGTTATAGCAACTCATTCTTAGTCCATTATTCTAATTAATCTAAGCTTATTATCAGTGATTTCATCCTTTGGCAAATAGAAAGTCAAAGAAAATAACAGAATCTGTGAACTTTCCTCGGTTAATTAGGGAAAATAGAGGATTCTAAATAATTCTAACATAGTAAAAATCTTTGATCTACAACAATACCATGGACATCCCCAAACATACATTTGAAATAAAAACTTTAAAAGCATTAAAATTATACTCATAATAGAAATTATTACAAAGGCTGAACAGCTTATTTTTCATTTGTAATACATTGCTAAGTTATACCATACACATATGGATTTTATTTAAACAAATATTAAAATATAAAAATTGAAGCTCCTTTTCCTTATCAAGAAATACAAATAAGTTTCTCATCACAAGGCAGAAATGAGTTCCTAATAGCCATAGTATAAATATTTTATACATGTAGATTAATCATCTTACATCAAGAAGAGTACAACTGAGACATAATCTTATATTAGGTACTATTTCAGAATACACATTTTGCTTCATAGCATGAATATCAATGCTTAAATCAAAGATGCAGAAGACTACAAAAACTAGTTAATATGGTGCATTACTAAATCTGTAATTATTTTGGTTTTGGCCTCAATTTTCAAATTTCTAAAAAGAAATTTAAAACTTCTGAAATTCAGTTGGACTTGTGTTTAAAAATAAAAAACAAGACTATTTTGTATTTTCTGAATATTATTTCCAAGCCTCTATATAGGAAATTTTCTAAAACTAACTTAAATAAATCAAGTAATTCCACTCTCATGCAGGTTCATTAACCCCAAAGTTATGATTTCTAACAGCCATTTTCCCAAGGGTAGCTTCCAGGAAAGTAAAAATAAGGTCAGGTTCATGACATGGCAAATATTTGACAAGGTTGTCTGCCATGCCTGGTCAGTTCTATGAAATACTGGCAGTCTTCTAGCAGGCTTCCCAGGCATTTTATTTCACCTAGCCACTAAACTTGGTTTTAATATGAGACAGGTACTGTTATCTGATTCTGATACCAGTTCTACTAATCTACCTGACATAAATCATTTTAGTTTCCTCTAATTTATTGTTTTGGAAATAGGAATAACTATACTGGTGTTTGTGAAATTGTGGTTTATAGAGTTCTTAAATAAGAATCACAGCCCTGTTACTAAAAATGCAGATTCCTGAATCCCGCAACATTAGAATATTGGTTGTAGAGGCCAAGAGATTGTATTTTTTTTTTTTATAAATTTGCTAGAAATACATATGTAACAAGCATTGAGAACAGAATGAAAAAGATAGTCTGATCAGAATTTGAGGCTATTCTTTCCTTTGATGAATGATAAAATGATGTCCCTTTTCCTAAACATTCATATTGGTATCGGTGCTGAGGAGCCCCCAGATGGCGGAACTTCCATCTCTCTGATAACTACATCCCCCTAATAATTGTCTACAGAGGTAAAATAATTTCTACAGGAAGAAACAAAATACCCACTTTTCTCACTCCCAAAATTCATAGCTTGGTCAATATGGCCATGACCTCATATGCCCTCTAGTTTTATTTATGTCAGTGAAAAGAGTCCCAAAATGTCCAGATGATACCTTATTCATAGGACTCTTAAGCACCATCAGTCCTTTGATGAATGAAGCATCATCCCTTCTCATTTCTATTCTCCAATTTATTTTTCCTGCTAGTACTTATCAGTATTTGATGAAGAATATGTATTTCACTTCTTAATTTTTGTCCTTATTACCTTCACTAGAATTTATCTTCCAAGGCAGGAGTAACAGTCTGTCAATAAAAATTTTCATAAATGACAAAACTAAATGTTCATAATGTTTATATATAATATTACCCTTAATTCTTTTGTAAAGTTACAATTACTTTATGATTAATTCTATAACTTCTCTGTCACAACAAGTTCATTTTCCCTAAGTATTGAAGGGGTACATTCTGGTTTTATACATGCAGAGGAAAAGATGACTTTGTGCAGTTCCCTGATATTGAATTGCCCTCCCCCAACACCTCATATGTTCAATTTATCAAGCTGACGAAAGGGCTCTGAGGCATCATTGATACTCTCCTCAGTGAAATGTTACTGATGTTTTAGATATCATTGATTAACATTCAACAGCAATTCTAAAAATAACTTAAATATGATAGTCTGAAAATAAATATCATGTTGTTAATGCTTTATTATTAATTTTAAAATCAGGAACCAGTTCTTGACATCCATTGATTCTTCTTCAAAACCTCTTATATTTATCCTTACACCTTCATTTTCCCCATTAGTGCCATTTCTGTTAGCTCTTGACAGTTCTTTCACAGATGATGCTTATTTGATGACCCACCTGGAAAAACTTCAACCCTGACTCATCCATTGCCAGATGCACTTTCTCAAATAAATATCTAATTATATCACATACTTACTTAAAGATCTTCTGTGTTTCCATGGGTAATGTCCTTAATCATTTGCTCATGAACCTTCTATTATCTGGCTCTTAACTATTCTAACAAATGATTGCTGACATTTTTCCAACTTTTATCTTCCTTCACCAGACAAAACTATCTATAGTTTTCCAAATATAGAGCTTTATGTTTCTCTGTCTTGTCAAATGGTCTTCCCTCATTTTGAAGTTCTCTTCCACTCAGTTAATGACCTGGCATGTGATTACTCAACTCTGAAATAAATTTTCTGCATGTGGAAATTTCTCCAGAGTCCTATTTTTCTTATGTATTGCTTCCTTGTGTTACTACTAAATGTTTTATGTAATCTTGCCATTGGTACTCTATGCACTGTTCCAAATTTATCTATTTGTATGTCACAAGTCATTTCTGAATTTTCCACTTTTAACTTCAAAAGAAAAGTTTAGACCACCTTCTTGCCAATAACTTGACTCCCCACAGCTTGCACCATAGAATACTGGACCATGGATAAGCACTAAGTTTAAGGTAAACTTCTCGGTAGACTAGTCAGAAAACATAGAAAACTTGGTGATTATATTTTGTCATTCAAGAATTTGAAATGGAAAATGTAGGTATAATAAGACAGTTTTCAACAGAGAAAAAATGTAGAAATACCTGTAGAAGGAAACCCTATCTGTTTTTGAGAGATAAGGATGGGCCAGATTCTCAAGCAATTCTAACATAATGATGTTACAAGAAGCAAAACATATGTGCAAACGAAAGCTATATGTCAAATAAAATATTTAGGTGGTGAAGACAAAGTAAGTTTGCCTAGAAATGGGGAAATGAAAGAAATTTAGAGGGTACATGAGTCACATTCAAACAGAGCACATAATCCCTAAGCTGTCTAGCCTTCTTTCACTAAGGTTTTCAATCCTATCTTAGATCTCCAAAATAACCTAAATTTTGAAATTTCTCATTGGCCTTCTATACTATGCTTACCATCTGCTTATTGTCTAATTATGCATTTTTTTTTCTTGGGTGCACATTCATTGTTAATAAAGAATAAATTTTTCATTACATGAAGTAACTTGAGTGAATCTATTCCTTTTAACCATAAAAATGTAACTAGAATGTCTCCGTCCGCTGTAATGTGAATTTTGCCCAGGAGAGGATACATTCGCTATTTTCTCATCAAATCTCTAATTCATAGTAAGCACTTTGGCTTCCTCTATTTCTAGATGCTATCAACATGCCCCAGTCTGTCCTCAAAATCATACTGCTTACCCTACAAGTTCCCAGTTCAATGCAATCAGGATAATTACATTTTAAAATCTCTTACAATAATTACCATGAGGGAGTGGGAAGAGGGCAGCTGGCCAAGCTAAATTCTATCTGAAAAAGATCAGAAGAGTGAACTGCCCCACTCACATAAAGAATGGGAACTCAGGAAGCATTTTATCTGCTTGACCACAGTGGAGAACACTGAGGATGGTATAACACAGTGGTGATTGAATTCATAGAACAATAAAAGTCTAGAACATCTACTATGTCTAAGATAAGTACATAGAAAGGAATTTCAGTTCATGATCCCCTCTTTTCTCTTCCATCCTCCCCACCTTTTTAGCTGTGCTCATACTTAATGATTTAGAAACATAGCCTGAGCTCTTCAGAACTATTCTTTTAGCACTTATGATGATATTTGAGCGGATGAACTTTCAGAAACTTCTGCATAAGATTATGTTTAATGCAGTCTTTGAAAGGCTGTGCCTTCTGCTAGTGCTCTGGATATCCCAGACAAGAAGTGAGTAGCCTCTAGGCATGGAGAGCAATGGAAAGAGGAAGGCTATGGAGTACAGATCCAACAATTTTAGCTTTATAGGGAAGTTTCTTCATATTATTTGATATTCACAAAAGGGAAAAATGTTTTTATTATATGTAAAATCAGGGTTTATGTATAATCAGAGATCAGTGAAAGGAAGTTCTAATTTAAAATAGACAAAAATACAGTAATGATTTCTCTACTACCTTTGATCTGTTGGTTCGAACTTATTGCATTCATATTGAAATTAAGAATACTTGCAGAACATTAGAATCATCTAGAGATGTAGCTTTTTTTATTTTGTATGATAATTATTCAATCATATTAACTGTATAAATTATGGGTTTCACTGTTACATCTCCATACATGGAGGTACAGATTTTCAAAATTAATAGTATTAAATGCATTCTCCAATTTACCTATTATAGAACTTATTAGGATATAAAACTCCCTACATCCAATACCCAGCAAGTAGGTTCCTTAGATTTTAGAGAGAAATCTTTTTTACTCAGAATCACTATAAATTCCTGCATAACTCTCTTCTTGGGAAAGTATATCTCTAATTTTAGGTGAAGGAAGGACAACCTTATATTAATTTTAATTCATAAGGAAATTCTGCCTATTTTGGACACTGTTATATGTTCAAAGCCTAGGAAATATCCTATAACATTTTAGATATTAAAAAACACACAAAATACTTGCTGAGTGAATAATAGAGAATGAAAAATAAAGAGAGAAATTAAAAGAACCAGGACCGAAATAACCTCTACGCTAACCTCTATGTGTCCTAGAAATATGGGTTTCTCAAAAGTAAGTAGCATACTTGAAACCAGAAACCAGTATTCTAACAACAGTTAAGATTTTCATACCATTATGTATTTCCATTATATTTCTAACCAAATTTCTATAGTAACTACTCTTTTTCTTGATAATGAAATTACCTTTTCTATTGGTCAAAAATAGTTATTAGCAATTTCATATGGCTCAACACATAAATCTAGACAGATTCTAGATATACAGATAAAACTATGTATGTACAGGTATTTCAGTATACATAAATTTGCCTCTATGTAACTTTTACATATATATATGTGTGTGGGTATGTGTGTGTGTGTGTGTGTGTGTGTGTGTGTGTGTGTATCAGAAATATACATGTATACATCATAGGACTATTTTTCCATCTGATTATGAAAATTTAGAGAACAAAGGGAAGCTATACTTCATTCTCTGTGCTTTCTAATTTGTTCTAATTCATTAAAATAGTTATTACTCGCATATTAGGCAATTCAAAAAGAGAACAAGTCATATATATTACATTTTGTGCTGCCTGCAAGAAACTTCCTCACTTTAACATAGTTCCCTTTTCTCATCTTCCTTAGTTTCTTTTACCTTCCTAAGAAAATTAGATCTTTCTTTGGAAGTTTCATCTCCTATTATAATATTTACATTTCAAATTTGCTTTTCAAGATGCCAAATTTGAAAATATAAATCTGTATGGTGTTCATAAGAAGTAGTTTCTTTAATGCTCTTTGATTCCTGTGGGAAATATATTAGATTAGTAGAAGAGAATGTTAAAGAGTTATGTTAGTATTTTTAGACCTTTTATCACCATTAAAATGTCAAATTCGGTTACCTATGTTTTGGAAAAAAGGAGGGCTTTTTAAATTAATATGAAAATCCAACCTTGTTTTTGTGTTACTTTAATCTTTTGGAAAATCTACCTTGCTCTTTTTTATCTGCTCCCAGGGGAGGGCCAGTCAAGGAATCTGGAAGAATATAATTAGGCTTAAGGAGAATTCTCTGGCAAATAAATGACAAGTATTTTAAAGATCAAAAACAAGGTGATTTTTGAAGGATATCAACTTCATTAGCAAATGTAATCAAGTTACTAAGAGATGCTAAGCAAACTTCAAGATAAATAACAACATATATAAATTATGTAGATAAAATGTGGCCTAGAGGACGAAAAACAAACTTTTTTTAAAAAACTTTTAATCTATGACTTCAAAAAAACAGAAGTCTAATGAAATTTATATCTAAGAACAAAAAGTAGCCAAATATAATATATTAAATAACATAGCAGAAATAAGATAGCTGTAATAAAAACCTGCTCTTTGACTTATTGCCTAAGCTTTCTAATATCAAGGCAAAAAGCTCAAAAATTCACAGATTAATAAACTATAATTTGGAATAAATATTCACTTGTAAGTAGTAATTCCTTCAGGGCAACAAACTACATTATTTGTAAGTTAATTTTCCCTAATCACCACATTATTTCACAGGAATGTTCTGAAGTATGACTAATTAATGATTGCAAAGCAGTTTGAAAACTCAATGTAAGTAATAATGATAACAATAATGTCAGATCATTTGCCCCTTGCAAACCATCAATGAATTAAGTAAACATATAATGGTATCATTTCCATTATTTGTCCTAAATTGTCATAAATTTGTATTCATATGCTAAATTAATAATACTAATTACTTAGGCAAGTTTAATTCAAGAGATCATATATTAGGAAACATTTTCACAAACATAAAGAAACTATATTAGCCAGCTTTCCATTACTATTAAAAAAAACCTGAGAAACTCAGCTTATAATGAGAGAAAATTTATTTTGACCCACAATTTTGGAGGCCCTCTTGCTGTGGGCCTCTTGCGAGGTACAATATTATGGCAGGTAGGATTGTGTGGTGGAACAAACCTACCCACCTCAAGATCATGAAACAAAACAGAGTAAGATGGAGGGTCTGGGGTTTCACAATCCCCTTTGGGGTCATACCCCCAAATGACCTACAGAGCTTTCATAATGTTTCTCCTCTAAATGATCCATCATCTCTCAATTATGCTACCTGTGGGGGTTTTTCAGCCACATCCCTCCTGGATGAGAAAAGGGTTAACTACCAGAGGATGACGTTGGCTATAAATCAATCAATTATCCATAAACTTTTCTAATCAATAAACACACGAGAGCCAATACTCTTTCTAAATGAGAGGGGGTGTGACGGGTCTGGCCATACCAGTTCTGGCCTCAAACAACATGGAGTTGTCCAACTCTCCTTTATTCTTTAGTCACACAGGTAAAGGGGCCTGGACCAGGAGCGGCTTCTTCTGTGATGAACAGGATGGGGTGGAGTTAAGGGAGCCATTTTCTCAGGGAAACTACCCACGGAACCACTCCCACACAGCAACACAGCACCACATACTTCCTGGCAATCTGGGACAGACTTCCGTGGCTGCTAGTTCCTGGAAGTCAGGCCTCTGTGTCCCCTGGCTCAACCTTGTCTGATTCTGCTAGATAAGGATGGCTCCCTGTAGTCACCCTGGGGACCAAGTCCTTAACAAATGCACTTTGAGGGTGGATTTAAGATTTAAACTATAGTAGAAACTAAATAGCAAAATGTGTTGTTGTTTTTTTTTTTAATATTCAAGCTAAAAACATTTTAATTAAAAAAGTTATATACATAGTTGCACACATACACTCATGCAACTGTTCATCTGCATTATTTAAATATAATTAAATATATTTAAATATAATTAGTAATCCTATCACAATCAAATATATTTTCAGTAATCTGAGTCCCCTGTAAAATTTTCTACAGTAGGTGCATATCTAGTATGTTACAGATCTGGTTATTAAATCATATTAACTATTGACAAGGATCATATTCATAGTGCTCGGTTAATAAGCAGAGTGTATATATATATATATATGTATATATATTATATATAAATTCTTTTATAATTAGCAGGATATAGTATAAGTAGAAAATATACTCCATAATATGCCAGGAACCCAAGAATGCTGTATCTGACCACTCTTTCTCCTTTTTCCTGGGACTGTTCATGTTTTTGTTTGGATATTCATCAGTCTAGCACTGAACACTTGTATTTTAGGAAAAAACTGCTAGCAGATGGAAGTGCTGAGAGTAGGAGAGTCTGGCAGAGAGGTTCTGTCCTGTTAAATCAGTCAACATTTTCCATACCCTTCCCTTAATCTCCAATGCAACTGTGGGAGAATGATGGAACTATGCTTTGTATAAGTAGCTTAGAACTGATTTTTACCTACATACAGGAAAATGGCAAAACTGTTGGCTATAATCACCTTCAACTATAAGGGTCATCAGCTTAAAGACAAAGGAAAAGGACAAAAATGAGGAGGTCAGAGAGAAACAGAGATAGAGACCTGATCAAAGACTGAAGCCTTCCCTATATCTAAACATCTCAGATACCTGAGTCAGTACATTTCTTTTGTTTTGGGTGAATTTAATATTGAATGTATTCTATTACTTTCTTTAATTTCACAATTCACAACTGTCTCTATGTTAACTGTACAACTACAATCTCATCTGTCTGCTGTGGTATGAATTCATTATTATATATAAAAGTTATACTTAGATATGCACAAATTTCTACTACCTGTTCACTTCTCATCATTTAGCTGAACGCCTGATTTCCACTTGAGTATTGGGAGAGGCTGTCTTCAATTTTGAGAAGCTGTATACAATTTCTAGAGGCAAAAATCACAATGTATTTAAACTAAATACTGTCTTTTAACTTTCCCCAATTGTTAGTGATAATTCATCAAACAGAAACTTTTAGATGAAAAGCAAGTAAAAGTAGGCATTTTGTTTACATTATGAAAAATTCATAACATATATTTGCCTTAAAATATGCTTCATTGGTTGATTCACAAAATAATTCTCAAACTGCATTTGATTATGCATTATGTGTTATTATCAATTATACATGTCCTAATACAGTTCCCTTTATATATCTGATAGGGAACATTTTAGTTCAAAGAATTATTCTTGCTCCTGTTCTCCTTCATCAATGTTTTTTATAGTGTTCATTCTTTTCAGTCAGTTCTACTTCTTCTGCAGTATTATTGACTTAAAAAGCTTTCATAGGATCATTTGAAAACTCACAGCCTCATAAACTTTTCCATTTCTCTCTAGGTCACTGCAGGTCATCCCTACAATTGAAGTGTATAAGACATGGGAAACAATAGAGGTTTTATATAGATAAGTAAAAATATCTACTAACTAAATAGATAGATAAGTGTCTGAGAATACATAATATACATGTATGCCAGTATGTCTTCATTACCTTTATATAATTTTACTGTGTTCTTAATGAGGATTTACCCTCCCGTCTAACATTGTTTTAACTATGAAGAAAACACCCCACTTCTAAGTTTGAGGTGCATAGTCACTTGATTCCAAAGATTATGCTTTGGAAGGAGAAAAATAAAGAATAACCTCACAATGGAGAAAACACAAAAACTGCCTCAGTCTGACGTCCAAGTTTTATATCAATGCTGAAAAGACATGTTGATGCAAGTGTCATTGATGTAATGTGATGAGACAGTACTTTCTTCTGCAGTCTTCCAGCAAAAGATCCACATTTAGTCCAGTAATAAGAAAATCTCAGATAAATCCTAGTTAAGGTAAATTATGAAATTCTGACCAGTATTCCTTAAAACTTTCAAATCCATAAAACCAAGGAATTTCCAAGAAATTCTTTCAGTCAGAAGGAGACTAAGGATATATGAGAACTATATGCAATATAGTATCTTGGTTAGGGTCCTGGAACATTAAAAAGAAAAGAAAATTTAAAAAACATATCTGAAAAGAAAAAAATATGATATTGAGTCAGTAATAATGTATCAATGATGACTCATTAACTGTCACAAATTAATGCAACATGCACATACTATGGAAAACTGTGTATAAAGGTATATGGGAACTCTGTTCTATATTCACACTTTTTGGTAAATCAGAAAGTATTTTTAAGTAAAACGATTATTTGAAAAAACATGGGTCTTTTGAACTGGCTTCGCTCACTTACATAATGTCTACCTTTGACCCACTAAATTAAGGTTTAAACAAAAACAGTCTGATTAAATGCCAGGGCCATTTTTTTCTATGTCCACATCACTAAATTCTTACATCATTAAGCTCTGAATTTAGACAAACCAATCACAAAAAAAAAAAAAAAAAAAGAAAAGAGAAATAAAGGAAAAGTGGCCCTGCTGCCAGGACTTGATCTGACCCTTTACTTGGTGGGTTTATCAATAGAAGAAGAGCTGTACAAGGAGAGGGACCCAGGTATATGAAGTTCTCAGAATACAAGGAAAGGCCCAGAGTATTCTTGCCCCCAATCATTTCTGCCATCCTCTCTTCATTCCTTCTCCTGTGTTTTCCACTTCTAAGCACCACAAACTCAAATGCCCATCTACTTCATAACTGCTTTTCTTGTGGGAAGATGGGAAAATACTGAAAAATCTGTGTACTATGTGTCATGTACCAGTAAAACATATATTCATATTTGAAAGTAGCATAAACATTAAAAATTATAATAGATTTTAAACACCCAATATAGTCTGGGCATGATGTTATTATGTGTTAGTTGCATGTGGCATAATCTTTAACAATAACTCCTTTAACTTTAGGGAACATTATAGTGAAAATCATACAAGATCTATTTCCCCATTTGTAACGGCACTGTCATCAAATGTTGACTTTTAAGCAAGAAATGACCGTATTATACTAATTCATATTTAGGAAGAATGTTATAACAATTTTCTCTACGACAGTTTTTGCTTCATTATTAAATACACTCAAATCTCTGACTAATGATACTTTTCTCTCATATTCATCTACACTCAACTTCATTTTGCACTTTGATTTAGTCTCATTGCTTTTACATTGCCAAATCTTCAAGTAGCTACATAATTATCTTTTGCAGTATAACAAAGGACCACACTTTTGTAGGCTTAAAATGAAATATATTTATTATCTCATGGTTTCTATGATCAAGAATCCAGTTCTGCTTAGCCGAATTCTGTATGTGGGGCTATAATCTAATCAAGGTGTTTAGCAGGGAATGGTCTCCTTTGGTGGCCTGTCTGGGAAAGAATTCACGTTCATGTTCTTCGGTCTGTTGGTAGAATTCACTTCTGATGGCTGTTCAGCTGAGAGCTTTTCTTCTTGTTGGTTATTAGTGAGAGGTTATCCTCAACCCTGAAAACTACCTGTGATTTTCAGACATAATATCACATAGTATTCATGTTGAAAATTATCCTTTTACTTTCTCCAATAATTAGTAATAATGCATCATAGAAATGTCTAGTTAAAGAGTAAGAAAAAGTGCTGTTAAGAAGTAACAGCTATTAAACACTCTGACAATTCAAAATATTTTAAGATTCTGCATTCTTTTGTGTTGATCCACAACAGAGCTGAAGGAAAGTGTGAAACCCATACATACAACTGAAGAGATGTAAGCAATTAGAAAAATGTGCTTGTGTGCTCCAGATGGCAAACCCCAGTGACAAATGTAATGATCTTCATAGCATCAACACAAATTTTTGACATCTTTTTAGCAATGTAAACATCTATTCAAAACAAAAAGGACAGATTAGTATTTAATAAATTTGGCTCCTGGGTAGTAAAGTAGGATTTGAGGTCTAGGCTGAAGCCAATCAATCCTGTTCACTTCTGTTTTTCACTGCTGAAACTAACAGTGAAGAACTGAAAATAAAGAAACAGAAAGAAGTAGTTTTACTAGCTTACAATTTTTGAGACAAGTGCTTTTAAAAGTTTCAGGATGAAGTCACTGAGCAATATTACCACCATATTTTGAAAACCTTTTAAATAAGCTGTTTGCAATACTTTCATAAATGCTCTCTTTTGAGTTCAACCATTTCTGTTTCGTTTCTGCCCATGTGTTTGAATGCTGCCCTAGAGGCTATGGGATATCAGTTATAAGTACTAGAGTCAGACCGCAGCCAGATACAAATGTACAAATCCATCTTTCTGCATTTGAACAGCCTGCTAAATTCTGCATGCAGCTACTGACTCTGAATGTTTTTTAACTTTTCTGTAATATAGAGTCTTAAAATATTAAGGATATATCATTTTTATTCTTTAGTTACTGTCATTTATTTCTTCTATTCTCTCAATTTGATGGACAATTTAGACAAATCTGATGGTTACCTCATTTTCATAATGTGAATTGTCAATAATATCATGGTTCCAAGGTATCTTTGCCTATTCTTTATATCTATAAGTCTAAATTATTATATAATGTAGTAAAGGAAGATAGCAAACAACATCGATTTAATTTTATAATAGAATTATTGGCTAATCTTCTACAACCAGTGTTCAATCAATAACTTCATGATAAAATGGAAGTAACAAGAAGATAAAGATCGAAGGTAGAGCATAGATCCAGGGGGCAGAATAAAGTTCTCTAAAAGCCTTTAGATTGGAAATGAGCCCAAGAAAAATATGGAATAATGTTTCTGACACTGTCCCCTTTCCATTTCTTGTGTCCACTGATGACTCCCCACCCTTCTAGTCTCTCCTGGTAATACAGAATTAAATTTGTTACAAAGAAGCATGTGTAGAAAACTTGGTTTTTTAACAGAAAACTGCAGCCAACCAATTTTCCTACTGGTGTCCACCCACAAGTGTTAAGTGATGTATTAGGAAACTAACCATGTGTAAACTCCTCCTTGATGTAAATGAGCATCTTCTAGAAATGTCTTGCCAAAGGCAATTCAGTTCTACTCTTTAAAAAGTCTATTTATGAATGTTAAAGTTCATTCTTCCTTATATCAGAATACAGACCATTAACACTGCATAAGCTTAAAGCCACAGCCACACTCAGAAAATGAAAACAACCAACTACACAATATAAATCCATTACATTATGTGGCTCTGGCATCTGCCATCTGTAGCACATAAGCAAATTCCCCTAATTACTGACATTGCTCTACAAAGGCCTCTGTTCTCTGTATGTGTTTTGTACTTTCCTTTTCATCAGCTCCCTTGTGAACCAAAAGTAACAATTCATCCAGGTGAGCATAACAGATGCCATTTTCTGACCTAACCAGTAAAGATCTGTTGCTTTGTTTTTAATTGGAAATATTTCTTGTTTGATTGTACAATATTTGTGCTTTTCAAACTGAGCCACCAGCTTGTACCCTATGTTCCAGCTTGCAATCCTCATCAAAATTAGAAATTATATTCCCAGAATATCTATGGCACACCAATCAAAGTATAAAATACACATCAAAAATCTAATCAATGAAAAGAAATGATGAGTGAAGAAAACAATGGACTCAGATATTGAGAAATCAGAGCAGGAAGCATTCAACCTAGAATGCATTCAGGAGGCAATGTCTATGGACAAGTCCAAGGTCAAAGTCAACTGGCATGATTAAAAAGGCAGCATGTGTGACCCTGAAAGATGGTGAAACAATTTCATAAAGTTTGTTTATTTCTGGCAAGCTCTCTTTGGAAATTCAGGCTCTACCCTGTGTCTGTGGCTTTTTTCCCAAAGTCTTAACTTCTGAGACCACTATTTCTAGCACCTAGACTATGTTCCACTAAATACTTACTTGAAATACCCTCCCTCTTGACATCTAGCTCTCTTTTTACTGGCATCTACTTCCTGCAATATTCATTGATTTCCTTAATTTCTGTATCAATGCAGTGCTTATGATCTTTATCTTACAAAGATAAACTTTACTCAGTCATTCCACAAATATTTATAAGGCTTACACCATGTCCCGGTTGTCCTTGACTTCTATTTACTTTCTTTTTACTTAGATATGAGTACCTTATAAGTATTTTGTGATATAAATTTGATTTTGTGTCCTCTGTGTTCTTCAGTATAGGACACAGTGAGAATTTAGTAAGATATTTTTCATCAAAGAAAAGAGAGAATTATCCTTAGATGAAACAAAGATAAGTATTGAAACTTAACCAAACATATACTAAGCATATTTGTTTTATATAATGGACATGGACATTTCTACATAAATCAGTAGCAAATTTCTTGATGAAATTGAAAATTAAGTCCTGAGCTAGGGCCATTGTGTGCTAAGAAAAGGGACAGAATTTTAAAATCTTTTAGTGCAATATTCAAGACTCTGGAAACAAGGAATAAAATTGAGGCAAGCTTTTACAGAATAACTTCTGATTTTAGGGATGGATGACTGAACAAATGGTAGCATGATAAATCAAGGGTTTTTTTTCGTTGTTTTTTTTTTGTTTGTTTGTTTTGTTTTGTTATTTTTGCCAACCTCTATCCTCTAGACTAAGTTTACTAATCTAAAACTGACTCTGATTCCCTGCCAACTTTACTACCTAAGATGATAAACTTTTCATTTATCTAATATTTTTGGATGAATAATAGCAGAATCCAAATGAGCCCCAATATGCATACAACCAAGCTGAGAACTTAGGTAGATAATATGTAAAGCAGGAAAGTTGACATCTGAATTGAGTGTTGAAGGTGTGAGATTGAATTGGGTAGTGGATAAATCATACAGGGAAACTCATAGATATCGAAAAGAACGAGTTATATTTAGGGAAATTCACAGGTCCATCCTTCCCTAACTCTTCCATCAATCTTAAAGTAACTGAATAATCTTAAATTATGCCTTTTTTTTTTTTTTTTAATTGTTGTTGTTGTTTATTTTCTGGAGTTGGGGAAGGAACCCAAGGACCCAGGCATCATATGCAAACGCATCACCACTGAACTACATCCTCAGCTCCAGCTCCATTATAAAAATTAAATCTAAAAAGAATACGAAATTTAAAAATTCAAATTTAAGAACTAAAATTTCCAAAGGTCAATGGCTTAATTTTCAACTTTATTTTCCATTTTTACACTGTGCATGGAGATGAAATCACAATAAGGATGCCGAGCTGTTGCTTTTCAAAGTCCTTTGAGAAACTATGCTATGAAAATAGGTCAGAGCGATTTGACAATGATTATTTGGAGTCTCTAGAATATGTTTTACTATTTCCCCAATGCACTATTTTATTATTTTTTAAATATTTTGTAGTTGCATATTAACATGGTAAGAGTCTTATGCCTCATTTTATATGATAGTTTCTTTCAAAATTACAAATTTACATGGACAGCAATGACATTGATATACATACAAGATGTCTGTCTTACTGGTATATTGCAATTGTAAAAGTATTTTGTTTAAATTAAGATAAAAAGTAAAAAAATGTTTCCAAAGACTAAGTATTAGCATCCTAGTACGTTTTCATTTAATGTACATTCTATGTGAAATGAAGGTAGAGAATTGACTACATTTAAGCTCAAGATATAGCACCTTGAATTCTTCAAATTGTGATAGAAGTCTTAAGATAAAAGAGAAGGGTAATCAAGTTGCTTTTTCTGTTTTCACAAAGTACCAGCTCCTTCGGTTCGTAAGTCTCAAAGTGAGCTGAAATAGACTAATCTCTGTGCTTGAGTATTGAATTACATAATAACCAAAGGTACATTAAAAGATAATGGGGAAAATAGAAATGTAAATAAGATGTCACTCTCTTTATTTCCTCTTACGAAACTCTCCAAAAACTAAAACATGTAGGAAAATTTCTTAAGCATGTCATTTACTTCCTTTTACATTTTCTCCATGATGTACTCCCCACTGTCCCAGCAATAGGGGTTAGTGAGATCAACTAAAACTTCACACAGGTCATAAGAAGAAATCGGAATTACCAGCATTTTCTACTTCACATCCCCACATGATTTCCTGTTTGTTATCCACCTCTGTATCAGTGCCTTACCAGCTGAGCAGGAAGGGGAAAGGCAGTACCACAACAGCCATTGATGCTACTTAGCAGGATGTGAAAATGTCTCTTTAACCAGCCTCTTGCAAGAAGGAGTTAACAATCCCTGCTCAGTTACCACTTGTGCAACCAGAATCAATACAACTGTCAGACACAATTGTGAGAAGTTATTTCCTAAGCACCCTCCTTGTGTTTGTGTTTTCTCCATTCAGGTTTATTCATTCCTGTTTTAACAACACTTGATCAGGATCCTTTCATTGGATCTTTGCAAATTAGCTGTTATTATGTACATTTATCCTGATATTTATTTAGCCATTATTTCCAAATAAAGGGACTCTAAATCTTGCATGGTTAGAGTAAATATTTAAACACTGACACTAGATGTCTGTATCGTGTCATCCTGTTCTTTTGTCCTCTCCAGTAATCTTTGGATATAAAAGAAAGACCTCAGAACTGGGCTCCCAGCAGAGCTGTATGTCACACTTTTTACATTCACTAAATCCAAAGCATATATATATTTTTTAACCAGTGAAGAATGTTTACCCCCTACTGAGTAAGTATTGAAGTTAATGTTCTTCTGTAATGTCTTCTTAATTGACTAGTGAGTCTCTCTCCCCCCTTTTGAGTGTGCATGTTTCCACACAGGTGTTCTTTCTGCATAGGTATTTTCTTGTGATCTACTTTGTTATGTTGTTCTTCTAAGCTTGCTAAGTAACTGGGTTAGTTCACACACCATTGTCTGATGTCCTAAATAGCCCCATCATCTCTGATGATCCCAGAGTGTCGATGATCCCTTTGCTTTCTGCCCTGAGAATATCATGAATAGATACTTGTCCTGCTGTTATCATTCTGAGTGTGAATTAGAATAATGACTGTAATTGTTTTAGTGCTTCCTATTTGCCAGATACTGTGATATGTACTTGACACACATTATCTAATGCAATCCTCAGAAATAAAAATGTATGAGGGAGGTACAACATTAGCTTCTTTCAGAGGTGAGAAAACAAGATCAGAGGAAATGTTCATGTTAAATACAGTAACAGCGCTAACAAATGACTCCAGTCATTGTGACACCAAAACACGCACTCTTGTCCTTTAATCTCAACAGCTTGAGAAACAGCGTGCAGGCAGTGAGACTAGAAAAATAGATCCCTTTCTCTGACCACATTCTGGTCTCTTTCAAAAACTTACCATCCTATTCTATATCTAAAGAAATCGACTGCTTACTAAGTAAAATGTGCTCCTGATATAAATTACTAATATAGGTAAAGGTGAAGTTTATATTTTAGTATTTTTTCCTCTTTGTAACCTTCCCATAAATGGGTTTATTCTGCATTTTTGGTTGTTTTCTTCCAACAGTCAAATGCACTTGCACTCTCCAAAACTTAAGACCAATAGCTAACACTCTTCCAAAGTTTGGACTGATTGAGAGATACAAAAAGTTACATAGACAGAAGTTCAGAACCAGCTGAACTATTCCTGAAATAGTTAATGTGGAGTATGGTTTAGGGGTGTAGAATTAGGCACACTCACATTCAATCTCAGGCCACCTGTCCTGTGAAGTTAGCTTCAGAGCAGTCATCCTCTATGGGGGCAACTTCTCACCCCTAAGGGACATTTGGAAATGTCTGGAAAAATGTCTGGTTGTCAGAGCAGCAGGTGCTCCTGGCATGTGGTGGGTAGAAGCCAAGGATGCTGCTAAATACTGTACAATGCATGGGGCGGCATACACTATGAAGAATTGTGTGATCCAAAATGTCAGTTGTGCCTCTAGAAAAGCTTAGGGAAGAGTCCAAAATAGAGCAGAATGCATTGTCTCTGGAATGAGGCCAGTTCTAGAGAGAAAGAAGATGGATGATGCTGACTGCACTTACCCAGTTCCTGCTTCAAAATTTATCACTTTGATAATTCATTTATCTTGCCCTGGTAAGGAATGAGGGAGGACGATTAGAGGTCTAACTTTGTGATACACTAATTACTGTCCCCAAGCAGAAAAACATGAGGTGAGGGGAAAGGAGCTTCTTTGACTCTGAACCTATTTACATAATATGATTTGTTCACATTTTCTAAATTGATTCTCATAGTGTAGGGCCATTTTAACACGAGGGTAGGTTAACTTTGTAGCATACATTTGTTTAATACATGCTCAGATGTATAACAGGCCTTTTATTTGCTTTGAGTTGTATCATACAAGAAAGAAGAGACCAATTGCAGTATGTTATTTTATCTCTGCAATCTTTTTGAGCTCTACTTGAATACACACATAGGCTTTTCTTAGAGACAAAAGGAAAACTAATATAGTTTGCAGAAGACATATTTGCTTTATTGATTAAACAATTCAAATGAGTTTGACTAGTTACTACAATGAATCAGATGCACTTAATTAGCCCTATTGTTAAAATTAAACAGGAGAAAGAGAAAAGGAGTGCAAAGAGGCAGAGTCATTTGAATAACTGCAAAAGTCAAGGTTCAGGTTATCTGAAGCAGTAGTAAAAGTGGATTAAAAAGTAACCACCTAAGTTTTATGCTTTCTTCTATTTTTGACTCTTCTACTTTTATATTCTGAAACATGTTCACTTTCTTTTCTCATCCTCCCTCTTTAACACTCTATAGAGGGTGATACCCAGGAAGTCTTAGTTGACAGATGCTAGGCAGGTTCACATTGTTTTGATTTCTATATAAAATAAACTAAGGAATTAGCCAAAACTATTCAAGTGATAATCTGGTCATCTTCCCACTACCAGGCCATTTGCAAACTTAACATGTTCCCCAAAGAAGCAATAATAATAATACACTCCTCATTTAAAAGCTGTAACAGAGAAAAGGCCAAATCTCAAAGGAGAGGATATCTCTAACAATAATATAACAGTAACTTCCATTTATTGAACATATACCATGAACCAGACACTATTTAGAGAAAATTACATGCATTGTCTCATTTTATCCTCACATTACATAAGTGAAGATCTTTCTATAATTGTCTACATTTGATAAGTGAAGAAACTTGTCTAATGTCAGTGTGTGGTGCAGTGGACTAGGATCCAGGCTCAAGTTTGCCTGACTCTAAACACTGTCATCATAACCAACATGTGAAAATGATTTTGGATAAAGAATAATCATAATAATCAATAGTTCTGGGGTATGCGGGTTCCTAAATGTAAGGAGACCTTGCATTTGATTTACAATGGGATTGTGTCCCAATAAATCCATCATACATAGAAAATATTATAAATCAAAAATATCTTTAGTACACCTAACCTATTCAACATCATATACCTTGGCAACATAGTCCCCTGTAGAACATTGTTTCCCCCTGGTTATTCTGTGTTTTACTGGGAGCTGCCCATCATCTTGAGAGGTTTCTACTACCTTTTGCCAACCTGAGAAAAGACTAAATTCTAATTTTGAAGGATAATTTCTACTGAATGTGTATCTCATTTGTACCACCATAAAGTTTAAGGGGATTATCTGTACTTAAGAAAATCCTCCTTGCCCTGTGTCGTGAATCTTAAGTACATGTGTTCAAAGGAATTGTTTCTTCCAAATGTTTTTCTCCCTAAATATAGATTATCTTTCATGAAAATTCATAGATGACTCCCAGGTTATCTTCTTGGGCCACAGGAAACATAGCAAAACAAAACAAAACAACAAAAACAAATCCCTGAGGGATCACACATTGAGAAATAAAGAAGGAAAGGAGAAATAAGTTCTTAAGTTCAGCCAGGCCTGGTGGCACAGAACTGTAATCCTAGTGGCTTGGGAGGCTGAGGCAGGAGGATCACAAGTTCAAAGCCAACCTCAGAAGCTTAGGGAAGCCCTAGGAAACTTAGTGAGATCCTGTCTCAAAATAAAAAATAAAAAAAGGGGTTGGGGATGTTGCTCTGTGGTTAAGTGCCTCCAACTTCAATCTCCAGTACCAAAAACAAAACAACAACAACAAAATAAAAAGTAAGTTCATTTTTAATATGCTGACTTGAAGGTATATTGAATCTAGATGTTTTTGAGTTTTTGAAAAGACTCCCCTTGTCTGAAAAGAGCACTCATTTTTCAAAAGTGATCTTCAGCCTACATAGCTTGAGAAGGTTCATCCTTCATCAGTTCTGGCATAGGAGCAAATAGATGAGTGAGGTCTCACCAACCAAAGTAAATATCTCTGTGGCCATAGAGACTTGTTTGAGGATAGTGTGTAGTGCAACTGAGCCAGCTTGAACTTTCCCTATAATTATTTTTGTACTCCAAAAAGAATGACATGAGAACAAACTGACATATAGACCTCAAGTTGCCAAAATTATATTGCCATTACTTTGTGAGCACGTGTGTGTTATTGACACTTTCACAACACAAAGAAGAGGCAAAGACAGAGACTGAACCATCACATGAGCTTCTGCACAAAGGTATGCACAAAAGTAGATGCTCAGTTATGGAAGTCAACAAATTCTCTTTGAAAAACTATTAATTTGAGTTTTATACTTTCCACTTCCAATTAAAGGAATTGTAAAACATAAAATGTTGGTGGGACACTGTCATTTCCCACTCTTCCAACCTAAATTGAAGGGTGAGCTGCGTACACATTAGCTGTATTGCCGTAGTACAAAATATCAACTATTGATTTGCTGTCACCTCCTGCTGAATCTTTAGGCCTCCTCCTTCCTACTTAACTACCATTTATTTGAAGTCATGCCATATCACTTTGCTTTTTTCCCCAAATGATCAATATGATTCCTCCATTTTCCTTGATGACTTCAGCATTTGGCTCACTTATTTCCTATCTTCATGCTTAATCATTTATAGCTCCTTTAATAACAACATCGATGATTCACTGAACACCTCAATCCATTCACCATTATCACCCAGTTTCATCATGTAGGATCAAGGAACTTCTCACTTTCTGTCACTCCACTTCCCCTTTAAAATGACGATGTTCCTGTTGGTCATCCCACTATACAGTTGAGAAACAAAATATGTAAACAGAACTTTTCCTTTTATAATGACCTCTGAAAATAATATTAGACTTTTTTATCACTCATCATTTTCTACGAATTTCCTTTTATCAACCTTCTTCATATTGTACTTGACTTTTTCAGCTTCGAATTTCTTTTCAAATATTTCAATATATTACCACTAAGAGCATACTATCATTTGTATTTTATCCTGCCATTCATTTATTCATTTTTACTTTCTTTTTCTAGTTATGCTGTTTTAGAAATGCCTTAATATTCAACCTATTGACATAAATAGTTCTTTCCCTCACTCCTCACAATTCATCTGTTGTTGAATCTTTCTTTTTTTAACCTTTCTACTATCATTCTAACATCATTATCTGCACTATTTTCACTCAGCTTTTTCTACGTCAACTCTTTTTCCACCATACTGGGGATTGAATTTAGGGACACATTACCTCTGAGCTACATTTCAGTTCTTATTTATTTATTTATTTTTAATTTTGAGAAAGCATCTTGCTAAGTTTCTGAGGGTCTCACTAAATTATGCAAGTTGGCCTCAAATTTGTGATCTTCCTTCCTCAGACTCTGGAGTTGCTGGGATCAAGGGTGTGCACCACAAAGCCCACCTACTTCAACTCTTGTTTGGACTGCTTGTCTTGCTACATTTATTCTGGCTTCACAATATTCAGTTCCTCACACTTCAGTTGCTTTTTATATGAAATATTATGATTCCATCACCTATCAATTACTTCTTAATACTTGGGGAAAAAATTCAAATCTTCACCCAATGATATGACCTCTACCTGACCAGCTCTTTATGTTGATCTAACATCACATACCAACATACTGTACCCATTTTCAGTGCTCATTTGCACCATGTTTCTTACCTTTGGACTTTTGAGTATAGTTGTTCTATGCCCCTCCTTCTGCACAGCCTCATCTACATAACTCCAGTTCACACATAGTTTTCTCCCACGTCTTCAGGGAAATTTGCCTTGTGTCCCACGTTAGGTCAGGTGCCCATCTTCTATGTACCTCTAAGAATATATTCTTTTTGCTTTCTAACTAAGTTTGTAATATTGCAAATACTGTGTCAGTCATTGTTTAATATTTATCTCCCATACTTAATAGAAGCTCTTAACTATATACTTACTAAATGAATGAATAGATATATGAAAAAGTTATTTAAAAATATCTTTTTTTAATAGAAACCGTATTCTGGTCACTGTATTTTGACCATGCAAAAGCTGCATGGTAACTGTGAATCTATAAATGCATGTATATATGAACATAACATACTCTCAGAATTTAGGGTTATTCCAGATATTAAAAGTGCTCAAATAGAGGTTCCTAATCACAAACTGAAGATAAATTTATGAGAACAAGATGGCATGTGGGCATATCACTTAGGAAGTGGAAAGGTATTACCATACCAATCCACAAGACTTCTACATTTCCACTCTTGTCTTGCTGGAGTGAATGGTTTTAATAGAAAAAGGTAATTCAGTGCTATGTTAAAATTATTGTTTAATTCATTTAGAAGATTTTTATTGACTGCCTCCTTGTGTGAATGTTACATGCTATGCTAAACCTCTGTAGAAATAAGAATCTGTCTCTGTGTTCCAATACTTAGAAGATTACTCCAGTTCGTCAGAGAGGCTTTTACGGTACAATATGATAAAATTATTCTAGAAGAGACAGATGGTGTTAGAGTACATCAAGGGTCATCTAAGTAGCCAGTCAGTTCTGGAAAAGTTTTTCCTCCTATGGGAAAAGTTGAAGTAAGCCTAACTATATAAGATTTAAAAGCTGGATAAAAGCATTCCAGGCAGAAGAATGATCACATGATGAACTTGGAGAATCCTAACAGGTTTGGCTTTGTGGCCTAGGACAATTTAGGCATTGGTTAGAGATGAGTCTATCCATATGAAGAGTGGCAAATCAGAGCCTGAGGAGCCAAGAAAAAAGTCTGGGTATTTCCAGGAAAGAAGTCAGAAGGATTTTAGTTTAAAAAATAAATTGACTTTGAGACAATTATGTTAGAAGACAAACAGTATCAAGAGGAATGGGTTAATGTTCCCAATGATGCAGTGGCTTCCTGGGCAAAGGGCTGTGCAGATTGCTAACACTGAAATGGTTTATATATTTAACTATCATATTATGCTAAAGCACACTGGAATTGATTTCTTTTATCTATAAAACTACTTAACATTCTTCTGGAAAACTTTTGTATCATCCCACTGTGTTCTCCAGGGAACTAAACCAGCTATTTGCAGAAGAGACAAACTCTAAAGAAATATCGTTGAGTCATTCTTCCTGTTTCTGGATTAACTGCGTATATAATCAGACATCAGATAACTGTTGCAAGGAGAGGAGCAAATATTAGGGAAGACCTATTATTTGATAAGAAAGGATTAAAATATTAAGCTAAACTATCCTTAGAGATCTAAGTTTTTCTCAGTGGGTTTTATTTGCAGAAAAATAATAAATTTGTCTTTAGGTAATGTCATTTTCATAGGCCTAATACAAAATGTAGAAATGCTGCTTGATTTTAGACATCCTTATTTTTAGTTACTACAGTTTAATAAAAACTTTCTGTAAATTTTTCAGTCCATCATGGTTAACTCAAATAGCACAATTTAAATGGATGTTATAGGACAAATATCCAGAGTATAAATATCAAAATTATGTGTAAGAGTATAGAAAATTTATTTTTATTTTTCATAGTTATCACATTTCTAGAACATATTACAAATGGTTTTCAACTGTAAGAGAGGAGCAGTGTAGAGTACAACACTATAAATAATCTAGAAGCTTTTGCATCCAATCTGGAGATGTAGTTTTATCAACCGAACCACTTTAATTGTGTGTTACCTACGCAAAAACTCAAATGAGGTCACATTTCCTGTGTTCGTAGGAAATGACTTACCAAATGAGCTATTAGGTTAATTGGTGAGAAATATGTGGGCTTTGGTAGGAAGACAAAACTAATCCACAGGTAATAAATATGGTGCAGTACTTTATTACCCCACTTCCTTCATTTTATTAGAAGCATTCCTGTTTTCTTGATGTTAATCTGACTTTCTTTCTGTAGATGCTTAAATCAGTATTATTTTTATTTGAACTAAGAACATTTAAAGTGAACAATGGCATGAATTACTTGTCTATATCATATATTTTGAAGGATATAACAACTTCACATTTCTTGTGGAAAAAATCGAACTTGGATCTATAAAGTTCAATGATAAATAAATAGTAAATTATAGTCATATTGATAGTAATTATCTTTGAATGAAATAAAATTCATTTCTTCCTTTTATTTATTCATATAAAAACCATTACATGAATACTATCTGTTAGAAACAATGAAGTTCCACAAGACATCAAATACATGCTCAAAAGTGGGTGGGCAAGACATTTACTTCTAATAGAAGGGTGATCTGCAGAATCTGCTTAGCAAGCACACCTAGAAGGCAGTCCACTGAATTATATACTTAATGCTGCTCTGCCTTTCACCCTGATTGGAGGACTGAGGGTATAATCTAGCAATTGGCTAATTCTAAAGTTAGGGTGGAGGCTATCTTTTCTACATTGTATGTTTTTGGCACCTTTGTCTACTATGAGATAACTGTACTTTGGGTTTGTCTCTGTGTCTTCTGTTCTGTACCATTGGTCTACCTGTCTAGTTTGGTGCCAATACCATGCTGTTTTTGTTACTCTTGTTCTATAGTAAATTTTAAGGTCTGATATTGTGATACCTCCTGCTTCACTCTTCCTGCCCAGGATTGCTTTGGCAATTTCTGAGTGTTTTGTTCTTCCAGATGAATTTCATGATTGCTTTCTGTATGAGGAATGTCATTGGGATTTTAATTGAAATTGTGTTAAATCTGTATAGTGCCTTTGGAAGTATGGCCATTTTGATATTAATTCTGCCTATCCAAGAACATGGGAGCTCTTTCCATCTTCTAAGGTTTTCTTTAATTTTTTTTTTTTTTTTTTTTTTTTTTAGTGTTCTGTAGTTTTCATTGTAGAAGTCTTTCCCTTCTTTTGTTAGATTGATCCCAGGTTTTTTTGAAGATATTGTGAATGCTGTAGTTTTCCTAATTCTCTTTCAGAAGATTCATCACTTATGAATAGAAATGCATTTGATTTATGTGTGTTGTGGTATATATACACAATGGAATATTACTCAGTTATAAAGAAGAATAAAATTAAGACATTTGCTAGTGAATGGATGGAATTGAGAATATCATGCTACTTGAAATAAGCCAAGTTCCTAAAACCAAAGGCAGAATGTTTTCTTTGATAAATGGATGATGATACGTAATGGGGGAGGGTGGCAAGGGAAAACAGAAGAATGAAGGAACTTTGGATTGTGTAGCAGAAAATGGGGCGGTAGGGGGTGAGAGAAGGAAAAATAGTGAACTGAGACAGACATTATTATCCTATGTATATGTATGATTACATGAATGGTGTGAATCTACATTGTGTACAACCATAGAAATGAAAAGTTGTACCCCATTTGTGTACAATGAATCAAAATGCAATCTTCAAAAAAATAAAGTTAGGGTGGGCAAAAATGAAGAACTATAATTAAAGCGGCTACAATTATATCAATTAAGGCTAAACACTATATTCTGAGAACGGACTACCAGACTTTCTATTTCTCAAATATCTTTCAGGGATTTTATCTTGAGGGATTATATTGAGAGTGGTGGGTAAAGTAATTGATAACATAAAAAGTATGCCCTTACTTCATAAAGGTAAGGTTCTTTGTCAAATAAAACTTTGGTGAAATAACATAGGTTATTATAAACATTTCATAGCTTATTTAGCTACATTGTGGTAGGAATTAGTCTTTACTTATTTAAGGCAATATATTTATGCATCCGTTAGAATTGAAGAAGATGGGGCTGCAACTGAAGATGGAGGCATATGAAGAGATGGTCTGTACCAGAAACTGAGAATTTCATGTTAAGGATCAGAGAAGGAAATACATCTGTTTTCATCCTGATTTGCTCCTGCTTCCAGTGGTGGTGCATAATACCAAGGAAAAGGTATGGTTTTCATGGTATTTATCCAAAGTGTGGAAAATGGAAAATGAATGCAAAAAGGAGCAGCAGTAACCATTCTGGTTAACCCATACAAATTTTGAAGAATTTAATCGGTAGACTCAATAATACGAGGGAAGATGCTCTCCAAAGGAAACAAAACTGGCCAAACTTGAGCATATTAATAGAATTTTAGAGACCTGTGATAGGATTTTAGTCCTTGAATGAAACTGGAAACAGGAACAAGAGAAAAATGAAATAACAGCAAAATGGTAGCACAGATATGTGACTTCCACTGTACATCAGTTCAGTAGCAAGACTAGCATACCAATGGAAAAATGGATTCCGAATGTGGTTGACAGGAGAAAAAGTGGACCCCACTGGACTGGAGTGAGATGTGAGTGAAAGTAAGCCTTTGAGAGAAGTTATAGATTGCTAATAAGTGTACCTGCATTCCCTTAGGACATTAGCAAATAGGAACTACAAATCTGGGGGGAAAGCATTTTTTTTTTTTAATATTTCACCCTTTATAAAAATATCAAAGAAGTCAATCTGGGGTGTGCTAGAATTTTTCTGAGCTCTTTAACTATCAGATTCCTAAAATTATTTTTGAGGAAAGGATCTTCATGTTTTCCATACTTCATGGGCTTCCATTGATATTATACTAGCTCTGAAAAGGTCTAGTGTTTATTTTGAGAATCCAATGCCTATGCCTCTATTATTATCTAACCTTAGTCTATAAATGGAAGGAAGGAAGGTAGGACACTCACTGATATATTGTTTTTATTGATTTCATATTCATATTTGTCATCCAAGTAATTCAGTCATGTAAACATGACTGATAAATAATATGATCAATAATCAATAGTAAACGTCTTCTCCTTCCCTGTTTATTCTTTTTAACCTTTTCCTCTTCTCACCTTTTCTCCCCATTGCTTTTCAATTCCAACACTAGTCAAATCTTTAAGCCTTACATATATCACTTAAGTTTGGTGCAGAACATGGAAATCCTTCTACTCATTTTATGCACATTTGAATTTAATGTGGAGAATTAAGAGTATGAGATTTGGCAGGGTCAGGGAGAGGTCTGGAGAATATCCAACATAGACTTAATAATAGGTATTTATGCACATAAATAATTACTTATTTATTATGGGTCCAAACACACCAATTATTATTTCATCAGAATATTTGTTTTAGGCAAGTGCTACTTTTTTAAAAGCACTAAAGTCTATTTAAAATGTACAATTATTGAACAATTAACATGATTTAAGATTGAATATAAAGATAATTATGACCTAAGGTAGAATACAAAGAAATATTTTCTCGAATTACATATCTGCTTCTAAATTATTTTTAAAATTAAAAGATGACATTTCTTACTCAGGGAAAATTTCTCTTATACATTGACTTTTATGTATGGTTAGTTACCCCATGACATAATTGTTCTTGTTTTTTTACAAATTAGCAAAATGCATTTTTAAATAAATAATAAAAGGCCACCAAGAAGGAAACAATTGCATTATTGCTTCAGTATATACTTCATCTGTGTATTGATTGATGCTATCCTATTTCTGTGTAAAGGGTTAAATTCCATTTCAAAAGAAGAAATAAGATTATGTACACTGTAAATATAATTGATTACATCACAACTTTCCCTTAATGTTTTAAACTAAAAGTAAGATCATTTTTCCATATTATTATTTCACTAATTTTGATAGTTCTATTCACTATCACAATATTTTTCCCATTTGTTACTCTGCCTCTAAAGCAAAATGAGTTTATAAATCTAGTGTTTAATCAGATAATGTACTAAAATGTCCACTGTCTTTTGGATGAGTATTTTCTCTCTACTTGGAGCACATTCTTTTATCGGAGCCTGTGGAGCTGTGCTGTCCCTTAGTTCAGAATGCTGGACCCAAGAGTCTGATGTTGTATTTACTGCATGAACAACAACTTAATTAAGTGTTGCTTTAGAAACATCACCAGAGCTTTGTTTCTGGTATTGCACTCAGGCATGTATCACATTGTTTTGACACATGCATTGGGAGATTTGCTTTGTAGTTAGTCATGTTTTTGGAACACTACTAGTAAAGACAGAAAAAAAAATCCTATTGGTATATCAGAGAAAATGCTCTCAGATTTTAAAAAAAAAAATGACTATATAAAACAGGGTAAAAAGCAAAATTTTCTTATAAGAACTTTTTTTTGTGAACCTGTATTTCCTCTTTTGAACAATTAATGGCTTAAAAGTAAAGCCCCCCCCATTATTGTAAAGATTAACAAAATTAACTCTGAAAGACAATTTTTTTACATATTTCCATATTTACCTGTGACATATTTTATATATTTAAAGAAACTCGATATTTTAACTGTAGGCTTTGATATATCATAATAAAACAATCTTTTAAGTAGTATTTTTGTTGTAAATTAGAACAGGTTAAGCAAATGAGGATAATGCTTGAATACATTTTCACACTCCTCTGCAAAGAGGTCAACACCCTTTCCTGTTATGCTCTGTAAATTGAGAAGAATTAAATGCTTCCATCTCAAAATACTAAAATGCTTACTATCACTAGCATTGACTTGAAAAAGGGAAACTAGCAACTAAAAAGGAAGGCAAGATTTCTTCAAAGCAGCTTTTCCTGGAATCTCCAGACAAAATGACCCAAATGATTTGTGAAGCAAAGTACCTCAGAGAAGACACTATATTTAAGAGCTAAAAGATGAAGAAAGGAAACTAATTATTTTCAAAAGTTATCTCATTTTTTGTTAACGTTAGTCGTAGTTCCTATTCAAGTCTGATGGATTAGTAACAATAACTAAACAAAGTATAACCAGGCAGGTTGGTTAATATTGGATTTCAAGTCTTAATTAAAGAAACCAACTAAAGCAAGCTTCTTAATCACCTGCTAGAGAAAGACCCATATACAGCAACCTTACTTAAACTTCTATGATTTAGTTATCAGTTATCTACTTAATTCAGTTACTAAACAATGTGTATTTTGAAACTCCAAATCTATTAGTGAAAGGCATATTTTCACTAAGATTTTCTTATTCAATGAGTGATTATCTGGGTAAATGTATGGGTATATTTGGGTGTATATTTAAGTCTGCCTATATGTGTATTTGGTAATTGCCTTATAACATTATGTCCTAAATTAGCACTTTATTAGCACTATTCCCATAGTTTCAAAGATCAATGCAACATTAAATATTATGTGACAATGCATTACCAAACTAGAAGGAAGAGAAGAGAGCAGCATCAGAAAGCTTCTCCAGAATGTGGCAGATATTGTCCAAGAACTAAGCAAGGCAGAAACACTATGACAGAAGATAGGTAGTAACCATGATGGAAGTTAAATAAATAGTGCAAAATTACCATTAAAATGGCATTGATACCAGAGTGTTGATTCAAGCTATATTTGAATTTTTAATGGGCAGAAAATTCTCATGTTATATAAACTATTCCAGAGCAAAATACTAGATTTTCATACCATACTAACTTAAGATAGAAATTAGAAATTAGAAATCAGCTTCTCTCAGGTCATTTATTAAGCTATTGTTGCTTAACTCTACAGTTCCTTTTTCTGTTTGTTTGTTTTAGATCTGATAAAATATTTATTCTGAGTAAAAACAACAGAGGTTTAAATTATCTCATTTCTCTAAAAAAGAATATTAAACCTACCTCTGTGAAATTAAAGAAAAATTGATTCCTCATCAGACCATAGTCTGTAAAACAAGTTCAGCTACAAAGGTGTTGGGTATATAAAAATCCAAAACTACTCTGGATCTATTAGTCTGGTACATTTTAATCTTTTGTGTTGTTGGATCTGGGCCTCTGAAAATTACATTTCTCCATGGTCAGTTGTTGTCTCTTATTTTTAAACAATGAAAGGAGTAAAGGGATATTGAATGACAGGAGAGAGAATGAACATCTTCACCCTTTTTATCTTCTTGTTCTTGTCTGCATTAGCTCAAGATATTTTTAATAGTTTTTTTCTTCCTTAGCAGAGAGTTAATTCAATATGCACATTTGAATTTTTCCAGTAATTCAGAACCAGTTCAATTGTGCCCCTTCTTTTGTACCAAGAACTGAGGGCCAGCAGCCCCTACTCAGAGTTCAGTCTTCATGGGGCCTTTTCCCAGCTCCTGAGATATAAGCAATATCCGCTCAGAGGTCCAAGTCCCAGCTCTGTGGGGCTCCTCCTGTACATTTTGGGCCTAACAACATCTCTGTCTTCCATCTATCCCTTCTGTTATGGAAGAGGTGACTTTTTTGTTAGTTGCTATCTCTGTGTTATACCTGTGCTCCCATTTGGACACATTTTTTTTTTTTCTATTTTTGTTTTCTAGTAACTATTTTACAATTCCCTATATACAATGATCTTTTTATTTAGTTATTTATTTATTTTTTGGGGGTCACTGGGAATTGAACTCAGGGACACTTGACCACTGAAACATATCCCCAACCTTTTTTCATATCTGATTTAGAGACAGGTTCTCACTGAGTTACTTAGTACTGCTCTCCTCTCTCGCTTTTTTTCCCCTTTTTTCCTGAGGCTGACTTTGAACTCGAGATCCTTCTGCCTCATCCTCCCCAGTCACTGGGATTACAAGTGTGCACCACCATTCCTGGCTACAATTATCTTTTTAAAAATATCTTGTATGGTTTCTATTTTCTGGACTAGATATTGGCTGGTTCACTTATGCAAATGCATTTCATTTAGTCTTCAATGAAATGCTGGCAAAATTAACTTATAGAATGGGAAATGAAAGTGAGAAATAAAGGAGGAAAAATATGTGGGAGAGGAAAAGGAGCTAAGAAGAGAAAACAAAGACAGCTTTGCAAAAATATGTGTTTAAAGAAGGGTAGGAGGGACAAATTTAAAAAAAAATTGTTTAGGTAATTAATCACATAAAAAATACAATGAAAATAATATGTAATTATTTTAGTAGAGTCCCAAAGTCTTCTGCAGAATGAATATTCCTAGCAAAATAGGAATAAGTTTTCATTATTGATATATAAAATTTTCTCATACCAACAACCAACAAGGATAGTTATGTATCATTCCCATAAATTAAAGGGGATGGCAAGGATTTATACTTCTGTCATTACTATTTATTATATGGAGTTTAATAAGTAAAATAAAAATCTAATAAGTAAAATTATTGGGAAAAATTCATTATTTGATAAAGTTATGAATATTTTCCAGGAAAATGAAAGAGAATCAGCTCAAACTTATAGACATTTTTACATTCCTGTGTAGAAAGAATATATTTTGCAAATGTGTTAATTCTCCTTTAAATTCATGGGTATAAAGTCATTTGAATGAAACATCAATAGCATTTTGTATGACTTAGCTAAGTAATTCTTAAAATAATTCTGAATTAGGTTTTGGAGGACAAATAGATAAGAATTATAATTCAAAAGAATGATAATAATAGAAGTACCTAAACTGACCATAAATAAAACATATTTGAGAAAATGAAAGACCATTGGAACATTTTAGAAAACTTTTTTATGACAAAAGTTACAATTCAAATTAATTAAAAAATGAAGACATTTTTATTAACTATATAAGAAGACAAATAAATTTTTTAAATCTATATTACACAGTAATCTCATGACATTAATGTATACTAGTTTGTCAGTAATAAAGATAACATTAATTTATTTAAATAATTCACAAAATCAGACATTTAGCTTTTCAAAATATTATGTAAATATCAAAACAATGTGCTATTCTATGAATTAAAACAACCCAGTCTAATAAAATAAAACTGAGTTAGATAAAAAATGAAATCAGATTATAACATATATAAGACAAAAATAAATATCTGGAACAAATCACTTATGAAAAGAGCTATTTTAATTCTCAATGTGGAAAAGACAGAGACAATTTCCCACAGAAACTGAGCAAAATTAATATACTATAGAGAGACTATTTATAACGTTATGGCACCAAAAAAATCCAAAATTGCAAATATTCAAGTAATAAGGTTTTCTTGCTCATTTTATGCAAAATAACTTCAAACCAAAAAAGGGATTTATTCCTTTCCTAAATTAAAAATCAGTTAAGGTCTGCTGTATATCCTATCCATTCTGTGTACCCACTCTTACGCCTTTGCACAAACAGGGACCTCATCATGTCTCCTGTCATCTCATTGGTCAAAGCAAAGTCATACAGCAAATTGCATATGCTTACATGTTTTTCTATTGCCTAGTTCTGAGTAAATGGAACAATATTTAGAAACTGTTCCACGTTTCTTATTAGTTAAATTGATCAGAACCGGGTTAATTTCGAAAAAAGATAAAGTAGTTATATTTTTTCTTTTATTTTGATAATTATAGAAATGTTAGCATACGTGGGAGAAAAAAGAAGATATTTCACCAAGATTTGAAGTAGATGAAAATAATTTAACTGTTGATTCAGAAATTATTATCCCAAATAAGAAGCTCCCATGGAAGAAAAGGTGACAGAGAAAAGCACAAAAAGTTTATACATATCTGATTTGTTAAATTTGAATATTTAGATAAATGTTTTAATGTTCCTTAAGAGACTAAAAATTCTATTTGCAAAATTATAAATATTAGGAAGAAAAATTCTCTTTGATTACAAATGAGATTTTTTTATCACACTGCTCATAAATAATTATAATTATTTATAAAATACTAATTATAATACCATAAACAATTTTTACATTTTTAAAGGAACAAGAGTCTGCACCTTTTGAGTCTCCTCTCTAAAATATATAAATATTTGGGAGATAACCCTCATCTATCAAAGACCTCTATCTATAACACCCACATAATTTTCTAACAGTTCCCCTACTTTAGGGTTCACTCTGAATAGGTTAGATTACATTATAGTATCAAACAACTCCAAAAGCTCATAATTCTTCTTCACGTACTGGTATTTTACCTACATGTCAACAGGTAACTCTCTGTCCATGCAGCAGAAAAGAAATTTGCAACAAAGGAAAAATAGAGCTGAAAGGTTGATATTTAATAATTACATATTTCCATCTAAAATTGATATGAGATATAATTTTAGTTCATATGTCTTTGGTCACAGCATGTCATGTGGCCTCATCTTTCTTCAGTTAGATGGGAAAGTACAGTTTAATTGCTTGCCCAGAAGAAGAAAATCTAGGATCAGCAAGTAGTATGAAGGTTTACCAAAGGAATGTTTTAAACATATTTTAATATAAATAATCTAACAGAAAATCACTAATAGTGTCCATAATAATCAGCATACCTCTCTCTCTTCTCCCCCCACTCTCTCACATACAAACTCCGTATCTGTAAATTACCCAAGAAGATGCAACTGCTTAAGTATAAATAACAAAGTGTCCTTTTTTTTTCACCAATTTTTTTTAATAAGTCACAGAAAATGTCTCTCATTCTAAGTTAGACTCATCAGAACAAGAGGGACCCAGAAGTTAGTTTTTAGTGGATTATCCACATAAGTGGTAGATCGTATTTCACTTGTATCTGAAAACACAGGCTTCTCACTTTCATTTCAAATATCATTAATACTACCAAGTGAGAAGAAAATAATCCCTATAGACAGAAGAGTTCCATAATTCCTTCCAGAGAATTCTATAACACACCAGGCCTTTCCCTCAACTGCTCCCCAACCTGTGATGACCTCAGACTTTACCAACAGCAGAAGTTGGGAGAATTTTACTTTGTTCCTTCAACTCACCTCCACAGTTCTACAGGCCCTGCTTCCGTCAACAAACTCCAGTCACCACAACTCTGTTCCTTTTGGTTTCTAATTTCTCATTGCTTTTACTTTCTGCCTATCTACAGGTTCTTCTGATGTTGCTTTAGTTTATTCTTACTGTCTGCTAAATCAACAACTCTGCTGTTTCAAGGTCTGTGTCTCCTCTGGTGGTATTCTTCTAATCGAATGCTTATATATTTTTTTTTTCCGTATTGTGCAATAAAATTTCCACGAAAAGCCCTGATTTATCCAACTAACTCCTTTATGTCTATTTGAGTAAAACCCAAATTTTAAGCCTTTTCACACAAAATGACCTGTATATTGGCTTCCCTGGAATCAATTTCTCACATTAGGCCCATCTGATGTTTCTGGGAAGAGCTGTCACATGTAAACAAACAGAATCCTCTGCACTTAAGGAATACTTCCTGTTCACTACCAAGAGAAGAAATCATAGTCAGGGATCATCTCAAAAATTCATGTTACTCAAAGCTGGTCTTATAAACCTGTAAGGAACAAAGTTAAATGTGTGACATTCTATGTGCTATGTAACTTACAAAAACAACTTGTTGACTCTGTGTTGTGTAACTTGCAAAAACAACTTGTTTACTCTGTGCTGTGTGACTTGCAAAAAGTAACTTGAGTGCTCTGTGCTGTAATGAGGTAATGATATGGTGTTGCCCCAAGATAAGATTGACGTTGCCCCAAGTTGGAGACATGTGCAACTGACCCCGAATAAGGTAACTAACTTCCCTCAGACCAAGACCAGCTGGCAGGGTCTGGTAAAAAGGATTTAAAAGGACTCAGGATGAGCCTAGCTCCAGTCCCAATTTTACACAGATGACGCCAGTGTTGCGCCAAGCCTGAAGGGGACTCACTGACTTGCTCGTTGTTTGATGGACCATCCATCATCCTGACCGTGACCTAGACATTCCTGTGGAAGTGACAGCGGAGTTGCCCGTGTGCATCCTGCCTGAGACATCTACACCGGGCCTGCCTTCCGTGACCTCGCCGCCCTCCTTCGCCTTCCAACCCACCTCGCGGATCAGGACTCTTCCGCAGGGAGTTCCCCAGGGAGACCTCCTGAGCTGTCTTCCTGACTGACCTCTGGGAGTTGCTGCCCTTCGACTCAGGATACGTCACACAGGAGTGGACCTTAGGAACAGGTCTCAGTAAGGAGTGAGTCTTGTTTATTCGGGGCTTATAATAATTTAGTGATTAAGTTATGTGTGATATTGCTGTGACTAAAAGTTAGAATAACTATAAATAATTGTGTGATCAGCATCAAATAAAAGCCAATTGATTTTGGACCAAATTTACTCTCATTGACTCCTCCTTGCCACTTGTGACAAAAACCTACTTAATTTGATCAAAGTAACATCTATTAGACATTTCAAAAAATTTTATATATACGTAAATCATATTGAATGTAAACAAAGGATTGTAGGGAGATTTCAAGAGATAAACACATGCTTTTACCAATCATTTGATGTATAATATTCTTAAAAAAATAATCTGAATAATGTCAAAATTTATATATGACATTTATCATATTTGCATCTCTTTCTAACCTTTTCTAAAGTTATCATTGATTGCTCTAAACCTCCACCTCATCGAGCATATGGCCTCACACTTTTCAATTGACAACTACTTTCTTATACTCTTATAACCTGAAGAGATCCTCAGAGGCCATAGATTATGTTGGATCCAGGAATAAAATCCCACTGGGTAATGCATGTTTATAAGTTCTAAAGTATACTTTATTAGCATATAAATTGAAAATAGCAACTTTGATCGGGTTGTTTAATGAAAAACACCTCTTAGTACAAGTGAAAAACTATTTTCTTAATCCAGGTTGCTTAAAAAACAACAACAAAAACTACTTATGTGATTACTGCAAAAGGTGACAGGAGACAGGAAATCAAAGTGATGACTGAACCAATCAACCTTTGAAAAAGTCTTATGTTAACCCTGGGCAGGTAAATAGCTGTATACATAGGTAGGAAAAAACCCTCCAACAATGCTCCTGATGTCAAGGTCTCTTGGGCGATAAGACTTCCCTGTGATGAAGTCTATTAGGCAGCAAACTTATTAAATACAGCATACACAATTAGCTCAGGGTGACTGTGTCCAGGCTTCTCTTCATTGACAGTGCCACAAATCTTCATTTCTCCAGTAGGGAATATATGGCTTAGATCAAATCTTCTAACTGCAATGAACCTAGATTAAAAATATTCCTAGGAATCCTTTATTTTTTTATAACTAACATAGATATCTTTCCATTTTTCTTTCCCTATATGACTTTTTTAGTCTCCATCTAAATACCATAAGCAAAGATCAAACTACTTAGTTAAGGGTTGTTGAAGAGTGCTCCACTTTTTAAAAAATTATATCACAAATATGATGCTAAATTTTGATAAAAATTTTTAATAAATTTTCATCACCACATCCACATTTATTGATTCATTTTGAAAGCATACATTACTTGAAACATTAAATCTCAGTGTAAGTGCAAAGGATATCTTATTTCCAACTCAAAGTCTAAAATGAAAGAGAATAAACACATGTTCCTGAGTATGAAAAAATGAAGAAATGGAGAGTATTGGTTTACATATGACTTTTTTCTATAGCAACACAGTGACAACATAAAAATCTGCCAGAGAAATAAAGTAATGCTATGCAGTCACTTAAAAAAGTTTCGTGCCTTAAATACAATGTGTAGTTTAAGAGAAAATCATCAACCTTTATTTAAATATTAGGGCCTCCCATTATTTCTCCCTGATATTAGGTATCAGTTTTTCTTAAGCAGGTAGTCTTAATACTGCCTTCAGATAAGATAGACTTATATAGGAAGATATAAATGCATAAAAAATATGACTGCCTCCTTTAACACATTTAATTTAGAAATCTAAATGAAAAGATCATAACAGAGGTAGTCAATAATACTGTACCAGTTTCCTATAATGGTCGTAACAGATTATGACCAACAGTGGCTTAAAACAACAAAAAATTACTATTTTATAGTCATGCAGCTCAAAAATTCTCCATAAATAGAGTTCGCTCACTAAAATCAAGGTGTCAGCAGGGCTGCATTCCTTGGTAGAAATTCTAGGAGAGACTCTATTTCCATGCACTGTTTTTAGCTTCTACAGGCTGCCCCCATTCCCTGGCTTGTGGCTCCTTCCATTATACTGACAACATTGCCCTGAAATATTAAGACTCTGTCATAGCCTTCAATGAGGAATTATTTTTATTTCAACTCAGTTTTGATTCAATTCAGATTGTATAAGAGTACTCATTCTAAAAGAGATTTTTATAATACTATGACCTGCATTAGGGTTTTTATAGAGTTTTATATTTTTTAAATTATAACATAAATATTATGCAAAAATGTGCAAAAATTAATATCAGTATGTACACTATTTTTTATTCATTTTGAAAGTATGGATTAGTTTAACCATTAAATTTCAGTGTAAATGCAAAGGACATCTTGGTCAAAGTATAAGAAGAAATAGAATAAATTTGTCCTAAGAGAACTTACTGAGAATTTCTAAATTCATTTAATAATATTGATTATGTTCTTCAATGCTCACGATAAATTTTTCTCCTGAATCTTGACTTCCGTACTTCTACATAGTATTTTGCATAATGATACAAGCTATTTTACTTTAGATCCATGAGAGAGAACAGAACATAATAGTCAAGTTACCATATTCTAAGCTCTATCAAAATTCCAACAGATTTTAAAACTAATGGCCATCTCACCCCAGTTAGAATGGCGATTATCAAGAACACAAGCAACAATAGGTGTTGGCGAGGATGTGGGGAAAAAGGTACGTTCATACATTGCTGGTGGGGTTGCAAATTAGTGCAGCCACTCTGAAAAGCAGTGTGGAGATTCCTCAGAAAGCTTGGAATGGAACCACTATTTGACCCAGCTATCCCACTCCTTGGCCTATACCCAAGCGACTTAAAACCAGCATACCACAGAGATACAGCCACATCAATGTTCATAGCTGCTCAATTCACCATAGCCAGATTGTGGAACCAACCTAGATGCCCTTCAGTTGATGAATGGATAAAGAAACTGTGGCATATATATATACAATGGAATATTACTCCGCCATGAAGAATGATAAAATTATGGCATTTGCAGGCAAATGGATGAAATTGGAGGATATCATGCTAAGTGAGATAAGCCAATCTCAAAAAACTAAAGGACGAATGATCTCGCTCATAAGCGGATTAATATTTATAATGGGGGGTAGGAGGGGTTAGCGTTAGGGTTAGGGTTAGGTTTAGGGTTAGGGATAAGGAGGGTGGTAAGAATGGAGGAAGGAAGGACTGTATAGAGGAAAAAGAGGGGTGGGAGGGGTGGTGGGAAGGGAAAAAAATAACAGAATGAATCAAACAACATTGCCCTATGTAAATTTATGATTTGTAATTTAAAAAAAATGGAAGAAAAAAAAATTCCAACGAAGAAAAAAATACTGAGGCTGTGTGTTTTAACCATGTTTTAAAAGTTACGTTTTAATAATGTCCTTTTTTTTTGGTACCAAGGATTGAACTCAGGGGCACTCAATCACTGAGCCATGTTCTCAGCCCTGATTTACCTATTTTATATTTTATTTTAGAGACAGGGTCTCACTGACTTGCTTAGTGCCTCGTTTTTGCTGAGGCTAACTTTGAACTTGAGATCCCCTGCCTCAGCCTCCGGAGTTCTTTACATTTTGTTCGAAGGTCACTACATTAAGGTGCCTAAGATATCTTTGCTCTGAAAGCATTGCCGACGACATTATGTGTATTTCAAGGACTAGCAAGGTCTAAACCTTGAGCCTGCAGGCATTTTGTTTGGTTTATTGAATTAATGTATAACTAATACATATTAACTATATTAATATATAATTTGCATATCACAGATAATTTTTGATATGTTCAATGGTATAATGTCCCATATGTCTAATATATATCTATGTATATAATTTTTACATGGTATTTTACATGATTTCCCGTGAGGCAACTACATTCAGAGACATCACATTTGTACCTGTAGAGGGCCATGACACTTTTGCTGTCCCAAAGCAAACTGCATGAAGCGTTTCGGTTACCTGATTGACTCTTGAAGGCATTTGTTTGTCTTTCGTCTATTATATATGTAAGTGCTATTTATCTCATTGAATTTCCCTCTGCATTTGAAACTACCAAGACACAGTCTGCTGAACTGCCAAATTTTTCTTACATTAGTATCTTTAAATGACTCAGTCTTAAATTTCTTTGAAGCAATCACTTCTAAACATGTTTTATTATTATTTTTATTTGTTTTAATTAGTTATACATGACAGCAGAATACATTTCAATTCATTGTACACAAATGGAGCACAACTTCTCATTTCTCTGGCTATACGTGATGCAGAGTCACACTGTTCATGCAGTCATACATGTACATAGGTTAATAATGTCCATTTCATTCCATTATCCTTCGCACCTCACACCCCTTTCACCTCCCCAAATTCTCCTCTGTAGTAAGTTCCTCCATTCTTCCCTAGCCCCACCCCCCATTATGAATCAGCATCCTCATATCAGAGAACACATTTGGTCTTTGTCTTGGTGGGGATTGACTTATTTTGCTTAGCACGATATTCTCTAACTCCATCCATTTTCCTGCTTATGCCATAATTTCATTCTTCTTTATGGCTGAGTAATATTCCATAATTATAACACATTTTCTTTATCCATTCATGTCATTAAGGGCATCTAGGTTGATTTCATAGTTTTTTGTGAATTGAACTGCTATAAACATTGATGTAGCTGTGTCACTGTAATATGCTGACTTTAAATCCTCTGGGTATAAACCAAGGAGTGGGATAGCTGGGTCAAATGGTGGTTTCATTCCAAGTTTTCTAAGGAATCTCCATACTGCTTACCAGAGTGGTTGCATCAATATGCAGTCCCACCAACAACGTACGAATATACCTTTTCCCCCACATCCTTGCCAACATTTATTGTTGCTTGTATTGTTGATAATTGCCATTCTGACTGGAGTGAGATGAAATCTTAGAGTAGTTTTGATTTGCACTTCTCTAATTGCTAGAGATATTGAACCTTCTTTTCATATATATTTGATTGATTATATATCTTCTGTGAAGTGTCTGTTTAGTTCTTCAGCCCATTTATTGATTGGGTTATTTGTTGTTTTGGTGTGAAGATTTTTGATCCTTTATATATCCTGGAGATTTTTATCCACACTGTATAAATATGTTAGGAATGCCAAAGTGCATGATCCAAATGAACACACAATATGAATGAGTTAAAAATAGGTAGATGTGTTAATATTTTTAGGGCATTACACTGTGAAGATTTTTATTCCAAATATGACTAAAATTGCAATTCTTTAACATAATGACTGCTGAGAACCATGAAGGTAGAAAGCAATGCACAAGAAAATAAACTTTTTGACTTGATGTTGGCAAGGTTAGTCTTTTGCCTTGTCATCATATTCTCATGTATTTCATTTATTTCAATCTTCCATTTTATGTGCCTTTTCATATACATTTTTTAAAAAACTAAATCATAAAAAAATCGTGCAATTTATTGGATAAAGTATCAACCTATCACAGAAATTGGAGGTTATAAAACTTACTAGACAGGAAACACTACAATTATGTAGAGAAGTAAAATAATGCTAATGAATTTTAAGCTATTTTCTCAAGGTTACTTTCCTATCTAAGTCACATCAAGCTTAGTATAATATATTTGAGTTCAACCACACTCCTCAATTGGATTTTTATTTCTCAAATTGACTGATATTTTTTGAACACATTATTATTAACACATATTAATTGTGCAAATTAATAGGATTCACATCGAAGATACATGCAGAGATTAAGCATTGATCCCCTTCATCCAATCTATCCTCAGCCCTTCCACTCACCTGACACCCTTCTCAGTCCATAGTAATGCCTTTTCTACTGTCAGGTTGACATTTTTTTTTTAAATGCTTCCACATATGAAAGAGCACTTGCAATTCTTGTTTTTCTGCATGTGTCCTATTTCACTTAACATGATATCCTCCAGGTCCGTCCATTACTGTATAAATGACAAGATTACATTCTTCCTTATAACTTCCATATTCATAAAATATGCATACAAGTATAATATTAAATTAACATAAATATTAAATTATTAAAGCATTATTAAAGATATGGCATAATTTTTTTCCTCTATTCATTCATCTATTGCTAGGCACCTGGGCAGATTCCAGGTCTTAGTTATTGTGAATAACCCCACAGTAAACTTGGACATGCAGGTATCTCTTTTATATGCTGACTTCACTTCAGATAAATACCCAAGAGTGTTATAGCTGTATCATATGGTGGTTCTAGTTTGTGAGGAACTTCCATACTGTTTTCCATAGTGACTGTTTTAATTTGCATTCCCATCAGTAGTGTGTAAAGACTTCAGTTTTTCTATACCTTTACCACCCTTATTTAAAAAAAAAAATATTTTTTGATATCAGCCATTCTAACAGAGGTTGAGTGTTTATATTAATTTTTTTTTATCTTAGATTCAAATTTGAAAACACTGCATCTCTTCCAAAATCTAATGGAAATTTTGAAAGTATTTCACTGATGAAATACAGAGGCACTCTGCTCATAATATTCCCAGGATAGGCCAGATCAAGCAATTATGCAATTTAGTGATTCTTCACCAGGATTACACGCAAGAACCATCAGCTTGGAATATTCGTCAAAGCAAAAATGTCAGAGATTCTTCCGGGGTGTGATCTATATTTTGTAGGCTTTTGACATTCGCAAAGAAAAGAGAGAAAAAGAAAGGAAAGGAGAGGAAAGGCAAAGCATGGTGATGCCTTTAGAGCAACTGTGTCGGCCTTGTGACTTATGAACCAACCGAATAAAAAGCATCTGATGTGATGACGGAAAGGGTCAAATTCAAAGGCTCAGGCTTAATTAAAGCCCTATAAATGTTGTTCAGTTTAAATGTGTTGTCTTCACTCATAAAAGCTCTCTTTTCACATCCAGTCATTTCTGAACACTTAAGTACCTTTGATTTGATTGTATTATATCAAATCCTCAATTGAATAATAAATTAGAAGTCAAATATATCAACCATAATCACTTTAAGTGAGCCAAGGTAATATGAAATCTAAAATGTGATAGTAATACTGGATTAAGGTCTAATAAAACTCTAATATATGTATAATCCCTATTGGGCTTATTTTCATTTCTAAACCAAAATGATAAGTTTGCTTATTTTTATGGAGACTGGGAACTTGGGTTAAGGACCTATCCAATGTGCCCCATGTGATTTTAATACCTAAACAACTTAATAGGTGTGATTCAAAAAATGAGATAAAGAAATGGAGATGAATAACAATAAAATTTTGTGCAGCTCTATTCATTTTCTAATCACTGTCAAAATAATAATGTATAGCCACATACATGGATAAACAAGTAGGGATATAATAAATTAAGGAATTGGGATTATAACGCCATTGCAAAAATTACTAAAATGATGAAAATTCATTTTCTTTGTTTGGACAAATCTGGTAGTTACATTAAAATATGCACTAGGGAACATTTTCAAAGCTTTATGGTATCTTTTATGCTGCTTCATATTGTGGATTTGAGAGGGGAAATTGCCCTGGAGGAGAAATCCTTTAGAAAGAAGAAGAGAGGGAACACAAGGACTCAGGGAAAAAAAAAGTTTGCAACTGCAGAGAATGATTAGTACAAGGAAAAGGAGGAGGAGACATCTGTTGGTGAAATGATTTTTAGAGATAATTAAGTGCATTCATCCAGAAATAACACATATTATACATCGTTTGCAGGCACACATGGCTTTACTAAAAACAAGAGAGACTTTGAAAGACCCACAAAAATAATCAGCAGCTTTGATCCGATGTCACCAGAATGTCAGCCCTCCCTGTGTGCCCCACCTCAGCTTCCCAAAACTCCCTTCACACTACATAAGAATTTTTAAAAAGATTTTTTTTTTTTGCAGCATATATATGTTATTTACAGAAATAAACTTGGTTAGAAAGCATTGTTGGAAAATTGAAACTTGGTGCTTCCTCAGTTAAGTATGTTAGACTGATATAGTTTAAACTCCTCTAGCTTAGTCATATTTCTGAGTATCTAGGAAGTTTCAAGATTAGAAAATATTAGTGTTCAAAAAAAATGGAAGCTGATTTTTTTTTAGCACAGAATATAAGTAGTACTAGTATTTTAATACTTAAGATAAATTAAACTCCAAAATAAAGTATCTTTTGCATGGTTCTTGCTTATTTAATCCTCTTCCATAATAGGATTTGTGCTTCATATCTTGGTATGTGATACCTTCTTGTGCACAATTATGAATACATCATATACAGCACTAAGTGATAGGTCTTGAAATGTAGTTTTAAAAAGTGGGAAAGAACAAGATAAAAGACATTTACAAGAGATTAAGGATCTTGTTTATCAAGCAAAAGCACATGCAAGGTCATTCTTGCATTTTTAAACTATGTGAATTTGAAAGTTCAGATAAAAATACATAAATAAAAATGAAAAACAAAAATTACTTCACATTGATCGGTAAACTACATAAATAAAATGGATGGCATTTCCTTGTAAAAAGTTACCTGACATCCAGGTTTTTTCTAAAGTATGACCCAGATAGAGGTTTGACTTTTCTATCTTTCCCATGCTATGTCACTTGCCATTTCAGCATTTATTCAAATTATAAGACTCTGAATAACCCAAATAATTTTGAGCAAAAAAGAACAAAGCTGGAAACATAACACTACCTGACTTCAAAATATACTACAAAGGTATAGTAATCAAAATGGCATGGTACTAGAATTAATATATAGTATTAATATATATGTATGTATGCAATGAAGCACATTTGAGAACTTAGAAATTAATCTATGTACTTAAACAGTTAACAGATTGTTTAAAAATGTGCCCAGGACACAACTGAAGAAAAGAGTCTCATGAACAAATAGTGCTGGGAAAACAGGTTATCCTCATCCAAAAGAATAAAACTAGATCCAATCTCTCCTCATATCCAAAAATCAACTCAAAATGTATCAAATATTTAAATGGAAGACATGATTCTATAAAACTACTGGAAGAAGACAAGGGAAACACTTTGTAACAGTTTTTTTAGGTAAAAACCCCAAAGTGATGGCAATAACAACAGCAAATTGACAAATTGGCTGTGTAACAAAGACTCAACAAAGTGAGGAGATAAGAAACTGAATGAGGGAAAGTATTGACAAACTGTGCATCTTACAAGGACTAGTATTCACAATATATAAGGAACTTGAACAATTGGAGAGCCACAAAATTATTAATCAGATCCAAGAAAAATGAACGAAAGATGGAGGGATGCCCGGAAATTAAAACTAGAACTATCTTATGAACTAGAAATCTAACTAATAGATATATATTTAAAGGAAGTTAATTCAGCATATAATTTGCACTACCATTTTTCTTTTTCCCCCCATTGGTAACTGGGGATCATACATAAGAATATCCTACTACTGTGCTAGAATACCAGCTCTTTTATGTTTTATTTATTTAGAGGCAGGTTCTTGCTACATTACTGAAGATTATCTCAAACTTGAGATCCTCCTACCTCTCAGTCCCTCAAGTCACTAGTATTATGGGCATACCCCACAATGCTCAGCAGCACTGTCATATTTACTTCAGCACTATTGGCTATAGCTAAATATGGATTCATCCTAAGTGTCCATCAGCAGATAAATGGATTAAGAAAATGTGGTATGAATATACAATGGCATAGTATTCAGCCATAAAAAAGGTATAAAATCATGTTACATGCTACAATATTAAGAACCTGAATGATGTTCTCTTAAGTAAAATAATCCAGGCACAAAAAGACAATATTTTATGATCTCACTCATTTGTGGAATATAGAAAAGTAGATCTCATGTAAATAGAAAGTAGAATGGTGGTTACCAGAAACTGGGAGGGGAAGAACAAAGGAGAGGCAGAAAAAGTTGGTCTATGGGTACAAAATGATAGTTAGGAGAAATAAATTCTGGAGATCTACTGCATAGTATAGTGATTATAATCAGCAATAAACAATATATTCATAAAATATGCAATATTTGATAATATATATCAAAATAAGATGAGTGGACTTTATTATTCTTATCACAAAGACAGATTATTTGCTTTAGATGAGGTATATGCTAAACACCCTGATTTATTACACAATGAATATAGGTACCAAAATATCAGACTGTGCCTCCCAAATGTGTATCATTATTTTAGGTCAATAAGAAACAGAATTAAATGCACATAAATAACTTGCCCCAATACCATCTAATTTGAATTTAGTTCAGATGCTCTCTGCTTCATATCACTCTCCTCCAAAATACAGAATTAGGTTTTAAATGATAAAATTCTAACATTGAAAATAATGAAAAAAATCCTAGTTACTTCTATGATGATTAATTCATTAGTTTATATGAATAACCCAACTTTCTAGTCTGCCATTATTGTGATATTAGTAAACCTCCAGATTTCAAGCTGGCTGGTTAGGCATGAAATAAAAATGATACCTTTGAAATGTCAGAAGGATGAAAGAAGACATGACTCTTCATTATATTCCCTTTAAGGGAGAGGACAGTTTTACTAGGTATGTCTGCCAAAGTCATATCTTATTTCCTAAAGTCATGTGACATAACTACTCACATGACTCTGAAAACAGTGAATAGAATTACTATGAGCACTTGGCCTTTGCCTAATCAAGATCAAACAGCACATGACCACCTGATGCCTGAACAGCTCAAACAGGCAAAGGCAAAGGAGGTGCTGGTGGTACTACTGGGTGCACCACAATGTCTAACACAAATTTTTATACCACATTTATTACAATGATCACTTTTGCCTTGAATGATACCAATTTTTTTAACAGCCTTATATTTATTTATAGAATATGATTAACTTCCAAGAAGAGATCATATTGGAAATCTTTTGTAAAATCACAATTTTGTTTGGGACTCATTGCTGTGACTTGTTTCTAACAGGAATTCAGTAGAACTTTTTTCAATGAATGAATTAATTTGTAAGATATTTGTCTGGCATAGAGTTTTCATTTATACACATTTATTCTTAACATTGACTAAATATGCTTCTCTGGATGTGATAAAATGCACTTAACTATATTTTTGGAATGCTTGTTCCCGCCAAGAAAAAGTTGAGGTGTAGAAAAGGGAGTGTAATTCCAATTTATTTCTTATAAAATTCAAAAAGGCATTTTTAAACAATTACTTTAACAAAATGAAGTACAGTAAACAAAAATGGGACTTGGTAAATTTTAATAATATGATCTCTAAAAACAGTAATTCTGCAAAGATGTTAAATTAACTGCTTTGTTGTAATTTGGTGCAAATCTTTCCAGAGATAATATAAACATCAAATGTTAGAAGATGACTTTTGAGTTATCATTTGTCATTGATAAAAAAAGGAAAATGTGCTTGGAATAAAAATGAGTTTTATACTTTGTATCAATTCTATTCCAAAAAAAATTTGAACATAGATGGAAAAATTCCAGCACTTCCTTTTCATTGCAGCTTAGATCATTCCAGTCCAGGATGTAATTTCTCTAACCTGGACTTTACTACATTTGCACTGTTAGGCACTTCAAACGTACTAACAGAAGTGTAGTGATTTTTCTATAACACACATGTCATCTTAACCTCTGATGTGCTCTGTGTTGAATATACATTGTCCAGAGAATTGAATACAAACTCATTGGTCTGGTATTTAAGCCTCCTCATAAAATAGACTTGCTTCACTCTTTCACCTTTTTCCTTTTAGATATTCACACACAACTTAGCATCCATTCTAATTGCATTTTTCACAGTTTCCCAAACAAAACCTGTACTTTTCTCCCAACTGTCAATATTAGTTTTTTCAAGATGTACTTGTGCTCATTTTGAATCTTTTCATTGCACCTCAATTGTCATGCAGTCTTTCCATTTGATAAATACACTTCTATTAATAATTCCTGTATGCCACTGTTATAGTTGAATACCCCCCAAAAGATGTGTTTGAGTCCTGACCCCCAGTACTTCAGAATGTGACCCTATCTTGAAATAGGATCTTAACTGATATAGCTAAATTAAAATCAGGTGATAATGAAGTAAGATTAGGTGCTACCTCTCAGGTCTTCTAGGAAAGACTCATGGACAGGGAATGACAAGCTAAGACAAAGACTGGAATTTGAGTTATTGGGTTGCAAACAAAAGAATATTAAAATTAGCAGTAATCCTCCAGCAGCTAGGGGAAGGGATCAGGAAGAATTCCTCTACAGGTTTTAATGTGATCCTGAGGACTCCTTGATTTGGGGCTTGTTGGACTCCAGAACTGAAAAACAACAAAAATCTGTTGTTTGAAGGCACCTAGTATATTTTACTTTGTTAAGTAAACCCTTAGAAACCAATGCAGACCCCAAGACAGCGGATTCCCTGTGAATTGATAAGAATTTATAAAATTCCTTCGTCTTTGCTTCTCTCTCTCCTATTTCTTTTTCAACTCAGTGATATTATATTTGCATTCCTTCCATTTAAACCATAAAAAGACACGAGTTTTATCTTATCCTTAAATGTTTAAATCATTTTAAAACCCTTTCAGCAACTTAACAATAATTGTTGTCTCATAAAATAAATTTAAAATATTGTGAGACAATATTATGATTTAACACTTCTCTTAAGGTTTGGAAACGCTTCAGGCTAACACCAAAAAATATTTATAAAGTAATTCTGATTTCTTAAATTTCTTTTACACACCATCTGGCATAGAAAATCACATGCATCTGACAAGTGGTGGGTTTCACAGCCTACCTAACTTTAAACATGAAAATGCAAACACAAATATCCACTCCATTGTATAGATACAAGTAAACACATAGTAATATTAAAAGACTTGTATTTAACATTTAGAATATATGAAGAACATAGCAAATAGAGTAGCAATTAATTATAACATGCAATGATAATGAACAATTGTACATATATATATACTTTATCACATAGAAAGTAGAGAAAATAAAATATTAAAAATTCACATATATATTATTAAATTTGAGGAATTATGATACTATAACCAATCCTTTTCATGTAGGTCACCATAAAATCTTTTACACCCTAGTGGATTCTGAAAACATAATTTTATTTTTCATTTTCTCTCTTTAGTCCCTCATCTTATATCTGGAATTTTCTCTATTATATACATAGATAACATTTATGACAGGTTATTTTAGAAAATATGTTTAAGAATTAATCTGATTAAGATATTCTAGAAGTCTATTTGAGAATATTAACAGGTAAGATTTGAAAGGTGATAATTAGAGGAATTTTGAAGTCAGCTGAATTCATTGTGTCCTTTTGTGGGTACATAGTAAGATAAGGGGTGTTGGGTTTTTACTTAGTTGTAATTATGCCAAAAAATGTGTAAAATGTGTAAAAAACGTATTTGTGTAAAATGAAAAATTGAAAATCTTAAAAAGACTAATTAGTGCCAGGTACAACAAAGAGACATCAGAAAAAATCTAGAAGTTCAGGAATGACATGGGTATGAACATGAAGTGCTGCCAAATTCTGTTGGAGAGAATGGATGTGACAGGATGGCACTTAAGTATCTGCCTACCAGTGTCAATAGGGGCTTTTAAATAAAGAAAATTGATGCAGTGCAGATGAAGTGGCCTCACAAGAGTCAGGTAATTCAGGCACTGTGGAAGAGCTGACTGATATCATGAAAAGGAAGTACCATGTAAAATTTGTCACTTCCATTTCATTCATTTAAAAATTATTGGTTTTTGCTTAGTGTACAGATAGCCTGCGAAATTCAGACCTAGCAACAACAATTTAAAATGCACAAAATTTTAATTAAAAAATAAGTTAGTTTTGTATTTAAAAATGTCTTGGCTTTATGATATATACTCACATGGAGGAAACAGATTTTAAATAAGCAATCAAAGAAAAGTGCAATAAAGGTAAGTGAGCAAAATAAAATGAGCCATAGCTATACCTGGAAGAATTGTTTTCTAGAAATAGTGAAAAGTAAATACTAGACCCCTAAGTCAGAGTCTGACTGCAGACGGAGCACAGTAGGGAAGAAGAGTACAGAGGGGTGAGTCTCAAGACCTGGACAGAGTAAATTGGATAAGGTCAAGTGAACCATGAAAGGAATTGCACTGCGTTCCAAGTGTTTTAGAAGCCATTGGAGGATTCGGAACAAGGGAATGACATGAACTGACATTAACTTTTACAAGATCACAAGGGCAACTAACTGCCTGAAGAACTGACTTTAGGGAGGAGGAAGAGTGGAAGGAAAAACAAGGCAGACTATTACAGCAATTCAGACAGAGGGAAGTTTTAGGCTGAAAGGCTTATTTAAATTGATGGATTTAGATATACTTTGAAGGGAATGTAAATGGAGATTCCTAGTGGATATGGATGGGTTTGAGGAAGAGAGAAGATAAGGTCCACGCTGGGATTTAGTCCTAGATAACTGAATAAAGGTGGTATCTTTACTAAAATGGGGAATTATGGGGCACAAAAGAATAACAGAATTATCACAAACTGTGAGCAGTGGGAGAATGGAACTCAGGAGAGGAATTGGAATTGAAGATAAAATGTTAGACTCATGAGCACACTAAATGTATTTAAAGCTAATCCATAATCCCTAATGTTATAAGATGGTCTGTGTTTCTTATCACACACTATTGATTAAATAATGCCAACAAAATAATTACCAAATGTCTTCTGGATGAAAAATACACTAATACTAGGGACTGGGAGTGTAGCTCAATGGTAGAACACTTGCCTATCACAGGTGAGGCACTGGGTTCAATCCTCAGCACCGCACATAAATAAATAAAATACAGGTTAAAAAGGAAAAGAAAAAGAAAGAAAAATACACTAATACTACTTGGCTTTTCTAAAAATTTGCTATCTGTAAAATAAGTATTGGCAACTGTATTATTTAAAGAATAGTTGTTTGAAGGTCCAGGACCCCTTTTTGCATCTCTTCTCTTTGAAAATAAAAATAAATTCACAGTCTAATATCAAGGAAAAAATCAACATATGTTTTAAGAAGGAGTCTTCATTTTTCCTATAACTGATATTCAGAAACATTTTTCATGTTCAATTAAATATTAAAGAAAAGAATAGGCATTATTATTTGAAAAAAAAATTAGCAATTTTAGACAACTAACTAAATGGATCCAGTTAAAACATACTCAACCCCATGCCCTAAATATACAAGTATTTTGAAAGAAATTGTTTTCAAGTTGTGAACATCAAATAATCACTTGGAGAACTGTTTCAAAAGCACAAGTCCATGTCTTACTTCCCAAAATTCTGTGTGTAGGACTGTGGCATGTGTATTGGGACAGATTGATATCAGTGTAGCAGCTCAAAACTAATGATTTAAGCCAAAAGACTTGAATCAGCTCTACTGAATTTAATCTCAGACTTACTTTTCTTCTTTTCTTCTTCTAAACAAAATACTATCTGAAGTTTAAACATTATACAGAAAAATTATCTAACGCCTTTAGTTGCTTTGCCCTATTTGAGACACTCTTTTTGAAGTGATTTTTGGTTACTCTGATTGCACCATTACACATATAATGTAGCTTAATTTATAAGGAGTAATTTCCCTTGTATCTTAAATAAACACTTAGTATTTATTGACCCGTGTCTACTCTTGTTCAGCTCTTTACAAAGCTAAAGGTGTTGTTTTTGTTCATTTTTAGTTTTTCCTAGATGATAAAAATTGTGAGTCTTGATTCCATCATTCTAACAATTATAAAATTGATGAATTAGTTTTCATGTTTTTTAAAATTTGCGCTTAAGCATCCTGATCTGTATCAGTTAGTTGTTTTCTAAAATTCTCCCACTTTGTTGTTTGTAACTTCATTTAAAAACATCAATGTCACTGAAAAACCAAAATTTTATTTCAGAATATAGACCATATTTACAAATACAATCATAATATATCTTTCATACGTTCTAAACAATGTCTCATTTTATAATCAATAGTATATTTTTAAAAATATTTATTTCAGATTTCATGTTTATTTTGAAAATATCTTCCATATTATACAAAAACTTTTATATTAGATACTTGTTTCCTGGACAAAACTCTGTTAAATTCCCTGCACTGATCATCTAAGAGTTGTTTTTGAAACAAATTCAGACTATGCAAGTGTACACCGTGAGGTTAATTCGACTCTAGATCTACAGTGTCATTTTCTTGGCAACTGAAAAATTTTTCAATGCCAAATCCATAAACAAGTTAATTTGTCCAAGTTTTGGAACATAAATACATTGCTAATGAAGGTCCACAGTTATTAAAATTCTTTTCCATATCCAAATGTTTATTTCCAGCATTCTGGAAAATGGAGAGACAAACTATTAATAAGCAAACTGAAAAAAACATTTCAGAAAGTAAATAGTCATCTATTAAATATGTTCATGTTGAAAATCAGAATGGTCTTTGTTAAAGGAAATTTTGTGAGAGTCACTTGCAGCCAATTGAAATTCTGGTTCTTGCCCATTTTGAGACATATCACATGGTCACAAATTTAAATCCTAATCCTATATGCAGTACTAGTCTCACACTAAGCAATCTTCTGTAGCAGGTTTGATGTTTATTTATTTATTGTTTTAAATTAACTAGTTCCAGTAATAGAATTAATCAGTCACATGAATCAAGGTTCTAATTGCATGCCAAATCAATGGTAGATTTAAATCATTGGGCTAGCAGAAATTTCTCAATTAATTATTGATTTTTTAAAAAAATAAACCTCAGTAATCTACATTGATACCTTGCTGTTGTACTAGCTAAATTTTGGGTTGCATACAATAAGCACCAACTTTATTTTACAAAAGAAGGAAGGGAATTAATTAGATGGGTGTTAAAAAGATTTTATGCTCAGTGAGAGCCTGAAAAACCAAGCTGTGGCATAAACTTTGCCAAAGGAATAATCTCTAAGATCTATGAATAACTTTTTTCCCATGACTTTTTATCTTAACTCCCCAGCAGCTCTTGGAAATTTATAGCTATTCTTCTTCAGTGGTTATTTAGCCTTGATAACTATATCCACAACATATAATATCTAACTGAAACTGTATATTGTGAATGTGTAGTGAATTACAGAACTGTCAAAATGCTCCTGAAATATCACATATATTCATGTCTGAGCAGAAAATAACAATCAAAAGTATCAATTAATGTCTAGTCAAGAGACAGTCAAATATCTGAACAAGAAGAATTTAGTATAAAATTATTACTAGTTAAGTAAGTGACCAATTATGAAAATATGTGAAAGGGGAAGTCCTGTGGATATATAAACAGTATGTGCATAAAGAAGAACTATTCCTAAAGTTGAGAATATAAAAGCAGATCTTGGAAGATCTGCTCCCTACCAGAGCTGAGATACAGAGCTCAGGCAGAGGGTATAGCTATGGCCTCCTGGGTATCAGAGAGGTTTGTGGGTTACTATAGTGCTAATAGGCCTCTGTACTGCTTCTGAGCTCACTGGAAGCAAGGACTGCAAGGAGTGCCACAATTTTCTTTGTGATACCCTGGTTCACTTGAACACCTAGAGGAAGGAAGCTATGTGCAGGGATGCTGGCAAAACTCAGTGGAGGACCAAAGCCATCATATCTGCTATTCACTTCTCCCACAGAAGCTAGCTGCTGACATGCCAGCAAAACACCCTAGAAAGCCTTTTGCTGAGGGTGAACACCACTGTGTCTCTCACATCCCACTGACAAGGAGGTTGCTCATTCAGAAACTGGGAATACTTTGGAGGGTGATGGCCAGATGTTGCTAATGGTGGAATTCTAAGAGTACTTTAGCTTATGGGTATAATAGCAAAAAAGGGGTGGTTTTGATGGGTTTATAAGAGGATACTCATTCCCTTTCAAAGCTAAGTGAGGACATCAAGTGTTTGAAAACAAAGGATAGTTACTCTGAGACTCAAGAGAAAAGACTTCTTCCACTTGCAAGGGAAGCTCCTATTCACTTTGGAGTTCAACATGTCTGTTTCATGGAGTCCAATTCTTTAGGGTTCCATTCTTTCCCAATCAATGAATTGTTCTTATGAAAAACTTAAGTACACAGGTAATTCAGTTATTTAGCAGTCCATGCATTTCTTTTGTTTGATTTTCAGCAATATCAGCTCAGTGACTAAAATCATAATAGATTTTTGAAGGCTACTATAGATGCTCTCTGATTTTCAGATAATTACTTGAATGTAGGGTTAAAGGACGTGAGCTTGTCACTTTTTTTTATTTATTCTAGTGTACTCAACAGACTCCTCTCACATCACAATCCTTACAAGTATCATCATTGCCATAATGGTCAAGTGCTACTGCCACTTAAGCTCCCAAAGCATGTGCTTCAGTTGGCACTTCATCAAAATCAAACACAGGTGGTAGCTTGATTAATTGTGATGCCACTGCATGCCTTGAATTATCAGCATCCTGTCTCCTGATGGTCAGGATATCAGCACTGTGCTCAAGCTCATGGATATGGTCAAATTAATCCCCAATATCCATCTTTTCAGGTTTACTTCCTAGGGCCACCTATAATACCAATGCTGTGTCAGCCAGGTTCCAGTTGGGAGACAGAAACTGTGCCAGCAACTGGCATAGGAAAATTTTGAAACAAAAATCATTTCCTGAAAGTGATTAACCACTAAACAGAAGACAACTCAGAAGACACAGAAATAGCACATGTAGGGAGGAACGACTGCATTGATGCCCAAAGGAGAACATAAAAAGAAGGAAACTTGGAAAAAAATCGCACTTCACAGCCTAATCTAGTTTGGAACCTTGACTTTCCTGGATAAGGTGGACTATTGGATAGAAATATTTGGAGAGGTACTGCAGTCCAGAGCTGCTGAGCAGGGAGCTGCCAATCAGCCTGTGAGCTGTCCAGTTCTGACCAAAAGAAAAATGCCATTAGATGTAGGATTGTCCAGAAAGTTTTGAATGTTCAACACAATAAAAAAAAGCTAATGTCATAAATATTGCAAATGAGTCATATGAAATTCAAATTTAAGTGAACACATTAAATCTTTGCTGCTATCCTATTGTACAATGATGTGAAACTTGCTAGAAGGTGGGCAGTATTGGTTCTTCACTGTCGTCCACAGTGCCAGCAAGGAAGTTGCTATTGAGATGCTGGTAAATCTTGTTGCAAGGACTAAAGGGAGTTAATAGGTTTCCTTCAAACTGATGACCAGCAGATGCTGAACCTTCCAGGTTCTTTTTAATGACATTTATTGATAAACATTGTACTAATTATCGAAGGAAAAAATACTTGGAGCTAAGTCAGCTCTAATATCATAAGACAGAGCAAGAATGGGTGAATTTGGAACTGAAAACCAATAAATTAATAGTAAGTATTCACTGTAGATATATACATGTACATATGTATATATATAGGCATGTGTAAATATGTATTATTGAATACTTTTGAACTAAAATATACATGTATTTTTAAAGAAACTGGTTAAATCTTTAATTACATATTTATAAACAATTTTAACAAGTTATCATTTTTATTTTCAAGGACTTTTACATATTACAATATGCAGTTATACTATTTGTCTATAAATTCATTTTAAATATATATTTATAAATGGTGACTATAATCATTAGTGGCAGTGAATGAATTTGAGTTCTAGGAACTCATTTCTTCATCACTACATAATTCATTGCTGTAGTTATAGTTAAAATCTATCAAATTTGGGGGTTGCTAAGCTAGAGAAATGAGCTAAACATAGTTTTTCTCTGATTATATGAGTGTACTTTTTTCCCCCATACTAGTGACATTTTGCAATGATGGCATCTCAGTAAACTGCTATTAGATGCATTTTTTTTTTTTCTGGAGCAGAAAAATAGCAACTGCTAATTTTGGTTGGATATAAAGGCCTACAATTATGTTCCCTTCTACTAGCAAAGCTGTTGAAGATTTCTGTGTTGTACAATGGTTTATAGTAGCTTGCTTTTTACAGATCTGCACGTCAAGCTCATTGTGCAGTCCTGTATTCCAAAAGATGTGATTAAGATGTTTTTTTTTCCCCACATGGTAGAAAGTAAAGGGTTTTAGGATGTTATTTTATTTAACATAAAGATATAAATGTATTTGGATGTTGTTTTTCAAAATTTAGGTAAACAAAATTTCCTGACTACTCTTCTGTATACATGTTGACAATGGATTATTAAGGGAACCATAGCTGAGGATGTCTGCTATCAAAAGAACAAGAGATAGCAAACATCGGCAAGTATATGGAGAAATGGGAACTTTGGTGCATTATGTAAAATAATACTGAGTTTCCTCAAAAATGAAAAATAGAACTAGTATATGATCCAGAAATATCACTTCTCGATACATATGCAAAGGAAATAAAATCCATATGGTGAGGAGATATCTGCAGTTCATGTTCATTTCAGCAATGTCGAAGATATGAAGTAGACCTAAGTGTTCATTAATGACTAAATGGATATAGAAAATGCAGTATATGAGCACAATGGAATACTATTCAGCCCTAAAAATGAAGGCATTCCCAGCATTTACAACAATATAGATATATAGATAAACATGGAGGACATTATATAAATTGAAATAAGCCAGGCACAAAAAATAAATAAATAAATACTGCATAATCTCACTCAAGTATGGAATCTAAAAGATTTAATTTCATAGAAACAGAGAGTAGAATGATGGATATCAGGGGCTGGTGTGGTTGGGGGCACTGGAGGTGGGGTTGGAAAGATGTTTGTCAAAGGATACAAAATTTCAGTTAGGAGGAATAATTTCAAGAGGACTATTATAAAACATTGTAAATATAAATAATAATATGTTATCTTGAAACTAAGTGGATGTAGTTTGCTCATCACAAAAACTATGTGAGATGACGCATGTGTTAATTTAACCATTCTATAATATACATATACTTGAAGGCATCATGTTGTACATAATAAGTACATACAATTTATTTATAATGAATAAATGAATAGATTTTTAAAAAGAAAAGAACTACCATATAACCCAGCAATTCTTTTCAGGGGAATAATAACATGAAGGAAGTAAAATTAAAATAAATATAAAGTAAACCAAATTGGGCTGGGGTTGTGACTTGGTGGTAGAGGGCTTGCCTTGCATATGTGAGGCACTGACTTCGATTCTCAGCACTGTATATTGGTAAATAAATAAAATAAAGGTCCATCAACAACTAAAATAAATAAATAAATTATTGACTAGAATTATTAAATTCAGTTAAATCACAAATTTATTAAAACAAATAAATTTGATTAATTAATTAAAATGATAAAGGAATTCAGCATTTCCATGATCACTACAGCATTATTCATGATAGCCATTGATAGATGAATAGATAAAGAAATTTTTATACATATAAATATAACTATATAATGGAATATATTTGGGAGATGTTGCTGGATTGACCAAGATTCTTCTGTTTCCCTTTTTTCCCTCTCTCTATAATACTAAATTCCAAACTACCATCCCATCAGATAGACACAATATCCATTTTCTCTTGAATGTATAGCTTTCAATTTTCCTTTCTTCTTTTTACCCATCAGACTCTGGACCAACTCAGAGCTGCCAGGTAACTGTCTCCCACTGGGTAAAGCTACAGCAAACCAGGCAGCAGGCCCGAACTGGGTGGCAGGCCAGGACTGCAGACAGCTTCTTGGAGACTCCCTTGCAGGGCCAGATTTCCCCGCCCAGGTGGTAGTTCCAGACCACAGGGAATGTTGAAGAGGAGGGCTGTCAAGCGACAGACTCATTTGTAGGGCAAGGGTCCCTAGACCGGGTGGTAGTTCCAGACTAAAGGAAACTTCTCAGAGGAGAGCTGCCCAGTGAGACTTCCCCAGAGGGTGAGATTTTCCCACTGGGTGAGGCTTTCCCACTGGGGTGGTAGAACCAAAGACCCAGGCCCAGACCAGCTGTGCCCCAGATCACAGTCTAGTCCCATTTGACTGACCATCTGTCAACAAATGGAGGCACCTCTGCCCACAAGCAGAGAATATACCCCACCTGAAGGCCACCACCCCTAGAGGGACAGCTTCTTGTGGATCACTGCATTATCAAGTTCCTCTAAGACTTCAGACCACTGAAGGGTAGGAGGTGAGTTATTGGAAATCTAGAGGGACACTATAAGTCAGCAAGAGAAATATGCAATATCTCAGAGTTTCACTACTAGAGGGGAGGATACCTGAGCAGTATGAGAAAACAAGGGAAGAAAATGTCCCAAACAAACGTAAAGGCTATAGCAATAAAATCCAATGACAGCATGGCAGAAGAAATGTCAGAAAGGGAGTTCAGAATGTACATAATTTTTTTTTTAGATTTTTTTTATTGTAAACAAATGGGATACATGTTGTTTCTCTGTTTGTACATGGCATAAAGGCATATCATTTGTGTAATGATAAATTTACATAGAGTAATGTTGTTTGATTCATTCTGTTATTTTTTCCCTTCCCCCCACCCCTCCCACCCCTCTTTTCCCTCTATACAGTCCTTCCTTCCTCCATTCTTGCCCCCCTCCGTGACCCTAACTCTAACCCTAACACTAACCCTTCCCTCCCCCCATTATGTGTCATCATCCACTTATTAGCGATATCATTCGTCCTTTGGCTTTTTGAGATTGGCTTATCTCGCTTAGCATGATATTCTCTAATTTCATCCATTTACCTGCAAATACCATAATTTTATCATTCAACATGGCTGAGTAATATTTCATTGTATATATATATACCACAGTTTCTTTATCCATTCATCAATTGAAGGACATCTAGGTTGGTTCCACAGTCTGGCTATTGTGAATTGAGCAGCTATGAACATTGGTGTGGCTGTATCTCTGTAGAATGCTGATTTTAAGTCCTTTGGGTATAGGCCAATGAGTGGGATAGCTGGGTCAAATGGTGGTTCCATTCCAAGTTTTCTAAGGAATCTCCATACTGCTTTCCAGAGTGGCTACACTAATTTGCAATCCCTCCAGCAATGTATGAGTGTACCTTTTTCCCCACATCCTCGCCAACACCTGTTGTTGCTTGTATTCTTGATAATCGCCATTCTAATTGGGGTGAGATGGAATCTTAGGGTGGTTTTGATTTGCATTTCTCTTATTACTAGAGATGTTGAACATTTTTCCATATGTTTGTTGATTGCTTGTACATCTTCTTCTGTGAAGTGTCTATTCATTTCCTTAGCCCATTTGTCGATTGGATTATTTGTATTCTTGGTGTAGAGTTTTTTGAGTTCTTTATAGATTCTGGAGATTAGTGTTCTATCTGAAGTATGATTGGCAAAGATTTTCTCCCACTCTGTAGGCTCTTTCTTCGCATTTCTGATAGTTTCCTTTGCTGAGAGAAAGCTTTTTAGTTTGAATCTATCCCAGTTATTGATTCTTGCTTTTATTTCTTGTGCTATGGGAGTCTTGTTAAGGAAGTCTGGTCCTAAGCCGACATGTTGAAGATCTGGACCTACTTTTTCTTCTATAATCTGCAGGGTCTCTGGTCTGATTCCGAGGTCCTTAATCCATTTTGAGTTTAGTTTCGTGCATGGTGAGAGATAGGGGTTTAGTTTCATTCTGTTGCATATGGATTTCCAATTCTCCCAGCACCATTTGTTGAAGAGGCTATCTTTTCTCCATTGCATATTTTTGGCCCCTTTGTCTAGTATGAGAAAATTGTATTTATTTGGGTTTGTGTCCGTGTCCTCTATTCTGTACCATTGATCTACCTTTCTATTTTGGTACCAATACCATGCCGTTTTTGTTACTATTGCTTTGTAATAGAGTTGAAGATCTGGTATTGCAATACCCCCTGTTTTACTCTTCCTGCTAAGGATTGCTTTAGCTATTCTGGGTTTCTTATTCTTCCAGATGAATTTCATAATCACTTGCTCTATTTCTGTAAGGTACGTCATTGGGATTTTAATTGGAATTGCATTGAATTTGTATAGCACTTTAGGTAGTATGGCCATTTTGACAATATTAATTCTTCTTGTCCAAGAACATGGGAGATCTTTCCATCTTCTAAGGTTTTCTTTAGAATGTACATAATTGAAATGATCAGAGAAGCAAACAATGAGATGAAAGAGCAAATGCGGACTTTGAATGATCACAACACTCAACAGTTAAAAGAGCAAATGCAGGAAGCAAAAGATCATTTCATAAAGAGTTAGAAATATTGAAAAAAAAAAACAGAAATCCTTGAAATGAAGGAAACAATAAACCAAATTAAAAACTCCATAGAAATCATAACCAACAGGATAGAACACCTGGAAGACAGAACCTCAGACATTGAACACTAAATATTTAATCTTGAAAACAAAGTTGACCAAACAGAGAAGATGGTAAGAAATCATGAACAAAATCTACAAGAATTATGGTATATCATGAAAAGGCCAAATTTAAGAATTATTGGGATTGAGGAAGGCACAGAGAAACAAACAAAGAAATGAACAATCTATTCAATGAATATCAGAAAAAATTCCAAATCTGAAGAATGAAATGGAAAACCAAGTACAAGAGGCTTATAGGACTTCAAATATACAAAATTACAACAGACCCACACCAAGGCACATTATAATGAAAATACATACAAAATAAAGACAGAATTTTAAAGGTTGCGAGAAAGAGGATCAAATTACATTCAGGGGGAATCCAATATGGATATCAGCAGATTTTTCAACCCAGGCCCTAAAAGATAGAAGGGCCTGGAACAACATTTTTCAAACTATGAAACAAAATGAATGCCAACCAAGAATCTTATACCCAGCAAAACTTTCGTTCAGATTTGACGACAAAATACAATTCTTCCATGATAAACAAAAGCTAAACGAATTTACAGAAAGAAAGCTGGCACTACAGAACATTCTCAAAAAATATTCCATGAGGAAGAGATGAAAAACAATGATGTAAATCAGCAAAGGATGGGACAATCCTAAAGGAATAGACAATTAAAGGAGAAACCAAGTCATGTCCACAAAAAAAAAAAAAAAAAAAAAAAAAAAAATGAGCCAAATGACCAGGAATACAAATCATATCTCAATAATAACCATGAATGTTAATGGCCTGAACTTATCAATCAAAAGACATAGACTGGCAGATTGGATTAAAAAGAAAGATCCAACTATATGCTGCCTGAAGGAGACTCATTTCATGGAAAGAGATACTCACAGACTAAAGGTAAAAGGATGGGAAAAAACATACCATGCACATGGACTCAGCCAAAAAGCCAGAGTATCCATTCTCATATCAGACAAGGTGGACTTCAAGCCAAAGTTACTCAGAAAGGATAAAGAAGGACATTTCATACTGCTTAAGGGAAGCATAAATCAGCAAGACATAGCAACCATAAATATCTATGCCTCAAACAGTGGCTCATCCATGTACATCAAACAAATCCTTCTCAATTCCAGGAATCAAATAGACCATAACACAATAATATTAGGTGACTTTAACACACCTCTCCCCACTGGACAGATCTTCCAAACAAAAATTGAACATACAAAGCATAGATCTTAATAACACAATCAATAATTTAGACTTAACGAACATTTATAGAATATACCATTCAACAAAGGGTGAATATACTTTCTTCTCGGCAGCACATGGATCCTTCTCTAAAATAGACCATATGTTCTGTCATAAGCTACTGTTAGCAAATAGAAGAAGATAGAGATACTACCTTGTATTCTATCAGATCATAATGGATTGAAATTAGTAATAAATGACAGAATAAAAAACAGAATCTACTCCAACACCTGGAGATTAAATAATATACTATTGAATGATGAATGGATAACAGAAGACATCAGGGGGGGAATAAAAAAATTCTTAGAGGTAAATGAGAACAAAGATACATCATATCAAAATCTCTGGGACACTATGAAAGCAGTTCTTAGAGGAAAATTTATTTCATGGAGCGCATTTAATAAAAGAAGAAAAAAATCAACAAATAAATGACCTAACACTACAGCTCAAAATCCTAGAAAACAGAACAAAGCAACAGCAAAAGTAGTAGAAGACAGAAAATAGTTAAAATTAGAGCTGAAATCAATGAAATTGAAACAAAAGAAACAATGGAAAAAATTGACAAAATAAAAAGTTGGTTCTTTGAAAAAATAAACACAATTGATAAACCCTTAGCCACACTAACAAAGAGAAGGAGAGAGAAAACTCAAATTACTAAAATTTGGAATGAACAAGGAAATATCACAACAGACAGAAGTGAAATACAAAATATAATTAGAAGCTATTTTGAAAATCTATACTCCAACAAAATAGAAAAATCTCAAAGACATCAAAAGGTTTCCAGAGACATATGAATTACCTAAACTGAAGCAGGAGGACCTACACAATTTAAATAGATCAATTTCAAGTAATGAAATGGAAGAAGTCATCAAAAGCCTACCAATAAAGAAAAGTCTGGGACCAGATGGGTTCTCAGCTGAGTTCTACAAAACCTTTAAAGAAGAGCTCATTCCAATACTCCTCAAAGTATTCCATGAAATAGAAGAGGAGGGAACCCTCCCAAACCCATTCTATGAAGCCAATATCACCCTGATACCTAAACTAGACAGAGACACATCGAGGAAAGAAAATTTCAGACCAATATCCATAATGAACATCGACACAAAAAATCTCAACAAAATTTTAGCAAATTGCATACAAAAATACATTAAAAACATAGTGCACCACAATCAAGTGTGTTTTATCCCAGGGATGCAAGGTCGGTTCAACATCTGGAAATCAATATATGTAATTCACCATATCAACAGACTTAAAGTCAAGAATCACATGATTATTTCGATAGATGCAGAAAAAGCATTGGATAAAATACAGCATCCCTTCATGCTCAAAACACTAGAAAAAATAGGGATAGTGGGAACATTGCTTAACATGTAAGGGCCATCTACAGTAAGCCCATGATCAATAGTATTCTAAATGGTGAAAAACTGAAAGCATTCTCCCTAAAAACTGGAATAAGACAGGGATGCCCTATTTCACCACTTCTTTTCAACATTGTCCTTGAAACTGTAGCCAGAGCAATTAGACAGACCAGAGAAATTAAAGGGATACGAATAGGAAAAGAAGAACTCAAACTATCCCTATTTGCTGATGTCATGATTATATATTTAGAGGAACCTGGAAATTCCACCAGAAAACTCTTAGAACTCATAAGTGAATTCAGTAAAGTAGCAGGATATAAGATCAATGCTCATAAATCTAATGCATTTTTATACATAAGTGATGAATCTTCAGAAAGAGAAGTTAGGAAAACTACACCATTCACAACAGCCTCGAAAAAAATAAAATACTTGGGAATCAATCTCACAAAAGAGGTGAAAGACCTCTACAATGAGAATTACAGAACACTAAAGAAAGAAGTTAAAGAAACCTTAGAAGATGGAAAGATACCCCATGTTCCTGGATAGGCAGAATTAATATTGTCAAAGTGGCCATACTACCAAAAGTGCTATACAGATTCAATGCAATTCCAATTAAAATCCCAATGAGGTACCTTACAGAAATAGAGCAAGCAATCATGAAATTCGTCTAGAAGAATAAGAAACCCAGAATAGCCAAAGCAATGCCTAGCAGGAAAAGTGAAGCAGGGATATTGCAATACCAGAACTTCAACTATACTACAAAGCAATAGTAACAAAAAAGGCATGGTATTGGTACCAAAATTGGTAGATCAATGGTACAAAATAGAGGACACAGACACAAACCCAAATACAATTTTCTCATACTAGACAAATGTACCAAAAGTATGCATTGGAGAATGATAGCCTCTTCAACAAATGGTGCTGGGAAAACTGGAAATCCATATGCAACAGAATGAAACTAAACCCCTATCTCTCACCCTGCACAAAACTCAACTCAAAATCGATCAAGGAACTTGGAATCATACCAGAGACCCTGCATCTTATAGAAGAAAAAGTAGGTTCAAATCTTCAACATGTCAGCTTGGGATCAGACTTCCTTAACAGGACTCCCAAAGCACAGGAAATAAAAGCAAGACTCAATAACTGGGATAGATTCAAATTAAAAAGCTTTCTCTCAGCAAAGGAAACTATCAGCAATGTGAAGAGAGAGCCTACAGAGTGGGAGAAAATCTTTGCCACTCATACTTCAGATAGAGCACTAATCTCCAGAATCTATAAAGAACTCAGAAAACTACACCAAGAATACAAATAACCCAATCAACAAATGGGCTAAGGAAAGGAACAGACACTTCACAGAAGAAGATGTACAAACAATCAACAGATATATGAAAAAATGTTCAACATCTCTAGTAATGAGAGAAATGCAAATCAAAACTAAGATTCCTTCTCACCCCCAATTAGAATGGAGATTATCAAGAATACAGGCAACAATAGGTGTTGGCGAGGGTGTGGGGAAAAAGGTACACTCATACATTGCTGGTAGGGCTGCCACCACCAGTCTTGGCGAAGTCTGACTTCGCCAAGACTCTGGAAGGCAGTGTGGAGATTCCTTAGAAAACTTGGAATGGATCCACCATTTGACCCAGCTTTCCCACTCCTTCCTTGGCCTATACCCAAAGGACTTAAAATCAGCATTCTACAGAGATACAACCACATCAATGTTCATAGCTGCTCAATTCACAATAGCCAGATTGTGGAACCAACCTAGTTGTCCTTCAATCGATGAATGGATAAAGAAACTGTGGTATATATATACCATGGAATATTATTCAGTCATAAAGAGTAATAAAATTATGGCATTTGCAGGCAAATGGATGAAATTGGATAATATCATGCTAAGTGTATAAGCCAATCCCATAAAACCAAAGGACGAATAATCTCGTTGATAAGTGGATGATGATACATAATGGGGGGTGGGAGGGAGGCAAGAATGGAGGAAGGATGGACTTTATAGAGGGAAAAGAGGGCTGGGAGGGGTGAGGGAAAGGAAAAATAACAAAATGAATGAAATAACATTACCCTAAGTGAATGTATGATTACACAAATGGTATGCCTCTACTTCATGTACAAACAGAGAAACAACATGTATCCCATTTGTTTACAATAAAAATTAATTTTAAAAAATTTCATTCCCATATATTCAGTCATATCTGTTTTATATATTTAAAGTTTCCAACACAATATTTTGATACACTCAGAGAGTAGAATGTGCAGTACAAATTAACATTCCTCATCTCATAGATTTATTTCCCTCCTTTTAAGTCAATAGCATCTCAAATCTATTCTCTTAACAAACTTCCAGTTCATAATACAATAAGATTTGACTAACTCATCCTATGTAGCTGAAACTTTATCTTTGACCATTTCTGCTTAATTCCTCATCCTATAACCAGTGTTCTATACTTCCTATTTGTATGCATTCAACATTTTACAGTTTCCACATGTAAGAAAGATCATATGATGTTTTCTTTCCATGTAAGGATTATTTATTTTAGCAGACTGTTCTACAGATTTATTCATGTTTTTGCAAATGACAAGCTGTCTGTCTTTTTTGTGGATGAAAAATATTCCCATTACAGATTCCTAAATAGTATTTTATATATATATATATATATATATACATTTAAAATATATTACGTATACAATGGAATGTCATATAGCTAGATTGGTAGACATTTATCTATATATCTATATTCCATTGATCCATCAATAGGTCCTTAGGTTGTTTCTATGTCTTGGTTATAGTGAATAATGTCTATTCAAGGTACTAATTTCATTTTCTTTGGTTATATTCATGGAAAAGGAATTATTGGATCATGTGGTAGTATTTTTAATTTTTAGTGAAATCTCCATAGTATTTCCTTTTAATGAATTCTTTTTTATTCAGAAATTTTCTTCTCCATGATATCCCAACTATTTCAAAGTCAAAAGTCTTTAATGTATTATCTTCTACATTATATTTATTTTATGTAGACAGAAATAAAAGGGTTAGGCATTAAGCTTCCCTATATGGTCTAAAAACTTATTATTAAACAATCTTATAATTTATAAATATATTTTAATTAGAATATTAGAAAATATTAGCCAAGATCCTCTGAGTTTGAAGTTTTGGAATGCTACAAACAAAAAGACAAAAATTGAAAGGTTTTCATGTGTGTAATTGAACTAAACAATTGAAAATTTGGTTTGGCCATCTTTTCTCATTTGATAAAAAGAAGGTCTAAAATCATGACATAGCTAGGATACTAGCCATTCCACATCTGTTACAGAATGCACTTTAGTCCCAGGATTATTCACCTAGCAGGGCTTTAGACTTTATCCTTCACTGATTTCATCACATAGAGAGAAATTTTTCCTTATTCTGTCTCATTTGCTGTAATTGATACTTCCACTGAAAAGCTGCTACTACTTAGGAGAATTTTATTAGTTAAGGGTACATATACAGGAATATTAGCAGCAGCTTAATGGTTAAAAAATTAAAGTCAGAATTAAAATTTTCAGTTGCCTGCAGAAGAAATTAAAAAGTGAAAAACTATACTGAGATTCCATCTTACTCCACTCATAATGGCAATTATTAAAAATACAAATAACAATAAATGTTGGTGAAGATATTGGGAAAAAGTACTCTCATACATTTGTGGTTGGACTGCAAATTGGCACAACCACTCTGGAAAGCAGTATGGAAATTCCTGAGAAAACTTGAAATGGAATAACCATTTGACCCAGTTATCCCACTCCTTGGTATATACCCAAAGAAGTTAAAATCAGCATAGTACAGTGACACAGCCACATCTATATTTATAGCAGCTCAATTCACAATAGCTAAGCTATGGCACCAACCGAGGTGCCCTTAAAGAGATGAATGGATAAAGAAAATGTGGTATAATAATGGAATATTACTCAACCATAAAGAAGAATGAAATTATAGCATTTGCTGGTAAATGGATGGAACTGGAGTTTATCATGCTAAGTGAAATAAGCCAATCCCAAAAAACCAAAGGTCGAATGTTCTTTCTGATAAGTGGATGCTAACCCACAATGGGGTGTGGGGAAATAGAAATTCAGTACATTAGATTAAGCAGAATGAAGGGAAGGGAGGAATAGGAATAAGACAGTAGAATTCATCCTACATAACTTTCCTATGTTCATAAATGAATACATAACCAGTAAAACTCCACATAATGTACAACCACAAGAATGAGATCCAAACTAGAGTGTTATAATCCATGTATGTATAATGTCAATATACACTCTATAGTCATATATATTTAAAAAGAAAAAATACAGAAGTTAAGAATTGAAAAAAAAGTAAGTTTCTCAATTCTCCCTTTCTCTCCTTCATTTATTTATATATGTGTGTATTTGTATGCAAATGTTTTAAAGGAAGGTGAATATATTTCATGTATTCTATGTAAATGAGTATGCACCTAATATATAACCGATTTCATCATTGGTTTATCAGTTCTATATTGTCTTATAAGAAATCATAACAAAATCCTGGGTCTTAGTTACCTTAGTTTTATAAGAATTATTTTTCTGAGACACAGAAGTTTATTTATGAAAACAGATGTACATTCAAGGGAGAATGCAGGCTATTGAGAGAGAGAAAGAGGGAAAGAGATATGCCTTTTGGGGTAGAGCAAGAAATACACATTCAAGGGCCACCTAAAGAATGAGAAGCAGCCTCTTATAGGAATTTTTGTTGTTCCTGGATTTGTGGATCAGTCAGGCAAATGTGCTATTATAATCCAGGCTTTAGGGATGTCTGGTTCCACATTCGTTTCTACCAGGAGCTGATAGTTCACTTGGTGTCCTCACTGATGTGGTGATTAACTAGATGCTGGCTGGTTTGCCTGGCATAGTTCACATGTATCTGATAAATGAACAGTTTATATTAAGTCTTATCACATGGCAGTGCCAGGGTTCTGAAAGACAGAGGAAGCCCTCAAGGGCAGTAGAGACTTATGCTCCTAACTAACACCTGCTCACTCTCCAGATATTCTTTTGCCAAGAGCTGCTACCATGGATACCCCCCAAAAAAGAAAATAGTTTTCCCTTTTCGGGAGAGGTGCAAAAAGTCATATCAAAAGCTGTGTGGATGTAGGAAACTTTAAAAATTGGACTATTTCTAAATCTAGCTGTCGCAGTAATACAGGCTCAATTTCCATAATCATGTGTCTTATGATGCATTATTTTTAAGAGAATATTATGGCAAATTGTACAGAACGTTTTGCATATCATCATTTAATAATTATGTATGCCATGAAAGTATGTAGGGCTAACAGGGTTTGAGGAGTACCATGAAAAAGCATATGGTTTCTTATATCTGTAAACTTCATAATTTGTTAATATACCACTTGTCTATTATAATGAGGATCATTATTTTATATTCTAATGATTCATTCATCCAGTCATTCATATAATAAGGAATTGCTTGGTGTTTATTGTGTTCTAAGGACAGCAATATTTGCAGGCAACAATCAAAGAAAATGAGATGAAAGTAAAAATAATTGAAGTAAAACATGACAATTACTAGAATATAAAAATTCTGATTTTGATGGAACACGAAGAAGACAGTGACTCAATCTCTTTAAAACTTTATAAAATATTTCACTTAGGATATGATCTGATATGCTTAAGACTTCAGAGAAAGGGAAGCAATAAAGAATGTATTTATATCTTTGATATACATTAGTGATGTGTCTGCTTTTAAAATCAAATTTATGTATATGTTTTCAACATTTCACTATATGCTTGTATGTATGGTCTCAAACTGTATATATTTGTGTACACATCTACAGTTTTTAGATGTATTAAAGGAAAAAAGAATCTTAATACTACAATTAAATTTCACATTAGCAAAATATCTAATAGTTTTGGACAATAAATTATGCTGAAGGTTTCATGTGGATTACCTCATTTATTCCACAATGTTGTGGATTTGGTACTATCATAATACTCATTTTAACAGATGAGAACGCTGGGAATTATCAAAGATCCAGAGATTTGTCAAAAATTGTCAGTCTATTAGTAGCAGAGCGGGAATTCAAACTAAGACTTCTGAACTCCTAAAATCTTAGATCTTGCACCACCCAGACTTCCTGACTCTTCCTTTCTGAACCAATTACTGTATGTTTGCAGGAGATGTTGTGAATAAGACTTTCAGGGAGGTGAATTACCTATATTCACAAGGTAAAATACCTAAAGAATAGGGTTTGAGTAATAAATTATGCTTAGACAAAATCATGGCAAAGAACAGATAATGAAATTAGAAACATGCCATTATCTTATAATTCAGCATCATGTGTCCTTCATACCTCTTTTCTTAACATTTATAGTAGATGGATTGGATTTTCAATCTGACCTATGCACTAAGCCCTCTAGGTTCTCATTTCCTGAGCATAAGACCTTTCTTCCACTCCTCCTTTTGTCATGGGTCACCAGTAAACCCTTGGCACTAATTTATTGCTCTAAAGTCTGTGTCCTGGCAACCCTGTGCCGTGATACAGGGATCCAGACTCAAACCTGGAAAAGTGAATATGGAATTAAAGAAGAGCTGCTTCCAAGAGACCAAAGAGCAGTGCAAAGGAAAAAGGAAGTATGAGCTGTCCAGTGGATCCCTGCAGCCCCCCGCTGTTTTGAGAATGGACAGAGTACAAACTGATATTTGAGATGTGGTCAGAAGTACAAACTGATATTTGAGATGTGGTCAGATTTCCTGTTCTCAAAGTTCCCCTTAGATACTGATAGTATTTCAGAGATCCTTCTAGATATTGACAGTACTTTTTTTTTTTTTTCTTATTCGCTTTCTTTATATTTTATTTCTATGTATTCAGGATCAAAAGGAGACACAAAAGGGACTTTGCAGTCTGGGGGTGCAAAGGATGACCTCAGGAATCCCAATGAAGCATAAATTCAATGGTAGCTCTCCCTCCATCTTTCTTTGGTCTCCCGATTTTACCCAGAAACTTTAGCCATGGAACGTCCAATGCAAATCATCTCTAAATATTTTTTCCCGTTGGAAAAAATTATATGTCTGTATGTATAGCCACATGTGTGATGTGTGCCTGAGTGGTTATATGGGTATTTAAGACTACATGTGTTTATATGTATATGTGTCTGTGCATCTATAGGTATACAGGCCTATAAAATTATTTTACCATAAAATGTTCTGTATCCATTTTTACCATTCATTGTTGGGAAACTAAATATACTTGAAGAGTATTTACCTACCTGAATAGCTTTTGGATATTTTGCATCCCTGGCTAAATTTAATACCTGCTATGAATTTATTAGGACATAGGACAAAAGATTAAATATGACAATGTAAACACAAATATTTCTAAAGTTTTACAGACTTTTAATATTTTAACCATAAATTAAAGACTGTATTTGTATATGAGGTATAAAACTTCTTCAGCATTGGTCACAATGAATATTTCATTAAGGAATAGCTACTCACAGAAAATGATCACTTATTTGTAAATTTTTATTTTGCTGTTGTTGAGAGGATTATGAAAAAGAGGGAGTAAACCATTTGTCAAGACCTATATGCCACATATTTTGGTTGCCACTTTAGGAGTGTTATTTCAGTTCATATTAACAGCAATCCCATTATGTTAAATTAAGAAATTATTTCTAAGACAGAGAGAATGAAACATGTTTCTGGCTACAAAGTTAATAAAGTTAGAATTTAAATGCAGAATTTTTTTCCTGACTCCAATATCTGGATGCTTTTAATTTCATTGTGATTCTTCCTGAAATTTTTTTCTGAAGTTTTTATTCTAAAATTACTATCTACATACTCATATTTTAAAGACAGATTTACAACCTACTTTTCAAACAAGTTGATCTTCCTTGAGAAGCCACAAATGTCTATATTGAAGGGGAGCAATGAGGATCAAACTTCGAGTTAGTCATTTCTTTCCACGTGAAGGAATGAGGAGCATATTAATTCTATCACAACAACTCTGTCAACTTAATCCTTACAGATGTTAAATAACTCAAACTGAATAAATCTCTCCTTCAGTGTGAATTCTCTCCAAAAATGGATAGAAGTACTAAAAGCAAGATAATTATAAGAAGCATAAATATCTCATTGAAATCAAAAAGTTTAAAACTATAAAACCATTTTCACTCAAATAAAGATTATATATAACTGATATAATTCTATCCTCAAACTGTAAGAAAAGTAAAAAAAAAAAAAAAGATTCTGTAACAGGATGCAAAGTATGATTGACAAGGAAAGACTGATTTAGAAAAAAGAGCACAATAAATAGGCTTACCAACAAAGGAAAAAAATGGAAAATAATCAAGTTGCTTGGGAATCCTTCAAATATCATTGATCCACATTAAAGGTCAATACATTGGCTATTCTAAACTTTTATGAGACTTCTCCATTCCTCTATTTCCCTTTTGCATCTTGAGATGAGAATATTTTAATCGAAGTTGGTAGGAAGAATTTAGAAAGAGGAAATAGGTCTTGAAAACATTGGCAGCTATTTACCCAGGGACCAGGGCATGGAGCAGAGGAGCGATTTAGGCAGGAAGAGAGAGAAAAACAAAGGAAACAATTTGTAAGAAGGCTTCAGATGTTTGAAAGCTTGCCAGCAGTTACAAATGGAATCACACTGAGAAACAAGTTTCAGATGAAGAGAGGTTAAGAGATAAAGAAAAAGAAACGAACGAATTTCATTTTGTAAAATCTAGTACATCTTGTTGGGTTCAGAATATAAGATAAAAGAAATGAGGAAAAACTGAGGAGTGAATATCCTAAGTAAAAATTTCAGTAGATTTTGCTATGTAACAAAATATCACAGAACTTAGCAACTTAAAATAATCAATGTTTATTATTATTAAGGTTTCATGTATCTGTTGGACTGTTTTTAATCTGACCCAATTAAACTGATCCATATAGTCAAACAGTGGTTCAGCAGAAATTGAATGGCTGATGGAGGGCCCACTCGTGTCTGACAGTAGTCTTGATGTCAGTTGGAGTAATAGAATGATTCAACCTTTGTCTCTTACTTCCAACAGGCTAGCTTGAGCTTTGTCCATGTTCAAAGTCTCAGAGTAGCAAGAGAAGCTAATCTCCAATGCAAAAGTATATTTTCAAGTCTCTGTTTACATTACATTGATGCTACCTCCTTGACCAAAGCAACTCACATAGGTTAGGCCAGAATTGGTGTAGGAAGGGATTAACCTAAAAGTATGGACAAAAGCAGGAGAAAAATTGTGACCATTTATTCCAAACAAAGTACCAAAGCAAGGAACTAGAACTAGAACTTCATAGCATAAAGTGCTATGTGTTACATTAAAATCATTTATACCTAAGTGATTGATCAGAATCACAACCTGTGTGCACCTGGAGTTATGCAATCTGCTCACAATAATTGTGGAACATGAGGACAAAATACAAGAGAGGATTTATACCATATGTCTAAATATTTAAAAGTTGTATATCGAGCTAACAAATTAAGTAAAATACAGACTTTGACAAATTTACATTCATAATTTTTTGAAGACCAACTTTACATTTCCTGGACATCTTGTTTCTTATTAGAATATGGAGGCCAAGAAAAGCTGGTCCACATCATTCTCCTCTATGGTTGTCTCCCATATCCACATCGTAAGAAGCTTCACATCTACACATTTGAATCAAAATCCACATGTCCATGTTAGATCTTTACTTGTTCCCAGCCATGCTGAGACTGAGGTAGTAAACAATTGTGATGTGCTTTTCTATTGTAAGATCAACACAGAGGAAAAAACTATGTAAGCCCTGAAAATAGAGTTGAATTTGTTTAGACAGAGAACTTGATGTCTAGGAAACAATCTATAAAATGAGTCATGGGATCTGATCCTAGAAGACTTCCTGTGCCCTGGACAGATGTGCTTCTGGAAAGCACAGGACCAGGACAGAGAACCTCTAATCCAAGTCTGAAAAGTGGTTATTTTAGGTCAGAAAATAGAATAAATTTAGATTCTTGTTTTACTTTGGTATACACTTTTACAAAAATCTAAATCAGAATTAAAAATCAGACAACTCTGGACAGAAGATTATTGATGAATTTATCTGTAAGAAGCAATTTCAGGAGTCATGACATGATGGACAGGACAAAAACTATTAACCGACACCTTCTTTGCTTTACACTTAAATCATATGATCAAACTTTTGTATGAACCCTTCTACCAAAATACCTCTGGCACCAAAGGTCTTCTGATTGTCAAAGTTAATGGACATTTCTCAGATCTTACCATACTGAAAATGTTTTTGGTGGACTATCAATCAGTGTTTCCTGTCTTACTGAACATAAGACACATGACTCAAAATGGTCAGTGGAAATATTTTATCCTCTTGGCATAGTCATGTAATCCAGTCAAGGTCAATTAAAACCCTCTTCCAGAATTTATATGAATGCTGGAAGACAGAAATATCTGACTCTCTTCTCCACATAAGTAAAAGATAAATTCTAAATAAATTAATTGACAAGGGACAAAAAGAAGAACAGCATGAGGGAAAGAAAGAAACTTCTGATAACAGGTTTTAATACCCATAACCCAGCTCTGAATAATTCAGCCAGTCATCATAAATGTTTATTGCTTGAATATGCTAAGTTTAAGGTAATTTGTATTGAACATAACATCTTCTAAAGATAATTTCTCAAGAACCAATCTCTCTAAATATCCATTGACTATAACATAAAGATTTAAACATCTCACACAGTAGGGCTTTCACATTTCCCATGAATGTGAAAAAAAAATTTAGTCATATAGATATTTACTATTTTAAATAGTTTGAATTATGTTTGTAGCATCCCATTACTGTGGAATTGATACTGATTTATTTATTTACAGATTGCATTTTGATTGATTGTACATAAATGGGGTACATCATTTCATTGCTATGGTTCTGCACGATGTAGATTCATACCGTTCATGTAAATTAAAACCATTACTGATTTATGATAAAAATTATGCTTGAGTACTCCCTCTTTTTATTTTTCTTTTTACTATCCCTTTCCTAAGTGTGTTAGTTAGCATTTCATTGCTTTACCAAAAACCTGGGTAGTGGGTAGAGAGAATTAGAGGAGGAAATATTTTTGCTGATGACTTCAGAAGAATTAGTCTGGACATCTGACTCCATTGCTTTTGGCCTGAGGTGATGAAGAACATCAAGGTGGAAGGGCATGGTGGAGGAAAGTTGCTGAGCTCATGGTATCCAGGAAGTAGAGAAAAAAGAGACATATCCTTCTAAGGCACAACCCTAGTGACTTAACGTCCTTTAACCATGCCCTGTCACTTATAGTCTCTACCACCTTCCAGAAGTCCATTCAGCTATCAATGGATTAATCCACTGATGAATCCTTGTTACTCACTCTCTTCCTAAAATTCCCACCTGTAAACATTGCTTCCATGTGCACCAAGCCATCAACTCATAATTCTTTGGGAGACATTCCAGATTCAAAAGATAACCATGCTTCTATATACCTCTGTCATCTTATCCCTCCTGTGCCTGTTAATACTACTTTTACTGATTTCTGTTTCTACATGTTCCATGAATGTGGAAATTCTCAATTTTTATTCAGTAGACTTTTTCTGGATAAAAACATGAGCATCCATTGGTTATACCCAAATTGTATCACTAAAGTTCATAACTGGTCTCCAAATTAAAAAAAAAAAAAAAATATATATATATATATATATATATTTTTTTTTTTTTAAGATTCACCATGTCATTCTTTAAATTAGCTCAGAAACTATTTTTACTACCCACATGGTAACAAATTCCCATTCTTCACTCCTGTACTTTTGTTCTTAACTATTTCATTCTAAAACTTTAGACACTGACCCTTGCTTTTTAATTTCTCCTCTTTCATCTCTCTTGTCCTAAAATTTCTGTTAATTTTGGAGGACACAACCTGACTTTAGATCCATTTCCCAACTCATTTCCCAATAAGATTGGATGATACATCAGTGGTTAAAAAAATTTAGCAGGTGAGACTCACCTGAAGAACTTGTTAAACTCAGAATGATGGGCTCACTGTTAAGATTTCTAATTCAGTAGGTGTGAGATGGGATGTGAGATTTTAAATTTCTGGTAATAGGAAATGCTGATGTTACTTGTCTGGATCATGGGAACAATTCTGATCTATTCCATATTCTCTTGTTATTATTTTATTGCAAACCCTTCTACCATGTGTTCCTCCTGAGTATGATAGAAACCTGTGCTTTTATTCCAACCAATATAATGTAGAAAATGTGATGGAAGTAAGTACCATGACAGTATTATGATATATGAGACTCCATTTTAGCAGTGAGGAAAGAAATTTCCCTTCTAACTTTGAAGAAACAAGCTGCCATTGTTTTAGTCAGCTTTTTTTGCTGCTGTGACCAAAAGAACTAAAAAGAACAACTAGAGGAGGAAAAGTTTATTTGGAGGCTCACAGATTCAGAGTTCTCATTCCAGAGATGGCCAACTGTGTTCCTCAGGGTTTGAAGCAAGGCAGGACATCACAGTGGAAGAGTATGGTGGACGAAAGCGACTCAGGACATCACACCATGAAACAGAGGGAAAGAATTTTCTTCTCACCATGGACAAATATATACTCCAAAGGCATGCCTTCCAATAGTTCATCTCCTCTAGCCAACCTTACCTGTTAATAGTCACCATTAAGTTAATCCCTGTCAGGGGATTAACACACTGGTTGGGTTAAGGTTCTCATAACCCAATAATTTCACCTCTAAACCTTCTTGCACTGTCTCACACATGAGCTTGTGGAGAACTCCTTGCATCCAGACGATCACAGCCATGCCATGAACTACCTAGAAGACTACATTCCAGAATTTGAGAGTGGCCTCTAACACCAGAAGGAACACTTATAGCAGCTAATAAGAAGCTGAGATCTTAAGTAACACCATTACAAAGACAAGAACCAACAAACTGAAGAATCTTAAAAGTAGATTTTTTTCCCCATTTGGGCATTCAGATGAAATTATTCAAGATTACCATCTTGGGAGGCCCAAAGAATGGGTCCCAGACCTAAGCCATGCCATGACTCATATCCCATGGAAAACATGGGACAATAAATGTATATTTCTTGAAACTGCTAACTTGTAGTAATTTGTAGTGAAAATAACAACTTCTGAGGCTATTATCCTCAGGACCAACCTGTCAAACTTCCATTCATGATGGAAAAGATTTTAAATATCTTATTAGGACACTTAAGACTGTTCATGATTAAGGGCCAGGATTCCTTCTACAGTCTCACTCTCCACCCCACCTAGTTGATACCTTGCTATTTCAAATTTCCTATTCAAACTTAGAACATACACTAAAGGAAAAACATAAGAACCTTTGAATACTTTTCCACTGAGAATTACTCATTCTCTACAAAATCTATCCTTATCAAATTTTATTTCCAATGATCCATATTCTGTAGAACTTTCCAGACACCACTCATCAAACTAATTATTGTACCTAAATTAATATCTATATTGTTTGACTGTAGACACCATGGACTTACCTCTAATTTTAGAGTTAAAACATTGTCTTTCAATATTGGTTTGCCATTCTCTCTCCATAAATTTCAGGAACTAGAAGGCAAGAAGTTTCCTTTCATTGGCATTCCAGATAACTATCAAGTGGTATATATTCAATGGTTCAACCAAGGGTTTTAATTTATTAGAGAATCACAAGTGTTTTTAGAAAGTTATTTACTAAAATGTCATCAGAATCTCCAGCGCTGACCCAAGTCCTGCACCATAGCTCCCCATCCAATAAGAAATTGGGGGGCCTCTGTGCCCATCTTGGATTATCCCTGATGCTGATGCCACCATATTTATTTGGGGCAACTTCCATTCTGGTACACCTGCCAGAGTTTAGAGGCTCATTATCAAGGTACCTACAGGTTAGCTGCTGCTGTGGTCAGCTACTTGGGGCCTGGCCACTTATAACCAGATATATCAGCTAGGTCCCGAAAGATCATCACCAAGGGCCCTGCAGGATTGGGTGCATCTGAGGTATCCCTGCTAGGTGTGCTAATAGTCACCATCTTGCTGCAGATGGAGGAGAGAGCTTTGCAAGGGGTTGGTAGGTGGGAAAAGGGTGTGAGGGCATCTTGTTCTTGGCTCATCCAGCCAACCAGCCCAGCATGCACCAGAATACCAGAGCATTTGTTGGGACCCAACATCAGCCTGGTCCAGGACTCCACTGAGTACCTGGTCCCACCAGTTTGTCAACCAATTAGGCCTTCTGACTCCTCAATCCCCAATCTCCCAACCATTCCTTGGCTGCATGGCTGACACATAATTTTCAATACCTGATCCTGATTTGCCCAATACAGAACAACTTTCCAAGATAGGCACATAGGTCCTGGCACTCGGCCCTCAGGACCTTCAGAGAGAGAGGTTCCTAATGGGAAGTCAAAAGGGCAGGGACAGGAGAGATATAGTTAGGACTAAATTATAGACCAGGAATTGTGGGGCCCAAAAGTGAGGAAAAGGGCTAAGACCAGGCTTCTGTGTCACACAAGTGTACCTCAAAGGACTGTCCTGGGGTGTAGTCTTCCAGAGAGACTGGACATTGCAACTTGCCTCTAGGACGCCCACCTCCAAGTCTAATCCTCCCACCTTAGTAACTGTCATCATCCCAAGGGTGGAGTTACCAGCAAACTGCAGACAACCCCACCTATCAGAAGAGAAGAGAGCCAGGGAAGATATTGAACTCCACCAGAAACAATTCTTCAATTTTCCTTCAAGACTTTTTTTAAAATTATTATTATTTTCCCTATTTTTTTTTTCTTTTTTCCCCCTTTTCATTTCCCATGCTCACATCCCCATCATCTTTCAAATCAAGTAACTTTCATGCATCATGCTACTGAAGACTGGGAGGTTTAAGTAGTATATTACAGTTTTGTTGTAGATTTTTTAAATTTAAATTTTTTATGTTTTTATTTTTCTCACTATTTTCCTCTTATTTATCTGTTTCCTCAGAGTTTCTTTCTCCCTTTTCTCATGCTAACAACAAACTTCTTTTGACTCCACTTTCACTCTTCCAATGATCTAGTACCTCTATATACTCACTCCCTATCCCGTTAACATTACATACTGTACCCCATCCCCATCCTCCCCATTCACCATTAGAAATTGTATAACTCATTGCAAACCTATTGTTCATGCTGTAGATAATAATCAAACTTATCATCTCTGTTTATTATGACAATATTGTCAACATCTTAATAGGGGCTATTTGGTTTAAGGCTGCATATTATTTGTACTGGCTACTGTTAATATTGATGTATCCCTTAAAGGTGAGCTATTGGAAACCTGCAGGGTACTATAAACCTATAGGGGGAAAACTGTAATACCTCAGATCTGTACTGTTAGAGGGGAAGATACAGTAAAACATGAAAAAACAAGCGAAGAAAGTGTCCCAAACTATCATGCTATGTTAATAGAATCCATTGACAGCATGGTAGAAGAAATGTCAGAAAAGGCATTCAGAATGTACAGAATTAAAATGATTCGCAAAGTAAAGAATGGTATAAGAGAGCAAATGCAGGCAATGAATGTTACTTCAAAAAACAGTTAAAAGAGCAAATGTAGGAAGCAAAAGATCATTTCAATAAAGAGAGATTCTGAAAAAAACAACAAACAAATTCTTGAAAGGAAGGAAACATTAAAACAAATTAAAAACTCAATAAAAAGCATCACCAACAGACTAGATCACTTGAAAGACAGAACCTCAAATAATGAACCCAAAATATTTAATCTTGAAAATAAAGTTGACCAAACAGAGAAGATGGTAAGAAATAATGAACAGAACCTCCAAGAATTATGGAATAATAAGAAAAGACTAAATTTAAGAATTATTGGGATTGAGGAAGGCACAGAGATACAAACCAAAGAAATGAGCAATCTATTCAATGAAATAATATCAGAAAATTTCCCAAAGAATGAAATGGAAAATCAGATATGGGAGGCTTACATGATACCAAATGTACAAAATTACAATGAATCCACACCAAGATACATTATAATGAAAATGCCCAATATACAAAACAAAGATAGATTTTTAAAGGCTGGGAGAGAAAAGTATTAGATTATACATAAGAGAAAACCATTACAGGTATCAGCAGATTTCTCATCCCAGACCCTGAAAGCTAGGAGGGCCTGGAACGATATATTTCAAGCTCTGAGAGTACATGGATGCCAACCAAGAATCTTATACACAGCAAAACTAACCTTCAGATTTGATGACAAAATAAAATCTTTCATGATAAGCGAAAGTTAAAAGAACTTACAAATAGAAATCCTGCACTACAGAACATTCTCAGCAAAATATTCATGAGGAGGAAATGAAAAACAACAATGAAAATTGGAGGAATTACACAAAAGGAAAAGCCAATCAAAGGAGAAACGAAGTCAAGTTAAAAACCAAAAATAAACCAAAATGACCAGGAATACAAACAATTTCTCAATAATAACCCTGAATGTTAATGGCCTAAACTCATTAATCAGAAGATATAAACTGGCAGACTGGATTGAAAAAAAGACCCAACAATATTCTGCCTTCATGACACTCATCTCAGGAAAAGACATCCACAAACTGAAGGTGAAAGGATGGGAAAAAACATCAAACACACAGACTCAGCAAAAAATCAGGGGTTTCCATCCCCATCAGACAAAGTGAACTTCAAGCCAAAGTTAGTCAGAAGGGATAAGAAGGACATTTCAAACTCTTTAAGGGGAACATAAATTAACAAGACATACGATTGTAAATATTTATGCCCCAAACAATGGAGCATCTACATACATCCAACAAACTCTTCTCAATTTCAGGAATCAAATAGACCACAACACACTAATACTGGGTGAGTTTAACACAACTCTCTGACCACTGTATAGATCTTCCAACAAAAATTGAACAAAAAAACCATAGAACTCAATAATACAATCAATAATTTACACTTAACAGACATATTGAGAATATTCCATCTATCAATGAGCAAATACACTTTTTCACATGAATCCTTTTCTAAAAAAACATATGTTATGCCACAAAGCAACTCTTAGCAAATACAAAAAAATGGAGATACTACCTTGTATTCTATCTGATCATAATGGAATGAAATGAGAAATCGATGATAAAATAAAAAATAGAAACTACTCCTGGAGACTAATACCATATTGAATCATGCATGAATAGCAGAAGACATCAGGAAGGAGATAAAAAAAAATTCTTAGAGATAAACAAGAACAACAATACAACATATCAAAATCTCTGGGACACTATGAAAGCAGTACTAAGAGGAAAGTTCATTGCATTGAGCTCATGCATTAAAAGAATAAAAAGTCAACAACTAAATGACCTAACATTGCATCTCAAAGCCCTAAAAAAAGAATAGATCAACACCAAAAGTAGTAGAAGATAGAAAATAATTAAAATCAGAGCTGAAATCAATGAAATTGAAACAAAAGAAACAACTCAAAAAATTGACAAAACAAAGAGTTGGTTTTCTTTGAAAAAATTTAAAAAAAAATATAAATCCTTAACCACACTACTGAGAGAGAAAACTCAACTTACTAAAATTCATGATGAAAAAGGATACGCAATAACATACACTATTGAAATACAAAACATAATTAGAAGCTATTTTGAAAATCTATACTCCAATAAAACAGAAAATCTCAAAACATTGACAGGTTTCTAGAGACATATGATCCACCCAAACTGAGTCAGGGGGACATACATAAGTTAAGCAGATCAATTTTAAGCAATGAAATAGAAGAAGCCATTAAATGCTTACCAATCAAGAAAGGCCCAGAACTAGATGGAGTTCTACAAGACCTTCAAAGAAGAATGTATACCAATACTCCTCAAAGTATTCCATGAAATATAAAAGGAAGAAACCCTTCCAAACTCATTCTGTGCAACTAGTATCACCCTAATACCAAAAGCAGACAAGGACACATCAAGAAAAAAAAAGAAAAAAGAAAAGAAAAAAAAAAAAACCTTTAGACCAATATCCCTGGTGAACATAGATGTAAAAACTCTTAACAAAATTCTGGCAAATTGCATACAAAAACATACTAAAAAGATAGCGCACCATGATCAAGTGGGTTTCATTCCAGGGATGCAAGGTTGGTTCAACATTAGGAAATCAATAAATGTAATTCATCACATCAGTAGACTTAAGGCTAAGAATCATATGATTATTTCAATAGATGCTTAAAAAGCATTTGATAAAATATAGCATCATTTCATGTTCAAAACACTGGAAAAAATAGGGATAGTAGGAATATATCTCAACATTGTAAAGCCTATCTATGCTAAGCCCACGGCTAACATCATTCTAAATGGAGAAGAACTAAAAGCATTCCATCTAAAATCTGGAACAAGCCAAGGATGCCGTCTTTTGCCACTTCTATTCAACATCATCCTTGACACACTAGAAAGCAATTAGACAGACCAAAGAAATTAAAGGGATACCAATAGGAAAAAAAGAACTCAAATTATCACTATTTACCAACAGCATGATTCTATATTTAGAGGATCCAAAAAATTCCACAAGAAAACTTTTAGAACTAATAAATGAATTCAGCCATGTAGCAGGATATAGCCTTAAAAACATACATGAGACTCAATCTAACGAAAGAGGTGAAAGATCTGTACAGTGAAAACTACAGAACACTAAAGAAAGAAATTGAAGAAAACCTTAGAAGATGGGAAGATCTCCCATGTTCTTGAATAGGGAGAATTAATATTGTCAAAATGCCCATTCTACCAAAGGTGTTATACAGATTCAAAGCAATTCCAATTAAAATCCCAATGACATTCCTCATAGAAATAGAGAAAGCAATCATGAACTTCATCTGGAAGAATATGAGACCTTGAATAGCCTAAACAATCTTGAGCAGGAAAAGTGAAGGAGGAGGTATCACAATACCAGATCTTAAACTATAATACAGAGCAATAGTAACAAAAACAGCATGGTATTGGCACCAAAATAGATAGGCAGACCAATGGTACAGAATTGAAGATATAAGGATGGACCCACATAAATACAGTACCTCATAATAGACAAAGGAACCAAAACATACAATGGAGAAAAGATAACCTGTTCAACAAATGGTGTTTGGGAAAACTGAAAATCCATGTGCAGCAAAATGAAATTAAATCTCTCTCACCCTGCACAAAACTCAACTCAAAATGGATCAAGGACTTCAGAATTAGACCAGAAACTTTGCAACAAATAGAAGACAAAGTAGACCCAAATCTTCATCATGTTGGCTTAGGATCAGACTTCGTTAACCAGACTCTCAAAGCACAAGAAATCAAAGCAAGAATCAATAAATGGGATGGACTCAAACTGAAAAGCTTTTTTCTCAACAAAGGATAGAATCAATAATGTGAAAAGAGAGCCTACAGAGTGGGAGAAAATCTTTTCCACGTGCACTTCAGATACATCACTTATCTCCAAAATTTATAAAGAACTTACAAAACTTTACACCAAAAACAAAGAACCCAATCAATAAATGGATCAAGGAACTGGACAGACACTTTACAGAAGAAGACATACAGGCAATTAATAAATATATGAAAACATGTTCAACATCTCTAGTAATTAAAGAAAGGCAAATTAAAACAACTCTAATATTTCATCTTACTCCAATTAGAATGGCTATTATCAAGAACTCAAACAATAATAGATGTTGACATGGATGTGGGGAAAAAGGCACACTTTTACATTGCTGGTGGAGTTGCAAATTGGTGCAGCCATTCTGGAAAGCAGTATGGAGAATCCTCAGAAAACTTGGAAAGGACCCACCTTTTGACCCAGTTATCCCACTTCTCGGTTTATACCCAAAGAAATTAAAATTGGCATACTACAGTAACATAGTCACATCAATGTTTATACTGATACTCTCTTTTAGGGACTGAATTGTGTCCCTCAAAAATTCATATGTTGAAAAATAATTCACGTTTGAAGCCTTAGTCCTCAGTATCTCTGAATGTCAATATGCTACTGGGAGTGGTGTCCCATCTGATAATTCCAGTGATTTGGGAAGCTAAGGTAGAAGGATCATAATTTCAAAGTGAACTTTAGCAACTTAGCAAGACACTGTCTCAAAATAATCAATTTAAATAATAATCCCCCTTTTCAGGTTGGGGATGTGACTCCGTGGTTAAACACTACTGGGTTCAATCCTCTGTACCATAAAAAGAAAAAAAAAAAAAAAAGTGCCTTTAAAGAGATAATTAAGTTAAAATAAAGTAAAATAAAGCCATTAAGGTGGGTCCTAAACCAATTTGACTGAGTGATATAAAGAAATTTGGATAGGCAGAGAAACAGTGGGGATGTCCCCAGCTTCCACACAGAGAAAAAGCCTCATGAAGACATAGGGACAGAGAGATCAGGACCATCTGCAAGTCAAGCAGAGAGGGCTCAATGGAAACCAAACTTACCTTCACCTTGGTCTTGGACTTCTGACCTCCCAAAGTGTGAGAAAATAGGTGGAATCATCCCATTTGTGATATTTTATTATGACAATCAGGGAAAACTAATGTACTGCCCAATTCTCTCTTGGTACTAACAAAGGCACCACCACAGCAATAACAAAATAGAAAATAACCCATTTCTTAGCCTTTGAAAATGAGAAAAAAATAACTTTTGATGCTATAAATAGTTTGGAGAAGCAACTTTATTACCCTTGCACAAAGTCTATTCTTATTACACTGGTGCTCTTTTTTTCTCTTTCTGTTTGTTTGTTTGTTTGTTTGTTTTTGCTATTAAAACAAATCTGCTCTGTCCTATGTCTTGCAAAAAAAAATTCTAATCTGAAAATATTACACTAAAATTGGGGACAGTGTGATAACCATATTTAATACATCTCTAAAGTGTTTACTTTGCTAATAAAATATCACAATGATGGAAGAAGATGTGTCATCCTAAAACCTATGCCAGAATATTACAAAACAAATACATTATATAACAGGCAGGAATTTTAAAATTTGTTTTGTTAAATACCGCTGTAAAAAAAGCTTAACACTTGGTCTTTATAATTAAAATCATAAACAACAGGTTAAGACACTTTGAAGTGCCTTCTGTTTTATAAACATGTATGAAATTTAACAGCTGAAAATTCTCTTTATCGTGGTAACCTGTATTATGCCTTCCATGATTTAATTAATGCAAAATGAAAAATGCATGATGCCAGGTATTGTTACTGAATAGGTCTTCCTAGGCTTATTTTTGAACTCATAAAATATGTAATTATTATTCAGATAAAGAAAATGAATATATTGTTATCTATTAACACACCACAACCTAAAGTCTTTTTTAATATTCTTTGTTTCTCTATGACTGAAAAAAAAAATTGTGATCTTTTCTTATTATATTCTTAATATAAAGGAACAGTATTTTATAATCATTATTATATAAAAAGACACCTGTTCTATACAAAATTTAATTCTACTAGTCAGAGATCATTTTTAAGGTACTTAGGCTACTGTGGTAGCAGATATTATATCTTGAAGTCATTGAACACATACCAGATGACAAGCTAACAGAAAATTGAAAGACAATTTTCAATACTATGCTCCAACTAAATGCCAATTTAGAAACTAAATATAACTCCTGGATTCTGTTTGCACTTTGAAAATTGCATTATGAAGTTTAATAGTGGAATGAAATTTTCTGTAAGTTCCACATTCTCAAGCCTTGAGGCTTAGGCAAAATATGTTCCAAAAGAATAGGTGCTGTTATTTAAGATGCAAAAAGGAAGGAAAAAAATTAAAGAATTCTAAAGTTATACCTCGTTGTAACACTTCTTGAGTAAGAAAAAAATTTTAAAAAGTCTGAAATACTGAACTCCTCAATAATCAAAGTAACTGGAAACAGATTGGATTACAGAATTATGGCTTCTACTTCAAGGAAGAAATGGCCTGGTGCTTGCCACAGAAGCTTAGGTGATTCATTCACAAACATTTGGGGATTGTCAGGACACAGTCACCAATCTCTAAGAGCTTACAAACTGTTTGGAAGGCAGGTGATAACACAATGGCAACCCAGTGATGTAGAAGATAAAAAAAAAAAAAAAAAAAAAAGGATTGCTATTGAAAACCATAGGAAAAGAATTAACCACAGACAAGGTATGTGGGTATGAATGGATTAAGGTGTTAGTTTCTTGCAGGAAGTGACATACAAGTGAAAGAATGGACATTTTTTTAAGCTGTCTGTTTTATCTCAACTCCCTAAGGTTTCCCTCCCAGTAATGGGAACAAAGCCCTTAAAGCTGTTCTCTGTTCCCAAACAGAGAGTAAAAGAGTAAATTGAGCCTGATAGCCAGATAGTGCTCAAACAGTAGGATTACCAGAAACTATTGACCAGAATCTACAGCCTGTTGTAAAACATTGTGAAACATGTTGTCAGCAAACCCAGACCCCCTTTGAAATTTCCTGGCAGCTTTGTTCCCCCTTTTCCCCCTTTCATGTGTGACCCCTCCCGATGTGTGGTTTCTGCTTTTATAAACCTACAAGATTTTCTGCTAGGGACTCGACTCCTGGAGTTGGGTCCCAGCGCGCTGGAATAAACACCTCTTGCGGTTTGCATCAAGTGACGCCTCCTGTGGTTGATTGGGGTTGCCGTCCATCCATGGGACAGAGTTGGGGTTTCCTTTTTTGGGGGGCCTTACATTTGGGGGCTCGCCCGGGATAAGATGGCCCCCCCTCATCCGCGGAGTCGACCTTGGAGGTAAGAAGGGGTACCCCGAAGTTGTCTGTCTTTGTCTTGTGTTTTGTTAGTTGGTCTGGTTCTGTGAGCGCGCTTTCGGTTTCGGTGGCAGCCGTTCGGTGACTCGTGAGAGTGGCCGAACAGTGGCCGGCAGACGTGCCTGGGGGGCCACAGGTTGCAGCCCTGGGGGACGCCCTAAGGGTGGAAGGAGAGCCAGGGACGCCTGGTAGTCTCCGTCGGGAAGGGCGCTGATGGGGTTCAATTGGTGGATCAGAGGTTGGTGCCCGTCTGTATCTGGTTCTGTTGTGTGTTTGTGGCGGAGGTGGAGGAAGGGTTGGAACAACTGGGGGGTTCTCGGCCCGGGCTACTCTCGGGTGGACCCCAAAGGTTCCTTCTCTGGACTCCCCCTCCCGACAGCCCTGAAGGGTAACTTAGCAAAGTAGCTTCAGTCTCAAAAGTAATGAAAAATAAGGTCTCATAATTTTAACATCCAACCTGTCCGGATGAGATGGCTAAAATGCCTTAGACACAGAGTTTCTGTTAAAACCTGTTAGATCCTTCCAGATCTCAGTCCAGGCTTACACTGAAATATAAATAAAAGAAGCCTAAAGGCTCAGTAGGAGACCGGTCTCAAACCCAGGGAAAGAAAAGGTAAAAGAGTCTTTAAAACTCCAGCAAAGTAAATGCTATATTTTTAATTATATGTTTTTTTGAGCTCATGATTTTTTTGATCAGTTCTATTTTTTATTCAACTAGAGTTTTTGAACATCTGTTACACTGCAATGGAGATTCACCTATAAAGTTACAAGGGCTTGATTTTGTGTTATTTGTATGTTGTGCTGTCTGATGTCATGTTTTGTCTGTATCAAAACTGAGCGCTCCTAAAATTAAAATTTAAAAATGGATCCAGATACTTTTAATTCACGTGATTTAAAAAGGTTCAAATTGGGTAAACTAATAAAAGCAAAATGTCTTTGAAAATAACTTGCAAGTCTCTAGGTGGTCAAGCTAATAAAATATTGATGTTAATAAAATGTCTAATATCAATTGTTTCTAGGACTTTTCTTCAACAGGGAAGAGACAGCAAATACTGTTCAGGACACTTGTCTGATATCTTGGTTTTTTACAGAATAAGTGAATTAGAGTTAACATGTATGGGATTACTCTAATGTGTAGAGACATCTGATTAATTTACAAAGTTAAAATGCTAATTGTTAAATAACATCGAGTACTTTTAACTCCTTAAATTCCATGGGGTATCATACTTAAACATTAATGGTGTTTTCATAGGTTGGTAAATAAAAGGGTTTAAACTTGCTTTGTGTCATCACTAAACTAAAAACAAGGTTACTAAGAGTTATGTCCTAACAAGTGCACTTCTATATACAAAGGGTCCAAAAAGTTTCAACTGTGTTTCAATTAGAGTACTATAAATAACAGAATATTTAATCTTATTAAAATAGAGTAATTTATCTAAATTCAGAAATTTCATAAGAGTTGTTTCAGAATGTGAACAAAAAGGGGACAACGAATAGGAAAGAGAAAATAAAAGGTTCTGGGTATGGAAATATATTTAGTAAAAGGAAAAAGGAAATGTTTCTGGGTAAGAAAGTGCTTGTGTGATGAACTACATGAGGGTCTAAGTAAGTGCTAAGAAAGTCTGTGTAAGTAAAGGGCAAGTTTCAACGAGTTTGTGTGTAACTAAGTTGGTTATATGTATGTGAGACAGCTAAAACTATTGAAGGTTTTTCCTAAGGTGAAATACTAACGTTCTGATATAAACCAAAGTTTAATCTATATGGTAGAATAACATGGTAAAATGACAAGGATTTGAAACACTAATTTACTCTTAACTTTGTGTCTATTAAGTTTATTCTTTAGAACAATTAGTCTTAAAAATTGGGGTTTATACAATTATGGTTAAACAACTGTTAGAGTATTGTACTATGTTACAGAGTCTACATTTCTCTTTAAAAACTCAATTTGGTAAGATAAAAGTGTCAAGGTATTTGTGAAATGGTCACTAGTTGTATATTAAATGTGTTCATATTTTTCAGGACCACAAGTTTTTAAAGCAAGGAATTTATTAAGCTCTGCTCTCCTCCAGATTAAACTTGTCTGTAATGGTAATCTTAAACTTATAAAGAGTAAATTTTATTGGGGATTTATTTCTATCATTTAATGTTCTATTATAGGACCTGCTATCAATAGGGTATGTGTAAAATTTGTTACTTTTTACACTGAGATAAAGAATTTCAAATGTAAATGTATTTCTAAACATTAGAGTCTGATTTGTTTAAAGGTAAATCTTGTGAAATATGAAAGAAACATGAAAACATTTTGCCACTTAATCACACAAAAGGAAAGTTAAAAGCTCTCTCAGCCTTTCTTTGATTCATGCTTTAGATACTATGTTAAATTGTGTTAATTATAAAGTTTATATAGACTCAGGAAACAGTATATGTAAACTACTTAATGGTATTTAAGGAAAAGAAGCAAAGATCAACATCAGAATTAGAACACTTAAGATCTGTTAAGAGCCACGCCTTACCTGAGATAAGGCTCTGCCTCCCACCTCACTGTGTGTAGAATAGCTCCAAAATAAGCCAGACTTCAGTTTATTTAAAGTTATAGTCAAAAGATTGGTTCTTGTTGTAAAAGTACTGTGATCTCAAATAGGGGATAGAATGTAGTTCTCAATCAAAATTCAAGATAGCTATTATACAAGCTGAATATATTTTTACTCTTGCTAATTTCATTTTGTAAAACTGTTACCTGTTAATGTTTTGCAGAAGTAGCTGCTCCAAGAACAAACAACCTAGGTAACTTGTGATAATAAGCCATCACCTATAGAATAGATAGTGGTAACTTCCAGTACTAATGCAGACTCCAGTTAGATAAAAGGGTAAATAACTGTAAAGTTATGGACATTAAAGTTAAAGCCCATTACTCTTAATTTATGACTGGTGAGACTGGCTTGCTGGATAATTAAGATCCAACTTAGAAATTGGAGTCAAATACAGAGGTCAAGAAAAGTCCATATTTGGGTCTTGCCCTCATCGTTAGCCTGAACCCAGGGAATAAGAGAACTTCTCTAAGGAGCGTTGCAACTCTGGGTCACACAACCTCCTGATCAAGGAGATTGTTGAGACTAGAGGATGAAAAATTATCCAGTGCATCTGCTGCAGAGGAGGGTCATGGAAAAGGGGAAACATCCCTTGATGTTTCTAAAGGAAGTCACCTCATCAAGAGACCCTGCCTAATCAAAGTCACTGGTGGAGCTAAGGAGCCGCTCTTAAGTTCTGTATGAGTGACCCCTGTGGGAACTCAGCTGACTCTTTAACAAGACAGGAACCAGGTCAATTTGACCAGCTTGATCTTAGATACCCAGCAAAACAGTTAAAACCAAAATATAGCCATTCTTGGGCATTTAAAGGAAATAATAATTAAATGTAACTTAAGATGTACACTTGTATTAGCCCACTAGAATAAAGGCTGGAAGCTACAAACGAAAGAAAGATTCTTCAGCAAATGTGCCTGATAACTATCAAGAGAAACTGCCAGAGTCAGAAGTTTTTAGTCAGTTTAAGACCTTCCTAAGCTACACAGGTAGACTTAATCTATGTTTGCTAGTATGATTATCTATTCCTAAGTAACAGAAGTATAGAGATCTCTAGTAAACACAGGTTATACCAATAAAGGGATATTTTACAAAATCAGATGACATTAAGTAGCTTAACTATATTTTCTGGGGACATCTATGACAATGTTAAAGTCCCCAAATAAAGGGTTCTCTCCAGCCTTTGCTAGGCCTAGTTATGGGAACAATTTCTCAGTTCTTCCACCTCCTGGTGAGAGATTAACTTCTGCCATTTTCATGATACTCAGTGGCATGTTTCAGATGCTGCAACATTTACTTTGTGCTAATCTCATTTCAGTACTCATGTCTTTTTGTTCTTCTATCATAGAAGCAGCCGCCCCCAGATGACTTTACAAACTGCTCTTCCCTAACCAGGCTTCTTCCTGGGACCCCTTGATTGACCTGATTTTTAGAAAAGGAACTCCAAGCTGCTTGCCCCACGCCACCCACTTCCAGCTCGAAGAAGCTAGAGCGGTCATCGACCTCCTTCCCCAGCAGCATGGAGTTCCTGAGATTAGAGGGGGGAATGAAGCCAGAATTGGAAACAGGTAGTTAGTGTAGAAATAGGGGATCGGGTCAAATCAAGGAAATGGCCATAAAATCATCTGCCTCTGGAAGTTGGAGACTGCCCCTGGAAGAATGGAATGTCAAGGATCTCCGGAGCCCATTGATTACCAAATTTACCTGCCTTTATCAAGGACTGTTTATCAAGGACTGCAAACAAGGGGCTGCTAATTGGTGGCCCACCCCCTGGGCTCTTGCCTGCCTGAAATCACCTAGTCACCTTCATCAGGGAAAGAGTAAGTGCTGTATAGGTACTAATGCTTAGGCAACAATACCAGTCCCTCCGCCAAGGAAATAGCTTTGGAGAAGAGTATATAGAGACAGAAGTTCCATGATTAGAACTTACCAGAAAAGAAAATGGGGAAATGAAAGAATGGACATTTTTTTAAGCTGTCTGTTTTATCTCAACTCCCTAAGGTTTCCCTCCCAGTAATGGGAACAAAGCCCTTAAAGCTGTTCTCTGTTCCCAAACAGAGAGTAAAAGAGTAAATTGAGCCTGATAGCCAGATAGTGCTCAAACAGTAGGATTACCAGAAACTATTGACCAGAATCTACAGCCTGTTGTAAAACATTGTGAAACATGTTGTCAGCAAACCCAGACCCCCTTTGAAATTTCCTGGCAGCTTTGTTCCCCCTTTTCCCCCTTTCATGTGTGACCCCTCCCGATGTGTGGTTTCTGCTTTTATAAACCTACAAGATTTTCTGCTAGGGACTCGACTCCTGGAGTTGGGTCCCAGCGCGCTGGAATAAACACCTCTTGCGGTTTGCATCAAGTGACGCCTCCTGTGGTTGATTGGGGTTGCCGTCCATCCATGGGACAGAGTTGGGGTTTCCTTTTTGGGGGCCTTACACAAGAGGAGCTTCAGAGAATGAATAGAAAGTTGGCTAGATGTGGTATCTTTTACCAAGGCACAGAAACTGTTATAATTTTAAATTGGTGAATAGCACATCAACAGAAACAAGTCTAGGAATCAATAGAAGAAATTGTAAAGGGATTTATTTGTAAAATATATGAGATCCAGGAAAAGGTAGTATTGGGTATTGTTGTGTAGCCGGTGTTCAAGATATTTTGCATTTTAATACTCATTGTATTGAAAATGTTTCTTCTTTTTCCTTAAGTATACTTTCCAATGAAATGTAACAATAATGTCTATTTCATAGTTTGTTGTATTGAGCAAATTAAATAAATGGATATTGGTAAGGGTCAACAGACTGAGGCTGGCACATCGAGGTTTCCAATGAATTCAATCAATACCTAAGAAACTAATTTGTTTTATAGGAATATTTCCCTATAAACAAAATGAAGAATGATTCAGAAAGGAACAAAGTAAGAACTGGTAAGTGTTCTAAGGGCTAATTCTCAGATTTCAGTGTCAACTCAAATGTCTAGGTTTAGGCCTTGATAGGAAGATTAGGTGGCCTAAGAAACACTTCTTATAGTTCAAAAGGCAAGAGGTCAGGCTGAGATCTGTTTGCTAGTATGGCGAGATGTTTGGTGAGGCCAGATCCCTGGATGCCTCACATGAATTTTCCTGTGTGTATGCACACAGGAAAAGACATCTTTTGTCTTCTTTTTCTAAGTGAATAAATACCATCATGGGAACTTTACCTTCATGATTTCATCTAAACTGCATTACTTCACAAAAGCCCTGATTCAGAATAGCATCACAATGACAATTGGAGGGCTGAACATTTGAATATGAAGGGTGTGACGAAAACAGTCAGTACGCAGCATGGAAATTTAAAGCTATGCGTGAGAGATTAGGGAGGGGTTAAGAGTTGAAGAGAGATTTGAAAACAGTTAATGTGTAGAACCTATGTGACCATATGACCTAATATAGGAGAAAAGAAGAAAATGTGAGGGATGATTTCCAGACATCCCTTTTGATTAATGAGACATCTGGGAGGAAATGAGTAATCATGAGTTCAGTTTGAGAACTTTGTTTTTTACTTAATGTAAAAAGTTTAGAAACAACATAGAACATACAGGCTGGTGTGAACTCTGGAATAACAAAAACAATTCTTCCAGACTTCTTGAATTAATATTATATATATACATATATATATATACACACACACAAATATATGTAAATATATAAACATTATATATAATGTTTATTTGTATATGTGCATATATATAGCACTTATAATATATAACATTCATTTTATACATATATACATATATAAATATTATATATAATATTATATTGTATTTTAAAACTTCCATTATTTTATATATATATATATATATATATACATACATATATACACACACACACACACACACACACACACACACACACACACATATACGTATGCTGGAGGTTCCATCTTATGAAATGTCAAAAAAACTTCCTTAAATTTGCTTAGACTTCCACATGGTTATTTTCACGTTTATGTTTTCTGCAACATTTTGGTTCCAAATGCAATATTGATATGTATGTTTTCCCCTTTTAGTTGTGGCTGTCCTTCTTTTGTCTTTCGGTCACTTACAGATGTCATGTTTTTTTTGTTGTTGTTGTTTTTCCCCAAAGTTCCATCAACAAAAATTGGTGGTAGATAAACTTCTAATTACTGTGTTTTATAAATGAGAACAATCATAACACAATCTAAAATAAAACCAATTGAATTTTCAGTATTGCTGTTCAAAATCTTCTCCATCATTTACATTCCAGGGAACCTCTTCATGACTTTATTTCTTCTTATGCTTTGCCCTGTCATTAAATAGTGGATCAGGTCTCCCTGTCTTAGACACTACCATCCATTTCCCATTTTGACTTTACAATTTTATGTTCTAAAATATCTTTCTTTTTAATAACTACAATACGGAGATGAGATATTGCATCATTTTTTGGAGCAAATCTACTCTCTGGCATTAGAGCAAAAACTGATTACTCCATTTATTCTAAACCAAAAATGTCATTGGCTTTAGGTTCCCACTCTTAGTAAAACCAAAAATCAAGAAAACATTTTGTTTGTTCTCAACTCTATACAGTTTAAATTCTTAAGAGGATCTTGGTTCCCTACCAACTTAGATTTTTCTTGATAGTAAAGTGTGTCAGGTTAGAAAGTGAAGAAGAAAATAGAGTGAGCTGATGGTTTAAAAATTCTCACTGACACATCTAGTGACAGATGAGATGATTCCTCAGACTGAGAACACAGGAAGAAGTACTTCAGAAGAAATATATCCAATCCCATTAGTGAGATTTCTCTGCCAGGTACCAACAAACTGTTGCTTTGAACCAGGTCAGTCTACAGTTTCAAAAAGTATAGAGATGGGACTGTGTTAGGAGTGTGTGCCTCTGAGTTCAAGTTAAATGGAGAAGAAAAAAAGGAAAGGAAAACAGAATGAGGGAATCTCTGATAGGCAATAATTTTTTTTTTATTCTATACCTGTAGTCCTTTCAGAGGGAGTTCTAATAATGGGTTAAATCATAGGAAGCACATTGAACTTCTCTTAACAATTGTTAAAAAGCACAATAAGATAGGAGGCACCAGCTAGGATTACACACTGAACTTGCCCAACGACAGTAGCTGGCTGACAAACTTAAGTTTGTGGGTAAGGAATAAGGAATGTAAGAGTTCAGGAACTTAATATTTTGCTGTTTTAGGAGTCAGTGCTATTTGCATGAGAAAACGAAATGTATTGAAGCATTTGGACTCATTAAGGAAATACAAATTATTGAGGTAAAGGTTACATGTCATAAGACACAGAATCAACTGGGGATTTGTAAGAAGTTTGATGATAAGTCTTGAGATCATAAATAACACAGCAGTCCATAAATTCTTTATTGTTACCAATGTGGTTTATGAGACCCTTAAGTCAATTAGTGAATAATTCCCCTGATGGGATTGACTGAGTAGTGACTGAAGGTGGGTAGTGTGTGGCTGGAGGAGGTGGGCATTGGGGGCATGCTTTTGGAGTATATATTTTGTATCTGGTGAGTGGAGTTTCTCTCTTCTTCTTGGTCATATCCTGAGCCACCTTTCTCAACTCCTCTTACATGATGTTCTGCCTTGCCTCAAACCCCAAGGAATAGTCTCAAGTGTCTGTAAACAGAGATCTCTCAAACTGTGAGTTCCAAATTAACTTTTCTTCCTCTATCAGTTGTTCTGATCAGTCTTTTAGTCATAGCAGCAAAAAAACTGATTAAAACATAGACGTTTAAAGATGTGCTGATGGTAGGAAGAAAGGAAATAAGATTAGACAAATGAGTTATTGACAAGATGATGTTCCCTAAGTAATATTCTCTCCCTAAGCTTAGGAAAAGTTTGGGGTATTAGCAATACTTTTTAGAATCTTATTAACGTCCAATAAATGCTCAATTAGGATAGTGCCTACTGGCCAATGATAGTATGTATTTGGGAAAATTGGGGATTTTTTTCCCCCCAAATATTTCAAAATTGAGTCGTTGAAGTAGGAACCCAGGTATTGTGACATCTTCATAAAATAACCTTGAACATTTCGGAGTTAATGGGTTTTAACACTTGAGAAAGGAAGCTGGTAAGGATAATAAAGACATAGTAACTTAACCATCAACTAGAATCTTATAATTTTATAGTAATGTAACTGGGACTTAATGTCATCTCAATGTCTTCCTCTCAGTCATTCACATGTCTGCATCTACATCTGAGGGCTAGACCTGTTGCTGCTATTGCAGCATTCCTCAGTGTATTCTGTGTGTGTGTGTGTCCCCCTCTAGCAACCCCTCTAGTATAGTGATTTCAATGCAACTAGACTTCATGTATTGTAGCTCATAGTTTGTAAACTCAAAGAGAGAAAAATCTAATTGAAAACTGTTGACTCTTATAAGCTAGCATGAAAAATCGTGTATTATCACCCCATTGCATTCTTTACGTTAGACAAGTCACTAAGACCAATGTGTGTTTGAGGAGAGTTCAAGACAACCTTTTGAAGAACGTAGTAAGCTAAATAATGCCCCACCCCAAAGATACAACTGCCTAATCCCAGAGACTTATGTTACCTTACATGGCAAAGGAGATTTTGCTGTTACAATTAAGTTAAACATTTTCAGACGAAAAGATCATTTGGGGTAATTCAGATGGGCTCAATTTTACAGCAAAGATCTATCTTCAAAAGAGGGTTCAGGAAAGTCAAGTGTCAGTGAAGGCAGCGTTTGACAAAAGCAGAGTTCACAGTGTCAAGACAAGACAGCCCATAGGACCTATAAGGCGAGCAAAAAGACCCTCACCCACAAACACAAGAAGACAAGAGTCCTACCTTGATTTTAGACCTATTTTAGACTGCAGAACTCCAGAACTGCAAGACAATATATCTGTGTTGCTTTAAGTTGTTAACTTTATGATAATTTGTTACAGCACTAATAAAAAAGAATGTCAAAAAATCTGTAGGCAGGTTTTAAGACAATCCTATCCATCATTTTCTTTGACTTGTTGAGAGACTCAAATGAGTTCATTAAAAATCCTGTATTATATAGCTACCACGTGCTAGCATTGGGTTAGATGCTATGGATATAAAGATGAATTAAACATGATTCCTTTCCCAAATATGCTCACAGAAAGTATTCATGGAGGGACTTTGTGAAACTCTAAAGGGCAATATGAATATAATATGTTGTGAGTCACTTCTGAAGTTTAATATGCAACCCAACCATTCCTTCATTTACTAAATCATAAATCAGAATCAATATTTCAACAGATTGGAATTATGCATACATCATGAGTAAATTGCAAACAAATACAGAAGATAATGTAGAAATTAAATGTCAATAGGATTTGCAATAGACATTTACCACATCTCAAAGCAAGAAAACCTGTTAGAACAAGTATACTGTAGGCAATCTCAGTGCACAGAGTGTGTTAATGAGCTTCTAGTGCACTAAAGGATCGCCTCTAGGGATGAAAGTCCTGGATGGTTCATTCTCTCACTGAACTCTTAACTGAGGCAGCTAACAAGATGCCCAACTGTGATTTAGACACATATCCAGTAGAAACGAGATAGAGATTGTTAATTTATTTTGTACAGGTCAGTGAACTGATTCCATTAGGTGACAACTTACAGTCAATAGTGATAGGAGCATGAATACAAACTTGAGGCAAAGAGAGAGAAAGAGAGGAAGACAGTAAGAGAGAAAGAGAGAGAGAAAAGGAGAGAGAGGATATCTTAAACTTTCCTACTGATCAGAAAAAAAACAGTAAGAAATAAGAACCAACTAAGATTCCTATTTTGTTGTAATAGTTAGGTCTTGGGACAATTTTGTACACTTGCAAATTCCAAATAAAACGCTAAGGTGTGACCAGAATACATAAACAAGGCCATTAAAATATAGTTGGTATAAACCTAACGTTTCTTTGTAGAACTGTATCTACTTTAATTCTTGAAGAAAGTTGACAGTCCAAATGATAACTAAATGTTTAGATGTTAAGAAATAGATGTTATCCAGAAAACTGAAAGGAATAATATTTAGTGGCCTGCCGTGGGTACTGGGGGAACCCTTTCTCCACAGGCACAGCTGTTGGCAGCTGGCCAGCATCTCAGGCAAGCAGCTGGCAGGGGAGGAATGGGCTCTGCCAGCTGGTGCTAAAAAATTAAAATTAAGGGAAAAAAACCTGAGGCACACATGCATAACAATCGAGCCTTCAGTTCCTGGTGTTCTCTCTTATTCTTCAGTCCTTAGGGAACTCTAGCATGAGGCAGCTTCTCCCTCCCCATCCCACCATGTTGAGACTTTCTTCTTTGGGCTTGGTTCCCTTTTTGGAGCTTTTCTGTATTAATTCATCCAAGATACACTTCTTGAATAACAGTTTGGGTTATGCCAATGTGTTGAGAGTTGAAGATGAAGATATAAATACTAGATACACTACAAACATACAAATTAGTAAGTTCTGAGGCACAATGTCTACAAATCACCCAAGAAAGTGAGTTACCTATACTGCTCATGAAATATAGAACAAAATCCAGAGTATATGAAAGAAAGCAATCATGATAAAGGGAAGGGAATAACTAAGGATTCCTCGGTCAGGCAAATGGGGCCATCTCTTTCTAAAGAGGACTGAACCAGGAGGTAATGTATACAGATACAAAGTAAAAGCCAAATTTAAAATATTAGTATCATGCTAGGTTGCTATAATATGCTGAGCTGCTATAATAATGAGATCAATATTTATAGAAGTTTTAAAATGTCACCGACCTTCTTTTTTGGTATATTTGGGTAGGATGTGGCTAGTAGGGCAGATCTGCCCTTCCCAATATGCAGCTTATAACTTCTGGATTTCAGGAAATGAAATGATCTGTATATCTCTGCAGAGTGAAGAAAGGGCAAAATTCCCTTGCAAGGGGATAACTTTGAAGTTGTTCACATCATCTCCATTCACGGAGAGTTTCAAATGGGAAATATAATAATTTATTGGGTAACTGTGTGCCTAGCTAAAATTTAGGATTTATATTAAAAATCTTAATGAGGGGGTGGGAGGGGGGCAAGAATGGAGGAAGGAGGGACTGTATAGAGGGAAAAGAGAGGTGGGATGGGTGGGGGGAAGGAAAAAAATAACAGAATGAATCAAACATCATTACTCTATGTAAATATATGAATATGCAAATGGTATGCTGTTACTCCATGTACAAACTGAACCAACATGTATCCCATGTTTTTGTTTACAATAAAAATAAATTTAAAAAAAAATCTTAAAAGTGGTAAAAAACCAGCTGCAGTCAGAAATAAAGAGTAAATCTATACAAGGAAAATTCTAATTTTTAGAGCATAATTAACAAAATTCTAATCGTTAGTGCATAAATTTCATAACATTCTCAGTAAATTTCCTCTTCAAAATTCACATATGGTGGGTTATTAGCAGGACTAAAATGTGAATCATTCAATAAAAAAAGTATATTAGAGGTAAGCTAGCAACAAGACATTGTGGAAAGAATGATAGCAATAAAAATACGTTTAGGTAAATTATTATAAACATGTAATTTTAAATTAATAAAGTGTTTTCATGGCAAATAGAAAGAGATGAACCCATTATTAGAGCCTATAGTGTCACAGTTTGGTCATCAGCCTTCTTGACTGATATAAGATACTCCCTATAAAATAGACCAAATAGTCATAAAACCCTTATTCTGTCAAGTCAAGAAATCTCAACTGAAAAAATTTTTGCTCAACCTGCATTTTATCCTATCTCTCAATCTAGGCATCAGTTTGATCTATGCGAGCCTCAGGGTAATATATTATTGCTCCTACAGTCACGGTATGTACCATATAGTCACAGTTCATGCATAATAAAGATGGCAGTGAACTACAAAGTTTTTTATCAACTCAAACAGGAATACAAATGCTGTCAAAGGGCAATTTATGGTGTGTATTTTAAAGAGTTAAAAAAAATAGAAGTTTTTAGGTCAATTTGGTTGCCTTAAGGGAAAATTATGTAACTTAAAGACATCTTAGAAAAGAGAAAATTTTCACTTTAAAGGATTTTAAGATTTGCACCTATACATTTATTTCTTTAATACACACACATATATATATTAAATAGTAATATTGGAAAATCAAATATCAATATGACAAGGTTTTGATACAATGAAATATGATTGTGAGATGGTTTCAATTATAAATTTACAAAATAGTTCCTAGACAAATATTATCATTCTCAATCATGTCTTATAAAATATTTTAACATAAACTATCTGATTATATATTCAAAATATAAACCTACAAAACAAGAAGAGGTAACATTCAGAATACTTAATAACTGGTACAGTATATACATGAACCAATCAAAATGACTATACACAATATCAGAAAAAAATTTACCACAAACAACCAGGATAATGGGCCAACACCTACTGCTTGAACAATGTACTGGATCCAGAAAGCCTTTATTTTTTACCCATTTTATGGGTTGAAGAAGACAAAGAAATTCAAGAGAGATTACATGATATGGTGCCTTTTAACTGGAAGCTGGGTCTTCTAACTCCAATACTTACGCAGTTTACAATGCAGTTTACATAATTTACTTCTTTCTCTATCATTTTACCTTTTGGACACATGCTCAAGGCTATATATATGACTTTTCTAACTAGTAGTCATTTTTATTTTCTATGGTTTCTACTGTGCTATGGAAAATTTGAACTCTATCACATTTCCTGTGAAATTGGTTTTTCAGTGCATTTTGTCCTACTATGGTTTAGATATTAGTTATCTCCCCAAAACTTATGAGAACCTTAACCCAATCAGTGAATTAATCCCCTAATAGGGATTAACTGGGTGGTAACTGAAGGCAGGTAGGGTATGGCTGGAGGAAACAGGTCATTAGGGGCATGCCCTTGGGGTATTTATTTAGTATCTGGTGAGTTAAGTCTCTCTGCACTCTGCTATAATGTCCTGAGCTACTTTCCTCCACCACACTCTTCTTCCATGATATTACTTCATCACTTCAAGCCCAGAGCTATGGAATTGCCTGTCTGTGGACTGAGACCTCTCAAATTGTGAGCCCCCAGATAAACTTTTCCTACTCTAAAATTGTTCTTGTCATGTTTTATGGTCACAGTAATGAAAAAGCTAACTAAACATTTTCCTTTTCTAAAGAGGATATTCTTTGAAGGTAAATGTGTTCATGTTAATTTTCATGTCTATACAAACCTTAGCTGGCATTTAGTAAACATGCTTAAAAATTTTTTAAAAGTGGAGAAATGATCATGCATGTGTGTTCATGGACTTAAATAAGGAAGTAGAGTGGAGGAATGATTAACACTGACTTGTAAACCAAACTGTTTTGATACAGATGTACACTCTACCACTTTCCCGTTTTAGGATGTTGGAAGGAAAATGGGGATGATAAACTTCTTACTTCAGAAGTTGTGAAGTTTAAATGCATGCAAAGGTTTTAGCAGGGTACATGTAAGTAATTGGACTCTTCTGTCTATATGACACAGAAGAGAAATGAGAGAAATTGCCTGGAGAAACGACAGTCTGAAATTTGTGAATGTAGCAAATGTTGCCAAATTTTCATAAGTAATTTTCAAAATTACTTTTGTGAATCTCTTGCTCATCCAAAAGGTACAGTTAATTTGTTTATGTCCATACAACTCTAGTTAGATCTAAATATGTGTAAATTTGCAATGTATTTACTGATATATTTTATGTAGCACCCCTAGAAAGATCATATTTAAAAATTAAATTAGTCAAGCCTACTATTGCTTAGAATTCTTCAGTGACATTTGTTTTTATTCTTCTTCTGTTTGTGGTTTCACATTTGTCTCCCACCTACAACTAACTTTATATTAGGCAGTGTTTTCTTTGGTTCTTAATTAGTTCTTCAATAGCTATCTCCAGGAGGTCCAGGAAACCTATAGCCACCTGCTTCCAGTTGGTCCTTCTGAATGTTCTCAGCCTCCTTCTCACAGATGTCTTTGAATTGAAATAACAGAAAAACATGTGTCTGTGCTAGTACTGTCTAATTTACTGTCAAAGTCATTCTAGTACAAGATGTTTGAATGTCATATAAATCATATAAGGGGTGGTAGCTTGTTTATGTATTTATAAACAGTCAATAAGCTTGAGTGGCTTTCTCAGGGTCATGGGATTAGTTTATATATAGTTTTTCAAGTCTCAGATACTTAAACATTAAATCAGTGGATTTTCAGGAAGTGGTACCCCGGGCAGGAAGAATTCTTAAAAATGACACGGAAGATTTTTGGTTTTACTGTAAACTGGGAGATGTTTCTGATGTTTGGTGTGTGTGGGCCTGGGCTATGGGATCTACTGCAGTGTGCAAGAGAAACTGTCGAGAAATTGGTTACCACACAAGATAAACAGGCAAGGAAGGTTTTGTTCATTGCTTTTATAATGGAAAGAGGTAAGAAGATTGTCAACTTAGAACAAAAGATTACAAATTCAAAACACAACTCCTGAAACAAAAGATGGGATGATGATCAAGCTCTGAGGTAATCATTGGACAAAACACTGAAGGTCCTTAAAAGAATGATTCTTTAAACCAAAAAGAACAAAGAAAATAAAAAGGATGGAAGAGTGAAGCAGGGGGGTATCGCAATACCAGAACTTCAACTCTACTATAGAGTAATAGTAACAAAAAACGGCATGGCATTGGCACCAAAATAGACAGGTAGATCAATGGTACAGAATAGAGGACACAGAGACAAACTCAAATAAATACAGTTTTCTCATACTAGACAAAGGTGCCAAAAACATACAATGGAGAAAAGAGAGCCTGTTCAACAAATAGTGCTGGGAAATCTGGAAATCCACATACAGCAGAATGAAACTAAACCCCTATCTCTCACCCTGCACAAAACTCAACTCAAAATGGATCAAGAACCTCGGAATCAGATCAGAGACCCTGCACCTTACATAAGAAAAAGTTGATCCAAATCTTCATCATGTCGGCTTAGGATCAGACTTCCTTAACATGACTCCCAAAGCACAAGAAATATTGGCTGGGGAGATAGCTCAATTGGTAAAGTGCTTGCCTTGCAAGCACAAGGCCAGGGGTTCAATTCCCAGCACCACAAAAAAAAAAATAAATAAATAAAAGCAAGACTCAATAACTGGGATAGATTCAAACTAAAAAGCTTTTTTCTTCAGCAGAGGTAACTATCAGCAATGTGAAGAGAGAGCCTACAGAGTGGGACAAAATCTTTGCCAATCATACTTCAGATAGAGCACTAATCTCCAGAATATATATAGAACTCAAAAAACTTTACACCAAGAATACAAATAACCCAGTCAACAAATGGGCTAAGGAAATGAACAGACACTTCACAGAAGAAGATCTACAAGCAATCAACAGATATATGAAAAAATGTTCAACATCTCTATTAATAAGAGGAATGCAAATCAAAACTACCCTAAGATTCCATCTCACCCCAATTAGAATGGTGATTATCAAGAATACAGGCAACAATAGGGAAAAAGGTACACTTATACATTGCTGGAGGGGTTACAAATTAGTGCAGCCACTCTGGAAAGCAGTGTGGAGATTCTTTAGAAAACTTGGAATGGAACCACCATTTGACTCAGCTATCCCACTCCTTGGCCTATACCCAAAGAACTTAATCAGCATACTACAGAGATACAGCCACATCAATGTTCATAGCTGCTGAATTCACAATAGCCAGATTGTGGAACCAACCTAGATGCCCTTCAATTGATGAATGGATAAAGAAACTGTGGAATATATATACAATGGAATATTATTCAGTCATAAAGAGTAATAAAATTATGGCATTTGCAGGCAAATGGATGAAATTGGAGAATATCATGCTAAGTGAGATAAGCCAATCCCAAAAAACCAAAGGACAAATGATCTCACTGATAAGTGGATGATGATACATAATGGGGGGGGGGTGTGGGAGGGAGGCAAGAATGGAGGAAGGATGGACTACATAGAGGGAAAAGAGGAGTGGGAGGGGTGGGGGGGAAGAAAAAATAACAGAATGAGTCAAACACCATCACCCTATGTAAATGTATGATTACACAAATGGTATGCCTCTACTTCATGTACAACCAGAGAAACAAGATGTACCCCATTTGTTTACAATAAAAAAAGAAAAAAAAAAAAAGAATGGTTCTATATAGTGATTAGGCCATCTATGTTTGCTAGTTGACCCATCTGTATTAGGTTCCTGCTCTTCCATAGAGAAAATAGAGGAGCCATCTCTTTTTCATTTAATTTTTTATTGGTGCACAATGATTATTACAATGAGGGTTTCATTATGGCATATTCAACATGCATAAATCATACTTCTATAGATTTTCCCCCAGTTCCTCCCCTTTCCTTCCCTGCATGCTCCACCTGGTCCTCTTCTTCCTCTACCCTACCGGTATCCCTTCTGTTTTCATGAGATCCCCTTTTTTCTTTTTTCTCTCTCTAGAGAATGCACATAACCCTTGCCTTTCTGAGTCAAGGCTTATTCCACTGCTTTCCATATCCATCCATTTTACTGCAAACGATAAAATTTTATTCCTTATGACTAAAGAAAATTTTACTGTGTATATACACATGCATTTCTATAGTGTTTCGACTTCAGTTATTTTGGATAAATAACATGGAGTGGTGTAGTTGAATTATAAGCCTTAGACACTTGCAAATCTTATCACCAAAGAGTTCTCCATATTTTGCAATTGTCCTCCATCTCTATTGTAATGGCTTCCCCTATCCTCTTAAAATTATCCTTTGTAATAAATTCTTTTTTTCTTGAATTAAGACTTGTTTTTACTTGACACTATTTTAAATAAACTAAATTTTCATCAAGAATAAAAAATCTTGAATTTGAATACATAAATTTTACAAAATTTTGAGAATAGATATATTTATGGAAGTTGGTGAAAAAATTTTTCAGATCTTTAATATGATGCCTTAACAATCTTGCATTGTTCTGTCAGCCAAAGTATTATTGCTTTTTTCTTTTCTTTATTTAACTAATCACTCACCAATACATGGAAAAATGGTTAATCCCTAAAAAGCCAGACCAGGGGTCTCACTGATTACACATAGCAGGTCTGCTCTAGCTTTGGGGAGGTCAAACCAAGCCCTACTAAGGAGGAAGTATGAATGTCAATGGTAGTGAGTGTTAAACAGACTGTGGAAAATGGAGAAAAGATTAAGCCAAGTTTAGATGACCTCAGTGTGTATTTAAGTCATAATGGTCCTTGGCTGCTCATAGCCACGTTCTTCTTCACAGAGCACTAAGCCAGGCAGCAATTTAACAACATGGCTGATTTCCTTCTTCGGAATAGCTCTCATTTTAGGCTGGATTTGTTAAAAGGATAAGTAGTCAACTAATAGTTACCACCTTTGACATTTGAAGTTTTTATTACTTTGGAAACCTACTATTTTGACTGGACAAAAAAGGAAAAAGTAAAAGTGTAAGTAAAGTGATAATGAAAATGTATTTATTTACAAACCAATATTTAATTGTATACTCTAATAACAAAAATAATATTTGATCCTACATTTAATTTTCCAATCAACCTGACCTGAAACCTCACATCTGATCCCTTATTCAGTCAAGACTCAGAAGTGAAGTATGCATATGTCTTTTTTCTAAATACATCCCACATAAGCCCTGACCTAAGTTTCTCACCAATGCTATGGATCCCTGCTGTAGAACAATGGCTGTTTGCCAGAAAAAAAAAGTGGGAGTTTCACACACAGCAGTAGGGCTGTAGCTAGCAGAGGTTGGCAACTGTGATCTCTGTCAGAAGAAAGATAAATGAAAGACAAACTTCATTTTCCAATTAATAAAACGATAATCCATTTGGAGATTGAAGGTGTCATTTTCCGATTTTAATTTTTAAAAGTAGAAATAATATGTCAGAATAATTATTGAGTATTCTATCCTTATGTAAGGGATATCTGCTTCTTCATAACCAAACAACAATATATTCTAAATGTAGATTTACATTTGTCTTTAATAATTATACTATTTCCGAATTCATAGCTTGGAATGAATGAAATTTCATTGCAAAAACATAGGACTAAATTTACCTAAACTGAAATTGATTTAATCATTAATATATTATTTAATGTATGTTTTTATTTAAACAAAATCTATTATGATTCTTACAATATGATTTAATTCCTATGTAATATTATTTTATTTAAATACTATGCATTTTTATCCTGGTTTTGAGGAAGGAAATTTCAAAGGCACAACTTTTTAAATATTTTCCATTGTTTGCACTTTATTCTAGAATGTGTTTTGTATTGCAATTCTTTTCAATATATCTCATATTATCAAATCACAAGAATGTCATTTCAACTATATGATCAATATTTTGTTTTTATCTTTTTTATCTAAAACTAGAAATCATTAGCTTTAAGGAAATTTCTTTGTTTCTGAATGAAAAAAAGTAGAGAATAAAGAGAAAAATAAGAAGAGAGAAAAATGAATGAAGTTACATAAATATTCTTTGTGAATTGGTTAAAACTAAATTATTGAGGCATCATATTCACCTCACCCATGCCCACCCCAATACTTCTCTCCTGTGAGCATGCCATCTAGCAGAGAGGGCTAGTGAGAGTTTAAGACAGGTGATAAAGTAACCATAATTATGTTCATTTTCTTCTAATATTGAAGGTGGACAAGGTCAGGGATGCAGCAGGCCTGTGCTAGGCAGAGGTTTCATTAACTACCTAGAAATGGTGATTTAAGTGTTTTTATAGTATCTTTGCCCTAGGTAATTCCAGAGAGATGAAATAACATGCCTTTCAATATAAAACAGAATCAAGATCCTCATTAGTGGAACAGACTAGTATGTTTCTTAGAGATGTCAGTCATCTCATACGCTATTTTAAATGGTCCATTTTAGGGAAATTTAATGCAGAATAAACTTATTTTAATTTTTTCCCTTATTAATATAGCTATGGCTTTCCATTCTTCACTCATAACTTACTCAATTTAATTTGAATTACTCAAAACTTTGACCATCACCACTTTGGTTTGCGCTTCATTTCATACTTTAATTTGCCCTGTTATTCAATCTTATATGCCTGTGTGTGTTAACACCCGTGGTGTGGACATGAGCATTGACTCAGTACCTGATCTATCAGTGTGCCATGCCCAAATATCTGATCTTTGGTAAGAGAACGGGTATGAGTATTCCATGACATATCTAGTATATCTTGTATAAGTGTCTTGTTTAGTTTTTAAAACTTGGCTCAGGTTATCTACTCACTGTTATTGATATTAGTTCCAAACTTAATCACTTTTCATGATTTTCTCTCTTTTGCTTGAGTTTTACCAGAAGATTGTATTTGATAGTTCAGGAGAAATGGAATCTGATGACTCTCAGTTAACAGTTAAGCTTTTTCCCCTTGATAATGCTCCTTGACCAGAAAATAAACGAGCGTAGGTGACAATCTCTCAATAAGGCTAATTCTCCACAGCCTATGCTCAAAGCCCTGCCATATGAACTATATTGGAAATCCAGGGGTTACCATTCTTGTGTCTAAATCATCACAGTTTTCCCCATCTACTCCCATGAAGCTCCTCAGCTTTTGATGAACTGTTGGTAAGTCTGGTGTCATTCTGCCACTTTGAGAAACTGGCATTATTTTTCCTCCAGTGGGAATAATCATCCTCTTTCATACCCACAAACTATCACTTTTCAACACCTCCTATTTAAGAGGAAATTTCCAACTATTTTCTTGATGAACTTGGGCAGAGGTTGCAGAATAGTAGCCTAAGGGGCCAAAATCAACTCATAAACTCATAGAAGTGTTTTGGTATGGCGTAAGCCACATTTTGAAACTTAGATAATTTCATATCAAAGTCTTGACACACACAGGATGTAAATGGTAACTATAGCTAATGACTTCAAGTTTAAAAAATATTATATTTGCCTCATAAAATCAAAATATAGAAATAGGATAATATAGATAATAATTTACTTATAACGCAAGTTTTTCTTCTTATGTAGTAAACCTTCATTAATTTACATGGCATGTAAGATAACAACATTCTAATTTCTTGGGACCCTCCCTGTATCATTTTCTCTCTGGTGCTTCTGATGTAATTAAAATATATACCTTGACTGTGTTGATAGGCACTTACCCATACATGGTGAGTCAGAGCCAAAGATGCCAAACAGAAAGGGTGTGTTTGACTAATAATAAGAGAACTATCATTGTTATTGTTGTTCTTGAGATTGTGAGGATGTATTCCTGGCACTGCTGAGCAACTACAACTAGAGCACATTTGTCAGAGAGAAGAGGGCAGGGAGGAGAGCTTGTTAAGCAACAAAGAAAGAATGAGAATACATGATACTCTTTGAGTCCTGTTTTCAGTCATAAATGAAGCTGATATATCCTGGAGCACTATCACAACGAATCTCATTCAGATCCGTTAGGCAACATATCCCTTCCTCTCAGGATTTTGAGTTAGGTCCCCATCATCTGAACCCAAGGGTTCTGACATACATACATATTTTCCCATCTGTGAATTTTCTTATTAACTCCTTTATTTTCCTAAAAATTTCAATAACCTTTCTAACATATTCCTTTCTATGTCATACCCCTTCCAGTTGTCAACATTTTAAAAAAACAATTATTGCTTGAGCCAAACATCATTACCCTATGTACATGTATGGTTGCACAAACAGTGCGACTCTACTTCGTGTACAACCAGAGCAAAGAAAAATTGTACCCCATCGTGTATAATGAATTAAAATATATATATATATATATAAATATATATAATATTATTGCATGTCACAACTTGGAATCCTAAACATCTGCAGGGACCCGAGGTGAAATTACTACTCTGAATGGTTAACACAAGAAGAAGAACTTTATTGTTTTCTAAACCACTGAAATTTGGGGGACAAATTAGCCTACTATTGCTGGTTTGTCATCACATTTTACAATTCAAATTTAACTGGTGTTCATGTTAGGACTCACAGGGAGGATGGAAATTCACAGAGAACAGTAATAATTTTGATGATAAGTATCCCTGCAATTATTTAAAATGTGTATTACATTTTAAGTCTCTATTAAATGCTACTTGTGGAGTGCAGTTTACTTTTTAACAGTCTAAATACATAAGAATAGGAATGCCAGAGTGGAGAAGATAAAATATATGGTAAATTAATTTGTGTTTCAATTTTAGTTCAATGCACTATAAATTCTTTCATTTACAATTGTATGAGAGCACTAAAAAGTGAAATCAGTTGCTTTTCTGTGGATTAAGAAGAATTTATACAACAAACAAACTGAAAAGAAAATTAGAGGAGAGCAAGGTCACATATTAAAGCAAAATCATCCTTCTTTTTCTAATAATTCAGATTTTTTGCTCTTATGGCATTTGACCAGTATTCATAAAATCCACCCCAGGACTAAAATTATTAGTGAATGATTGGAAACTGAGGTGAGCAGGCATTTAGCAATTGTTCAGTGGTCTGTAAAATGAATTTCTGATCTCAGTCCAGTCATAAAACCTATCATCACAATTGATGCGAGTCAATGCCTTTTCTATCAGTCTCATCAGGGAAGCTTGGGGCTGCCTGAACACAGGCACAGGAAAGTCTCCTACAGAGCCAGAATCTCTAAGTCAAAATTAAGGATCACTCGTAAGGGAGTTACTATCTCTGCTTGAATCATTCTGTAGCTCAGTGCAAGGATTTAAAGATGATTCTAGTTCCTTTAGGAAGATTTACATTCTCTCTAAAGATAGAGTGAAATAGACACCATGAAAATGCTACATCCTGTAGAAGAGAAATTGAACACAAGGAACTGCCTCATCCGTTGGGGCAGGGAGATAGAAGATTGTCCATGGTCCTAGTCAATACAATAGACGTTCTTAGAAGTGATCCAAAAGATGTCCTGTAGGTCAAAGTGGACCAGCGGAATTCAGAGTACTTTAGAGGATTGACATTCCTTGTATATTTAAATTAAATGTGTTTAGGCCTTTCTCAAATGACTTGGCAATATTACATTTGCAAAATTGTTAGTGTCCCTTAGGACTTTTAATTAAGCCTTTAAATAAATTTGTTCTACATTCATTGTCAATGTCATTGGTTTGTTTTCTGTCAGTTTGTTGGGAATTCTTAATTTCTAGATGGTTTCATAAAGTTATACTATTCCTTCTGTTAGATTTTAAGTGGAAATTGGGGAAGCACTCAAAAAGATTTAAAATGAGTTCTACTTGACATTCAGTGGAAAATTCTGCTGTTCAAGAAGTGTCCATTGTTCCCCTCTTCGAATCCCTGAAAAACGCTGCTCCTTTGACATCCTGAATGCTCTTTTCTCTTATCACCTTTTGTGATTGCATAATTAGAAAAAGCTGTGAAATTTTTGGATGTTTATGATCTCAGTAATGGTCAGATCATAGATATTAGGAAGGTGACATTTTGGCATCAAGATTCATCTGTCTAATTTCCCAGACTAGAAATAGGTGCAATAGTAGCAAGATTTCAGGAACTTACAAGATTTAGATCAGGTCACCAAATGAGAACAAATATAAGGTCACCTTGAGTACAGATGCCTCCAAATTAAATGTGAAATTGTCAAGTTTGCAACGTTTTTATTTTCTTTTCTCTTCATAAAACCTATGAATTTTATACATTACCATTTAAAAGTGAAAGCAGTGTTAACCTGGGAGGAACTTTTGTAACTAATAAGCAAGTATAATCTGCACAGACATTAGTCAACATTTATGCCTTTTATTTAGGCAAGGTGTGATAAACAGCTTAATGGCAGCAGCTATCAAAAATATCTAAATTAGGTCCTTAAGCTCTAGCATATAAATATGACTGCTCTCTTTCTTCTCTGTTTTTGTTTGTGGTGTTGTGCACAGACAGGTTGAGAAGAAGGATCTGAAGTATTAGGTATTTCAATCAGAAAATTGTTACCTTTAAAATGTCTAAACTGCATAGAGCAAACAGTCCTGGATTTTGTGATATTAATTGGGCAAAGGCTGAGAAATATTTTCCCAGAAACCTATCCCCTATAAGACCCTAAGTTATAACTTGCCGAAAGAGTAATCATGAGAATTTGGGAGGTGAAAGGGAACAGAAAGTCAGTGTTTTCTGTGTCATTGCAATCAGATACTGTGAATCAAAAAAAAAAAAAAAAAAAAAAAAAAAAGGCTAGAGTATCCCCACTGGCTTTTACTTTCCTCTGCTCCTCTTCACAAATGCAGGTCCTGCTGGTGAAAGCAACCCCAGGTTTACCACCAGGCATTTGGGAGTAGCCACACAAAGAAAGCACCTTTGTGTAGAATCTGTGGTTCCCATATATTTTTCTAGGAGTTTCATCTTTACATTTAAACTTTAGTTGTCAGATATGTTTAGCTTTTCAAAGTCCCTTGCAAGCATCACTGGTCCATGCACACTGAATTATATTGATAATCTCATGTGTTTCTATTTCTCTGTATCTTAGGAATTCACTCAGAGTGAAATTGTATAAGAAAAGAGAGTTGGTTTTTCAATTACTAAACTTCTTCTAAATGGAATATTATATGTACTTTTTTGTTTGTTTTACTGATGACTAGCAATTTGTCACATAGTCTAGAAGAGATGCACGGACATATCCTCAGCTTGGGGCTTCCACTATTCCAGTAGAGTTTATTTCTGAAGGTTAAAGTAACAATATTCTTCAATGAATAAAGAGGGCACAGAGAAACAAATTGTGTTGATTATATTATTTCAGCATATACTAAACCTGTTGTGAAAAATCCTGTGCTCCCAGAACAGCCTCCTAAGAGAGATCCCTAATTGCAAGACTTCTTTGCCTATGTCAGCAACTTTATTCGATGCCTGTAGAGTCCCTTCCTGCTCTCATTTCAGGGTAGTTTTAATTGGGCCAAGACCTGTATACACATTGAGGATCTGACTCTATTTCCAGCTGCAAACTTTTTCCAGGTAGGAGACTCAAATACTTATTTTGTTTACAACTGTTTCTTTTTTCTTCCTGATGTAATTTATGTCAGGAAAACAAACCTGACAATCTAAATCCACAAGTAGAACTAGCATCTTCCAGATACCTACTGCATTACACTGAAGTCAGTCCCTAAAAACAAAAATCAGTGTTCATGTGCCTGCCCAGATTCAAGAAGTGAGAACATACATCAAAATTTAAATTGGTAGAATATCAACTATTGCCTGTTAATCTTTTATTCATCATAGAACCAAAAATGTATTGGTGCATATGGTCATTAGAAATCTTAACATGTTAAAGCTATGAGGCTTGTTAATGTTCTTTCAGTCTTCTTCCTTTTAAAAATGGTACCAAGAAACCCCAGTGACAATAATAGAAATACTTAACACGAAAGAGTTGATCAGATTCAGAGAAGAGGCTAGAACACTGATATCTTAACAGAGCAAAGTACCCTTTGAATATAACTTGTTGACAATGAGTATAATTGAATATAATTTTATGGGACATATTTTCTGATATGATTATTATCATGCATAACACCACAAAACACAGTCTAGCACATAGCAGTCACTGAGTAGATTGTCTCTCTCTCTCTCTCTCTCTCTCTCTCTCTCTCTCTCTCTCTCTCACACACACACACACACACACACACACACACACACACACACACAGTTGCATGTTTCAGCTTATAGTTTGGAAGCAGAGTAATTTCATTGATTGAGGTCTGAGCAATAGCATAAGACTACCTGGGTTTGATTCCAGGCTCCATGTAACCTCACCTAGGTATTTAGCCTCACTGTTCCTCAGTCTCTTCATCTACAATAATAGTAGAAACTATCTTCTAGGTTCTTTCAAGGATAAAATGAGATGGTACATAAAGGGATGAGGTGGTATACAAAGGGCCAGGCACAGTCACTGTCCAATAACTCTCCAGTACTGCTGTTTGCAGTGTGGGTGAGGAGGTAATACAGTTCTTTTCTGAAGACTTTTATTGTCTCCTTGTTATCTGGGTAAGTTGTGAGCTGAGAGTATGGTGGGTAAAAGATAGGTATATTGAACAAAAAGGAGAAGCTATGAAACAGTTTTTCTAGAGAGTGTGAAAATGTACAGAATGTTAAAACAATTAAGTGACCCTTTAAAGTCCCAGATAATGGATTTAAAGAGAGATCAGGCTATGTGGCAATGCTTTTCTCCAGCAATAGCCAGTTGTTTGGGAATAGCTATTGAAAAAGCAAAGTATGTGTTAAGCAGAATTGGGATTTTGTAAAGAACGTATGCAAGAGATGGAATTAAGAGAGTTAATAATTTTTGCATGGAAATTATATTCTTGAGGGACTTTGGAAACTGATCAGAATTAGGAGAAAATTTTGTATGATTTTTCTAACATCATGAAGTAATTTCTTTAAAACTCTACCATTTTTAGAAGTATAATAATTTTGGAGAATGCCAAAATCTTTTATAGTGAAAGAGAGATTAAAAAGTGTGAAGATAAAAGTCATTGAAATTGAGTTTGGACAATGGTGCTGTTGAATCATGTGTTTGACTGTCAGTGAAGCAGAAGTTGGATTTGAAAGCCTTAAAAGAATAAGGAACAGTGACAGAAGGAAAAAGATAACAGTAATGATGAGGAAAAGGGCTGATTGAATAGCCTAATGTCATGTCTCAAAAGACCAATGCCTTTTCTGTAAGATTGAAAGAACTTTTTTAAAAAATTGTATCTTAGAGTGAAAAGTAGTTGAGCTAATTCTCAAGATCTGAAGTGCACCAGGTAGAGAAGAACTAGGTGGAGAGAAGAGGTATCTTTGTTTGAAGGATCAGAGGGTTCTCTTAAGATGTAGACACTGGGAAAAGCATACCATCATCCCCATCATTGCTCTTATTTTATTAGTAAATTATAATATCTAGTCTGACCAGGGCCCTGTGGAAAAGACTGAGAGAGAGGGAACAGGGGGTAGGGAGTTCAGAAGAGAAAGGCCAAACGCTGAAGGAATGAGAGCAGGCAGGAGATGGGTGTTCCCTGGAGGTGTTCAGTTGCTTTTCTGGTGATGAATAAAAGCAGAACTGAGAAGTGTAACAGTCTCAATGTTTCTCAGTAGTAACCTGATTGGTAGCAGTTTGAGGGGATTATATTCTAAAGAAGTATTTCTCAAAATTTAACATACAGACACATTAACTGATGTTATTATTCAAATACTGATTCTGATTCATTAGGGCTGGGTGAAAACAGTGCTCTGACATTGTGACAAGCTCCCTGGTGCTGCCCTCTTGGCGTTCACATTAATCCAATCAATACTATTCAGGTATAGAAGCAACAGAAACTAGTGAGAGAACTAAATGAAGAAAACAGTCACTCTTCAACCTTCTATGGCACGTGCGTGCACGCGCACACACATACACAAACACACACAAAGTGGTTTAGAAAAAAATTATCCCAATTTAAACACTAAATATTTGTTATGTATGTTATGCTGTTATTAATAACATCATATTCCATACAGCTATTAGAAAATATGTTATCAAGAATATGGTTAGGCGATCCAAGATGGCAGACTAGAGGGTGACTGCATCTCCAGTCACTCCAGAACCCAGGATTCAGGAAGGGGAGGCATTGAAAGACTCGGACTAAAATAGAGCCACGGGTGAGTCTCCCCCACCCGGTGAAGCTTGGCGGGCAGCAGGCCCGGATACGGGTGGCTTATTAGAGTAGGGCAGAGCAGCTAGAGTCTTCCCCAGGCAGCCATGCGCACTCCGGCAGTGGGCTCCTCCCACATGGCCAGCTTCTCCAGCTTCTCAGAGCAGGCCCCCCAGTGAGAGCCTTTCTGCACAGAACCAGCTCCAAGTCCCTGAGCCAGCGTGGCGAGCTCTGGCCCGCAGGTTGCTTCAGGGACCAGGACAGGGCAGCCAGGGACTTCCCCAAGCAGCCCCGCTCCCTCCAGTGGGAAGTGCCTTTCTAGGCTAGCTTCTCAGAGCAGACCACCCAGTGAGAGCTTTCTACACAGAACCAGCCACAAGTCCCCAAGCCAGCGGAGAGCTCCAACCTGTAAGCAGCCTCTGGGACCAGGGCAGGACTCATCTCAGAAAGAGATACCCATAGACTAAAGGTGAAAGGATGGGAAAAAACATACCATGCACATGGACTCAGCAAAAAAGCTGGAGTATCCATCCTCATTTCAGATAATGTGGACTTCAAGCCAAAACTAGTCAGAAGGGATAAAGAAGGACATTACATACTGCTTAAGGGTAGCATAAATCAGCAAGACATAACAATCATAAATATCTATGCCCCAAACATTGGCTCATCCATGTATGTCAAACAAATCCTTCTCAATTCCAGGAATCAAATAGACCACAACACAATAATACTAGGCAATTTTAACACACCTCTCTCACCGCTGGATAGATCTTCCAAACAAAAATTGAATAAAGAAACCATAGATCTCAATAACACAGTCAACAATTTAGACTTAATCGACTTATATAGAATATACCATTCAACAAAGAACCAATATACTTTCTTCTCAGCAGCACATGGATCCTTCTCTAAAATAGACCATGTTTTATGCCACAAAGCTACTGTTAGCAAATACAAGAAGACAGAGATACTACCTTGTACTCTATCAGATCATAATGGATTGAAATTAGAAATAAATGACAGAATAAAAAACAGAAACTTCTCCAATACCTGGAGATTAAATAATACACTATTATATGATGAATGGATAACAGAAGACATCAGGAGGGAAATAAAAAATTCTTAGAAGTAAATGAGAACAAAGATACATCATATCAAAATCTCTGGGACACTATGAAAGCAGTACGTAGAGGAAGATTTATTTCATGGGGCGCATTCAACAAAAGAAGTAGAAATCAACAAATAAATGACTTAACACTACAGCTCAAAGCCCTAGAAAAAGAAGAGCAGACCAACACCAAAAGTAGTAGAAAACAGGAAATAGTTAAAATCAAAACCGAAATCAATGAAATTGAAACAAAAGAAACAATCGGAAAAATTAACAAAATAAATAGTTGGTTCTTTGAAAAAATAAACAAAATTGATAAACCCTTAGACACACTAACAAAGAGAAAGAGGGAGAAAACTCACATTACTAAAATTCGGAATGAACAAGGAAATATCACAACAGACACGAGTGAAATACAAAATATAATTAGAAGCTATTTTGAAAATCTATACTCCAACAAAACAGAAAACCTCGAAGACATCAACAAGTTTCTAGAGACATATGAATTACCTAAACTGAACAAGGAGGACATATACAACTTAAATAAATCAATTTCAAGCAATGAAATAGAAGAGGTCATCAAAACCCTACCAACAAAGAAAACCAGAGAACCATATGGGTTCTCAGCCGAGTTCTACAAAACCTTTAAAGAAGAGCTCATTCCAATACTCCTCAAAGTATTCCATGAAATAGAAGAGGAGGGAACCCTCCCAAACTCATTCTATGAAGCCAATATCACCCTGATACCTACACCAGACAGAGACACATGGAGGAAAGAAAATTTCAGACCAATATCCTTAATGAACATCAACACAAAAATTCTCAACAAAATTTTAGCAAATTGCATACAAAAATATATTAAAAAGACAGTACACCACGATCAAGTGGGTTTTATCCCAGGGATGCAAGGTTGGTTCAACATCCAGAAATCAATAAATGTCATTCACCATATCAACAGACTAAAAGTTAAGAATCACATGATTATTTCAATAGATGCAGAAAAAGCATTGGATAAAATGCAGCATCCCTTCATGCTCAAAGCATTAGAAAAAATTGGGGTAGTGGGAACATTCCTTAACATTGTAAAGGCTATCTACACTAAGCCCATGGCCAATATCATTCTAAATGGTGAAAAACTGAAAGCATTCCCCGTAAAAACTGGAACAAAGCAGGGATGCCCTCTTTCACCACTTCTATTCAACATTGTTCTTGAGACTCTAGCCAGAGCAATTAGACAAACCAAAGAAATTAAAAGGATACGAATTGGAAAAGAAGAACTCAAACTATCCCTGTTCGCTGATGTCATGATTATATATTTAGAGGAACCTGGAAATTCCACCAGAAAACTCTTAGAACTCATAAGTGAATTCAGTAAAGTAGCAGGTTCAAGATCAATGCTCATAAATCCAATGCATTTTTGTACATAAGTGATGAATCTTCAGAAAGAGAAATTAGGAAAACTACCCCATTCACAATAGCATCGAAAAAAATAAAATACTTGGGAATCAATCTCACAAAAGAGGTGAAAGACCTCTACAATGAGAACTACAGAACACTAAAGAAAGAAATTAAAGAAAATCTTAGAAGATGGAAAGATCTCCCATGTTCTTGGATAGGAAGAATTAATATTGTCAAAATGGCCATACTACGTAAAGTGCTATACAGATTCAATGCAATTCCAATTAAAATCTTAATGATGTACCTTACAGAAATAGAGAAAACAATTATGAAATTTATCTGGAAGAATAAAAAAACCAGCTTTAGAATAGCTAAAGCAATCCTCAGTAGAAAGAGCAAGGCAGGGGGTATCGCAATACCAGATCTTCAACTCTACTACAAAGCAATAGTAACAAAAACGGCATGGTATTGGTACCAAAATAGACAGGTAGATTAATGTACAGAATAGAGGACACGGACACAAACCCAAATACATACAATTTTCTCATACTAGACAAAGGTGCCAAAAATATGCAATGGAGAAAAGATAGCCTCTTGAAAAAATGGTGCTGGGAAAACTGGAAATCCATATGCAACAGAATGAAACTAAACCCCTATCTCTCACCCTGTACAAAACTCAACTCACAATGGATCAAGGACCTTGAAATCAGACCAGAGACCCTGCATCTTATAGAAGAAAAAGTAGGTCCAAATCTTCACCTTGTTGGCTTAGGATCAGACTTCCTTAACAGGACTCCCATAGCACAAGAAATAAAAGCAAGAATCAATAACTGGGATAGATTCAAACTAAATAGCTTTCTCTCAGCAAAGGAAACTATCAGCAATGCGAAGAGAGAGCCTACAGAGTGGGAGAAAATCTTTGCCACTCATACTTCACATAGAGCGCTAATTTCCAGAATCTATAAAGAACTCAAATAACTCTACACCAAGAATACAAATAACCCAATCAACAAATGGGCTAAGGAAATGAACAGACACTTCACAGAAGAAGATATACAAGCAATCAACAGATATATGAAAAAATGTTCAGCATCTCTAGTAATAAGAGAAATGCAAATCAAAACTACCCTAAGATTCCATCTCACCCAAATTAGAATGGCGATTACCAAGAACACAAGCAACAATAGGTGTTGACGAGGATGTGGGGAAAAAGGTACACTCATACATTGCTTGGGGGATTGCAAATTAGTGCAGCTACTCTGGAAAGCAGTATGGAGATTCCTCAGAAAGCTTGGAATGGAACCACCATTTGACCCAGCTATCTCACTCCTTGGCCTATACCCAAAGGACTTAAAATCAGCATACTACAGAGATACAGCCACATCAATGTTCATAGCTGCTCAATTCACCATAGCCAGATTGTGGAACCAACCTAGATGCCCTTCAGTTGATGAATGGATAAAGAAACTGTGGCATATATATACAATGGAATATTACTCAGCCATGTTGAATGATAAAATTATGGCATTTGCAGGCAAATGGATGAAATTGGAGAATATCATGCTAAGTGAGATAAGCCAATCTCAAAAAACTAAAAGACGAATGATCTGGCTGATAAGCTGATGAGGACCTATAATGGGGGTAGGAGGGGTTAGCCTTAGGGTTAGGGTTAGGTTTAGGGTTAGGGATAAGGAGGGTGGTAAGAATGGAGGAAGGAAGGACTGTATAGAGGGAAAAGAGGGGTGGGAGGGGTGGGGGGAAAGAAAAAAATAACAGAATGAATGAAACAACATTGCCCTATGTAAATTTATGATTACACAAATGGTATGCCTTGACTCCATTTACAAATAGAAAAACAACATGTATCCCATTTGTTTAAATAAAAAAAAAAAAATAGCTGTTAACATCAGGTTAATTACAAGCAAAAAATGATATATCTAAGAGGACAATTTGGAAAAATTATTAACATACAATATAGATATGTTTTAGCAATATGAATTACATTTACCTAAAATTTTTGAATATGCATGACAGTTTTAAAGTGTTTATCTAAAAGCAATTCTGTTTCTCTATTCATGAAAGATGGTATTTTACAAAATGATTTTTAAGTATATGAAACTTAAAAAAAAGAATATGGTTAAATGATACTCTTCAAACATCTCAATTTTTTAAGAAAGACTTAATTTTAGAGCAGGGAGAGAAAAGGTGATGTTAGAAGGTGGAAGAAACACATCATTTACCAAGAAAAAGCAAAATTTCATGAAGCTAACTAACTGGCAATTCAAAAAAGTTACACACCATATACATAAACATATTTTATTTGTGAATAAAAATAGGAATTGGCATAGGCATGGAAAAGTCACCTTTTCAAAGTTGAGTTAATGTAACTAAACTTTGGAAACTGCGCTAATTCCTATTCCTTATTTAAAAATCAATCATCTTGGTGTATTTTAGAATACTTTTTGCAAATTAACTAATGAAGAAATTAAATATAGATATTCAATTTAAATACTTTCTTGGGTTACTGGGTAAAATATCTGTGATACTGGAGAACATGTTTACATTGAAAAGACAATTTCTAGTGAATGTTAGCAACGATAAGTTAGGCAAGAAAGAAAATCCTTGAATTTTCTGACTCAAGAGGTCTGAAGCTACAGAGAGATTAGCAAGTCTTCAAAATGTGGCAGATGCAGATATACTGTGTGTCCTGGCTTGGAATGATGTTTTTAAACGTCCAAGAGAAAACAGAAGAAATGTGATTCATTTAGTTGTTTAACCTGTCTTGATATTTTCACATGTCATTTTCATCAGGACTATCTCCTCTCTGTGTCTCTATCTCTAGGTTTTCTAAAATGCTTCAATGTGATCCCCAAAACAGGTAGATGCACTTAATATTTTATGGTTGTACGGAGCATGTAGGGTTTGTAAATGATCTATGGTCTTAGGAAAACTTCCTTTGGTTTGGGTGGGGGAAGTTTGCTGTGGAGAATCAAAGCCCTGGTGTTACTGAACTCTCATGCCTGCAGTCCCAGAAGAATAGAAGGCAGGGTCTTATGGACCCAGCCCCTAGGTGGTCAGAGATTAGGTGCTGAGTGCCAGGTAACAGCAATTCCAAGAGCATGAACAGACAGGACTGCAGGGAAACCCCTGGTTTCCAAGTGTCTCTCAAATCTCTAAACCAGTTGTCAGAATCATTTTCCTTGGAATAGGCTATAAATAGAACCACACTCAGGAATGCAGTGAACACATCTAAACCTCAGACAGGTTGGTCTGATGGTGTGTAGTGTCACAGCATAAGGCCTAAAGATAAACGTATGAATGGAGTGATGACTGTACTCAAGGACCTTAAATTCATTATTCTTAGTATTGACAGGCAGAGGCTAAATTGTAATTCTGTCATTCTTTCCATTGTATAAGGTTTAATTTTTCTGTAAAAAATATGTAAATTTATTATCTTACAGTTCTATGAAAGTCTGACATGGATCTCACTGGGTGAAAGTCATAGTGTCATCAGGACTGGGTCCCTTTCTGGAGACTATAGAGTGGAATGTGTTCCTTTGTTTATCCAGCTTCTACAGAACACTCACATTTCTCATGCCTGACCCCCTTCCAACATCTTCAAAAACAGAAATATTGTTTCTTTTTGATCTTTCTTCTGCATTCACAGCTCCTTCTGACTGACAATAGTTGAGGACATTTTTCTACTTTTTAAGGGGCTATGCGATTAGATTGGGTCCACTGGGATAATTCAAGCTAATTTCCTCATCTCTAGGTCCTTAACTTAATCATATCTACAAAGCCTTCACAAATTCTGAGGATTAGGACCACAATATCTTTGTGGGGCTATTATTCTGCCTACCACACCCATTTTATACTTTTCATGGCCTTTTAAAACTTGGTAAGGATCATTGAGAGATTTCCTTGAAATCTCTTCTTAATCAACTCAGAGGCCCTCATCTCTAATGAATAGTTACAAGCCTCAGCAAAACTGCCAGTTCAATTATCATGGCAAGGCTTCATTACAGCCCTGTTATAAACATATCACACAGTATTTATCTATCCATCTATAAAAGTGAGCATTAAAGAGTAGTCCCATTCTCTCATTTCGCTTTAGCATGCATCTTTGTTTTATTGGACCCCTAAGAGATTCTAAAATGGAAAGATGGAAAGGACACTATCAACATGACATAAAAAGACATTGAAAGTAAAAGGCAGAGTGATTTAGGATAAACTGAGGAAATGAAAACTGTCCCAAACAATTTGAGGCATATATATGCTTTCCTTGTTTACAGACTAGGTGAGGAGTTTTAAATTTTTTTATTGTCATGTGATCTGATGGCTGTTGTAAGTAGATGATTCCATCTCTGGTACAGAAAATGGGGATGGAAGGAGAGAAAATGTAGAGAAACTAGAGCATAGACCTTTGGGTATAATGGGTGTAGATGAACAGTTTTGATTTCTATTTCTGAAATTATTATCATAAAAGGAATATTCAGTGTCTTGAGAGTGATTGATTTTGAGCATCATGTAGATAATGGGAAGTTTGGGGCTCATTTAAATTACATTGTTCAAAAAGAGGAGGCAGGACAAGAAAAAGAGATGGTCAAATGGCCAGGGTGGAGCAATGCCACGAGCAAAGTCTCCAGTATGGAAGAAGGCCTCTACAGCAAGTGTACTGCTGAGACAGGGAGGCACATTGAGAACCGGTCACCACGTTTGGCATTTGAAGACCTCCCTGTGTGTCAACAGCTGCTTTGGTGGAATCTGTAGAATCAAATTCCATCTGGAACCTGAAGAGAAGAGAATGGAAGATGACTATGTGGTCATGTTGATAAATAATCATGAAAAACACTTCCAGAGTCTTCTTTTGAAAAATGCACAATATGGTGGTTATAAGACTACTATTTGACTTTTCTTTTTCAGTCTTTTTCTTAGATGCCTACCTGTCTGCTCTCCTAACGCCCACCTTTCACATCAAGGGGAGATGACCGCCTTGAAATGTATCCTCAGATGAGCTATTACCTCTCCAACCTTAAAGTTCTTGTCTTTGAAATGGGGAATAAAAAGAGTTACTAATACAATGTTGTTGAGAAGAAATTGAAGAATATAATATGAAATACTTGGAATAGAACCTCAATATCATTAGTGCTCTATTATTTTTATAATTATCAGTACTATCACTACTCAAAATGCCACAAACACATGTTTATCCTGTGTCCAAGCTAAGGGAGGTCCTATTCCAGGAACATAACAACAAATATGCCCTTATTCTTCCTTGCAGAGAAAAAAAAAGTTTTCCTAAAGCAAGAAGAAGAAAAAGCCTCAATAATATTACTGAATTTTTATATTCCAGTTCATAAAATTTCATGCATATCTATAATTTTTAAAAAATAGAAGCTAGATGCTTCAATATGTATTTTAAGTTGACTTTTAAACCCATGCATCAATCTCATTTAATAATTTCTACCAGGTAATTTTAACAAAAGCAGCTGTTATTCATTCAGAGCCTACTCTGTGTCAAGAGTTGGTTAGGCAACTTACATATGTTGCTTTCTTTGATACCCACTCCACTTTTTCTAAATAACTCCATTTGTTCAGTTGAGAGAACTGAAGTTTAGGGTAGTTTATTAATTTTTCTAAGGCCACTGAAAGAGTACAGAATAAAACAAGATTTAATGGACCCTGTAGTTCTCCTTTTCCACTGCACCAAAATGGCTCACCGGTGTAATGCATAGCTCTAAAATATCTCTTGGACTCTTTCTGTACAATGACCTTCAATTACAGTAAGCCTGTTGGGGCATGGAACATAATCCCTATTATACAAATTGGGACACAGAAACTCTGATAGATCATGGTCTTTTGTTCAAGCATACATTATTTGAAGGGGTTGAAGCAGAATTTTAACTTAGGTTTTCAGATCGCAGGTCAGATCTCTTCCTGCTTTACTAGAAAGCCTCCTAGAGGAGGGTTTGGTTGTATTCATACTAAAAATGGAAGACTGACTGTAGAATCAAACACATTATTTTACTTTTTATTTCAGCATAATTATTCCTATGTTAAAAAGCCAAAATTTGAAATAAAAAAATTTATTACAAACTTCAATTTCAGCGTTAGTTGTACATTATGTTAGTCCATGAAACTCTAAACTTCCAACCCAACTATTTCTATTTGACTTCTATCTTTTTAAAATATGCATTCCAGTTACACACTCTTGGGAAAAATAATGAATCCACTTTAAAGTACCTTTTCCCTTGACTTTGGTATTCAAAGGTCAAATCTAATAACCTCTCAAACTTGTGATTCCAAGGAATCAGTCACTGGACCACTCCAGAGATTCATTTCAATGAACAGTATTTTTATTTAAGTATTTCTTCAGAAATAATATTGTCCCTCTACTATTTTCCTTCTGTTATATCAGAGTCTTCACTAACCTCATATATTTTAACTTTAATTGTATTTGTCCTTTCTTATGACTGGAATCTAGATGCAGATCTTATTCTACATTCAAGACAGTTCACACTCAAAGAGTTCCAGAATAACACAGATTGGATTGTTGATATTTATAGTACTGTCTTTGCTTTCCTGAACTCTCAAAGAAATGAATACTTCCTAGAAAGAGTCTCTACAAGTAAACTCCTAGAGATTTTTTTAAAGGAAACCCAGAGGTTGCAATTATTGCTTAATAAAAATTACATATATTTATAACTTACTTATCCTCCTCAGAGCAAATTTTTTTAATAGTCTGTATACAAAATTTCAGTGACATCACATATTCCAAAGTAGTCTGTGTTCCTTCAACATTATTCTGAAATACATGATATATTTTCCCTTTTTATGCCCCTGGAAGACATTGTCAATTAAGGACAGTATTTCAGAACCTGTAGTAAAATTACCTAATATTATTGAATGGTTATTACATGCCAGATATTTTTTTGAGTTTTTAAAACTGATTTATAGCAACATTATTCGTTAGGTATTATATTATCTCCATTCTTTGCAGATGGATTAAATGAGGTACCTAGAGGGTAAGAAACTTGCCCAGAGTTCTTAAGCAGATGGACTGAGTATGAATTTCAAGACAATCCAGTGACCAAGAAATCAACATGTACTTTGTTTCCTCAAATGGGCAATCATCAGATCATAAAGCACCTCAGAATTCTGTAGTTTCTGAAATCTATGGCAGGGTGGTCATTGGATAAGACCTTGCTATTACTTCTTTTGAAAGATTATTTTGAGCTCAAATAAAATTTTCTTGAAAGCATATATTAAAACAGAACACAGTTTTTAATACCAGCAGAATTTAAAATAATAGACCCTTTCATCAAAGTCATTCTTTATTTTCTGAAATGTCATTATCAAGTTCAGTGTTTTTATTCCATTTGTTTTTAATCCAAGCTGATTTTGAACATTTTGAACAAAAAAATTGCTTGAAGGTTTACACTGTACTTACAAAATAGAGTTAGTTTCTTCTCTGTGAATATCTGAATATTTCTAAAAAATTTGATGTTGAATTAAAGTGTTATTAAAGTAGATAAAGAAAAATCAAAGCAACATAAAAAGAAATCAAAAGATGTCTGTGAAAGTAATATAGTTACAATTATTATACTCTAACTTTAGTTGTAACTTCTAAGCTTTTTGGAAATCCAGAGTGATATAATTTATTTTGTGTTGTGGAGGAAAGTATACCAATTTTTAAAGGCAAAAACAGTTTTAAAGCAATAAATTCCAATTTATGAATTTGTCATATGGCATCTATTTTACAAATAGTGAGTTGCAAAACAAATATCTTTCATTTTTACTTGGAATGGTGTTGTGCATAGAGAGTCGCTACTCAAATGCCAGCCTGTACCTTTGTGGACTGTTTTGAGAAGTAGACTCAGTGGAAGTGGGGTAAAAGTCTCCTTTCTTGGGATCTGACTTGAGACAAGAATAAGCTTGAACAATCTAGTGACACTATGTACCATGTCCATTATCTGTAAACACTAGATTATATATTTCTTGAACAAAACAAACATAAAAAGTATGATTTGTCTATTTTATAGAAATAGAAAATGTATAAATATTAAGTGGCACATTCAAGTTAAGTAATGAACCCAGGTTGGGCTATCTTCAAAGCCATGATCTTTCTTTTCTTCCCCTTTGAAAAGACAAAAGAGTTGAAATTCAAGAGATGTTAGAACCAAGTTTAAAAGTATTAATGGAACTCAACTGGGTAGAAAGAGAAAAAGTGCATTCCAGATATAGAAAAGCAATCACAAATCTTCAAGACATGAGATACTGTCCCTTACTCATATACCTGCACATTATACTAGTGGAACATGATCTGCCTTGCATCCTGGAACTAGAGCATGCATAAAATTAATCATCCTAAAAATCTTGATCATATCTTATAAGTTATGGGGGAAATTGATAGATTTTGTGGATTGAGAAGTAGGAAAGAAAAGGAGTTAGAAATAGGAAAAGAAAGGAGGATAAGAAAGGCAAAGATGGATGGGAAGAGAGAGAAAGAAAGACAGGAGAGAGAGAGAAAGAGATACTGGTAGGATTAATGACATAGCCAAAGTCATCACACTGTTTAAATATTTAATGATGTAAATCTTACTCTCATTTCTATTTATTTATTTATTTAATTGGTTTATTGATTTTGATACTGGAAATTTAAACTAGAGGTGCTTTACCATTGAGCTTCATCCCCAGGCCTTTTTGTTTTTTGTTTCAAAATAGAGTCTCACTACTATACTTCGGGCATCACTAAGTTGCTGAGGCTGTCTTTGAACTTGTGATCCTCCTGTCTCAGACCCAGGAGCCACTGGCATTACAAACATGCACTACCAGACCTGACTACCTACTCTCCCCTTAAGTGCAACAGTGGAGATATCCTTACGTATAATTGCATAGAATGTTTATATGATGGGTATCACAGTTGAACAAGGTATTCAAATAATTTTAGAACGAAAGCAAAAGACTAGGTAAAACTGTGGGTCAAAGATATGAAAGAAAGAAATGAGAAATCAGACAGTGGATGACACACTGAATGCAAATTAATAAGATGTGAGTGGGTGTCATGACCAGTGCGACCAAACTCTCGGGTCCGTCGAGGGGTGAAGGGGGATTGGAAAATAAAGATTCACAGACACAGATCTTGAAGAGTAAGCTGGGATCAGGTGGAGCTCTGCTCTCTGATGGAGATGCAGGTCTAAAGAGCTAAGCCATCAATATTTGTTTATATATGTCTCATTATCATGGTAAAGACTATGTAACTATTGTTCTTTGTATTCAGGAAAGTTACAGAAACTAGGATATCCATGTAGCTTTTCCACATTTGCAACCCACAGTTGCAAAGTGCAATGTTAGGAGCGTTGTGTAGCTCTCAAGAAAGTCCACTGCTAAAGTTTCTGTAAGAAGAGCAGGAACTGGAGAAGCAGGCTGAGCTGGTGAAACATTGTGGTTGTCTAGCATAAGAATCCCTTCCTTCCTGGTAGCTGTGTGCCTGAGACTAAGATTAAAGCTGATAGGGCTCTTGCACAGAGCCTCCTCATGCAGGGCATTGTTACAGTAGCTAGGCATCCTGTGCCCTTGAACAGAAACATTCCCAGGAACCTGGCATGTCACAGTCATGAGGGCATCAGAGACCCCTGATCTCAGTAACTGCTCTCCCATCATCCATCACAGCACTCAACAAGTGAGGTCACAGTTATTCACCAAACAGGTGAACCTTGAGCAAATCACTGAGAACATTGTTTAGAACACACCGATTCTAAAAGGGAGCTCCAACATCCCTTCGCCAAACTGCTCCCAGGGGTACCTGCCTTGGAATATAAGCAAATCCACTGCCGAGGGGAGAAGACAACGAAATGTGCTCAAAAAGGAAGCAATTCTTATTTTGATGAGGCAGCCAAGGGATAGAGTTGTCAAGGATGTTTTCTATTCAGAAAGTTTTGTCAAGGAAAGGCAAAATTATATATACAAATGTTTCCTAATAATCTCAGAGTATTACCTCCTAATAATCTCACATAGAAAAAAATATTGTTTCTGGGTGATAAATTCTGAGTTGCATTCATAGAAAATGATTGCTAACTGATATTAGCATTACCCATAATAACAATAGATGTTTGGAAAGAAGTAGATTATGAAGAAGGCATCCAAGTCCTTTAATGATTTGTAGAAAGGAATCTTCCCACAACTTCTAATCTGATAAATTTGAAGATAAATGATGAAATACAAGAACAGAGAGTTGCAAATGTTTTATTATTTTTAAGAAGAAAAAGTAAACAAAATAATAATCATAAAATAAGATCTGAATTGCACAAAGAGAAAATTGCTATTTTAAGAGTACTCACCTCCAAAAATAATTTTATATATATATATGTATATATATATATACATATATATATATATATATTTACTTTAATTTCTGTAGTATTATGCTAAAGTATTCAGGGGATGTTATAATTTGAAATTTATGAAAAAAATTAGATTTTGGATTGATAAATGAAAGTGACACAGTGAAGCAAATATTGTAAAATAGTGCTAGGAACATCAAGATTAGTTAAATAGACTTTAGGTAAAACTTCTTTCAATTTACAGATGGTTGCAAACTTGCTTATGTCTTGTTAAAAAAAATAAGTGAACAAAACTATCTCATAGTTATGGCAATATCTGTTGTCCCACTTGCTCCACTACAGATGTTCTGGGGCATTGTCTACCCTTGGAATTAGGAGATTAGGGCCTGAACTTCTGTCAAAGTTCAACTGTTATGTCAGTGCTCTGTACATTTTCTTTGCTTCAGATTAGCTTCTTTGACCTTGGGAATTGCACACTCGGTGTAGACTTCATTAGACATCACAGCTATGGTGGCACCTCCAGGAGAAACTGCCCTTTGACAATGGCAATGACTGTAGATACACTAGTAGAAAACCAGAGTCTGAGAGAAGCTATATCAGGATTCAAGAGAGATTAGTCTCAAAAGCATTCTTGTTACACACTTTTGAAGACTCTCAGGTTTGTTTTTCTTTGTTTTGAGAGATCTGATGGTATCTACAATTCCTGAAAAGTAAAGAAAATAGTCATAAAACAACTGTTTACGATTGTAAACGTGTCTCCTTGCCACAGCTTCTTTCTATAAAAAACTTACTTAAATTAACATGGAGTTGGAAGAGTGCTCACAGTTCTATTTCTTAAGAATTTGCAGTAGGAAGTGGGATAATGGGCTACAGACAACAGACAACATTGGATTTGGCTACTTTCAAACTGAGGCTAAAACAGAAGTGAATAACAGACATTGCAATGGAAAAAGTAAGGAATGTGAGCAGACTGAGCTGGGTATCAGAAGCCACAGTGCACAAAACTGGAAAGGAAACCAGATGGGAAAAATCTGCATAAGGAGAGTAATCATCCAGAGTAGACTAGGACTAGAAACATTGACAATATATACATCTCTTTACATGTTTTCCTCTTGGATGTGTATTAGAACATACATTGTGGAAAATAGTATGAAGTATCCTAAAAAAATTAAAAACACAATTACCATGTGATCTAGCCATCCCCCTCCTGGACATATACCAAATGGAAATGGATCTGTATGCTGAAGAGACATCTGCACTCCCACATTCATTGCCACGTTATTCACAGTAGTGGATGGTGCACACAAACTGCAGAATGGATAAAGAAAATGCAGCAGATGGAATACTATTCACTCATAAATAGGGGCAGATCCTGACACTTTCAGCAACATGGATGGGACTAGAGATTATTACATGAAGGAAGTCAGGCATCAAAAGGTGAATACCACATGCTCTCTTCTGGGATCTAAAAGTGTATCTTTCAAAAGTCAAGAGTAGAATGGTGATTACCACAGGCTGTAGACCACATTGGAAGGGACAGATTAGCCAAAATTTATAGAGAGGAGAAGGACGTCCTAGTGTGCTCTTGCACAACAGAATGGTGATAATGATAAAATACTGTGTATTAAAAAAAAAAAAGGAGGAGGTATTTTGAATGTTTTCATCATAAAAAATGATAAATATTTGAGAATCTATCTATGTTATCCCTGATTTGAATATATACATGTGCCAAAATATTAAATGGTACATATAAATATGTGTAACTTTTATGTTCTTTTGTTTGAACTTAATTTTTTTAAATAAAAAAATAAACATTTCCATTAGAATATAAGCTTCATGAATGTTGTCCTACTGTACCTTCTTCATCTCTATATCCTTAGCGCTGGTCATACTGCTTAAAATTAGTAGTAGATTTTCAATGAAAATAATGAAGGCTTAAAGCTCTTCCTCATACGAGTCACTTCTAAGGTCTTGGAAAGGGTCCCACACAATGTATTCACAGCCCATATGTTTTATAAGAGATCTTAGAACTATTCCTAATATTTGGAGCATGCATTTTATAAGCTTTCAGTCATTGCATATATATGTATATATGTATGATATAAAAGTAAAAATATACATTAATGCTTGGAGAAAGTTTGCAAGAGGAGTGAGAAACAAACAGAAAGAAAAATAGATGCTTCAAACTACCTCACTCCGAAAAAAAAATTTTTTTACATGAAAGCCCATAATTTTAAATAAATCAAATAAATGAGACTGAAAATATTGAGCTTTTCTTTAAAAGCAAAATATGCAATGGGGCATACATATTTTATTTTCTCTAATAGCTATCAAGAACAGCCTTAGGCAACTGGTTTTAATTCCTAAACAGATTTGAGAGGAAAGTGGGTGGCCACTGGAGAAATAAAATACTGATACATAAGAATTTCAAAATATTTCTATAAAACCAAAGAGGCTATAATAATTGAGTAAGCCAATAAAATAATTAGGATGCCTTTGGAAAGGTTTTTGAACAAATTAGTAGGCATTCCATAAAGGTTTGTTAGTAATGAGATGAAGAAACAGAGGTAACATTTGAAAATCTCCACTAAGCATTAATTCTTATTTTTGAAAAAAGAGAAAAGAAGGATAAGATAAAGTTGTATTCTTAATCCTATTTGTAATGGTCATATTAAGAGAAGCAGCATTAGGCATATTAATGTGTTTGCTTCTCCCCTAATTTACCATTTCCTTCCTTCTTTAATGAGATCTGCTCTACAGCCCATAAAATAATTGTTATGGTAAACTGACTTTTTAAAATTAGCTACACACCAGTTGGTCCAGAAACCTATTCCTCTAGACCATTCATGCACAAAATACCTTTGTGTGAAACTCTTTCCAAATGTGTAATGACTGGAGTTAGTCCAGAAGTTTGCCTGCAGAGTCTCTCTGCTTGACTGTCAGTGGGTGCAGGCTTACAATTTCCTTTCCTCGGAAGCATTACCATGAGACTCTGTCATGAAGGCATACTCGGGCCACTTGTGGGCACCGAAAACACAGTCAATCCGATTGCTTTCCAAAGAACTTGTTTTCTCTAACCTGCAGAGGTGCTACCTTGACCCAGCTTCTGCCTATTCCACAGTGTTACACAGTGAAGCTGTTCAAAGACTCTCAGGGGAACTGGAGTGAAATTTACATGGCAACATGCAGCCTGTTCTTAGACCCATCAGCTCATTGTGTCATAATCTTGCCAACTGTTTTCCCTGCATTACTTCTCACACTGTGATTGTTATTCCACCACAGTGGCTCCTAATGGAAAAAAGCAGACTGAGTCAGAAGTGGTTGGCCCCATCCTTTCCTCAAGGGTATCAAGCAGACAGATCTATAAAATATCCCAGCTCACAAGCATGTGGACACAGTGTAGCCCCACTAGTTGTCCAAAGAAACTGTTTCAAAGTAATGTGGAGAAGGAAAGTTGAGATGGATTATGAAGGCTCATCACCCCTTGCTATCACTCCCCTAAATCAAAGGGGCTAGCAGAGTTGAATACACTCTAAAGAAGTTAATGATTAACACAAATATTTTTGAAGTGCTCCTGTTTGTGTTCATGAAAGCATACTGCATATGTGGATGAAAAATTAAGCTTTGCTTTAGAACAATTAATAACAATATCTTTTGTAATACTCAAAAACTCTAAGGAAAAATAAACTGAATAATCAAGGGAGGTTTTAGCATTACTTAGCATATTTCATTATTTTACTGAATTATATTTCCCCCTCTCTCTTTTTTTTTTCTTTTCTTGAGAAATGATCCTTTATTGTGTAAAAGAAGATTAAGAGTTCTCTAACAACACTAACAAATAAATCATCTTTAAGTTTGTTTTACTTTTGTCATTGGAATTGAGGGCATGGGCATTAGTTTCTTTAATTAATTTTAAATATGTACTAAAAACCTTCTAAATACAGGCTTTGTGCTGGATGCTGAAAACTTAATAGTGAACAAACTTAGTATACATTCTAAGTTCTCCCATGCATATGCTACTTATTTTAAATAAATTATATAGACAGAATTTTGGAACTGTTAAATTTGTCATTATTTTGTATGAGTCAAATGTTTAATATTAGACAATTAAGAGACTTTTCTTTTCTTGGATCAATAAACATTTGTGTTTAAATGCATCACCACAGGGCAAAATTTGATATTATCACCTAAAACACTGAAAATGTCAATTCAAAAAGACAGTTTGAAGTGTCTGGGAAATCAAAGCATAGAACTGCAAAAAATGTCTCATAGCAAAAACAATTTTCTGCTATATTTTCCAGTATACAGTGGAGAAGTCAATGAACTAAACTCTTTTGTGTGTGTGTGTGTGTGTGTGTGTGTGTGTGCGCACAAATGGGAGAAGATGGGAGAAAGTGAGACGAAATATAAAGTATAAGTCAGGTCAACACTTGTATATTTTTAAAGAGTAGAGAAGGGTACAAGCAGGTAAGTGAGAAGTGGTTGAAGCAAGAAGTAACCCTTATAACTTTACCATGCATTTTCTAATGACTTTGTCCAGTGGTGTAGAGCAAGGAACCAACACTGTGATGCACAGCCTCCCATTGCAATGTAGTAACTACAAAGGAAAATACAGTCAGATGCAAATGCTAAAAGTTATGACTAAAGAACAGTACTTTGAAGATGGAAGTATATATCAATTTATTATTTGTACATATTCATAAATTTATAAGTTAGGTCATATGTGACCACAACTTTTGAATGATTCAACATTGTAATTACAGCTTTTTGAAAGCTATAAAAATGATTATCGATGGCACATGTTAGGCATAAAGAGTACATTGGCATATAGAGATGTAGAAAAGAAAATTGCCCCTTTAACAATGGGTCATAGAGTTGCACATACCTGAATGAAAACACTCACAGACTTCACCCAATTTTTCAGATTTTCAGTAACTCAGAAAATATAGGATTCACGTTTTCTAAGAGAAGGGAGGAGGGATTACAAAGATGTAAATAAGGTCACATATTTTAACAAAGAGCCTGGCCTGCTGGCCTAATTTAATCACAAGAGAGACCATCCTCACCAACCAGGAATATTTATCCACCCAAAACACAGTCCTGACCTTCAGCCTTTTAGGGTTGGGATCTTAATAGTTCCATTCTTCCAGTGGTGTATACATGAATGATTAAATTACTAACATCATAATCTGGTGCAAGCCTGGCTTCAAAAATCCCTCTTAGAGACCTTTTTTCAGACACTGTTATGGTTGAGTCTTAAATGTCCCCACAAATCTCATGTGTTTGAATACTGGGTCTCCAGTATAGCATTGTTCATAGTTTGAGCCATTGGAAGATAATTGGTTCATAAAGGCTCAGACTTCATGAATGGATTAGTTCACCAATGGATTCATAGCTTTCTGGGTTTGATGTTGGGAGTTTGGTGTACAAGCAAGCTCTTTGCTTCCCAGCTGCCATGAGGTGAGTAGCTTTGCTCTACCACAAGCTCCCTGCCATGGTGTTGTGCCTTACCACCAGAGAGATGGGGCAGAGCAATTAGAGGGAGAAACCTATGAAACCATGAGTCAAAACAAACCTTTCCTCCTTTTAATTTGTTTCTCTCAGGTATTTTGTCACATCGATGGAAAACTAACACAGAACCTAACCTTATAGAACTTACTGGAAGCAACTGCATCAGGAATAAATTGCTATTTGAAGTCCTATTTCTTTTCATTTATTTATTTTTTATTTATAGTCTCTAGGTATACATGATAGTAGGGTGTATTTTGACATGTTATGCATACATGGGATATAACCCATCACGATTTTGATCCTGTAGAGTTATACTGGTTGTGTATTCATATTTGAATATAGGAAAGTTATGTTGGGTTCATTCTACTGACTTTCCTATTCCCAACCTCCCTCCTTTCCCTTCATTCCCCTTTGTTTAATCCAACTTCTATACTTCCTCTCTCTACCCTCCCTTGTTATGAGTTAGCATTCACATATCAAAGAGAACATTTGACATTTGTTTTATTTATTTATTTATTTATTTATTTTGGTTGGAGGGGGGACTGGCTTATTTCCCTTAGTATGATCTTCTCCAATTCCATTTGTTTACCAGCAAATGTCATAATTTCATTCTTCTTTATGACTGAGTGATATTCCATTGTGTATATACACCACATTTTCTTTATCTGTTGAAAGGTATCTTGGTTGGATCCATAGATTGGCTATTGTAAATTGAGCTGCTACATACATTGACATGTCTGTGCTACTGTAGTATGCAAGTAACAATAAATGTTGGTGAGGATGTGGGGTAAAGGTTTACTCATACATTGCTGGTGGGAATGCAAATTGGTGCAACCGCTCTGTAAAGCACTGTGTAGATTCCTTAGAACACTTGGAATGGAACTACCATTTGATTGAGTTATCCCACTCCTAGGCTTATATCCAAAGGACTTAAAATCAGCATACTACAGTGACACAGTCACATCTATGTATATAGAGTAATATTTCTGAACAAAAGAGTTGACTTCATATCCTCTGAGCTAAAGGATAGTTATTCAACTAAGCTGTGGTTCCCTATAGATCATCAGTAGAGCTCTTTTGGGCACATGCCTCTGCAACTGAGGAACTATGGCCTCATAGGACATGAAGGTCTGTGCTTAATTGACAAAGAAATATTCAGGGAAAGAACAGTGAGATCTGAGTACATATCTGCAGAACCTGAAGAGTACTTTGAGAACCCAACCCTCTGAAGAAAATTCACTTAGTTCCAGACCTTCATCCATGGTCCCATGGCTGTTGTAGCAGTCCTGGAAGACTCCAAGCAAAAACCAACAGTTTCCTCTATTTGTATTATCCATGGGACTCCATCACTACTAAATGTAAACTCAACTTCTCTCATTTATGCATCCAATTTCCCTGAGTATATCTAAAGGATGAGGTTTCTTGTTTTGTCTGTCATGGAAAAAAAAACAAAGTCAGTTTAGTTGCAATGTCCAGCTGGAAAGGATGATTGAAATTTCTAAGCAACTTCATATCACTAGTAGCCAAAAGAAAGGTAGAAACACGTGTGTTTTCAAGAGTCACAACCAGATCTTGAGGACCTAGACATGTATCCCTTATGTATTCAGCCCATAACACCAAGAACACCATATGAGCTCAATGGAGGAGGCCACCTCTCCTAACAGGAAGTAGTGTATGTGAAGAAGCTAGTACATACTCAACACAGAAAACCATCAGGAAAGAGAAGGTGGAAAAACTAGAGATGGAAATCATCCTGACTTGAGTGAGCTTGTAGAACACGAGCTAAAAGCAGTTCTCTCAAGGTAAGTAGTTGCAGGGAAGATTATTCAACAGGAACTCAATGCAAACATAACTGGATTTTCAAACTGCATTTCCATAATCAAAGGTCTACTCAAGGAAGTGTAAAGAAGAATGTGATGTCAGAAGTGAAATTTCTGATGTTTATCAAGAACATCAATGACACATGTAAAAACCTGAAGGCCACATTTCTCTATCCATCGAAGTTAAGGAGAGAAGCATGCTGTCTTTGATCCATAGTGCTCGGCTCTGCAGAAAATCATACAGAAATGGAAAGAAGATGTAACTGTGGATCCTGAAACAACACATGCTAATATGCTTGTCTCTAAGTATTAAAAAGAAATCTGTGATGTATGTGAATAAAAACCAAAAGTTCATTAGAATTTAAGTAGTTGTAAGATGTATCTGGGTTTCCTGGATTCTGATGGATTTGATACTAGCCGACATTACTGATAGGTTCAAGTGGATGACAAGCCTTAAGGAGCTCTGAGGATTTGTAAAGGTCTCCTTTCTATGAGGGCAAAGTAACCCCTTTCAGGGTCCAACAGACACTGATAATTCAGATGTGGAATGTTGACTATGTTGCCTGACAAGCTGTTATGGTCTTCTACTAAAGGAGAAGGCTAGTGATATTGACATTTACCTGGACAATGAATTGGGTAGGGTTTCCATTTTATAATTTGAATGACAGTTCTCACGTTCATTCTTCACTAACAGATTTTCTGAAACCTTAATTCTGTATGGAAATCAAAACCTCTTATAATATGTACTATAAAAGATTATGAAGGTAAAACAGTGATGTAGCTTAATTTTTTTCCTTGTGATTTATGGATAGATAGAATATTAAACAATAATCAATCCATTTAGAACAATTTGTCAAATTCTACAAATTGTAGACATGAGAGTTTTTAAAATTTGCTTCTCTTTTTTGGTTGTTGTTGCTTTCATTCTGTTGCAATTGCAACAGAAATGTAGGAACTAACAGAGATGTGTTGATTAGAAACTGTTTCTGAAATTCTAAGATTAAAGTGTAAAGTTGTCATTTTACAACATCAATAAAGACATTGTGTGGGCATTTAACAATATCATCATCATCATCATCAACAACAACAAAACCTTTAAAAACTTAAGCAGTAGATTATGAAGTTCAATTAGTAGTAAAGACCAGTATTTTGTTTTAAATGAAATGGAGTATGGGAAATATAGAAAAAATGTAGCAAATAGAGTATACCAAAAGTAGCATTTGAGGAAATTTAATTTACACATTTTGATATGTGTGGTGAATTACAACATAATATATACAGTTTATTGTGGGTCCGAGTCATTTAAGGTGGAAACTAATAGGTATAGAGATGGAAGTGGAGAAGTTGGGACTATATCCCCTACCATATATTCTTCAGGCTACATCTTATGATATTTTTCTTTTTACAGTGTTTTATGAAAGTTGCTTTTATCTCATTTCACCTACATATAACATTGGAAAGGAAATAAGGGAAAATTTTCTTAATATATGACTCTCTTGGGATAATTTTGCCAAATAAACTAAATCACATTCAATCTTCAGTTTCTAAAACTCCATATTAGAGACAATATTAAAAAAAATTAAAACCCAGTGAAAATGTTGCTATTTAAACAGCACACATATTATTGGGTTTCAGCAAATTATGTTAATAAACCTTAAAATTCTTCACATATAAACACTCCATGATTAAAAATTTAAAATAGCTTTAAAAGTAGAACTCAAATAAATCAGACTTTTTTTTTTTTTTCTTTATCAGCTTCAGGCAATGAAAGAATTTGCTGTCTCTCTATGAGACATTTGAAATTTCCCTTATTTAAATTGTCCCAACTTCAAAGCATTCAAAATACAAATCCATCTTCTTTTGGCAGTCTCAATGTCAAAAAGTTATCAAAGGAACAAAACCCACCTTCAGCTTAATAAAATGATACTTTTTACAAAAGACATTTCCATTATCTTCAGCGGAACTAAACTCTATAAACAATCACCACAATACTGAATTCAAATCACTCTATTTATAAAAAATTGTCAAAAATAAGGAATATTAAAAACTCCAAAGAGACATAAAATCAGAAGACTCAACTCACTGTTAACAATGTGCCCACAGAAATTTGAGATAAAACCACAAAAGCTGAGGGAATAATAGGAAGAAATTGACAATTCTGTCTTTTATTTCCTCCCCTTTCTCATGGAATGAAGTATCATCACACATACTTTTCTCAATGTGAATCTTGATTTCCTGCTTAGAAAAAAGAAAACTTACATGTAATTTACTTGTAGTACAGGCAGTGGGGTCAAATAGATGAAAAGAAATGCTTATTTTTAGATTAAATATTATCACTAACTAATAGTTGGTAAATTAGTTCATTTTCTTGAGCCAAGATATTAATTGAATTCAAAATCAGATGGTTTTCTGATATTTAACAAATTGCTTAAATTCTCTCAACCTGTTTTCACTTCTGTGATATGGGATAATAGTACCACCACACAAGTTTGCTGTAGATTCAATACATTAGTACATATAAACAACTTAGTATAGTAGCTGGCATATAGGAAGTGCTCAACAAATTTACTATGATTCTTATTTTCTTAATTTTGCCATCTTCACATATTGACTTCCCAGTGAAATGGTAGGGATTAATGAGGTGACATTTGAGCAATCTCCTTTGGAAAAAAGTTAGGTAAAATACTAGATCCATGAGAGCATTGAGGCCACTTTGGTACACTGATCAACTGTCTTAAAGAGAATGAGAAAAATTACATATGTTAATCAAAAAATTAATCTTATCCATCTATATTTCCAGGCACTGTGAGGGAAAAAATACACTCCAAACAATAAAACAAACCAAAAAACGTTTCCTTATGTTTTCTTTGCTTCTTTTTCTTATGAATTTTGCTTTAAAATACAAAAGAAACTGCGCAAAGTCTTTTCTAAGCAAAAATACTGCTTTTCCCCCTCTGAGAATAGATTAAAAAAAAAAAAAAATTTATAGTACCTGTTGGCTATAATGACAAGAGAAAGCTCTTCAATTCTAACAGCGTCAACCACTCAACCACACACTTGTCTCTCTTGTCTGTTTTGTCTTATTCTAAGGTTTTTAACTCACTTCCTGACATAAACTTGAGGTTTTCAATAGAAAAAAAGGCAATTTGGAGTGAATCAGGCACAATAATCATTGAGGTAGAGAGAAACAAAGAAAGAGATCATGCTAGAGTGAGAAGCATAAAAGCTACGTGAAAGAAATCAAAATCTCTGGAACACTATGAAGGGAGTTCTAAGAGGAAAGTTCATTGCATTGAGCTCATTCATTAGAAGAATTGAAAATAGCAAAAAAGAAAAAAAAAATATATGTCTCAAAGTCCTAGAAAAAGAGGAACAAATCAACACCAAAAGCAGCAGAAGACAGGAAATAATTAGAATCAAAGTTTATATTAGTCAGAGTTCTCTAGAGGAACAGAATCAACAGGAAATATGATTATAAAAAGGGACTTAACAGATTGGCTTATACAACCAAAAGCTGGATAGTCTACAATGGTTGTCTGCAAGCTAGAGAACTAGAAGAACAAGTAGCTGTGTAGTCCAAGAGGTGGAAGCCCCAAAACGAGAAGAATCAACCGTGCTACACTAGTCTGAGACCAGGGTTTCTGGAAATTATCGGGAGAATCACTGGCAGAGTCCACTCTGGAAGAGTGAAGGAGCCAGAGTCCGAGATCCTTAGATGATGGAAGCAGCAATCAAGAACCTGTTCAAGAAGAGTTGAGCTTGCATCTGCATCTGCTTTCTTGTTCTTCCAACTTTTATTCCATCCAAGCCACCATCCTACTGGGAAATGCTGCCCATGCTTAGGGAGGGTCTCCAATTCACCCCTTGTCAACTTGATATCCAAATGTGACACTTCACATCATACATAATCTCCAAATGAATGGTTCATAATTCTACTAACATAACTATCCTTCACACAACCAAAAACATACTAGTTCTCTCCCCAAAATAGAAAGACAGAAACATTACTGATGTTAAGTCAATCAATCCTACATTATATGATGAATAACAGAAGAGTAACAAACATTTCCTCTTAATGCATGTGTAAGTATGCATAGACATATTCTCCACAGAATAGGGAGGAAATATCCATGGCAATTACGATCCTCATTTCTGTAACTGGTCACATGGCCATAGTTTGTATTTATAACTACCTTCTTCTACTACCCATTCTGTGTTCCCTCTACCTTCAACAGGCACCTCAGCAGGTCTTGGCTCTTGACCAACACCTTCATTCCTAAAGGGTCTGAAATATTTGTCATCACGCCTGGATTGGGTTCTTGTAGTTTCCCATTGACCTTAGAAATAGGACAGGGAAATACCAAGAGACACTCTAAGGAATCTCCTGCACTCCAGGAGTATGCTTCCTTACCTCCATTGTGGAGTAACAGTCCCATGTCCCCTTGGTAATCTGGGTCAATCACCATCACCAGCACCAAATCTCCCTTCATAGCCTGTTGACTCAGAGGCATGAGGAGCCCAAAATGGTCAGGAGGAAGTCTTAACTCCCATTTCAATGAAACCATTGTTGTTTCTCTGGCCTAAGCATTCCTCCTTCTGAAACTAAGACTTCTAGGCCTGTAGAGCATAAGGTTGCAGGGATAGGAAGCAATAACTTTCCTAGTGAGTTGCTAGGGGTAATGGTGAGTGGTACCATTCCTGTTTACACCCCCTTGATTCCTGGACCTATGAATTCTAGCAATAAGAGAGACAGTACCATACAGTGGATGCTTATTCAGAGCATGGACAGCCTTCTGAAGAACCTTTCCCCAGCCCTGCAAGGTATTGCAACCTTGCGGGTGCTGTAATTGCATCTTCAAGAGTCCATTCCTTTGATCTATCAGCTGCTTCAGGATGGTGGGGAACATAGTAAGACTAGTGAATCTCATGGCATGAGCCCATTACCTCACTTCTTTGACTATGAAGTGAGTTCCTTGATCTGAAGCAATGCTGTGAGGAATACCAAGAGGATGGATAAGGCATTCTGTAAGTCCATGAATGGTCATTTGGACTGAAGGACTCCATGCAGGGAGGACAAATCCATACCCAGATTAAGTGTCTATTCCAGTATGGACAAAACGCTGCCTCTTCCATCATGGATATGGTCCAATATAATCAACCTGCCACCAGGTTGCTGGCTGATCTCCCTAAAAAGTAATGACATATCAGGGGCTTAATGTCAGTCTCTGCTGCTGGCGAATTTAGCACTCAGCAGTGGCTATAGCCAAATCCATGGTGAGTGGAAATCCATGCTGCTGAGCCCACGCATAACCACCATCTCTGCCACCATGATCGCTTTGTACATGAGCCCATTGGGCAATGACGAGTGGCTAGGGAAAGAGGCTGAATGCTATCCACAGATCAGTTCATCCTATCCACCTGATTATTAAAAACCTCCTCTGCTGAGGTCACTTTTTCATGGGCATTTACATGAGACACAAATAACTTCACATTCTTTGCCCATTCAGAGAAGTCTATTTACATACCTCTTCCCCAAATGTCCTTGTCACCAATTTTCCAATGATGTTATTTCCAGTTCCCTGACAAGCTTGCCATCACTGGTTGTGACCCATGAGTTGGTGTACAGTGACACATTGGCCATTTTTCCTTCCAGGCAAAATGTGCAACCAGATGCAGTGCCTGAAATTCTGCCCATGGTGAAGATTTTCCTTAACCACTGTCCTTCAGGGTCATTCCAGAAAGGGGCAGCTGTCCACTTCCGGGTTGTACCTGCATACTGTGCAGAACCACCCGTGAACCAGGTGCTAGTCTTCTCTTTCTCTGTTAATTGATCATAAGGTATAGCCTATGAAGCCAAAGGTTCATGCTGAGAGATGGCACTGCAGCTGGAATAGAAACCATGGGCATTTGGGTCACTTTTTCATGCAACATACTTGTGCCTTTGGATCCCACCCGCACCCAATTATCTATGTACCACGTCCACTTGATGATGGGGTGCTATTGAACACTTCCAAATTTATGGCTTGGTGAGTCAGATAACACCCAGTTCATGATGGGTAGCTCACACAGTAACCTGTGGCTCATGGCCAAGTGTTCAGTTTCCACTGAGGCCCAGTAGCAGGCCAAGAGCTATTTCTCAAAGAGAGAGTAGTTGTCTAAAGATAATGGCAGGGCCTAGCTCCAAAATCCCAATGGCCTCCTCTGTGATTCACCTTTGCACTGCCAAAGACTCCAGACAGCATCCCTATCTGCCACTGATACTTCGAGTATCATGGGTCTGCTGGGTCATATAGCCCAAGTGGCAGAACAGCCTATGCAGCAGCCTGGACTTGTGGTAGTCTTCTCCTGTTCTGGAACCCAATCAAAGCAAGAAGCTTTTCTAGTTACTCAGTACATGGGCCAAAGTAACACACCCAAGCGAGGAATGTGCTTCTTCCAAAATCCAAATAGGCACACCAGGCATTGTACTTCTTTCTTATTTGTAGGAGGGGCCAGATGCAACAACTCATCTTTTACCTTAGAAGGAATATCTCAGCAGGCCCCACACCACTGAATTCCTAGAAATTTTACTGAAGTTGTAGGCCCCTGAATTTTAGTGGGATTTATTTCCTATCCTCTGATATGCAAATACTCCACTAGCAAGTTCAAAGTGGTTGCTACCTCCTGCTCAGTCGGTCCAATCAACATATAATGGACTAGTATAAAACCTTGTTGAAGAGAAAGATGATCAAGATCTCTACAAATTAAGCTGTGACAGTGCTGGAAAATTGACATACCCCTGAAGAAGAATGGTAAAGGTGTATTGCTGGTCTTGCCAGCTGAAAGCAAATTGTTTCTGGTAGTCCTTATGCACAGGGACAGAGAAAAAAAAAGTATCTGCCAAATCAATACTAGGTACCAGGAGATGTATTTATCTGTTCAAGCAAAAAAACCACATCTGGTACAGCAACTGCAATTGGAGTTGCCACCTGATTAAGCTTACGATAATCAACTGTCATTCTCCAAGACCCATCTGTCTTCTGCACAGGCCAAATAGGAGAGTTAAATGGGGATGTTGTGGGAATCACCACCCCTGCATCCTTCAAGTCCTTGATGGTGGCACTAATCTCTGCAATCCCTCCAGGAATGTGGTATTGCTTTTGATTCACTATTTTCTCAGGAATAGGCAACTCCAGAGGCTTCCATTTGGCCTTTCCCACCATAATAGCCCTCACTCCACGGGTTAGGGAACCAATGTGGGAGTTTTGCCAAGTACTAAGTATATCTATCCCAATTATACATTCCAGGACAGGAGAAATAGCCACAGAATGAGTTCGGGGATCTGTAAATCAGACCTTGGCCAAAACTCCATTAATCACTTGACCTCCATAAGCCCCTACTGTTAGGACCACAATGGTATTTTGGATCTCCTGGAATCAATGTCAATTCAGAACCTGTGTCTAGTAGTCCCTGACAGGTCTTATCATTGCCTTTTCCCAATGCAGTTACCCTAGTAAAAGGCTTTAGGTCCTTTTGGGGAAGGATAAGAAAAAAATTAACAGTAAAGATTTTTGGCACTATACCAGAGTCTTTCCTCAAGGGGACATTGGCTTCCCTTCATTCAAGAGGTTCTGGATAGGGCTGGGGATATAGCTCAGTTGGTAGAGTGCTTGCCTCACAAGTACAAGGCCCTGGGTTCAATCCCCAGCACCAGGGCGGGAAAAAAAAAAAAAAAAAAAAGAGGTTCTGGGTAGGTAAATTGACCCAAATCCAGGAAGTGGTTGAGGGACTGTGATTCTCTGCTGTTATGATCTAGGGAAGACTTTTGTATATTTGCCCTGGAATTTTTCTGCTTGTTTAAGTCAAGTAAGAATTTGGTGGATTTCCCATCTATTTGGCTTCTAGAAACACCATGATTAATTACTCAATGTTAGAATCTACATGAGTCAGAACATCGTGTCCATCATTTCTTCTCTTTTGCTGTCTTTGGCGATTGAGGGCTGTCACTTGGCCTCTTCTTCCCTGAGATCCAATCTTTGGCGATTGAGGGCTGTCACTTGGCCTCTTCTTCCCTGAGATCCAATCTTTCCCATTGCCTTTGAGTCTTCCAATTGATCGATCACAACTCCCACAGTAAAGTCTTGCACTAAAAAAAAAAAAAAAAAAACAAAAAAGAGTAACAGCAGAGCTCTTCAAGGATGCTGGTACTCCCCTCACAAATTTGTTTCTTAGAGTTTTGGTGAAACATATCATCTGGACTCCCCAGCTCTGGAGGAGAAGGTTGTACATGATAGATCCACTCCAGCATTCCAATCTCTCTGAGTCTCTGAATTCCCTTATCAACAGTAAACCAAAGATGTCAGGCATTTCCAGCTCATTTATAGTAGGCCACCTTTAGTCAAGCAGCCAAACAAACTATTAGTACATTTTTTAACATTGTGAGCTATAACATTAAATCTAGAATCTCTGCTTAATGGGCCAATATCAATAAATTCAGCCTGATCAAAGTTTATGTTCCTTCTACCATTATCCCACATCTTTAAGATTCATTCCCACACAAGTTCCCCAGACCTCTGCTTATATGAATTAGAAAAATGAAGAAGTTTCTTCAGAGTGTAGTATACCTCACCTCTAGGGACCTGCTTAGATTTGGATCAAGCTACAGGCCTGGAGTCAAAAGTGGGTGGTGAGGGTGGGCCCTGAGGAGTATCAACATTTTCATGCTGAGTAGCTGAATCACAGAAGGTTTTTTACTGTTCCATAAGCAAAACAGGATTTGTTCCCTCCAGGGAGAGTGGGGAAGTCAATGCCCCAGAGGGTGGGGATAGGGATGCCTCAGTCATGGCTAATGGTGGGACCTCAACAACCTCTGGTAAAACAAACTCATCAGAATATGGGGGTTCATCTTCCCAAATCCCTGCAGGCTCCTCCTATACATCGCCATACCAACTTGCAGGATTCCATTCTTTTCCAAGCAGCGCTCTCACTTTAACCACAGACATCTTCCAAGGCTGAGAGTTAAACTGTTTTCCTAAAAGCCAATTGCAGGATGAGGGTTTGTGTTTGGTTTTCAGCAACCTCATCCCTATGACTACAAGACAGAAGAGTATCCTTTAGAACACACCAAGCAACTTTCAGATCCATTAAGCATGTCTGCAGCTGAGAAACTAAATTTCTGACCTCATCATTCTCCTTTGTTACTTTGTCCAGTGAAGCCAGAGCAACCAACCAACATCATCATATTTCTTAGTTTTCCAGAATCTTTCAAAGTTATCATGTACAGGGTCACTGAATGTCTTGCTTTTTATAAGTGGTGAATTGGGAGCATCAAATGCATTTACTTTACAGATCTCTTTAAATAGTTCACACCACAGATTATCAGCGCTTTCCATAGTACTGGTAGGAAACTTTAGTAACTTTAGGTCTAATCAATTTAGACAGCCAACTACGAAACCCACAAAATCAACTAAGGAAATTCACCCTTATAATTCTGTTTCTCCAGAACCACTCCTGGTACCAATTTCTGTATTAGTCAGGGTTACCTAGAGGAACAGATTCAACAGGAAGTATGATTATAAAAAGAGGACTTATCAGATTGGCTTACATGACCAGAAATGGGATAGTCCACAGTGGTCATCTACAGGCTAGAGAGCTAGTCAAGAAGTCCAAGAGGTGCAAGTCCCAGAACAAGAAGGATCAACAGTGCTAGCCTAGTCCAAGACCAGTGCTTCTGGAAACTATCTGGAGAATCACTGGCAGAGTACACTCTGGAAGAGTGAAGGAGCCAAAGTCCGATGTCTTCAGATGATCGAAGCAACAATCAAGAACCTGTTCAAGAAGAGTTGAGCTTTCATTTGCATCTGCTTTCTTGTTCTTCCAACTTTTATTCCATCCAAGTCACCATCCTACTGGGCAGTGCTGCCCATGCTTAGGGAGGGTCTCCACTTCAGTTCACTATCCTACATTCCAATCATTCCTAGACACGCCCTCATTGACACACCCAGAAGTCTCCTAATCATCTTAATCATTGGCATTTCTTAATCCAATCAACTTGACAATTCAAATTAACCATTACAGAACTGAGATCAATGAAATTGAAACAAGAGGAACAATTCGAAAAATTGACAAGACAAAAAGTTTGTTCTTTGAAAACATAAATAAAATTGACAAACCCTTGGTCATACTAATGAAGAGTAAGAGAGAGAAAACTCAAATTACTAAAATAGTCATGAAAAACAAAATATCACAATGGACACTACTGAAATACAGATGATAATCAGAAACTATTTTGAAAATTTATACTCTAATAAAATAGAAAATTTTGAAGACATCGACAAATTTATAGAGACATATGACTGAATCAGGAGGACATACACAATTTAAACAGGTCAATTTCAAGCACTGAAATAGAACATGCCATCAAAATCCTACCAACTAAGGAAAGTCCAGGACCAGATGGATTCTTATTTGATCAGACCTTCAAGGAAGAACTAATACCAATCCTCTTCAAATTATTCCATGAAATAGAAAAGAAGGGAACCCTTCCAAAATCATTCTATGAAGCTAGTATCACTCTGATACCAAAATCAGACAAAGACATACCAAGGAAAGAAAACTTCAGATATTAATCCCTGGTGAACATAGATGCAAAAATTCTCAATAAAACTCTGGCAAATCTCATACAAATACATATTAAAAAGATAGTGCTTCATGATGAAGTGGGGGTTCATCCCAGGGATGCAAAGGTGTTTCAACATATGGAAATCAATAAACATAATTCATCACATCAGTACATTGAAAGACAAGAATCACATAATTATCTTAATATGTGCAGAAAAAGCATTTGATAAAATACAGCATCCATTAAGTTCAAAACACTAGAAAAACTAGGAATAGTATAAACATACCTCAACATTGTAAAAGCTATATATGCTAAACCAAAAACCAGCATCATCTAATTGGAAAAAAAATTGAAAGCATTCCCTCTCGAAATTGGAACAAGAAAGGGATGCCCTCTTTCACCACTTCTTTTCAACATCACCCTTGAAACTCTAGCCAGAGCAATTAGAAGAAAGAAATTAAAGGGATATGAATATGAAAAGAAATCATACATCCTTAACAGCCTAGAGGTTGGATAAGAGCCTTGACTGGAAAGTACAAAGAGGTTCTCTAAAGTCCTCCAATCGTAACTCTTATATTTAGGTGAAAAAGTTGTAGATCTAATTCTTAATATGTTTCTGTGATTGTATAAATTGTGCAATACATTCATTGCATATTTTCTCATTTAACATTGTTATGTTTTAGATATCAAAGTATCCTCATGTAAGTTCAACCTTGTATGATAGAGAATGTAAGAATGTTTAGAGGTAAAATGATAAGATTTTGAGAGTTATAACCTGATTACTTGATTAATCCATTGATGGATTGATAATTTGAATGATTTACTTAGGGGTAAATTATAGGCAGTTGGATTGTGTCTAGAATAATTCGGTAATAGGGTGCATGCCCTTGGGGATTATATATCTTATCCGGGGCTCCTCTCTCTCACTCTCTTTGCTTCCTGACTCTCATGAGCTGAGTAGCTTTCCTCCTCCATGCCTTTCTGCCATATTGTTTCAACTTTCCTTGGATCCAGAGCAAAGGAGTCAGCTAACCATGAATGAGACCTAAGAAACAATGAGCCCACATAAACGTTTCCTCCTCTAAGCTATTCTTTTCAGATATTTTGGTCATAGTGACACAGCTGGCTAACATAAATATAATAGAAACCTCAGAAAATTGATACATTGATCATTTCTACTATAAAGGAATACTATTTGAGGCCATAAAGATTTGAATGAATTATAAATAGGGATAGAAAATCAGAGTCTGAATGCTTTCTTTAAAAATTCAAACATATACCATGTCACACTGCCTCCTATATATGCTTATTCATTGGGTATAAATTGTATTATTTTCCAGCTGATATACCTTATAATTTTACATTAGAAGATTTTAGTTTTAATTTTGCATAAAAAGAAAGGGAGCTAAATAAACAATGAATTTTACTAGTATTTTCTCAATGACAATGTGACAGAAAACAAAGTAGACAAGCATGGTATTCAAGTTGATGATCAAGGAGACACAAAATATAAAATAAGAAATATAAACATTTTTCTAATTTTTGATTTCTTGACTCTTTTTTTGTAAGTGATCAGGAATTTAAGCGTTAGTATGCACCAGGCTGGATGATTTTATGTGATTTTTTACTTAATCCCAATATTTGAATTAAGTATTCTGTTCCTTATTTTACAGATGAGGAAATGTGCATAATTATTGTATCCTTGTGCCAATTTTTTCTCCTTCTTGCATTGAATAAAAATGGTCTCTTTCATCACATCCTCTCCAATACTAAGCACTTGTCTTTTGAAATGTGCTAATTTGATAGCTTAAAAATTGTATCTCATTGTTTTTGTTAAGATTTTTTTTATTCTTTAATGAGGATGAAAATTTGTTGGTAAATCAGCAAAGATTTATAGACACAGCTATTATTTATTAGTTATTATGCATAGCATAGAGGATAAAAGCAGACAAAGCTACTGTTTTCAGAAGATTGGAGAGATGAAAGAAAAAAGTTTATGAGCACCACAGGTGAGGAGAAATAGACACATCTTCTTTATGGTGTATAGTCTCCCCTTTTTGGACCTGGAGGTATGGTTTTTGAATGTCAATAGGGAGGGAAAAGGACATTCTGGATCACTGTACTATTGCTTTTTTAAAAAATAAGGATTCTAACAAATAAACTCTTTTATTCTTTGCATATACCTTTCTGTTTAGCTTGTTACAGCTTCCATAACCCAAAGAATAAAAACTTAATATAGCTCCTGATTTAAAAGTAAAATAATGGTTTTCACAGTGAAGCAAGTGTTGATCCTATTATATAATGTAGATAATAATATTTATATTTAAACTGACCAAATAATTGCTAATCTGAGCATAGTTTATTTTCATGTGCTTCCAAAATATGTGTATGATTTTTGCTAATGTAGGTTAATGATCTTGTATTTTCAATGTTGCTTCAAGGATATCATTCCTGAAACATAAGAAGAGAGCCAATATCACATTTCTAATGTTTTTATTTCATCTTTTTCCAGTGAGTTAATGCTGCCTTTTCAACTCTGTATAGTAAGTTAAATGCCATGGGCTCGGATTATCACAGTATGAAAGTCAAATATAATGATAAAGACACCTAATATTCATATTAGCATATCTGCTTTTCATGAGTTTTCTCTTTGGCATGCAAAAATCACCCAAATTATTCTAGTACATTGATTTTCCTGGCCTCTTTTAATCTCCACAGTTGATGAGAATTGGAGTTCTATTTGGCTATGAGAGTTGCCTTCAATCTTTCCTAACCAAAGATTTAGGTGATAGTGGCATAAACCATTGATTGTTAAAGGAAATCGTGAAGTTGGTGTTTTGCTGGGGTGGTACATAAGCTCAATATGCTCAGGACTCTGGGTTAGCACTTAGTGATTCTCTTGTCTTCGTTGAAATAAGAGAGCTACATCCAATCAAGATATCCTCTTATTAAAACAGAAAACAAAAATAAGTTCAAGATGACCCTAAAAGTCATGTTCTTTGGCTAGAACTTTTATACATACCCACTTGGATGAAATTGAAGAATACCTGTTCTATTTCTTAACATAATCAGAACATAATCAGACCCATAGCAAAAGGAAAAAATATGGGACTAAGTGACATAGTTTTTGTATGAAAGGCATCTGAGAAAAATGTGTGTTAAAATCACAGTACCTGATCAAATCTAATCAATTATTAAATTATATTAAAACAAAAGTAGAAAACAAAATTCATTGTAATTAAAATTGGACCAGGGTCAAATACTATAAAATTTCCAAATGTAAGACTATTCACAAACATCACATGCTAGACACAGATACTAAAACCAAAGAAAAGTTTTTTCTTCTTGAACCACTTTTATATAAGTACCTCCAATTTAATTTAATTAATATGTTAAGAAATCATGGCTTGATTCCATTTTGCAGTGAGGAATTCAAAATTTATTGACCTAGTTCAACTTCAGTAATAAAAAGGACCATATGTGCTGTCAATTGAACAAAAATAGTATGAGAATATATTTCTGAAAGGAGGTGTTTTCTGTGCCCAACATTTTCAAGACACTTAGTATGTTTGAATTTATGACAATAAGACTTTCAGATTGTTGAAAGTTCACCCTTTGAAAATTGAACATATGGCAATTATGAAGCATATTATACACAGAACAAAAATAATAGCAAGCTTTGCATTTGAAAATTTATAATTACCTGATTTCTATCAATGTATTTTAGATAAAAGAGCATATAATTTAAAACAAAAAATGAACTTAAAACAAAAAGAAACAAAATTTTATCAATCTCACTGAGTTTAATAAAAATATTTTAAATGTCAATATATAAAATTAATGTCAATGCTTACTTTATCTTCGTAGGATACATTTGTTAATTATAATTAAATGAATATGTTGTATGAACCCTACTAAATGCAGAATTAGCTTCATCTGTGTGTGTACTTCATATGATTAAGAAAGCAGCTCTACACTTCATTTTGTATTACTGAGCATTTTCTTTCAAATAAGATAATCTTTTCATGATTGCCTCATTATTTTTTGCTTTTCTTTTAGAAATTTAAAACCACAAGATGATTACTAAGCATAGATGAAATTTTTAATATTTCATATGCAGCTATACATAAAAGGTAATATATTTTAGCAGAATGGGATTGATACACGTTTGTAGAAATATTAACTGCCATGAACATTTAAATAATCAATCTCATAGAGATAAGATATAACATCAATTTTTCAAAGAAAATAAATTGAACGAATTGAAGTTAACAATGTTATTTTTTGGTGGTATGTGAAAGTAAAATTTCCAATTAAAAAATGTAATTATGTTTGGGAAAAAATGTAATTAATTAGTTAAAATTGTTGGGAAAGTTTTTCACCTTAGCCTGTATAAAACTAACAGTATTCCAACAAGTTTTTCTTGATGAAAGATAAAAACTAACTATTGTAAAAAATGGTAAATATCTTAAGACATGACCCACAAAATTGTTTATTAGAATTTTCAAGATGCCATCAGAGCAAATGCTTAGAATTTGCTTTCATGAATACCTTCATGTTCCTATCATAACTGCACCTTTCACTGTGGCCCAGGGAGAATCCCAGAAGTGACCTTTTCATATTCTGTATAGTGATATTGTCTTTGGTACAGTCAACCCTAACAAGACCTTCCTAACTCCCTGTTTTGAATTGTTAAGAAAACCAGGGTCCCTTTTGCAGATGCTGCTCTCAATGTTCAAAGTAGCAATTCAACATCATATTACATTTTCCTGAAAATTGAGTTTAAAAATAAAAAGTTAAGAGAGGGAGAAGAAAGGGATGAAAGCTCTATGTCATGATGGAAGTGAATCACAGGAAAGCGCATTTTCCTCTTCTGTCAATAAACACTTTAAATTCAAATAGCAGTTGAATTGCAATCAAGACTATGTCTTTATCCATGTTGAGTCAATAATCTTTATATGGAAGCAAGGAATTACAGCCATGGGAAAGAGAGTAAAGTAATGCCCAAGCATAGAGGACTAACAAAGATATCAGCAAAGTAGAGACTCTAGGGGCATCTAGCACCCTATATAACAATTTTCCATTTAACTCTCTCCTTGAGAAAAATTATACAGTTTTCTAACATTCCATATCTAAGCAAACTTTTCTAATAAACCTATTTAAAAGCTCATGGATGCTTATGAATATAAATGAACAGAATCCATGCCGTGCATAAATCCAGTACTTACACTTATGTTCCCAAGTTCTTCAGCAGTATTTTCAAAATAACATACTTCAAAATAACATACTTCAAGTCCCCATTCCGATTTGTTTTGCAGAAAATGTGTCTTTCATAGTTTTGTCTCCCTTCCTATTTCTAAGGATTCCCAGGAATGCTTTTCTAGTCCAACTGTGGCTTAAGTCTCTTTGTTATTTCTTGTGATTATTTCTCTAGTTTCTGTTATTTACCAGAAAAGAAAGTGAGTGATTCTACATCTCCAATGACCCACCTTTTCCAGTTACAAAATACATGCCTACAGTTAACCACCCAGTTAATCCCTATTAAGGAATCCATTTATTAATTAGATGAAGACTTTCATAACCTAATCATTTCATCTCTAAACATTCTTGAATTGTCTCACACATGAACTTTTGAGTGACACCTCATGTCTAAGCCAAAACAGAATAAATAAAGATAATAGTTATCTCTTGTGCTCTGTCTTAACAACATTGTAACCACCTCCATATGAAGGTCTCTCTAACACTTCACCACTGATTCTAGATTTTTTTTACATCCACATCAGTCAATGTTGCACTTGGGACAAACTCCCAAGAAAAATAAATGATAGTGTGTCCAAAACACAAATTCAAAATCAAACCTCAAATTCAGAACCTGCTTTCAAATTCTTTATTTGTCCTTCTGCTAGCTTCATTAATTTTAAATCCAGATCAATTTTGAGCAGTAGGAGAAATTCTTGGAAAATTTAAAATTGCAGTTTCTCCCCCCTACATAAGTTTAACTGCTTTTATATATTGGAACATTAAATAAGTGTAAATTACTGTCTCTTATGGAATATCCTTTAGTATTTCAAGCAAACAGCACTTTTTAAAACAATGTCTGATAACTCATAATTCAATATTTGATGCATAAAACTTTGAACAACTGTATTTGAATGATTTTTTTCACATTCACAGCTCAAGCATTTTACATTGTAGTGCAGTTTAACAATTGCTGCATAATTCTTGAGTAGTTCATACTTAAATTTGAAAATTTGAAATGTTTTTGAATTATTTATAATGTATAACATTGAAGAAGGAGAAATCAAGAAAAAATGAAATTGGAACAGAAGGTTTTTAAACTTCAGGTTGAATAAGCAGTGTTCAATGTTTGCTTTATTATTATCATGATATTTAAAAAAAAAAAAAAAAAAAACCTTCCAACAGAAGTATCACACTTACACACTTATAAGGAACGGACTTAAATTTGGGTCTCTCTCTCTCTCTTTTTATATTTTTCCCCAAACCCTACATTATCCTACATACCTCTTTCCATATGTAAGTCTTGCTTGCTACACTGTTTTTGAACATCAAGTTGGAATAAACAATACCTAAAGAACATTTAATCAAACCCATATCTGATGTATATCTCTCTTTAAAATTCAAATTGAGTTGAATAGTTATAGAAAGATTTCTATACTTCTGACAGCAGGAGCTGTCTCACAGTATACCTTTATTAATGCCTGCCATAGTGCAAACCCATAGCTCAATCATTTTTTCAATGATGTTATTATTCCACAGAGATACAGTTTCTACTTCCAAATAGTTCCCAGCTAGTGGGGGTAGCCAATGAATAATAGACAATCAAAATTTAATTTTATGACAATTTGCAAGGCACTAAAAGAGTGTATAGGAGGAGCACTTGGGTAGGGGAACACATAAACTTTTCCATAGCATCAGCCTTCCAAAGCAGGGATTACCTCTACTCCTGCCTTTGTGTGTCAACTCCAGCCTGACAAAAGGAATAAATTTTATCTTGGCTCCTAACAAAAAGTGTACATCTCCTGTTTCTCCAGACATTAAGAAAATTGTGTATGTATGTTGGGGGAGGAGGCTACAGCACATACAATATCAGAGAAGAACACATAACAGTTCTCCTAAATTGTCTTAAGAAAGCCTTTAACACTTTTACAATGCCTTGTAATACTCGATAACAAGCACTCAGGTTGTCTTCTAAGTACTCTTAATAATACCAAAGTACACTTACAAGAACTAAAACACTTCACTTTGTATAGGACTCTACAATTAGATTTCACTCATGAATTGATTCCACAAACATTTATTGATTCCACAAACATTTATTGAACCTCTGTCAAAAGCTCAATGAACTCAACTGCAAAGTAACAGACATAATACTTGTTTTGAAGGAGTATAGAGTCCAATGTGGGATGCCAGCAAGGAACAGACAATTAAAACACGCTTAAGTGCTATGAAAAGGTCAGCATCTCGTTACTTGGGAGCAATCAGAAAAGACTTTCTAATAGAAATCATATTTTAACTTTCACCTGAAGAGTGGGAAGGTGTCAACTAACAACTCAGAAAGAGAATGAAAAGAAAGAATATATTGGCTGAAGGAACACATACACACACACACTCAAACACACACCCATGAAGGCCAAGAAGAAAAGAGCATGATGGTTTTGAAGAAAGGGAGATGGATTATTTTGGGATCATGGAGTAATCTGTGTTTGGGGGAAGCTTAAGAAGAGGCTCAAGTATAGCAGGCCTAGTATACCAGAGTCTGCAAGCTATTTTAGGACATCTGGACTTTTAGATTGAAAGTAATAGGAAGCATTGAACAGTTTAACTCAGAAAGACATGATCTGATTTCATTTTAGGTAAACTACAGGGCTACTTGAGTAAAATATATTTTTATAACTTCAAGATAAATATATATTAGAACTTACTACCAGGCTGTGGCCTCTGTATCAAATGCAATGTGAGCAATGCCCCATATTTGTAAAGTGCCAATCAACTCCCAGGCCCTCAGTGGCTTTAGTGGTTTATGACACAGAAAGGTTTGTCACACTACCCTTCATCCCTTAGCATGATCAGCTCCCTGCCCACCACCACAGTAGCGTCATTCTAGTGTACCTCAACACAGCAAATACAACAGCAGGCACGCAGTTCCCGTGCCCAGGTGTCACATAGAAACCCTGGTTCCCACTCCATTTCTGAAGTTAGTCACATTTTGAAAGCATAAGATTTGACTTTCACAAAAACTGCATGGAGGAACTGGGTGAAATTGAGTTTGAAGTATTTATGGGACATTTACTTGGCTAATCATTTACACAGATCTGGTGTATAGGAGAAAAAGTTGGGCCATTTGTAGACGTGGGATACTCATAAGTGTCCCATGCCATGCATGTGATCTACAGTAGGCAGAAGGAAAGAAGATATAATCTTGAGAAAAATTAATATTTAAAACTTGGGGGAAAAAATTCCACAAAAAATTACTAGGAAGATGCTAGGATAAAGCCCAGCATAATTGTTTGTTTATTAGTATGTTTATAGGGCTGGAGATCAAACCCAGGGCCTCGTGCACACCAGCCAAGTGCTCTTCCACTGACTTAGACATCCAGCCTTCAGCAGAGTTTCTTGTTTTGAAAACAAAGTTGTAGAATACTCTAAGATATCAAGGGCTACTAAGAAGTTGAGGTAAGTAAAGCCTTAAAGAAGGCCCTTGTATTAGAAATAAATTTGGGCAAGAGAATTTTCAGAATTTAGCAGGAAAATTTTGTCCTATAGTTAGAAGTTGCAATAAAATTGTTGTAGGTCGATGGATTGCCCTTTCAAGAAGATTGTAACAAGCTGCGTATGGTGGTACATGCTTGAAATCCCAGTGGCTTGGAGGCTGAGGCAGGAGAATTGCAAGTTCAAAGGCAGCCTCAGCAAATTAGTGAAGCACTAAGCAACTCAATGAGACTTTGTCTCTAAATAAAATATTAAAAAGGACTAAGGATTTGACTCAGTGGTTAAGCATCCCTGGGTTCAAATTCCTGCTACCAAAAAAAGAAAAAAAAAAAAAAAAGATTGCAATGTACATGAAACGGATGATAACTATGATCAAGTGAGAGGAAGAAGGCTTTGTATTCTTTTATTATTTATTGTTTAAGTTACACAGACTTGAGAAAACTTAAATACATTTGAAATGGAGCAAGGAAAATGAAGAGAACCATGTTTGGCCTATGGATCTGCTCATTAGTTTAAGTCTCTGACATATTCTAAAGACAAGAGATCTGGCTTCAGATGGGCTCACTATATCTGAGGTGTCTAAATAGCCAGGTATTCATCTAAAAAGAAGTAAGTGTGGGTTCCTACACAATTTATGTATTTATTCTAAATTGACCTGTGTAAGCATTTGAATTTGGGTAGGCTGAAATACAGAATAATGATATAATAATTATAGAATATGCTTGGAAAAAAGCTCAAAGACATAGATTCAGAAAGTGGAAGGATTTCAACAGAACTAAAGGCAGACAACCAAGGGCTTTCAGCTGATTTTCTACATGCTTTGGTAAGAAGTTGAAGGACTTCTACCCAAGTGGCATCCCTGTTCTCTAAAGGGGAGGCAAAACTTCTCTGAGACTAAAGAAAGTCTGTTACTGAAACTCCCTGAAGTTCATTACTGAAAATCTTGATAATAACAATATGTAGACTAAAAATAATGCATTTGTGATGATCTGTGTAACTACTGTATTTTAATAAATTTGTAATTGGAAGAAGTTCATGCTCCTGCTACTAGTGCTCCTACTACTAAATGGAGCACTTAGGACTTTCCAGACACCATTCTAAGTCATTTAATCTTCACAATAAGCCCATGAATTCAATATTATTACTCTCCCCATTTTACTTCATTAAAAGATAATTGTGTCAATTATATAAAATGCCAGGTTTTACACTGAATATGAAAATTTCTCAGTTTGATGAGATTCAGGACCATTATTTCTTTTAAATTTTTCTACCAAAGTAGGATTTATAAGCTAAATCTTCTTTTCCTCATTTCATTATTAATTTTAATAAATAGTGAAATATTGTAAGGAACTCCACTACCAATAAATATTCCTGGAGGCATCAAACATGAGCTAAATAGTTAAGAATTTCACTTTGTACCATTTAAGCTTAAATTAATTCATGAGCCCCTAGAATGCATAACCAAAGCAATCTCTTTTCTAGTGATATTTCATCAGCACTGGGTACTTTAAATGTCATTCCACTGGGAAATGGATATTTGTGCTTGATTATCCTCTTTGCTTAGAATTCTAAAATTATATAAACCATACCAATTTAACACAAAAATAATTGCTTAAGTTCTTAGGAATAAATACTGAAAACATTCAAAAATGTATATGTGTGGGTGCATGTGTATAACTCTAACTATGTATAAATGTATATATGCAGATAACTCTTTATATAGATAGGTAGATACATAGATAAATAGATAAAATATGTAAAGATTTCATGGTTAATATTTTTAAAGGAAATGTTAACTTATGTTTTCTTTCTCAAGAAGTTTAATATTAGCAATTTTTTTATACTGATAACTGTGCACACATAAAGAAGTATGTAATTTGATATGCAAGTATTAACTGCAATTTATGTTGTGGCAAATAACTAAATATCAAAATCCAACAAATAAATGAAAATCTACTTTTTCCAAATGGCTTAGAGCAATGGCTTATCAAAGATATTATTAACCTACTAGCAACTGAATTTCTATATCTCATACTTTATGTCATTTGTTATCACACTGTTACACCAGTGTGTTACAGAGTGTGAACTACGGAGAGCTGACATTTAGAATTTATGGTCAGTCTTTCCTGGGGGAAGGGAAAGACTGATGAAATACTACTGCATGGTATGACCTTGGCATTATAAGTGATTTGTTTCACATGTTTACTCTGAGATTCTTGTTTGTCAAATTAAGAGGTATTTCTACATTTGAACAATAAGCCAAACTGTAGATGTAAGAACAGTTGATTAAAACTGGTGGTGCAGTGAGAGAGGGCATTTATGCTTTGAAGCTTAACATATAGTTTTTTCCACGTTGCTTGGGGAATCCATTCTCTTCTCCATGTGAGCGAGTTGCTCCCCTTGATGTCAATGGGAGCTGCATTTCCGTGACGAGAAGAAAATGGGCTTGCTAAAGTTAATTATCAGACTGATTTTGGTCTCATTTTAATGCCCTGTTTATTGGCAATGGGAGTCAGATGTATGGCTTACTTTGTTGCTCACCTGCTTTTCCAAAATAGGGAACAGAAGGCAAGTGGACAAAGGTGGGAGCTGTGAATAGATACACCTAGGGCACATAAAAGGAAGTGAACATTTTACTCAGCATCAGGGACTTAAGCTGAATTTCCCAGAAACACAGTTTAGGCTATCTTCATTCTAAACTTAGTTTTATTTTGTTAAAAGTCTACATAGCACGATTGTTACATAGTTAATTAATTAAACACTTAAACCATTATATACGTGCATCATCCATTATATAAACCAAACTCCAATTGAAAGAGGGAATATTCATTTCAGCACTAGTTAATAAATTATTTTATTTCTTTTGTATAAAAATGACAATTTCTCATGCAGCCCACAGTTAGCCCAGGCTGGCACTACTACACACTAACTTTAGGATCTGGAGTAGGTTCATTTAATCTCCCTGAATCTTAGTCTTGTCTTTTGTAAAATGGTCATAGCACTTATACATATCTACTTGAAAAAGTGCATGGAAAATTTAAATGCTAATATATTTAAATCCTTAGAACTATGCTAAACAAAGAATAAGGGTTTTATAAGTGTTAGCTTCAAAAAAAATCTTTCAAAAAACAAAGTACATTTGATTTTTCTGAAGACACATATTATGTGTCTTTAGAATTCTAAAATTAGATAAGCCATACCAATTTAACACAAAAATAATTACATAAGTTCTTAGGAATAAATACTAAAAACATACAAGAGTGTATAAGTGTGTGTGTGTGTATGTGTATGTGTTATATATATAACTCTGTATATATGTAGATATCTTTACATAGATACACATGTAGATAAATAGATAAAAAATATATTTTAGATATATTTATGTGTCTTTAGAAAAAAAAAGAGTTAAAGCATTTTCCATATGAGTTTCAGTCTGAAATTATGTATCTAGATAGATGTTCCCAGGAAATTTATACTTTGTGGATTAATGTATTTCAGTCCCCTCTGTCAGTCACTGTGAAGGTCTCTGGCCCTTATGAGACCCTCACTATTTCCATTGCCCCACCAAATAAAAATAAAATCCTAAATTTAAAAAATACTGTACATCAGTATCATTTTGAGAAAACAAACTAAATCCCATCTAATCTACATGCCCTGGACAGTAAAGATTTACACTAAATCTTGAAATTACTCCCATATGCAGAAGTAGCGATTCTTAGATTCAGAGCAGAATTTTATCAGAGATACTTTAAACAGTGTGGAGGGGATGAATACACATCTCTGAGGCTGGATCTGTACGTTTTGTTTCACGGGTATATAATAGTCCTGGCTATGTGAGGCACAGTACATTTTCCCTCCTTTGAGTGTGCAGGATTCTGTAAGGTCTACAATACTTTGCATAAGGCAGAGGAGAACTGGCGGGTGATAGGAGTTCAGTGGTAAGACCTGTGGATTCATGGAGATGCCATTATTATAATGCTTCAAAGGGTGGATCTTGTAAGCAAGATTACTTAGGTGATATGTAATTTAACATTTAAAACCATTATTATTATAAATGAAGTAAAAATTTAAGTTGAATTTTATATAACATATAGAGATTTGTGATTTATATAAACCATTACAACAATGCTAAAGTTTGAAAACATGAGTTCGTTTTAAGTAGTAACTAATGAGACATTTGTTATCAGGCTTTGCTGGTAATTATAAAGATGACGTGACCCACTGAAGTTCAAAAATCACATTTTATTTACTCTACTGGTAAATGGAGTGTTTTTAATTGTGTTTCAGTTTGTTTTCTTCATTTTTAATAACCTCAGAGTCAAATAAATGGCCCATTCCTGGAACGTATACAGAATCAGTGACATGAGTATATCTACATCTTGTATACACACACCAATACACAGATTCTGCTACTTTCATTTTTTTCTGTAATCTGTTTTTTTTTAAAGAGTAATTTTAGCTATTTATGGTAGAAATGAGATCTGGTTTAAAAATGGTAGCTGCTAACTATCACCTTAGCCTTTTCTTTAAGACTGAGAACCACAAATAGTATCTCCATGGGGAAGGTGGAAGACACAGTAGTGGGGATTGTGCCTAGTTGCAGCCCTGAGTGGTGTTCATGTAATCTCAATTCTTGACATGTCAAAGAAAAAACAATTTTTATTAAATTAGAAGCAGTCACATTTCCCAATGAAGTGAGGTTATTAAGGGGAACATGAATTCCATTAACAAAAAGTGCAAGATAAAAATGAAAAGTGTCTCGTCAGCACTTTCTTCAAAAGCAGCAAATTCCTAGAAATAACAATAATTTTATCCTCAAGTTATAGAAAAATAGTCTATAGTCCCCTTGGGGGGAAAATGGCAAGTTACAAATAGGAAACTGAAGGGAATAGCAGGGGATAAATGTGAAGAGAGGAGTATTTCAGTTCACAATATTGTTACGATTTTCCCATCTCTGTAACATAGAAGGAATACTAGTTTATATTTATTATTTTCAGGAACTTGGTACATATGGGAAAACTGGGCTGTTGCTCTAGCAGCATTAATTTATCCCTATTTCATGTATTCAATTTTTAGAAATGAAAAGTCTGGGTGATGGAGTGGTAGTTCTTTCATTCATTTCCATATTAAATATGTACTGAGCATCTATTTGATGCCAGGCTTGATTAAAGACTGGGAATATAAGAGTGAACAGCAGTTCAAAATCTTTGTCCTTCTTGAACTCACTTTCTAGTTCTTCTAGAGGGAGAAGACGGACAATAAGCAATGAACATTTCAAATAAGTTAATTATTATTAGAAGGCAGTCAGTATAGTGGAAAAAATGTAGAGCAGGTTATCAATGATTTTGGAAAGTTGAGGAATTGCCATTTTAAAATACAGTGGGCAGGCTTATTAAGCCTTAAAACCAGGTTCCAGAAATCAAAATATTTTTAATATGTATAGATTATCTTTTCTGACCACAATAGAATGAAACTAGAAATCAACGATAGAGAGGGGTACCAAGGATGTGGCTCAGTGGTAGAGTGTTCGAATAGCATGCATGAGGCCCTGGGTAGAATCCCCAGCATCAGCAGCATCATTATAGAAGGAAAACTGTAAAAGTTACAAATATGTATAATTAAAGCAACAAACTCTTGAGAAACCAATGTTTAGAAGTAGAAATCACATGTACATGAACAAAATAAAAAATACTTAGAGATGAATGAAAGTGAACAAAACATTCCAATTTTATGGGATGACTGTAAGGCAATGCTCAGAGGAAAATTTATGACTATAAATATTTAAGTTAAAAAATAAAGATCTCAGATCAATAACCTAATTTAACAACTTGAGGAAGTAAAAAAGAAAAAGTGAATTTGAATCTGAAGCTAGCAGAAGGAAGAAAATAATAAAGATTAGGGAGAAAGTAAATGAAACAGAAAGCAGAAAAACTATAGAGGGATCAACAAGACCAAAATTATTTCTCTGAGTAAGTGAGTAAAGTTGACAAATTCTAGAGAGACTGAAAAAGAACCAAAAGACAAAATAAAACTTACAATAATTAAAATGAGAAAATAAAGTAGGGGCATTACCACTGTCTTTACAGAGATAAAATGATTGTAGTCAAATAATATGAACTAGATATCAAGAAATACTCAGATGTAATGAACAAATTTATAGAATCAGATGAATAAACTTATGCAAGAAGAAATAGAAAATACCAAAAGAAGTGTCACAAGATATTGAATCAGTAATTCCAAACCTCCCCCCTCAAAAAAAGTCTAGGAACCAATGACTTCACTGGTAAATTCTTCAAATCATTTAAAGAAGAATCAAAACCAATATTTCTTAATCTGCTTCAAAAAAGAAAATGGGAGAGAACAGACTCTATTTCATATTACGATATCAATATTACCATAATATGAAATGAGGCAGATACCTCAAGAAAAGAAAATTTTAAGCAAATATTCCATTGTACAATGAAGCAGAAATTCTCAACAAGATACTAATAAACCAACTCTACATCATATTAAAGTTGTACATTTAAACATGACCAAGAGGATTTATTCCTGGAATGCAGGTGTGTTTCAACACAAGAAAATCAATCCATGTATACATCACATTAGTAGTACAAGCAGGAAAAGATAATGATAATCTCAATGCAGAAAAGACACTTAACAAAATTCACATGCAGATGAACAAAGTTGAACCCCTACCTCACACACTTATTCAAATGTTAACACAACTGGATCAGCAACCTAAATATAAGAGCCTCTATCACATTTAGAGGAAACATAGAAATAAATCATAATGATACTGGATGTGGCAACAGATTCTTCCATGCGACATTAAAAAAACACAAGAAACAAAGGAATTTTAAAAAAACAGACAAATTAGACTTTATCAAAATTTTAATTTTGTTTATCAATGAACATTGTCAAGAAACTGAAAATAACACCTACAAAACAAGGTGAGATATTTGTATACCATATATGTGGTATGTATTTAAATTCTCAGACTATATAAAGAATTCCTAAAGTTAAACAACAGACAGACAACACAATTAAAAAATGGGCAAAGGACTTGGTGTTCAAGATCCTTAGTCTTTATGGAAATGCAAATCAAAACTACAATGAGATGCCATTTTATACCTACTAGAATGGTTATTATAAATAAGGTGCAAAATAAATGTTGGTTAGGATGGGAGAAATTGGACTCCAAATACATTGCTGGTGATCATGTAAAATAGCACAGATGCTGTCCCTCAAAAAGCTGAACTTAAAATTACTGTATGACCCAAAAAATTGATTCCTAAGTATGTACTTCAAAGATTGAGAACAGTAAGTTAAGCACACTTGTACTACAATGTTCATTGCATCACTATTCACAATATTTTAAAGGTAGCCAAGAGCCCATTAACAGATGAATGGATAAACATAAATCATAAATGCAATATATATATATATATGTGTGTGTGTGTGTGTGTTGTATCAACTATAAAAGGCATAAATTTCTGACATACACTAGGACATGGATGAACCTTGAAAACATTATACTAATTAGCCACACAAAACATAACAAATAATGAATGTTTCCAGTGACATGACATATTGAGAATATGCATATTAATAGAAAGTAAATTTGAGATTACCAGGAGATGGATACTGGGAGGAGTGGGATTGTATTGTTTAATGATTACAGATTTTTTTTTTGGAATGATAAAAATTTGTTTTGGAAATAGCAAATGTTGCATAACATTGTAAATGTAATTAACACCATAGTATGGTACACTAATGATTAAGATGTTTAAAATGACCATGTATCTGTACTTATATCTATATTTCTATGCTTACTCCTATCCATGTAAAACAAATTGGGCATCACTGTAGTCCTGATGATGAAGACTATCCTTAAGCTAAGATCTGAGGCAGAGGAGCAATGCTTGGCAGGGATTCTTCCCTGAGAAACTATTTCCAGTAGAAGAAAATCCAGAACAAACAGAATGAACCAGGCACACACATGAGTGTCTAACAAGCAGTGAGGGGACAGTAGGCTAGAATAGTGTAAGCAAGGTGGGTCATGGGAGATTGTGGACCCCTTCTCCTGGAAGAAAGTCTATGTGGCGGGCTCCCTTTTGGTCACTCAGGCCCTGGGCCCTCATACCCCTTTTCCTGTGCTCTGTGAACAGGATGTTCTTCTGTGGTCGGTCAAATAGCTCTTCTGTGATTCACAAAATAGCTTGTTACTTCTGTTATCAGTTGATAGCCAAATAGGCTAGTGACTGCTTATGCAAGGCTTCACATTTAAGGTGTATGGCTAGCTTAACTGCAAGCACATAAAAGACAGTGAAAGAGGAAAAAACTGAAAGAGGAAAAATTGAAACAAGTGAATCAGCTAGGACAATGGTTAGGAGACTTGTGTAATGATCCAGAAAAGAGGTGTTGAGAGTTAGCAAAATTGACCAAAGGACTATTGAGATATTATGGATTGTATGATAATTTGGGTCATACAAATTTGGATTAAAAAGTTGAAGATGTCCCATAAATTTGAAGGAGAAAATATAAGTCTCAATGTTCTGGCCTGAATAACTGAAGGTGGTATCACTAACTGAGAAATTAGAAGACTGGGTGCAGTTGTGTGTGTGTGTGTGTGAGAGAGAGACAGAGACAGACAGAGGGAAGAGAGAGAGAAATTTATTTTAAGGAAGAGATTACAAATTCTGTTCAACAGGTTAACTTTGATTAATTTCTGAAATATCCAAATGTAAATGATAAAGAGTTTTTTGTATTAAATATCCTGGCATTTCAGGGAGAGATTCAGAGTGGAATTTTAACTTGAGTGCATAAAGAAGGTATTTCAAGTTGTGGGTTTAGATGAGATTTCTAGAACAGTAAGTGTAGAAAAGAAAAGGAGTCTGGAAATTCTCGAACTTATAAAGTATTCACATACATCAGAAGCAAAGGGGAAGCTAGCAATAAAGCTTGAGAAGAAATGGACAGTAAGGTAAGAGGAAATAGGAAAAAAAAAATGTAATTTCTAGGAATCCAAGAGAAGAAAATGCTTTCAGGAGGAGGGAGTGTTCAATTATGCGTCTTTAATTTAGCAGTCTGATGCCCCACCCTCAAGCCAGAATTGTCAGGTTCCCACTGAAGTATACTTGTGGTTGGATGAATTTAATGGTGAATGTAAATTTGAATCATTTTGTTGTCATTTTTTTCCTGTAATAAGGCAAAGTTACTTCATAGATAAAATACTTTGTACCAAAATTGATTTTGTGAACAATTAAAAATAGTTTCCTTAAGTGTAAAAATGGTGAAATTTATTTAGAATTACCTAACAGTATATTGTAGGAACCTTTGACAATTGTCAAGTTCAATGGGAAGACTATTTGACTTATTATCTGTTTGGTATCATTATTCAAGGTTTTGTCAATGATACCAAAATTTTTGGTGGACTTGAAGATGAACAGCAAATAAATGAGCAAACAAACAAACAATGGACATTAAGAAGAATTGCAAAGATCCATAAAATCCAGAGTTTTAATATAAATAGCACTGTTATATTATTCAAAAAGTTCACTACATCTCAATATATTTCAAGTATGTAGACTTTAAGTATGTGGCACTGAATGAGCTCAATAATAATTGTATGGAATGTATAATAATGAAAAATCAACCATGGGGTATTAAAAAGAAAAAAAATGAGAGAAAAATGAAAGACCTTATTTAAGAAGAGAATTTTACCATAAGGCTTCAAGAACAATGTGATACACTAAGATGAAACTAAAACAGGGACAGAACTCATTTCAAAATGGCACACCCTTTAAGACTTCCAAGCAATAAAGATAAAAGTGCACATTTAGAAGTCAAAATTATAGTCCTTATTTAATGTTTAAAATAGATGGTGATGGCACTAGGATAATAGAAAATTCATATCTTTGGAATATTTGTTAACATATTTTGGTGAACTAAATATAAATGAAATAGTGTATAATAATCATATTTTAGTAGCATATACTTATAAAAGTACTTTAGTACTAAGGGATTAATAAAGGAATTATATATTTTGGAATTATATATTTTGGAATGCTGAAAAGCCTGGTTGATACCTACTAAAATATAGAATAACATTGTGTGAAAGAGGAAGAATGATGTTTAGAGAATTTGTTATGTGATCACTGTGGCTTTTAGAATACTGGGAGGGTTTTAAAGCACTTTCTCTCAAAGAACCAATGAAGGGAATTCCTTTAGGGAGGGAAGATCAGCTCTATTTAAAACAAAGCAGAACAATGGAGCAGTTTTAGGCTTATGACACCAGTTCTCCTTTTCATAGTTTGGTTTGCCCTCATACAAAGCACCATGCTGGCATCCACATTAGAATTGAGATTGACAAGGCATTCCTTTCATCCCTCACTGCCAAAACTCCTCACTAATAATAATTAAGTATTCCTGGCTTCTATCCAACAGTTTAATAAATACTGGAATGGCTCTGGGTCTCAGCTGCATTTTTAGTTTTAGTTAGGCAAAGATGGGATTCTGAATAAGATTTGCTGAATAGCATCAGTACAGCAAAATGACTACTCAACTGTGTATTAATAAATGACCATTATTTCTGCATATTTTATGTTAGAGTATGTGTAGAAGTGCTTATTTAATAGGTCATGTTCAGTTTTGTAAAGTTTGATTCTGTAAGTGCCTCAGAAATGTGTTAGTATATAGCATCATAATATTAGATAATCACTCTAAAATCATTATTTTTATATATTTCATATAGATGTGCTCTCCTAGGTAATATAAATGCCTTTTATTTCTAGGTAAATGACGTTTCTTAATATTCAATGTCTACAAAATAATCATGAATGATCTTTATGCAATACTCACTAGGGATGTATTATTTACTTGAATAAATTCTTCAATTTGTGCATTATTATTCTTAAAATTTCACAGAATGCCTTGATAAGACTGGATCTTGTAGTATTTATTGGAAGAAATAATGTGGGCATGAGGGAGAATAGTTGCTCCTTTTCCAAGTTTCCAGTCTGTTCATAGAGAGGAGGGTATCTCAAACTGCTTTTTATAGGAAGGAAAACACAGAAAGGAAAAATGATTTTAAATTATCTTACTCTTCAAGATGGAATGACTTATCTGAATAAGAACCACAGTGGAGGAAGGGACTAAGCTGGCAGAAATGCTGGTATCTGATTTTTTTTTTTTTTTTTTCCCAGAATGGCTTCTTTTCTGGATTTGTTTATTTGGTATCTCTGTGAGGGAAAAGGGAGTGCAAAGCGTGCCTTGGATCAATGGAGAGGTTGGTTTCTGCAGGGTGAGGTGAGGCTGTCACATGCAGCCCGTGGTCTAAGCAGGTACACTTTCTCTAGTGCTTCTGATTTCTGGTTCTTATTTCGCAACTCTTCAAAACTTCTAGAGGAAGACCTTCTTGTGCAGCCTTAAACTCCCACAAGAGTCCACTGATCAGTTGCTGTGTGGCAAATACAAACACATGGAATGTTTGAGCATCTCATTATTCTTGATAACTTTCTGTGCCCATTTTCCTAATTTGAAAAATATTCAGGTGAAGTCATGTCCCTGGGTTTAGGGCCATAATATTAGAATGGGCTTCTGCCTTGACCAACAATGAAACAGGTGAGGATTGTTTCTTGAAATCTCATTTAAGAAACAAAGAATCAAGAAGTTAACCTCACTGACTGATCAGGGCTCTCTGCCCAGTCTGTGATGTGAGATTTCACTTTGATGAAACTTGCATGACTCTTAACTGGAATGTGAATAAACTTTCTCCACAAAATTTACCAGAAAACAATTTTGTAGACCATTAGAGAAATTTAAATTTTAACTTAGACCCATATTTTCAGAACATGTGTCTCAAAACCCAACAAATCTTCCTTGATTTATAAATGAAAGTGAAGTTTTATCACCATGTGTTTATCCAACAATTAGAGCATTATTAATCACTTTGGATGTTGACCAAGAATTAACACACTACAATCAGGAATTCAGAACATTTATTGCAAGAGCTGAATAATTGTAAATAACGTAGAACTGGCAAAGCAGTAACAAGGATAATTGTTTAGATATTTATTCTGTCAAAGTCATCAAACACCCCTCACAAACCGACAAAAATGTACTTCAATAAGCAATGCACCCCTACCCATTATTTTCCATTATATTGTGGAAAAATGTGAACTGCTATTTACAAAGTAATTTTATTTTTGGTAAGAACAAATTAACTATCAGATTAGCAAACCTTTTTTTTAAAGTTTTTTGTTTTATTTATTTTTTTTACTTTTAAACTGATGGTGAACCGTGGCATTAAGATAACTTTCACTTCTTTCAATAAAGACATTTTGTTGCATGCTATTTATTTGTTTAAATCATCTGTCATGCCTTAACAAAAACCTCCTAAGAATGTTCAAATTTGGATTGTTTGCACGTGCAACTGAGATCTTATTAACATTAGTTGTCACTGTGTTGGTTTGACCTAAGTGACAAAATGCTGGTACCTGCCAGGCATTGACCAACTATGATAACAAACAGTTAAACAGCAATAATTAGAGATTTATCCCTTTATTTCCCCCAACTACCCTACCTGGAGAATGTTCTGTTACATCATGAAGGCACAACACATTAAATATTTTGTGGCTATGGTCTAATAACACTTGTGTTACAACAACAGTATTGTATATGAGGATCAACACAAACTCTGTCATTTCAACAAAGTTGTAGACACACATTTGCCAAATTGATACTATTTTTGAATAGTGATTTTTCTTCAATATATGCTAATTTCGATACATTAGTTTTGCATGAGTGACAAGTACAGGATATTATATCACTTTTGACGGATAACACTTTCCCATTACTCTCTCACTTAATAGTACTAATAAAGTGGTTTTTGCTTTTGCCTACTTTGAAAATAAGGATATAAAAAAAAAATAGGTTCTGAATTTCCAAGCTTTTGCAGCAGAACTCCTCTTTTTTGTATAAAGTTCTTATTTTTTCCTTATATCTTTATTCTTTTACAGAATTCTGACAACATAAGATACCATTGAATGAATCAGATTTCAGAACCATTTTTAAACACAAGTGCTTAAGATCCTTTGAATGATGTGTGTCAAGACAGACTACTAACGCAGAAACACCTCACTAAAAGAAACAACAAAAATAACAATAAAGAGGTAAATTGAATAAAAAGGGAAAGAAGCAACCATAAACACAGAATTATGCTACAACAGTTTTAGGTGAACGCTATAAGTACACAAAAGTTGTTAATAATAACTTGCTTCTATTTACAAATACTTTAACACTGATTGACTTACAAGTGTTCACTAACGTTGTTAACAGCACAATAGGTTTAATGCTTATCTTTTTAAGTTTTGTTTGAAGTATAATGTCAAGTATAGCGGTCCCAGCATAAATCAATGACAAAAAAAGCACAATTTTCTAAAGATATGTTTGTCAGTCACTCTAATCCATGAAACTTTCTTACTCTCCAAATGCATATTCTATTGTTCATAGCAGCAGTCCAGGGTCAAAATAAAATGCAATAATAAAAATAAATTGCACAATGGAGAGATCTCTGGAGCGTTTAATTAATTCTAGTAAACAAGATCACATGGCTAGTAGAACTATCTTCTCTCTTAAGTTGCCAAACATTGTCTCCTCCATGGTGCTAACACAAAGTTATGATATCCCTGCTATAAGGGGCATAGTTGTAGAGATCTATTGGATACATAAAGCTCTGACACACACGGTATTAGCATGTCTATTTAGATTAAGGTTATTAGGTCCCATATAGCCTTATCTTAGAGTTGGTGCTCCTTAGGGCTCTCAATAGCACCTCCTGCTTGCTTATATGACTTCAGATTTGCCAGAGGAATGTCTGTCATGTGGCTGCCATTGTTGAAATGGCCTTCATTGGAGCCAAACTGCTTACGGTCATTGAACTGATTCCTGTTGCTGTCTTCTTTCCAGGCTCTGGTCAGAGTGTGCCCATTCACAAGCTTGTCTTTCTTGACCCATTCTTTCTGGGGTGCAAAGGTTGAGAGAGGAGATTTCGGGTGTTGATATGGACCCAAGCCAGGAGGCATCCAGCAGTTATCAGAGTGACCCAAAACTAAGCATTCTTGAGTGCACATCTCTGTTGCCTCAGCTAATCCTCGGGGACCCAGGGGCCCATCTGCAGAGACAAGATACAGAGAATGTTAAGAAAGAAGGTGGTTAGGATCCTTATTTAAAATGATCTTTTGAGAGAGAAAATACATTGGGGTTATCTCATTTTTTTCATGAAATTGTATCAAGTGATCCAGCCTTGGGCAACTCATTGAGACCCTGTTTCAAAGTAAAAAAAAAAAAAAAAGGGCTAGTGCTGTAGCTTAGTGGTAGCATGCTCCTGGATTCAATCCCCAGTACCATATACACAGTATCACATATGCAAAGATTAACAGAAAAGCAATCAAATTCCTCCAGAGGAACAAAGACTTATTTTTTCTTCCTTTAGCCTTTGTTTATAGACAGAAACAAAACTGTCTTGATAGACAAAAAGATACATTTGGGCAAATAGGGATAACTCTTTTTGATCAATCTCTTCATAATATAGGGATTATCACTGATCTATATTATAAGAGTTCTCAGGAAAAAAATTAAATTTAATGAAAAACTATAAAAAGTAGGAAAATTTATTTTCAAGGTTGAATATGCAAATTCTACAACTACACAAAAATGTGAAGCAAACAGTACTTAAAACATCATTAAAATGAATATTCTAAATAGCTACATAAAATATTGTTTTTTTCTGTATAGGCACTTATTTTTACATTTAAAGTCATATGAAAATATTTTCACAACTTTTTAAAAAAGATTACTCATTTTAAAGAATATCCTAATAAACTTATCATACTAAAGTCATACGAGGTCCACTGCAAGCATTCTAAAAGCCAAGTAAATAAAGAAACCTTTTGCATCCAAAGACAGTATTTGGGTCCTCTAGGCCTAACTAGTTTCTGGACTATTAAAGTACAAAACTGAAGCTAAATTGCTAATTGAATCACATGGAATCTAACATTCATGGGGGAAAATCATGATAGAATTTTTCTTTTATTTATTTCACTAGCAGGTAATCTAAAGCACACTTTTAAATCAGTATTTCAAAAGGAAACTCTTCCATTCATGAAAAGAAGAAAATATTTTCTTTATTGAAAAATAACAGTCAAATGGTTAAGGAATACATTGGAGTTTTTCATGTGTTTTTTTCCCCCTGATTAAATAGTCAAGTGATAAGTGATAGCTTGGAAATTAGGAATTGATTTTATGAATGAGGTTAAGTGCATAGGCAAGAAAACCTCAGTTACAAAGCATTTTCGAAAGCAGTCATCAGAAAAAGAAAAAAAAAAAAAGGTAGACAAAAACATACCTGCAGGTTTACCTACATAACAATTAAAATACCTGAAAAATAATTGGAATGGAAGTCTTTGCTAAAATCCACATTATTACAACTAATACTTTTAGATGATCAATAATCATGAGCCTTTCATGTTTACATCAATTTGCCTTAATAAAATTCTAATTATTTCTTGCATATGAAGAAAGATCCACTGAGAAAGGCAATAGTTGAAGTAACAATCTAGTAAGTATCGGAACAGACAACAGATGCAAGAGCAATGTGGTGAAAATGCACTATTTCGTACAATCTCAAATTTGAGTCAGTTCTTTAGATCTAAAAGATAATTCTTGAGGATAACTGTAAAATTCCTTCCCATTCGACATGTATTCCCAGTCCCTCAAAAGCAAACAGTTTTATTTTGTTTAAACACACATTCATTACTTTAAACTATTTCTCTCAAAAACCTCCAGTGATGACCTACTTCCTTGGATATTTAATTTAAATTTCTCTATGAGCCTTTCTTGCCCTTTATAATTCGACCACACTTTAAAAGTTCAAACTAATTCCTGGCTGGATGGTTGGTGTTGGCATAACTAGTGACTCTCATCCACAAAGCTAACACACTTCACTCAAACCAATTCATGTTTCCTGCTTTAGAATCTCAGGTTTAGGAGGAGCTTTTTGCCTGGCCTGTTTTCTTTCAATTACTGACTTCTTCAAGGGTCAGCCTCTGTCCCACATACCACAAGCAAGCTGTAATAACTGTACTGATCCATGTGTCATAGATACCTTAAAGATTTGCACAGCCCTTTCCTTTATTGAGGAATAATAAATTTCCTCATGGATCTCCTCCAACTCTTGCTGCAATTCCATTTCTATCTTTGGGGGAAGATTCTGAACATTTAAAAGTTTTTAATTTAGTTTTCTTCCAACTAGATTGAAAATTCATTGATGGAAAAGAAACTGATCTATCAGTCTCCTGATTTCCTCATAGTGCTGAGCAATAGTGATGATCTATGAACAATGCTAATTGTTAATTAAAATTTTATGAGGTTGAAAATGTTCTGAGAATTAATAAAGATACCCCCCGCTTAAAGGCAGAGCTTAAGTAATTATAATAGAAGATGCTGATTTCACAAAGCTCACACCAAAAACTCTTCAACAGCGAATTCTTTTGCTTAGCAATACTTTGCGGCAGTTAATAAATGAATTATTTAACTTCTGTTAGATTCATATACTCCTTTCAGATTTCAACAGAGATGAAGTAATCATCAATTTGATGCACAACCCATAATCTTTACTTTTCTAGTGTCGTCAATGTTTGTCTTTTCTTGGTACTATCTCCAAAGGTATGGGGGGGGGGGGCGATTATCAGCTACCTCAGAAATGTCATTAGTTCAGGGTTTTTTAAAAAAAGATTTTTATTTGTTCTAATTTCTTGTACATGACAGTAAAATACATTTATACATTTAGATGGATCATACATAAATGGAGTGTAATCTCTCATTTTTCTGATTACACATATTGTAGGATCACATCGGTCATGCAATCATATATGTATATGAGGTAATAATGTCTGGGGGAAAAAAGTAAGAAAATATGCATAGTTGTTTTTAAATTAACCTTACTTTACATACACAATCATCTAATTACATTAAGACCTATTACCCGAAGATTGAGAATGAGATATTTAAGTCTCTATAAATATTTGTAGACCTTAAGTTGACAAATTGAGTGACACATTTTGATAGAGTATAATCTTATTTTTTTCTTCTCATAAAGAGTAAAATTTAATTATTCCACAAAAATTTACTGAACACGCACTGTAGACTAGCACTGGAACAAGGAACCAGGAATACAGCCGTTAACAGAAGTCTATCTACACTTATTCTGGAACTGCAATCTGACCTTGGAAACAATTGGCTTAGGAGCAGTGAAAAGAGAGGGTAAAACAAAGTGTCATTAATTCAGGCAGACTCTTCTTTCTACAAGGTAACAGACAAAAAGATATTGTTCCAAGTTATAGCATTTTAATTAAAGTTTTGTGTGCTGTGCAAAATCGCTAACTGGAAAAAAAACATGAGTTTCTTGCCATTAAATGATGTTAATTGCTGTTTAAATTTCTTTGAGAAATGTTCTGTTCATGATTCACTCATAAATGAATCTGAAGGAATTTGATAATGTCTGTAAATAAACTTATAGAAGCTTTATAGATTGTTGGGTAAATCTTTTAAGTGTGTAATATTTGAAGATCCATCCATAGGCCAGACACAATCACAGTGGCACAGATGAAAGTAAGAAATTTATGTTGCAACTCCAAACAGGAGAAACCTTTCAGGAAGAGCCACATAAGGGCTGCACCTGGAAACAGAGCACTAAGAAGCTGGAAATCTCAGGGGCACTTATGTATGAATACAGAGAATTGTTAGTTAAGTTTCAGGGTTCTCTTTATATAGAATAATGTGAATAATTTCTCAGGTACCAGGTATATGAGCTATCTCAAATTATCTAGTACCTGTCCCTACACTGATTAGGGTGGATGCTGACACATTAGCATGAGAGATTTAGCAGGGAAGTGGTGGTTTCCAATTCATTTCTCTCATTTTTAGAACCATGTGAATTTCATGTACTTTCAAAAAGAAAAAAGCATTTTTAAAACATGTTTTATGGAATATTAACTTTTTCAATTTATGAATGAAAATAAGCTATGGTTCTCCATCAAATATATAGCATTTAACTATCAAAGAATTATTGTTAGTATTATGGTATGCATTAAGCTAAAATTCTCTATCTTTGACACATTTTTGTTATAATTATAAATAATTGTCCTACATGATGAGTAATTATATTAGTTTTCATTCATACATTCTCTCAACAAACTTAATATGTATTATATATAATTACTCTGCTGGATTAATAGATGTCTTGAGGTATTACATGTCTGCATGTGGATGTGGGTATAGGAGTGTTTGTATATGTGTTCATGGATATATGTGTTTTCTATGTTTCTCTAGTTTCTCTTAAACTTTGTAAAGTCTGAGTTATGCTACAGAATGAAATAATGTTTATAATTCTGGTCAGGGTTCCAAATGGCTTATACTTTCTATAATTCAATAATTATACTAAATTCTTTACTTAAAAATAAAATAATTGAATTATTCCAGCATGATATTTTTAACACTGAAAAATTAATTTTTAATAAAATGAAATTATTTGGTCCTTTTCACATTCTTCAGTTTGAGGTTAGTCATTCTTTGTTTTGGAACATTTGTATAAAGATTCAAGTGCTGATAAAACTGCACAAGTCATTTATTTCTTTCTTTATATTTTGAAAACTAAAATAAAGTATATGACAAAAGGATCTTGAAAGTTGTCTTGTTTATTATTTATATCAGGTGTCAAAGTACTTCTCATTCCATCTTTGCACAAGTCACTTTCTCACTCAAAAACAAAAAATATTTTCCAAAAGTTTAGCGATTATCCTCTGTCAGAAAACTGCCTGCATTACTAGCTTCTACAGCTACTGGCTTAAAATGTGAAACAATCCAAGTTAGTGGAACTCCAGCTAGACTTTAGCAGATACTTGAGTAGTTCTTAATCTCATTTTATTATACCCAGAAGCAGAACTATTACTTCATTGATTAACTCACTGCTGTAATTAACAAGTAGCTTCTGGCTTGTTGACCAGCAGTTTTTCAACCTGATTATTTGAAACCTTTTAACTCCAAAGTTTCAAACTGATATAAAAAAATCCTCAGACCCTTTTACATTCCTGATTAGATTCCAGATAGTATGAAGTTTTTGCCTTTTAATAACTTTTCTATCATTTTTGTCTTTTCTGGAGATAGAACTCAGGGCCTATTATGTGTATAATAGGCAAGTGCTCTACCAGTAATCTATCTCCACCGGCCAGTGAATTAATTTTTCTTAGACTTTTTACTGTTTCTTAGAACTTACTCTTAGGTAAAATACATTTTAATCAGATTATTACAATGAAATTGTGAAAAAATCTAATTTTCATATTGTTTTGGATCACATCTCACTGAATTTTTTGTTAAGTTCTTCAATGGGGATCTTCTTTCAAAATTCATTTTTATTATGAATATTAACTCATATTAATTGTATAAATTAATGGGTTTCACTGTGACATTTCCATTCATGTGTACATGTGCTTTGATGACATCCATACTCCATAGTAACCTCAATTGCTCTTCTCTCTCTTCTTTCTCACTCTGCCCCTGTTCCCTTCCCTAATAGTCCCTCTTCTACTTTTAGGTCCCCATTAGTTTCCATGTATGAAAGAGAATATGTGATACTTGTTTTTCTGGGTCTGGCTTATTTTGCTTAACACAATGCTTCCAGTTCCATACATTTTTCTGCATGTGACACAACTTCATTCTTCCTTTGGATGAATAATATTACATCATGTATATATACCACATTTTCTTCATCCACTCATCTTCTGAGAGGCACCTAGGCTGAATCCATAAATATAGATACATAAGATAAATATAGATATGTATATATACACAGATATGTCTTTTGTATGCTGACTTTAGTTCTTTCAGAATACACCCAGGAATGTTATATCTGAATCACATGGTACTTTTATTTTTAGTTTTTTGGAAACTCCACATGGTTGTCCATAGTGACTGTACTAGTTTGCTTCCCCATCAATAATATGTAGTGATTCCTTTTCGTTTCACATTCTCTCTAGCATTTGTTGTTTGTTTGTTTACTTTTGATTAGTAGCCATTCTGAATGGGGTGACATATAAAGTCAATGTTTTGATTTGCTTTTGCCTGACGGCTGAAGATATTGATGATTTGATGATTTGTGTGTGTGTGTGTGTGTGTGTGTGTGTGTGTTATTTATGTTTAATTTTTTGGTACCAAGGATTGAACCCAGAGAAACTTAACCACTGAGTCACATCCACAGTCCTTTTTTATTTTTTATTTTGAGACAGGGTATCACTAAGTTGTCTAGGGCCTTGATAAGCTATCTGAGGCTAACTTTGAACTTGCAATCTTCCTGCCTCAGCTTCCCAAGTCGCTGGGATTACAGGCATGTGTCATTATGCCTGGCTGATTTTTTAAAATATATTTATTGACCATTTATACTTTTCCTATTGAGAAGAGTCCTTTCAGATAATTTGCCCATTTCTCGATTAGATTACTTGATCTTTTGTGGATGGATATTTTGAGTTCTTTATATCGTCTAAATACTAATCATCTTTCAGATGAACAGCTGGCAAAGATTTTCTCCTATTTTTAGATTGTTTCTTCACTTGATGATTGTTTCTTCTGCTTTACAAAAGCTTCTAAATTTGATGTAATTCCATTTGTCAATTTTTGCTTTTTTTCCTGAGCTATTTGAGTCCTATTTCAGAAATCTTTGTCTGGGCCTATATCTTGAAGTGTTTTCTCTGTTTTCCTTTAGCAGGTTCAAAGTTTCAGTTTTTACCTTAAGATCTGTGATCCATTTTCAGTTGATTTTTTGTACAGGATGAGAGATATGGATCTAGTTTCGATCTTCTGCATGTGGATATTCAGTTCTCTCAAAGTGATTTGATGAAGATGTTATCTTTTCTCTGATGTATTTTTTGGCATCTTCATTTAAGAATTATCATGTTGCAGATGTCTGGTTTTATTTCTGTGTCTTCTATTTTATTCCATTGTTCTACCTTGTCTCTTGTCATGCCAATACCATGATGTTTGTGTTACTATCACTCTGTAGTATGTTTTGAAATCAGGTATTATGATACCACCAGCATTTCTCTTTTTGCTCAGAATTGCTTTACTATTCAAGTCTTTTCTGCTTCCATATGAATTCTAGGACTGCTTTCATGTTCAATGAGGAATGTTACTAGTACTTCAATGGGATTCCATTGAATCTGCAGATCATTTTCAGTAATATGATCACTTTCACAATACTAATTTTCCCATCTGTTAAAGAGAAGATAACATCCTCTAGGGTCATATTTTATTCTTGAGGCTACTGTGAATAAAATTGGTTTCCTCATTTCTTTCTCCATGAGTTAATTATTACTGAAAAAGTCGATTGCCGAATGTTGACTTTGTATCCATCTATTTTGCCGAATTTATCAATTCTAAGAGTCTTTCTGTGGGGTCTTTAGGGTTTTTTAAGTGTGGAATCATATCATTTGCAGAAAGGTATAATTTGACTTCTTTTGTATTTGCATATCTTATTTCTCTTATTTCCTTGTCTAAAATTTTAATTACTATATTGAATAAGATTAGTGAGAGATGATACCCTTGTCTTATTCTTGATTTAAAGTAAATATTTCCAGTTTTATCCCATTCAGTATGATGTTGGTTAAGGTCTGTTGTATCTAACCTTTGCTATGCTGAGGTATAGGTATATAAAAACCTAATAACTTCAGGGCCTATATCATGAAAGAAAGTTGAATTTTATCAAAGATAAGTTATTCATCTATTGAGAAAATCATGTAACTTTTTCCTTGATTCTATTTATGTGTTTTATTACATTTATTGTTGATGAAAAACATATCTGATTGTCATGCTATAATGCATTTTGTGGTAAAAATGAAAGTAGCTATTTTTATGAAAAACGTTTTTCTCCAAACTTCTAATTTGGATGCTTTTCCCTAAGGCTTTATATGAGCACAAGTGTGTAGAATGCTAACACTTGTGCATCACTAAACATCTTATAACAGTAGATACACATACTGATTTGAGTTTGATAAAGACATTTCCCTGACATCTTATATTTTTTCTCTACACTTGCTGTTACGAATGTGCTGAGAAAAATTTTCATTTTTACACTTCTTACCTATCCTGATCATTCTTTGCACAATAAAATTTAGAAAAACAAATTTTAATTTTAATTTTTCCGAAGAGGAATGCAAAAACATTTAGTATTTTTTACTAGCTCATTTTCAACCTCTAGTTCATCTTTTTTCCTTTCTTTCACATTCTTTTTTTTAAACAAGATGTAATAGCAAAACGATAAATTACATATTTTGTGTAATACTTTAAACAGGAAAGTTAAAGGTAAAGGTTTAGATAAGTCTGGAAGGAACTTAGGGGCAAGTCAGAGGCAAATATATTTCATAGACACCCTAATATCCATTTCCATAATCATGGTCTGTATTTATTGAGTTGCTTAAATATCAAATCAGTAAATTTGTTTTGAAATCTATACATAGAATGATGTACATAGGTTATAGGCAAATACTAATCATTTTACATAAGGGACATGCGCATGTGTGGGTTTTGGTGTGGGGGAATGGTTCCTGGAAACATTTCTTTGCAGATACCTGAGGGTCAACTGTCATTTTGAGAGAAATATTTCTCATTTATTCACTTAAATTCTGTGGGGGCGCCTGGCTTTCCTTGCAGTGCTTGACAGAGTTCCACTGAAGGATGATTGCAGACACTCATCCTAAAAGGATTGCATGTCAGATGTATGCCTCGCTAGCTTGGATGTTATTCTGTGGAGTTTTCCTAATAATATATTACTCACTTCAGTCTGGGGATCTTGCTAGAGGTGATGGGAATAATTCTACAAATTTCCAGAAAAACATCATGGAGACAAAACACATGTTGAAACCCTGTGAGGTGTTAACCTCACTACAGAAGAATGTTTTTATTATGTTAAAAATCAAACACTGCATTTACTGGCACAGCCAGAACCTGTTGGGGCACAGAAACTTATAGATAACAATGTTTCCCCAAGTTCTAAGCACAAAGCACCTCCCACAGTAGCTACTAGATATGGACCAGCTTATTTTATCAATGACAAGCCCTGGTACCCCTCTAAAGGCAAGCCCTGAGAGAAGGTAGATATAGATCTCCCCTTGTCTCCTACAGGGTGGTTTAATCCAGATGATGGTTTTGTTTATGTGTTGTGGTAAGTTAGAAGATTAAGGTTTCATAACATTCCTTCTTTCCTACAAAAAATATGTCACCCCTATAATAAACATTGGTACACAATAACCATTGGGACCGCTGCCCTCCTGTAGCCCTTAACTCAGCAATTTAGATGTTAACCAGAAGGACCTAGTAGAGATGGTCACTTGACATTATTTGTCTATCGCTTTACCGCAAAAGTAATAAGAATAGTTTTAGGTCATATAAAGTTGAGATATTAAGGAAATAAACATTGTATTAACTCATTGACATAGTTAGATATTCTTTTTTTTTTTTATTTTTTTTTTTTATTGTAAACAAATGGGATACATGTTGTTTCTCTGTTTGTACATGGCGTAAAGGCATACCATTTGTGTAATCATAAATTTACATAGAGTAATGTTGTTTGATTCATTCTGTTATTTTTTCCCTTCCCCCCACCCCTCCCACCCCTCTTTACCCTCTATACAGTAGTTCCTTCCTCCATACTTGCCCCCCTCCCTAACCCTAACTCTAACCCTAACACTAACCCTTCCCTCCCCCCCATTATGTGTCATCCTCCACTTATTAGTGATATCATTTGTCCTTCCACTTTTTGAGATTGGCTTATCTCACTTAGCATGATATTCTCCAATTTCATCCATTTGCCTGCAAATGCCATAATTTTATCATTCTTTATGGCTGGGTAATATTCCATTGTATATATATACCACAGTTTCTTTATCCACTCATCAATTGAAGGGCATCTAGGTTGGTTCCACAGTCTGGCTATTGTGAATTGAGCAGCTATGAACATCGATGTGGCTGTATCTCTGTAGTATGCAGATTTTAAGTCTTTTGGGTATAGGCCAAGGAGTGGGATAGCTGGGTCAAATGGAGGGTCCATTCCAAGTTTTCTAAGGAATCTTCACACTGCTTTCCAGAGTGGCTGCACTAATTTGCAGCCCCACCAGCAGTGTATGAGTGTACCTTTCTCCCCACATCCTCACCAACACCTGTTGTTGCTCGTATTCTTGATAATCGCCATTCTAATTCTTAAAACAATTGTGATTAGGTAAGGATAAGCTGTAAGGTTACTGTTTTCTCATAATCTTTTGGTAAACACAATTTCTGCCTATGCTTTGGAAACTTCTTTGATTTTATTAATTACAAGCCTGTCATCAAAGCCTGAAAAAAAATGTATATAAACGCAGCCTTCCCTAGAATAAAGTGGATTGATTGCACCAGAACTAGAGTCTGTGTCTTTCATTCTCCATCCATCGCCGACGCTGTCTCCCCGCGCCCCATTACCAGTGTGGAACCCATGGACTCCTGCCAGGGCTGGACCCCGGCAAAATTCTTTTAATTCAGCTCTTGTTAGGTTTGAAAATTATTGCATAAAATATCTAAAATCAGAACCAATTAAGAAATCTCAACTAATGTGATCATCATAAGTAGGGCAAAAAGAAACTGATTTTAGCCCTAGCACAACAATGAAAAATTGTGGATTTTGCAAAAGTAATATCAGATTTCCTAACTCCAAGTCTCTTACTACAAATTAAGAGAAAAAGATCAGATTTTGATGTGTGAGATTTATATATTCTTTTATTTTTTAAATATCACTGTGGTTTGTCATCCATATAACCTGATAATAAAACTCTTCAAAGTTATTTATATTTAATTAATGAGAAGAAGAAGCCAGAGCAAAAAAAAATTATAAGTATTTTGTTCTGATAGATTATTACTTAGGTTGCATTCTGGTTTTGGATTGTGAAATTATATTTAGGATAACTCTACATATTTTTACATTTAAATGAAAACTTGATGGTTTTATCAAAGTTTTATCTTGTATTTCAGATTTAAGAAAATTGTGAATGCATCTGTAGTCACCTTAAAAAAAAAATAAACACAAAAGCCCACACCAGCAGGATTTAACAAAACCTTTGCTTAACAAGTAAACAAGGATTAAATGTTTTACGCGTTCTCATAAGGATTTTTTTTCCTTGGTCACAGATGAAAAGTCAACATTTGCAGATGGAGAAAGTCCAAATACAATAACACATGGCCACCCCAAGCAGCAGATTCTCTGCCAGAGAGGATATTGCTATTTGGACAGACTTTATAGCTCACAAAGAATGGAGAGTACTTCTTTATACATCTTCAGCCTTCTTCTCCTTCATTGCATGAATATTAGCAAACTTTTTCCTCATCTGCTAAAGCTAAGTGCTAAAAGGAAAATTATCTCTAATACTTTTATGTATCAGGGATACATTAAATGTTTTATTCACCATTAGTATTTTATATTGTTATCAATTGAAGGACAATAGTCTAATGAGACACACTTTTATTGATTAAATAAATTTTGACTAAATTACTTACATTATTGAGGGTCATATTTACTTTCTTCTATAGTTCATAATTTCTTTTAACAAGATTTGATGTCTTTCATTAAAAAAAACTCATTCATGTGCTGATGTCTTCTAAATTATTCTCCATTTCTTGCAAATTGAATTGTTTTTAAGAAAAAAAATAGGTAAATCTCATTGATCTGAAACACCTTTTATAAAGCAGATTGAAGGTTTGAAGCAATGAAATAATTTTTTAGAGAGTAATTTCTGGTGGAAAACCAAGATTAAAAGGAATAAACAACTTCCATAATCTTATGTCCCCTTTAAAAAGTTGTAGTTCGAATTTAGGGTGGTATTACATAATGTGAAATAATATCCTCTGTTTCCCATGTCCCAGGACTATTTAATCAGAATGGGCATGGGGACTGGTGAAGTTCATTTTCATACTCAGGGTCCTCCAAAGATCCTCACTCATCACTGCTGTCTGGATTCTCTCCTAGACTCCAGGCTGGAAGTTCAACTTCTCAGTCTTCAGTGGGAAGAGTCCCAGCTGATTTTGACCATCAGGAAAATTAGAAGAAATGCTTCATGAATTATCATGGAATTAAAGACATAAAATTTATATATTTTAAAGATGTCTAATGTATAATTTTTTAAGTTGAATAAAATATCAATTATAGTCCAAGTGTCCTGTAAGTGTATTTGTGTATATGTTTTATACTTGGAATGTCTAACCATCATTTTGGATTAAAATATCATAGCTGAGCAATTCTAAAATGTTAATATGCATACGGATCACCTAGGGAAATTATTAAAATGCAGATTATGAGTCAGTAAATGTGGGTGGGTCCTGAGTTCCTGAATTTCTCAAACTTCCTCAACTAAAGCTGCTGCTTATATTCATGAATCACACTTGGAGATTCAAAGACATGGAGGACTTAGTCTCTCTATCCTGTCTATTCTCAGGACTAAACTCCTACAAGTCCTCAGATTTCATTAGGCACTAGAATTAATTTGAAGGCTTTTAAGCATAGATTTCTTGATCCTATCCAGAAATTTTCATTCAGTAGATCTGAGAAGGAGCCCAACGATTTTCCATCTCAGGTGTTGCCACACTGATTCCTCCTGTCTGTCACTAACCTCACAATAAGCACGGGTTCCCTTGATGGCAATGAAGCCTTCTCCAGACCTGTAACTATTGAAATGCTCAGGACTTGTTATCTATATTCTCCCTACATGAACCATCTTACAATGTGGACTTACATATATATGCTGATGATTTCCTCATATATCTGTCCAGGCCTTTGTCTTTTTTCTAGGGACAATATCAGTTTATCTGACTCCCTATTAGATTTCTAACTGGAATTTCCAAATTACATAATTTCTGTATTTTTTTTCCCAAATCTACAAACCTGCAACTCTCTCTGAATTTATCATTGTTGCATGTGACATACCCATTGTCAGGATGCTGAATACAAAAAACCTAAGAATTAGTCATCCTTGACACCTATTAGGCAGAAATTCAAAATGTTCCTCCTCTCAATATTTCCCACCATGATTCCTGAGACTATGAATCACACCAGTAATTATGTTGAATTATATGACAAAGATGTCACACCAGTAATTATGATGAATTATACTGCAAAGGGGATTTACAGGTATAATAAGTTTACTAATCAGTTGATTTTTAGTTAATGAAAAAGACTGTAGGTAGATCCAACATAGCTTTGAAGGTGAAAGTACCAAAGGATGTGAGAACACCTTCTTAGAACTAAAAGCACCCCTCCATGGAAAGTCCAATACAACAGAGATCTCAGTCCTATACCCACAAGGAACTGATTTATGCCAATGAATGATCTGCCAGCCTATTCTTCCTCTGAGCCTCCAGATCAGAGTCCTGTCCAGCTGAATTGATTTTAGTCTTACGGTACCCCAACCATGTCAAGTCCATCTAGACTACTGATATTAAAAAAAAAAAAAAGTTAGACTATAACTCTATGCTGCTATAAGCTGCTAAATTTGTTAAAATTTATTCCTAAGCAATAACTTATACAACACTTTTCTTCTACTCAAATCACATAATCAGTCATCTAGTAAGTCTTTAAGTACATCAACTTCACTGCAAATTTAGCAACTCAGGGTACCATAATTTTCTATCAGGACTCCTTCTTCCACTCTTTCTACATTCTAGTTTCTAATCTGTAACTAAAGGCAGCATACATGTATTAGCTTCCCGTTGGGCTATAACAAACTGCCACAGATCTAGTGGCTTAAAACACCCATTTACACTCCTATAGTTCTGGAAGTTAAAAGTGTGAAATCAATTTCACTAGGGTAATTTACAGTGCTAGGCTGGTTTCTTCTGGAAGTTCTGAGGGAAAAATCCACTCTCTTTTCTGTTTTCCTACTTCTTGAGGCCATCTGTGTTCCTTGCAATGTGGATCCTTCCTCTGTTTTCCAAGCTCAATCACTCCAGTCTCTACTTTAAAGGTCACATCACCTTCTCCTCTGACTCCTCCTGTATTCCTCTTATGAAGACATCTGTGATTATAATAGATCACCTAGGATGATCTCATCTCAAAGTGAGATCCTTAATCACATCTGCAAAGCCCCTTTTGTCCACAGGTGGTAACATACTGATGCATTCTGAGTACTGAGGTATAGATCTGTTTGGAGGAACTATTATTCAGCCTAACACAATATGTAAAGCAGAATACTTCACTCGCCTGCTTCCAATCTTATCTGGGGAAAAGCCACACTCTTCCTCATGGTCCAGAAAACCCCTTATGATCTGGTCCTGCCCAGTTTCCTAATCTCACACCAACCTCCATCCTTATATTCTTCTGTGTGCCACACTGATTTTTGCTATGCCTTAAATATATCAAGCTCAATTTTGTCTCACGGTCTTTAGATTTTCTATTATTTATGCCTAGAACATTCTTATTTTATGTAGAATAACCCATTCCACTTCATTTAGGTGTTTCAGTCAATTCTTCACTAGATCATTTTCTGACCACTGTTAAAGATAATAATCTCCTCTACTCTGTCATTCTCTATCCCCTCACCCATCTTTATTTCTCTTTCCATATTTCACTACCTATCACTTCATATTTATTTGTTAATAGTCAATCTCTCTCACTTTGATGTAAGTGCCACAAAGTTAAGTAGTTTGCTCTTGCAATAACTATATCCTCAACATCTATTGCTGCAGTCTGGGACATTGCAGAAAATTATTAGAAATATTTAAGACAGAAAAACATGTATAATGTATAGATCCCAAATCAGCATGCTAACATAAAAACTGCATATAGACCATTAGGAGAAAAATACTTTCCATCAAAGAAATAGTTAATAGCAGGGCTATTTCTATCCTACACCTTACAGGTATTGGTAAGAATCCATAGCCTAACAGTTCACCAAGAGAATATTTAGAAGTCTAAATAGTATTAACATGGGCAAAATGGATGTTTTCAAAAGTACTTATATTCTGCCTTACTTTGGAGTTGCAACAAATGGAACTACCCCAAGTAAAACATAATTAGGGTGCTTCCTATGTCCCCTCTCACCACTTAATCACACCAGACAGTTCATAATTCCTTTAACAACAGAGCTTTTTAGATGTCTTCAGAAATCCAGATTCACAGGATATATATCAAAGTAATTCTATAAAGCCTGAAGACACCAAAGTAATTGTTAGCACTTATTCTGGGGCAGAGATCTAATAAGAGGCAGATAACTGTGCAGGATTTAGTCTTTGGTACAGGTACTTTCAAGTAAATGGGAAGATATGTATAAAACATTAAGTTGAATAACAAATACATTGAAAACATAAAAGTAGTTTAGACTTTCTACAAATGTATTATTTTACCATGATAAAGGATACAATTACTTTTCATTAAGATTGGGGGGGATGATTTTAAAAGAAGCTAATATGTGATATTAGAAGGCATATAGAATATCATTGTGAAATTCATTGCTTAAAGTCAGTTGTATAAAGAAAAACTACTCCAAAGATGGGAAAACAAAATGTTATATTTTGAAAGAATCTCAAAGGGAACTGTTGAAAATACCATTACTCCATTATTGGAAATGGCCTATATAAAAGAGTATTGTAGAGAGAAATCTTTCTCTCTCAGGGTGATGCATAGGATTACCCATTACAATATAAAAAGTAAGATTATCTTTTAAAACACCTTGCAAATCCAGAGAAATTACTTCATTAATTCAGGTCTTTGAAAGATGAATTTTTTTCCTAAAATGATAAATACTGCATGTGAATTTTTAACATTTATATAAAGTTGGCTGAAATTTTCCTTCATATTTTCTGCTCTGCTTATCAAATCATTGACTGCCAATTTTTTTTTTTTTTAACTGAAAAGAGAGAAGTCACACTTTTTAAAACTAGGCTACTATTTTATTGGTAGTTTGACCACTAGTTCCTAATATTCAATAGACATAATATAGACACAATATTGCCATATTTATCATTGAAAAATCATTGCCATTATACTTTTACATAAAAGTACATAGTATATAAAAGACATAGTACATTTGTCTCAGATGGAAAAAAAAATCTTGCAACCTCAGTGTGCTCTAATATTTAATTGAAAATCTTAAAAAAGTTGTCAAGATGAAGATAAAATTTGCATGCAAAACTTTAGGCATACCTGCATTGCCCTCAGAATAGTGCCATGTAAATATAAAAAAACAATTGGAAAGGAAACGGCCATGAGGTTCTCTGTCTAGGAGGAAAGCCGTTGGTAAGTAAAATTTAATCTTGTCTTCAGAGGGATTGGTTGTCTTTTGCTTCTGGGTTATTCCAATAACTTTTTTAAAAAGAGTTATGGTAGTCACATTAGCTTCTTATCTGGACCTGTTCTTCCTTTATAATTAAATATATTTGTATTATTTTTCATTGTCTATTATTAAAATAACCCATCACATGAGCATGATTGGTGTTTGACTATTCCGATAAGCTCATTAATATTACCATGTTGTTGATCAAAATGTTAATTGTTATCTTTGGAGGGATATGTAAACATCAGAGACAGCTTTACAAAACTGCTTCAATCCAAATGTATGAATGCTTGAGGGAGATGGCAGAGGAATGCAATTTTGAGATAGTTTCATTAAGGCATCCCTGAACTCATCCTGAGAAAACCTGACTCCCCTTCAGCCAGCACAGCTTAGATAATTTTAAGTGTCTTGACACGAAAGAGAACATGCTCAACCAGATTAGTGGAAGAATTTAATGAAGGGACTCTTCATAAAGTGTGGGCTTCAGAAAGTTAACTACCAGTGTTGAGAGAGGCAAGGACCTGGGAAAGTAAGAAACTATCAAAACCCTGGGCCTGACAGTTCAAGATGAGGGAGAGATGTGCCTAGAACCTTGACAGAGCTGAAGAATACCTGGTATAAAATCAATAATGGCTTTGCTTGGGGCTGGATATTTACCCCAGAACCTCAAGTGTGCTTAGCATGTTCTACACTGAGTTATGCCCCCAATCCTCATTAGTGACCTTTAATATAACCTTTTAATTTGCATCCAAGCTTTGAAGCTTTAACTGATATAAACATCATTTTAAAATTCTCTGTAGTCACCCACTGATAATCCCATCAGACACGACCAGTTTAGAAACGATACTGTCTACAAACTATAGTGATATGTAAATCAGTTATTCAAATAATAATTAAGAATAAACATTATTTAAGATTTCAGGGCAACCTTGGGAGTCAATGGAAACTATGTTAGTATGAATGAATGAAATGTTTGATGTGTTTTAAATATACTAGAGAAAATTATTGAAATGATGTGTTTATATATTTACCAAATATTACACACTGCTTATCCAAAACATTACAAAATAACTTAATCAGGCTTATATTTATCAGAAATAAATTTATTAGAAAATACATAAGGGTTTCTGTATCTGTTCAGCTTCAAGCAGTAAAATGTAATGGAAGCATTTGATTCCATTTTTGAGTTCTGGCATTATCCTCTGTGCCTCAGTCTACCACATCAATAAAATCACATGACAGCTGGGCCTTACCGAATACTATCAATACTATTTAGGGCATCAGTTCATTTCTCTCTAATAGAAGTGACCTGCACAATGAACTTTTATTTTTTAATTTAGATGACAGTCAAAGGTTATGAGATCTGTGAACCTTTGACAAGATTTATAAAGTTAAGTTGTTGTCTAGAACAATTGGTATGGCTTTGATTCAAAATCAATTGCTAAGAGTATTTTTTATCTGGGCAAAATACTCTAAAATGCAAAATGTTCTGTCAGCATAGAGTGTAAATAGAACTCCAACAGACAGCATATATCACAACCATGGTATAACCAATAAACTTCTTGGAGATATATTACTTGGTGGAATACACACACACACACACACACACACAGTCAACTACCTATCCAAAAGCTAACTATCTTAGGAACACCTTGTTGATAATCCTATTATTTAAGTTCAATTAACTATATATTGTAGACCTTGATTATATTTTCCAAGCTTCATTCTAATGAAATACGGCCCAGCTGATAGAAGATAAACTGAAGTTGTTGGATTAAATAGATGACATAAGATAGCACATTGTGGCATGAGTATTCTCCCTTTAAGCAAGGCCACTGAACTGCGTGTCTTTCCCTGTCAGAGTGTTGTTCACTAAATCAAAAGCATGGCTTCTTAGTAATTACTGCTACATTCACCAAAATGTATTCTCCTCTTAATTGAATATGCTGCACACACCCTAGGCAGAGCATAAGATATATATCTGGCATTGCTGTACAATCTTGCTTGATTGGACTCCTGGAGCAAACTATAAATATATACCAATGATTACAACCTGCTCTTTAAATTCTATGACATTAAGTTGAAGAATGTCAAAGTCATGAACCAGGAAACATCAAAGATTTCCTTCAAAAGCTGGATAATCATTTTCCATGGGATTTGTGCATGTATTATAAAATGAAGATTTAATTTTTGAACCCACTTATTTGCAGGGGTAAAGGGTGATGTTCTAACTGATTTTTTAAAATGAACTAGAAACAAAAGAAATGAATCATATTTTCCTTATATATATAAAATGGTGGAATAAGAAAGACATCATTACCCGGTGTACATGTATGATTACATGAATGGTATGAATCTACAACATGCACAACCATAGAAAAGAAAAGGTATACCCCACTTGTGTACAGTGAATCAAAATGCAGTCTGCAAAAATAAAAAAAAATAATTTAAAAAATGATCACATTTCTGTGAGTAAAGGTGAATAAGCATGGATAAAGATCAACATAACACTGAGCAATTTTGTATATATATGAAATATGTTTTTGGTTCATGCTCATCATTACTTTAAAAAGCTGTTTGAAAGTATGGTATTTGGCTGGCTGCCTACTTTCGATCCCTAGGGTTGTCACTCAATACATGAAATTTTAACCTGTTTTCATTTGTTTGTTTGATTAAAATGGTCATTGTAGATGAATGGGTTATGTTGGTAAAACATTTGTTTAAAAAGCAAACAAACAAACAAACAAATCTTAAAATTCCATTTTCTACAGTGGTTCATGCTAAAAGATGAGCAAGGCTTATCTGTATTTTCTGAACTCCCATGAGATTTGAAATTGCCTCCTTGTGTTTTCCCTTTGTAGACCACTCAAGCTTTCCCCCTGAAGCTTACTAAGGAGTAGAAGTTTGCTTGTGTGACTCATTTCTTGCTCAGTACCACAGGGCTTCTTGTATTTAGCTCTAGTGCCAACAGTTAAGAAATATGGTAGGCCTGTGAGGTGACTGTGTCACCAACTGTATGAAATGTAAATCATGATCCAAACTGATAAAATGATCTGAATTATATTAACAGGACCACACAGTATACATTTGGGAGCATAGAAAGTGTGATGGTGATGATGATGATTTGGAATTGATAGCAAATTTGTGTCACATTATTTTTGCTATTCTCTTGTAGGGCATGCTAATTTTTGCTTTATTTTTAAATTTCATTCTATGAAGAAAACACGCTGGGGTCAGGGTATTGAAGTCCCTAACAAAATGTACCAACTAAATGGCAAGGAGCCAAGACATCCCATTCTGTCTGGTTATCCCAATGACAGATGCAAATTAACTTGGGATCATTTTGGCTGGGATGATCAATATTGATTGTGAAAATGTCCTCTGCTCAGTTTGTCACACACAGACACTGCATAAGTGTTTAAACACATTAATCAAGAGTCTGACGCAGTGAAGTTCAACTTGAGTGGCAGCACTAAGAGAGCTTAGGGACTGGAAAGCAGGCTGGATTTGAGGTAAGCTGGCAATCTATCCCTGTTTATGATTTTACCACCTTGCTCTGACACATCTTTTCTCAAGCCATCTGCTTTCTTCATATCATTAGAGAACAAGGCACAGGCCACATTTCCTGTTTTTTTTTTTTTTTAGCAGTTTGTTTGTGGTGACTGCATGATAGAGTCTTTATTAATTCAAGATCTTGTATTTTCAGTCAGGAAAAGTGGCTACCTGAACATTAGAAATCATATACTCTAGGAAACAATAATGTGATGCTTTCTGAAGTAGATCCAATGATTTTATAATTAGCTCTTAGTGGACATCTTAGTTTTATTGGTATATGCGCATATATTCATTTTAAGCTCTGGCAACAAAACTAGACATAGGAAAACCTTCTTCTATATTTTATATCCAGATAGATTACAAAGACCTATATGTGAGTAAAGCTCACTGGCTCTTTTTTCTTTTCTTAATTCTTCTGGTCATATTTAAAAGGAAAATTCCTTCACTGTGAATAGTGATACATTATAAGTTTCCACTTTTAAAATCCAAAAATATAGTTTTAACAGAGCTATTAAGTAAGATCAGGAGAAAAAGAATTACTGCATTTCCAAGCGTTAACATATTCAGTGTTTCCCTTTCTTGACAAGAATAGCAGTGCAGATGTTCATTATGATACACAGAATGACTCCTCAGGACACCTAAAATCCTTGGTCTTTTTGCCCTGTGGTCCTCTGCTGGGTTTGATGAGTGACTTATGCAGGAGCATGAGGAAATAGACCTCTAACAATTATTTTAAATGAGTGTCTTTGTACCTACTAAATACCTTGCCAAAACATTTGGCTTTACATCAAAATTAACTTTAGGAAAGGAACTATTATAACACTCTCTTCCAGAGGGTTCTGCAGTTGCACTTAATCCAGATTCTTCCCTTTCACTTGGCGAATCAGATTATTAAGAAACAATTCCAAAACTGTGAGTCATTTGTACAAAATAGCAGGCAACTGAAATGTGTGTGTGTGTGCATGTGTGTAGCTGCACACACACACATCTCCCTCTCCAATAACATGAGCAATAATATAAAAATAATCATCATGTTACTGAAAAGGCAGAACATTGCTAGGCTTCTAAGGAGTAGAAGGTTTGTTTCTAAAGCACAGATTTCATAGATAGTGTAGAGGATTCTTTCATGATAAACTGATTTCTTTTTGTCTTTCTATAGGTTTTGTTTTGCTTTGGAATTTATTCTTTTAAACCTGCAGTAGCACTGCATCTTGACTAGGTTTTAAAGTGAATGCTTAAGGCAAAACTCAGGTATAGTCAAAACTGCCCTTGAAACTCACTCAGCATGTCAAGATGCTCACATTTGAAGAGGTATGAGGAACTGAGGGAAGATGTGTTCATGTTGCCCACAGCAGTTTACTCAGGGGCATTGCTCATTATCCCTGGGAGGAGAATCAACAGGACCACCTGGCTGTTTTTAACTGTCTCCTCTCCATCGTACAACCTTGGTCCAGAAAATACAGTTGAGGTTGCATCACTGAAATGCACATATGTACCTATGAAATAGGAGCTGCTTTGTGACCATCATTCTATACTAGCTTGCCATCCTTTCTTTTTATTGTTTTCTAAAGTAGAATTGTAAAGGAGGAAGAACAGACAGACTTGAGCAGAGTACTGTGACATAGATGGCAAACTCCAAAAGTCTGTGGCAAACCTGGGAGGCTTTGCAGTCCATTTGGCATCTAAAAGAATAGCATTGGAACTCTGACCCCACTCCACTACTCTGTCATGTTTTCTTCTTTAAAAGATGGGAAAAGGTAGATGTAATAGTGACTATTGAAGACTAGATTGTGTTAGAAGTGTCTAAGGGAGACACTAAGGAACCACTTCCTCAGCTCCAGTCTTTTCACCAGGGAAGTTGGTTCAAAGATACAAAGTGACTTGTGAAAGTTGCATACCTATTTAGAACTTAGGCCAGGATTTAGAGCTTCCAATTCCAAAGCACAGCTGCATGTTACTGCATCTCTGCTATTGAGAGAGGACATTAATTTTAGGTTCATAACGGGAGCTAAAATAAGCATTACCAGTGTAATTTAAAACTCCCTGTGTCAATTATAATAGCTGCAAGTGCAGATGCAGTCACTGGTCATTCTATGTCATAGAAACACTTGAAAAGATAGAATAATAGTATAAGGGTGGCTGAGGAAAGTTGATTGCAAAGCAAAGTATTACAGAAAGTTAAATTTTCTAAGCAAACTGAATAATCAAAAGTGATAGAAATTTGCTATCTATAAAGTGGAATTAGTTAGAACACTTCGATTAATATAATTCACCAGGCTGGGGTTGTAGCTTGGTGGTAGAGCACTTACCTAGCATATGAGAAGTACTGGGATCAATTCTCAGCACCGCATATAAATAAATAAAAATAAAGGACTATTGCCAACTAAAAAAAAAGTCTAAAAAATATAATTAACATAATTCACCAAGTGCCTGAAAAAGAGGTATGATTAAGATAGTGGAACCCTATCACAAATATTTTACCTTAAAATATCTTCATGCTGAAAATTGGGACCCCTGAACACATATGCAAACACAGAATAGCTATGATGTCTCACTCCAATTCTGGGATCCCCAATTTGACTGAGTTATAAGTATTGTGCTTTTTCAAAATTCATAGAAATATCATTTATTGATGTTATAGAAATAAAACCCAGAGACACATAAGGTCTTTATAATACAAATATGATGTGTATTATTACAATAAGTTCTCTAGCTACTTTTATTTTATATAAAAATATTTGTCATTCCAGCATTGTGAGCTTTGATGAGGAAAACAGTTATTCAGAGAGCTGTTTCTATGTCAATGAGAAGGATAAGCTTTAGTGTTTAGGTTGTGACGAACTTGCTCTCCAGATCCATAGGTTAAGGTTAAAATGCCCTGATAATGTCTCTGGGACTTGTGGTGAGTTGTTTTTAGACTATGGGATAGAAATAGAAAGGTTTTCAGAAGCCAACATTATTTTAAGGACAGATTACATATGTGCAGAGTTAAACTATGTCAGTCTATTCCACAATTAGAGATGACAAGGTTAAATTTCTGATTTTCTTTTTTTCAGTAAGCCAGGCTTTAGGGTGAGAACAGGATGTTCCCTTTTCTATTATTCAGGAATTTATTTAGAAAAATGGAACTTAAGAATGATCTTTGTGCACATGCATTTCTATGCAGGCTAAATTTTCTATAGGGTCACTGTGTCCATTGCTTGGGTAACATTCAAAAATGCATAGGCAGGAGGTCACTCTTATTTAATTCACAATTATTAAACCTAATGTGTCTGGTTGCTATTAATGAGCACCAGTAATTTTAATAGATACGAAGGAAAAAAAGTCACAAAATTAGATTTACTATGTGCTTTACCTTGTGATTTTGTGTACATGAGGTTGACTGAATTACAATGAAATAGCTTTGAAGCTGAGGTTCATTACAATTGTAACGAAGCAAAATTGGCAGACCATCCCCACCTCCTATTCAGACAATTGACAGGAACCATAGCTTATTTTTTCCGTGTAATACATCTCAGGTATATTATTCCTCTTATTACTCTATCAAACCTCTGTCCAGTTTCTGTCTGTTTTGCATCCAGAAAACTAATAGTCTTGTTTTCACCAGCTCCTGCTTCTCACAGTTTAAGCTTGTCTGCTCTAAATACCATGACAACAAAATTATCTCTCTCCTATACCGCCTTGATTACATTTTCATATGGTTTAAACCAGGGCACAGACTGATAAAACTTAAGCATGGATTCTTTCCCAGTTACACACATGTCACCCCACCCCACAAGTGTTTTTGTGGCGTGTGTTCCCTAGTCTTCCATCTTTGCCAATATTTTATCCATTGAGGTTAAAACCATGCCTTCTCCACTGTGTCATAAACACACACTGATAAAAGGGCATTTTCACAGATGCACAATGCATTTTAACTCACGGTACTCATACTTCCATATGTGAAATTAATGAAAAAAAGCATCTTGAAAATGTATTCAATTTTAAACATTCCAGAATGAAAATAAAATATGTTGAACTAAGTAAAACAATAAACTATTGAAATTATAAATTATAAAACAAAATGCCTCCCCTTATTACCATCTGAATGCTCTACCTCAGTTTCACAGAGGGTATTTTCACTTAGACAACCACAACACTTTACACTGGACTTCCTGATTCATAAATATGACTTTCTTTTTTTTAATTTTTTCTTCCCCCCCCTTCCAAAGCAATCAGAATTATCTTTCTTAATATAATTATCTTTCTAAATATCAGGATGCTCTTCTATGTAAAAGTCTTATAGATAGTCTTAATAACCCCCTGCCAAACTCTGAAAAAATCAAAGATTAAATTTCAAGGTTTGCAGAGTGTTAGTTTATCTTAGAAGCTGAAGAGAAACCTCAACAATGACCCTGTTGCCAGACTGGTAGTTGTTAAACCCTCGGTGTCAGGGATTCTTTTGGTGTGTAGGCTAATGTAAATTCCTTATGCCATAACTTAAAGCCACAATGCTGTGTTGCATATTTGGGAGAAAGCAGGGAACAGGCTACTACTTTCTCTAAATTTGCTTTCATTTGCTTTGACCTGGGGGAGCCCACCTCCATGAATAGGAGAATGTATCAACACTTGGAAAAGATCTTAGAAAAGAAAAATAAGTTATTTTATTCTGAAATACATCCTTCGAAACTTTTCCCTTTTTCCTGTATGTACCAGATTAATCACTCTTTTAAAGCTATTAGCCTAAGGGTAACAAAAAATTGAACTATGCAAATGTGTAAAACACATGCTGTGTGAGCTAAAGGGTCATGGACTTGACTGTTAGCGTTGAAGGTCATGTGCGTGAGTCATTATAGGCAGTGGATACTCAGGGCCTCATTCAACTTCAAAACATCTTAGATTCTTTATCTTTGAAATTGTGGAATATAATATTTGATTTGTTATTGTGAGCATAAAAAAACATCTAGAGTAATGTATTGGGTAACAATTGTATATGGTCACTATAAAAAAGAAAAGAAAGATGCATAGCCATTGCATTCAAATTTTTATACTGTTTTCCCTCACTCTGAAATGTAGAATAAATTTAATGTGTTTATTTCTGTGTATGTCTTTAATTTCATTAAAACTGTTGGTATTTTTCCTCAATCCTTGGAACTGTTTTGGCATCATCTAACATCTAGTTAAGAAGGCTTTAGTTACTTATTAAAGATCAATGATGAAAACATAAATAAAATATAACTGATCTTTCAAAGATCCCATCAGGTATCAAAAATGTATGTAGGATGCTTTATAATTAGTTGTTGCATAAAATTCATCAGTTTTTAATCTTCTTAAGTTTGTTCCCAGAAACATTTCATCATTCAAAAATTATTTTTAAAACATTCAAAAAATGCTTTACCAAATTGTTATAATTTATTATATTTATTCTCGCTATATTTTTGAATTACAGAAACCTTGCCAAGAATATTTTTCAGTTGTCTCTGGTCTACAATTCAAAGGGCTCATGTTATTTAAACTTGTGAGTACCTTGTCAATATCAGAAGAAAAATATTTTGAAAATAATAAGTGCCTTAGAAGTATGATATTGCCATTTATGGTAAATGAGGCAATAGTTAAGATAGGAAATTAACTTATTTTTCAATTGCTTACTTTTATTTTTTACATAAAACCCAGAAAATTTACAATGTGATATTATGCTCTCACCTCATTATGTTTCAGAACATCCTGGGTTGCTCTCATTTCTACTGAACACTCACAAAACCTGTGTTTGAGTTGACATCATGTGTCTTAAGGCCAGTGGAGTGGTTTATATTCTTTCCAATTGATCCATGTTAACTGAGAAAGGGTTTTCTGCCTGGATTGAGGACAGTCACAGAGTGTGACGAGTGTGACTGACAGCGGCAGCACGAGTAAGCACTTCGGTGTTTCAATATGATTTCTACAGTCAAGATGTGATTTTTTTCCCCCTTAGACAAAGATATTGAATTGAGCTTCAAAGAAATATCAAAGCACATTTTCTTGGAGACTGGCCCTTAAAGTTGAACATTCTTTTTAAAATTGGGCCATACCTCAAAAAGTAATTCTTAAACCTCGCTTTTGTCTCCAAACTAGGATTATATATATTTGAATCTGCTTTCAGTTAACCATTTCAAGATGTCATTTCTAATGGCAGTGCTCTTACTATTTTATTTTCTCATTTTCAAGAAGATACATTTTAAAAATTATTCTTTTCTAGAAAAAAGTCTGTGTTTTCACTCTAGGTTAAGTACAGGGAGTCATGAATTTGCAAAATTATAATGGAAGAAGAGAGACTAGTAAGTCATATTATAAGGTGTACATCATTAAACCAAGATAGGTTCCACTATAAATGAAACCTGTATAATTCTTTTACTTTTATAATTGTAACTTGAGTCAAAGCCCTCAGCCATCGTTGCCTATGTGACTGCATGATTGGCAGACTCTGAAAGCTTAACAATTATTCTGATTTTTACTGAGATGTAGAGAAACTAGATTAAAGAGTTTGAAAAAATAGCTACTGTCTCCTGATTCTGGGAGCTGCTCAGTCACTAGAGGTGCAGATTCAATTCAAGGATATAATTTCAACTAATTATGCCACCTTCCCTTACCATCCCTCGTTTCCCAGCCCAGCTATCCTGAGGAATCTGTGTTTAATGTTTTTCCGGCTCCTTATTCCTTGAGAAAGTGGGCACACTGAAGAGAATGTCCCCAGTTGATGAAGGACACTATGATTCATGATACCTCTAACTTCTTTCCCTGTGGCTAATACAAGAGATGGGTTCTTAATAAGATGTTCAGGGATCACTTTTTAACCCTTGTCATTCCAAGTAAGCCTTGCTGTTTCTCAGCTCTTTATAGTAATAGATGGTTGTGTGTTTTTGGAGTCTGTGTATAAACATAAGTGTACACTGGTGAGCTGGATGGACAGTATGAAAACAGATCCTTCTGAAATTCAAGGAAACACCATAAACACAAATTTTCTTTTCAGAACTTGGCCACATCCTACTAAAGCATAAAGGTATTTCTTATATATGAAAGTACTGCATTTCTAGAAGAAAGAAACATAACTTTGCAACATCTACAGAGAAAAGCATCTGGTAGTTGTTCTGAATATAAATGCTTTATTAAACACTTAAACTGCATCTTTTCAGTGCTAATTAAATGAATTGAACCCAATTAGAGGATTAAAAAAACTTTGTAAGTGCTCAATAGCAGGACGGCCTGAGAAACATTGCACTCCAGCCTTCCATTCCCTCACACACCACTTGCACACGGTATGAATCATACAGAAGTCTGCTCAGTGCTTATTTTGATAGTTTCCTCCTGTTTTGCTTTGCTTTTTAAAATCCACTATTCCAATAGCTTGGCACTGGATGTTTATTCAGGGTGCCTGCTAATTCACCAAGTAATTGCCATGGAGTCCCATTTCCCGAATTGAAAAATGGAAGAGGGGAGATCTTCTGTTTCCTGCTGATACAGTGACATATTTAGAAGCAGTTGTCTATACAAGTGTCTGCCTCAGCATGTCCTGAAGCAAAATTCAGCACCCACCAGAAGCTCCTGCCCAGGCTGCATATTTACCAGGTTTCAGACATTCATCCATTCTGCCAGCACCTACTGTGCTTCAGCTATAGCCCACTGGACAGATTTGTTGCCCGTGCTTCGTTTGTTTCTCCATCCCACTCTCTACTAAGGCAAAAAGAAGAAAATGTGATTTGGGAGTAGGGGAAAGTCCTGCCTTCACATTTAAAGAAAAGATAAAAGACAAAAATAACTTTCAGAAAATAAAATTCTTCAAAATTCTTCTCATATAGTAGTATTAAAGTATAGATCTCAAAGACTTTCAAGGCTTATTTTTTACATGAGGGATAAAAACCTGCACATAATAACAATCCTGTATAAAACAAATGCCTGCAGTATGTTATGTGTTCAAGTACAAAAGATTCATCAAATCCAGCCCTCAGCATAAGATTGTTCCTGAACTGACTACAATATTTTAAGCAAAGCAGATATACTTATTAAAAAATGAAGCACACATCTGAAGACTATGCATCTTTTTGAGAATAAATGAGCATTGTGGGATATTTTATTTATGTCTGAGATAATGTCTCAGAAATATATCTCTCCATTTTAAGAGAAAATTATAGTTGGAAGAATCCTGATTAGGAGTTGTTTGAATCAGCCTCAGTAAATAATTATAGACACAAATTTTAAACTCTACTGAGAAGAGAAAGTTTGTGTGCATGCATGTGTGTATTTACTAAAACACAGCTAATGAAAACAAGGTTTGATCCTGATGCGATGCAGAATATAGGGTAAACAAGAACCCAGGATCTCCAAACAACTCGAGTCCTTTCAAATTAAAGTGGAGTCATATCTGATTGTCACTGGGTAAAGTCCAGCCTTGGCAAATCCATTCATGAAAGGGATGAAGCTTGGCCAACACATATTGAAATATTATTATGGGAACTCTCTGGCCCCAAACTACATGAGTGCCAAAGGAAAAGTAAATGATTACAATAAATCTCTTTATTTGGTTTAATACTTGCTGGAATTTCTCACTGGACATGACTTTCTGCACTAAGAAACTATCATATAAGTGAGTTTAAATGTCTCTGAGGATTTGCTGAAATAAATTTTGAATGTAGTATAACATGGTTTAAAAATGTTTTATGATTTAATGAAAACTTATTTAGACTGTGACCAATCCAAATGAGTTGACAGAAGGTTTATTATTCAGCAAATCCTTATTGATCCCCTAGTTGTTTCAGATAATCTGCTAGGTACGGAGGATACAGCCTTGAACTGTAGCATATCCCATGAGGGTTATAGTTCAGTGGCAATAAATGAGTACACAAGCTAGGCTTTCTCTATAGGAGAAGTCAGGAACAGCAAGTTCCTTGGCCAGAAAGCTAAGGGACTTCAACTGAAGCACAATATATTTATTTAATTTCTATGTTCTATTTGGGGGCTAGGATTTTAATAGTGTAATGAAAATGGAGAGGGGGTATCAGAGGGAGGGTTCTAAATTGCCTCTTTGGCACTAAAGCAAAATAACCTAACACTTAAAGTAATTGCAGATTGTGATAAATGCTATAAAAGAAAGGAAGAGTGTGCAGAGAGTGAGAATAATAGAGAATCAAAGTTGCCAGCAGGTGTTTTCTAAAAAGCAAAGAGAAGGCTGAGCTCAGTGGCTCCACTAAGAAGAGGATTCAAAGGCTCTCCATGCTCCTTGGCTCACCTAGGAAAGAAGTACCTTCCAAATGTCTGAGGCATTTAGAAGTGCTAAGTAACTTTCCCCTGTGAAGTGATGCTGCTGTGCTCATTCAAGGGAGATGGAGTCCAGAAATAAAAAGAAGTACGGTGTCTGAGAGGGAGAGTGCACCGTGTCAGAAAGAGACCTTCAATCAGTTCTTCACAAGTGACTGCAGTGGTTTGTCCATGGCAATCTTCACTTTATCAAAAGGGAAGGTTGCCAGGCCCTTTTCATTAATCCATTTTGATGAGTGGTCATTATTATTGATTCAACAGAACTCATCAGTTCTTTACTCGTTACTGTATGCTAATTCACTTGTTCATAAATACTCATTTTACAGACCCCACTGCAGGGCTCTGCCAGGAGACAGAAGTCTCATAGGTTAGGATAGAAGTCATCAGCCAAAGTGGCACACCCTATGACAGAAGTTACTAGTGTAACATAAAGTACAGTCCTGGCCTCTCAGGCGAGCAGTGTTCAGAGAAGACTTCCTGAGAGAGATGACTCCTTCCTGGGAGAGATAATTCTCACTAATATGGGAAGAGTACCATTGAGCAAGAGAAGCCAGAGATGAAGGGGATAGCACAGCATGCATTAGAAAATTACATCTTCTTTAGCATTATGTTAAAGTAAGATATATATATATATATATCTTTTCATATATATATGAAAATATATGTACTTATTAGCTCTGCTCTTTCACAGGACTAAGTAGGGATGCATGTGTCACTGTTCATTGCAATGACAAGCTCATTTCAATGCAGTTCAAGTTTTACTCTCTTAGCATTTATGGCATTATTCGCTCTCCTACATTGATGCTGACAGATGCGTGGTTTATATTTAACCTAAAGGTAACATTTACAACTGCAAAGACTCCTAATTATGATAGAACTGAAAACATACAGGATTCCTACTACAATGAAGGTTTTCTTACTTGCACATGCTTCTAGATAAAATGCCAAATGCAAAGAAAAAATTTAAAAAGGCAAGTATTGGGAACTATTATCTTAGGTAAGAAAAAATTATGTATGTGGTGTGCGTGTGTGTGTGTGTGTGTGTGTGTGTAGGTTTAATATAGTATGTGTAGATTTTCAAGAACAAGATTAAGTGTTATACTTTCAGAATAGTTGTAAAGGAAAAGATGGAGATTTTATTTTTAACCTGGTCCCAGACACTAACTGCAGGAGGCATCAGAAATCTGAAATTCCCTTTGCTATACCAATACAGCGCTGAGGTAGAAATGATGGACTAGGCACCCCCTGCGAAGGCCAGACCAGCAGGGGCACCGTGTTCTGCACAGCACAGTCACAAGCAGCTTGTCCCTTTGCAATGCTCTTTCTCCTCTTGCTTGAAGTAAACAGTGGGGTCCCCATGGACCAGCTACTTCTGTGAAGGAGAAAAATTACTTTGGATAGAAGTTTTAAAATGAAATGACCTAAGAACGAATGTCTTTGCTTTCTGATTTTGTTTCTTTTTTGCTTTTTGTATCAAAATTGAAGGTTTTAAAGTGTAAAGAGAAAATATTAATACAATAGACATTTTTATTCAAATATTTTAGTATTTATTCATTTATATATTTATTTATTTCAGTGTTGGGGATTAAACTTAGGTTCCTGTGCCATACTAGGCAATCTCTCTATCACTGAGCTATGCCCACCATCACATTAAAATTTTTCAGAGTTATTTTTGTTGTCTGTCATAAGCACCAAGGAAAAGTGTATTTCCAAGTAACAGAATGGTTCATTAATAATAAGATAATTTAAGTTCAATTCTGAAAAAAAGTGAATTGAATCTTGGTATAACCAATTTTATACATCAACTTGGCTAAACCATGGTAACCAGATATTTGATTAAAGTGCACCAATGTAATTGTCATTATAAAGGTAGTTTTTATTTAAGATTTACATTTAAATCTGCAGAATCTGAATAAATCACATTACCTCCATAATGTAAGTGGGTGATGTCTGACCAGTTGAAGTCCTTAAGAGAAAAAAAAACAAAACAAAACTGGAGGTCTTTAATGGACCGGGCCATTCTTCCTCCAGATTAAAACATCAGCAAGTACGTCCATCCGGCTCTCCTACCATGAACAGATCAGACTTGCCAGTCTTCACAACTGAGTGAGCCAGTTCCCTAATATGAATTTCTCTCATCCCTAAGTTTATGTTGATATTATTGTCTTCTTTGTCTGAAGTGCCTAATAGGAACCATCATAATTAGTATATTTTCACTATTAAAATAATTTCCTGATACCAGACACCATACAATTTATTTTTCTTTATGACTTACTTCTTTCGTCCACTTAGTGAGATGACCGTGAGTGGGGACACAAACTCCTGTCAATCTTCGAACAAACGTTTTGTGAAGAACAGATCATGGCATGACACTTATACTGTAAGGATGACCCTACCATCTGAGCAACTATCCTAAATAACAATTTAATATTCTCCAATTAAAATTCTATTAATAGTCATTAACTTCATATTATCGAGTTTCATTCTCCAGAATAGGCATTGGTACACCTGTCTAATAAATGATGAAAGTTTGATAAGAGTCTTGTCCAAAACCTCATAAAGCATTCCGTGCATAGTTAGGACTAAAAGTTATTAAAGTGGACTTCAAAACCTTGTTTTTTTTTTTCTTTGCTTTTTGTTTGTTTTGCTTTGTTTTGTTTTTATCACATCACAATAGCTTAAGTTGAGAGCACACACCGTGGAAACCCTTCCTATTTACTTCAGGCTGCTCCTGTATGTTGGGCCACCAGGATATATATAACAAAGTATAAGGCAATCACTCTTAATCTAATGAGTAAATTCATTTCTACCTACTTTAAAGTACTAAATTTCTGAATTCTAACTCTTTTCTCATTTGGTATTTGAGAATCTTCTCCTACTTATCTCCTTTTAAAAAAAGAACTTGCTCTCTGACCTTTTGTACATTCTTGATGCACTTAGTATTTGTGTGTTTCCTGACTTGTTAGCTTGTTTAGATAATGACATTAGCTAAAATAACAATGAGCACCAACATAAGAAAAATAAATGAATGAAAAATGCTGACTTTTTTGGACAAACACCATTTCAAAGTATCTGATATGCATTCTCATTTAAATTTTAATTATCATGTGAAGTGGAACAATTTATGCTTATTTTGGCAAAAAAGTAACAAAAAGTCAGAGACATTAATTTGCACAAAAGATCTGAGCTAATATATGGTCATGCCAGTATTTAAACCCAGGGCCATCTGATTGTAAAGCTAAGACTTTTAGCCCCAGTGGTAAGCAGAATGAAATATTCTCCAACTGTGAAATGTGGTTTGACCTACAACTCCTCTTCCTGCCAGTTCAGTTTTTTTTTTTTTTATAGTTTTTAACAGTAAAGAAGAAGAATTTTACTCTTTGTAGGGCAGTAAAATATTAGTACAAATTACAAGGGACTTCTATGTATTTGAAAGCATGGTTTCTGGAGGCCTGTGTTGCATGTTTTGCTACACAAGAGCAAGGTAATAATGACCTAGTTTTTGGCAGAGCACACACTAGAAAATCCTATGAGAGTAGATAGTGCAGTTCCATCTCCCAGCATCCTCTCTACTTTGGTCCCTTCTAAAGATAGACAGTCATGTAGAAATGGGTACATAATGGAAAGAACACTTCTGAACCAACACAGATCTGAGAGACCCCCTGCTAAGGTCTTCATAGGAGTCCCCTCCCACTCGCAGAGGAGAGAGCATGCCTTGAGATCTCATTAATTTTTGTCAATTTAAAGTGTCATTTAAAGACATATCAGAATAATTTTTGGTTTACAAGATCCATAGTACAATACCAACTTGGCACTTTGGACCACCAGAAGTGAGATGGGATTTGGTACTAATTGCAAAATCACCAGGTATAACTTATATGGCCTACATTACTTACTTTAGAGCAGGCCAGACTGGTGGAGAAGTGATATAACCTTCTGAAAAGTACAAAGCTATCTGAATTATTTTAATAACAGAGATAATGGAGTAAAAAATAGTTTATTATATATTAATAAAAGAAGAGAAACCTGTTAATATAAAATAATTTATAGATGCTTTGAAAAATGTCAAATTACTTCTTGTGGGCCCCAAGAGAAAAACAGTTTAATGTTCTTATAGCTTTGTAAAGAGGAAAATAAGTGAGGTTTGTCATTTGAACACAACTAGGCTGAAGTTAAATTTAAAACTTTGTTTATTTTCCAAATTTTAAATGATAAAAGGCCTGCTGGTGATGTGTAATGTTTTAATATCATTTCAGTACAGATTCTATTTTTTAGTTATTGTATCAATATCAGTCCAAAATACTGCCTTATGTCTCATAAGAATTGTTTTCTTCATAATTCCAAATGTTCCAGATCACTTAGCAACTAAATAGTCTGCCTAAGTATGCTTTATTATATATAAGCTATATAAAAATTTAAAAATTAAACATAGTAAGTTAAGGAAATTCTTTTTTACAATTATGGAAGTTACCATACAAGAATTAGATAATTTTTTTCTTGTTAGATTTCCCCCTTAAGAGAATATCACTTTCTCTTAACAGAAAGCTTGACTATCACTTGTACACAGGCAACATTAAATACAAAGCGTGTAATGTTTATGCATAAGAAACATCATAAGAATGTAATGACAATAAATAAGCCAATCCTAAAAACCCAAAGTCTGAATGATCTCTCTGATATGCAGATGCTAATTCACAATAAGGAGAACTGGGATGACTAGGGAAAAATAGAGGTACTTTGGATTAGGTGGAGGGGAATGAAGAGAGGGGAGGAGATATGGGGGGAGGAATGATAGTAGAATGACCCAGACATTATTACCCTATGTGCATACATGATTACACAACCAGTGTGATTCCACATTATGTAAAACCAGAATGAGAAGTTTAAAAAAGAAAAATATTTGGAATAGTTCCAATATCAAATATGAAGACATTTAATTGAAACATACTCAAAATGACATGATGTCAAAATTAGGCTCATTAATAATTAGAACTTTTCATTCAATTTACATATATCCAGAAACTTAAGATTACCCTGAATTTTATTTCCTGATATTTAATTTGATATTTGCAGAGAAATTCAAACAACCAAAAACAGATAACTATTCTTGGAAAAACTAGAGGATTTTATTAATTTCCCAGGAATTATTGTCCTGTAGTTACAAATTTTCCATCCTGGAAGACTTTGGGGAATTGATATCTGAGGTGAGCATGTCCGATCTCTTGAATGATCACATCATGTCCTAGGACTTTGGTTTATCCTAAGACTTATGCTATTGAATTGCAGTTCTATGATTCAGTATTATCAACTGCCTTTATGATGCTAACTTATCTGAGGTTATGTATTAAAATAAACAAACAAAAATACAGACTAAGTGGCCTTCTGTGTCTGATGATGGCTTTCATTTCAGTGTCTAGATAAGAAATTCGCTTCTCAAGTAATTTGTGGACATTTAAAAATTCAAAGTGCTCTTTGGGGTAACCACCATAGTAGGCCTTACTTTTTTGTTTTAAATTGGTGCATTTTAATCATACATAACTGTGGGATTCATTGTGACATAGTCATACTAGTGAATAATAATTTCATCAAACTCATTCCCTAATACGTCTACTTTCCCTCCTTAATTTCCAGATCTCCTTCCTCTACTCTACTGGTCCTTCCATTTTCGTAAGATTTCTTCTTTTTTCTCTCTCTCAAATAAAGAAAACAGTCAACCCTTAACTAATTCTGACTTTTTTCATGTAATACAATGTTCTCCAACTCCATCTATTCACCAGCAAAAGACATAAATTCATTCATCTTTGTCTGCATATACCACCTTTTCTTTATCTATTCGTCTGTTGACTGACACTGAGGCTGGTTCTATAACGTGGCTATTAAGAATTGGGCTGCCACAAAAGAACTAAAATCAGCATCTGGTACAAATACATTCTTGCCAATGTTTTTACAGCAGGTCTTATATTTTTTATAAGTGCACAAAGTAAATAAAAGGGCAGTGAGATCTCAATTAATTTGAGAAACATTTGCTTTACATGAAAAGGATTTTAATTAAATAAATCTTTGGCATGGCCTGTAGGGAAATCTGTGCTCCTGATTTTAGAATCTCAAAGTACTGTTAAGAACATAGCAAAAGAGTTGGTTAACAAACATAATTAAGAATGTATAAGGATTGCCTATAGTTGGTGAATGAAATTTTTTTTTTACTCCCAGGATTCAGATGGACCTGATTCTAGAAAAACAGTACATTTTACATGTGTGTCTTGTGATTTGGGGTACATTAATTAGGAAACCAAAATTTAAATGTTCAATTCTATAAAATTGAGCAGTTTATATGCATTTGAACATACCTGACATATCAAAGTTTTATTTAGCAAAGTATTATTGAGTACTAATTTAAACATTTTTTAATGACTAATCATTAAAATGAGGGATCTTGCTAATTTTAATGTGTCAAGTAATGGATGCAACAGCATGAAAGTTACTCTCTGGATATGATAAAAGTTAATCTATTCAAAAGCTTTTTTAATATTTGATTTTAAACTTATTTTGGTCATTTTGTAAACTTAATTAACTGTTCTTGAATAAGATAATAGTGTTTTAAAAGATATTACATATACTCGTTGGAAGGTAAGTGCCTTCTCTTCTCAGCATAATTTATTGTGAAAAGTGTGTGGTAGGGAGGGGTTCTCTGTGTTGAAATTCTATCTGCCCTCTAGCTAAGTTTGCTTCAGTGGAAATGAGATCCTGACCAGTGGGCTGATGGATGTACACATAACTGACTTGTTCAATTCTAATTTAATTCTAGAACTCTATCTCCTTTATGACTTTAATTTTTCTGACATGGAAAAATTCTATTATTTTAGGCTTCCATTGCTTCTGCAGAGTGAAGTATTTTTTGGTAGAGGTGAAAGAGAAATAAAGAGAGAGAGAGGAGAGTGGGGGAGCAGTAAGGAAACAGAAGTAACCATAATAGACTATCCATCTCACAAAACCAGTTTTCATATTGGCAGAAAAACACAAGAACCGCAAATAGCCATAGCTTGAAACATGGCAGATCCTTGGCAGTATATGATTTGAGATTATTAATGAAAACTTTCACCACATACATGCACATCTTTTAGTTTCAGGAGACTTGTATTTTTCACTTCCTCAGTAGTGTAAAAGTATAATAGACGAGAAGAGAACTTCCATTCTCAGCGTGTAAGCAGTTAGAGCTTTTATGATCACAGAAGAGCTGAAATATGCCCAGGAAGGTATTCACTTCAACTTTATAGAGTAAAGAGAACAACGAAAGTATGAGGATGATCCTAAGGGAACTCTTTCTACACCCCTTTGCTTAACCTACATTTTAGAGGTGACCATGGTTTTCTGGCATTCTGGCTACATTAGTAATCAGCCTTTCTATGACGAAGATATTTTATTTGCTTCTCACACCACAGGTATTTTCTTGAAAATTATTAGCAGAATATATCTAGAGTATAATGAGATGCTTAGAATAAAGTTGTGAGCAAATCCACCCTGTCATGATTATATTATTTTGCGAAGTGAGTGCACTGCCTTGCTTTACCTTAACAATCAGAGAAAATACAACCATTCATTTTCCCTGTGATTTTCATCTTTTTTAAACATACAATTGTAGTTGAGTTAGACAGCAAAACAGGAAAAAGAGAGCTCTATAAAAATTCTGGACTCACTTTTTATAAAAGAGAATGTAGCACAACATGGGTTTTTCCTAATTCACTTCTTAATTTTCTTTAGCCCTGCTATCATTTCGAAATGCCCCTTTTCATTTTTTTTTTTTTTTTTGTTTGTTTGTTTCTTTAGGCACCTAATTTTAATGCTCTTCAAAGTTGACTATCTCGATACCTATTAAAATTCTATTCTTCCTTAGGTTTAGCAGTACATTGATATAAAAGTCCTCAATCGCTGTCCCTTTGTAACTGTGATGGAGGAAAAGGTGGAAAAGTAAGCTTTCTTAAACCAAAGAAAGTCTTCTCCACTTTTTACCTCAAATCTAAATTCTAGAGCAATTACAAATATCCAGTCATTCAATAAATACATCATGTTAAAAATATTATTTCCCGTTATCTAAAATAAAACTTCTATAGATGTGAAACCAAAATTCACATGACACCAAATGTTTTAAAAATCCTAGACTCTTTCCTTTTTTGTGCTTGACTACTTTGATCCTAATGAATTTTCTCAGCAAGAAGAAATGTAGAATTGAGACAAATGAAAATCTTTCTTGAGGGGATAGTTTTCATGGTGACAGTTTTCTGCCATGTAGCTTGTTTTTACTGTCCCAAACCAATGGAATTGGAATAAATCTAAATGCTATGAAACACTGTCAAGGCCAGATCTAGATTTTAATCACCAAAGAAACTCAGTTCCTTTGATATTTCAGCTGTTGTTGAATGATGAATAAACAGCGACAGCTAAACTTTTTTTAAAGGTATTCTTTAATGAGAATTTGTCAAATATATGCTGTTTCAAACCTGCTAAATTCCTTGAAATGATTTTATTCCTTTCAATTTAAACTTTTTCTTAAATTATAGCCACATACCACAAAATCACCTTTTGGTCAAGGATGAAGTTCACATACATCAGCGGTCCTATTAGACTATCTCTTAGGAATGTTACACGCATCTTAATTTCTCAAAGTACATTCTATGATATTTGTACAGTGATAAAATTGCCACACAATATATTCTCAGAACATTTCCCCATTGGTAAGAAATATTTGAGTGTTTTCATGGTAATTCTTACACAAAAGCTCTAATCCCAAGTAATACTATATCCCCCATTATGTAAACAAGTTAAATGGACTACTCAAGATACCCTGTGTGATTAACCAACTTACTCTGAGTAATTTACAGGTTAACAGACATCTTTTTTAACAAAATCTGAATTACTAGACAGAGTTTTATTACTAGGTTTTCTACATGTTCAAATATTAAGGTCTAAGTCAAAAACCTTTGTGAGATTTTTCCTTTCAAGGCAAATTATTTAACACAGAAAACTTTTTCATTATTATAGTTTTCCCTACATAACAGAAGATACCAAATCTATATTTATTGTATAACATTCAAGTACTTGGAAAATTTTAAATGTTAAATTGCATAGTCAACATATTCATAGATGACCATGATCTGATTTAAAAGCAGGTAGTTACTAAAATTTAAATATTACTGTCATTTATTGCTGTCCTTAGTGTGGTGTAAAGATATATAGCTATGGATTCATCAGGGAGAGATTGTTTGAAATATTGAGCCTGTGTTTCACCTCAGATGTCCTGAATCTGAATCTGCATTTTAACAAACCCACAACTGCTTTCCTTGCACACTGCAGCTTAAGAACCACTGACCTAATTAATGACTCTGTTGATTTTTTTTTGCTGCTCAAGTGACCCAAAGAGAAACAAACATCTTATATCTCTGTGTGTTCTGGGCTACAAGGTGTACATTTGCACTGAGTTGGTTTGCCAAAACTATTCCTGTACTAACAGGCACAGGACTTTTGTATAGCGATGGCCATAAATCTCCAGAATGAGGGCATGGTCAGGGCAGAACAGAGGCAGAATGGAGGAGAGCTTGTGGCTCCACTGCGCTCAAGGGAGACATAAATATGCACACTTCAAGTGTGTGTTTACATACGCTTTGCTAGCAGCTGTATGGGCTGCAAGCTATAACAAGGCAAGTGTCCACTTCAGTTAGATCGAAGTCTCAGTACAACTGAAAAAAATGGCAAAAGGGTGTCTTGCCTCTTCTGCTCTGAACCAGGCAGGGACTGCTCATTCTTTAATGATGTCTTCATAAATTCAAAGAGATAAACTTGACTTCGCTGGACTTAAAATTAATCTAAACATATATGGATTTTTAAGATCCATACTTTGAAGAAATTTCCACATCAATTGGACTCAACATTACTTATGAGCTTCCTTCAACTTTAAAATACTTTGGAGTTTTGATTCAAAAATTTAAGCACAGTGACAGTTATATTTTTAAACAATTAGAAAATTAATAAAATACAACTCCCATTTTAAAATTTCTATTAAGTAGCTAAATGAGTTTTCCAACAATAAATATGGACAACTATAATAACCATTAATACTTATAAAGCATTTATTATAGTCTGGATATTACACATATTAACAGATTTACTCCTCTTAATATGATGGGTACTGTTATTATTCTTCTAGTCTCCTTTTACAGATAAAGGAAATGAGCTTAAGTAACTTGACTGAAGTCAAATAGTAAGCAACACTCAGGACTTTAGAATGTCACCAGAGTCAATTTATCAAGTATCAAGTATTCAGTGACAGGAATCCCTTTTTATTATTAGTCCCCAAATGAGCGAGCAAACAACAAAACCAAACAATCAACCCACAATTTTACTGGTACCTGTAATTGAAATTGCAATAGATAAGCATTTAATTTCATGATAAAAATAATAGTGTATAGGTGATTTTCCCAGGAAGGTAAATTCTGAAAGAATGCTAGAAGACAGGTGTGTTAATTTTCTTTTGCAACTGTAAAAAGTCACTACAAATTTAGTGGTTTCACAACATCCATTTATTATCACATATTTCTCTCAGTCAGAAGTCTGGGTACAGAGGACTCAACAAGGTGTTCAGTTTAGGGTCTCACAAAACCAAAATCAAGGGAAGAGCTTTACCACATTCCTGCCCTGAGGTTCTGAGGATGAGTCCCATTATAAGCACATTCTAGTTGTTAGCTCACTTTAGTGAGCCTCACAGGGCTGAGGTACCTGTTTTCTTGCTGGCAGTCAGCTGGGAGCTACCTCAGCATCTTAAGGTCATTGGCTTTACCTGACACACTGTCCCCTCCCTCTTCAAACCAGCAGCAATATTGCTCTTTTCCCACTTTGAATCTCTCTGACTTCTTTGACCTATGTCTTTGTCTCTGATGGAGACAATCACATGCTTTTACAGCACATGTGATTAGTTTGGATCTACCTGAATATTCCAGAAAAAATCTACACATTTAATATCCATGATCTAAATTACAGTTTCTAAGTCCCTATTACAGTGTGCAGTAACATTCAGCTTCTGGGGATTGAGACATGGGCATGGTTACAGGGATGGGGGCATTCTTCTTACTACACTAAATTTGGAAGGGTTAGAAGATAACAAAGGAGCCTAGAAAGCTCAGATTGGTGGAGCAAGAAATCAACTTTGAAATCATCTCATTTTATCTGATATGATGCTGATATATCCCACATCATCTTTATTTATTCTATGTGGGAGAATGCCTAACATCATTTACCAAGGCATTTGTTAAGGAGGATTGTGAAGAGTTAATTTAGCCATGTAAATTTAAGTAAAAATTTGGTGCATGCCTGTAATACTAGCAGCTCATGAGGCTGAGGCAGGAGGATCAGGAGGTTAAAGCCAGCCTCAGCAACTTAGTGAGACCCTATCTCTAAATAAAATATAAAAAAAGGGCTGAGGGTGTGACTCACAGTTAAGCATCACTGGGTTAAATCCCTGGAACCAAATTTAAAAAATCTAAAAAATGAATGCAATGTCAGTATCCTCATTAATTTTGTTTAAAATTATAAAGTGAATGAAAACAAAATCTTTTAAGGCAACCTAAAAGTGATCAAAAAGTGAAACCACAACACAAGTGAAAGCAAGTAAGTTGATGCTATAGTATAGTGGAAGCAATGGAAATCTCAGCAAAACAAAAGAATCCAAATATACAATGCAAGTCTCAAACTAGTGAAATGTGTGTCACTGTCTGCAAAATGTAAAATACAAGAAGCAAAATTAATTTCAGAGTCGTGCCCTTTGCCTTTATGATGGCATTATATCTATGATATCTTTATTTTCTGAGATAACTTATATTATCATTATCAGTTTTCCAAATATAGTAGCCCTGCTGTTTCTGTTACTATCATTTCTTAAGAGTCCCATCTGTAAATACCGGTGCAGTTTAAACCAAAACACACATGCACATCTCTTGAGAAGAAGACTGACACAGGACTGCTGACACATGAATGGGATGCTTTGTCTAACTAACACAAAAATGCAAATGAATTGAAGAGAAAGAAAACTAAGGAATTCAAAGGCTTTCTTGATTGCCTTCTTTAAAATGCCAAGAACTTAAGCTGGCCTTTCTTATCTTCCACTACATGCATGTGACACTTTAGGAGGTCTTTCTTATTGTACTATAATTCAGGGATTGTTCCAGTTCTGTGCTCCATGCCTTTTTCCAAAGGGCAGCCTGAGATGTATAATTCGGGTAATGAACAGCTGCATAATTTAAGGGTCGAACTAGTAGGGCACTGTTCCTTATTTGTGTTGCTTTAGCAGTTGCCAAGATGTTCCAGGCCTATTTAGGAATACAATTTTTTGACTGCTTTATTTCTCTCAGATGATATATGCTGGGATTTGGTTGTGTTCCAGAAAGTGAATTTTATCAGCAGAAGTACCAGAGCAAGCTTTTCTCTCATTTTACTCCAAAGGGCAACAGCACTGAGCTGTAATGAGGTAATTTTTTTCCAGCCATGCACACTCTGTGTTCTATCAGGCAGGGTTGTTTAAACCAAGTCCTGTCCCTTTCCAAAGCATGATGGACTCAATCACTGAGCTATCAAAGACATTTCCACACTACATCCCTCTCACACAAGGCCAATCTCCTGAGCATTCAAAAGGGCCAGGCAATGAGGCCCTTCAAGATGAAGGCTGCATGCTGATTAATCAGTTGCTTTTTTATTCAGTCTTGGCAAGTATTTTCTGTTTGTAAATAAAAGGTTTACCCTGAATTTCCTGCAAACTCAAGAGTGTAAATGATGTCTTGGATCTCATTCACAGAGGAAGAAAGCTGCCTGCTGTCTAAGCCACAGAGATGTGCAATGTCCACTGTTTTAAGTACTCCTTCAGGTGTCTTGAAGCTTCCCCTGAGAATGAGCTCATCTAACAACGGTTGTCATTTCATCATGATTAACCAGAACAGTCAGGCATCAAAACAATATTTTCCATCTCTTTTACTATAACACTCCCTGTTTTGGGGAAAGACCCTGATGAACGATTTGCAAATGCATTCGAGTATACACCACACAGTGAAAAGTGTCAAGGAAGCAGGGTATCTTTTTTCAAGAAATAAATTGGTGTACTCTTTCACTCATCAGATGGTAAATAGCTAACGGAAAAGAGATGTGACAGACCACAAGGACTAGGAATTGTCTGCAAACTGGCAGGCACAGTGATTTGCCGATGACCCAAATTATTTTCAGGCAGTTTGGCACATCTCTATTTGTCACACTTACACGACCAAGTCAAATGAGTTTAATTAATACGGAGCATTTCCCTTTTCTTGAAATAGGGACAAAACAGCCAGCATTTCTCGATTACACTCAAACCCCCCATCCCAGCAAGAATGAGAAGTCTCTTGTCATCATTCATATCTTTGGTTATTTTCCATGATAATCACACCACCACTAAAAACATTCCTCTTTGATAAGGAGCTTTTATTCCTACAGGAACACTGCTGCTGCATAAACTGAATGTGCACATGAGGAGAGCATCTTAGCAAAAGTGGTTGCTGAAATAACCTTTAGCATGGAAGTTTGGCACTTTTCCCCCCTCAGTTTTGAAAGCAAGGTGAGGAGGCTTATTTTGTGAGAGGTGGAAATTTCAGAATCAATACCAGGGTTTGGCACTGCTGTATAAATCCATTCATCATAATGGTGCAACCATAGACATGTCCCATTCTATGGCCCATGGTAAGTGGAGCAGCCTGGGTTTCTAATAAGGAACTTATGGTATGCAGGAATGAGGAGTTTTCCCCCTAAAATCCCTTCTTCAAAGATACTAGCACAGGCTTTACTGTCCAGAAAACACTGTTTCGTGGTCCTTGGCCTTTGCCTCCTGGCACAGCTCTCTTCTCACTGTGTGTCGGGTAACCAAGTTGGTGTGACTTACAGGTCTGTAAAATGAAGCATTAACCCAGATGGATGCCAGTAGTCCCTCTCGGCTCCAGAAATGTATGAATCACAAACACTCTAAGCAGTGTTTTTATTAATTTTAAATAAATGCATAGCAATCACAAAGACTAATAAAAAAAAAGTCAACAACAATAGTGAAAATAAAAATGCTAATCTTCACCTAAATAAAATCACTCCATCATATTAAATTTAGGATTATGGGGGTACATTAACTCTTTCAAGCCCTGAGGGGTTTCGTGTCAAAAGAACATATTTTTATAACTGAAAATGTACTATGTATTACAATTATAAGTTACAACCAGCTATATAAATTTTATACACTGATATAAAATGTACCTAGCATGGAAAATTTAAGAATGTCTCTGAAGAAAAATATATTAAAGCTCTGGTTCAATTGCATACCAAGTGCATTTTAATGTATTCAAGTTTCTGAACATATGTAATACACAAATAGAATGCAATAGTATATTGCATTTGCATCTTGAATTTTAATAGTTTTAGTGAGTTGCTCTGTTTAGATGAAACAAATATATATATATCTTTAACAGTTACAATTCCTTTATCATTCATTGGACTTAAAATACATAAATGTTTCAGGCCTTTGGCTATCATAGAGACTACAAATCAGAAATCAAAACAAATGTCAACATAGAAAAAAAAATTCTACCATTCAGAATGGTACTACTTCCAAAAAATTCAACTTCTAAAATTTTCTACAAACAGAATTCATCATGTCTTCCTTCTTGGGCCTCCTGAATGCCTACAAGCACCTTGGTCACTTCCTATTCCCTAGTTTATTAACCCCTCTCTGGCCTTACTTGCCTCCTCTTCAGCTTTTTCCCCCTGGTTGATCATTTCAGATGCTCCTTGGACCTCAGCAGGCCTAGCTCTGCTGACCTTCAACAGTGCTTGCCTGGTTAATTCTCCACCATGCAGAAACCTAACCCCATCTGCTTTCTTTGTTTCTCTCCTGAACTGCCAGCTTTTGCTGGAACAACTCAAAAACTGATGTTGACAGGCTCTTCTACTAATCTATGCTGCTCAACCTCAATTCGACCCCAACTGTTGTTCAACAGTTCCTTTAATCATTGCTTATTGACTCTTGGGACACTTCAACATGGTAGCTTTTCCTCAGGCCTCAGTCTAATCCTAAACACCTCATTCTTGGCAAATGTGGCCACTGTTATTTAACTGAGAATATGAAACCCTCAATTTCTTTATCTCTTTTCCTTTACACTAACTTAATTCTTCCCTTGGATGAGGAAAATATCCTCTGCTTTTCTCATTCCCAAGGTCTTGCTTGCTTGCCAGACACTTCTGCACCTTCATCAGTGGGTCGCCCCCTCACAACCCTCATCCTCTCCACTATACAGACACACTTCTATTCAATTTCCTGTCTGCAAGCTCTTTCCACTGCAGAAATGTTCTGTAACTGTCCCCTGTCAAAAAAGAAGGAATAAAATTCCACAACAAAAAATAGCACTTTACCCTAACTTATTGTTGTGTCTCTCAAATGTCTGTATGATGACAATTGACCTTTCCCTTCGCTTCCAGATTTTGCCAATGATTAATAATCTAATGCCTAAGAGATTCTACTTCCACATCACCCTTTCAGACTTTGCAATCAAGACCCCACCTTTTAGCTGAAATATTTTCTTCAAGGTTGTATTTGACTTCCACATCAAAAATTACATTTTATTTCCTAAAAGTCACACTCTTTCCTGCTGCAGCACTTGGATTTGGTGCCACGCATAAGCTTCCTCTTCTCTTGTTTAGTAAGAGTTTCAGCGTGGGATTTAAACTGTGCACATACATATGATTCAGACATAAATGAGATGTCAGAAGTAGTCAACAAGTATATCTGTACATTAGAACTAGTGAGAAAATAGATTCTGAGACCCATACCAGACCTCCTCAGAAGCTGTGGTGGTGCAATTCAGAAAAATATAGTTTGACAAGCAGGGGTTCAGAGGCCTTACTGGGATGAGGTTAACTGAATGTGGAAAACATCTGATCAGAGGCCAACCAGCAGGCAGGCATGCTGGCACACATTAGGCCCTTAATACAGATGTTGAATCATAGAATCAAGAATGTGTGACTTGGTTGTTTGAGGAAAGGGATGATTTAAAGTTATAAGCTTATATTTTTCATTTTTTATTTTCCATTCCCATCATCTCATAGATGCCAAGTTACCACTGTTGGTGTGCAACAAACAAATGGTTATGATCAATGCATAGAAGTTAAGAGCATTTCTTCCTAGGATGTACCAGAGAGTGGCATTATCCTTTGGAGGAGACAGAGAATAATTCATAGCTTTGGCACATTGAAAGCTCTTTGCACAGCAGCAGTGCTACCACCCTGGCAGAAGTCCTAGCATTCAATGTTTCAAGGGAATCAAGTGCCAGCATCTTCAAAAGCAGCTGATGAGAGTACCAGTGGCTTTTGGAGCAATAGGAAATAGCATTGCTGATAGAAGTTCCCAACAGTGCTACCTTTACCTGAGTGAGCGAGTAGTGGAAGCTTTTCCACCTGGATAAACAGGGGGAGTGTGGCAGAAGGAAATGTTAGACACCAGTTATAAGAGAGTAAAGTCTATGACTTCTGCATGTCTTACAGAGTTGGAAAGGTTGGTGCTGGAGAATCCCTGTTCCCTACTGTGAATGAAAATTACATTTCAGGTACAAATGTGTAGTCAAAAGAAATGTTTGACTTAAACATATTACACATGAGAGGTCCTTCTCACATTGCTCTAAGTATACCTCTCTTCCTTTTTATACATTTTCTTTATTGTACCTTTGGACCTTCCCAAAATACTTTTATTGGTCACTGCCCACTCTACATTTCATTAATACTGTATAACACCATAGTTTTCATATTATATCTATTCTTATGAAAATTCTTACCTTCCAGATAAAACTGGCCTCTCACCTCTAGATTCATATTTCATGCCAAACATATTGAATTAATGGTTCACCCATGACATAAATTTCACTTGTGCTAAAGTAAAGTCATTAGCTTTTGCCCTAAACCTCTTCTCTCTGATTCCCCAGTACATTTTTAAAATAGTATTATTTTTCCAGTTATGTAGACTGAACACTGGTAAGAAATTCCATTCCCTACCCCATAGCATTGGAGATTGTTGCTTACTTCTTTCTTCTGGTAACACTGTACTTTGTTCACATGGCTTGGAGAAAACACTCTCTTGGAGTTATTTTCTTACATCACTTCCTACCCCTTCTCAAATTTCTTTGTTAAACTTGCAACTTAGCAAGTACTGAAGCATTAATGGGTTAAATCCTTAGTCTCCAGATGTCTTTTCTAACTATTGCTTCACCCCACATTCAATGTACAATCATATTTTGTAGATCTTCAAAATCAATCCAAAATATGACACTTCTCATCTCTTCCACCCCTTGTCCAAATTACCACCATTTCCTGCCTGAATTTTTGGAACAAACTCTAAACAAGTTTACCTGCTTCTTGTTTCTACATCTATGCTTCAAAAGGATCAAATTGAATCTCTTGGTTTTTTTTAAGATTATGTCATTCTTCTCTTAACATCTCTCCTACAGATTTCATTTCACTTTACCATGGAATCCCTGAGAATATTTATTACTTACTAGATTTGGAGAACTTTCGTAGACTAAAATATGATTTGGTTCTTAACAAACACTACTGCTAATGTTTTCTCAAGTACATTCTTGCAAAATATATAAAATCAACTGGACATAAGCAAGATGATGTCCTGCGTAACACATAAGGTAAAGATTCTGATATTAATAACTTCATCAGCACCAATGATTAATCAAGAACTTGTTCCATGCCAGACTCCATATTAACCCTTTATGTGGATTCCTTCATTGAACCACCCATATGACACTTACACATAGGTATGGAAATTATCCTCTTTGATAAGTCAAGTTTAGCAGATGAATCCATCATGACTACTTGTACCTGGGCATGTTCACTTAAAGGTTTCTAAAAGATAATGGAATCATGAAGGCAGCAAATAATGAAAAGGTGATTTGATCCTATTTATAAATTTCATGCTAGGGATCTCCTACTGCTAAAAATGCCAAAAAGTTCTATTTATAAATCTACGTCAGTCCTCTTCAAGAAATTGGTTGCTTATTGTATCTAAAGTAGATAATGGGTTAAGGGAGGAAGATATATGTTTGACTTGGTTTTAAAAGGAAAACGTAATAGTTTATTTAACCAGATGCATATTTATGAAATAAGATAAAATGGTAGCAATGTTTCAAATCTTCAAATATTTTGGAGTGACAATTAGGGACCAAGCACTAAGCTAAGTTAGTTCATATAACCTCATTTAATTTCAACATAAACCACTTAGGTATTACTATCTAGAGTTTACACATGATTAATTGCCTCTTAAAAAGAGATTAACGGATATGCCCAACATTATAAAGCCAAAAAGTAGCTAAATCAGTATTCCGAGCCATCTCTCCTCAATTTTGGTCCATTGCAAGTCATCATCCTCAAAATGAAAAAATAAACCAGTTCCACCTTACACATTATCTTCTTATGGTGCATTTGCATGTGTTCCCTTAGAACTGTAAACAGCATTCAACAATGAAACAAAAGAACTTCTAAACTTTAGTCACAAACTAATATTCCAAAGAAATCTCTTGGTCCCTTTGTTTATGAATCATCTAATTCAGAAATTCCTTTGTCGCCATCAGTGCCTTTTCATGCTTTTGATCTTTTTATTCATTCTATGTAACTGCATTTGTCTGCTCAGACTGCCTTAACAAAATACCAAGGGCAGATTAATTAAACAACAGAAATTTATTTCTCACATTTCTGGAGGTTGGGATTCCAAGATCAAAATGCCAGCCCAGGAACCTTCATTTGGAGGCATATTCAGTGGTTTGGTAGATGGTCATTGCCCTCCCTGTTTTCTTGCAGGAAACTTTTGTGCTCCCAGGGAGAGGGGATGCTTCTCTTATTATGAGAACACTAATCCTTTCAGATCAGTGGCTGCCCTCACACCCTCACTTAACCTTAATTAGTTCCTGGTGGTCCCCATCTCCAGATATAGCCACAAATGATATGTATGGCTCCAAGATATGAATTTTAAGGGGATAAAAATTTTAGTATAACCGAACTTGTCACTGGTCCTATATAATGTGTTAGAGGTGAAAGCATTTTCAGGAGGTTGCATATCCAAAATAAACTTCTAGTTGTCACTAACTGTCACAAACATCTGGCAGCTTACTGATGGATTCACAGCTCTGTGGAAGCATGAAAATGGATTCTTCCATTCTGACCTATCTGTTAAACGATAACCATGACCTAATGCAGGTTATGATCAATACAAATGTACATAGTGGCTGTAAAACAGCCTCTCTAACCAGGGAGTGTAATCCTCCAGTTTTACAGATTTGAAGAGCCAATCAATTACATGCTGGGATAAGGTCAAATACTATTGATCCAGATTCAATGAAATCCCTTCCTTTACTTTCCCCCTCTTTGATTTTTCTTGTGATCTAAGTATGGTTTCTTTAAAATACATTTTCCAGCAGCTGCACTTACATACTGGTAGAAAGAGAGTGGTCCTCAAAAACCGTAATGAATTCACTGGCACTGAAATCAATAGTGTTATAAAACCTTGAAGGCAGGAAAAGGTTGAAAAGATAAAAATATTAATACCTAAACTTCAAGAGCATACTTAAAAAGTAGAATTTAAGAGATGTTCATGGCTAGTGGAGGTAGATATTTCATACATCAACCTAGATAAATAAACTTCCACACACTATATCTGTGGGTTATTGAAAATAAATGAGGATATTGCTAATGTTGTATTTATGTATCATTTTTCATTCAATTCCGACTTTGACAATTTTCAAATTATTCCTTAAAAAGTTCTATTGGTGCTCATAGGAATAATTTTATATATCACTATTTTTTCTATATCTTTCTTGGTTTTTACTAACACTTCTTTATCTATATGGCTGTTACCTTAAAAATTTTTACCTAATAATCTAAAATAAACTAAATTCTTCTATGCTAACTTGATACAAAGCTTTGGTTTTCATCTTTGTACAAACATAATGTAATGTTTTCTGTATGTGAAACCAGGCCTTTCTAGAATCTCTCTGACTTTGAGTCTAATATAATTGTGTACATTCCTCTATCTGGAAGATAGAACTATTTGTTGCTGTATTTTTATCCGACTGTCTCTAGGAACTAGTAAATAGAGAATTGTAAATATTACATGCTTGGAAAAATTCCACCTGGCACAAATCAGTCACTAGGTAGCTAAATACTGTGAATGGAAACAACTGGCAAGAAAGAAAATCCTCCTTGGAACCTAGCAGCCCCTAAGAGCTCCTTATTAACATGGAAACTAAAATTTGCTTTTGAGTGATTTTGATGATATTTTAAGGACAATACCACTCCCTCTTTCCACTACTGACTTTCATCTTATTTATAACCTGGTGCATTACAAAATTAACTTTTGTTAAGTTTTTAACTTTAAAGGAAATTTAGAAAAATATGAGGCTAAATATCTGTTTTTTCTGATTTTCCAATCTTTGGACATATATAAGGAAAGAGAGATGATCTTACAATTATTCAAAAAAGGTAGAACTAAAATAAAAAAGTATCTAACACTAAGGCAATCATTAAAGAAATTAACAAGGTTATATCTTTCTCTTCAGCAATGACGGCAATTTTTCCTTAAATTTTCTGTTTCCTGCTTTCATTTTTCCTTTTCCTTCTTTGCTTCATTTTGTTTTGCTTCTTGCAGTGCTAGGGATTGAACAGCTCAGGGACACTAGATCACTGAGCTAAATCCCTGGGCCTTTTCATTTTGTATTTTGAATCAGGGTCTTGCTAAATTGTTGAGGCTGACCTTGAGTTGGAGATCCTCCTGCCTCAGTCTCCTGAATCTCTGGGATTATAGGCATTCACCACCACACCTGGCTTATCCTTTTTTTAATGAGAAAATCTATAAATCTGAAAGATCTCGAGAGTGTTGTTTCATAAACTAATTTCCCTTATCAGTTGCAAAGTTTCTTCTTAGAAAAAAATTGTCCATAGTTTTTCTAAGTGTAATTATAGTAAGTAATTCTAGAAAGTGACAAATATTTTAGATAGAAGTAAGAAAAAAAAAAAAAAACTTAAAAGAGAAAACTACACAGAGATTTCAACTCACTCCAGTTAGTTAGAATGGCAACAATCAAGAACACAAGTAACAATAATCCTTGGCAAGGATGTGGGGAAAAGGGTACACTTATACATTGCTTGTGGGATTGCAAATTGATGCAATCACTCTAGAAAGAAGTATAGAGATTTATCAGAAGACTTGGAATGGAACCATCATTTGATGCAGATATTCCACTCCATGGTATATATCCAAAGGACTTAAAATCAGCATACTACAGTGGTGCAGCCACATCAATGTCTCTATAGCAGCTCATCACATTATCTAAGCTATGGAACCAATCTAGGTGCCCTTCAACAGATGAATGGATAAAGAAAATGTGGTCTACATACAAAATGGAATATTACTGAGCCATAAAAAGAATGTCTTCATGACTCTTGCCAATAAATGGGTGGATCTAAACACTGATGCTAAGAGAAATAAGCCAATTCCCAAAAAACAAAAGTTGGATGTTCTCTCTGATATAGATGCTAACACACAACAAGGAGGGTGGAACAAGAATAGAAGTTCCATAGATTAGACAAAAGAGAAAGAAGGGAAGGAAGGGGAGACAGGAATAGCAAAGAAGGTGGAATGAATCTGACATAATTTTCCTGTGTACATATATGAATACACCACAGTGAATCTCTATTCTGGGTACAACCACAAGACTGTGATCCTAATTAGAATAAGTGTATTCCATGTTTGAATAAATATATCAAAACACATTGTACTGTCATGTACAACTAAAAAGAACAAATAAAATAATGTCTCAAGAATAACTAAAAGTGCTATAGCAGCTGAAAAATAGACTCTAAGGAATTTATACATATAAAAAAAGATGAAAAGTAGAAAGGTTTTCAGTTCAACTGATTTAGCAACACAAAAAAATATGCCCACCCCTCTTTCTACCACCAAGAAATCCCTTTCTACATATTTATGGCATGTAAATGCATAACTAGAATTTTTATATAAACCTGCTTCATTTTTTGCCTGGATGGACAAGGAGAACATTCTTATCACAATTTCATCAATTAGAGATTAATTCACTAGATCCTGTGACTCAGACTATTCAAAACTTAATACGCTTGCAAATTGCTAAAATGCATATTGTAATTCAGGAAGTCCAGGTGAGATGGGGAAGGAGCATCTGCATTTCCATCAAGCTCCCAGGTGATGTTAATTCGATCTGTCCCTGAATTACACCAGAATGACAAGCCTAGAATACAAGTTGAAGGTAAGTTTCACAATTCAGTCTAACAGCATAATATAGATGTGTCATTGTTTAACTTTGCTTATGTGGTCTCACCTTAATAATGACTCCAGATACTGTTTTTTAATACCCTGACTTGATTAAGATGCAAGTACAGTTGATCCTCCTTATTATGGAGAGTGTATTTACAAATTCATCTATTTAGTAATAAAATGCCCCTCCCAAAAAAATGAATGACCATTTTTTGCACTTACTCATATACATATGCCTGCACAAAAAACAGAGAATTTTGAGTTGCCTGATATTCAAGTTCACAGACGAAGTTCAACAGTTCAACAAGGTAACTTTCTGCCTTTTGCTTTTAGCATTTTGGCTATAAAGACAGACCTGTTCTTGGTCTACTTAGAGCTATATTCTTTTGTATTTTTGTGCTTTTTTTTTTTTTTGGTAATTTTGTTGCTTAACATGGTTTCCAAGCATAGGGCTGAAGTGCAATCTCCTAACCAAAGGAGACTGCTATGTACCTTACAAAAAGAAGCCATGTGTTAGATCAGTTTTGTTCAGCTTGAGTTATAGTGCTGCAGGTCATTGGGTTCAACGTTAATGAATCAACAGTATATATTAAATGAGGTGTCTTTAAACACAAACACACATAAAACAAGGTTATATATTGATTGTTTGATGAAAATATTGTGACTAGAGGCTCATAGGATCCTAACCCTGTATATCCCTGGGGAACAATGATTTAGTATTGGCTAATTCAGTGTTCCTGGTGACTTTATAGAACATAACTACTGAAAATAATGAGAATTGACTATACTTTCTGCACTGTTCTCAGGAGAAAACGTCAATGGAAACAAAGTTCAAATTGATATGCCCTGTAATATTAGTCTTTTTTGGGTTTTCACCCAAATGACTGTCAAAACAGACATTTTAAATATTTTAAGTGGTAAGAAATAGCTTATTACATGAAAAATTGCATGGAAATCAAAATATCAGTCAATTAAAATTTTGCTAAAATGAATGTATTCTATGAGTTAAAAATGAAAGCTTTTAGTAATAAAAATCAATTTATCAGAACCAAGTTAAGGTATTGGAGGGTTCCAATATATCAATGATTTGAAAGATACAGATGTTTAAATGGATACTAAAGTCTTCAAATCATATAAAGTATCTAAAACTGAAATACCAATTAAACTTTTACACAATCCCTAACGCACTGTCCCAGGAACATTGTATTTTAAAGGTTAACATGAAAGCCACTCTTTTGAATGAATCTGCATCTTTAGATGTTTGAGAAGGATATCAATTTCCATAATATCCCTCCTTTTCTGACTCCTGTATTTGCTAAACCAAAATGTATCTTCAAATCTCTTTTATACATCCTTTATATAGTTTCATGTCTCTTGATCTATAAGTATAAGGGCCTTGATTTGTCTTTCCCACTAATATAGTCTTTTTTCTTTGTCAATCCTTTTCACTTCAAAAAAGACATGAAGAGCCAGGCACAGTGGTACATGCCTATAATCCCAGCTACTTGGGAGGCTGAGGCAGGCGGATCACAAGTTTGAGGCCAGACTGGGCAAGGTAGTGAGACCTTGTCTCAAAATAAAAAGACTTTTGGAATGTAACTCAGTGGTAGAGCAATTGCTTAGCATTTGGGAGGCCCAGCATTCAATCCCCAGTACCAGACACATGAAAAGGGAAGAAAAAGAAAAAGAGTTGTAAGATCTATTTAAAGACAAAAAATGTAATTTCTTCATAAAAAGTAAGGGACAAAAGTGCAAAAGCAAAAATGTTAAAAATGTTACATTGGGACCATAGCAACAATTCTTTCTGGTCCATTTAGAGATAAAGTCTATTTCTTCTAAAAGCAAAAGAAGATCCTATCAGGATAACGAGTCAAATTCTTTACCCTTCCTTACCAGTTGAAGAAATGTATGCTCAGTACCAGCTTTTAGCATGAATCATGTATCCCATTTAATTGTCCCAGCATTTCTATGACAACAATACTATTGTTGTGGAAACGACAAGAGGGCACTCAGAAAGTAGGAGAATCCAAACTTAATTTTACGCAGGTGGGCCCAGAGGAGATTAGCACTCCCACATTCTGAACCCTGATGCACAGTTTCTCATAATATTTATAGGTTATTTGACATCATCTTAGGCTCATTCTATCATTGGGGCCTTTTCCTCTTTTTAAAAAAAAATTCCTAGTCTATTCTATCGAAGGTCCATGCAGGGTCTCTAACATAAAGTATGCTCACAGAACAGATAAGATGAAACAGCTCTTTTCACAGACATCTATTACATTCCAGGAGGTAGTAGTAAGAGTTTTGGGGCAATTATTGACAATGCAAAAGGTAGGGACCCATGGTTAATTAAGCTTCCTGGAGAAAAACTGAGAGGGGGAGAGGAACTGACCCCTTCTCCAGGCACTGGACTCTTACCATAAATTTTTTGTAATTTCAGTTCACAACCAGGTCTGGTTTTGCCATCACAATATACCATTTAGTCCTGGAGACTGATACACACCTTGTGGGGAATCTGCTCAAGGACACAGGGTTAGTTCTTTGCACAGCTGGAAAGGAAGCCTGGCAATGTATCCCAAGGTTCCCTCCCTGGCCTTCATCTTAGTGTGCAGAATTTAAAAAATAAATAAAAATAAAAAATAAGACCTGGAAACATGAGTAAGTTGCAATCTTCACCACTACAGAATGTTCAGTCTCTCATAAGAGAAGAGAGAAGCACAGGATATGCCTAGGCAAAATAAATTGGAATTTCAGAGGTATTAGGAATAATCAACAGACTCAGAAATTTCACACTGTCGTAAAGAAGGTTGCATCAATATGGGACTTGAGTGGGTAAGATTCTGATGGATAAATAGAAGTGTGGATAACACTGCTATCAGGAGTGATGGGGAGAACTGCAACATACAACCCCAAAGTGAAAGGTCTAAATGAGGATGGAGTTGAGGTCAGAGTTTCTGAACCAAAAAATTCCTTCAGGGCAATATTACGGAGAAAAACTTTAGAAGACAAGTTATTAGAAAAACTAGAAATTTTCTGGGTGAAGAAAAGGGAACACTGTCTAACAGAGATCAGCCACAGATCCAAAAATGAATGAAACAATTTATCAATTACTTCTTTGAGTCATTCCAACCAGCAGGCTCCCAAGTCCTTTATAAACACCCTTAGCCTCTTCCTGGAAGTAGGCAGATGGTAAACATAGCTGTGTATTTCACTGCTTATGTGATAGTTCCTAGCTGCTGCATTCCATGCCAAAATTCAAACTCCTGTGGCTAATTCTTCTCAGATGTCTGTTTCTAACACTGCAAGACCATGAGGAACAGCAGTTATCTCCTGATCAATGTGTATAAGCTCATATAGTGAAAGAATGGACATTTTTTTAAGCTGTCTGAGGTCACCCTCCCAGTTATCTTAACTTCCTAAGGTCACCCTCCCAGGCATCTCAACTCCCTAAGCTCACCCTCCCAGTAATGGGAACAAAGCCCTTAAAGCTGTTCCAAGAAACAGCCCCAAACAGAGAATAAAAGGGTAAATTGAGCCAGATAGCCAGATAGTGCTCAAAGAGTATGATTACCAGAAACTATTGACCAGAATCTACGCCCTGTTGTAAAACATTGTGAAACATGTTGTATGTTATCAGCAAACCTAGACCCCCTTTGAAATTTCCCGGCAGCTTTGTCCCCGTTTTCACTTTCATGTGCGACCCCTCCCGATGTGTGGTTTCTGCCTTTATAAACCTACAAGATTTTCTGCTAGGGACTCGACTCTTCGAGTTGGGTCCCAGGGCGCTGGAATAAGCACCTCTTGCGGTTTGCATCAAGTGACGCCTCCTGTGGTTGATTGGGGTTGCCGTGGATCCATGGGACAGAGTTGGGGTTTCCTTTTTGGGGGCCTTACAGTAGAAATGATTTGATTAAAACCTATTTGTATGTGGTTCTAACAATTTCTCTATGACTGAGAAAATAGAGGTTGGATAGCTATAAACAACTTAAGCATGGGACCTACACCTTTATTTGGAAGAGAGCACAAATGACCTTTGAATATCATCTATACTATATACTTTCCAGGGTACTTCTAAAATATCCTCCAATAAGTTTATTAATGCAGAAAGCCAATACAATTTTTTATTTTATTGTCATTATAAATGGAATGAATGTATTGCTTCTATAACTAGCATAAAATTTTTAAGCAGTAATATTCTCTGAGCAATGCAACGTGAATTACAATTATAATTAAAATTAAAATTTGATACAATGCAAGAAGCATAATTAACTTGCTCACCAAAATTCAGTTTATTATCATAGAATAATACTTTGACATAATTTTATCATTTCTCTAAGCCAATATGCAGTAAATTGTTCATAATTTTAGTTTGAACAAAACTACTAATTAAAAGAAAGTATCAGTTTTAACAAATATTAAAAACATAATCACATTTATTTTAGTATGGCAACTTTTTGAGAATTTAATTACTTTTTTTTGTTTTTATGACCCTTTTTCTAAAAATAAACTACTTAAAACATTGGAACTAATTTACCAGATATCACATAGCTATTTTTATACAGATATAACAACAACAAAAAACATGCATTATTTGGGGGAGGGTAAAAAGACAGTCACTCTACGTAATGAATGATTAGGTCAGTAAGAAAAAGGCTGATTCAAGAGGAAATAAAATGCTAATACCTCCAGGACACTTCTCCTCCAACCTGTTCCCAAGGTTATCTGCCTCCAGGGAATTGTTCCACCCTATATGAAGTTGCTAATGAGTAGCCCTAGGTGGCCCCTTCCTGCTTGTACCCCAGGGCATCTTCATTCCTTTTGGGTCACATAAGTAGGATGGGAGAAGGAGAGGGCATGAGAACAAAAGAAATCTAAAATCTATAGAAGGGGCAGGTCTTCCCCACTCCCTTGGGCATCAACTGAGACCCCCCTCTTCTGCAGAGGAGCCTCTGTCCCAATCTCTCTCTGTCCCATCCTTTAAATAAAACTTCATGCTCTTGCCTCACCATTTCCTAGGTGTTCAGTCTTCAACACTAGGGGAAGGGGACTCGAACCTGATTCTCAGCACTGGTGTCAATATTGCAGTGTAGACACAAATGATTAACAATTTGCGTGGTAGAAAAAGGTTTTAACAAATTTTAAAATAATTTAAAAATAGTTAAATTCACTTTTCTATGCTCTACAATTATAAATTTATTTCAAAAAACAGTAAAAAATATGCATGGAAAACTATTTTTTCAGGATGTGCATTTTATTTATGAATGTTGATTTAGATTGAATATATTTTTATATACTCATTCAAGACTTCTAATTCCCAACTGGATTTTAAAATTTCTGTAAAAAATGATTACACAAAAGACAAATAATGTAAAATCTGTCTTTTCTAACAAAATAAATGTATTTTATACATCAATCTTAAATCTAACCATTAGCACACTGGTTTGTGTGTGTGTGTCTATTTGATTGCCAATGCTATTTTTCATATGAGGGTAAATGACCTCTTCCAAGGTGATTTCTAGATAGTAGTTCCTAAAATGTTAACAAGATGCCACGTTCATCTTTTTAGATGTTGATAGACCTTTATTTTTATTCATTTATTTATACGTGGTACCTGAGAATGGAACCCAGGGCCTCACACATGCTGGGCAAATGCTCTACCACTGAGCCACAACCTCAGCCCAAGATGGCACATTCATTTTTAAACTTATATATGTTTCTTGGACTTCTATTATTGGCCACTTTCAAGTACAATTATATCTAAGATATTTTATAGGAGTAAAATAAGACATTTCAAGGAACACAGTTCCTTTAGAACACAGTGATATAATTTCATACTTCCATCATAAAATTGACTTCCTTAGTTGTCTCAAGTTTTAATTCAATAGCTAAAAGCACATGAAAAACATTACGCTCCTAATGGTGTCATTTTTTTTTTCCTTCATTGGAAAGACATTTGAGCCACAATGAAGGTTTCTTAGTGTGAATTCATGTCAGCATTCCGCAAAGGCTGTTCATATTCTTCATTAGCTATAACATAGTTAAAACATAGCACCTGCAAGAAATAAAAGTATTGGAAGATTGCATTAAAACTTGTGACAGTTACAGAGTTTGGTGAGTGTCTGTGGTTTTTCCTCCCCAATATTCTAGGGTCATCACTCATAATAGTGAAAAGTATAGAATAAAGGGGAAAAAAATTCAGAATGTTCCTAAAAATAAAATAGAAAGCCCTCAGGAGCCCTTTCAGAACAACAATAAAAAGTATTGCTAGCTGTAAAATTTGTAAGCAGGTTCCATCCTGTCGGCACAGAAACAATGAAGATGAATTACATTCCAGGAGAAACATGGAGACTGTCTAGTAACAGTGGCAAATCTACTACATTGAGGACAAAGCAAAACTATTTCTTCTGTGTTGTGAGTTGAAGGTGTCAGAACAGGAATTTAGAATTAAATGAGAAAAAAAAAAGATCATCTTTAGAAATTATCTCTAAGCTGAACTGTTCAGTTTATTCATTTGGGAATTTGGGCTATTCAATTTTCAGAATCTCTATTCCTTTGAGTTCATAAAGATCAGTACATAATTACATATGCTAAAAGTGTATGTATATTCTTCAAGCGTAACAGATGAATATGGGTTAAGGTGATGGTAGTCATTTATATACCATTCATATGTGTTTAGGGATGGTAGAAAGACAAGTTTGAGGTGGGTTTGGCTAGCACGGAGCAAAGGTGCTTTTGGTTCCAGTAGACACTTGGTCTACGTGGGAGATGTTGGCAGCTGGTATGAAATGTTAGAGATGATCACACTCAGTTCCACAAAGCGAATCTACTACATTGAGTTTCCTTTGCTCAAGAACTAAGGGCCCTGTTTTGCATATGTCCTTGTTTGATGCCCTAGATATTAGCATGATAGCTGAAAAGATAAGCTGCTAAAATGAGAAATGTATCAATAGGGATTGTTTTGCAAAAGTTGATGTCCACCTTGATAGCAAGTTGTAAGTTTAATAACCAACTTCCATATCCTAAGCCAAGGTCACCATATGCAAAATGAAACTCACACCAGCGGCAGAAACAGGAGAGTGTTTATTAAAACTTAACTGTGATTCTCAAAGGATGTTTTGGCGTGCAATATGCCTATCCTCTTCTAAAACAGCTTGACTTTTAATTTGAATTTAAAACTCAGAGGTTTTCTTCCGTATGTGTTTATGAATGTTAATTAAAGGAAACATCAAATAGTTTGAGCAACTATTTACAGTCTTTACTTGACAATATTTAAAAGTTGTTTTGCTTTTATGCTGTTATTCAGATTTTCCTCCTTATAAGAAATGAATGTGGCTTGAATCAATTGTACATTAAAAAATTGAAAGTAATATTAGGTTATCTGAATAAAACTGAAAATTGACATAATTCATGCTCCAGCCTCAATGATTGATTGCATTCAAGCAGTAGTGGATTTCAAGGTGAATTGAAATAAATGTTAAATGAAGGTTCTTTTTAACATCATCAATAACCTTTCTAATATATGGAATTTTAGAGTTGGAGGAGCAACTAACAGGAACAGAAACTGAATTGCAAGCAATTACCTAGCACTAGATATGGTATTTGTTTGAGTACCTAATGCTCTTTTAAAACCTTGCTTCTCCCAGCTGAGCTAATTTTTGATGGAAAACCCTTAGAACAATGGGTCACTGAGAGCAAATGAAGTGGGGAGACCACTGTGCTTCCTCAAGTGCTCTTATATACCCCAGTGCTGGAGAGCTGATGAGGTAATCTGCATAATAACATGGCCCTAGTGTGTTTCTATTAAGTCAATGGGGCATTGACTATACACAAAAGCACCACTGGCATCTATTAAGCAGACTGGATCTGCAGACCCACAATGACTTTACTCATCCGACAGGAAGAAAAGTGCACTAATCTCATAATTACACCCCTTTACTTCTCCACTTAGTTAAAATTTTGTCTTTGGCAGTAAAATAAGTATCATTCCAACTATAATTCTAATTAATTGAGTTTAAATGCACTGTTCTAATTATTTGTGAATGTATGCTATGTAGATTAATTGTGTGTAAATAATTATTAATTCAGATTAATGAATTTTAATGCAAATGTATCTAGGACAATACAAAGACAGTATTCACATGGAGCTAGTAGTATGTGAAAATGTGACTTAATTAGGTAGTAATAAATACATAAGTCTTTTATGCCATTGGTTTTCTTAGCTGAACAGGTTTCTTTTTTTTTTTTTTTTTTTTTTTTTTCTTTATGGTGCTCCTTTGTTATTTCCAATATCAGTAACCATAGTGAAGATGAGATTTCAAAATTGAGTACCTGGAATAATTTTAAAACATATTTTTTTGGATATTTGCTTATTCAAGAAAGAAGAAAAGTAAAATAAGTTTAAACTTTTAAATGGTTCAAGATATTGCATTATTTAATAGGTACATTTTATAGGACCAATATAGTAAAATGTGTAATTTTTTGTGCAGTGATAATCATTGCCTAGGTTAGTGTTTAAACAGCTATCCAAAATTCCTTACTTAGCTAAAATTAGATATACTATCTTAATTATTAATACATTTTTTTTAATTTAGAAGAAAACAATCTCTTAATTTTGCATTACTGGATTTTTAAATTGGTAAAAATCTTGATTATACTAGAGAAATTTTATTGTAAATCATCTCTGCATTTCCAAATAATTGATCAATGTAATTTTTAAATTGTGTGTTTCAACAGTAATTTCAAATCTTTTGTGTTTAAACTCAGTCTACCAATTTAGAGCAAGGTGTCTTGCCAGTGGTATATACATATATATATAGTGGAAACCTATCTTTCTGTCAGGATTATTTCACTTAGTATTTCCTGAGCTCCATTTCAGGAATGACCAGCTCAACTTAGATTCTCAACTTGGATTCTATTATTAGGGAACTATTTTCAAAGTCATTGTCATGGGAAGATCACAACATTACAAGGATTGGACTGGGATTCTGGGAATGAGGTTCACGAAAAAAGAAAAAAATGTGTTCTGGTGGAAAATCTCTATCAGTTTTGAAGGTCTTTTGTGGACATTCTTTCATATGTGATAAGATGATCACCACCTTAGAATCCTAGAGCTGACAAATCTATGTATGCAAGTTTCTCTCCCTCTTTTCTCTGCTTCTTTTTCTGTCTCTTTGTCTATATGTGGATTCAGTCACAGGTATGACTGAGGTATATGTGTGTGTGCATATGTGTGTGATTATGAAAGTTGATCAGTACTGAACAATTGAGGTACAATATGTAATAAAAGGACTACTACATCATATGTTAACTAAAGCCTTTGTGAGCAACACTTCCAACTTATGCAAGTCATATATTTTATCTAGTTTCTATATTCCTTTAGCAATAAAGAAAGAAAACTGGGTAAAGGTACTTATTTTTTTCTGTGATTCATGTGATTAAACAATTATTTTTTTGATATTCTTTGTGTGAATAAATAAACTTTCTTCAAATTTATTTTACTTATCTTCATTTTAATAGATGTTTTACTTTCTCCATTAGATAAATGACAAATTCAAGATAGATAGATAGAAAATAGATACGGTCTTTTAAGTCTTTAGGGGGAAAAAGAGGGTAGAGAGGATATGTAGATTAAAGTTATCTACTAGAAGGTATAGCTTAAACATTTAGCTAGAAATCATTTGAGAACTATATGTATCAAGTTCAATGGAAATGAAAGGGAAATTTGTGAAATGAAAGTTTGATAATAAATAATAATTTTGGAGGGTTTCCACAAAAGGTATATACTGAAATTTTAATGAGAAATTGTGAGAAGACTAGTTCAAATCCTTTTTGCTTATTTCCTAGATTCAAGACCAAAAAATTCTACAAAAAATTCTATAACCAAACTATGTAAACCCCAGATGGCAGAGATCAACTTTTATTGAATTCCATATGAGAAAATGTACTTAAATATGAGTGACTATATTTGTACATGTGAACATATTCTTTTCATGCATAATGCATTCATTTCCCCATGTCATTGTGTACATATCTCCATGAACACACATCGGGACTTGGCATAATGATGTTGGGCCTACTACTTTTGCAGTTTCTAAAGAAACAAAGTTTGTTTTCTCGTTTCTTTTATACTTTTGTGCTTATTTTAGTTAAACACATATTCCTGTGGTGGATGGAATTTGATGAATTAGACATGATTTGATTTACTCCAAATATCCAGGTGCATTTAGCTGTAGAACTGTGAGAGAGGTGGTCCTAAGTCTTCAATCATGGTTAACTTCATTCTAGGAATTTGATACTGACCATAACTGGTAAAGTTTAAAATGTTTATGCAGAAAAGAAGATAATTTAATTCAAGAAACTGTCTAAAGCAGGATCTTACCCAGCATTAAGTTTGTTTTTAAAAATTCTTCATTGTAGAACTGATATACTTAGGATCTATGTGGAAACGATTAGGAAAATCTCCTTTTACCCACTGCATTAAATTGCCTAATTTTCTGACAGCTAGAAATACATTACCAGAGTATACAGAAAATGGAAAACTCCACTGCAGATTACAGATGGGGAAAAAAAAAAAAAAAGATCTCTATATAAGAAAGAAAACCTTGAAGTGGAAAAAATAGCTAGATGCTGTTACATCCTTCAAATATGTGAGGCACAGATTGATTTTCTCGCATTTTCTGCAGAGTAGATGCAAAGATTATGCTGAAAACAGGAGAGAACATAATTGTACAACTGCCAGTGTGAATGGAGGACTTGATCAAATAAAGGCTCTGATGCTAGCAAATTCAAAAACAGAGAAAGGCTCAGGATATGTTTCTAATTCTGTAGTTCTGTACTTCAGAAAGGATGTGTGCCTCCTAAGAGCTGATTTTCATCATGGCTGCCTTTTTGAGGCATCATCCTTCCTTTATTATAAAAGGGAATAAGACCAAGGAACTTAATTTATTTTCTTTTATATGCATATAGTCCAGTTAAGATAGTGCTCCCTCCTACGTTTGTTCAGTACCATTCTACATGCTATTTTCTGGCTCATCACATGGCAAAAGTGAAGCCCTACAGCAGGCAGGTTGCAAAATGACAAAGTTCCCTCTTGGAGAAATGTCATTTAATGGCTCTTGTAGTCCAAGTGATGTGCCACCTCTGGAGAACATGGCCGTCTGACAGTTATTTCTGAGTCATCTTGGTGTATTTGAAACAGTTGGTACTCTCCCTTAGACACTTGTCAACATGTGCAGATGATGTTTTAACTGGCACATTGTCATCAGCTACCTCGAGTCAGGAAAAGCTGAGTAGTTATAAAAAAAAGTGACTTCCAATTCAAGTAAGAATTGGAGCACTAGCAACAGAACAGATCCCTTTAAATTGAGTGTTATCTCTATTCTTTTAAATGTGTGACTACACTGTTAACTGATAGTCACATATGTGTGTACATGTACACATATGTAATGTACATGTATAAAGTGTACATACATATATTTAGTTTGTTTTTATTTTATTTTTCTTTTACCCTGGTAGAAATAGTTGAAAAGAAATGGACTTGTTATAGTTGAAAAATTGAGAAAAATTATCAAGTGGCATTTTCAAGGTATGTGGATGGAAAGTACAAAGAGTATTATAGTGCATCTCAACTAGAAAATTGCTTTATTTGTGATTTTGTTTTTATAGTAACACTTTCTTTTTCTTTCAAATCTCTATAAATAGATTGCTTGATAAATAGTAAGATTTCAGTAAATCTTTACTGAATAAGTGAATGATGTGATTAATTATACAATACATTAACAATTAAAATACAGAAGTCATATATATCATATAGGAGTAATGGTGACAGATTATAATAAAATTTTGTGAATCTGAAGGGTATCTTTATGACTTCTTATAATTCTTTCAAAACCACTTAAAATGTACATGTAGTAAATTTTTTTTTCTTTACCAACTAATGTTAATACTAGGATTCACCAAATCAAAATGAGTGGATAAAATAATAGGAAATTTTATTTCATTCTTCTGAATAAACCTGAATGATACATTAAGTTTTTCTTTTTCAAATTGACACATGCAGATTATTCATATTTATAGGTTACTGCATGATGTTTAAGTTTCCTATAATTTCATAAGTCCAAGTTAAAAGTTTATGAGAAACTAGAAGAGCTTGAAGACTCCAAACACAAAGTAACAATGAGGAAATGGAAAAGTTAATTACCCTGATTTGATCAGTAGACATTGTGAACATGGACTGAAGCATCACACAGTATCTCACAAATTTGTACAAAAATCACTGCTAATTAAAAATTTTTGAGTATTTAAGATGATGAAAATGTTAACTACCCTGGGAGATCATTACATGCTGAATACATGTACCAAATTACTACATTGAACACCATACATTTGTATAATTAAACTAATAAATTAAATAGTATTTTTAAAAATTTCTTCACAGATGCCATGTTTGTTAGAATCTTAATCTTTACAGAAATATGGTCTATATTATAAATATTATTCAATCCTATTAATAACCACCTACTGCCAAAATATTATCTCCATAAAATTTGCATCTTATCTATATCTATTGACAAAATAATCTTTTCTCAAGAATCTCTATTATTTTTCTCTTCCCTTATAATATCAATCATCTCTTCCTAAATCAGTTTCCACTTTACTTAAAAATGCCAATCCAAATTCATTTCTTGCCTTTTAAAAATCTCCAATGGCATTTATTCTTCATAAATTGGTCATGACTATAAGATTCCTATTGTTATCTTGAAAGTTATTTAATGTTTGTGTGAGTATATTATTTACCTAATTAAACTGCATTTTTCTAATGGGACATGGAGTGTCATAGATCTAGTAATTTCTCATGGAATAGTTCATAGTTCTTGGATTAAATGTGTATGTTTAAGTCTTAGATATATAATAAGTATCTAACAAATAATACTAGCAAGTGCCCAATAAATAATTGGTTTTGTTATAATTCAGTGTAACTGGATATATATATATATATATATATATAATTATAATTAAATTAGCCTGGTTCACCTGGGTTATTTTTACCTTACATAGTAGAAATACTACAACTAACAGCTATCTTATCATTATAATTTACCTCAACTATTACATGCCCAGTAAATCCCAGCAATTCTCATCAACTGTGGTTATGTGTAATGAGCTACAGCAATAATTATAATTATATTTTGTATTTTGAACATCACACCTAAGGTATGACAGAACTAATTTTCTAAGTCTTATGTGCTAATGCAACTTTTGTATTTATTTCATTTATTCATTTGTGAATGTTATCTTCTTCAATATTGTTCATATCTACATAAATGAAAACATTAAACATCTCCATTTTGTTTTTACCCTCACCACCACCATTTTATTTTTCTGATGTGTATATATTTGTTTCAAATGATTTTCAAAAATAACCAAGAGATTGAATCATTAAAAAATTACTTGCAAATAAATAAAGCCATGTTTACAGTGATAAATGAAACTGTGTCTATATAATTTAGAATAGAGACTATAACACATAAAATTCAAGAAGCAATTATTTGAATATACACACATTACTTTGTCAAGTAAAATGTTGCTTTGATTCTAAATATTTTGTTGGAATTGCAGCTACAGGTTGTATCTTAAAACTCAAGTGCTTCTCTCCAGGGAAGCATTTTCTGAAAATCATTCCTGACAGTGTAATTGCAATATCACATCAAGATTGAAAAATTCTGGGTTCAAAGGTGGTCAGTGTAAGGATAAAGGTTTCATACAACCCTGTAGAATGAAATAAAATGGCAATCATGGGGAACTGTAAGATCAGATAGAGCTCCACATATTTGAAGGGAAGATGATAGAACATAGACCTGGGAAAGTAAAACATTGGTCATTCATGAGCATTGTACTATCCAGGTCAGATTGTTATGGTAAGAGGCCACTGAAAAACAATTGCAAGAGAATGTAATAATATTTAGACTGTTGGGGATGTAGCTCCACATGACAGAGCACTTGCCTTTGCCTGGCATTCATGTGCCAGGGCCTGGATTAGATGTCCTGCACTGCAAAATAATAATAATAATAATAATAATAATAATAATAATAATAATAAAATGTTTTAGAAATATGGCTTTGTAAAATCTGTAAAGCCTAGAAAGGAAGGAAAAGATACTTTCAGTATAAAATGCAAGGAATTCATTCAACTTCTATGGAATCCTTAGAAGTTACCTTGAAATTTCACATCTCTTAGAGTGTCATCAAAATGTCAACATGTAAATATATTTGTACCATACACATTGAACATTTAAATGAAGACTTAGTCTAAGGAATTTAGATAACAAATTAAATATTGAAAAGAACATAAGTAGAGAGTTTGTAAATGTTCGAAACAGAAAAATATGGGCCCTGATTTAAGTATGGCAAATTTAACTTTATTAAAAATATTGAATACTTTCTAACTATCTTTAACACTACAAAATGAGTTAAAATTATAATTTAGAAATTAATTTAAAAGTATAGATGATCCTGTTCCTTTGGTAATAAACACATTTCAGAATTATTTTCTAGTATGCTCAAAGCAATTTTAAATAAAAATAAGTGTCCATATTATTTAATGTATTATTAATGCAAAATTTTAAAATATTTTTTCCTATTCCTTTCATTAAGTACTAATTTACTTTCGTGTCCAAATACTGGTTTATATCAGGCTTATTAAAGTCACTGAAATATTTCATTTTATATTCATTACAAAGGAGTGATATAAATCTTTCTAAAAAATTCCAGGAACTACCTGGAAAAAGATGTATTATGAATTTAAGTTCAACATATCCTATAAAATATATGTGGCTAGGTAGTAAATGCTGTATTAATTAAGTTGCTTTTAATGATACGTTTGAATATTTAAGAATCTTATTTTGTTTTTCTTATAAAATAAAACTAAGAAAGTTCAAAAGGAGCCTTCTTTGGCTTGGATATGTTTACAAGTGTACTTGGTAGTCTTTTGAAATGGCTGCATCTGCAGAGCATAAATGTGTCTTAATTACAGGTTTTTTAAGGGTGAACATCTGTGCCCTTTTCTGCAACTATGTAGATACTTGAATGATTATTTGAGAAGACTGTGTGGTTAAATCTGTACACTGTACTTGCTAATTCATTTTATTTAGTATACATCAGGAATATTTAAAGGTTTATCTGTATCACTTTGACATACCATTTTGTACTTACATAATTTTGTTTTCTATAATTATATTACAACATAAAATTAGAATCAGATTAGTTTCTTTTTTAATAGAATTTTGAGTTGATAAAAAGGAAGTGTAAGATGGTCTTCTCCATTTTTCTTTAGTAAAATGCCAGTTTTGTTTGTTTGCTTTGAGTGTAGATTTCCTATATTTTTGCATACTCGATAATCTCTTTGATTTAAAAATAACATACTGCTTAGAAAAGTATAAAGTCACATTTTGAAAAAGAGAGTTATTTTAGGTAATGTTTCTTATTGTAGGAATAACTCTAAAATGACTCAATTGAGGGAGTTTTTTTAGTCATACGATATTAACTTAAACATTTAGAAGTAGCTAAACTAAAAAGAAAGAGTGATTTTTGCCCATATTTGTAAATGAGCATGGAATGTGGTGGCGGTTGGGCTGGGAAAGAACCTGAAAGCAATACATTTGATTGAAAGGCTGGTATTGGAAATTGTTGACAGAATGACCAAAAATTGTCTAATCCATTGGCAATGACATTTTATTTGTCAAAAATCTTGGAAATGAAATTTCTCCTAAGAGCAGTAGAAATGACTTCTTTGGGAAGAATTCTGCAGCAAACAAAATCAGAATTACTCCTGTGGAAGTGTAGTAAAGAACAATCTAGAAAGACCACTCAGTAGCTGGTGGTGGATTCCCACTCTTATCCAGAAGGCCTAAGGGGTGGCGCCACAGCTCAGTGGTAGAGCTGTGTCAGCACCCAGAGGCCCTTGTCTGCCCCTGTGTCACAAAAAGGCCTTAACATTCCTCTCAGCTTGGCGACACCTTAAACAGGTTTTATCCTTAACCCAAGGTCCTTGGCCTCCCTTTCTTAGAAATTGCAACTTTTGAAAACTTGCAACTGAAAATCTTTTCAGTGGTGTTTGGAGATGTCAATCTTCAACCACCAAGTTTTTCTTGAGAACCTAGGAGCCATCTCTTTGAAATAGAATCATCAAGAAAAAATAAGGCCCCTGTCTTCCAGTCTGTGGGAGAGTAGGAGCCTACTTTGCGTAAACAACAATTAGCAAACACAGATGGCTTAATTACATAGACCAACCTCCCTTTAAAGTTCCTCAGTTCTCTCCTTTAGTTCGCTCCCATTAGTTTCAGCAGAGAAGTCAACTATTCTCTGCTATTGAAATAGTCTTGAATAAATCCTTCCTTGCTATTTTTGACTGGTGTCGGTTGTAATTTTCACGACTGTCACTGTTTTATCTTTTTTTTTTTTTTTTTTTTTTTTTTAATTTTAAGACTTAGAATCATGTTATTCAAACTACATCTTTGGAACTTCTTCGCCATGGATAAATTCACAAAATAATATTTTGTAGTAGGTTTTAGAAAGTTACAGCAGTAATTCTGACCCAGGATTAGCTGATAAAATTTTAACAGATATTAGCTTTTGACTAAGGCTATCAGTTTTGATGACAGAAGATGCTCTTTTTAAAAGTTATGTAGTGAATTCAAAAGTAGGAAGAGGGGTAAAATTTTCTCTGCATTTGAGAAAATGCTTTATGAATAACATCTTTTTTTTTTTTTTCCAAATCCAGGTCATTAAAAAAGATAAGCATCTCCAGAAAAAAGTGTCTATCAACATGAGGAAAGTGAAGGAAATAGTTTAAATATTTTTCACTTAACTTGCCTTTAAAACATCATGTCCAGATGTTATTGGATGGTTAAAGATCACACAATCATTATTCAAACATAGATACACATTTACCTGACATTCTGTATTTTCTGCCTATACAGAAGAACATTTGTCTATACATTTCAAGGGAGATATTTTTGTCTCAATTAAAGCTCTGCCCTTTGTTGGAGGGAAGGTCATTCGGATACATTTTGTGATATTTTTAGGACAAAATTCAAGAGTATTCTAAATAATGTATCCTTTTGAACCTTCTAACTACAGAAAAAAAAAAACTACTTTTTTTCCTTTAAGTTTTAAATGTTCTTGAAATTTCATAGAGCTGTAACTTGAAGAACCAGATCAAATAGCTCTTAAATTAATTTTAAACTGAACTAATTTTTAGCCTTCAGGTTAATAAACTAAAAACAACAAATAAACAAAATGCCAACCACTAAGTGAAAAACCACTTCTGAATAAGAATAGACTGTTGTCATTACTTACAATTTTTCCTCAAGGATATATGTGAGAAGCCAAACTTTTTGGTTTATTTGTTTCCTTTCTTCTATGTACAGAAAAGTTACAAGTAGCTTACCTAAACGACTTGTGGTCTTCAAGTTCAAGTACAAACACCTTCTTTCCTTTAACACTTTCTTCCCTTTTTCTTCCAGTTTAGCAATACAAAGCTCTCTCTTTAAAGACTGGTAAGGAACTGTGTCCAACTCCACAGGACTTATATTTAATTACTTTTGATCATTCCCCCAAAACACACACATATCGATTGCTCATTGTGTGGTAAGAGCTCTATTATATTACTTAAGAATATAAAAAAATAAAAACACTTGCACAATCTGCCTGCCAAGTTGTTGTTTAAAAATGAAATCTTGCATGAAATTCAAGATCCAAAACTTACTATTGTACAAGATGAAAATAAAGAAATGCCATAGAATAAAAATCAATAAACTGCTATTGGGGTCCTAGTTTGAGAGAGATTGAATATAAGCCTGAAATCAGTTATGGTTGGGTGGGATGGAAGGTGTGTTTAAAAACTTTCCAGATACCAAATACCGCATAGAAATGTGCAAGAACAGTAGAATGTGAAGGAAATATGTCTGTAACTAATCCAACCAGGCTAGAACTCAGAGTTAGCAAAGGAAAATAGTGGAAATTAGACTGATAGGAAATAAAAATGATGACAACTCTTGATCATCCAACTCAGCAGCTTCAATCTTATATTGCATTCAACAAATGGTGTATGACAACATCAGGATTATTCATAAAAAGGTTATCTAGCAAGAATGCAAGCTGTATTGGAGGGAGGAGATTCATTGACAGGACAAGCTTACAAGATGTGACTATAAGGATATGGATACAGAGAAACCTGGGCTGTAAGAAAGCAGGGGGCCTATAGATGTGAAAAATGCAATCATGGGCTTTATCAAAGAATGAGGCAGAGAGCAGACAATGAATATCAAGTCATTCTAAGCTTGATACCTAGGATGTCTTATAAAGTAGATGGCTGGCAAAACTGCTATGGCAAATAAGAAAACCATGCTCCCATAATGATAATGATTGTTAGAATTTCCATACAATCTAGCAATACCTTTTCTGTGTATGTATGTCCAAGAGTTAACTTCAGATTCTTACAGAGGTAGTTATTCATAATAGAGTTACTTGAACACAAAGAAGGGGAAAAAAATCCCCAAATGACTACAGTGGTTGATTGGATAAACAAAATGCAGTCTATATTATAATGGAATATTACTGAACCATGAAAAAGAAATTCTAACATATGACACAGGGTGGTCATATGTTAGATGATTGGGATTTGAGTAAGGGATTTAGAGTAAGCAAAATAAGCCAATCACAAAAAGACAAATGCTGCCTGAGCTTACATGAAGTGTCAAGGGTAGTCAAACTTCTGGGTAGCAGAAGGATAAGTGGGGATTTGCTATTAAATGGCTACTGAGTTTAAGTTTTGCAAGATGAAAAAGTTCAGGAGATTGGTTGTTCAACAATGGGGATAGAATTAATATTATTGAATCATATACTTAAAATGCAAATATAGCACCTTTCTTCTGATATGCATCCACTTTACTACTGAGCTGAAGCTCCAGTCTTCTTCTTCTTTTTTTTTTGGACAGAATCTTACTGGGTTGCTCAGGGCCTTGCCAAGTTGCTGAGGCTGACCTTGAAATAGATATCCTTCTTCCTCAGCCTCCCAACCTGTCACTGGGATGACAGGTACATACCACTAGACACAGTAACCAGTGTCTGTTTAATTATCATCCTAAACAAAGCAGGAAAAAAAAAAAAAAAAAAACTTACTGTATTTAAGAGTATGTTGTAGTATTTAACAGATGGATGAAATTCATTATTGTATCCCATCAAAGGTTTTCAAAGACTGCCCTTTGTGTGGGTACAAGCACAGTGTAACAGGAGGTCTAGTTTTCACATTTTGCTTCTGATGCTCTCTATTTACAAGATCTTAGAAAATCCACTTAATGACTCAATTAAAATGAACAATTCATAAATAATAATACCTGTTTATCTCAAGGGATTATTAAGAATTCCAAATAATGCATTTATTAGTATTTTGTATACATGAAAGGCAAATGTTATTATCATCTGCTGACCTCCTTGATGAGTTTTGTATAAACAATGATGACAATTTCTCGGTTAATTGCTGCAGAGCAGATTGCCAGACACTGCAAAGACAGGCAGAAGTCATTATTAGCTACCAACATCACACAGGCCACTGTGATCAAGGCTGAGAGCAAAGTAGATAATTTAGACTCAAAAGATGAAAATCGACTACCAAATGCATGTATTTATATTAGTATGATTTATTTCAAAATTCAACACTTATTTCCTCTTTGTTACATATTGTTAATGAGTGTTGAGCTTTTAGGTAAATTGTGTAGCACTATAGCAGGAGGAGTAGGGAGAGAACAAGGGACTTATGTGAATTTGACAGGGAACAAAAAAGATACCAGAAAAAATGAGCATCAGGGAAGAACTAAAATTGATGGAATAATACTACTTTTAGAAATTTGATTAGGGAATTCTTGTTCATTTAGATCGTGGCAGACAGAAAGCTGGGGAGAAAGGGAACAGCAGTTTCAATCACTGAGTTTGGCACTTTGCACATGTTATTTTATTCAATTTTCACAACAATTCAAGAAGATAGACTTTTATTCTTATTTTTTAGATGATGACCCTGTAAGTAATTTGTCCCAAATCACACAAGTAGTAAATGGAAGATGGGTTTCCAGTCAATTCTCTCCAGCTCCTGTGCCCAGGCATTTTCCATAATACCATTTGATCAAACTTGCACCTCTCAAAATGCACCCAGGTGGATTATCAGAAAGATCACAAGCCTCAGTGGCATTTCATCTTCTGAATCTAAACTGTCTCTAACTGGAGGGCACATATCCATAAAGCAGAGTACATTCTTTTGCTGAGCAACAAAATGTACCTCTTTGATGAGGCCAGATTGATCAGAGTAGTTTATAGGCAAAAGAATGCCTGGAGAACACCACAGCTAATGTTTTAATTGAGGATGATTAGGCTCAGAGAAATGAAAGGATGTGTCCAAAAGCACTTGACTGGTTGGTTCTCTTCCCATACACTCTGTTGCCACTTCACGAAGTACTGACAATTGTACTGAAACAGATTTAAACTGCTAAATACTCACGAAAGTTTCTTAACAGAGTCTTCTAATATTAATTGATTCTATTAAAACCATCCAAATTGTTATGAAAAGATACAGGAAATTTCATTGCCAGTTACTGGATTTAAAATTGTCAATATTTGCCAGATGGAATTAGACTACACTTTTATAATTCGAGATTATTATTTAGATGCCTACCGATAGAATATTCTTAATCTGTTACCAAGTATCATGGAAGTAACCTTACAGTATTACACTCACTAGTAAAACTCAGACTTGCCCAGCATCCCTGGTACTTCTTCATCCCCATCCTTCCATTGAATCATTTTCCTGGTATTTTTGTTTCCTACTCATCTCATGCTGTTTTTACTAGTCCCTAAAGCCAGCAAATTGTTTTATTCTGCTCAACATAACAAGAAAGTGCAGAATATTTACTCTCCCATTCTTTTATGACAAGTAATACCCCTATACTTTAATATGATTTTAATAAGAAACACCAGGATAAGTAACTGAAATATTTACTGACAGGGTTTTAAAGTTCCTCTTGCAATATTTTCTTACTAACTTGTAAAGTAAATACAGCCATGCTAGAAAACACTTATTAAATTGAGGGCAGAATTTAGAAAATACAGGTAGCAAATTCAGAATACTTTTTAACAATGGATTTTAACATTATTGAAGATAAAATATGAGCTGAATAAATATAGTATTTTAGAGTTAAAACCATTATACTAAACTGGAAATGAACACCCCTCAATTAATCCATTACCCTTTGTATACAATGAATCTCCATTAGGGTCAACGTGCTGTGTGAGAGACTTAAAAAAAAAAAAAAAAAAAAAAAAATCATGAGTTAGTTCTCCCCTGTGAGTATTGTGCAGTTAATGAGTAACAGATGTTCAACTTGCAAACAAAAAACAAACACAGATAAGTGTATCTCATCCTCACAATTGACTTCCCATAAAGTTAGACTATTCGAAGTCTTCTGAAAATTAAAACCATTCATGTATAAATACAGGGAAAATGTCCATGCTTCAAAATTCACCATCATAAAAATAGAAGAAATAAAATGAGGTTGAACCCAAATACTAAGAACAGGAATCCAAATCTTGGTACAGCAGAGGGACTCATCACCTCTCATTTATCATAACCTAAAACTTAAAAACTGAAGCCTCTCATGTACTGAATTTCTGAGGTAAGGTAATTAATTATATTGCAGCTAACCAACTCCTGGAACTAAACTCTCTCCAACTGGACTGTCTACTTAATAAGAACTACCTTAGATTGTTCTCAAATTTCATCATAAAATTGTAATTTTTTCTTTTAAAAGTTATACAATTTAATGATCTTATTGCAATTCTTATAAATATGTAATCTAATGAAATATTTTATATATCATTAACAAGGATGTGTAAAACAAAGTTTTTGTGATTACGCTTGAAAGGAAAAATGAAAGCAAGTCACCCAAATAAAACCAAAATCTAAAATATTTTTAAATTATGTGTGGATAAATACATAGAAGAGAGAAAATGTCATAAAAATCCTGAAGAATTCAGAATCAAACCATCTTTCCTTACATGTATCTTTAAATTCTAGATTCACTGAACAGAGTATGAAAATAGATCAATTATTATAGTATCATTAGGCAAGAAAAAAACTTCATTGAGACTACTATGAAAAGTTGGCTATAGCAACTTCAGTTATGAGGTCTTCTATCATATGTAGTAACGAATAGTAGCTAAATAATGGAAAAGAGTTATGTCAACATCACTAGAAACTGGTTTAACTGTACAGATTATATTAGATACAGAGAGAATATTGCATTCTATCATGGGCATATTGTCATTTGTAAGTGATCACCATGACTGGGAAGAAATAGAGTGAAGCCCAAATGGTTAGTTGTCCATGCATGTGGACAGAAGGAGAACAATCAATCACATCAACTTAGTGTGCGCACACTCAGTACAGCTACTGTATGAAAAGTATATTTCAGGTCAGTGGTTATCAAACCTTAGAAGGATCAGAATCACCTAGGAGTCTCTGTGAAACCCAGACTTCGGGGCCTCACTCCTGTGTTTTTGGTTCAGGGAATCTGGAAGGGGGTGCAAATCCTTGCATTCCTAACAAGTTCCTAAGGGATGCTACTCCTGCTAGTTCAGCAATCACATTTGGAAACTGCTGTTTCAAGATATGAAAGGAGCAGAGTAGAATAAAACAGAAAAAAAAAAAATAAGATAATTTTACTCTAGAAATAGTTTCAATCTAAAAAACATCAGATATTCTGAAATCACAAGCAAAGAGCAATGTATATACATAATTCAGTGCGTAAGCTAACCAATTGTCCACCGATGCATCCCAAAGTCTGCTGGAGTCAAGGATATGAAAGGATTTAGAAGGAATTAGCCAGAAAATCTTTTCCTCCTCCAACAATAAAGCAGGGTGATTGAGCACTTGTGGGAACAAACAAATGTGACAGCATGTGCTAAGAAATATTTGGAAAGCAGACTGATAAAATTACATCTGTCTCTTCTCTTGAAATTTGACTATGCAATTTAGAGAGAACTGATAAAATTCTTATCTACCTTCTCATAGCTATCTGTCAATCATTCTTTCACTTTAACTTTTTTGCCTGATCATTCTCTTTTCTCCTTTCAACATATCTTTTGCTCCATATTTTTAGGTATGGTCACTATTACAAATAAGGTTTTTCAAGTCAATATTTCAGGAATAGCTCCAATTCTGTAACAAGTGGATCCTAAAGGTACAATTCTATTCATTAGTATAATTGATTAAAATCTGTTTGGAAAACATCTCTCAAAGACATTGAAATTGTGGAATGAAAGCAAAAAAGCATTCAAAGAGAGACTCTAGGTTACATTTTCTATTCCTCTTTAAAGGATTGATTACAGAAATAACTTTGCCAAAAAGCCTGGAGGATGAAGAGAAGTGCAAACTGTGTGCTCAAATGAAAATAGATCTAATCACATGAACCGTGCTGGAATAATTTTCATTCAACGTTTCAAAGATGTAATAATACTTTATACCACCTTTCCCAAGCTCTGGTTTTGGAGAGAAGTAATCCATCCTGAGTTCATTTTACAGTTGTTAGCTCCTTCACTGGAGGTGGGTAAGTGCTTGCCTGCATTCAGAGATGTGCTCTCTGTAAAAGAGTACTTCTGAGATAGGGACAGTGAGTAATTGTGTGTATGCCTGCGTGTTTTTTAACTACAAATGTTCACAGTGACTCCATCAGAAAGTGCCATTAAGTCATTGAGCAGAATGCATTTTTTTAAAGTTAAATGAGAAAACTGAAAACAACATAAGGTTCTCTTTTCAGGGGTTGCACTAAAGAACTGTGATACTAGAAGGATTTTAGAATTGCTTCCACTAGAATTGAGACCTCTTAAAGTTAGGAAATGATATTCTGTATGCTTATCTTATTTACTTAAGTGTCTAGGAAGAGCATTATTTCAGAAGACCTTCGGATTGCTCTAACTACTATGCATTAGCCAGTTGAGTGTTTATATGTAAGAGGATTATGCCTGGATTTATGGTCTCATTCGTCACTAAGAGTAATATGTAAGGTTAAGATTTTTAGAAATCTAGCAAATAAGGAAACTAGCATAGGTCATTCAGTTCTGTGAACCTGCAGTTTGCTGCTGAATTAGGAAGATGACAAGAGTTTACCAGGCAAGTCACCTTCAAGCTGTCAATATATGGCCTTTGGCTCTCCAGGGAAACCATGCAGAAACAGACACTTGGAATTTTCCACTGTCTAGGCAATCCCTTTCTAATTGTTTAACAGGAACTATCCAACAATCTGTATAGCAGATGTGACTACCTCGCCTAACACCAGCAGATGAAGAAAATAAGGGCAGAAGAGTCATATGCTAATAGTAAAGATGCATGAGAAACTGCTGCCTGAGCATAGATAATACACCTCTCTCTGGCCATCTGTCCCACCATGTGTGCTGTACATCACAAGAGGATATGAGAAGGACTGGGCAGCTGAGTGCAACTTACAAAGAAGTGATCCTAGAGTGGAAATATGATGGCTTTCAAAAGTAGTGTGACACTAGAGGATAATAGTTTTTCTTAATATGGCAAGGAACATGATACTAATGTGAGTTAAACACTAAAAGTCTTAGTAAATACTTTAAAAAATATAAATCAGTGTCACATGATCTCTTGCTTTCCTCACTGTATTGTGATGTTCTTCTTTGAATGGTAGGAAAAGACATTTAGCAAGGCCGACATGCAGCAACTGTACAGGGTGGTCTCTGACTAACCCCCTTTATACATATATAGATGGAAGTAAGTGTGAAAAGGGCCTTCTCCAGGGCAGCTGACACCAAGTAAATACTTAGAAAGTTCTGAGTCTAAGAGGTGTGATAACTAGAGTGCTGAATTACCTGGCATTCATGTTGCAATTAGAGCAGCGCTCAGCATCATGTTTTATCATATATTAGGTGTCATGTTAACTGACACTTTCAAGTTTAAACATTATGAGATGTAAAAATTCTGTTCCTGGCACACACAACTTGATGAAGAAATCTTTGTGGAATGATTGAAAGGATGGAATCCTTTCATTGATCTATAGGGAGGCAGAGCAGCAGGGTTGTAGATGCAGCCAGGCAGTGCTGCCGTGGCACAAGGTGGAGCTGAGATTCACTTTGGGGAAGAAAGGACCTGGAGGAGGTACAGGGCACAATGGCTTCCCTCCGTGCCATGGTGCCTTGCCCCAGAAAAAGAAAGACAGGAGGAACAGGGGAGGAGGCAGTAACAGGAAAGGAGAGGTGCCAATTCTTCTTGACGATATGGGTTATATACAAAGAAAAAGTTTAAACTATCATCTCTGAATTCTATTTGTGCATGTAATATAACGTGGAAGCACCAGCAGTTTTCTAGAGTTATTTCATAAAAAGTAGAAACTACTTTTGGTGATTTGATAAGAAAAGAATTGCAATTGGAGAGAAAACCAGTTGGGGAGAGTAGCTTGTGCCTTAAAACAAAGCAAACAAATAAAACTCCAAAACAAACCATTGCTTTCTAGTAATGAAAAAAAAAAAAAAAAATCACTCAAGAAGGCTTACACTTAAAATACATATGGACCTAGTGAAGTCAAAAGTCATTCAAACACAGTTTAGATCAGGTATTAATATGTAACTAACAGAAAAATCGCATAATTTCTTTCAGAGTTAACTGAATTTTTTGGTCATACACCATTTGTTTGTGGATATATAGGTTTTAATCCTGAGGAGTATACAGGGCTTTGCAAATTAGTAAACACAGGATAAGAAGATTTCTAATACTGGGAAAACAAGACAAACTAGATAAAATGATAGCATTATAGTTAGAATTTCAAGGTAAAAACTATAAAATATTTGTACATATCTATAGCGTCTGAAGATATTACATATTTTTTCCCTAACTCATGGGTTTTAGTAAGCTACACTGGAGCCACTGCAAACAATTTTAGGAACCTGAGAAGTGATAAGGAAAAAGCAATACAAATCTTCACAGTACATTGACATTGTAATAAGTGTAGTAAATGACACATATGGGGGAGCAGAATGGAGAATGGATTTTGGTTGTGTAAAAGAGAAAATCATATTTTCCCCATGGGCTTATATATAAGATATGATGTAATCTGGTTTCCTATGGAACCCAGAAATTTAACTCTGATTCAAGTTGAGAAAGAAATATTCACGAACACACATCAGGAAGAGAAACAAAAAAGAGTGTCAATGTTCACAACACTTGCAAAAATATCTAGTACCTACCCGCAAAATATTTATTTCTCTGAACAGAAGAGTTTGAAATTTAGTTTCAAAAGTAAGGGTGAAAATATTTCTTCTTCTGAAGACCATTTTCTGGGCCAGAGCCTTTCTCACAGGGAAAATGTTTTTATTCCTTACCTCAATCAGGGCTTTAACTTGTGCTAAAAATCAACAGACATATATCTTACAAACTGTAAAGGATTAGAATTCATTATGGGAAAAAAAAAAAAAAAAAAGAATGAGTATTTAAAGTAAGGAAATACTCTCCTGGGCAAACATTTGGGACACTCATTCATTTTATATTGGACATATTTTATTTGACTAAAATGCATGCCAGCTCCAAATAAGAGAAAATTGAGTTGTACAAAACTTATATGTCTTCAAAATAGGTTTTATATGGATTAAAAATAACTCAAACTAACTTTTTTTTCTGTGTCAGACTTTGTAAGGTTTAATTTTAGGACTGAAATTGAGTAATATTGACTTTTGATTATTTCAATAAGTTTTTTTTTTCTGAAAAATGAAACCAAATACAATGAAAAGCATGTTCTAAATCAGAAGTATAGCAGAACACTGTTGGGCTGTCACCTTAGAATGGAAAATATGCAAATTGTCATTTAAGCAATCAAATGTGAAGTCACAGAAAAAGAGAAAAAACTCTAAGGTAAACCTGCTCATGGTATTTTAATTACAAAAAAGTCTCTTGATTCTTTCATTTCTCCTTGAAAAGAATTTCAAACTGTACAAATCTCCCTGTAAGCAACTTATCTATTAGTAGTTTTAAAACTCTCACCCAGACTACTTTAGAACTGCAGTAAATTAGACAGGAGTTTTTAAGTTGTCTCTAAATGGCTATAATTAAACCTTCACTTAGAGCTTTGCCATCTATTCCAAGGGCAAACTGGAAGTGATAAAGGATGCATAAGAGTAGAATTATTAAAGGGAAAAGAAAAAAAGTTTAAAAAATGTGACTTGGCATAGATTCTTGTATAAAGGGTATAGGTTAGATGCTCCAATAATTTATTTTGAAACAGGATTTGTTACATGAAGATTAAAAAGGGTAGGTGAATAGGAAAAAACTAGTACATCCATTTTTTTTACAGCTATGATTAAAAGTGAACTCTTATTCGGAGTATCTATTAATTGTTAAACTTCTCATCTAAATTCACAGGGAAAACAAATGTACTTCTTTAAAATGACCCTAATTCAAATCCAATATGTACTGATAGGTCAAATTCTTTGAAGTGAATCTAATTAGTAGGAATAGGTCACGTGGCTCATGGGTAAAGAAACATAATGGATGAGACCGAGAAATGTGGTAGGTATTAATGTGAAGAATGGCAGAATTGGTGAATACTGAAATAAAAGAGTTGCTAAGTTGAGTGAGGGACATCACATAAGAGGAAGCATCGTATTTGAGATAAAGAGGAAATTACCAATGATTGTTTTCCTACCTACTAAAAAAATAAAATAGAAGCAAAAACAAGGCATTCCTGTTGTGTCCATTATGAGGATTTCGAGGAATTTTTACAGGCTCACTTGATTATATAGCAAATTGCTTTTTTTAGTGTGAAAATTATTTTTAGAGATGAAGTGAACAGTTATCAGAGAGCTGCAGTTCAAGAGTGTGAATTTCTAATTTATTATCACGAAAAGACAATCTTCAACTAAGATCTTAGGATAATTAAAATATGCTTAATTGTTTGGTATATAGAGGGAAAATGAACTTTGTATTTAAAAAGCACAGTGTAGTTCACACTAAATGTTATCAGGCATTAATTTCTAATGATCAACAAGACAGTCTGAAGAGAACAAACATGACATAATGAGCATCTATCTGATAAGGAAGATGAGATTCAATGAGTATAAAAAATGGTCTGCCTCTCTATGAGAGCTTCACTAATATGTATGTGGAAGAACCTTTTGACTCTCACTTCACTCATTTTTCACCTTCATCAGGCTGGCTTAAAAGCACTATATCCCACTGCCTTTCTTCCAAGAAAATTTGAATCCTTGGTGTTCATTTTTCATTTGAAATGCTCAGAAGCATCATATCTCCTCAGGGGAAGTGCAATGTCATTTTCAAGGATGGCACACATCAAAGTCAACTTGCTAATTGATTTTGCTTATTTTCCAAGAACTTTATATACTTCCTAGTTAACCCAGCCACAAGTCGGAGGGAAGCAAGCCTGGTCATTCAACCTCCAGATAGCAGTAAAAATAGCAAAAAGATAGTGTCACTGTGCTGTTTTAATAGGAAGACAGTAGCATACACCTCTTGTTTGTGCCAGTGTTTCATTTGTGAGCTAAGATCGTTCTTTTCACTTTGAGAATTTCTAATTTTTCATTTTCCTCATATGCAACATACCACATTCAACATTCGAAAAGATTTCTAAATAAAAATAATAACAAATTTCCTTAGCAAGTCAGTCTTCTAGTGGGAAGGAGCAATAACATTTCAAAGACATAACATTCATATTGAAACAGGTTAATTAATTATTTATGGTAATAGGTGGTTTTGTGTTATGAAATACACCTGCTTGATTTTCCCCTTAACTATATTAATTTCAGAGGACTTAGATTTAACACAAAATTATCTGTATGAAAGTACTATGGTCAAAGAGAAATAGCTCTGGTCAATATATAAATGGTAATTTTGACAACATGAAATTTATGGAAATATGTTAATCATTATTCAAGTAAAGAATTTTCTATTTGTGCATTCCCAGTTGATTGCAATGATTGTAATGAATATTTTCTTTTTGTTTTAACATATTTATGTACTTTTTTCATATAGTTGCTCTAGATATACAATGTTAATATTGTTAAGTGTCAAATCTAATTTCATAAGAGAATTCCATTGAATTCCATTGTAGTTCCCAGAGTGATCTTAGCTATTAGAAACTATACAATCAAAACAGAAAACAATAAATGTGTTAGTATTTTCAAAAGACATTTATTGAAAATTTAAATATTGATGATACTATGGAGAATATTATACGATTTGTGTCATCTGTTTTGTTTTGGTTTATAAGAAAAACTTAATTTTTATTGCATTTATTTAAGGTGTATTAAAGTACAATTTTAATGTATTAATGTGTATTGAAATATTGTTAAGCCAATTATATATTAATTCTTATGTAATCTTTTCTGTGTATGTATACAAAAAGTACTTGCTTAGCAAATTTCTATATACGAATCAATATTATCATAATTCTCATGTACTTTAGATCTATGAATTTATTCATTCCACGTATCTCCAACTTCATATTCTTTGCCCAACATCAACCCATTTTTTCCCGTGCTGCTAGTAGTCACCATTTTATTTTCTATCGGATTCAACATTTTAAAGCATCCATGTGTAAATCATATAAGTGAGATTATGTAGTATTTTTTTCTTTCTTATGCTATTTTTTTTTTGGTGCCAGGATTGAAACCAGGGACACAACCATGGAGTCACACCCCAGCCCTTTTTATTTTATTTTTTTATTTTGAGACAAGGTTTCACTGTTGCTTGCTAAATTGCTAAGTCTGTCCTTGAACTTGTGATAATCCTGCCTCAGCTTTCCAAGTAGCTGGGATTACAGTTGTATACCACCACATTTGGCTATCTTATTTTACTTAGCATTATAACCTCCAGTTTTATCACTGTTGTCAAAATAGCAGGCTTTCCTTCTTTCTTAAAATCAGACATTCCATTGTATATACTTGCTTTGGTTACTAGTTATGTATATTTTGAATTTTCACCAAATTGAATATTAATTGTGTACACATACTGCTAGAGGAAAGAAAGAGGGTTGGAGACATATTTTGGGGAAAGTAAAAGAAATGTATTATATATAATATAATATGATTACATATAATATAACACATATGTAATATAATATATAATATGTAATATAATATATATAAATATATATCACATTCAGTTCTCAGAAAATATAAAAACCAAATAAATAAAAATTGAATTCATTTGGTACTTTTTCTTCATGCCCACTTCCACCCTACTCCACCCTCTCCAAAAACAATAATGTTTCAAGCTATTAATTCGGTTACTTCTGTGCATCAAAGATGCCTTACTCCATTCCAGCCCATTAAATTAACCAGAGAGTGTTCAGGTTATCTAAACTGGGTGTTGACTGACATGATGGACATGGGTAATCAGACTTAGAGTGATATTATCAACAACAAATCAGAGTTTGGTTTTTCATTATTCTTATAATATTAATTTACAGTTTGTGGTGAAGCAGTTATGGATTTTTAAAAGATTCTAAAAATGAGATTAAAGGAAGCAGTCAAATGTCATTGTAACAAGAGTTAAACAGGTCCCCTTACATTTTAATTCTAACAGTGATTTCAGATATTTCCCGTCTGGTAGGGTTTAATAGAAACCAAAATCAGGTTTACAACTCTGGGGAATAATATGTCAATCTTGAACAAAATTATCAAATGTGAAAGTCTTTGGTGGACAGACACTTAAATGTGTTTAATGCGCCAAATGAAAGATGTTACAACTGTATTTTCCATTTTGTTCTAAAATACATTTCTGATGAAGAAAAGGTATCTTTTAACTAGAGTAAAAAATGTTGGTAATACATCAGTTTAATGATCCATAAGATTCTTCTCTTATACATACACAAAGTATATATGTTGCAACAATGTTACATACTATTCATTAATCTAAATCAGCATTGTATCTACGCTGTTGAAGAAATACTACTATTCCATTATGCTTTTTTTCACTTAACATTATAATTCACTATATGGTGAAATGGATATTCTATCTCAATAGAATATCACATGAAATGAATTTCTTCTCCATTATGCAAGGTTGAATATTTTTTGAAAGTAAAATATTGTATCTTTGATTTATTTTTTTTTCCTATTGCACTCTGTCACATAGAATCCTTGACTAACAAATAATGAATATGCCTTAATTTTTGGATGAATTAATAAATTAAGTTGAGTGAATGTTTCATGCCATAAAAAGAATAAAATAAGTACTTACTGAATATAGCTTTAAAACATACTGATTTATTTCTTTGTACTCACACAACATAGCCTTACTAATAGTAGCACAATTATTTGTAATTATTTATTAACTAGATTAATCCACTATAGGTGGATTATATATTATAATCTCTACCTTTCAAATGCATTCCAAAATATTTGGTGTCATAGAAATAGTCTAGTAGTGGCCAGTAGAATTGACCTACTACTTAATTCTGAAATCATGAACAAATAAATGATCTCCAATATTATTGTACCTATGTTACATGGCAACACTATCTATTAGTATCAATATTAATTTATTGGGAAAAATATCAGAGAACCACCAACTAATTAAGATGTTTTTAACCAGCAACATTGACACATGATGTCATACTTTCCCAGTTCTTCAATTCATACAAAAATGGCAAGATAGTAATATTTTTAATAATTCTTAAATGTTTTACTTTCTACCAATCATAACTTATCAATTTAATGACCTCTGAGACACAAAAATGAAGTTTCTAATTAATAATCAGTATTGAAACAACCATTTATCATTTTTATACTCTAATGATAACATGCTATTTTTGAGAAATGATATTTATTGTTATGTTTCCTTAAAAACAGACATATTAAAAACTCGAGCAGAAAGCATTACTTTTCTTCCTTTTAAAAATTGTTTTAATCTCCCTGACTGTACAGTATTAACAATTACTGACTTTCTTCTCTAGCCAACAAATTAAGCAACAAAAGTCTCCATCTTTTGATTAATTTCTACTCATCCTTTAAGTTTATCTCAAGTTATTTCAAATGTAAAAATGTCCATGAAATTACAAAGAGCTTGTTGTTCCTTCCTTTGAGCTCCCCGAATATGTTTACTGACAATATCCTTTATTGAAATTATTACTTTTGAACTGGAGTTTCTCAAAGGCTGCCTTCCATTCCATTCACGCCTCTGTCTCTAGAGTCTACTATGTTCCTGGTGACTAGCTGCACCAATTATTTGATGAATAAATAATTGAATTAAATAGATATAAATAGTACTCATTTCCCAAAGCTGATATTGGGCAGTTTTTAAAAGTCAGTCAGCTATTATCTGGGTGTCAGTCAGATCCCCTGGAACACATATCTAGAGAGAAGGTGATTACTGCAAGTACATTTTTAATGAGCATACTAGTAAAAGGTTTCATTAATTTATAGTTGTCTCAGTTTTTATCCCTGGCCATTCAACATAAAGATATAATTCCCTTAAATAATTGTGCTTGCCAACAGAATGAACTCCTCCAGACAAAAAGCAATGGTGAATATATCATTTATATTTATGAAACGGTGAAATATATGACCATGTTTACACTCATAAGAATTATACTCCCTATTCACTGGAAATAGAATTAGTCTATATTGAATAATGATTTTAACTTCAGTGAACTGATTTTATTTTTTTCATTTATTAGATTAATATTGATTTCCCAGTGACTGTTACCAAGGTTCAGAGATATTCAATGAAGTATTTATGATTTTACCAAGTTTTTTTTTTTTTTCCTTCTACTCCCCTCCTGAACTACTCCATAGAATTTTTCAGTAATGTTCAATGGTTTTATGTGATGGCTTTGAATACTTATGGATTTTACTTTTGACTGCAAAAAATTATACAGTTTACTTTTAACAAAATTATTTTATTTTCAAGGAATTAAAGAAAAATGTTTATGCACTTGACACACATATGATTTAATATTTGCAAAAGTTATAAAAATTCTGAGGACACAACATTTCCATTTTATGCGACACTTTTATGTTTGCTTAATGTCTTCAGTACTTGTGACTTATGCATAGATGCCATGAATGCTTGTTTCAATGCTTGTTAAACATTTCATGAACATGTGATCATGCAGGTCTTTTGAGGAAAATACCAACATTCATAAATATGTCAGGAAATAGGCCCTCAGATGTTGCAGACTACATATTTAGATCTCACTTCTAAGCCATGAAACTAATAAAAATGTGAGTATTCTATATTTAATTAATGATATCATTATATCCTCAAATGTTCCAAAATAAATTATATGAAATCTTATTTTAAAGTATTTGTACAATCACTTTTCTTCTGTACAAATTTTTCTTTCTTCACACTCTTAAAATTTTCTTTTATAAATCACCACAATGATAGAAAATCATGTACAAAGTAAACTCCCATCTTATGAACAAAATAATTGGGTAAAACTATTAATTTCAAATTGTACCATTTCACCATGATCTTTTTAATATCCTTCAAAGTACAATCATGGGACCCATTTAGCACCTTACATTTCACAGCACTCAGCTTCTTTTGTTTTCCAAACTCTGACAAATGACTGAATTCGCTCTGAAAGTTCTTTGAAGAACTGTGATCTGTTCCTTCTGTATATGCAGGTGGAAATTAGTTTAGGAAAAGTGATTTCTGAAAACATGAACAAATATGTTCTGCCATTATACATAAGTCAAGTTCTGAGTCAGAAATAAGAGTGACCATTTAAACCTATTAATTCTTTAAAAAAGTATTTAATTATTCAGAACCTTCAGATACAGAATTTTAACCAAATAACTTTGAGATTTATGTATAAAACCTAATGCTATACGAATTTATCTTAATGGCTTCTCTTTGGATATGAAAACCGGAGCCAACAGTGACTTAAATCCTGATATTTATGTGTACTCTCCTGTGGCTCAAACTTAGTTGCTAAAGGGACTTCAATTCCCTTGGCTAGTTAGAGGGGTCTAAATGTAATATCAGATAAGTAGAGTCATATTGATCTGCTTTTGCTTCCTAGAAGCTAATTTTCCAGTTTCATGCAGACTCAAAAAAGAAGTCAATGACTTTAGTCATGAAAGTTCTATTCCAGATGGTGATTTTTATCTCAACCAAAAAAGTATTTTATAAGGCCATCATTAGAATTTTATACAGACATACTCATCTCCTTATTTAAATGTTATCTCTTTAATGCTTTTTCTGGGAAAAAATACTGCTACTCACACATTCTTAGAAACAGAGAGATACCTTCCTAATATGCATATCTAAATGTGTTTCTTTATTTTTAACTAAAAAGAGAAACAACTTTGCTAACATTAAGTCACAGTCTAAAATGTACTTATCTATTTTTCCAAATGCTGGTGCTGAAGAATGCATTTCCTCAATGGAATAATTTTCTCTCAAATGCTGTAGATGAATGGCAAGCATGGTAGATGCATACTGACTTATTTTTAATTGGAGAGAATAGTTTGGGTTATTGGTTGGTTTCATGGCACTCCATTTCTTTTCTTACTTTCTTTTTTTAAAATTATTTTTGGCACTCTCATCATAAAAAGAAGTTGCTCTCTGACCTTACATCCTCTAGTAATCTCCTAAATAATTAATAATTCTTGGAGACAAAAGGATCATAAACAGGACACCTAATGTTACCTAAAAGTCTGGACAAGACCATCCCAGACACAACAATGCTTCAGAAATTATGACTCTCATCACCTGCTAGGAAAGAGGAGTAGTCTGTATGATGATATTAGACACTACTGTCACAGAGAACTGAGACTAGCTTTGCAGAGCATCACTCCATTCATATGTCCATCTATCTTATATAACTTGTGCTGACTTTTCTTTTATTACTTCCTACTGTTACACAAACTAGCATTCATCTCTATTAAATGGGTATTGGAGTACTCCAAGGCATTATTTATAGATCTGTGACTTCCATCTCAATCCAGCATTCTGTCATGAGGCAACGATCAAATGGGAATACAATTAGTTTTTTTTTATTTTCATTCTTTTGTGAAAATGAACCCAAAGGATGTCTTTATGTTCTGCAAACACACACACTATAAAGCAGCATTTAATATATTATAATACTAGTATCTTCTCTTACTTTAACAATAATCTGCAATTCATTAATTCTTTTTTATCTCATTTTAGTCTAATGCTATGATATAAAATAAACCAACACCAGTGAAATGGCAAGGAAAAGAAAATAGCATCCACTTAGAACCCACAATTTTATGAGAGAGAATTGTGCTACAGTAAGTGATCAGAACCTATTTAAAATTTTAAGTCCTGCATATGTACTAGCTGCTGACAAGCTTTGCAATTATAAATATATTCTTCATGTCAATGTCTTGAAAGTTCCTAATGAGAGTTGCATAATGTAACTAGGAGGTTCCAAATACTGTTAAACTCTACAAATGCTCTGTCTGCTTTATCATTTTCTTCAGTGAACAGGTACATTTTTAAGGCACCCAAGTGTCAACAAGTGTATCTAATAGAGCCTTGAGCTTCAGTGATTTCATAAAAGAGGAACTTGCCAACGAATTTAGGAAACTCACATTATATATTCAGGTTAGATTCACAAATTCAATGTTGCATGACAAGAAGTCTATGCTCATTTCTTGGTATCATGAATTGCAATTTTTCCCCCAATTCAGAGAACCAAACCTAAACCTTCATAAATGAATGAACAACTTGAAGGTAGCTTATACTGTAGAAGTCTTAGAGAAGGAATTTATCATGTATTCAGTTTAAAGGGCTCAGTTTATGACTGTCATGAAAGTGATCCATGTCCAATATGCCTTGATATGAAATCAGGTTGCTCAAAATAAATCCTGTATACAATTTATAGTAAAAATATGCTTCAGTCTCTCTTTTTTTCTCTCTCCCTCTTCCTCTCCCTTTATCTCTTTCTCTCTCTGTATTTGCAAACTCACACACATATATAAATATATATAGACAAGCAGTCACACATATCTACACAGACTTTTAAAAAAATTTATATGGTAATTTATGTTTTATCTTCCTAGGAGAAAATAATATAATGTCACTTGAACCCTTCTTAAAACACAGTGCTTAAAGAATATGAAGCTATTAATCAGGGATAAATTTTGAAAATTGCAGAGAGGAAATTTTGTGTTATAATTTTGCGTACCTTGAGTACTGCATGATATATGCTATATATGATATATACAAATTTGTCAAATGAAACTGAATTAAAATATTAAGACTAGAAAGTCACCAGAGAGGGAAAAATGTATGCTTTTCCAAGGCATACAAATTATATTGGCTAACTTAAAGAAATCAATTGTTAATCCAACTTAAACATTTAAGGTGAAAATATTAAACATACTTAATATAGTTCTAGTGATAGAACAAAGAGTTGGAATACAAAAGAGTTGCTATTTGTGCTATTTGAAAAACTTGTATAGCTATCTCACAATTTTCAAAATGTTTGATAAATCATTTGTGAAATATTTTGTATGTTTGGATATATGGATTCAGAATTTAGCTTTCATAATAAATTCCAAATACATTTATTGCCAAATTAAAAGGAGAAATAGTACCGTCTACTATTTTCTCCACAGAATTAACTCTTTCTTAAGCACCTCATCTAAAATTTTCTTTGTAGTGCAACACCTATATTCCTTATATTTAAAACCATGCTTTTTGCCACTGCAACCCAAAATTTAAAATCTGAAGAGCATAAAGTGAAGCAGAGATTGGTCAGGAGGTTCACTATATCTTCCTGGGCAGCCTGCATTTTAGGACTTGGATTGTGCCCTTTCATTTCCCATAGAGTTAAAATTAGCCAGCCCCACTTTAGGGTAGACTGCATCAAAAATTCTATAAAGGTAGCATCTTTGTATTTTTGAATTGCCCCACCATGACTGAACTGAGAGGAAGCTTTGACTTTCTATCTCTGCAAGCAGCCCACTGCTCTTATTTTCAAAAGAGCCAGGTAGGGTAAAAACATGACCATTCCTTCTTTCTTAAGATAAGATTTAAAAACTCACTGGAAGAGGAATAATTGATTTCTTCTTTGTGTAAAGAACATGTTTTACATTGATAACTCTTTAACTCTTGAATGTTGTTCTAGATACAAATCAAAAAACTCTCACACCTTTTCCTGTATAGTATTATATTTCACCTGGCTTGTTGTGTGACCTTGAGTAGAGTTCTAGACTAATTCTTCAAGTGTAAATTTCCTTCTATTTGCAAAATGATTCAATTCTTATTTGTTGATGTTAGAATCCTGGATGTACATTATTTAAAACATAAGTCTATACTCTGATAATAGAAAAATCAGAAAACAGATGGCATTTCATGTCTGTAAATAGCCACTTGTTCACTCAGACAAGGAATGATTTATGTTGCAAAAACGGGTGGGAAAAGAGAAGACCTATAAACAGTCACAAGCCACAGTACCTCTGCTAATTATTTTTATGTTAAAGTTGAGTTGGGGGCTGAGGTTGTGGCTCAGTGGTAGAGCACTTGCCTAGCACGTGTGAGGTCCTGAAGTTGACCCTCAGCAACACATAAAAATAAAATAAAGATATTGTGTCCACCTACAACTAATATATATATGTATGTATGTATATATATATATATATGAATATATATATATGAAAATATATATATATTTTAAAGTTGAGTTAGTTCTGTGTTTTCAAAGTTATGTAGGAAGAGGATCTGGCACATGGAAGAAGTAGCTAGTGCATAACTAATGAATAAAAAACTCAAAATATTGAAAATAATGCACAGTATGTGAACGTTGAAAGGATGGAAGCATCATGCCATGGGTGGGAGAGAAGACGCAGGAAAAAATTAGTAGCTTTTGGATACTTACTAAATGAATGAATAATTTGAAAGATATATTGTGAATGAGAATCTTAGAAATGCATAGAATAAATATGCATAAAATATTATAGAATTGCAGAATTGTGGACAGGTATTGTGGAAACAAAAATAATTAGTGAAAGGTAAGAACCATGTTTCCAGAGGTGAAGCTTAAATTTTCTTTTAAATAAAAAGTAAACTGTTATTTGTGGCAGGGCTGAGGTTTGTTTATCACTGGCTTATCACTTATACTGAGCACGTGCTAGGAACTCAGGAAGTACCAATTGAATAAGTGAAAAGAGAGGGGATGAAGGAAAAAATGTGCCAAGTCTTTAGCATTTGTTAGGGGATAATATGTATGATGCTATCATTGAACATTATGCTGTGGCTGATAGGAGAAATAGATGATTTTATGTGTAAAAGAGATAATACTGCTTTACTTTTCATCTGGAATAAATGGTAGAAGGTGACTCTGTAGGGTGGAATCTGGTGGCAGTAAGTCCAGTTGGAAAACTACCATGAATGCATACTGTGAAAACCTAGACAGAATGATGAGGATCTGATAACCGAGGGGAACTTTTCTGAGATTTTTTTCAGATGTCACTGGGCTAAATGGCAAACTGCGAAATTTCCTTTTCATAGCATTTAGTGAAACAGATCTTCTTGGATAAAATATAAAAGCAGATACACTAAAGAATACTGGCACCCAGATGTTCTTTTATTAGAAGTTATCTTCTCTGATTTCCAGAAGACAGTATTTATTTGTATCATGGATTACTTATATAATTGTGTAAGAGGAGGCAAGAGAAGGAAATCCAGCAAAGTTTGGGATTAGCAAACTGTTTCCCTGTTTTGTGGGCTTTCTTTGTACTTAACTATAATCAAATACATAAAAGTCTACAACATGACCAAGTGTCCATAACAGAATTTAATATACTTACTTATGAGAGACCCAGGCATATTTACATTCACATTTTCTTTCAAAACTATGTAAAAGAACTAAGAATTTTCAAACTTCCCTCTCAGCTGAAATATATTAAACATTCATAATCTTTTCAATGTCAACTACTCTCTTTCTAATTTGATGTTTTAAATGCAAAATGCTGTAATTAATACACAACTTTGAGGAATAGATCAGAAAAAAAGGAGTGGAATAGATAGTGATGTTCCCATAATGCACATGTGCTACTTTTTAAGTGGATAAAAAGTACACTTACATGTAGTAGAAGACACAGCATACTTAATAAATGCAGCTGTTTGCAAACAAGAAAATGAAGAGATTATACTGAATGCAAGCAAAGTGTTGTAATCTAAATCAATGATCAGCATATGTAGTAAGTAATTCTGTTGGTTTTTCAATTAAAGAGAAACTGTAAGTGGTTGTGCCCAAGGGAATATTCTCACAAAATAATGACGGTCATAATAGTATGCTCTTTTCTTGTTGTTTTTGTTTGAACAGTTCTGCATCTTGGGAAAGATAAACATGATAGTAGGCCTCATATGAATATAGCTTCGAAAGCCACTTAAACATTCAATAAAATTCTAAATGTTAGTGATGAGTCTTGAGCAATGGTGAAAGGTGAAGGACACCTTTTCAATCTTTGTATTCAATACACAACTGATAAATTTTCTTGAGGACTATTGATGTATTCAGGACTCTCATGCTTGCAGAAGAATAGTTCTACCGATAAATAAATATCTGTGGAATTTTTTAAATAAAATAGGACTGAGAGTATATAAGAACCTGAGAAAAGATTCATGTAATAAGAGAAAAATTTTGTAAAAATCAGCAAAATAATCCGCTTTTTGTCTGTTTTTTTTTTTTTTTGAAACCAAATTTCAGTATATACTTAATATGAGGTAAAATATGAGGTCAAAATGTGTACATTCAAAAACAGTGTTCTTATGTCACATTTTCCATACTGAATTCTTATCAACTCTGAAATCTCATTACATTACTCATGCTTAATAAAAAATTTTAAAAGTTCTGACCAAAAGAACAACACTCTAGTATAGTCTGGCTCAATTAAGGGTTATGGCAGGATTATAAAAAAACAAATAAGATTTATTTTATCAAAGAATATTTCAATCTATTGAGATATCCAGGTACAAATAAAAATAGTTTGTACATAGTATATCCATATAGTTTCCAGGTTTAAAACTACCACACTGGAGAGGAAGACTCAGGGATAGGGACAATAAGAATTGGAATTACCCTGGAAACTTGAGCACATACCATACACTATGTCCCCTGTCTATCATGGAACATCATCCTATTAAGGGTGCTTCTGGGGGAGCTGGAAGAAAATCCTGGTTGTCACAGACATCCTCTCATCTCCCTCTTCATTAACAACCATTTCATGAAAACATAAATTCTTTAAAAAATAAGATTGAATCTATTCCCTTTTTTATTCCTAAGGGCCTAATATCTGCCAAAGGCATATTATCTTCTCACAAATACATGATCAGTGACTTGATAAACATTACCCTGTTTTGGATACCCAAAAGAAGGCTTCATATCATTCATTATATCTCCAACACTGTTTTTAAATGTCGTAAATATTCTATAGTACCAATCCTTATGACCCAATGATGTATAGCTTATTCTTATTCAAGATCATAAGTGAATAGATGGAATAGATAGATAACTTATTGATAGAGACAGATATAGGGATAGGGATAGAGATAGAGCTAGGTTAAGATCTATGGGGTTTGGGGCAGTTCTAATGGAGTGGGACATAGGACTTCTGGTGAGAAGCTTAGTTTAATTCCTCATATTAAATCACCACATTCTAAATTCACGGATTTCGATGTGATACCTTTATTTATATGCTTACTGTAAGTAATAAATTATGTATATCAAAAAGCTCATCATGGGGCTTGGGACATATAAGTTTTCAGTTGAGTAGAGGATTATAGATTTTTCATTTGCAAGTCAAAAGAGGAAAGGAAGTGGTATAAGGTCTAGTACAAGAAAAAATAAAGGAGAGAGATAAATTAATAAAATGGGATGGGAAAAAGAGAGACTGATGAGACCTGGAAAAAAACATATTTTGTTATTATTTCTATAATAAGCATTGTCACTTCTGCTTTAAAAAGAAAATGTAAACAGGAACTCATACAAATGTGAATCTTTCATTAGTCTTACACTAAAATCAAAATCATTTGGGTCAATAATTTCAGTATTCTGGCTCAATGTACACACACATGGTTGGGATAATAAATAGGCTTTGAATTCAAATAATAAATAGGCAACCACTCTAAGATGTTAGTGGACACGATTACATTATCACTGATTAAATAAAATATATTCTAGTAGTATTCAGTGCTCTTTCTAAACATAACAGCAAACCATAGAAAAGATTGTTTTAAAAGTATTTTATCTTAAATGTCTAGATAAAATTATGTTCCATATACTTCTTTGTTATCATTGACTGAACAAACAGTTCTGAACTAACTAAAGAACTATATTTTTCTTTCCTCTCATCTTCCCCTGTTATTCTGCATGGCAGAGACAGATAACAACAACAATTTTTCACCCAAATGCGTCACAACAAAAATGATCAGGGTGAAATAACTGTGCTTGCTCATAGTGACCTTTATAATTATTGATGCCTTTGTGAAATAATCAAGATTTCTGAGAAAAAAAAAAAAAGAGATATACTCAAATTACAGAATTAACAATAGAAATGTATTTGCTGTCATCCAATTCTAGTTACTCACAACTGAAAAAATACTTTGACTTATGCTCTTTATTTTATAGAACCAAAACAGGAGATTCTAAATTGTTAAGTGATTTTCCAGTGTTATATGAAACAAGACTAAAAGAAATGAAGCTAACAGATATTGTATCTCATGCTTTAAAGAAAATCTGGAGTAAGGAACATAGCTTTCAGGCTTGGAGGTATAGCTCAGTAGTAGATGACCTGTAAGCAAGAGGACCTGGGTTCAGTTATAACAACAACCCTCACCCCCTATCTCCACTAACACACACACACACACACACAAACAAAACAAAACAAAAAACTAGAAAACACCCTTGTGCTATTAAATGTTATACACATGTTAAGAGTAATGTTTTCAATAAGGAGTATAGAATATTTTTGTTAATATATCTGAAATTACTGTAAATGTGTTCATTTGAGTGTATTTAGAAATTTGCTCCTGAAATGATTATGACTCCTTTTTGTAAAATATATACTCATGGGTTTAGGTTAGCATCATTGTAAGAACAAAAGACTTTGGAGATTTAGACATTGAAATTAATTTAGGATCTGATTTGTCTTTTCAAAAGTTCTATATCCCCATTAGATTTTCTTACTCTTGCCTTTGTTGATTCTTACAATTATGCTAAATTGGGGTTTCTCATTAAATGGAATAAAATGAAAAATTTTATAGATAATATTTAAGTAGATTTTAAACTCATTCTTAAATTTACACATACATTTTAAATATGTAAACAATAACATTTTGGTACCTACTTGGAAATTTCCAAAATTAAGATCAATATAACACCCATGCATATCATTAAGCTATGGCTAATATTTATTGAAATATATTAGGGTAATTTTTTTCAAAATTGTGATTTAAACCCAATGAATACAACAAAACTTACATTAAGAAGAAAAGAAGAAAACACAACAAATAATAAAAGTGATACATAATGTGGAGATAGCATGAATCTGGACAAAACAATTTTAATTGCATGCTGTGAGATTTGTTGATTATGCTGCCAAGGGGTAAAGCAGCACTGAATCTCCTATTCATTAAGACAGTACTTTTGAACTGAACTGTGCAGGAGGAGAAATTTTGTGCTTGGAATTAGGCACATCTGTAATTAGATCCTAGTATTACACATGCAAATAGTGGACCCTGGACAAGTGATTATGCTTTTTGGAACCTTATTTTTTTCATTTATAAATATTGGAATAATAATCCTTATCCTGTAGAACTACCATGGGGTATAAATGAGAAATGTATTTGAAGGCTCCTAGAATGTAGTCTTGTCCCATGAGAGTTAAATTATTATTATTATTATTTTTTTCTGGATAATCAGCCTAGCTCTCTTCCAAGGTCTTTTCACCTAACTTGGGGAGATCTATAAGCCATATGACCCACTTGTGTGCTGGGAGATATTAGGAAAAGTCTGTTAGAGAGTTTCTGAAAATGTCATCCATTCCTGTTTATTAAATAGTAGTAAATGAATAGTCCCTCTTTCCCAGACATTACTTTCTGTCTTTGAACAAAGTTCATAGGTGATATTTGGCATTATTGCAGCCATACTGCAACCATGTGGCAAGACAATGAACAAATGGTGACGCAATAGAAAAACAGAAAACCCCTTCAGCCCTTGAAAACATCACTAAACAGCCATTATGACAGAGTTCTTGTTAAGTAAATAAGAAGTCTTTATCATTTACAGAAGTCTGATTCATCTTTCTTGCATATATTTTAATAAAAGAAACACTGACTTCAAAAGCTTGCAGAAAAATATGCTTATTAACACCCTAATATCCATGTTATTATTATTATAATATGTTATTACTGGTTTCATAAAATAAATGTCAATATAACTTAGATTAAAGATTTATATCCATCTTCCTAATTTAAGAATTTGAAACCATAATGATCACAATCTGATTGTCGACTGACCTGGATCTTTGATTTATTAAATAGTCTTAATAGATGCAGCAGAATGTCACTATTAATTTTGTTATATATTTAAATTCTTATTAATGCTGACATGCCATATAAATGTCTAATTTGTTAAATTTACCTCTTCTGGAAACTTCTATTTCTCAGCATTTTCAACTGAAATAACGTTGACTTAGTCATACAAAATGAAATTCACATGGTAGTAAAAAAGAAAGTTGAAAAATAAACTTTGTTTATCGTAAGGAAATAATAGTGACCCAGATAAGAAGTAAAAGTCAATCTACATTGTTTCACTACATGTTTTAAATTAACTTTTCAAATAAGGATATTTATGAATTTTATCAAAAAGCAATTACATTAAAAATGCTGTTATTAATATTCTCTAATGAAATAAACATAAGTGTCTCTATCTTTAAATACTGCTTAAAAACATCGTCCACACACATAAAGACTTCTATAGTTGTAGTGAACAGAGAAAGAAGAAAAATCCTGGAGAAGTACTGGCAACCCTTATAAGAAGCTATCACTGAAAATGCTGGTATGACTATTTATCACTTCAGGTGTATACAATTATAATTTCACCAAGTATGAAGAATAAGCAAAACATGCTTGCAATTGCAACAAATTATGTATTTTATAGTTATCAGTGAGACTTGCTTAAACATTACCTATAAGACAGGCCTATAGCCGTGATTCTCAAATATTTTAGTCTCGGGAGCCATTTGCACTTTTAAAACACTAAAGTCCCCACAGTGCTTTGATTTATTTTTGTTTTACCTATAAACCTATACCATATTAGAAATTAAAATGGGAAATTTGTAAACACAAGACAAGGCACAGATTCCATTAGTGGTCAGATCATGAAACTATCCCACAGAATGTATCCTGTGGAAATTTCTCCAAACAGGAGGGAACAAGAGTTCAATAGGCAAAAAGAAAGGCCTTAGTATTACTGTGAAAAAGGTTTTGATCTTCCAGATCCCCAGGATTCCCTCGCCCTCACTCTGAGAACTTCTGGACTTCGGTAAGAGGAGCAAAATGGACCAAACAAGGCCGCTGTGAGGAACATTGTGTTTTTTCAGGCTAGTGTACAAAGGCAACAATTGATTGGAAAAAGAGAGAGAAAAGGAGATATTTCACTGAAATGCCTACAACATGGAAAATGCTTTTCTAATTCATTTTAAAGCTGGCAATGCTTTTGGTGCATTAACTATCATGAAACTGCAAGACACTCAGTATCTAAACGTAGAATATCTGATAAAATTTAAGACTTGCCTTGAAGTCAATTTTATCTCTGAGAAAGTAGACATAAATGGAGGCACTGCTTCCTCCTGGCTTAATTCTGATAAATAAGGGGGGGGGGACCCTGATGCTAGTTTGTTTGTAAGTGATAGGAACCCTCAGAAGAGTTGAGCTTCTCTTATTTGAAATAATAAGGACAAGAAACTACAGTCAAGCAGAAATGTTACATGAGCACAGTGCAACTTTTCTGGAAATATGGTTTTATAGCTAGTATTTCTGAAAGGTATGAGTAAAAGGGGAAGGGGATAATTTTCTAGAAATGGAAATATAATAGTATGATTATATATAAATCTAAGAACAAGGAAGTGAAGTGCATCTTTTCTAAGGAAATTGGATCTGCAAGGAGCCCTATGTTCTCAGAACTGTGTGTAACTACAACAAAATAAAAAGAAAAAAGTCTGAAACAAACAAACAATAAAAATGAAGCTAGTAAGAAAAAGGAAGAGGAAAGGTAGAAAGAAAAGACAGTAAATGCAGGTAAGGGACAAAGCACAAATCATGTTTAAATATGACACCAAAATTCACAATGTAATTATAACCATAGTATAATTTGCCTGTGCTGTTTTAGCAAGATATGGGAAGAAGGGGAGAACTAAATGGTCTTATAATATTATTAATTCTATCTCTACCTTCAAAGGTCTTTTCTTTTTCCTTTCTATTTTGAGTTAAAGTTTCTATTCCATTGAGGTACATTTCCTTTCAATTATGAGTTTTATGTGATTTTTAAAACTACATTGTTGAAAAGCCCTTCTCGTAACAATATTATAAAACTGGACCTATAGTCCATCCTCCAATTTTTTTATTCTTCTTATACTACTTAAATATTTTATCTATATAACAAATTGTCTTTAAAGAAATTATTTATTTAATTTTCATGATATACACCTGATCAATGCAGAAAATCTATTTCAACAAACTCTTTAACCCAAAATGGGATTCTAAAGCTCAGTAAAATCAGAGGCAAATCATAACAGCTACTTATTGTACATTTCTACTGGCTCTATTTTTATCCTTTCTCCCCCTTCCCTGTGTTCAATCACCTTCTGAATGCTCTTCCTCTCATTTCCCTACTTCTCTTTATTATTCCCATATAAAAGATTTCACCTAGAAGTCGGTTTCCAAGATGTTGGCTGCAGTAAGAAACTAATGCAAATAACTGGTGGTTGCCTGGATAGTAAAATTTGCATTACAGTTTACAAATGCATCTTCCTCTGCAGAGATAGTTAGTTATGATTGAACAAACCATTTTATACAGCACATTTCCTCCCAAATACATGGGTTGGATATGCAGGCACTGACCAAAGAATTAGAAGCGAACATAAGATGTTTTTAACCATAAGTGCTCTGAACATAAAATATAAAATAGATGACTCAAATGTTATAAGGAGAAGGTGCCAGTTATTCATTTCCTTGTAGTCTGAAGGAGCAAGGAGACGTGGAAGTTGCTATTATACAGTTATAGTGGGTGACTGAGCATGGACTGAAGGCTGCATTAATACTGTAGTGACTTTACTTTGGCCTTAGGAGGAAAATCTTTATGTGTCCATATATATGTAGGGGTAAAGAGTGTTTTTCCTTTTTATGATCAATAGTTTACTATTCTAACACATAATCTAAAGCTCAAAGTTCTCTAAGTAGGGTGACCATACTTCTTATTCTCATGGGGTACAGCTGGTTTACAACTCTTAACCGAGAGTAATTATTTTCAGTACCCTCTTCTACATCCCCAAATGCCCTAGATTGGAAGCCATGCTATATGTAGACTTTATGTATAAGAGACAGGTTTGGAACAGAATGTATTAGGGAGAATGTGCTGCTATGAAGGGGAGGTTATTTTAATAGTAGATGGCCAAAATGTCCCTCTAGGTTATGTTCCCAGAGTGCTATTTCTATTAGGAAGTGAGGTGACAGAAGAATTCTGGAACATATAATTTTTTTCTCTCTGAGGAAGAAAAGAGAAAAACGTCTTCTTCAAGGAGTGGAAGTCTCTGATTAAGTATCAGATTAATGCAGTAGAAACACAGGGGCTTTGGCATCAGATGAACTGGTTCCTTGTGGTTCTGACAAGTAGCAGCTGCGAGACTTGGGTGAGTCTTAATTAAACTCTTGCCTTAAGCCCCAAGTTCTTCAGCTATGAAACAGGATACCTATATGTACTTACAGGTTCACTGGAAGTTTGAGGTCATTTGCCATGCAGCCAATGTACAAATTTCTCCTATTACTGCTAGACTCTAAGCACACATCAAACAATGCTAGCAACTAATATTTAGTGTATTTTTCCTGAAATTTAAGTTCCATGTTAGTCTGCTTGCTTTCTTTATGTTCCATGCTCTTCAGAAAAGTGATTTTAATCTGTTATTTACCCATGACAACTTTGTGACCCAGAGGATTTACAGTATGTATCCATTTTCTCTGGATTGGCAAATGGCCAATTTAGAATCATAGTTTAGGTCTGTTTAAACGCAAAGTTATATTTTTAATCTCTGAATTACTTAGAACTTAAACCCTGAATGAAGGACCAGATGGTTTTATTCACCACTGAAACACCAGCACCTAGAAAGGTGGAAGAGCAAAACAAAAACAAACAAATAACAAAACTATCTGGGAAGTTAAGCCTCAAAGATAGTAAAATACACAAATATATCTACATATGGCAAGAAATCATAGGTTCTCCTATTGGATCTTCATATCATATTGCCAATTTTTTTTCCAAATACAAGGAATAGATTTCTAGCTACAGAAAAATTTCTTTTTCATGATTCAGCAAACCATACACAGTGGTTTAGAAAGTAGCACCCAAGAGGCAACTAAAGAAAGTAATGCCTTACCAAAACAGAGTTTATATGTTCATCTTGGAAGCAAGCACAGATCTCACTTATAGCCCAAAAGACACACTTAAAAAGCTTTAGAGGGCAAACCCTTTCCACCGGAGCAATGTCCTCCAACCTAAACGACTTTCATCATTTCTCCTCCTCAGAGGTGGGAAACTTTTCAAAGTTTGAAGGGCTAGTAACACTAGCAAAGTAAAGAAAAAAGCAGCAATAAATACACTCAAGCAGAAATATATCTGAAAGAAAAAAAAAAAAAAAAAAAAAAAACTGCCCAGGAAGAGGCTGAGGATTGCCCCCGGACAGAATCTCTTTCTTCTAATCTGTGTTCACTCTTGCATGCTAAATACTGTGTTCAATAAGGGACACAGGTTTGGACTGACTAATAGAGAATCCCTCTTTATTATTCTAAATTTATTCTGCAACACTGTGGCAGAGGGGAGCCAATTGTGTGGTCTGCCCCTGGTCAGCCTTCATCTCATCCTAGCCACAGGGGAAGTTTTTATTCTTTAAAGCTACTGCTTTAGCTGTGATTTCCACATAGGTAAAATGCAATTTGGAACATTTCAATGCATTACATTTTAAACATTTCACTGAAGCATCTACGATATTCCAGGGAAGATTATTGGTTCTCATTACAGAGTACTAGAAATACAGGAATAGTCATCACTAATTTTTAACTTTGAAACTTAATGTTTAACACTTAACATGAAAAACTGCGATCCTTCAGTTTTGCTATTCCTGAGATCCCTGACTATTTAAAATGAAACAATACTTTTTTAGCCACTGAAACAAACAAAACCCTGGGAAACTCTCTTAACATCCTTATGTTACATATACACACTTGGTGAAATTTTATCTCAGTGGTCTATCCTATTTCAGTATTTTGAACACTGTCAAAGAATGTAGAATCAGGTTCAATAGAGCACAGTGACTTGTATAATTGAGACAGACAATTCAGATTTTAAACAAAGTTCAAGTGAAAATATCCAGAATTGAAAGAGATGCTTTACTGGCAGAGGTCACCTTTGAAGGGCAGAGAAGCATCAAGAACTATGATATGACAAGTTCGCAATTGTCTACATTCACTATTTTCCTGACAAAGACTAAAGAACTTAAAATATTGGCAACTATTAAATAAAATAACATTTTTTTCTTCCTAGATAGACATTGGCATACACAAGGGATAAAAACAAGATGGAATAATGGGAAAACAAAGGGATACACTTTTAGATTATATTCTTTAAAACTCTGGAAAAGTAAAATATAACCATGACCTTTGGTTTTAGTTTTACCTTCATTAAATAGTAGAATTGACTATAAACACTTAGATAGCCCCTTTTGAATGTCTAATTGTTTTGAGTCTTAGATAAAATGTAATGCATGTAGTTTTCTCTTCTCTCCCATACATCCACTTTTCCTCTCTCCCTCTCTTTCTCCTCTTCTATCTTTCTTTTTTGCCTTTTTTTTCCCCCCAAAGAATAATTACAGAGGTCATGTGCACTAAATTATTGAAGAGGTTTAGGTCAAATGGTGTTAAATAGTAAACATTTTCCTGCTTCAAAAATTACTATTTCTGTTTCAGTTGATAAGTTTTAGCCTTTAGGGTTTTCAGTGTAGGGGAGGCATTCTGTACAAGGATGAGAATCTTCCTACTTCTAAAATTATAGCAACATATTTAAGAGATTCTGTGAGGGGAAGCAGACAGTATAGAAATTCTTTATGTGTAAGGATTAGGTAATATAATGGAAAGAAGACAGAAAGGAATAGGCTGTGAGGGAGAGAGAGGAAGACATTAAAATGAGAATGAGTGCGTGTGTGACTGGATGGGGTAGAAGCAGAGAGATTTAATGCTTGAACACCATACAGACATTGATAATTGAAGAAAAGGAGCCAGGAGGCCAAGAAAATCTCCGTAAATATGAGAAAAATAAATGTAGGGTTTAATATAAAAGAAAATTTTACATTGCAATGGAAAACATCTTTAACGTGATGTTCCCTTCCTCTGAATTCCATGATCATTTAAAACACGATTTAAGTATTTGTGGTATTTCATAGTCTGTTTTCATATGCCAAATTTAAGTATCTATTTTGGTGTTGCACTAAGTATTTCCTTTTTTCCATTAATGTGTATTTTACAATGGCAAAGTAGCAAACTCTATACTTCTTAGACTGGACTCCCCATGGACACCATAAAGTTTTCTAAGTTTTCTACAATATTCAATTGTAGAAATTATATAATTAGATCATGTTCAGTTGTAGAAATGTTCAAATTCTCTGACTTCATCGAATCTCTTTGTTCCTAAATATTATTTTAATTAATAGTCAGTATCAAAATTAGATTTCTCTCATATCTGAATTCCCAAAATTTAAATCTACTAGGTTAAGAAATCCAGTTGTTGTAATAACATTTAGGTTTATGCATAGGTTCCCAAGTGATCTATACATTAAAAATCCTCACTTTTTATCGCAGAATCATGAATTTGAGATGGGAAGCAGGACCATCTATGCATTTAGCAATGTTAGTATCCAGTAAGTTAGTTACTCCCTCTGGCTAAGTACAACTCTCCCTGCCCCAAATTGTAGACACACATGCCTACTCCATATTCTGAAAAGTTAAACCTGGCAATTTTATTTTAAGGTTCCCAGTAGTCACCTAACAGCAGTGAGAAGCAGCAGCAGGGAAGAATAAGCTTTGTCCGCCTTTTCTCTCTCCTGAGCAGATGGTTGGCTAAAACTGGCTTCACATGGGAAATCAATTTTAGATTTTTAACTTGGATATCAAGTAATAAGTTCTGACTGCCAAGGAGGAGAAAAGTAATGTTTTCATTTATTTATTTTTATATGGTAATATTGCAAAATATGAAGAAAAATTTATTTCTGAAGTCTTTAAAAAAGAAGGGGAAGAAGCTCATGGAAACTTAAAATTGACATATTGAGGAGGGTTACAATGCAGCAATGTGTTTCTCCAGGCAAGGATTAGCATTCTAACATAGTGTTACAGAGACCAAACCTGTAACATGTTCATACCTTTTGAAACAGTTTGGAACAGAAATGATACCCATATACAACTAATGAATAATTAGCCATCATCCCGCTGGTAATGCTGAACATTCCTTAGTGGTCACTGGAAAGTACATTTTTGCCAATGCCAATGTCACTTTCTGGTTATTTTGATTAATTATTATGGCCATTTTCAGGGACAGATGTTACTATTCAGAGGGGTGATTGCTCATGTTCCACAGAGTGGAAGACAAGGACATTTGGAAACTCTCCAGCCACTGCAGTCTTACCTAAACCTCCTGCTGAGCAGGGTAGCTCCTGAAGGACAGACCGTGTGTAGAGGTAAAGAGGGAAGTGAGAAGCTCAATACCACTCACTAAATTAGGGACCTTCTGAAGAGGCTGTGAGTTATTCAATTTTTTTGGCCCCCAAATTTAGTGTCAGTTACCCTAGTAGAACCCAAAATTCTGGTTATTTTTCTTGTAAGACACGTTTTTTACCCTTTTAAAATTTTTTTTCTGATACCAAAGATCTAGGAAACTTTTGATTAAGAAATGGACTGTATCAGTAGTAACATTGTTTAAAATCTCCATATTCCAAAAAATAAAAAAAAGCCAGCATGAAGTATCTAACTGCTTGCTGGTTGAATTTTTTTAAACAAATTCAACAGTTGCTTCCAGTATTACCTGAAATGATAATAAATTAATTTAAAAAGGAATAGTACTCATCAGTATTATAGTTTACTTTATTTCCCCTTTGGATTATGCTTTTCAAATATGTGAAACAGAATTTTCCTTATATGGTCAGTATGCACATTAGAGAAAAGCAAACCCAAACTATTTCATTCTCTTCTATGATTCCAGAATTCTAACTGGAGGCTCATGTCCCATATCAGTGGAAATCATTTTTTAAACTGGATAATTAGGTAATTATCCAATTTTGCAGTGGTTTAAATAAATACTTTTTACCTCAATCTTTGTCTTAAATGTCATAGAAAACTCCCTGAAAGTCAGACTATTGTACTTTTGGGTAACAAGCTTGAATTTGATCAATAATAATATCCTATGGTGAATACTTTTTTGGCAGAGAGGAATACAAATTCAACATGTCATTTATAACAAATGGATTTCTTTTCTGAAATGTTTACAACTTTTATCATATAAGGGTAACATTTGTAGAATGGTTTTATTACAATATTTTTCTAGACAGTTACTTATAAATGTGGCAATGTATATCAAAATCCAATAGTATTTCCTAGAATAAGGGACTGTCCTCCAAAGAAATGGAAATAACAGAAATATCCAGTGAAATGTGTTTAAGCAGTTGCTTCTCCTTTAATAACCACAAACCAATTCCATAGTCCATATAGGTGGTATAAAAACATATATCAAATTCTTATCTGCTGTTTAGCTTTTCATGGGAAAAGAATATGTAGAACTGTTAATCACAGTTTAATGGAAGATATTAAAGATTGGAACTCTGTTAAAGTTATGTTTAAAACTCGGAGTTATAGCATATTATGAAGGATGCTTATTCAAGAGCCCCTTACTCAACATAAATCAAGGAAGAACAATATTTCTATAATGCTCCATTATTTGGAAATAAGGTATTGTTATTTCTTTTGTTACTCCATCACAGAATTCTTGTAACCATTCCTTATTTTTGTATAAATTAAATAATATTTTATTTAATATTAAGTATCATTTTTCCTTCTGTGAAAATAGTTAATTCATTTCTTAATATAAGATATGGTCAGATAATGGAACATTATTAAGCTACAATCTCTGCTTCTCAGAATGACAAGGTTTCCACACCTATCCAAATGTCCCCAAACTGGTATTCACATTTAGTATTTTTGTTACTTCTCTTTGGCTTCTGCCCAATTTTCCTCCTTCTAATAATTGAGTAAAAATAATCTGACTTGAGGTTGAATAGACTGGAGGCTAAATCTTGCAAATTGCCCTAGATATCTGAAACATTGTATATAAAAGTTGAAGGCACTGCCTGAGCTAAACAAACACACAGAGGGAATAGGTTCATTATTTGCTGCACCTATGCACAAAAGGATATTTTCAGCAGGGTCTGCAGAGATTTGGATTAACAAGCCTTGTTACTGTTAACAAGCATCGTGTGCCTAATTCCAAGTACATTGCTCTGCAGATCGACACCTACACATTTGACTTAAACTTTCACAAGACAAGGGCTCTTCTAGGGGGAAAAAATGCAAGTGCTTCTAATTCACTTTCTCTCTTTTTATATTTCAAAATCTTTCTATGCGACATTGTAACCCATGATCTTGAGGATGCATTTTGATAGTTAAATAAGTTCAACTTATATAGATGCACTTATAAAATAAAATCATTGCAATTTTAATAACCTTATAATTATTAAATTATTAAATTATTAAATTTATTTTTCTATTAATCTCCATCTATGTATATGTTATAAATTTAATTCACAAGTGAAAAGATGTAGACCTTTGCTTTAGATTAAATTGTTTATTATTCTGGGAATTCTCAGACGTATGGGCAATTTTTTATTTGAAAATTCTTTGATTAGATTGAGCTAAAGTAAGTTCAGGAGAAAAAATAAATTTGTATGTATATCTAAACTAACTACTCACCTGTGATATGGGATACACCAATAAAAAACAATGTAACCTCTGTAAATAGTGTGATCTAAATGTTTCCTTATGCAGTTCTAGGCTCTGTTTTTTCCTTTAATACATAAATTTTAGGGGTGTGTGTGTGTATGCATTTTCATCTGGTATAAAATTCATATCCATTTTAATAGAAAAAAAGCCATTTTAATCAATGAAAAAATAGATTTGTTTTTCAAAAGATTAAAAAAGAAGACTACATTGAAAAAAGCCAAGACGTCGTGTATTTTATGTGGTTCATTTATTTTCATTTTTTCCCTAACACTTTAAATTTCACTCTGCAATTTGGAACAGATTTGATCAACTTGCTTTCATGTGTCAGTGTTTTTCAATTGCAATGAAAATAAACAAATGGGTTTGGTTTTCTACAAAATTGTGAAGATGCTGACTTCACTACAAAAGTTATTTACTCTGGCATATGTCATTTTGTACGGCTCTTATAAAGTAGTGTCTGGTTAGAGTGTACATTAAACTCTTGAGTAGGCTTAAGTAATAAACCACTTTTCAAATTTTGGGGTAGAAGGGATAGTATCCCTCTACGCCTGGGTCCTTTCTTATAGAAAATATTTGACCTGAAAAATTTTGCAAAGGTTAATGGATTATGATAAATTTCAAAGTAGATTTTGTTAAATATGAACATACTTGCTATGTCCAAGTAAAGATGGCCTCTAAAAATGATTAGTTAAGTCCAGGAGTTAAACAAGAATTTTTGTAGGCTGCTACTAAATTTTGCTGAAAATATGAAACATATGTTATTACTGAGAGATTGTACTTAACTATATGATCAAATTGCTAGTATAATTCTTCTCACTATAACTTGCTGTCAGTTTTGGAAGTATAATACTTCAACATGAAAACTATTATGTCATAGTTTTATTTTGCCCCCCAGAAAATAAACAGATTGATTTCAAAATACTAAAAATATTATGGATTCATGAACAAAGACAAAATTGATATCTGCTTTCTTTTATGAATGGAGTTATAAAAATAAGGGGAAAACCCACACATGTAAGAGCATAAAAATCATCTGCTATTAAAAGAATTAGTGCTGCTCAGAGAAAAATGCCCATAACTTCTTAGCAATCCATATGGTATTAATATATGAAAACTTTGATTCTAAAAATGTAAATGAGAGAAAATTATGAGATCTTGTTGAGGCTAATTCCTGGCATTACATTTTTTAAATAAGCAAGATGAATAAATTTTAGCTAATAATTTAAGTTAAACAGCTATTATTATGAATAAAGATGTTCTTAAAAATTAAACCAAACTCAGTCATCCTCTATCATTATCCTTTACTTCCGTCTCTCACTTCTCTAGTTCCATTACTGTTCTTTTTTTTTTTTTTTTTAAGAGAAATAACTGTGCTATGAACTAAATGTCCAGGATAGTGTTTGTGTTTGCCAAAATGCCCTCCAGAAATCTATCTGTTCCAGAAAACATTTCAGATTCATTGACCATCTACTTTACATTGCCACACTTCTGATTCTGACCATGTTATGATAAATGCTGTCTCTTGATGGGTAGAATATATTGCATATCAATTGGCACCACCCACAAATAAATTGTACAAAATATTCCTAGGTAGTATCCAAATAATATGGACCAACTCTCAGACTGTTTTGCTATAGAATGTTCCACCCTTTTCCATCTTACATTCCTTATCCTCCTCTGTCTTCCGTGGGGAGTCACTTTCCATTTTCCTTTCACTCTCGTTCATCTTAGAAATATGAAGGACATATTATCTTAAAGGCAGATAAGTAAGAATGTTAAGAAAATAAAGAAGAGACATGTAAAATAAGAGAAATATTTTGAAAACAAAGAGAAAGGGAAGAAGCATCACTTTATTATAACATCAAGAATCTAAAAGACAGTGTAAAAGTAGCAAAAATAGAAGAATAGCAAAAATAGAAAAACAAAAATATACACTGGGAGGTTGTAAATAAATTCTTACAAGATTACAGAGTATTTTCCCAATTAAGAATAGACTTCTAGTGTGTTAGCTCTTCAAAATATTTCCTGATTACTGTCAGGAATTTTTATTGGTTTTTCCCTCAAATCCTAGACTACAGCAAAAATGTTAACAGATGTGAAGCCAGAGGAATGCCTCATTACTAAATTCTAAGTGTTGTTGCTTCAGTGAATGCCAAGCTGTTTTAATAGATATTGCTATTTTGCAGAGAAAGAGTAGGGAGAAAAGAATTTTGTTTTGTTTATGTTTTCTGGGTACTCTGAAGGAAGTATGACTTGAGTATTCTGACCTACCTTATCCTTCAATATTGGGAATAAAATGTTGAAAGGATGCTATCAGTTGTTCGCGTGTGTTCTAGTCTTTTTTTTTTTTTTTTTTTTGCCAATGTGACCAAAATACCTGACAAGAACAATTTAAAGGAGGAAAAGTTTATTTGGGACTCACAGTTTTAGAGTTCTCAGTCCACAAATGGTTGACTCCATTGCTCTGGACCCAAGGTGAGGCAAAACATCATGGTAGAAGAGTGTGGCAGAGGGGATGCAGTTCAGGGCATGACATCAAAGAGTGAGACTAAATTCAGCTCATAAAATAAATACAAATACTGCAAAGGCAAGAACCATTACCCACCTCCTCCAGCCACACCCTACCTGCCAACAGTACCACCCAGTTACCCCAATCAGGGGATTAATGCACTGATTGGGTTAAGGTGCTCATAAATAGATCAGTTCACCTCTAAACCTTCTTGTGTTGTCTGAGACATGAGCTCTTGAGGGACACCTAATATGTAAATCATAACAATACATTTCAGGCAACCAGTGAATATTACCATTACATGGAATAAAACTATGATAAGAAGAAAAAAATCTTAAAAAATAAATCACAACAATCCTTACAAATTCTGCTTCAGATGTAGAATAATGTCCTCCTTCTTCAAAATATTTAATATGATTTCAGCTAATCTAAAGTTAGAATAATTATAGCCCTAAGGAAGAGAAATCACAATTGCATTGACATTGCTTTGAATTTGTATTAGTTTATCCAATTTGACAGCAGCACTTTGCAGCTGGAAGATACCATGAGGCACACTTAGTATAGGCTCAGATACTTAGGAAGTCCAACCTGTAGTCTGGATGGTAGAGATAACATGCATTAACAGATTCATAGGGCTCATATTTGGAATTTTATCTGCAGCAATGAAGTTAATAGTCTGACTTTTGTTCTGCATTGATCAGAGGTCACTGGGATAGCATTGTTGAACTCTGAGTGCCCAACTGAGAACACTGAGATATTGTTAGGAGAATCATTGGAGAAAACATTCTGAATTATGTAGGAACTTAGATTGGCATCAGAAGTAGGAGACACACATCAGGAGAAGAAATGTCCTCAAATCTCTCGAGTGTTTGTGGATGAAATGTTAGACTTTTTCTGTATAATATTAAATAGGTTAAATGAGTGAGGATAAGATGGAATGTTGCTCAATATTAGAAGAAAAAAAAAAACATTGAACTCAGCAAACCTGAGAGTAAACAAATTTTTTCAGAAAGGGTAAATGCTTTCCTTTGGAATTATTTAAAAATGTATGGAAGACAGATAGAAAGAACACAAACATCAGGCAGTCTGCCTGGATGGCATTCTTGAGCCTTGAGATTTCATCTATATGAACAAAAGACCAGAAAATGTAAATTTAACTTGAATTAAGAGAAACTTTTCTTGAATTAAGAGAGTCTGTGCAGCAGATGACAACAATGGCTATTTGCCAATCTTCCCAGAAGTGTTTGTAATCACTCTAGGCAGAGTCTTATTACTACATTGCTGTACACTGGCCAAAAGTTTGTACTACCAGGACAAAAACAAACAACAACAGAACAACAGCAAAAGGAGAAAGAAAAAGGTTCTCTGAGATTGTCAGATCTATTTAATTTCTGTTTGAGTAAACATCACTGTGTTTGCAGGGAAGAGGCAAGGAGATGTATCTATAAATAATCTACAAGATTTAGGCACTATCTGAAATTATATCAGCCAATCTTCAATTATTTATATTCTATCAAAAAGTAAAGAAATACCAGCGAAATTTATTGGTGATACCTGCAAACATACCTAAAAACAAAATGTTCAATCACAGTTCATTTGCTAACAAAAAGGGTGTTTGCAGCACTAAGGTAGTCAAACCCTAAAAATATGGAATGCCAATATTTTAGTGTTATGGTTTGGATGTGAGGTGCTCCCAAGAGCTCATGTATGAGACAATGCAAGGAGGTTCAGAGGAGAAATGATTAGGTCCTAAAAATTTCAATCCAATCAGTGAATTAATCCCCTAAGAGGGATTAACTGAGTGGTAACTGAAATGGTAGGGTATGGCTGGAGGAGGTAGAAATTGGGGTGTGACTTTGGAGTATATATTTGTATCTGGCAAGTGGAGACTCTCTCTGCTTTCTGATCACCATGTGAGCTCATTCCCTTGGCCACACTCTTCTGCCATGATGTCTTGTCTCACCTAGAGCCCTGAAAAATAAAGCCTGCTGTCTATGGGTTAACACCTCTGAAACCAAAAGCCTCCAAATAAACTTTTCCTCCTCTACAATTGTTCTGATCAGGTCCCTTTAGTCACAGCAGTGAAATAACTGACTAATACATTTAGCATGCACTAATATTGTGTAATTTGAAGGAAAAATTGAAAATCAAAAGTTCTATTATGGTCATCATTTTATAATGATACTTGCTGTTAGACACAACAGAATGATAAATATTATAGTATGCCATCTTTTTTAAATTTATTTTATTGTAAACAAATGGGATACATCTTGTTTCTCTGTACATTTGTGCCATCTAGTTTGAATACATTCTTCTATAAAACAACTAATACTTGATCTTTCCTTCTCTCTAAAGAGCTTTGTAAAAGACATTACAGATGAATACCATTAAGCTTTGACAACAGTGGTCATGACCAAATTTTATTTTCAAAATCTTCTGAAGTTATAACATTTAATGGAGCAGCCAGCAAACATTTAGACTGACTCAGTGTCCTGAACACGTAACTCAGTTTCTCCTATTTGTCAAAAGCAAGAATATAGTGAAATCATACCAATAAATTATAGGTTTATTTAAATGTTTTTTCAATTTTATCCAAGATCCTTATTATCCATCTTGTGTGTTTGGAAGAGGCAAATCCACCTCAATCGTTACAGAAGTTACAGAAGTTATGCTACTTCCACACAATAAAGAAAATAAAACTGCCTGTGATTTGGTCTTGTTTTTTCTTTTGTCCTTCTATGACATTTCCAAAGACATTTTAGGAATGGATGATGTAACCAAATATTAATATGTTCAAGATTATATGTCATAGCATTTTATAGTATACGTACAGGCAAAACTTTTGCGAAAGTATACTTTCTACAAAATTATTCCTGTTAGAATGAATTTAATAATTTTGGATTCCTATGGAAGGTTTACTTGTTGGGGGAACTGTCCTAAGGAAAGTCTGATAAGTATGTCAAAAAGACCTGGGTGACTCTGAGCTCCTTAAGTATACTAATCGGCATCAAATCTCATCAGCAACAAAAAGTGAAGAAATCCCATCACTCTAAAATGCAATTAATGAAAGATAAGTAGTAGTCTAATAAATTATAACCATGTCCATCATGACATAATGGTACAGCTGATAGGAACTGAGAACGAAGGAAAGAAAAAAGAGAAGTAGAAAGTTTCTTACTTTGTACAAATGCTGATTATGGAAGGAAGTTATCAGCTTGGCCACATGGTCTCTGGCTTGTTAGAAGTATTATTCTCTCTTTCTATTGAACTCATCACAAAATAAAAACAAAAGAATCATTCTCTGCAACAACATGAGAATTAAGACTATGGAATGTTAATGCAGCTTAATAAAATAAGTAGAATCCTTAGTTCTAATATTTTCCTTTTCAAAAAAAGAATATGAAAAGTATACTTCCTCAATTTAAACCACACCTACAAAGAGAACTTTCATTGACATGATTAATGATCTTAAATTTCCTTTCATTTATTGGCGTATCTATTTTATTACAGTATTTTATTTTCTAGATTATTATTTCACCCTTGACAATACAAATTTATGTTTCCTTTGAAAATGTTTCTAAGAACAGAAAATTATGCTAGGTAATATTATAAGTCAATGCATACATGTCTTATTATTCACAGAAAGTATGTGGAAACTCATATATTTATAAAAATTAATTGGAAGTTGATAATACCATTTAAAAGAGAGAATTTTAGAATTAAATTTCTATGATGTTATTCTTTATCTTTTGATGAATTATTAGCCATAACTCTATTTCACAGGGTACTGGAGATTGAACACAGAGGTGCTCTGACACTGGGCTACATCCCCAGCCCATTTTATTTTTTATTTGGAGACAAGGTCTTTTTAAGTTGCTGAAACTGGTCTTGAACTTGCAATCCTCCTTCCCCAGCCTCCCCAGTTGCTGGGATTACAAGCATGCACCACTGCCCAGTTTCTTTAAAAAAGAATTTTACCTGAATTCAGATCATCAGGCATTCATTAAAGGCTAAAAAATATGCTTAGTAATTTTATACATATTTTGGTATCATCTTAATAAAAGGTGGCTATATTCAAGAAAATAATGTATATTTTACCATTAATTACCCTTTTTCTATTTACTAAAATGGTGTATATATATTATATATATATATATGTAAATATTCTTTTGTGTAATGTACAAGTTGAATTCTACATTTAAAAAATTCTTGGACAAGATTTATAATTAGAGCATTTTGTCATAGCATCTTCTATTAAGAATAATTACCATCTAGTTACGTGATAATTTCTGATTTTATGTGTTAAATTTGAAACGAGGAAGATACATGCTGTCATTCCTATGGCATATTAACACACAGCAAAGCAAGAAAAGGGGGATTTTAACTACTGTGTTAACATCAGGAAATTTGACACTATTCCTTTGAAAAGACTAATAAAATGTTTTCTATATGAGTAAAACAACACTGAGAATCTCTCGAGACACTAATGTTTTAAAAAATTATAAAAATAGAGTTGGTCATAATAATTTAAGCTGTGAACCTATGAAGAGTAATTGTTTAATATATTTGCTAAACATGTCTGATTACAAAGTTGAATTACTACCATAACAGTTAAATGCTAATTAAGTGATTCTCGATTACCCACAGTACTTCTTGACTGCAAATTCATTGACATAATGAAGAAAAATGTCTTGAGTCACTTGTCTTATTGATATGATGTATCTCACCTTTTCCTTTTCTTGTTTGTATTTATTCTACCATAAATGCATGTCCTTTCAAATACATTTAACCATATCTCATGTATAGGAATCTAAGAGCTCCCTAGTTTACTCAGACTCATTTTGTATTTGTTCAAGATAGGAAATTTTGTTCATGCCACAGTTGTAAATTGGAAGTCAGGGGCTCCGGCACAAGATCTGGGTAACTGCTTTATTTGAATTTCATCTTCACAGGATGGCTACCTTTTTAAATACATATATTCAGAACAGAAAAATACAAGTTTTCTAGCCCCTGCTTGCCTTTTGTTTCCCTCCCTCCAGAGTGACTCATTAAGGATCAAATCAGGGCTAAATTATTTTTGTGAGTTATCTTTAGGTAGTGGCAAAAATCAAGATTCGGGGTCTTTGTATGGCATCTTATTCACACAAAGCTCAGTCAACACAAAAGTAAATATTTCAAGTTTATAATGATAAAAGAAAATTCAGTAAACTTCATAAGAATGCCAGTATTTATAAATAATACAAACAGATTAAATGTTACGTTTCTGAGGTAATTGAGTATTACTTAGTAAGCTTGTAAATGAAAGCTTTGATATCTTTTCTTCTATTTTTGGTACCTAAAAATAATTAAAGAAACTAGATATGGCAACAAGTAGTCGCAGCTTGGGCAACAGTTTATATTATTTTTTGTAGTATTATGGAGAATTTCAGAACAAGTTTTTCAAACCAGTCTCTGTATGAGATGGTAGAACAGGTTGCCCATAATCTCTTTTTTAAATTATTTGATCTACATTACCCAATGTATAAAGGATATAAAATATATTATAGTCAGTAAGTCTAAAAATATGAGGATAAGTGAAGGTTATTTTGGTTATATTGATAAAAGTCTTAGGAACCAATGGTATTTTTGCAGAAACTTTGTGCAAAGGTTTAAAACTTGTTCGGTGGCCTTGATTTACATTCCTGTAGGACTAGATTAAAGTTGTAGCAAAGGATTACACTCGACATATATACAATTGTATCATTCTGAACTCCCTCAGTATAGGCAATTAAATTTTGTCATCATTTTCACAACTCTTACTGTACAGATGTAGTGAAATGTTAAAGATGGTCGAATGTTAGCATCTACAAATCAGACAAATTACTTAAAAAAAAAAATATATATATACACATATATATATATTTGGGAGTTACTGGGTATTGAACTCAGGGGCTCTAGACCACTGAGACACATTCCCAGTCCTGTTTTGTATTTTTATTTAAAGACTGGTCTTACTGAGTTGCTTAACACTTTGCTTTTGCTGAGGCTTGACTTTGAACCGCCATCTGCCTGCCTCAGCCCCTGAGCCACTAGGATTATAGGCATGTGCCATCGCACCTGGCTTACTTAATATTTTCCTCTTAGCTTCCTCATCTATGAAGCAGGTAAAATAATACAGATCTTACACAAAGACTGAATGAAAGTGTGTGTGTGTGTCCCACAACTAATTAAATGTCCAATGATTGAATGTATGGAGTATATAGTATTACCATTAATGCTATATACATTTTCAATTTTCCTAAATTGGATTATTAAAATTTATCTCTTGGTTTATCGGTCATTTAAATGAAAAAAAAATAGAGCATTAGTTCAAATCAAACAATACAGCATGTTAAAACTTTTAAAAATTATACGTCTAGATACTTAAAAAGATAACATTTGTTAAAATTAATATAAATATGCAAATAACTAAGTGGCTAAACATTTAGTGGATAAATGGTCATATTTTCATGACACAAAAACAGGATCTTGTTTTAAATGTAAGAGTTGAAGAGGGGGAAGAGAATTTTTGTTTCATTTTAACAAGTGTATTATTTAATTAGTTCTAGAACGTACAGTATTACCATAGGGAACTAAAATAAGAAAGAATATATTCTGTTTCCCATTTCTGTTGTGGCAAAATGTGTGCATAAAGCAAAATTCACTCTGATGCTGACTACTCCAATTTAGCAATATATAGGATTGTATATCAGACTGTAGGTAAACAAAGTACTTAAAGAATGACATGTCTGAGAAAAGCAAGAGAGATTAATAAGAATGTGCACAAAAGAATTCAGTATATAGGAAAAACAAGCTGATATCATTTCTAGAAGAACAAGCAATTTAAATAGGAGAGGGGGAAATTTTATGTTGATCATGATGTGAACAACAAAAATCTCTGATGTGACTTGATTGTTTTTTCACTTGTCATATCATTTTTAAGTTTTTATGTTTTGCCCCCACAGTGAATAAAAAGAATACATGAAAAATATTTCCTAATACAGAGCACTTTTCCAGAGTAAATATGTTAGGAAATGAAGTTTGGAGGACACAAAACACTGAGTTTGAAGATTTTACACTGTAAAACTCCCTTAGAGAGATCAGAACCTGCTCTATAAATATCTTCAAGGTAACCCTGAGACTAAGGGAAGGACATCACTCACAATGTCAGAAGATAGAAGGACACAGAACAATGGCCTGCAGCTAAAGAAAAAAAAAAAAAAAAAAAACTTTGGCTGGTTATTTTAAAAGTTCTTAAGACTGAGGTCAACTGGTTTGAATCACTAGCAGACAAGGGCACAGCAGGGATTGCTGTTGACAGCCAAGGGCAGTTTGTTAACTGTAGGTGAGGTGGCAAATTAGGATGGGGTTCATCCTTAGCACTGCAGAGCTTATTAAGGAAAATGCAAATGCTAGTGAGAATCTGCCTTCATTGAATCACTCACTTTCACCGGAGAAAGGCATTGAATAAGACACATAAGATTCTAGGAATCCTAGCCTACATAGCCAAGAAGGCTATCGAGGTTATGGTAGACTCAAATCCAGATCCCTTGGTCATTTTTCATTTTACCTTTAGTTTAAGTTTCTTCTCTGTTTTTAAAATATACCCCCCCACACACACACTTATAACAGCAATTCTCGCTTAGCAAGCATTCAGAGATATAAAGATCGCATTCTATTCAACCACACAATGAAAGCTATTAGAAACATTCTGGGTGTATTTAACTATATTTTTACTAATGAATGATACACTCATACATTATCCCCAACTAGAATCAAGCTACACATTGCATTTTAACATAATTATTTCCCTTAATATATCAAGGGCACATTTCCACATCAATAAACATAGCAAATATGTGTAGGGATAAGGATAAACTAAAAGGAGAATAAGAATAAGAGAATCCAGTTCTATTGTCCTCATATTTGAAAATCTTGGCTCCAGGTTGTGTGAGAGAGAGTGCAGAATGCATTTTTAAAGATGTTGCTAATCCAGTGAAGCAATGACATAGTATATTTATTTATTCAACTGGCAAAATGCATGAGTCGCAACCAAGCATTGACCCTGTGTTAGTAGCTGAGGGATGCCAACCTGGTGACAAGCTCCTGCCATCAAGGTTTTCTTCCTCTTCCATACCCTGTTCTTGCAGTGAATGTCTGTTATTCATTTTTTATTAGTAACATATAGCAGAGTCTTGGCACATTGCTGAGTCAGCTGTATTGAAAGGAGATATATGTAAAAATGACATCTAAAGCACTGTGTGATGAACAATGCAATGAAGGCCAACACAAAGTGCAGTAGAGACGCATGGCCCTGGAATGTGGATGCAAAAGAACTTTCCCTCCAATTTCTTTGGAGAAATACTTGACTGTTAATTCCTAAGTCACAAGGAGGTTATACGTGGCAATTCGTCTATTCACAAATAAAATTTCAAGTCTGCGATTTAACCATCGATTCATTAAAAATATTTGAACACTCTTGTTGCAGACAGCTTTTTCCCTGTTGGGACTAAAAGATCTGACCAGGACAATTTTAGAGGAGGACAAGTTTATTTGAGGACTCACTGTTTCAGAGGTCTCAATCCATACACAGCTGACTCTATTCCTCAGGACTGGAGGTGAGGCAGAATACCATGGTGGAAGAGTGTAGTGGAGGGAAGCAGGTCACATAATGATCAGGTGGCAGAGAGAGACTTTACTCACCAGACAGAGATTACATACCCCAAAGGCATGCCCCCCAATGCCCACTTCCTCCAGCCACACCTTACCCACCTTCAGTTAACATTCAGTTAATCCCGTTTGGGAGCTTTGTTCACTGATTGGGTTAAGCTCTCATATCTCAATCATTTCTCCTCTAAACCTTTTTGCATTGTCTCACACATCCAAACCATAACAAATCTTTTTCAATAAAACTGAAGTGACTATACATTTTGCAGTGGTCTCGTCTCAAGAAATTTGATGATAGCCATGTGGATCCAGTTCCCAGGACATGCTAGAGTAATTTTCCATTCAGGTCAGATACACACCTACTAAGTTTATAAATTCCTATTATCATATACTCTATTCAAAGGAGCAAATTCTGAGTTTATTTTTTTTTTATTTATTAGTGAGACATTAAAACCTATTTAGCACCTTGTTTGCATGAGAAACAATATAAAGCTATTTTTTTCTATATTCAATTAATAATTCAATGCCAAGAGTTATGAATTAATATCTTAATTTTATAAAGAAAAAAACTGGCACACAGTGTGCACACACACATGAATACATATATCAAGATTATAAAGCTAGTAAATGGCACAGTTAAGACTGAAACTTTGATTCTACTATGTTCCATGGGTTTTATTCAAACCATTCAGTGTTTATGTTGAATTAACACCAATATGGTTGGTGTAGTATTATAAGTCCACAGAGGACTTGACTCATATACTATATTATCAAGTATTTTTAAGGATTTTACATCTCTTCCCCCAAACCATCTTTCTACTATCTATTATATACCATGGGCATGCAAGGGTTTAAACATATTTGTTGACTCGATTTTTATCAAAATTAAAGTAGAACCCAAAGGCTTTCATTCGGCCATCTTATATTTCATAACCAAGACACCCGCAGATACATTCAGCTATTATGTCAAAAGTATTGCTGATATGGTAAGAGATTTTAAAATAAAAGCTTTGCAAGAACATGGACAATTTCAATCCACAGACTTGTGAGATTCATTAGGGTTTGCATCTAATCATTCTCTCTGATATGCCTTCATAGACTATCAGATAAACACAGGAGGAATAATGAGTCAGTATGATCAATAAGCAGATTTCTAATATTGTTGGTTTTGATAATTAACAACACTATTTATTGTATTCAATGTAGTATTTCCAAATAATTTCTAAGAATATACTTGAAGTGGCAAGATAATTTTATTGGTTGTGTTTTAATGATTTTACTCCACAAAAATTTTGCGTGTGTGCAAAATTCTGTTTACATTTAAGCAAACATAGGTTCATTTAAATATGTACTTCCTGGATATTTGTTGTATGAAAATGTTATAAAATAAGGTAGGTCACACTTATTATCCAAATTTTTATACTTAGATAAACCTTAACTATAAATAATTAAGTGAAATATATGGCATCGGTTGGTAAAACTGCCCAGTGAATACAATAATCTAACAGGTCCAATAGGAAAATCTGAGAGAAAGAACAAGTCTGCTTAAAGATATCTTTGGGAATTTGTGACAACACAAAGTCTAAGCCTTGAGGTAATTTACCTGATGTGAGTAGAATGATTACTTTGAAGGAAGTACTTTCAAAGTAATAATTATTGGTTCACATTTGTCTTACCATAACTATGATAGTATGTCAGATATTTTTAAATAAAAAATCAATTTCATGAGAGCTATTCAATTTCTTAAACTTGTTTCATATTTAACGTTCAGTAAAATTTGAAAAACTAATATCTCATCATGAGAGGAGAATGGATGGAGTCCTGTTCGTATACCAGGATGTAGTTGGAATAGACATGTAGACTTCAGGAGAAAAGACAAATTAGTATGATAGAAAGCCTAAAGTTTTTCATCACATCTTACAGAAAATCAGGAAAGGGAAAAAGAAGAGTCTGGGTAAAGAAAAGCAAAGTTGGCAGCGATGAAATAATAAAGAGGTTCCTAGACTGGGTCTTCCCTTCTAATCTTTTGGGACGCCCCCCTTCCACTATTAATATACACAAGAGAAAGCAAGAAAGCAGCATTGTGGAGGGTGTTAGAAAATAAAAATGACAACATGTTTAGCATAAGGAAGAAATGGTGAATACAATTCAACCTAAGCAGTTATTTACTAAATAACACCCCACCAGCCTGATGGAGTTCACATGGCTCCCAATGTGCTTCAATTACTCCCAGGGCATAGATTGTGCACACCAGGAAAACATGGCTCAATGCCCTCAGGAAGATGCTTAATTTACTACAAGGAAGGAATTCAGAATTGGGAAAATCCTATATAGCATAAATCATATAAATGACAATCTTGGGGTTAGAGGAATATTAAAACACTATTGTTCTTATTAATCTGTGAAATGAAAGGGATATTTAAGCAGGTAATTGTCATTTGTAATGGAAGACAAAACAACATATATTTTAATCAACAGACTTATTAAATGTCAATTAGAATTTTCATCAACTAAATAATATCAGATAACTTGCAATAGAAAACTTGCCAAATGTTAATTAAAAGAATAAATGTTAATTATTGATTTAATTTTAGTGCCTTTTGAGTTTTTTACATTTTATATTTATGATTACTAACCAATTAATCTTTGTTATAATTTCATCAGTTTTAAATCTACATAAACTAAATATATAAAAAGTGCTCTTATAAAAATTATTTTAATTAAAATGTAATTGACAACTAATAAAAACCTTCTTTCTTGTTAAGACTATTTATATATCTCATAAACAAATCTAGAGAACAGAAAATAATATCTGCATAGTAATATGAAAAATTTATATACTGCAGAAGATTTTATTTTAAATGTTCATTTTAACACATATAAGCTTTCATATTAAATTATATCTTTTAGTTGCTTTTTGTAGGTAAGGAGCTGAGCTACATTATATTGTAATGTTATAATTCTTATTATCTGATATCAAGGGTCCCACTCTATGCACTGTTATGCATATTAAATATACAGGTATTAAATATACAGGTATTAAATATACAGCTTAAATATTCATCCCATTTGGGCTTCCCTTATTTAAATTTCATGAAAAAGGTTTTGCAATTTTTATGTACTCTCATATTAGAAGTCTCCTATTAGCAATATAATATTAAAATACAGCGATAATTACATAAGCATTTTCCCTGATAAAAATTGAATAAAGAGTGCTAATTAGACTTTCACAAGTGGGTCTTTATTTCAATGATGTTAAATGACCTTTTGTTTGGATTATTTCGCTTGAAGCTAGTAGAGTAGTCAGATATTATCCATGGTCAAGATGCAATAATTAATTTTCTAGACCAAAGAGTTAAATATAGTAATGCTGACAGAATTGGATCCAAAGATCCTTTAATTTACGGTGGATATGAAAAATAAACATTTATCACAAAATACAATGTATAGATTATATAATATAAAGTTATCAAAATTCTGAAATAAATGATTGAAAATTTTTAAACTATAAAATATGGTAAGGAAGTCAGTTTGATCACAGCTGATGCCAATTCACTTTTTAATCATCTTCACATGAATCTCTCCAGCTTTCTTTAACAAACAAATATGCAGAACACTTAAACATCTATACACACCTGTATTTTACACAGAGAGAATGTCATCTCAGGTAATTTTTGACCTTGTTCCTAGTCAAATTTCAGTCTTTAAAAGGTCAATACAAACAAATCGCCCATTAAATGTAATCAAAGGGAATAGGTTCTTCTTAGATTAAAATATTTGATTATGTTATGCCTCTAAAGTTAGGTCCATTAAAGTGAAGAATTTCTTCATTTTTCGGTGCTGTGTCATTAGCCGAATGCAGTGTTTGGCACATAATGGGTGATCAATAGTCGCTGAGCAGTTAAAAGAACAGGTGAGGCCAAAGAACTGGAATTACAGTACTAAGACTTGACATCAAATATTTTTAAAACCCCATGAACCTAGATTATATGTAGAATTTAAATGGCATGCACATATGCTGAAAATGCACATACACTGAAAAGCATTTTAACTTTATTTGTAAGGTACTTTCTATTATTAAACTATAATGAATTCATTCATTTATTCATAAAATTGGGGAAAATTTCTTAGTCCAGCTATAATAATATGGAATATAGGAGTCAAAATGAGTACAAGAAATGGAGAATGATGTATGAAATAACTCAATGATATTGGAAAAGTGCTATAAGGGTCTATGAAAAATTATGAGAGAAGACCCCAAAGAAGAAAAAGTTTGATTGCCTAGAAATCAGCACATGCTCAGTGGAAGTGAGGTCGAACTTAAGATATGAAGAATAAATCAGAATATGGAAACCTCAAGTCAAGACAATACCCCCAAGAAGATTGGAATAGTGTAAAAGGGGTTTATTATATAGGCTTGGGAAACTGCTAATTTCTAAAATACATTGTGATGCAGGATATGGTGGAGGGTATGACAGCGAGAGTGTCTAGAAGGATAGATGGTGGAATTATTCATTATTTGAAACTGAAGAATTAAATGAGACTGTAAATTATGAGCCTTTGACAAGCAACTGTGTCTATATCTAGTTCCTTTTAAGTAGAAATCCATTTTGAAAAAAGTAAAATAGGATGTATGACTCCCTTAATGTCATGCTGATTGTGAGTATTAGTGCTTTATCTGGAGCATATAAATCAGTTATTAAATAGAAGCTACCAGGGTTTTATCAAAGCTGGTAATTCAGTATAAAAGTCTTATCAGGACATATGCATTGGTAGCATACTAATTGCTTTCTTATCACATGAAACAACTTGGTATATGAAAGTCACCAGTATGTTAAAACCGTGATAATGCTTTAAGATGTGTTAATAACTCACATGAGATAATTCACTTCATGTTCACTCACATGCCAGTCTTTAATATTATATATAGTAAGGCAACAAAATTCATTAAAATTGAATTCATTAAGACAAGGAGAAACTAGAGTATTATATATTGCCTGAGAATAATAAAATGTTTCTTTTAATGGTGAGCTATAAAATATCAGTCTTAATTATCTACAGATATTCATAAATAACTAAACAGCTAAAAAATAAATCTTCTATTGGGATCCCAGAATTGCAGACATATCCAAATTGGAGGATTATAGCAGAAGACAGGATCTTGGGAAGAAATTATTTTTTTCCAGTGCTATAAGTCTGGAGTTCTACAACAGGACTCAATATCAGTGATTTTTTTCCCTCACTCTTCAGATAGCTCATGTCATTTGCACTGTTAGGATATCAGCCAAGGAAGGGCATTATTCTTCAAAACACTTTGATATTAAAAAAAATGATTTCCTAGGAATCAAAAGAATAAAGCACAATTTGTTGCACTTTCTTACATTTGCTTTATAGTTCAGAAGTGTTTTAATTTAAATTGAGTATGGAAGTGTTACTTTTCTGGTCTGACTGTGAATACCTTCAAAACTCTTATGCTGAAATTTGACTAAGTTTTTAAATTATCTTTGATTCCAAAAATAACTCTAGTTTTTCCAACTTTACTTCTGGACTGTTCATATTGTTGAATTCTACTTCTTCCTATGTCTTGAACTCTATTTCCAAATTCAGTGAAGCATACCAACTTTACATCTTAAGTAATTTTTCAATATTGAGTTGAATTTTGGAACCTTGAACACGCTTTAATTTCAGTTTAATTGTCTTAAATGTTGGCATAAAGATAACATAGGCCTAAACTCCATTCCATTAGATGGCTTAAATTTATACATAATATAAAATTACAATTTTTTGAAGTAAAAAAAATTATGAGAAAGTCTCATTAGCAACTTCAATTGTGTGCTAGAATTTTATCACTGATTTCCTTATCTTCAATATTAATTCAGAAACAAGTTTTGTGACTTGCATAAAAATCATAATAGAAAAATTTTATCCAAATTCAGCTAAGAATAGATAACAGCAATTCTCTTTGGTGTATAGTAAAGGATCAGGGTTGATATAGTTGTTAATAAAGTTGTCTTTTTGTATCAAAGGGTATTAGTGCTAAGACTTCTGTGTATACAAAAATCCACAGAAGTTCAAATCTCTTATATAAAATGGCATGGTTATTTGGTACAACCTGTGCACATCTTCCCATATACATTAAATCATCACTATATTACATATGGTTCCTAGGATGAAGTAAATGCCATATGTTATAGTTTGGATGTGAGGTATCCCCAAAAACTCACGTGTAAGACAATGCAAGAAGGTTCAGAGGAGAAATGACTGGGTTGTAAGAGTCTTAACCCAATCAGGTATTTAATCCCTAATAGGGATTAACTGAGTGGTAACTGAAGTGGTGGATGTGGTTGCAGGAGTTGGGAATTGGGGTATATATTTGTATTTGGCAAATGGATTCTCTCTCGGCTTCTTGATCATGACCTGAATCACTTCCCTCTTTCACACTCTTCTGCCATGATGTCATGTCTGACCTGAGGCCTGAGGAATGAACTTGGACTTCTGAAACTGTGAGCTCCCAAATAAACCTTTCCTCTTTTGTAGTTGTGTTGGTTGAGTCTTTTAGTTGGAGCAGCAAAAAAGTTGATGAAGACACCATATAAATAATTGTTATACTGTATCGACCAGGGAATAAAAACATGCAAAACAGTCTGTACACGCTCAGTGTTGACACAACTTTTGTGTGTGTGTGTGTGTGTGTTTTCGATTTGCAATTGATTGAGGTTGCAGTTGGTTAACCCACAGTGGAATAACCTGCAGCTGCAGAGGATCAACTGAACTCACGTTACCCCTTGATGATAAATCTGGAATTTAGGATGCAGATCTCATAATAATAGGTAACTTTTATAATATCAACTTGTTGAAAACATGAAAAGAAAACGGTTTTTGAAATGTCAAGAAGCACACTGAAAAATTGGAATTTTTATCACAAGTCATACAACTCATAGGCTTAAAATGTGTTCAATCATATTAGTTATCTAGGAAATACAAATAAAGTCATGATGAAATGGTTTGCATGTCGATAGAAATCTCTAAAATGAAAAGGAAAGGACACTGATTATTGGTGAAGATGTGGCACACCCAGAAATCACATTTACTGTTCGTGGAGGCATAAATTTGCAAAACAATTTTTGGAATACTGCTTGACTTGGCACTATCTGTTGAAACTGAGAAAAAAGCATGTCATATGCCCCACAACTCCACTCCTATATATGTATACCTAAAATAATTTCATACATATGTTGACTAAAATACATGTCCAAAAAGGCAACTAAAGAGGGACTTTCATGGGGAATTCTGGAGATGTTGAAAAACTATAGTTTTTTAATCTGAGTGCTGTTTGATTATTTTCAATTTGTGAAAGTACAATTGATATAGATACCTTTTAAGAACAGCCATAAAGAATGACAAAATTATGGCATTTGCAGGCAAATGGATGAAATTGGAGAATATCATGCTAAGTGAGATAAGCCAATCTCAAAAAGACAAGGGACGAATGATATCGCTAATAAGTGGAGGATGACACATAATGGGGGGGAGGGAAGGGTTAGTGTTAGGGTTAGAGTTAGGGTTAGGGAGGGGGGCAAGTATGGAGGAAGAAAGTACTGTATAGAGGGTAAAGAGGGATGGGAGGGGTGGGGGGAAGGGGAAAAGATAACAGAATGAATCAAACAACATTATTGTATGTGGATTTATGATTACACAAATGGTATGCCTTTGCGCCATGTACAAACAGAGAGGCAACATGTATCCCATTTGTTTACAATAAAAAAAAAAAAAAAAAGAACCACATTATAATTCAATAAAGAATTCACTTTTATTTTAAAAAATATTCTGGCAATTCTTTTATATCAGAGGCAGAAACATTTCATTTGACCAAATCAGGCATTCCTATAGTACATCAGACATATTAAGGCACTAACAAGGAAAGGAATACTTAACAACTGTTGATAGTTAAATAACTGCTGATACTTATTTGAATCAGCAAATAAGTCTAGGGGAAATGGCAGAGATTGGTTTATTAGTCACAAAACAACTGCTCTGTTTTACTCTGAGCATACATGAAGAAAAAAGGTGTCATTGGACCCTTGTTGGGTATCAAGTATGTGATTGTTATGATCAGTGGGATTTATGTAGGAAACTTATTTATCACCTCCAGGCTCAATCTATGAAAGCTCACCCTACTCACTGTCTCTCTCTTTGTCTAACAAATTTGGAGAATCAGGGATAGAGTATAAAACTTACCAAATCATGTAGCAACTAGAAATCTCTCCACTGACCCAATCTGGACATTGACACAAGAAATAACAAGGACATTTTTGTTTAGTCACTGAAATTTTGGGTTACTATAGCAGCAAGACTGTCCTCATACTAGCACCAAAGCCAACTCAGTAAGCAAAGATATCTGCAAACAGTTAAAGAGGATGAGAAAGGATTTCAGTTCTTCCCAACACTGAAACATTTGGTCCCAAATGTTCAAAATGCTTAAAATATAGGCAGTCTGAGCCTAACGTTCAAGATAATGAAGAAACATTTATTCAGAGAATTTTGTGCAAAAATTGTAACTTAGAAGAAGATAAAACAACCATTTCCTCTTGGATTTTAACTACGTAGATTCTGCCAATCCTTGGTAACATCTCTATTGTCTATTACTGGATAAGTTTGTGTCTTCAAATCAGGGATTATCTTAATTCATTTTCTTTAATTCAGTTCAGTTTGGTCTGAAATAGTCCCTTCTTATCTGCATGAACTTGGAAAAAAAGCTTGATGTATGTAGACATTACTCACCTAAAAAATGAAGTTAATAATATATCAACATATTTTAGCTGGTAAAAAATAAAATACAGCAGTGAGGACTTCAATGGTTAATATCATAGTATTATACACCATGAATTTCCTAATACAGTAGATTTTGGGATAACTGTTCAAGATACATTGGATTGAATGTACAAATCACTTAACCATGGATATGTATATCAGTACTTCATGTACAATTTAAATACAAATAAATGAACACAAAAATAAATCCTTCTAACATATTCAGCTTGCCATGCGCTGAGTATTTAATAAATGGGAAGCTGCACAAGTTGTTATTGGTGATTTTATTATGATTGATGAATACTAATTAGATCTATTCTTTAAAATGAGAGCATTATTCATGTTATTGTTTCATACAGTTTATTTATGGGATTAAACTACAATGTGTCTTATAAAGTATACAAAATTTTACACATACATTCCTTTTCATTTCACTGAATACCCTGAAGTTATCCACTCATGAGATTAAAATTTCTTGTTTCACTAAAATCACAGACACATTTCTGCTGTGTTAGAAGAGCTAACAAGGGTTAGATTAAATCATTTTTAGCATTCAATTCTTCAATTCATTTTTAGTTTGTAAGTTAATGGAAATGCATACTTTATTCTTAAAACATCTGTTGGACAATTTAAAGTTTACCTTTAATTAAACATTCATCACAGAAAGGGTAAATTGCCTAATCACATTAAGTAAAAAAATAATAAGCATTTTTAAACAAAACATGTAATTGATTAAGTAACTCTATACAGAGAACACTTGGTGGAAACTGATTTCTCTCCACATGATGCAGACTCTTTCATCACACTCTCGGAAGATGAAAGCACACATGTTCATGTGCCAAATGCAGTAATAACTGAATGGGGACATTTTATAGTTCAATCATAAAAGAATGTCTTAGGGACTTTCCCTTACTCTTTATTTGTTTAATCTAGGAGGTATGTAAATCAACACTAAAGTAACTGCCATTTTTATTTATATTGAGAAATAGGTAACCACAGCCAAAAGAAATTAGACCATTGCTTAATTTATTATTAATGCCTTAAGTTTGATGTCTGAAGATGACTTTTAAATTTTGGGCTGGAGTTACTAGATATCTCTAACAAAGATTATATTTATAAATACCATGTTTACTAATAATGATTTTTGAAATGATGTGAATTTTATAATATATAATACCATTTCCATAATTTTTGAAATATGATTTATGTAAAGCAAACATCAGCTTCAACTTATAGGTGAGGAAATGAGTTGAGACAGATGTGAAGTAAGTCTAAAGGCACACAGCTAATGAATGGAAGGAGTTAGGGTTCAGACAGGGTTTTCTACAGCCCAAATGATAAATCCTTCACACCTTTTCTTCCATTAATGAGCCACTTTGATAAATATAATAGAACATTAATCTTTTTCTGTAAGGAAGCTCTCATATTCTTATGTTCTATGCCTTTCTTCTATCTTCTGTCCCACACGCACACATGCTTCTCCACTGTATCACACATAGAAACATTATCTTGTTTTCATAATATGATTTCAAGGAAACATACAGATTCTGCATTACATATATATCAGCTGCACAGCCACAAAAGCAACCACAAGCATAATTAACTTTAAGATGACTCAACTTCCTTCAACCGTGATCATACTGTCTTTATTGAATTTTAATGTCTTTTATTTTAATCAAACAATATCCCTTCACAAGATATACACTAAGAAATGAGTTTTCCTAAATGAAATTGCTTTTTTATTGCCATTCTACCATACACTCCATTTACATCTCTAGAACATTAAAACCACTGTTTGGATGTTGCTTCACTAGCAAGAGAAGTGTATTATTTGGAACACTTTCTCTGTGGATATGGACAAACAAGATCCATTAACACGTGAATATTGCCAAACTTTTTGAAAAGTACCCACCAAAGCTATAGATTAATTTTGTTTTCTCAAAGCAAAGGAAATTTAGGATATTGGGTTTTTGCTTATAAGATTTTTTTGTCTTGAAGGAGGGAAGGGGAATTATTAGGAAAACCACCTGAGAATATATTAAAAGAAAATTTTGGTTTTATTCTTAAAATAAAATATTGAAAAAAATATAAGCTGAAAATAAAGTCTTCTATTGTAATAGATACAATTAATCTCAATTGTTTACAAGGTTTTTCCAAAAATATACATGTAAAATGTTTTAATTTCAGTGGTTTATTTTGAAATTCCTAAATATAAGGAGAAAGCTTCCAAGACTGATAAATTATCTTTACAATAGTAATTTTAGGGCAAAAATCACCATTAAGTAGAACTTTTTTTTATATTTATATTGCTCCATATTTTATTATATTCACTATGAATTTTAATTTCATAAATTAGGAAAGGATAAGAATAATAGTTGGTGAATAATGAAAACTACTAAGATGTCTATGAAACAGAGTAAAACAGTACATGGTTTATGACTTCTCAGTACTACATTTCTTCTATACTGTTTCTGGGTTTCTCCATTATAAATCTTAAAACCATTTCTTTATATACCCTGAGATTACACCTAGCTGCCAGGTTATGTATGCAAATAGCAAATTGGAATTCCATTACTTCACAAGAATAATCTGCTTGGGTTCTTAATCTAAACTGAATCACTTTTAGACAAATTTATCTGATGTTGTCCACATCATAATTTTGTAGGTAATGTTTCTAACCACATAAAGGCATAGGGGAGGATTCTACCGCCTGCTTCTGTAAGGGTTCTTGTCTAGTACACAAAGCATGGCTGCAGAAAAACTGCCTGCCACATGCATCACCTGGCTTTGAATTTCTTGAACCTTACAAACACTGTGGTAAAAAATAAAGAAAAGTTTAGAGATAACTATAAAAACTCTAAAGGATATCCAGAGTCCATAAGTACTTTATTTTGGAGGCGAAGTACAGGGCATTGAAACCAGAGGACACTTTCTCACTGAATCGTGTCCCCTCCAGAGCTCTTTTAATTTTTTATTTTGAGTCAGGTTCTCACTAAGCTGCTTGGAGTCTCACTAAGTTGCTGAGGCTGATCTCCAATTCGTGATCCTCCTGCTTTAGTTTCCTGAATCTCTAGGATTACAGGTGTACACCACTGGACCGGGCTCCATAAAAGTACTCTTAAGGAATAATGGGAAAACAATAAGGATAAACAAAATGCTCTAATCTTCAAAACCAAAAATGATACATTTTTCCCACTTAAATAAAAGCACAGAAATTTCAGTCAAAGGTCACTATTAAGACAGATCTTTGACTAATTAATTGGAAAAATGTACCCTATTTTTTCCTGTTGTTAATCTTATAATGGACCAACATTTTTTCAATGAAAAAGGATATAATGGAATAAATTTTTATGATTAAAAAGTAAATCTAAAGGGTGAGATTAAATTATTAATATGTATGTAACTATTCAAATAAATAAATTTGTGATTTTAGAATTAGAAATACTCATTGATTAAAAGTATAAATTCACCTTCAGCTTGTAGTATTTTAGTCTTATTTTCTCTAAATCATTTTGACAAGAGCTTTGAAGATGATCTTATTAGGATAGAAAATTAATTTATCAATAAAAGAATAATTTAGTTTTGAAAGTAGTTGAACACCCAAATTGCATAGAAGCAAGTTTTTGCACATCATAATATTATTTCTTTTTTAGATTTTTGATATTTAACTACTGGCTAAAAATAAATACATACATAAAAACATAAATAAATAAGAGGAAAAAAACGAGGCACAATTTACCTTCATGATTAACTTTAATAAGTTAGCAGAGAGTGTAAATGGTTGTTCTTAATTCGGGGCATATCTACATGAGATTTCCTTTTTCAGTTTACACAGCTGCAGAAACTTAACATGTTTCATTGGGGCAAGCCAAGAATACATGGCACAAATACCAACTGCAGCCTTCACTCTTTTATGAATGCCAAAAACAAGAACAAAGCAATGGGCTCACTGCACATACCAGAAACCTGAACAGACAGGAAATATGTTAAGTGGCATGCAAAGTCAAGGAAGGATTCAGAAAATATTGGTTTGACTTTATCTTATCTTTCATAAAATAAACCTATCTGAGACAAAGCTACATATCCAAGAATACATCAAAGCACATTTTCATTCATTTCTGGGCCAAGGAGTTGAAAAAATTTTATCTGGCACTGTTAGTATGCTTCAGTAGACAAAAAAAAAAAAAAAAAAAAAAAAAAAGTGGGGGTGCTAGTTTTTAAATTCTGGCATATCTTTGAAGAAGTATGACATTGTTCAAGGTTTTAAGTTTTCATTCTTTTAAGTGAATTACTTCCTCTGTTTCTGTTAATCTTGCTTGATTTTTGCCCTTTTTATAGTACCAGAAAACCTACATAAAAAAGAATTTTAAAAATGATTTATTGAGACAAAATCTTAATGTAACTAATACTGATGATTTTCTTTTCTGTTTTTTCTTTGTTGTTGTTGTTGTTTTTTGTTTTTTTCTTTTTTGTCATGAACTATAATCTGCAAGTTTGGAAAACAATGTTACATTGCATTACATGATTTCGCATGATGGTTCTATAGTTTAAGAATCTGTCCTCAGGTGCTGAGGGTAACAGTGGTAGACTACCTGCTTAGTGGGTGTGAGGCTCTGGGTTCAATACACAGAGCGTGGGTACACACACACACACACACACACACACACACAGATTGTCTTCAGTTCTGGTAATATTTATTATATCCTCTGATTTTATAATTTTGGAATCTTAAGCAATAGCTTGGATGAATATACAGATTAAGTAAGTAGACAAGAACTTTGGACTACGGCATGCCTTTTATCAGAGTTGGTCATCACTTTCAGCATCTCACATTAATACAAATGCAATGGAGGAAAATACTTGTTCAATATTATCATCTTATTTCTTGGAAATTACTATAATTATTGTTTTAACAAATTTGAAATTCCTTACACATTCTTACTTTCTTGTTTAAATTTCAATTTGACAAGGCAATGACTTGGTTAAGTCAGCTTTAGAAATTATTTTCCTCCTCTACAAATTCACCTGTTTATCTCTAATCCCTGGGTAGTGCAAGACTGATCCCATAATCTGTTAATATCTGATTTACTGAGAGCCAGTTGTGCCCCACAGAGACTAAGCCATTCTTGCTCTCCAGCACATTAAGAATTAATATTTACCCTTGCTGGACCTTTCAGTTTCCACAAGAAACTTTAACAAAAGCTGTGCAAATCCCTATCCAACATATACTAGGAGGATTAATAATAATTCCTTTTGATCAGAATTACTTGGTTGGCCAGCAATGGTTTCCATGGTAATCAGGTGGTAGACAGGGCTGAGACTGATTTCATCAGTTGTAAGACATCATTAGAATTATCCTACATGTCTAATTATAACTTACCAGGACTGACTTCTACATAGTGTAGCTCAGAGGCACAGGAAATGAAGTTATGGGTTTAAACTGTTAGAAAGCTTTCACAAGGAAATAAATTATTTTGCCTTCTCCTAATAAGACTTATTTTTTTTTTTCTGCCAAGAATGTTATGCATTAGAGAGAAGATATTTTGAAAAGGATTTTTGTGAGAACTGGAGCCAAGAGTCGGAGATGTATAATGAGAACTCCATTGGAAGTTTGTTGTGTTAACAGAAAAAAAAAAATAATAATAATTCTTGTAGGACTCAAACTTCAGAGAATATCAGCATATAAGAAAGAATTATATCACTCAATAATTGCCGTCATTATTTACTGTATATATATATATATATATATAAACATTGTGTTATACACTTTAAATACATGTGATTCTCATTTACCAATTATATCTCAATAAATATCACGGGAGGGGAGCAAAGAAGACCATTCTAATTTAAAAAAAAACTGACTATCTCTTTATCCTTTTCCAATTCCTAACTTGGGTTTCAAGGGAGGAAAATTTATTTCACTATAGAAAGTTACTTGAAAGTTAATGTTAAACCCTGAATAACATAGATCTATTTTGCTTTCTTTTTCACGTTTATTTCAAAAGTTGGTAAATCTTACAATGCCAATTTCTAGGAATAAGGTTGTACAAAACAATGTTATAGTAGTAAGTCTGATATTATATGCAGTGGAGATATCCTATAAGCTTGTTGTTCCAAGCACTTAAAGTATTTCTCAAACAGTGAAGGAAAAAAGTGAATTGTAATACTCAAAACTAATGACTTTTGGGAAAAAATGCTCTTAGTTCACATGACGTGTATATATGTACGTATGCATGTTATACTTGGATGCATGTGTGTTTCAGGTGACTTGTCGATCTTACATTTAAAACATGAAATCCATTTGCAAAATTTTATTCAATTATCTAGCTTGTAAATCAGGAAAGAAAGAATAACTAATATTTGATTAAATTGCCAATTCAGCACTTAATCCTTATTTTACAGACAAAATTCACATTTGGAAACCTGAAAGAGAATATAACTAAATATTTTCTTGTAAAATAATAACTATGAACTCATAAGTTTATTCCAATGTGTAGTGATTTGGCTAAAATCTGTGTTATTGAAATTTCTGAAGATCAATTGAAGAAAGAGGACCCAAAATGAGGTATACCTGGAAGAAACTGGAATTATCAAAAGGCTAGAAAATTTGATCAATAAGACTTATTACAAAATTCATGCTACATATGAAAAGAATGTTGCCAAATTCCTGTACAGTTCTTCAAGAAGAGGCATTAGAATACAGTTTCAGTGTGAGTTCCTTGGGCAACATATGATTCCTTAACTGAAGATCAAGAAATAATAAATTTGTTTTTAATGAAATGATGTTTGTTAACTTTTTCACTCAGAAATATTAAAATCATCAAGTCAGTTAAGAGCTAGAACTTTTTTTTTATCTAGTAAGGTGTGGATTGGTTAAAAAACACAATTCTTTATCATTCTGACATTCTGACTGTTATTTTTTAAATAAACAGATGCTTTTACAAATAAATACTTTTATAAATCAGTAACAATTTGTAAACGAGGTGGGGGAGGTAATTCAGAACTTACCTAACATACAACTAGAATTTAGAACTTAACAATAATATTAACATTTAGGTTCTAAACATTTTAGTTTTTTCATAAGTTTATAATCGTGACAATGATCATGCAATTAGTTGAAAAGCATTTTTTCTATATTCTCTCATCAGTTTTTAAGTAAAAATTAGAAATATAAAAGTAATACCCTTTATAATCACAAATACTTAATGAATTTTATGAAGTGCAATTTTTCTGAGTGCCCCCCCCCCAAATTGTTGGGAAGGTAGTTATATATTTTAAATTGCAAGATAAATTTCTTTGATTACATGGAAAATTGTTTGATGGTATTTTGTTATGGTTCAGGTATGAGATTTCACTCAAAATCTCACATATGAGACAATGCAACCATTTTGCAGAGGTGAGTTGATTACATTATGAGTTGTGACTTAAACAATGAATTAATCCACTAATATGGATTGACTGGGTAGTATGTTGGCAGGTAAGGTGTGACTGGAAGAGGTGTGTCACTGGTGATTTGCCTTTGTGATTCATATTTTGTACCTGGAGATTGGAGTCCTCTCTCTGTTTCCTAATTGCCATGTCCTGAGCTGCTTCCTCCACCATACCCTTCTGTCCTGTTCTGCCTTACCTCAAGCCCAGAATTAGGGATTTGTCAGTCGGTTGTCAGACAGACTTCACAAACCGTGAGCCAAATTCTCCTCCTTTGCTTCGTTCTTATTGGATCTTTTGGTCACAGTGATGAAAAGTTGACTACGACCTTTTTACAACATAACTCTACTTGAATATATGTACTCAAAGTTAACTAATAACCTGGGAAATTTGCACCTAATATTAAGCTTATAAACTACACTGTGTTTGTAATAAACTGCTAATGCTTTAAGACACATAACTGGAAATAATTACCAAATACTGATTCTATGTCAGTGAAATATATCCAGAGATTTCCAAAGAACTTTACTTATGTCTTTTAAAAAATTAAAGATAAAAATTGACTTTGCACTCCTTGACTGTTAATCATTTAATATTTGTGCCGAATTAAATCTGTTTGTGTGATCAGTATTGTGCTCTTTTTCAATCAGTTTGCCACTTATTGTAGTCTTTTAAAGACACATAAAGTTTACAAAATTTAATAAAACAAAAGCAGAAAGCATGGTCAGCTAGGTCAAAGCTAATTTATTTACTAGAATTTCTTCAATAAACAATAATTGAAACAAAGTGAGTGAAAATTACCTAAAAAATTTGAAACATGAATATTCAACAAATCAAGTTTAATGTTGCAAAGAACAAAGTAAGACACAATTAGGTCATAACCATGACTATATCTTTCCAAAATAACTAAATAAGCTCAACATATTTTTGAGTACTTAAAAATAGTCCTCTAGTGACATTATATCCGAGTTGTTAATGTTCTATCAGTTTGGATTACCAATAAAAATTCCTACTACTTTCTCATAGTGTGAAGCTCATCATAGGTATGCTCAATCTTGTATTTATCACACTACTATTAGCTTCTAACTGGTAATATTTGGCTGAATAGTCTCCTTTATTTTTTCTTCTTAGCCAGTAAAAAGGAAAACAAATATAAAAGTAGGAAATTTAGTTATTGACTCTTTAGGGAGGAATTTTTCAGTCAAAAATAGACACAAATTTGAGTCCTAGAAAATGGTGTGTTCGAGATGTGATCTGATGCTGGAAATTCACACCGTTTTGTGAGAAGCCATTATAGAAATATATTTTTTGATGGATCAGAACGACAGTACTCCAAACACAGCCCCAGAAAAATAGCTGTTCACTGTGTGCAGTGAATGTGGATGTAGAGTCTACACGAATGTCTGAGACAAACGGAGTGAATGGCACATTTCACATTGCAAGGGTCAGGTCCTAATTGGAGTCCTGTGTTAGTTCTTTTCACTACATAGCAAAAAGACATTGCAACATTTTAAAGAGAAGATCTATAGAACTGTAGCTAGGTTAATCCTAGGATTAAAGAGACTGAGTTATGAGGACAGGTTAAAATCTTGGTGTAAAAAGAAAATCTTTGAAATTCCATGTACAGACCTATCTTGGTAATATGTATAAAATCACATGCAGTTTTGATAATACCACATCAAAGGAACTGGGAGAGATTTAAGTGTGGGCTAACAAAGGGAAATTAAACTATGTATTAAAAGTATCATACTAATGAAAGGAAAATACCCAAAAATGCTGCTAGGAGGAAAATCTATTTGCTTCTAACAGAGAGAGTAAAATATGTGCTGCCTGCTATTTTTAAGTTTCAGATAATATTTTGCAGTCATCCAACCAAGACCGTAAACATGTTTCAGGAAATTAAATAAGTTATAGTGAAAGAGATTCTTTCAAATCATAAAATAATCCTAACTGTACAACGGGTGATCATGGCAACTCAGTCACATTTTGTTCCTTTTGGTCGTCTTAGTAGTCAAATTCCTTCTTAGTTTCAATCAACAGTTCAGCCCCCAGCAGAAGTGAAAAGCCTTTGATATAATGAAATATACTAGGCCAGACAGTCCTTAATGCGGCTCAGCAAGAGACAAGGGGATAAAATCATTTGCTTTTCCTAGGGAGCTTACACAATCTTCTATGAAACATTGATTGAAGCTTAAAAAGAAAAAAAAAAAAACTATATCTTAAAGTACTTTTATATTAAGTATGAGTTAAATACTAGTATCTGAACAGGTAAGCAGGACTTATCCTATAGAATGACTCAAACAGTAAAATTAATAGTAAAACTATCATTCCATGATTAATGGTGACATGGAAGGACAAGACATAACTTCAAAGTGATTATTTTATCATCCTTTTTTCCTCATTATTTTGTATTCCTACTTGACTTCTTCCATCTTTTTCTTCTGGTTATCTAGTTAAAAATGCAGATTGATTTTAAGAGGAAGCATTCTGCTACACTCTTAGCTTTAGAAGCCTTGGCTTACCAACTGACCTCTGTCATCTTCCACTGACTTCGAGTTTACAGACAGACCTCCCCCACCAACTTGGGGTAGATTTACAATTTTTTGACTTTATGACAATGCAAAAACTATGCATTTAATAAAAACTATATTTAAATTTTGATCTTTTTCCAGGCTAGCAATATACAGTACAATGTTTTTTCCAGATGCTGGGCAGAGGAAGCAAATCACAATGTTCAGTGAGCCACACAATCATGAGAGTAAACAATCAATACTCTACAGTGAATTGGAGATATTAAATACTACCATGCCCAACTCACATGAGTATTCAGAAAATCATTTTACAAATGAAGCATAAAGATGAATTGAAAGTTTGAAATATATAATATATATACAAGTACATGTATACAATACACACATAAGATCAAAACCTGCCTGGCAGAGTTTAAGTCAAAATATGCATTTAAATTTAAGGATAATGCTTTTCTAAAATTTTTTCAAACTCTTATATCCCAATACCACTATATTATCTTAATAAGTATATTATATGTCTGTAAATAATCTTATTTAAGGGTTAGAAAAAAAGTTTTCCTGTCTATATTAATTATATTAATGGTATGTAAGTGACCATTGTGATTCCTAGAGGACAAAATAATTGAATATTTTATCAACTATATTTTATGTTGTTACTTCATGTACACAATAAACAGAACCACTGCTTTGGAAACTGCCATAATAAAATAAAGAAAGCAGTGGAATGTTTCTAAAACTTCTATTCATTCATTTCAGAAAAAGTTATTTTTTCAAAAAATAGGGAAATAAGAAAAATATATAAGAAATGAACTTGATCCTAAAAAATTTGAGTAGCTTTCAGTTTCTTTTACTGATAATTTTTCAAAAATTGTACCAAATCTAGAATGTATATAAATAGCTAATACCATAATAAACAAATTGTCTTTTTATAGCCATTCAGAGAAACATATTTAATAAAACCTACCATGCATATACTATTACACAATATGATATAAAAGTTAAAGATCATTAAGTGTCCCTGCCATTAAGAACCATTTATTCTTATGAATTTGAGAAATCAAGTGCCTAAATAGTGGCAATGAATGACAGGTGCTATCTAGAAAAATATGACCAAAGAGCAATGAGCAGTGAAAAGAGAGAAAGCACTTTCCCATTGACTAGAGGACTCTGCAGAAGCTATGAAAGAAAATTACACATTTAGAAAGACATACAAAGTGAATGAGGAGAAGTAGAGAAGAAAGAATGAGCAAGAGTTTGAACACACAAATCATGTTTGAACAATACAAATAGTAATCAAAGTTTTTTTTTTCCAAGCAGCATTATGATATTGCCAATGTCACTGAACATTAATGTTATTTACGCAGTTTTTAATGCTAAAATCTCTGATACCTTTAGGAATTCAGCAAGTGAATTAAAATTCCCACAAAAAATGTTTCTAATGCCAGGTCTATGCTTCAGAAAATGAATGAAAGAAATTAGTTCCACAAAATAAAATTTAGAAAACATTAATCTAATTTAAACAACATCTATTTTTAATACTTTGAAGAGCTTCCTAAACAGACTGTTTTGATAGAATTTATCTAATCTGGTTATTGCAAAATTATTAATAGTCTATTTTCTTTCGAATTGCGATTTCCAAAGCAGCTGTTCTGATGACATTTTAAAACACACCTGAACATAAGAACAATTTACTTGGCTAATTTCAGTATAGCTTTCTCTTCTAAATTTTTACTTACTGAATATTTTCAAAGATGCTGTTTTAGAAAGTTTTTAATAATTATATAAAATAATACAACAATTGTTTGCACTCACCGTGTATTTTTTGTTCCATACTCTAGCTCATCAAAAATTTTGTTTACAAATGAGTAATCTACGATTTGGAAAGTTTTGATCAACTCCAAGAGACAAATGAGTTTAGTCTTTGTTTCAGCAAGGCTAAAAACCAAGTCCATCAATATCTAGCTGTCCAAAGATGTTCTATTTAAAAAAAAAGAAAACTTTTAAAGATCTAGACAATTCTACTAATGTAGGGAAAGTTCATCCAGAATTATAAATTGGAAATCCTGTAATATTTTCTTTTCACTAGATTCTTCAGTGACTAAAAATGAATTTGTTATGGTGGTTCAGGCCACCAGTGGCTCTAGAAGCTCCAGAGGCTGAGGTAGGAGGATCTCAAGTTCAAAGTCAGTCTCAGCAATTTATGGAGGTCCTGTCTCAAATAAGGACAATAATTTCATTATTATTATTCTGATTATGATGACAACATTTTATTCGGCATTTCATTTGTTTGTTTAAGCTTGGGAAAGAATCTAGGCTATCTTGTGTTCCTAAATTCTAAAATATTCTTCTAAGTCTTGATGATTCTTGTGGCTTCAGTAATTCTCTGAAGGAAGTGAACATGTCATTGCAAATAGACAATAGTTAACAACTTTATCAGTTAATATCTGAGAGAAAATTATTTGATAGTGTTAATAGATAGCAAGACTGCTTAAGAGTGGCATGTAGGTCAAAGGCCAAGAAAGGAAAATGCTTTCTGCAAAGGGGATAAGTACATTTAATTATTCTAATTATATGCCCCATAATTGGCCTTTGCAAAAGCCTCACTATTATTCAATTATATTACTTAATATTCATTGTATGTTATGTTCAATAGGTCTAAAGTAACAGTTTTTAACACATCTACCCCCAGAGCAAACTCCCTTTAGCCAAAATTTTAGTTTTGCTTTAACTTTAGAATAGTCCCTATAGTCCAAACTCAAAATTTGGCAGATTTTAAAATGTTCTTTCTTTATCACCCCCACCTACAATAGTTAAAATATTTCCTTGATATTTGTTCTTTCAAGCGTTTTAGAACGTAAGTGAATTGTCACATTCTCACTGCCACTTCTTTTGCTATGGCCTCACCACCCTATGCTCAGTTTACCACAATAAACTGTTCTATGGTCTTGTTGGTCCATGAGGACACTCTCCTAGTTAAGACTCTTCAATGGCTTTCCCAAAGTTTCTTAGGTCAAGTACAGACTCATATCATTACCCTCTAATCAACTCTATAAATAGATTCATCTAGCTGATACAGTCAGATATATTACTTTACATAAATGTGCACTGGTTTTGTAAGACATTTCCCTCACAATTATTATCCCTCCTAATAGATTTCCCTTCTTATATAACTTTGACCAAACCAGCCTCTTCCTTCAAAATATACACAGACAACTAACCAGCTCACTAACCAGCCAAACACACCCATGTAAGGAGTAGGTGCTTGGCTCAATGTGAAATTAAACATTGATTTGCTTTCAGCATGCTCACGATCCAATTGGTGCAGAGATTAACTAATTATTTGCATGTTACAGGCAGACTATGTACTGTGGGAGGGTTTGAACAGGCTTTTAACTCATCCTGAATGAAAATGTAAAAGGAGGGGAAATTCTTTTTTATATATTTACAGATTATCACAGAGTTTTATACTTTGTTCTATTCAGATGATTTATTGACTAACATGTTGAACCATCTTGTATCTGGGATAAATCCCACTGGGTCATGGTGAATTATCTTTTTGATGAATTATTGGATTCGATTTTTTAGTATTTTGTAGAGAATGTTTGTGTCTATGTTCATCAGGGATATTTGGTTACAGTTTTTTTTTTTTCATACTTTTTTAATTCTTTTACTTTTGCTATCAGAATAATGCTGGCCTCCTAGAGAGAGTTTGAATGGGTTACCTCCCTTTAATTCTTTGGGATAGTTTGAGAAGAATTAGTGTTAGTTCTTCTCTAGAAGTTTGATAGAATTCAGCAGTGAAGCCTTCTGGTCCTGGACTTTTCTTATTAGGAGATTTTTATTGCTGATTAAATTTCACTATTTATTTTTAGTACATTCAGTTTTCTTTGTCTTCATTGTTCAGTTTTTGTAGGCTATAAGTGTTAAAAAAATTATTTATTCTTCTTGGTTTTATAATTTATTGACATGTAGTTGTCCACAATGGTCTCAGATGATCTTTAGTATGTTAATGATATTAGAGGCAATGTCTCATTTTTTACCTCTGATTTTATTTATTTGGATCTTATCTTTTTTCCCTTAAGTAGAGGCATTTAAGCTTGTTGTTTGTATTTATGTTTTCAAAGTACCAACTCTTTTTATTTTCTTTGTGTTTATTTCATTTATTTTTGCTCTGACATTTGTTAAAATCCCTTCATATTACAAATCCTGAAAAATCTAGGTACACAAGGACTGTACCAAACACACAACTAACATCATATTGAATGAGGAAAAGCGGGATGTTTTTCTTCTAAGATCTGAAACAAGACATGGAAGTCCACTCTCATGGTTCTTAAACTATAAAGTACTGCAAGAGCAAGTAAACTAGATAAACAAATAGAAGACATTCAAATAAGAAAGAAACAAGTCAACTTATTTATATTTGTAGATGATAAGATAGTACATATAAAAAACACAAAAGACTTTTAAGACTAGTAGGACCAGCTCAGTGGTGCATGCCTGTAATCCAGTGACTTTGGAGGCTGAGACCAGGAGGGCTGCAAGTTCAAAGCCAGCCTCAGCAAAAGCAAGGTGCTAAGCAACTCAGTGAGACCCTGTCTCTGAATAAAAATACAAAACAGGGCTGGGGATGTGGTTCAGTCGTCACTGACCCTGAGTTCAATCCCTGGTACCACACCCCACTTCAAAAGAAACTATTAGAACTGAAAAATGAATTAAATAATGTTACAGAATACAAAAAGCAACATGTAAAAAGCATTGGCACTTTCATATATCCATAACAAGATTTCTCAGAAAGAAACCATGAAAGCAATCCCATTCACAATAGTTACAAAAATCAAAACACCTAAGAAAAAATTTAAAGGGAGTGAAAGGTCTCTACAATGAAAATCAAAAACACTGATAAAAGAAATTGGAGACATAAAAAAATAGAAAGAATCACCACGCTCCTGTATTGGAAGACAATGTTGTTAAAGTAACCATAGTCTGTAAAGCAATTTATAAACTCAATGCAATCCCCATCAAAATAGCAATGGCATTCTTCACAAAACTACAAAAAAAAAAAAAAAAAAAAAAAAAAAAAATCTTTGCCAGTCGTAGTGGCTCATGTCTGTAATCACAGCTACTTGGAAAACTGAGGCAGGAGAACTGCAAGTTCAAAGTAATCCTGGGCAACTTAGGAGACCCTATCTCAAAATAAAATAATAATAATAATAATAATAAAGATAAAAAGAACTGGGGATAGAGCTCAGTGGTAGAGTGTCTCTGGGCTCAATCACGGTACAAAAAAAGGAGGAAAAAATGAAAAAAAGAAAAAGAACAGAAAAATATTCCAAAATTTATATAGAAGTACAAAGGACCCCAATAGGCATTCTTGAATACAAAAAAGAAAGCTTAAAACATCACAATACCTGATTTCAAGACACAGTGTAGATCCATAATAACAAAAACAACATTGTGCTGGACAAAAAAAAAAACCAGGCACACAGACCAATAGAACAGAATGGAGCTCCTGGAAATAAATCTACACATCTATATTCAAAGATTCTTAACAAAGACACTCTAGAAAAAGGACAGGCTGCAATCAATGACAGTGAAAAAACTGGATATCCATAGCCAGAAGACTGAAACTTGAACATTACTATTACCCTGTACAAGAATCTAGTGAAAATGGATCAAAGACATACTTGTAAAATCTGAAACTGTGAAACTACTAGACAAAAATAGAGGGAAAACCTTTTCAGACATTGTTATGGTCAAGAGTTTTCTGTATATGAGCCCCAAAACATAGGAAACAGAAGTAAAAATTGACAAAAAGAATTACACTAAACTAAAAAGCTTCTGCATAACTGAAGAAACAAGGGTGTAAAGACCACTTACAGAACAGGAGAAAATATTTGGCAGTATTTGCTATTTATCTGACAAAAGAGTAATATCTAGAATATATAAAGAACTGAAACAACAACAAAATGCAATTAATCCAATTTAAAAGTGACGAATGATTTGAATAGACACTTCAATAAATAACAAATACAAATTTCAATCAAATGTATTAAAAATTTCCATATCATTAACCATCAGAGACATGCAAATGAAAACTGCAATGAGATATCATCTCAACCATTTATAATGGCTACTAAAAAAAAAAATAATAACAAATACTGCCAAGGATGTGGAGAAAAAGAAACTGTCACTGTTAGTGGAAGTGTAAACTAATACAGTTATTATAGAAAGCACTATGGAGTTTCCTCGAAAAACTAAAAAAAGTTCTACAATATGATCTAGCTATCCCACTTCTGTGTATATACCCAAAGAAAATGAAATCAGCATAGCAAAGAGATACTTGCATTCCTGTGTTAATGGCAGTACCCTTCACAATAGCTTAAGGTATGAAATAAAATTAGGTGCTCACCAATGGAAAAATGGCTAAAAAAAAATCTATATCTATTTATTTATCTATCTACATATATAATGTATTAGAACATTTTCAGCCATGAAGAACAAAATGTTGTCATTTGCAGCAATATGAATAGAAATTAACATCATTATGCTAAGTAAACTAAGTCAGACACTGAAAGACAAGTACCTCATATTCTTTCTCTCATGTGCAGAAGCTTCAAAATAATTACCTGAATGTAGAATAGTGACTACTAGAGGCTCGGAGGAAAAGGGAAGATAAAAAGAGACTGGATTCAACCAGTGCATACTGTGTATTGACTTCATCCTTTCAAAGATAATCTCAAATTTAAGTTCCTGCATAAAGCTGTGCTCAATAAAATGAACTGACCTAGAGAGTTATTCTTCTCACTAGCAGTTGAGTGCATTTTATACATAGTGGTAGTCTATGTTATATTGTTCTCTAATATTTCCTTTTTGCAAGTCCCCAACACTATAATCTCTCCCCAGGAAATCACTAGTTTCTTTAAAGGCAGGTTCTGGTTCTTTTTCTTTGTTCCTCCCAGTGCCTATTATAATGATGAATTACTTTTAACTGTGCTAACATAAACACTCTTGAAGTTAATTAAATCAGCTTCTCTTCTCAGTAATCCTCAAATCATTGAGGACACCCATGGGGACATCTGTGGAAATGTCATTTTGGAGGCTCCCAGCAGCCATGTTTCTGCAGTGGTAGAAGACCCAAGCTGGGCTAATCAAATTCCTTCTGAGAATCTGAAATTAGGATGTCAATGAATTCTACATTGGCCAGAGCATGTTTTTAAAAACACTATTATTATTATTATTCCTGAATTACTATACTTTTATATACATATGATATATGGCTCATTAGTAGTATATATGTGAGATATATGTTTATCTCATTAACAGTAATTCAGGAATAAAATTTTAAAAATAATGTCTTCATTGAAATCTACCTCATTAATAATAATCAGATGAAAACTCATAAAATTAAAAAAATTAAGTGTATTTGTTTTGGAATAATTTTTATAACATTGATAACTTTTTATATCTAAATATAGTGCTTGGGAACTAAAAAATCTTAAGACACTCCTTTTGGTTCTGATAATGATGATCTCTTAATCTCTTTTCAAATCAAAATATTTTCCCTCATTGGAAAAAGAGTCTCCAAAGACATTTCTTTAAAAACATTTATTTTTTTCTAAAAATAATATGCAGTAAGTTTATGAGGAGGTATTAAAAAAACATTATTCTTATAGCTGCCTAAAAGTTTATATCCAAGCAAATAAAATATAAGGAGTTATAATGAAGGAAAAACTAACAAATTTGAATTTTCTGCCATAAGATTTAGTACTGGCATCTATAATATTGAAGAATATTCACAAATGCACTTAGAATACAAATCATAGCACATTAATGTGAAGGACTTAGGAACCTTTCTTTTCTATCTATCCAAAATACAAATAAACTTTGACTTCTCTAATGATGTTCCATCCATCTTTTCCTTCCTCCCTAATGGTGGTGCTATCAAAGACTATCGAAGGCTCTTCTCTTTATCCTTTAAAAATTCATCACCCCAAATAACAGAGGACTTGAAGAAAACTTGACTCTGCCTTCTCCTGATGAAGAGAAATGAAGTAGATATTAGGGGATTATTTGTAGCTTTCTTTCTTTTGGAAAACAATCTTTGCTTACCATTTTAGGAATACGTAGGGAATGTAAATTTTTTCAAAATGTAAACTAGTCTTAAGAGCTTATCAGTTAATCTTCTTGAATATGTGGTTGTAAAAATACAAAGTTTCTTCCTTAGTATGGAAGAATTCAATCTAAAACCAGTGAGAATCATTTTCTATTAAAGTTGATGTTCTTCGATTTTTTAAAAAATTCTTCAATGATATTGCAAACTTTTTCATTTGAAAAAACCAAAAAGCACAGGTAATATAATAATTTAGCTAATTCAATTATAAGTTTAATGATTCAATTATATAATAGTCTATTCATACTTTTTCAGTTTACATTCATTTTCTTCCAGGCCACCTAAGCCCAACTTAAACTAGCATTCTTATTTTGATATTGATTAGCATTGGCCACATATTCTTTGTCTTCTTATTCATATACTGATGATTCTTGAATTAATGACAAGATATCCCAAAAACCAAATGAATGTTAAGGATTTCATGAGGATATCACTAGTTGTAGACTATACACTTGTGTTTTTATAAAAGTTATCCACCCCCCAAAAAAGTGCTGATGTTTTATTTGTACCAACATTCTCAGTTTTTAATCATTTTTTAGAATAAAAACATAAATGTTTTTATTAAAAGGTTAAAATGGTTCTTTGTTGTTCCCATCATAGTCAAGAGTCCAAGGATAAACTGTTATGCTTCAGTCTTGGCCCATTTCATATACATATTAGATTTCCAATACACATTTTGAAAATGAGAATATAAAAAAGCAAGTGAATATGTTCTGAACAATGTTAGATAATCCTTCCAAATTGAACTTCTTCCTCCATTAAATTTACTCAGTGAGCCCATAGCTATTTACTGGATCCATATTTTCAACAGTAAAACTGCATGTGAAGTTAAAAGATAGTTTCCCTTCACTCATGATATTTAATTACTTAAGATATATTTTTACTATGAAGACTGTATTTCAGAAACTTGAAAAGTGATATTTTACTTTTGTAATTGTTGTTACAACCAAGGAAAACATGAATAAACCACCCACTCTTAGTTCCTTCATATGTTTTTAGCAACTTGCATTTGGTTGACTAAAAATCTCCAATTTTAGAGGTATAGGTCAGATCTCTGACTTGTGGGTCACATTGCAGCAATTGGTCAAATTTGATTATACATGTACAGACTTGCCCATTAGTCCCCAACCACCAGTCACCTCTCCCCATGCCAAAGTACATAAATAACCCCAAACCCTGTCCAAACAGAAATCTTCACAATAGTTGCTACACTGCAAAGATGGCAAAATGGGCCTGGTTCAGTAACACTGCTGTGCATCTTAGGTCAAAATCTCCAGTCAACCTAAGGCCTTAGGGTTATTTTTTATATTCTTAAAAAAAAAAAAAAAAAAAAAAAGAAAGAAAGAAATAAAAGGAAAGAAAAAGACTATTTGCAACGATGCTTTAATTTATTAGAGATACATAGACTGGAGCTCATGTACGAACTTCAGAGGAGTCTATGTGGCTTACGAAATTGTACAATGTTGCATAGATAGAAGTTTTTTTTTTATTTTTTTTATTTGAGGGTCCAGTGATCTTCTAAGGTTCTTATCAGAGTTTAAAACTCCTTATTAGAAAATATTATGGATGCTTTTAAATGAATATATTCCAATATATTTACATAATCTAAAAATGGTTAAAATAAAATGCTTTTTATCTGTTGGTTGAACATTTAAAAGTTAATTAAATGATATGGAAAAATTTTAAACCAAAAGTATAAAAATTCTTATTCTGCTAATAAAGAACTGGATACATTTACAACTCAAATGGTCTCTATTGAGTTTCCTCATTGTTCAGTTTTACCCTACTAAAACTCAACTATGAGTTTCATTTCCCTTTGAGAAGACAACAGCATCCAAGTTTTGCACTTTCTAAACTTGGTAACTTGTTAAATATATGTCATAACCTATTCTGTTTGGATTTTTTCCTCTTTTTCCTGCAAGTTATCTCCACCTAATTCATTAAGGTGTAATTTAAATACCAATAGAATTGGAAACAGTCTTTCTTCCATTTGGCTATGGATTATGTGTACCACATCAAAACCTATGAAGAATGATATGGCAAACACATGTATCCTCCCATGAGCTTTGTCCAATCTTATAAAACACAATACCTGTGACCTCTAGTTAATCCTGTTCCTCACCCCATTTCCCAGTAGTAATCACTGCCTTGAACTTAATGAATATTATACCTACTCATGCTTTTTATTTTTATTACACACCTATAAACAAAGGCAATTATTTTATTGTTTTGAAACTTTATGTGGATGATGTCATACTGTATGAGTGCTTCTTAAGCTTTCCTAAAATAAATGGCTTTTTGCTTTGATATTTATTCTCATTAATATGTAAGGTTTCAATATGTTCATTTTTAATATACCACAGAATTCCATGGAATGCATCTGCCAGCTGTTGACAACTCAAATAACCCACATTACTTTTTTAATCCAAGTAGAAAGAACATTTCTAATTTTAAAATAACAGAATTATTTACATATATATTTAAGAAAGAAAACTCACAAATATAAAAAGTGTTGTTTACCAAAAAGGAAATAGCTTTTCTGATATACATAATTTTTAATATACATCATATTTATGCCAGTGATCTCTAAATATTGCTATACATTAAAATTGCCTAGGGTGTTTTTTTAATCTCAATTGTAGATCACACCCCATAATAATTAAATCAGAATATTTGAAAGTAAGATCCAGGCATTAATATTTTTAAAGGAGTCTCTGGTGTATGCAAATTACAGCAAACTTGGCAAACACCAAGTGATGCTGAGCCATTTTTTATTTAAAGTATAGAGTTATCAATACCTCCCTTATAACTGCAAGCACAATGATGTAAATCATATCATCTTCGCTAGGAAGTTTTCTCTGAGAAATCCTTGAACATTTTTTTTTGGCTCAATTTCTGTATACACTTTACTACTAAAGCTCCTTGCACTACTACCTGAATCATACACCTAAAAGTATTTAATTCATCTGGCTGTGAGATTCATTCTCCATTATTTTAAATATTTCTATGTATAAATTACAGAGGTTTGAATGACCCCTCAAAAACTCATGTTGAAATTTAACTGCCACAATCAGACTACTAGAAGGCAGAACCTCCAAGAGGAGATTGTCATGAGGATTCCACTCTCATGAATAGATTAATGCCGTCTTCAGGAAATGGGTTAGTTATATCAGGAGTAGCTTTGCTATAAAATCAAGTGTGTTCCTTGGAATGTTCCATGGAATGCCAAAACATGACATTCCATCGTGTTATAACATAGAAAGAAGGCACCAAATGCTGGCACCATGCTCTTGAACTTGATAGTCTCCAGAACTGTAAGAAATATTTTTTTATTCTTCATACACTACCAAGTGTGTGGTATTTTATTATGGCAGCAGAAAACGGACTAAAAAATATTATATATATAATAGATATAATAAACATTTTTGCAATATGATTTATATAATTTCATGGACCATGGAGACCATATTATTATATTTGTGTGTGCATATATATGTACATAAACACATGTATATTTATATAATGTACACAACTATATACATATATGTATATATCAGTCCTTCATTTTAATGTCCTGAAGATTTGGAACGGATCAACTTATTTTCTCTTTGTAATACATAAAAAACTATTATAGGTAAAGATAATCATATTCTGTGCATAATGAAAACATTAATTCCCTAAATTCTGGTACCAATTCTATTAACTCATAAAAAATACATGGTCTATTTTATTCTAGACTTTACTATTGTTTCTATCTCATATTCAGATAAGTTTGGCTTAACTTATGTTGGATTATTATTATTGTTATTTATTTAAATACAAATAGTCAAATTAAATAGTCTCATTTTTTTAGATTTAGAAGCAATATTGCTATCTCAAAATAATATTTAAACTTTTAACAGAACTACACACATTATGAAGAAATCATTTTATTAAAGTTAACTTTAAGAAGGTATAACCTATATAGCTGAAACAGAGAATTAAAAGGATGCACCAATTTTTAAATTTTTCTACATTTTGCTGATATCTACTGCTTCCTAGGTCCTTTTTTTTTTTTTTTTTTTTTTTTTCAGTGCTGGGGATTGAACACAGGGCTTTGTGCTTGCGAGACAAGCACTCTGCCAACTGAACTATATCCCCAGCTCCTTTCTCAGTCTCTTTCTGACTTTCCCCATTACTTCAGTAGGTTAACTTACACACACTTAATTTAATTTGAAGTGTGGTGGGATGCAGTACATCACCAGCACAATATGATAGCACCTTGCTTCTATGTGAAATCTTATTCAGGACAGCTTTTGTTAGCATCTAAAAGGGAGGAAGTCACATTTCATGGATATAAACTTGCCATGAACTAAAATGTGACCCTCCCAATTTTTTCCATGAGAAAATACACTATAAGATTGTAGTAAAAAGGTGGACCTAAAAATTCGGTTTAAAAATTAAGAGGCTCTTAATTATACCAACTATATGCTGTCCTATTAAATCCCCCCAGATGACATTTTGCAGGAAGTACTACTGTTTATGTGACAGAAAAGTGACTGAAATCAAAGTAGCAAGTGTTTTGTTTTGTTTTGTTTTGTTTTGTGGGAGGGTGTGCCTTAGCCCCAGAAGGACCCATATATCCACTTCTGGTTCTTAAAAATCATAACTTGTGATTCACTGCTGTTTATAGTTGAACTACAGTAGAAACTTGCATGGCCTGATATTTCAGGTGGAAGATATTAAGACTGTTTTACATTGCTGCCTCAGAGGTAAAGAATTCAACCCCCTGCATCATGGAAGCATGTTTATTCATAGGGTTCTGCTTCAGGGTTGTTTACAGTGTTGGAAGGTCCACTTCCTAACCGTAGCTGTCACCTAGTGCAATAGTGCAGAGAAATGTGAGATTGACAGTCTTAGTGACATTGGGTATGATCTCTGGATGAAAACAGAGCAAATATTCTTTTCTGCCTGTAAAGTGGAAGCTAATGATTGCAATGGAGTTTTAATTTTTTAAAAAAAAAAGGAATTTTTTTCTTCATTTGTTATTGAGTTTGTGTTGATGTATTGAAGGTATGTTCTTTGACGTAAATTTCTGGAGTGCTTCAAAACATAACACCATAAAAAAGATGACAACTACAAAAATGATAAGAAAAGTTTCTTCTTAGAAGAGTGTTAGAAAGTGTTTGAATATTGCCATTTCAGCTTTCAACTGTTCTAGTGCCAGTGTACCTTCCTTTCCTAATAAAGATGAAGACAAAATGTATTATTGTGCTTAAAGTTGCACATAAGTGTTTGATGTTTTAGCATCTAATAAATATCTGCATATCACATCAAATTCTAGATTCAATACAGTTAGCTCTGGGCTACTTTTGAATCCTTTAATGTTATACAGATTATGTAAATCCTACATAGCCCAGGAAAATATGGTGAGGAGGTGTGCAAACTGTTTTTCTCATACAGAATATCATTATCTAAACCCCACAACCAGTTTACTGCTACAGTTTGTTTATATAAAGAGCATCTGTGTTCTAGATAAAAGGAATGAGAAAAAAACAAGAAGAGTGACATGAAATTTGTGTGTTATCATTTGAAAAATCAATAGTGCCATTTTAATGTCTTTATCTTACACCACTTACGTGTTCCAGGCTTTATGACAGGTAATGACTTCCAGCTAGAGATATAAATGTTGTGGATATTGTTTAAAATATACAATGGAAATTAGCATGATAGAAAACTAATGTCACTGTCAAATAAAAGTATACTGAACTTATAGATTTAAATAATAGGACAAATAAGGAAGAGAAAGGAAAGCAGTCTTATCATTGAAAAGTATAACGCATATATCTAAATACAGAACTGCTACCTTTTCAAATTTGAAGAACTTCATCACTCTGATAAAGGTTTTTTGATTGTCTTTCTTTTGCTTGTTTGTTTGTACTGGGGATTGAACACAGGGGTGCTTTAACACTGAGCTACTTTCCCACTTCTTTTTATTTTTTTATTTACAGAGAAGGTCTTGCTAAGTTGCTGAGGGTCTCCCTAAATTCCTGGGACTGACCTTGAACTTGGAATACTCCTACCTCAATCACCAGAGGCCCTGGTATTACAAGCATGTGCCACCAGGTCTACCTCTCAGACTGAATGTACTTTAACAACATGTAGGAAAAATGAGGAAATGAGTTCTATATGCAATAAGACTTACTTTGATGCTTTTTACACAGTAGCATTAGAATGTCAATAATTTTGAAGAGAATTGGTAAACATTCAGAAAATTCTACCAAATGAAGTAAAACTCAAATTGAAAAAGTAGAAATTTAATATATAAGGACGATTTATAGAAAGCCTTGATAATTCCTCATGAGGACTGCAAAGCATTCAATGGATGTTTTACCAATGCTACTATAAGTTAGCTAATTTTAAACCATCTTTCTGTTTGAAAGGTATCGGAATAGAGTTAACTGGAACTTAAGTAACTTTTTCCAAGGTCGCATAGATGAATCAGTGCTGAGACAGTTATAGCTGCTGAGTGACAGAGACAGGAGGAGCTGTAGTCTCAGAATTCTCTCACTCAACACCTGCAAAACTTCCTAAGCTACTCCAGCACGTAGACCCTTCACTGGTGACACTCCATCCTAATCATAGAATCTGTGCCGGTAACAATACTAGAAGTGTCTACCTACATACATTCTGGTTGTTTCCTCACTTTTAAAAATAATACTGATAAGATTATTCACATTTCTGGAAAGAATACTGCAAAAGGAATTGGTCAAGGATTTTCATATCTGTTCAAGGAAATTATTAGAGGCTGAAATAAGGAAGGCTAATGCTGGTCAATAATTGAGACTGCCCATATTCCACTCCCTCCCATTACTAAGTGTAGCCCCAAGGGATTGTCTTCAAATGCTAAAATAAATTAATCTGGAGTCAGTTTTTCAGATATCACTAGCATATTAAACCTTCTTAAAAGATTATGCTTGGCTCATACATTCCTTTAGTGATTCATTCATGTGGAATTTGAGACTACAAATCACATTTGTTACATTTTAGAAAATTCCCTTTGCATGGTTTCAGTTATATCAAAACTAAATAAATCATCTTTAGCCAAAAATACTTTTTAATCTTCAGGTTCCTCTGGGATACTATACATTTCTATTCTTCTCTGAGTTCACTGAATTAAAATTAGTGTACTGTGTTGAATGCACAAAATTGTTTAAAATTGTTTAGTATTGCTCTTGAAAAAAATAGCTTAGCAAAATAGAAATTTTAGTAGTTTAGCTAACTTACATTTTTAAAGGTATATACCTTCTAATCCATCAAAAAAACTTAGTGTCCATATAATCAACTCTGCCCCCATAAAAGGCATTATTCCTTCCATAGATTGTGATGACAATAAAGCAATACATACAAAATGTGAGGCATATAATTTTAGAAAAAAATTTATAATGGTTTGAAAAATCCTTATGTTTTGCTGAGAAATGTTGTCATACAGTTTCTTGAGAATTAACAAATAGCTACTTTAGCCACATCAATTGCACTGAACAATGTGTGATTGCCAGGTAAATTGCAAAGAAATTTATAACTGTAACAAATGCTATTCTTTTCTTTAGTTACTAAATAAATGCCATATTGGATTATAAAGTTGATCAATTTATACAAGCAAATAGATGGTAATGCCAAAATATATGTGTATCAGAAACTCTACTTCCATCCCTAATCCTTATCCTACTTAATAGCTTTTACTTATTGAGTACCTGTGGCATGGTATGCTGGAGCCAGCTTGTACCAGTTTGCAAGGGCTGATGGCCAAATAGTTACAAATTTTGCAGGCAATTGTTAATGTGAAATCAGCCACAGTGGGAGTATTTTCACCATGGAAATTGGCAATGGTACAAACCTTGCCTCCTCCCTGTCCCCTTACTAATACACTATTGTCATTATATAAAAATGTGTACAGCAGAGCACTAGGGGTGGTGGGTAAATGAGAATAACTAAGATCCAGTCCTTGTTCTTAACATACTTATTTGGAAGGATTGGATTAGAGAGATTGCTAAAGCTTAAACACTGAATTTTGAAAGTTTGGATCTTTATGCTTTGAAAACTAAGCATTCCATTATCAGAAGTAAAGTGAGGAAGAGATATTAATTCTAGAAGCTTGGTTAAAGTATGAATTGTTGGCCTAAGAATGAAATTAAGTAAAAAGATCAGGGGAGTTTAACATTGGAATTCAAATCAGTCATGATAACATCTTCATCTATGACAATGGATTGCAAAATCATCTCCAGATTAGAGTCAACTAGGGTAATCTCAAAAAGTACTGGTATCTGTATCCTACCATGATATATTATAGCTTAGTTGCTTCAGAAGGTGGTCTGAGTTTTGGAATATTTGAAAGATCCCCAGATGATTCTAATGCACAAACTAGTTTAGGAGGTACTTGAGTCAAATTTTCTTAAGTATTTTAATGCAGTAATTCCTGAAACAGAGAAAGGGAAACATCACACACATTCAGGGATCCAGGGTCTTGTGAGTCAGTCCCTTAAGTGAGTGAGTTATTTTCCATTACTCAGAGTTGAGAAAGTCACTTCTGTTTTCAGTAATATGAGTTGTTTTTTTTCTAGTACCCAAAGAAAAACACCTAATTGTTCTCGGAATAAACTAATATGTGATGTCACTGCTTGGACAAACTATCCAGCACACAACAACAAAAACAACAACAAAAACAGCTTATGTACATATACACACACATATATGTGTATATATGACTCAGACTTTTGTTTGTAATCATGGTAGAAGTAGAGCTTAATCACCCCCTAAGTGATAATTTGTAAGGAAGAGTACTACCTCCTTAGGCATATGCTCTCCTACTGGGACAATTAATTAAGATTATAAACAACTAGTTTGATACTTTCCTTTGCATTCCAGAGAGTTAAACAAAATGCTTTATCTCAGGAGTCAAAGGTTTCTCCTTTTTCTGAATGATAAAATGAATTACAAAATTTTCAAGAAAACAGAATGGCTTACAATCTTTACATAAAATTTAGACAATGTCATTTTTTTCTCCAATTTGCACTGCCCCATATATTGGTGCTGCACACCAAACAATAAAATGGAGAGAGACAGAGAGAGAGAGAGATGGGGGGAGATAGAATATTACTGGTGCAATAGTGGTATGAGGTCTTGGATTCTGCATTTTCATAAAGTTCCCATGTAAATCTGATGCTGTGTAGTCTACTGGTCCATGAACTTCACTTTGGCTAGCAAGAGAAAAACACTTAGAATAAAAAGCTCATTGGATACATGAAATTCACTCTCTTTTCATCAGTAAAGGCACCATGAAAATAAAGTTCTTAGATGCGTAAATATCACATACACATTAGAAAAGACTATCTTCTCCTCATTACCCCCAAATCATCATGTTTTCCTCAAAAGAACAATTAGCTCTTATTAGCTAGGGATGTTCTATCAGGCACTAGTGTGAACAAGCCATGAATCTACATATGATTCTGTATTATATATTAATATGAATAGTTGTCTGGGGAAAAAAAGAGGTAAAACAATCCATCAACATTAAAAATTTAAATTTTACTGAGGCTAGAATTACAGGATGTCTGTTTTACACTATATACACCAAAGTGATCAATGTTATCCTCTCTGCTCAAATATTATTTTGTAAATATGAAATCAAAATATTGGAATCTCCTTTCATTATGTGCATTTATACACACCAGAAAGCAGATTCAAGTGGTTAAGAAAGTGAGGACCACAGTATACAATGCAAATCAGCCCATTAAGACAAATGCAGTCACTGTCGTATGAAGCAAGGAGAATGATAAAAAAGTGCTCCTGCGGCAGCTTCATGGTGTGATCAATGGCATTCACCTTCCTCCCTCAGTGTAACCGGAATGTCTATCAAAACCAGAAAACGGAAGGCTTCAGAAGCATTATGTAGCTAAAAAAGGAGACTATTTTACCCATTAGTAATAAATGTACCTGCTGAGCAGAACACAGCTATACCTGAAAAGGTTCCACAATTCTCTTTCGTTTGGCTCTGCCTGCTATGAGAGAACCAGTGTGCTAAAGAGCATTTTGTAAAAGCAAAAGAGTTTATATAATTGACTTTACTGGAATTAGAAGACAGAGTACAGTGTGCTCAACCTGAAGCAGCCCAAGTCTATGATGAAGGAAAATTGTACAATTTAATAGCCAGATATAGAGACTGTGCAGTAATAGAAGTAATCAAAGGCTCGGACATGCTTAAAGGAACAAATCTGTTACTTTCCGTTTACTCCACAGAGAGGACTGTAAGTGGACTATTTGTAGAAAAGTGCTTGGCCACAGCTTCCTAAATTTGGGTAGTACTCTTAGGAAAGGGAGAATTTAGAAAGGGACAAGTATAAGTACCTAACGTTGAGATGTCTGCTGAAAATATGATTCTTGTGTTCCAAGTTCTAACTTCAATTTGTTTTGAAACAGTCACAAAAATGTATATAATATGTTGCAATTAATTTTTTATCATCTTCATTCACAGCAAACTTCTAATATCCAATACATGTTTTCTGTGGAAGGAGAACAACTGAGCCATATGTAGGGTGAAAGCATAATAGCCTATCTTGAACATCTGGTAGAAAGTGAATTTTCAGCAGTAGCAATTTATACTTCAGTACCATCTTGGGAGAAATGTGACTTGAGTGACTTAATAGCAAGAAGGAATGCTGATTTACACTGCAGCATCAACAGACAACAGCCTGTGAAAACCAAAGGTAATAGGATCATAACCTTGGATGGTCTTAACAAGAATCTTCATGATATCAGAAGTAAAATGACGAAACACATTTTATAAGGGAACAAAGTAGTTTTAATAAATCCAGAAAATTAAGCATAAAACTTGTTATGGTACAAAAAAAAAATTGGCAGTAGAAATCACTCAAATCTTGTCATAACCTGACTTTAACAGTATTTATAATGAGTCAGACTAGGTAGTTGAGCTTTGGATTACAGCTAAATTGCCAGTTAAACACATATAAAATTAATTTTAATAAAATATAAGTCTATGTGACAGCTCAATTAGTATGATTTATATACCTCAAAATAATTATAATATTAAGGTAGGCAGTATACCATCTAGTTTTATTCACATCAAAAAACTTTTTCATGCTTTAGTGAGTTTGACCAAAGTATTTTAGAAGAAAGATCACTGAACTAAGCTCTTCCACTAACTTTGCTGTACCTCACTTTTCTTATTTGTGAAATTATTATATTAAGCTATCAAATTTCCTTTTATTTTCTAAGTAATTCCACATAAGTTAAATGTCTTATTTATTTTAATGAAATGGATGCATATTTTAAGTAAAATATCATTTTATTGCTCAATGGATATTGATTTTAAAGTTGAATAATCTCTTCCTTAAACTAAAATAAGTAAAGGTATTTGACTCTTAAGTAATACCTTTAAGATATGATAGCTAAAGAAAGGTTGCGTTAAGTCTAACATTAATATTCTCATAAATATGTTCTTCAAGATGCACTAACCACCAGATTTATCACAATCAGAAATTTAGGATATAGGTTCTGTGGCATTGCTTTTTCAAATATTGTTGATTCTTTCCTTTTTTTTTCCCCCCTCAGATATGCAACTATATTTCATGAGAAAAATTTTAATGTGTTCTCTAAAACTTTTCTCTTTTCTCTCTCTTTTTTCCTTTCTTCTACCTCCTCTCTGCCTTCTTCCCAACATTGTACTGGAAAGAAATAAAGAATGCTCATAATAGAAATATTTTCTTGCTGTATCCAGTGGTGCACTACTTCTGCTAGTTCAACAGACCCATTCCTTAGTTTTAATCCTCTTCACATCTGCCACTTCCCCCATCTCACAGAGAACTCTGCTTTTGTCATGAATCCCTTTTCCTTGTTCATGGTATCAGCATTCCCTCAAGTCAGTAGCAAAGAAGATTCTTTTAAGTTTTTATTCTCTCATTCTCCAAATATCTGATGAATCTACACTTCCTTCTAAGACCTAGAGATTTTTCCAATTGCACTCATGCTTTCTGTCCCAGTGCATGTTGCCTGGCAAGCTCTCACTGATCAACCAATCCTTATTTACTGTTTCAGACATTACAGAGAGGCATATAGCAAAACTAATCAAAGATGACTTTTTACCTGGGTGGGAAAAAATGCCTAATACAATGGGGAAGTAGTTATTCGTTTTTTTTTTTTTTTTTTTTTTTTAAATAAAATCATTAGTGTCAAGGGGCTGGGGAGATAGCTCAGTCGGTACAGTGCTTGCCTTATAAGCACAAGGCCCTGGGTTCGATCCCCAACACCAAAAAAAAAAAAAAAAATCATTACTATCAAATGTCATACTCTAAGGGAGCCCCCCAAAAGTTATTTCTACCAAGAAAATTCAGCAAAATACTTCACAAAGGAGATAATGCTGAAGTTTATTTTTCTTTGTTTACGTATTTTTTTATGCACACATGAAAAAGCAATTCAAATAAAATGAGAAGAATGCATTTAACAGAATGAAAAGTTTGTTTCTTCTCATCCAAACCTCACACTTATAATTTCCCCTCCATAATGACCAGTTTTTTCCTTGGTTTCTTGTGCTTTCTTGTAGATCCTTCAGACATAGTACAGAACCCAAGCCTGCTCACTAGGAATTGTTATTTTCTCTTCTCTCAAGCGTGCATTACCTTCTTCTCAACCTCATTTCTGGCTGGTTACTTTGCTCTCTACCAATTTGAGAAAGCAGAAACATCTCATCTATCAACCAACTTATATCTATATGTGTGTCCTCAGATGTCTCTTCTGTTTGTGATTGAATTGTCTATTCTCTTGTCTAAGGGCATGTTCTCGATACCACCTCATCATTTATTCTAGAAAGTTGTTTCAACAATAATCTCTCTCGCCAATTCCATTTATGTTTACTTTTGAATGAATCACATCAGTAAAAAATAAATAAATACATGTAACAGAAACAAACCAAAAGTTTATCTTGACTTTTCTATTTCATTAACTATATTTCTCTACTTTTAATTTAGCAAAAAAATTCTCAAAAGTTGATTGTATTTGTTTCTCAAACTTATGTCTTCTGTTCAACTTGTGAACACTGGTAAGGTTCCATACTTACTTGTCTTCAATGAAAACTCTTTTATCTATGTCAATAATGACCTTCCGTTCAATCTGGCAATCAATTCAGCTCTAATCACATTTCTCATCTGCTTCATTCCTCTGAACTCTCCTCACTTTTTATTGTTACTGTTCTCTCCTGGTCTATGTATCCAACTGCCTCCTCCACATCTCCTGCTGGATAGCAAATGGATTTCTTCAATTTAACATGTTCCAAAGCATTTTGTCCCAAGCATTAACCTGTCCATCTTACATTTTTTCCCATCTCAGAAAATATACCACTATCCAGTTTCAGAAGAGAAAGATCAAAGCCTTCAGTTCATTCTTGCCTTGTTTTGTTTGTGAGCAAATTATCTACCTTAAAAGTCCAGTGAGGACCAGCCACACGTTTTGATTCATTTATTCATAGATTTATATATATCATGAATGATAAACTTGTCCTTTACTCAGCGACTTCTGCACTTTCATTGTGCATGAGCTGACAATTAGGAACACTGTATGATATCCATTTCTACAAGTATCTCATATTAGTAATGAGTTGAACAAAGCTCTGTGAATGCTTCCATTTTATGGGGAAAATTTCTAAGCATTCTTCTACGAACCACTTCAAGCAGTTTATATATCTGAGGTTATAATCAGATCTACCAAGACCATTATGGGCCATTCTATACCCAAGGAAAGAAGATTAAGGAATAAAATTGGTCAAAATACATGCACAAGTAGTATCACTATGAAAACATAATGTTAGTAGGGATTCTTTCTAAAATTTATTTATGTATTTATACATGGGTGTGCTTTTTATGTTCATACAGCCTAAAAAGAATTAGGGTTAAAAGTATTCCTATTTTCATGCTAATGTCTTTCTCATCTCCATTATCTTCTGAGACTGTTATTTCAAAACAGTTACAATTTCTTTTCATATTGCTTCCAATCTTTTTAGAAAGTAATATGAAGTTACAGTGGACAGTTTTTTTTAATGAATATAGTATCGTACCTGTTTGCACAAAAAGTATGCTATGAAAAAATACATTATTTCATCTTACACCTTCTTAAATATTTATAGTATATCAATAATTATTTTCAGGAGGCAATAATTGCAGAAAGTCAGGAAAGAAGGAAGGAAGGAAGGAAGGGAGAGAGGGAGGGAGGGTGGGAGGGAGGGAGGGAGGGAGGAAAGAAGGAAATAACTGCTCAATTTGTAACCAAAGATTTCACACTGGATTCATTTTCTCTCCTCTAAGTATCTGTGACTGAGTAGATACTGATATTATTCCTTCTATGTTACTGAGCACTTTTTGTTTTATTTTTTGCTTTAAATTATAAAATATTCCTTCAAGGCATGGTGCTAGTTCAGTGTAAATATAGAAATTCTTTTATCTCAGGTCACCTCTTATTTGTTCATGAAGCCTATGCATCACTGCTTTCTGCAGGTGTGTCATTCCTTAATAGTTTGCTTCTCTCCCAACCCCAGCCCCACCTCTCTCACCACATCCCTTCCCTTTTTTATTCTTCTGTCCTGGATATTTTATCTACTGTGTCTAAATCCAATAAAGAAAGTAACAGCATTTCATGGACAGGTCTACGTTAACTGTCTTTCAAAGCCAATGGCAGAGTGGCAACGCTGAGAGTTACAGTGTCTGCCTGTCTTTCTGGACTTCATCTTCTTTCTACAGTGGTCTCTGATGAATTACTGAACCACAGTGCCAAAATTATCTTGCTCTTCCTTCCGTCTGCATTTGTTGTATTGGAGTCACTGCTTGTTTGTTTCACAAGAACGTTTCTGTTCTTTATAAGTAATTAAGTGCTGGTCAATACCACTTCTATATTTGTATTATTTTCATAATTAAAAAGAATATGATGTGACCCTCCCTTGCTGTGTCATTTGAGTGTTTTTTATAGGTATGAATACATAGTTAGTTGAGAAAGGAAAAATAACAAGAAAATAAAAATCACACAGGAACAATATGAATTAAGAGCACTCTGTACTCAGAATTATACATACTTCTGCTGAATTTTAGCATGTATGCATAGGTAACACATGATTTCTCATATTTATATAGTGCCTACTCCCTAAAATGTAGGTGCTTTCATGAGAAGCATTAACTCCATTTCCCAAGTATATTAGCACAAGTCACTAAAATACTTTGAAACCTGGGAGTGTTAATGCATCTTTGAAAAGTGCAATATTCCCAAAGAGTAATGGTGACTTACAGGAATCTGGGTCAATTTAATGGTGAAGAAAATCATACTTAAACAGGGCAAAACTCAAAGGCATATACAAATACTTCCCAATTCTCTATGATTAGGTACAGAAAAATCCTAAGAATGTGAAATGTTATAAATAACTAGGAAAAAAAAAAAAACAGTGCAAAGGGTTAAAGTACAAGACATTGTATAGAAACAAGCCTTGAAAACCAATGAGGCTTCGGAAGCTCATATAGGAAATTAAGAGTAAGGACTTTGTAGACACATGACTGGATTCAAATCCTATCTCTTCTACTTTTGAAGAGTGAATCTAGACAAATGTTTCATTTCTCTGAGTCTAAATTTTCACAACTATAAACTGGTGACAAATAATATATGACCTATAACTTATTGGGAAAGATAATTCTTTTAAAAAAATGTATAGAGCTACATAAAACACAGTGGATGGTAAATGGAAAGTACTCAATAAAACACAACCTTTATCAATGTTGCTTAACTATTAATATCCGATAGGAAGAAGGTAGTTCTCCTGAGCGCCTGGGGGAAATGATTCCTTTATCTTGTAAACCACAACCATAGAATCCTTGCCTACAGCTTAAAAAAAAAAATTGCTACTTGCACATAAAATCAATCTGTGTTTTCTACTTCATATTTTTAGCCACAGTTTTAAAAGTACTGATCAGTTTGTACATGCCTTTTTCTCAGGGAGGAGGAGGCAGTGAGAAAAGGTGATTGTTAAATCGTTACCTTGACAACGAAGAGAACCAATTGTGAAATAAGCAAAAAGACATTCTTAGCAATTACTCAGCTTCTACAAGTTTAGCTAAAAACAGTCAATTCCATTTAATTGATCTTATAGAGCTGCTGGGTTTGAAAAAGAGAGAGATTACTGCTGTAGAGATTTACTAAAGGAAAAGGCTAAAGTAAAAGTTGGGTGTAAGTTTAATTCCATATTAATGGATATCAATTTCATCAGATTGTGCATGTGTGAAGCTTTTGATGCAAGAGAAACATCAACATATAATATTTTTACTTTAACATTTTAATACCTTACATATATATCATATTATATTTGCCACACAATATGCCAAAACAGTTTATTTATGATTCATGTGTTTAGTCATCATAGCAAACTAATGAAGAACTTTGTATTATTATCTCTTTACACATGTGGGAAAACTGAGGCAAGAGACAATAAGTAACAAGAATTTACAGAGCAACTAAGCTTCCCAGTTAGAATTTGAATCCTAGTAGTCTACCTCCAAAATGCATCCTCAAAAGCATACTACTGTTACCAGTGCAATAAATAATCACGAAAGGGAAAATGTATTGCTTCAAGATCTAGGTTTATTAATGGTACCTTCAGATTTTATTTGTTTGTTTCTCACTCATTTAAAATAGAAATGGATATTTGGCAGAAAAACAATCTATACCATAAAAATTTTGTTTTGTTATTTGCCCTACTTGAAGTTAGTTAGTATGACTATATCTTACTATTTTTTAAACTTTTGAGTTATTTTGATTGACATATTTGTATATTTTTATGAGGTACACTGAGATGTTTTGGTTCATGTATAAACGGGGTAGTGATCAACTCAGTCTATACATGTTCATCATCTTAAACTACTCACCTTAAACTACTCACTACTTTATGGTGAGTACATTTGAGTTCCTTTTTTCTACCTATTTTGAGGTATACAATGTATTATTGAGATATATAATGTATTATTGTCAGTTATATTCACCCTGCTGTTTATAAAATCAGAATTTTTTCTTCCCTTCAAATAATACTATGGTACCAATTGACCAACATTTCCCCCTTTTCTCTCCAATCTCTGGTAACAATTATTCTATTCTCTATAACATAAAAATTTTTATTCCACTTATGAATGTTATCAGGCAGTGTTTTTTTTTTTCTCTTCCTGATTTATTTCATTGAAGATGATGTCTTCCAGATGCATTTCTATTTTCACAAATGACAGGACTTCATATGTTTAGAGCTAAATAATATTCCATTGTGTAAGTAAACTTGGAATTAGAGATATCTTTTTGACATGTTGATTTCATTTTCTTTGTGTACATATTGGTAGTGACTGCTGGATCCTATGAGTTTTCTTTTTAGTTTTTGAGGAGATCACATGCTATTTTCCCCAATGTCAGTACTAATTTACATTCCACTAACAACATATAAGTTCTTATTTCCCCACATCCTTGCCAGCATTTTTTATTTTTTCTCATTTTGATAACAGCCATTCTAACTGGGATGAGTTAATATCTCATTATGGTTTTGATTTGCATTTCTCTAATGATTAATGATATGTCTTAATATTAAAAATGATTCCAGATCTCTCATCCTTAAAAATAATATTTTCCAGTTAAAAACCTTCTGAGTTTTATGCTTTAAGCATTTATGCCTGTCATTATTTTAGAATATTCTTGAATTTAAAAAATAGAGGAGAGGAGCAGAAGGTCAAGCATTTATATGTTGTACATTTTAAAAGAATTTTCCTACATGTTTTTAATTCAATGAAGTACTGAAACATTGCCTAAACAATGACATATCAGTGAACCATTGCTTATTATATTTGATCATTTATTCTTATCATATTTATTTTGTTTAAATACTAGTATGCGATTATGAACTTTCTTGCCTTCATAATATATACATTTCAAATTTTGTGTTTATTTCCAATAGATAGCCTAGGAACTTCAACTGATAGTTGTAGTTTCATGGATAATTAAACATATAAAACTGTAGCAGTTTACTCAAATTTTCTTTAGAATTTAGAATTTTAAGTCTCACAGGATAAATAAAACATTTTTTATTATTACCTATATAGTGATTTTTGAAGGTAAACTTGGTCAAATTTCAGCAAAAAGCCAAATCAAGCACATAGGAATTTTTTTTAAATAGGCAAAGAGAATTGAAATATTAATATTTGCCAGTCTTACTTAACAATAATGTTTCATATGATCATGAACTATAAATAAATAACAATGAATATATATTCCTTATTCATTGTATTAATATATATACATAAATATATACATATATATTCACATATATATAATCTATTTGGTAAAAGAAGTTGGACTTATTACAATGCATGTTACTAATAGATACACACTGAAACTAAACTTGTATATCTCTATTAAATTTCTACCAATATCTCCTGAATAATGCATTTATTAGGATTCATGTTACAATGCAACTGGTAATTTACTGCATACAAAGTGATAAATGACAAAAGGCCAGCCCCTCAAAATCATTTTGCATGTCATTAGTGATTCACATTCTTACCTACACAAAATATCTAAAACCACTTAACAGCTTTCTGAAGAGAACCCTAGCTCAAGTTATTAATATCTTTATTTAAATGCACATCTTGACTTTTCCTTGGAGACTAGTAAAGCTTACTTCATAAGCTGTAAAGAAACAAAGTGAGTTTTGATTTTTCCTAATATCTACAAAAAAAACCATATCTGGCTCTGTATTATTGATGGATGTGTAGGTCTCAATGTTTGCAAAAATTTGCCTTTATCAAACATTGACATTAACAGATCTCTTAATAAATGGCATAAAAATCCTTAATTCTTTAATCCTAACATTCACATGCCAATTATAAATATTAACTGTCCATTGAAACCTTGAAGGAACAAAACAAATTTTCCATTCCTTAGTTTTATTTAACTTCAGCATTTAAAGGGATTGAATGTGACAACATAAGCATTCAATATATGACTACAAGCTAGGCACAGATAACCTATGGATATTTTTATCACAGCAACTGAATTTAATCAAAACACATGTCTTCAGTACATCCGTGCTCATTTTGACCTATCTATCTGCATGGGAAAACCACAGTGTGAATTTGGAAACACAATTCCACAATGCCTTGTAATAAAACTGTCCCCATTGAATAAAATGACTCTCATATCTCTGAGTTCACACAGATACCATCTGCTTTGAAAGAATAATTTCAAAAGATAAAGTGAAGAAACCACAATAAAACTGGTAGATTCATTTCTTCCATGTAGTATACAGACATGAAGCCATGTACAACAAACTGTAGTTAATAATACAAGATATTAAAGGTAGTCTAAATATTTGATAAGTTGAAATGTTGAGTTATAAGTAGTCAATATTACAAAAAGGTCTTTACTATTCACACAAGATAATATTAATTAAACCAAAAAATCACAAAAAATATGATATAAAATAACACCAAAATATAAACATATTGGTAATTATGAGTATTATTGTTATTATAAACATTTATAATAATTTAAGACATAAAATATAAACCTGTCATTAAATATGTATATACTTCACTTTTTCCAGATTTGAATCTTTTTTATTTTTTTTCTTCACAAATGGTATTCATCTTAATAAAATTATTTAGGTAGTTGAAGTTGAAAAGTAAATGGAATTGATATGGCATGGATTCTATTCCTATGTAGTATTGAATCATCATGGACTTCTTAGGTGGAGACACTACAATCTGCTTTCTTTTTAAACCATATTTAAAATTCCATATTTCTTATATTTTGGAGCCTAAAGTTTCTGTCCAAGGTGCTAATCAATTCTGAGCAGAAAATATTACCAAAAGTCTCCTTGAATGAGTTTCAATGTCACCCCAAAGAAAAAATTGGGACTGTGTCTACATCCACACTTTTTTTCTGAGTTAATGTCATCTTAGGACACTATATAACAACCAACAGTAAAAAAATATAACCAGTCAAATGACTTGTGAAGACTTCCAAAGTGGTGGAAGTGATGAGTGCTACAAAATTTCTAAGGAAAAGAAATCACTGAATATAACATGATGCTTTTTCCACTGTATAAGTACTATATGCTTACAGAACAGAGAAAGACATTTGTTGTTGGTTGTAGAGACTATCTAGATACAAGATTAGCAAATATCTGCCAGTTTTGCTAAAAGAGACCATATGTATGGAGCACACTTGCTGGCACATGGTAGCTGCACAAAATATGTTAATTACCTCCTTACACCCCTGCTGTCACCATGATTTGAAAATAGCTTTGCAGAAAATATGTTTCCTTATAAGGGTTTTTATCATGATATTTTACTACTTACTATTTAATTCATAAACAACTTAAAACTTCAATATTCTCATATGTAAAGTGACATATTCTCATATGTAAGAATGTATCCATTCTGAGAGCAACCATTTGGAACTAGTACTATTTTTTGCAGCTTTCAAATTTTTCATGCATGAATATATTCCTTGTCTAAGTTGTCTTCCCCCCTTCTCATTTTGACTGTATTTTCTTATTTTTGTTATTCTATGTCTACAAGAAATTGATGAAAGAGAATGCAATAAATACATATTTGTTCTCAGCTTTATTTAGTAATGTGTCCTCAAAATGGCCCTTTAGGAGAGAATAATACTCAGATTATCAATGAAATTGCATGGTCTTCTGCCAAGAAAGGGAGACTTAAGTTCTATTTTTTGCTAATGAATTGCAAACATATGTTTAACTTGAGTACTACCACCAAGCATCAGCAACCACATTGTCTTTCCCCATCTCTTTTCTATCTCTGAATGCTAGCTCCTGAGTTGACCTTCAGGTTCCTTTCCTAACACAGGTCCTGCCTCCTGACTCTTCCCCTGCCCTTTATTTTTTATTGTTCTTTGAGATAACTCTGTTTCCTAGCTTTTTAGGTTTAATGTTGTTTCCCACCTTTCAGTTTTCAGACTCCTTCTCTGTGCACCTTCTTTGCTGAAAACTGGGTTCTCTTTCTTTCTTTAATCTTCCCATAACTTTTCTAAAGCAAATCCTCTAGAATCTTATCCAATCTCACATGTAATACCCACTGATATTTATAAAGCTAAAAAATTGGTTTCCTGTTCAAATTTTCCTGAGATAGATAAAATATTATTTTTATAAAGAAGTTGTTAGTAGAACTACTTCTATACATGAGATATTCACACCTTGCTATCACAGCTGATGATCTGCAATCCCAATTAACTACAGCTTTATTAAAAGAGATGAGATTAACTAAAAACATTGATATAAATATAATTAAATAAGAAAGATGGTAAAAAGTTTTCAATAGTGAAGACGGATTTTATTTCTGACTTATTCAAGATTTTCAATTACATCTCTGTTACAAAATGGATGTAATGTAGAAGTCTGGTATGGTAATCCCTTAAAGTCCAGAAAATTGGATGCTTGCCTCATTTCCACATCCCCTGAGAAGACAAATGTCTTCTCATAAATGAACAACATTGTTTTATTATCACAAACCTTGAGTGTCCTCAGAAGATTAAACCTCAAAATAATATTAAGAAATAAGATATAATATTTGCTTGATGATTCTAATGGTACTTAACACCCAACTTGTTATGTAAACATCTCTCCCAGACATTACCTCTGAGGTTGTAAAGGTCCACAGGTTGTACCAATTTAAATAAGGAGGTGAAATTTCATTTTTGTTACCTCTCTAAGGATTTTTACTCATTGATACCAATTATAAAGTAAATAATACAGTAGTCATTTTACTTAAACAATTTAATGAATCCATTTTACTTAGGTTATTAGCAGGAATACAGAGCAGATATTTTGACATAAGGAGAAATATAGTGTTTGTGTCCCTGTGTGTGTATGTGTAAGTGAATAAGCATAGTAGGACTACACAATTTAGTAGGCAAATTTGGTTAAGAGCGTGTATTCTGCAGTCACACACCTGAAGTTTCTGGACATCAATAACTTAGGAGCTGTGCATTGCTCAGACGACTTAGTCTCTGAACCTCAATTTGTTCATCTATAAAACTGAATGATAGTATTACTAAATTAAGAGAATTACTATGAGAATTACATGGGACTGTACACATTCAAGCACTTACCCAGAATGTTTCCCTAAAACATAAATCTCATTATTACTGTTAGTTTAGATATGAGGTGTCCCTCAAATGCTCATATGTGAGACATTGCAAAAAAAATGTTAAAAGGTAAAATGATTAGATTATGAAAGTTGGACCTAATCAGTGACTAATTCACTGATGGATTAACTGGGTGGTGACTATAGGCTGGTAGGGTGTGACTGGAGGAAGTAGTTTACAAGAGTGCTTTTGGGGTTTATATTTTGTCCCTAGTGAGCAGAGCTATCTAAATTTTATGAGATTTGTGTGAGCTCTGGGCAAGTTATAGCTATCAAAGTTATAGCTATCCAACAGGCATCTTGAATTCACATTGCTTTAAACTATTGGCTGTTTGGTCTTTGGCTGCTTTGCTTCTCTGTATCTTTGTTCCTTCATTTGAAAAGCAGTCGTAAGAATACCTCTGAAGTATTGAAAAAGAGTAAAGAAATTAATATGTAAAACACTTTAAGTGTCTGGCATATAATATTTTATGTAAAAGTTGATTATTGTCAATATAAATCATATGCAAACTGCACATGAATCAACATTCTACAAGATTTATATATATATATATATATATACGTATACAATTATTTGAAAGAAAAGATGAAGTGATTAAAAAATCACACTCTATCCATTCTTGTAAATTGGAAAATTTGACTTGTTTTGCATAAACTCATAATTCTCTCTAGGATGACCTTACATAATCATGAGACTCTACAAAGGGGTTATTATGAATAAGTATGCATTGTCATTTAAAACATCTGTGTTGTTAACTTCATTTAAATAGTATAGCACAATGTTGAATTATGCAAAGTTAATTGTAGATCTAATTACAAATGTTCCATCTCTGAAAAAGTAATTGACAATCATAATCTATCTCCTCCCACTCATGTTCTTAAATTAAGTAAAAATCCAAAATCTCCACTTCTTTATAAGGTTTGAAATATATCTAAAGAAAATATCATTAATAAAGGCACTTTGAGAAACATCAAACAAAAATCATAACTCATTGAGAGGAATACACACACACAATCAATTAATATGAAAAACAAAAATTTTAACATCCTTAATTAAACCAGTGTGTTAACCAAAAACTATAAACTCTACGGATTGACACTTTTCACTTATTTGCTTCCTGGCCACCAAGTCCCAAACTATTTTCCTTTGCCATACCCTTCCACCATGAAGTTCTGCCTCACCTTGGCTCAAGCAATAGATTCAGCCAACTATGAACTAAACCCCCTGAAACTATGAGTTGAAATAAACTTTTCCTCCTTTAAGTTGTTCTTGTCAACTACTTTGGTCACAGCAACAAAATCCTAACTCACATAATTTCCATAGTAGATTGAGCCTGAGCCTTCTCCACCAGTTTTAGAATAAACATCATTCTTTCTAATAAAGTCAACTTAAAACTACATCACTGTGCTGAACAATTTGAACTAAAGTTGAAACTTTTCTTCTCATCTAGGTAGCAATATGAATTCTTCTGTGATAACATTTTTCAAAGAACTTTGGATCTTGTGCTTTTTCTTACCCTTGGTGTCCACTTCCTCCCAAACATACTGAGCTCCACTATGTTTCACTGTGGAATGCATAGATATTGCAGAGGTTTCATTGTTAGGAAGAATGAAATAATAAGACTTATGCTAGAAGAAATGTTCTTCGTGATTCATGGTTTAAGTATCTGCAATCTATCTTAAAAGTTGTTAATTCATGGAAGAGATGTACATTTGTATCCATGTGTTTGCCTTCAAAGTGTTCCTTATTTGTCTTATTGGAGAATTAAATGGAATTTCTTTCTGCCTTATTTTCACTTTTTTCTCAATGGAAAAAAGTATATACCAACATAGAAACTGTAGCTTTGAACATATTATGGACAAATAAGGGGATATTTGTGTTGCTACTTTCATTTAAAGGTACAACTAGAGTAGCAAGTCTAGGGAGTCAACTTCTCACTACAAGACCTTCGCCAACACTACAATTTTTTAAAAATGTGGGTGAAGGAACTTCCTAATATGTTACCACCAACTTGAAGGAGACAAGAAGGGAATGCAAAAAATGAGAAAATTATCATCCTTAGTATAAACCATCTTCATGTGCACATAGAAAGGCAGAGAAAAAACTCATTCTATTTTTTAAAAAATCCCTTTGTTGTAGAAGTGACTTTGATACCAATTTAATAGAAAATAGCAACACAAGGTGTACATTTTACTTGGTGTTCTCTTCACAATATACCTCAAACTGGAAATGGTAGAATAAATTCTAGAAGAACATATTTCTGGACAGGCTTTGACATCACATGTAACTTAAATAGACCTTATTATTACATTACAAGTATTTGATAGTTTTCATGCCATATTGATAAACTCCCAAGCAGACACATAAATGGAAGAGTTAATTAGTGCCAGGAAAATTTCATAACCACACAAACAGGTCTGTGGAAAGAGTGAGTGAGACCCCTGAACTCACATTTGGCTTTGGATTCAAACTCAGCCCCTGGGAATATCACTTAATTCCTCTGAGATTCTGCCTCCTTAACTTTGGAAAAAAGATAATTATATGACTATCTCACTCACTTGTTATAAAAATCAAATAGAATAAAACATGTACTAGTGTTTTGTAAAATGAGGTAAGCGCTACAAATATTTGTTATGTATTGAAAAAAGGATGTCTAGATATACACAGGTAACCTTTAAAGATCTGCTCTAGTATTCAAAATAAAATGTACTTGCAATTTAGGTTATTTATGTGTTCAGAAAATCAATTTTAAACACTGATATCTGTCACTTTTTTATCCCATTCTGCAAGGAAGTGAAATGGAAAGGCAGAAGATAAATTCCAAGGTGTTCAGTCCTGACAGTTAAATCACATTCTTGGAAACTTGAAGCACAGCTTGGGGAAAATTTCTAAACTATTTTTGTTTGTTTCTTTAAAAAGTAGAATATGATGCCTTGGAAACATGTCTAAAGTTGATGCGATAATGTCATCAAGGTTAATTCTCTGCATTATTTCATCGTGTGCTCGTGGCATAAGATTTGTCTGTAAAACTTACACATTATTTCTTAATATTTATCATTATTCCTGTGCAATAATGACTTCTTCTGAGACTATGAACCATTGAAAGGAGAAAACGATATGCTGGAATGTTTAAAGTAAATTATTAAATTTCTTCATTCACTATCATATATACATGTCAACCAGTGAAGTCTGAATTCAGATTTAATAACATTAAATAAGACTTGGTCCCAATATTCAGGAATTTATCTATTGAGGAAGAAATAGGGAAGAAAACAGAGAACTTATGCATGTATGTGTATGGAATATATACATATATATACACACATACACACATATATGTGCATATTCACGTACATTCATGAATTCGTGTGTGTGTGTGTGATCCTGTATATAAAGAGTATTGTGGGAACTCAGAATTAATTAGAAAATTATTTTGATTAATAGAAACTGCATTTTTCAAACCTTTCATTTTAAAAATATCACATTAAAATACATATTATTACATGCAACATGTGTGATATAAATCAATTCCAGTTTTTAAATAATATCAAAATTAATTAATAATGAGTATTATTCAGAGAACAATAAATAGTCTGAACTGAATTTCAGTATTTATTTGGAATTAGAGACTTGGTATAAATGTCCCTATACATTTAATTCTTGTTTATTTTAAATGTGTTTAATTTAGGGATAACCACATTGAATGTTCTATTGTAAGCTCCATGGATTATCCAATTTGTGCTAGCCAGGTAACATTGTCCTGGCAATATATGTGTGGCCAAGCAAAGCCACTAATGCTTCAAGTCCACCACTGGACTTGAACCTGATAATGCTATTTCACAATGATCTACAGAGTGCATACATGCCATTAACTTCATTTCATAAAAAAAAAATATCTATGGAACCATTTATTTTGTGCAAATACACAAAAATATTTTCACAAAATTAGTGAATTTAACAATTAATTATACTTAATATATCTTTATTATATATTTCAAGGAATCATTTAGCATGTCATTGTATATGTTTTATAATAATGTATCAAGTTAATACTAAGTGTATGTATTAACAAAATTTTGACAATTATTCTCTTGTTTTGCTAGGTACAGTGCTGGAGATTTCTTTGGTGGATCAAGTTGTACTTAGAATATTTAGTAAATAGATACAGGCTGTCAACAGTAATGAGGTAAATATATGATTGATGCCAATTTAAAAGTTATAGTATGCTGGGCAAGGTGGCCACACCCATAATCCCAGTGGCTTGGAAGGCTAAGGCAGGAGGATCAAGAATTCAAAGCCAGGCTCAGCAAAAGTGTGGCGCTAAGCAACTCAGTGAGACCCAGTCTCTAAAATACAAATTAGAACAATAGGGCTGGAGATGTGACTCAGTGGTTGAGTGTCCCTGAGTTAAATCCCCAGTACAAAAACAAAATCAAACAAACAAACAAACAAAAAAAAAACTACATATATATATAATTATTCCATTTTGAACATATATATATATATGAAATGTTCAAAATGGAATAATTCCTGTAAGTTTTGTCTAAGTCTGTATACGTTTGGTTTCATAATATCTAGAAAAAAGAACAATTCCCATTTTTGTAGGGAGATTTAGTTATAGCTATTATTATTCCTTAGGGACATTTTATTTGGTATACTAATTGCATCTGTAAATTGAAAGAAGTCCTGCATATTTATAATATTTACATACTAGAATGCTTTTCCATTATTTGCCAAATTTACTTTGTCAAATTCCACATCACAAAATGTTTAGGAGTTAGTGTAAAGACAATAAAATATTTTTTGAGATTAGTCGAAATCTATTCTTGTGAAAAATAAGCTACTGTTTTGAATCCAGTTCAAGGATGGTCTTATTTGATGACCCCTAGGAACATATTCTCTGCTTCTATTACCAACTCCATTTTGTCTGATATATAGAAAACAATTATTGTATAGAAAACTGAAGTATAGTTTGGCTTAGTGCAATGAGGACTAAGGATCAATGAAGAAAACTTGACTGGAGCAACTAGTACCACAGGACCTGGGAACTTCTGGTTAAAAATCAGAAAGTATCCCACCCAGAGAAGAACTGGGCAGATGGAAATCTGTGTTGCAGATTTCGACCTGAGACTGAATCCTCAAATTGATGAGACATGTGGAGTAATCCACAGCTGCCCTGCTGCTGAGCTACTACATTCATCATGTTTCATGATTGAGAACTAACATTTGTTTTAAAACCACTGAGATTTGGGAGATTATTTATATTGCAACCAAGCTGATGACACCAGGGAACTCCAATACCATTCCTGAGCTAGAAAGAGCCAACATTGAGCAATGAAAATCAATCTAACATATCTCCTCATTTGGAGGGAGATAAATTCAGTGAAATGTAAACCAGACCTAGTGATACAGAATTGCTCATGGGGAAAGATGACCCATAGAGATTCAAATGTAATTCCAGGAAGAATTCTGATGCTAACAAACCTGATTTTCTAATTAGTCATTCAGTGCATGAATTAATAAAATGATGGTCACAGTCTAGGACCAGATGAATGCCCTGGAAAATCAAATGTAAGAGATATCACAAGTACAAATAAAACATTTCTTTTAAATAGCGCTAAGTCATGAGGAGAAAATACGAGATTTTTAGAAGTAATTATGTAGTACACATATTAAAACTTAGCAGTTTATGTGGAAAGACAAATTTTCAACAATAGTCAATAATGGTAAGAGGGAAAAATATCAGAAAATTTCATGGAACTATTATAATACAACTAATATGGCATTGGTAGAAAAACAATTTTTATAAGTATAATAGCACATATATATACATTCAAATATATGAGACTTTATGAATGCATACAGATGTGAGAATTTAATGTTTGGCATTGTGATAGCTCAATTCTATGAGAGGGATCAATTATTTAATAAAAATTGCTGGCATAAAAAGTGCTGGTAATCCATTTTGAGGAAAATAAAATTGAGCTCTTATATTGCATTACATAAAAAATGTATCTCAGATGGATTAAACACTTAAATAAAACAAACCAACCAATAAAAATGGTTTTATTAATTAGTCCCCTCAGGCAACTACACCAAGATATATAAAGTATATAAAATGTAAAATATATAAACTAAATTATGTGTGCATACCTATAGAAACAGTTGCAGTTTAGTTGTACTGTAAATTCTTTGTCTATTTATTTAGTGGTAATATAATGTTAATTACTTGCCAAAATTTTAATCTATGGGATCATCATATAGGTATATATTTTAAAAACAAAATGTAATGTTCTTTAACTTTATTTTACTTTTTTAATTCTTTTGAAATAGCCATAACATTTCTTCCCTGTTTTGGCGTGATTGAAAGAAAATGCTGTCAATCATTGATTGTATTGCAAAACCGTTAGCTGTGTATTCTCTAAAATACAGGCCTTTGGAAGACTAAGATTTTTATACACCTTTTTTTTGGTTCCAAAATCTTCCAACATATTTTTATTAATATGCAATTGCATATTCACCATATATATTGCTACATAAGATATATATGTATATATATCCTATGCAGCAATCCCCCGAAGAAATTGCCATCATTGTCCATTTGTAGCATAATTTTGTTGATCCCATTGAACACATACATATAGAGAAAATAAACAAATATTCCTCATTAATTGCATACTTACATTCTTAATAGATTCAAGTATAATTGGTTTCATTACAAGGACACAGAGAGCCACTTTGAACATTTTTCAAACTTCGTTGTTCTCAAAAAAGGAAAACTGCTTCAATGGCAAAACTCTCAGTAACTGAATAAGCTGGGGATTCCTCCTGATTTCTCAAAACACAAAGATTCAGAACTGAGGGTAAGAATCTGGACTCTCATATTGTCCATGGAGAATTCTTAAAGAGATTATGGATACAAAATGGATAAATGAGGGACATCACTAGGGATCCAAACACCTCTCCTATGCAATGATGTCAATGTCATTAAGGGCTCTGAGTTCTTCAGAATTTTTGACTGTGTCAAAATTTCTGAAAGGGTTATTGTGAATGCTTTCTGCATAGGTTGGTGAGGTCCTGGCCACTGTCATGCTGGGAGATTTCATTTGGTATTGCTTTCATTATGCCAGTCTGTAACTATGTATCTCTCTTCCTAATTTGCCCCCAAACTGATCACTAAACAGCTATATAACTGAGGTGTCAAGAATAAGAGAGAATCTATGGTGGGTGTAATTCATGTACTTCAGCACAAAATTTATTTTTTACATCTATTACATCCATTGCTGTAGTTTATGTTTTGGTTTTGTCTGTTTAGTCAAATTCTGTTGCTAACTTGGTTTTAGTAGATGACATAATAGTTTAAGGGAGTGCTTTGAGCAATAGAGTTGTCAGCTGTGTACATCTATAACTTACCTAGTTCCTCATAGATAAACCAAGTCACATGAAATTTAGAAAAAAAAATTTCCTTGATGGAAAAACCTGCTACTAAAGCTAGAACAATTACCGTCCTAGAATCTGATCAAGATTTGCTCTGGTAGGTAAAGTTAAATCTGAATAAAATTGTTTCTTCAGCCAGAACCTTCCATGACTTTTATTTGCTCAGCGTGTCTGTTCCTGCTGCAGGCTACCCTGTAGAGAAATGTAGCTTGTCTTAAAGTGGTTCTTCAAGTTCTTTTAGCTAATTAAGTACTCAGTTGTTAGAAATGAGATATTCTTTCACTTTGGGGTATTAGTTTTTACAGGTTTTTTCTTAGCTTCTACCCCACATCTATTTTAAACAGAAACGAAAACTCATTATACATGTTTGTTTACTGCCTCTTACAAAACATCAATCTTTTGTTTGATTTTTATTTAATACAAACAAATTTGGCTGACCCCAGGTATATGGACCACATTTGATTAGTCCACAGTTTTTCTTTTTAGATAGTGGTTAAGCTTTTGGCTTACAACACAATAGAATAATTTAAGGAGATCCTCTCTGATATTGAAATTCTCAGGTAAATTTTTCTGCCTAGAACTGAACAGGTTGTGGCAAAAGTGATGAGGTAGGGAAAGTGTGTGTATATATATGTATATGTGGTTTATGCTCAGTAAGTGAATATCTATTGAAAACCTACCAGGATCCAGTAAAATATAAATATATCATATTACAGAGTGAGGTTTTTTGTTGGTTTCCAACTTTATCACATAAAATGGTGGTTATCAGTCTCCTTTTTAGTTGCTGAACAACCGAAGTAAGATAAAGTAACATACCACAAGGATTCTAGTACCCTCCGGAAGAAATGACTGTGTTTTGAATTGTTTGGCTAAATAATTAAATATCTGCGGGTTTAACTATATACAGTATCATGTAAATTCAATTCCTTTGATCACATTATCATTTTCTCAGTTAATTTTATCATAAGCTACTTGCTTGCTTTATATTGCTATTTTTTTCCTCATGGTGAAAAGTAAATTCTTATCATGGTATTTTTTGGCAATTGTTGCTCACTTACCAGTGTCCATTTCCCCCTCCCCACTCCCTATAGATATATGTCCTATTATTGCCACCGTCCCATTTTAACTCAGGTTCTGTGGGTTAAGCTGACCCCACATCGTGAGAGTGTGTACTCTCAGGTTCCATTCCTGTTCTGTATACTTGTGTCAAAATAATTGACAGGAGACCCAGACCTAACCCATACTACACATGGCATTCTATGGCCACAAAAGTTCAAAATGCTTATATATGATCTAATCTGGCTAGTGAAATGAGACAGAATACTCATGCTAGAGGCATTGACAAAATTGCCCTAGAAGAGATATTCTAGAGAGAAAGATTGCAGAAGAGACATTTCCTTTCTGTTTTCTCTTGTGATTCCACTTTTTCGTGGGATTCAGTATTAGCGGGCTTGATTTGTAGTTAAATATATTCAAGGTTATACTCCCTATTAGAAAATGGGCTCCATGGATCTTTAGGGCTTGCTTTTCTATAATTGAATGATATATATATGTATACATAATGATATAAATATGTATACATATTATATATATAACCATATATATACATATGTATATGATTGAATTCAATTTTTAACTACCCATTAAAGAAAGCATTAACGCTTCCTGAAGGTTGTTAAATATATTGTTGATCATTCTTTCTTTAGCATTAACTAGGTCTTACATATATTTTATATAATATATATTATATACAATGTTTGTTTAGAAATGGAATGAATAAAATAATGACGAATTGATGGGTGGATGTTTTACAAAGAATGTTAGAGGAAAACATGATGCTGGGTTAGTAACACTGCAAGCTGTCAAAAAAGATAGATGGCTTTGCTGGTCGTGCTATAAATAACCACCAGGTGCCACTCAGAGCTGGTGGAAGCCTCATTCTGCATGACAGTCATTGATCTGCTCTGCGACTAAGATGTAACCTTTTGTGACACCACTTGAGGAGAAAAGGTTATGCTTCACATTTAAGCTTTGAATAATCAGGTCATGATCAAATTAAGTGAATTTCTCGGGCAAATACATGAAATATACACAAATTAATACAACAAATTAGATACATTGTTACAAAGAAAAGGTGAGCATGCTAGAGCTAAAGGTGATGCTGGAACTCAGTCCTTTTCAATGTTTTATTAATGAAGTGAAAATCCTCCCTCATTAAAAGTATCCCAACAATGAGTTCTCACTACTTCTTGGATGACCCCAAACGGCAGTCTAGACTAGAATCCTACAGAATAATATTTAAATAATAGATATGTTTCCTAATTGACAATAGACTTATTAGAGCATAATTGAGAGAAAAGCAAAATATTCAGAGAAGAATAAGATATAAGAATTCTTTCAATTACATCTTTTTGTAGACTTCAAGTAAATCTCACATTTTTTATTTGGAGGAAAAGTTCAAGTGAATTTTGTTAGTACCACAAATATTTTCTTGTAGAGCTTGAATACTAGTTAACAAATATTCCTTTATGAGACAAAGAAACAAATTGTGTCCAAAACTTAAACCTCCAAAGTCACTGTGAATTGTTTCATGATTCCCAACCTAATAATCAAATGACAGTTGTGCTAATGAACTTAAAACATATCTAGACTTTATATGGCATAGTTGAGAAAATGTTTTTATTTTTAAATACATAAAGTTATCCACTCATGTGTTGTACAACTTTTGTAATTTCATTGATTAACATGAAAAGTAATTTAAACCCTTAAGTATGATCTGTCACGAAAAGGCAGTCTAAATGCCAATAACCAAATTGCATAAGTAACTTCAGTTACCAAAGAATTTCCATAAACAAGAAAATGATTAAAATGTACAATTAATATTGTTATATCATCAAAACTCTGCACTGGTTCATTCAAAAAATATTTAATTTCCTACCCTATATAAGTCATTGATATAGACAGAGTTTGGAAGTTTTATTTAAAATAATAACTCATTGTGTCAATGCATTTGATTTTCATATGCACCCACATTCTTCTGTGAATATACTATATGTTCATTGCTTATTATGCCATATGCATCAAATGCTTAATGACAATTGCAATTCAGCAATGGCAATGATGACCACAATCACTCAGAATAGTTGGATGAATTTCATTTTTGAGACTTATGAGTTACAATAATTTTATGTTCATTTATCAATGAGGAAATAAATTGTAATAAATGAAAATAAATGAAATGTAAATATTATATCTATTAGAATACACAGATGCAGAACATTACTAGAAAATGAATCTAGTTGATTAAAGAACAAGGTCATCTAAGCTACTTATCCAGTGAATTTTCTATTTAGAGACTTGTAAGTTTTTAAGATGTAGACCTTGAGAAAATAAAAAGTTATCAGCTTCCAGGGCATGAAATTGTATTAACTGATGATAATTGACAACATACTGAGAGATTCCATCACAACATGAACTATTTGGAATAGGCAATACATACATGGACAACAAGCCACCCAGCCTGACAAATAATGAAATGCAAATCTAACAGAGATAGTTGTTTGCTTTTCTAAGTAAACCATTAAATGATGAAATAACTGTCTGGAATGTGTCTTGAACTTCAAGGAATAATACCCAAAATGCATATCGAAATTACCTAACTTAATTTGTGTGTGTGTGTGTGTGTGTGCTTATGCATACACAGGTGCCTCTTCCTTTATGTTTGTGCCTACCTCCATTTCCATTGTTTTCCTCTGCCAATCATTAGAGCAGAAATCAGAAACTCTGGGGTTTGTAGACTTGAAGAGACATTCACATTAAAAATCTTTATAAATACTTATTCTTAATTAAAAACATGTCCAGAATGTGGCATATTCCATATTTCACATTGCACAGAAGAACTGACTTGGTTTCATCAAAATATCCATCACATGAAAAAAAAATTTAAATGAGTGAAGCAGGAACATTTATGATAGATCTAAAGAGATTTATAGATTCAAAGGCAACATCTGAATGTTGTTAAAAAACAAAATATTACTGTATAAGTACTCTTCTTGAGACAATTATGGACATTTGAATGTGAGTTAAAGCCAAAATTATGGTTTTCTTAAGCATAGTCAATGAATTGCATAGGACTAAGGGAGGGAGGAAGGCAAGAAAGAAGAGAGAAAAAATGAAAGAAGATATAAAAAATAGCAAAATGCAATTTTTTAATTATCATTGATTTTAGATGGATTTATAAAAGTTCATTATGTAATTTTCTCTATGCAGAGGAAACAGATTTTCATAATTAAAAATCAGTAAAAACAACATGCAAAATGTTCTGGCAAATAATTAAAAATTTCTTTTCTTCCCCATTAGAATTTTGATTTCTATTTATAGGTTGGAACTAAAAAAACACATTTTAAAAATACCCCAGGTACTTTACATGCAGGTGTTCAGCAGATGACACTTTGAGAAACACTAAAGAGAGATTATATTTGCTCACTCTGGAATAAATCATCTCAGAAAAAATATTAAAAGTTGCTAAGTACTTTCAGCTGTCATTCTATTCAATGGTGTCTCTCTAGGCCAGAAAGTAATTGGCAGAGAGTTTGCTTTGGTGAAGTTGACATTAAGGTGATTCTGTTCAGTATAGTGCTTTGGAAACAGTAGCCATTCAATGAATGTTTCCTTGCTGAATATATCTCTGAATCCACTAGTGATTAGTCTAAAACCTTCCTTCTTGAAATAGAGCATTCTAAAAAGACAAAGTTATCTAATGTGGCTCTGACTAGAAAGCACACTGCTCACTCTTGATCCTATATTTGCTCAATTTCTACCACCTAATCTCAAAGGTCTTGTCATCAGGTTGAGGTCTGGATCCCTTCAGGAACCACTAAATAAGAGCAGAGACTTTGCAGTCAGATTGAGTGAATCAATATCCTGACTCTGCCATATGCCAAATGTCCTTAGGCACATTACTCAGGTTCTCTATGATTTAGTTCTTCTTCCATTTTCTTTCTTTCTCTCCTCCTTTCTTCCATTTTTTTTTTTTTTTTTTTTTTTTTTTTTTTTTTTTGATGGTACTGGATATTGAACCCAGGCCTTCAGGCATGCTCAGCAACCACCCTGAACTGCATCCCCAGTCCAGTTTACTTTTCTGTAAAACAGGGTTTGGGGCTGGTTGGTGATATGGTTCAGGGGTAGAGTGTTTGTCTAGCATGTGTGAGGCCTGAGTTTAGTTCCCAGCACTGAGACACACGCACATACGTGCACGCGCTTGCGTACACACACACACACACACACACACACACACAGACACACACACACACACACACCCCAAAAAAAAAAGAAAAGAAAAGAAACAAATAATGAAATCAATTTTTCTTTGCTAAAGTGATTATATGGCTTATATGTTTAGATTATTTAAGATTATTGACCCAAACACCTATAAAAGTTTAACAATTACTTTTGTTCTATGTATTCCTTGTGCCATTAACACTCAAATATCTATATCAATACTGTCTGCATTCTTGTCCCTCTGATTGTGAAATTGTTAACTTATTCATCCATTCTAAACATTTACAATATAACACTTCTTTGACTCAAACTAAGTCAAGTTCTTGAAAAACTAACTACTGTCCAAGTATACTAAGGGATAATTTAGGTTTCTTTTAACCTCTTTCAGACTTTGTCTACCTTATCTAAATCATCATCATGGCTTCAAGAGTATGCATCCTATTTTTCTTCATTTCCAATTCCCCAAATCCCTAAATGCATATTCTTGTAGATAATAATTTTCCTAAAGTCCTACTCTACATCATTTACATGCTTCTTGCATGGATATACCCATTTGCTTCTGTCATTGCTGGCACCAAGCAACCAATACAAGCTCTCACTTCACGCACGATGTGTATTTATAACCCTCTGTGCTGTGCATTTAAACAAAATATTGGATAAATAAGTAAATATCCTCCATGTCAGTTACCTATTGAAAAACATATGTCTTGTGATGCCTCTACAGGTTTATACAAGTTAATTATCATGGAAACAACCTATAGCATAGTGTCAGTAATTCCTCAGTGAGTTACAATTACATACTTGTACCAACAATTAACTAGTTGTCCCTTATTTAATAGTGAACATGGCCTCATATCACAAGCAATTAAGTTCTTAATAGTGCAATTAGTGGCAAGACCAAATGCAAGACAAAAAATAAAGTTTTTTAATTTAAAATTGCAAGGCAATGTGGAATTATGTAGGATATTATTTGCAGTCTTACATCCATGGCACTATTGGCTGTAATTAGTTGTTTCTTTCTCTAGGTTCTATGATTCATACATGTTATCTTTGATTTTCCTCCAATTGACATACCTGAATACCACAAATCAGCCTTTTGTTTCAGTGATTTTATATTTGCAACACATTTTTTCATTTCTATGTATTTCAATAAGTATATAAGAACCATATCAAGGTAAGAGTGACACTCATAAATCATCTCTAATTCATAGGTTATACTTTGTTGCACATTCTCCCAAGTCCCACTTACTTTGTTTCACTGGATATAATTTCAACTAAATTTCTTTTTTACCCAAAAGTCACGAAGTCAATATAAATCTGAATTTTTGATAAAAAAAATCATCCCTTTCTCCCCTTTTCTTTGTCAAGCTATCATGCCAAGATGAAGGGGTGTTACAGCTTGTGTTTCTAGATTCTCATGTTAACCATGAGGAATTTAAGATCAAAAGAAGCTAGAAGAAATGTTTGCCACTGCTGATGGTAAGAAGAGGATAATCCAAGTCCTCAACCTCGTCAGCAAATGTTCCTTATAGAGCATCAATTTGTTCCACATGAGGTTGCAAAAGTGAAGAGAGTGTACAGAGTGCAGAAAAACTACTCTAAGTATTACTGTTTTGGACACTTTTCTTTCTCTGAATTGTAGTCTCCTACTCCCAACCTATTGTCTTTTCCAATTGAAATACAGAGGCAAGAACATAGGTGAAAAATTTGCATTGACAACTAACCTACCCACTTCAATATCCCTGAGAAGGAATTTTAAATGTTTTGAAAATTGTCACCTATTTATAGTATAATAACACCATATATTATTCCCAACCACACAAATATTCAAATTTTCATTTAGATCATGCCATAATGTAAACAAAGAAATACCTCCACATATCAAGTGAATTTTCTAATAAGGTGGTTTCTGATAACATAAAAAAGAAAGAATAAAATTCAATGTTAATATCTAATCACATATAATTCAGGAAAAGAAAATAACTAAAACAACAAAGAAATATGAGTCATCTTGCTTTTGAAAAAGTTAGTTCTTATAGTTAAGCCTTGGGCTCAGCTCTTAAGTTCCTTGGCAGCTACACCAAAAGTTGCTTTTCATCAATAGAATCAAAATATAAGACCAGAGCAATTTCTTGATTTAAACATCTAGGATGTCATTCCCAAATGTCACATGGCAATAGTTCACTTAAAGAACAACAAACGGAATTAAGTGTTGAAGGAACATTTTACTTTTCATCATTGTTTACTTTTATTTTGATGGATATGTCAGACCCAAATGCCTAAAATCAAATGTGAACAAGAGAAAATAGTAGTATATAGGTTTGGGACTAGAAAAGTCTTTATTCCATTCATATTATGATTTAGTATTATATTTAAAACAACATTGTTACAAATTTAAGTTCAAAGGAAGGCAATATTTGAGGGGGGAAAAAGGAAAGGCAATGTTTCAATCATTTATTGTATTTATGCTTTTCTTTAGACATCGTCATTGAAATATATTTTTCTTCTTTAATTCAAATTATATTTTCTTCTTTAATTTCAATCATTTATTGTATTTATGCTTTTCTTTAGACATCGTCATTGAAATATATTTTTCTTCTTTAATTCAAATGGTTTTACATGTGAAAAAAATTTCTAAGATATATATCTGAATGTTGAAGAACAGGTACAATATACATAAAATTCACTTTTTCAAATGTTTCCAAGATTGGCAGAATGTGAAAAGTTGTTTTGTTTTTGTTTTTTCCTAATTAACTTGCTAGATGATTTGAATACCTCCTGATTAAACAAGAACTCGTGATTCTCAAGTTGGTGGCAACTGAGGCAGGACTGCTGAACATACTAAAATCTCCAGCATTTTAGGTCACATTGCCCTTGGAGTGGGTGGTAAAACAGATTGGTTAATAATCATGTCCTTTGAAATTTACTAAGTACAATAGTATCAATGAGAATATGTTGTCTGTGTAAACACCGCAGTGACCAATAAAAGGTAGTCAATCAACTAAGTTCTCCTCTTCTAATTCTATATAAGATTTTGTAGAATTAATAAATTATCAAATACATGACATAAATAGAGTAATTATATTGCATTTATAATTGTCATTTCTGGTTGTAATTCCAATTTTTGCTTGTCTCAGGGATTTCTATTATTTCATCTTGCAATGCAACCACAGTATATATATCTAAGGGAAATGACATCAGTACATCAAAATGATAATGCGAATAGCCTTATTCACAATAACCTAGATAGGTAATCAACCTATGTTTCCATTCATGGGTGGATGAATTACGGAATGTGCTATGCATACTTAATAGAACACTATTCAACCAGAAGAATGAAATTCTGTCATTTGCAGAAAAATGAATGCAACTAGATGAAATTAGTTTGAGGGATTTTTTTTCTTTCCTTTTTTTAAACAAACAAGACAGGAAATATGAAGTTTTTGCAAAGGCTTTTCTTTTTCCTCTTTCCATTTTTTTTTTTTTTTTAAATTGTGTATAACTGTTGTACATAATACAACAGTTGGGATTAGTTGTTACATATTCATACATGCACACAAAATGGCAACATATGGCCAATATTATTCCCCATCGCTTACCTCCTCACTCCCTATCTCTTGCCCCTTGTTCTCTTTCTTCTACTGATCTCCTTTCCATTTCCACCCCCATCTTTCATTTTCTTTTTCCCCTCTAGCTGATGAGAGAAAACATATGACTCTTGACCTTCTAAGTTTGGCTTCTTTCACTTAACATAATGGTCTGGCATATAAAACATTTAGCATACTTACTGGTTTGTAGGAAGTTTTCAAACATTATGATTACTATTATTTTTATCAGTATTATCAAAAATCTGAAATTACAAAAGTTTTACTCATAAAATTTGATGTATATCGCTATTTTATCAGTTTCTGCAAAAAGTTAATTCACATACAACAAATTTCTATACTCTTGGTATATAGATTTTCCTAAATATTTCCTGCTACTACTCTATGTTTTTGTAATTTATATTTTAACCCCTCTTAATATTCTAATATCATCATTTCCATTACAAGTGAGATATACTATGACAAAGCAATTACTTGCTCTTTATTGTTCTATTTTTACATAGCACTTGTTTATTTGTATGATACTACAAGTAATAAAAATACTTGACAAAGTTCACATCTGAAATACAGTAATTGATATTTCCAAGAACTTTATTAGATTTGGTTATATTTCTAATAGCCGAATTAACTGAGTTATGGTAGGATTTCCATAGTAAAAGAATCACCAAGAACTTTAAAATTTAATACAAAACATAAACTTCAACAAGAGTCAAACTTACAAACTCTGCCAAAACAAAATCTCTTTAATTAAAAAAATTAAAGGCATATTTTTATGAATATTCTGTTTGAAATTAATACCTGTGCAATTTAGTTGTCGAGGTTTTTCTCTGCTTTCCTATGAGAGAAATTTCTCCTCATTGACTAGGAAATGTATGAACATTAGTGTTCTACCTGCCATATCTTCATTAGGATTAAGCATTCAGACCCTAAAGTATTTCATCATGTTGTGAATCATCATTAAACATTTTGCTCACTCTCAATGTCAAATATTCTCTTTTGTCATAAATAATTTTATCAAACAGCATAAGGAAAAAGAAGAGAGTTTTTCTACCTATTCAATATGAGCTCTATTATTTCTCATCCATTCCATTTTCTCCCAGCTACTAGAACTGACTCTTCTTCATCCAAATGATTCTATTTAAACAACAGGTTCATATACTAAGAAAATATATCCTCAAATTAAAAAGTCATTTTCTCTGTGTTTACAAGAAATTATATCAGTAAGTTCTGCAAACAAATTAAAAAATTAAGATAACTGAGAATATTAAGCAGTGTCATTAGAGTAATATGCATCTTTCTAAAGGACTAAAATATCAAACTGATCAAAAAAAATCCACAATAGCATTTTCACTTTTGAGGACCTTTTTTTGGAGAAGGAAGAAGCAATGGGTATTGAACCCTGGGTCTCACTATGTTGTATAGGGCCTTGCTAAATTGCTGAGGCTAGCCTCAAACTTGCAATCCTCTTGCTTCAGCCTCCTGAGTCCTGTCACTAATATTAATAGGAATGAACCACAGTGTCAGCTGAGCAATTTCTAATGAGGTATGGTACATGTTACTGAAATGAAGGTGTGTCACCATGTGGGGAGGATTAAGAAACTAGAGGTCAAAATTATTATTTTTTTTTCTGATAAGGCATTGTGATTTAATAGAAAAAAAGTGAAAATTTATAAAGATGCTTATCATGCTCTTCTTGTCCACAGATAATACATGTTAGTTTATATATTATAGGTGAGAATACATAGCTGTTTTGCAATTTTGCTTATGTCCAGTTTTGATATTCTCTCCATGGTATCCATTATGGTAGATGCTAGTCACAAGTGGCTAAGAGAGCACTGAAAATGTATGTAATGGCTAAATTCAATGAAGATTTAAATTTTTAAAATGAAGCAAATTAAGTTATAATTTTGTTTAACGCAAACAGACTTTATCATTTTTATACAACCTAATTTTATATTAATTATCATACCAAATTTATTATTATCATAGTACAGATCTCTATTTTTAACATGATTGCTAGAAAATTTTAAGTACATATTTGGCTCACACGTATGGGACACAGCTATTCTATATAACAAGCCACTTGTAAAATGTTTTTTACTTTTTAAAAACATGGTCAACTTTTTCTAATAAAAACATTTTTTTCTTAAAATTTTTATTAGATTTTTAAAAAAGAATTGACAAGTGATTTGTTCTTTTTGTAACAAGTAAATCTATAAAAACACAAAAATTAATCTCTTGAGGTGCACACTTTTATTTGTAAGGAATTTTAAACAATTTCCCCCAGTTTTGTAAAAGCACATTCTTCTGAAGAATGTTTGGAGAGTTAAGTAGGAGTTATTGTAGAACAAAACTATGTTGAAATATTGGAACAATTCTACTGTAAGATGATCTTCTAAGGAGTAGTCCATTTCTTCTACAAACTTGTGTATTGTATGAAAGTTGAAATTACACTGCATCTTACTGATCTTTGAAATGTGTTTGTTCTCTAATGTCGCAAAAATTTTCATTGATGGAGTAACATATGTTTCCAAAGTTTTCAGGATAAATACCTTGAACTCCAATAAGAACCATTGAGACTCTTTTTTGTAAAATCAAATCAGTGTTAGGGAGTAAGGGGTTTTAAATAAAAGTTTCCAGATTGGCCATGAAACTGATTTAATAGATAGTTATTATTTTGGCACTAGAATCTACATTTTTTAAAACACACAAGATGATTCTCTTCTGTGGTAAGCCAAAATGACATTATATAAATATTAATTAAGAAAATATTAGTGTGCTCCAGGTGTGGTGGCACACATCTGTAATCCCAGCAACTCCTGAGTCCTCAACAGGAGGATTGGAAGTGTGAGGTCAGCCCCAGTATCTTAGCAAGGCCCTCAGCAACTTAGTGATTCCATGTTTCAAAATTAATAATAAAAATGGATGGGAATGTGGCTCAGTGGTAAAATGCCCTTGGGTTAAATACCCACTACCAGAAGAACCGGAAGGGGATGGGGAGGAGAAAAAAGATCAGTGAACAGCTTTCCTGTTTTTACTGACTTATTCTCTTTTTTTTTTTTTTTTCATGACAGAATATAAAAGGATATGTTGGTAGTTTTAATAAGAATAATCAGATATAATAATTTCTGGGAGAATTTGAGCAAATAACTTGATTACTTAAAGTTTCATGTCTCAGTTTTACAAAGGGATTAATAGTAGTGTGATTTTTTTTTTCATTTTTTTTTATTGTAAACAAATGGGATACATATTGTTTCTCTGTTTGTACATGGCGTAAAGGCATACCATTTGTGCAATCATAAATTTACATAGAGTAATGTTGTTTGATTCATTCTGTTATTTTTTCCCTTCCCCCGACCCCTCCCACCCCTCTTTACCCTCTATACAGTCCTTCCTTCCTCCATACTTGCCCCCCTCCCTAACCCTAACTCTAACCCTTCCCTCCCCCCCATTATGTGTCATCCTCCACTTATTAGCGATATCATTCGTCCTTTGGCTTTTTGAGATTGGCTTATCTCACTTAGCATGATATTCTCCAATTTCATCCATTTGCCTGCAAATGCCATAATTTTATCATTCTTTATGGCTGAGTAATATTCCATTGTATATATATACCACAGTTTCTTTATCCACTCATCAATTGAAGGGCATCTAGGTTGCTTCCACAGTCTGGCTATTGTGAATTGAGCAGCTATGAACATTGATGTGGCTGTATCTCTGTAGTATGCTGATTTTAAGTCCTTTGGGTATAGGCCAAGGAGTGGGATAGCTGGGTCAAATGGAGGGTCCATTCCAAGTTTTCTAAGGAATCTCCACACTGCTTTCCAGAGTGGCTGCACTAATTTGCAGCCCCACCAGCAATGTATGAGTGTACCTTTCTCCCCACATCCTCGCCAACACCTGTTGTTGCTCGTATTCTTGATAATCGCCATTCTAATTGGGGTGAGATGGAATCTTAGGGTGGTTTTGATTTGCATTTCTCTTATTACTAGAGATGTTGAGCATTTTTCCATATGTTTGTTGATTGCTTGTAGATCTTCTTCTGTGAAGTGTCTATTCATTTCCTTAGCCCATTTGTCGACTGGATTATTTGAATTCTTGGAGTAGAGTTTTTTGAGTTCTTTATAGATTCTGGAGATTAGTGCTCTATCTGAAGTATGATTGGCAAAGATATTCTCCCACTCTGTAGGCTCTTTCTTCGCATTGCTGATAGTTTCCTTTGCTGAGAGAAAGCTTTTTAGTTTGAATCTATCCCAGTGGTTGATTCTAGCTTTTATTTCTTGTGCTATGGGAGTCCTGTTAAGGAAGTCTGATCCTAGACCAGCAAGGTGAAGATCTGGACCTACTTTTTCTTCTATAATCTGCAGGGTCTCTGGTCTGATTCCAAGGTCCTTAATCCATTTTGAGTTTAGTTTCGTGCATGGTGAGAGATATGGGTTTAGTTTCATTCTGTTGCATATGGATTTCCAATTCTCCCAGCACCATTTGTTGAAGAGGCTATCTTTTCTCCATTGCATATTTTTGGCCCCTTTGTCTAGTATGAGAAAATTGTATTTATTTGGGTTTGTGTCCGTGTCCTCTATTCTGTACCATTGATCTACCTTTCTATTTTGATACCAATACCATGCCATTTTTGTTACTATTGCTTTGTAGTAGAGTTGAAGATCTGGTATTGCAATACCCCCTGTTTCACTCTTCCTGTTAAGGATTGCTTTAGCTATTCTGGGTTTCTTATTCTTCCAGATGAATTTCATAATTGCCTGCTCTATTTCTGTAAGGTACACAATTGGGATTTTAATTGGAGTTGCATTGAATTTGTATAGCACTTTTGGTAGTATGGCCATTTTGACAATATTAATTCTTCCTATCCAAGAACATGGAAGATCTTTCCATCTTCTAAGGTGTTCTTTAATTTCTTTTTTTAGTGTTGTATAGTTCTCATTGTAGAGGTCTTTCACCTCTTTTGTGAGATTGATTCCCAAGTATTTTATTTTTTTCGAGGCTATTTTGAATGGGGTAGTTTTCCTAATTTCTCTTTCTGAAGATTCATCACTTATGTATAAAAATGCGTTGGATTTATGGGCATTGATCTTGTAACCTGCTACTTTACTGAATTCACTTATGAGTTCTAAGAGTTTTCTGGTGGAATTTCCAGGTTCCTCTAAATATATAATCATGTCATCAGCGAACAGGGATAGTTTGAGTTCTTCTTTTCCAATTCGTATCCCTTTAATTTCTTTGGTTTGTCTAATTGCTCTGGCCAGAGTCTCAAGAATGATGTTGAATAGAAGTGGTGAAAGAGGGCATCCCTGCCTTGTTCCCGTTTTTAGGGGTAATGCTTTTAGTTTTTCACCATTTAGAATGATATTAGCCATGGGTTTAGCATAAATGGCCTTTACAATGTTAAGGAATGTTCCCACTATCCCTATTTTTTCTAGTGTTTTGAGCATGAAGGGGTGCTGTATTTTATCAAATGCTTTTTCTGCATCTATTGAAATAACCATGTGATTCTTGACTTTAAGTCTATTAATATGGTGAATTACGTTTATTGATTTCCTGATGTTGAACCAACCTTGCATTTCTGGGATGAAACCCACTTGATCATGGTGCACTATCTTTTTAATATGTTTTTGTATGCGATTTGCTAAAATTTTGTTGAGAATTTTTGCGTCGATGTTCATTAAGGATATTGGTCTGAAATTTTCTTTCCTTGATGAGTGTCTGTCTGGTTCAGGTATCAATGTGATATTGGCTTCATAGAATGAGTTTGGGAGGGTTCCCTCCTCTTCTATTTTATGGAATACTTTGAGAAGTATTGGAATGAGCTCTTCTTTAAAGGTTTTGTAAAACTTGACTGAGAACCCATCTGGTCCCGGACTTTTCTTTGTTGGTAGGTTTTTGATGACTTCTTCTATTTCAGTACTTGAAATTGGTCTATTTAAATTGTTTATGTCTTCCTCGTTCAGTTTAGGCAATTCATATGTCTCTAGAAACCTGTTGATGTCTTCGAAATTTTCTATTTTGTTGGAGTATAGATTTTCAAAATAGCTTCTAATTATGTTTTGTATTTCAATCCTGTCTGTTGTGATATTTCCTTGTTCATTCCAAATTTTAGTGATTTGGGTTTTCTCTCGTCTTCTCTTTGTTAGTGTGGCTAAAGGTTTATCAATTTTGTTTATTTTTTCGAAGAACCAACTATTTATTTTGTCAATTTTTTGTATTGTTTCTTTTGTTTCAATTTCATTGATTTCAGCTCTGAGTTTAACTATTTCCTGTCTTCTACTACTTTTGGTGCTGTTCTGTTCTTCTTTTTCTAGGGCTTTGAGCTGTAGTGTTAGGTCGTTTATTTGTTGAGTTTTACTTCTTTTATTAAATGCGCTCCATGAAATAAATTTCCCTCTAAGTACTGCTTTCATAGTGTCCCAGAGATTTTGATATGATGTTTCTTTGTTCTCATTTACCTCTAAGAATTTTTTAATTTCCTTCCTAATATCTTCTGTTATCCATTCATCATATAATAGCATATTGTTTAATCTCCAGGTGTTGGAATAGTTTCTGTGTTTTACTCTTTCATTTATTTCTAACTTCAATCCATTATGATCTGATAGAATACATGCTAGTGTCTCTATCTTCTTGTATTTGCTAACATTAGCTTTGTGGCATAATATATGGTCTATTTTAGAGAAGGATCCATGTGCTGCTGAGAAGAAAGTGTATTCACTCTTGGTTGGATGGTATATTCTATAAATGTCCGTTAAGTCTAAATTATTGATTGTGTTATTGAGATCCATGGTTTCTTTGTTCAATTTTTGTCTGGAAGATCTGTCCAGTGGTGAGAGAGGTGTGTTAAAATCACCTAGTATTATTGTGTTATGGTCTATTTGGTTTCTGAAATTGAGAAGGATTTGTTTGACATACATGGATGAGCCACTGTTTGGGGCATAGATGTTTATGATTGTTATATCTTGCTGATTTATGCTTCCCTTAAGAAGTATGAAATGTCCTTCTTTATCCCTTCTGACTAACTTTGGCTTGAAGTCCACATTATCGGAAATGAGAATGGATACTCCAGCTTTTTTGCTGATTCCATGTGCATGGTATGTTTTTCCCCATCCTTTCACCTTTAGTCTATGGATATCTTTTTCTATGAGGTGAGTCTCTTGCAGGCAACATATTGTTGGATCTTTCTTTTTAATCCAGTCTGCCAGTCTATGTCTTTTGATTGATGAATTCAGTCCATTAACATTCAGGGTTATTATAGAGAAATGATTTGGTTTCCCGGTCATTTGGCTCATTTTTAAAATTTTGTTTATTTATTTGTTTGACACAACTTGTTTCCTCCTTTATTTGACAATTCCCTTAGGATAATTCCTCCCTTTGATGATTTGCTTCTTTGTTTTTCATCTCTTCCTCATGGAATATTTTGCTGAGAATGTTCTGTAATGCTGGCTCTCTTTTTTAAATTCTTTTAGCTTTTGTTTATCATGGAAGGATTTTATTTCATCGTCAAATTTGAAGGTAAGTTTTGCTGGGTATAAGATTCTTGGTTGGCATCCATTTTCTTTCAGGGCTTGAAAAATGTTGTTCCAGGCCCTTCTAGCTTTTAGGGTCTGGATTGAAAAATCTGCTGATATCCGTATTGGTTTCCCCCTGAATGTAATTTGGTTCTTTTCTCTCACAGCCTTTAAAATTCTGTCTTTATTTTGTATGTTAGGTATTTTCATTATAATGTGCCTTGGTGTGGGTCTGTTGTAATTTTGTGTATTTGGAGTCCTATAAGCCTCTTGAACTTGATTTTCCATTTCATTCTTCAGATTTGGGAAATTTTCTGATATTATTTCATTAAATAAATTGTTCATTCCTTTGGCTTGTTTCTCTAGACCTTCCTCAATCCCGATAATTCTTAAATTTGGCCTTTTCATGATATCCCATAGTTCTTGTAGATTCTGTTCATGATTTCTTACCATCTTTTCTGTTTGTTCAACTTTGTTTTCAAGGTTAAATATTTTGTCTTCAATGTCTGAGGTTCTGTCTTCCAGGTGTTCTATCCTATTGGATATGCTTTCTATGGAGTTCTTAATTTGGTTTATTGTTTCCTTCATGTCAAGGATTTCTGTTTGGTTTTTTTTCAATATCTCTAACTCTTTATTGAAATGATCTTTTGCTTCCTGTATTTGCTCTTTTAACTGTCGATTGGTGCAATCATTCAATGCTTGCATTTGCTCTTTCATCTCATCGTTTGCTTCTCTGATCATTTTAATTATGTACATTCTGAACTCCTTTTCTGTCATTTCTTCTGCCATGCTGTCATTGGGTTTTATTGATGTAACATCTAGATTTGTTTGCAGCATTTTCTTTCCTTGTTTTCTCATATTGTTCATGTATCAGTGGACCGCTGAGATATTGCAGATTTCCTCTATTGACTTACAATGTCCCTGAAGATTTCTATATATATTCCCCCTTAGCCTTCAGTAGGCTGAAGTCTTGGAGGAAGTTGATAATGCAGTGCTCCACAAGGAAGCTGCCTCTCTAGGAGTGGTGTCCTTCAGGTGGGGTATAATCCCTGCTAGTGGGCAGAGGTGCCTCCACTTGTTGACCAATGGTCATCCAAAGGGGACCTAGTCTGCGGGCTGAGGCAAGGCCTGTTTGGGCCTGAATCTCTGGTTTTACCGTCCTTGTGGGGAAACCTCACCCAGCAGGGAAGACTCACCCGGTGGGGAGGTCTCGCTGGTCAGTTCCCTCTTAGAGGTTCCCCTCAATTTACAGCTACCGCCTGGGCTGGGCTGCCTTCCTCTGCAAAGTTCCCAGGGGCCCGGCCCTGCCTCCTGGGCCTGGGAGCCTCACCCTTTCAGATGAATCTCCTTAGGCTGCCCCTCCTCAGAGAATCTGCCTGCAGGCCTGGAACCTTCGCTCCGCCCTAAGCCTGTCTCTGTGCGGCTCTTCCACCCAGAAGCCTCCTAGATCCTGGGACCCTGCTCTGCACCTAATCGCCTGGCTATGCGGCCCCTCCTCTGAGCAGCCACCTGGGGCCCCGAACAATCGCTCTGAGTCCCAGAGACCCGCCACAGGCCTCTTCCTCCAGACAGCCGCCCAGTATTCTGGTGTGGTCACTAGGAGTCCAAGAAACTCACTTCGTGCCTCCTCCTCCCACCAACCACCCATAGCCCAGGGCAATCAATCACTCCGAGACGACGTGACCCTCCCCATTCCTCCTCCTTCTCCAGATAACCCCCCGGGTGTTCAGGAGCGGTCGCTCTGAGTGGCTCTGAATCCACGTGACCTGCTGCACGGGTCCTCTGGGCAACCGCCCGGAGCTCTGGTGCGGCCACTCAAGACCAAGCGACCCACCATGCTTATCCTCCAGGCAGCCCCCCTGTGTTCAGGCGCTGTCACTTTAAGTCCAAACAACTCACCACTCGCCTTCTCCTCTGAGCAGCCACCTGGAGCGCTAAAGCAGTCACTGCAAGTCCAAATGACTCGCCGCGCTCCTCCTCCTCCTCCTCCTCCTACTCCTCCGGGCAGGCCCCGGGGTTCAGAAGTGGTCTGAGTCCAAACAGCTCGCCACGCAGCCCCTTCTCTGGCAACCGCCTGTAGCTCTGGTGTAGTCACCCCGAATCCAAGCGGCTGCGCTCCTCTTCCTCCTCCTCGTCCTCAGGGCAGGCCCCAGTGTTCAGAAGCGGTAGCTTAGAGTCCAAACAGCTCGCCGCACAGCTTCTCCTCTGGCAACCGCCTGTAGCTCTGGTGCAGTCACTCCCGTAGTGTGATTTTTAGTATAAGATTCAAAAATAAAGTGAAAGCACTGTGTAAAGTTTCTGATGTGTTCAATGGTTGAGATGATCCTTAATATTTTCAAATTTTTTGTCAGTGCCACTTTCTTCCTCTACCTCTTTCACTTAGATTGTAAACATTTATTGGCCATTCATTATATGCAGACGTTATATAGGCCTTTGTCATAAGGAGGGATATAAGACATCACATTAGCAAAAACTGTTAAAATCATGGTCAGGGGAATACCTCCGTGGTAGAGCACTTATCTAGCGTCCTGAGTTCAATTCCCAGCACCACGAAACAACTACAAACAAACTCACAGAAGACAGGGAGGGAGTAAGAAGTGTCAAAAGAGAAGTTTAAATTTCTTGCCACTATCCACTAGATTCTGACTACAAATCCAAGTTCATTCTTTGTTCCTTGTTCCCTAGCTCACTCCTCTACAAATACTCTGACCTCATCTCTGCTCCCCAAACACACACCTTTTCTTTCCTCCCTCTTCATGCTGAGCTATTGAATTCACTGTCTCCTTTTGTCTTTTAGGTCACAGATAAACATAAACATCTAAGAAAATCTGTGGCTGCTGTCTTTTCCTGAAATGGTCTGTGGACTCAGGACTAGACTACATTTATTTCAAAGTACTTTCTGATATGTGCACTTATTTATTCATTCTTAACTCCCCTAATGTCTTGAGACCATATATCTTTTCAGCTTTTTCCTTTAAAGAAAGAAGTCTATTTCTCCACCTCTTGAATCTAGGCTAGTTATTTGAGTGAGGTCATCCTAGACCACCGAGTTCAGGTAAATGTAGCACTCAGAATAAGCTGAGACCAGTAGAATGTTTCCCAGTCTACCCACAGAATCATGAGAAAGAATATAGTTACTATAGCAAAGATACATTGAATATATAATAGACTGAACCTATATGAGCAGAGGCTGTCAACACTGGTTATCCTCCTCTCTGCAGTCAAGAACTTTGGCTAGCATAATGGGTACTCTACAAATAGAAATTAGAAAGCAGTGAATGGGTGAAAGAGAATTGATGACCTTTCCCTACTGGGAAAGGCACTCATCACACAGGACCCAAGGACTGGAAAAGTATGCTTTTGTGTAAAAACACTCTGAGTTAAAATGCATTCCTATCATATCTTCCCCAAAATAGCTTTTAAAAGTCAGACAATTCAATTGCTGTTGTTTACTAGAGTGAAAGTGATACTCAAAGTTCTTTTTCAGGTTTATCTTCAGAAATTTCATCACTATACAACACAGCCTCTTTCCATATCACATTATGTACAATTTGAGGAAATGTCATGCTTCGAGATTGATGCACCTTTGCTAATGCTGTTACCTCTCTCTTGAGGATCTTTCTCGCCCTTATTAGCCTAAGACACTGCTACTCCTCATTTAAGGACTATTTCTATTTTTATCTCCCAGGATACACATTTCCTAGATCGGGAAAGGAATCTGCACTTCCGTATAGTTCTTGTACAAATATAGAGTCAATTTCCTAACTATGGTCTTACAATAAGGTTTTAATACTTCTCACTTTTCTTCCTAGATTATGCATTCTCTCAAGGAATCATAATAACAATCATACTTCATTGTCTTCGCTAAATTTGGCAAATAGATGTTCACTATAAACCTTTGTAGAGTGAACAAATAATGCCTAAAGGTATTTGGTGGAGAAGAGGTATCCAATCTTTACATCATCTTTTGTGGGGCTCCAAATCTGTTGTAATCAGAGTTAAATTATGCCATAAAACAATCCTGAAAAGTTTCAATGATCAGAGTTGCCCAACTTAAAATTTAAAAAGCTGGAAATGGCTGCTATTTCTCATTCTTTCCTCCCACCCTAGAAGATGGACATAACAACAGTTCATTTCAAGGCTCCCTAGAAATGGGAAAAGCATGTCAAGAATGAGAAAATGCTTGTGGATCATAAAAAGATCAATTTATAAACATCATTAATAGAAAAGATCAGATTCTCTCAGTCATTATTCTTTAACTCAGTCAGTTAAGACACTGAGTGGTCTGGAGTCCATTTTGTGGTCACTGATCAGGTTATAGGCCACACTATTCTAATGGACAGAGACCATGTCTGTCTTAAATCCTGATTATAGCATTATGGCGCCACACAATGTGAAAGCTTAATAAATGCTTAATGATGATAAGATACCCTCTATTGCATTTGAAGCTATTTGAATTTGAAATAAAAATGCAAATGAGTTTTAGAGGCTAACGTAAAAAAGTGTTCCACAAAACCATCTTTGCTTTAATAAATAATAGCCAAGAGGAAGAAATACTTTTTCAATATCTTTAAATGTCTATGCCTTGCTTTATAACACTAGATTAAATGCATTGAAAATACTTTGTTGTGTAGGAAACCTGGAAGGTTGTAACAAATGATGGACAAGTTCTCATTCTTAGGCATTGCCTATAGCAAGAGACTTGCATATTTTTATTGTTATGATGGTATTGATTGTTAAGTCAACAGAAAGCTATCACAAGGGATTGCAAATTTCTATACCAATACTCTGTTCTGTAACATTAAAATGTCATTACTGAATCACCAACTTTTTCCCCTGCTGTAATATTATTCTCTGTTGATTGCCTGCCTGAGCTGAAATTTGAAACTGTCACCCTCAGACTTGCAAAAGTGATTCAACTTCACTTATAAGGAAAGTGAAATTAAATATTCATTCAGGGGCTGCATTTCAAGTTCAAACTGTCTAAAGCTCCTTAAGGCAAAATGTATTTAAGTTGAAACACATTTTTTCTTCATTTTTATGCAGCAAAAATTCAGTATGGGTATCGTGGGTGGACAAATCACAAAATAATAATTTATTTTGAACTTTAAAAGGGGGAGGATTGGGTTTTCCTTCTTTCTGGGACCTCTCTTCTGTTCCTGGCCTATCCCATTTATCTCCTTTGTCAGGAAACCTGTAGGTGTATATACGTGGCTGTTGTTTATTGTTTTGATTTTTTTGTGCATATGTCATGTTTTAGCATTAATCAAGTTGTAAAGCCTCTACGTTTTCAATGAAAGCATTGTTGTGTCTGTGTCTGCCACAGAAATGGAGGATTGCCCAGTGAAAATTGTGTAAGAGTCAATGGGGTCAACCTGCCTCTCCCTGGTGTCACCTGTGTGTTCTTTCACAGGCGCTTTAACTTCTCTTCATTTGGCATTAGGATCCATTGAATTTTTTGATATCTATGTTTAAAATGGTCCCCAGAATACAGTACCCTCTAATTAAATATTGTTCTAAATGAGTGTTACCTGTTATTTGTACTTTGAATAATGATGGAAATTTGCATTTGAAAAAGACTTCATGTGTTAGGAACAGAAAGCAGATTGGGAGTTGCCAGGGACTAAGAGAGGAAGGAATGAGGAGTAACTGCTTAATGGATAAGGAATTTTATTTGGGAGTGATGAAATGCTTTGGAATTAGATGGAGATGGTGCTTGTACACCACTGCTAAGGTACTAAACTCCACTGTTTACTTTAGAATGATTAATTTTATGTTATGTGGATTTCATTTCAATAAAGAAAATATGTCATCTAAACTGGCATGTGAGTCAGATATAATAGATATTGAATTCTTCACCTTTGTTGTTCATCAGTAATTACAAAATGGGAAAGTGGGCAAGTGCTTTGAAGCGCAGATGATGTTTATAAACGTTTGTAGTCTGTTAATTAACTTTTCACAAGCACTGTGACCATGAGTAGTTGGTGCATTTTGATGCCTCAGGGACATTCACAATAGTGTCCAAATCAAATAAATTCAGTGTCATTCATCATGGCAGTCTAATGGATTATTATTTTATTCATTCCTGCTATCATGCATTGTATGGCAAGACTGAGTAACACATATGGTGATATCCAACCCATTATACTAAAATATGTTTATATTTGCAATGAAGAATCTGGAAGCTATTTTATTCTTTGAAACTCTTGGGGAGGTAGTGGAATATATTGTTACTGAGAGTGAGACAAAGACTTGCACCCTCTTCACTGGATAGTCCTGTAAGTTTTGAACCTTCATATGTAAAGTGGTAACCATGAGAAAGATGATGTGATTAAATAAGACAATGGTCATAATACATTCTGAATTCTATTTGGCACATAGTACTTATAAATGTACCTGTTGAAAGGATTATTATGCAAAATTAGGTGCAAAGTCAGTTGTATGCTATACTAAATAATGCTTGATTCTGGATTATACAAATATTGTGACTAAACTCTGACCAAGTTCCCCTGAACTTGACTAACTTTACACAGGTTACTTCTGACTCTAGACCCCTCTAACCTCCCTTTTATTACAGTATTTACTATGGAAACTTGCAATGATGAATTCTTTCTGTCTTTTGGAAATGTATGTAATTCTTCTGGTCACTTGTCTTTCTCAAGAATTTGTGGGGCATATTTTTGAAATGTAAACTTTGAAAGAGATGGCACCCCTCTTCCCAGTCTTTCTCAGGTGAAAATCAGCAAACATAGTTAATCTCATCAAGGAAAAAAAAAATCACTTGCAAACTCAGGAATAACTGAATGGCTCAAGCAAGCTGGACACATTCCCTTGATTACCCTTCTTCCCTCAACACCCTCTGGTGTTTTTCCATTGGCTTTCCCCAATTCTCAGAAATGGTCATTTTACCTTTTGTTGTGACAGTACAATGTCTCTACTTTATTTTAATAATCTTGAATAAATCCTCCCTTGCCTATAGAATCTTTTCCAGTGCAATTTTTCTTGGACAATTTACACAGAGCAAATTGATAGCTTCTTAGTGATTCCATTTTATAGGGAGATTCAAAATGGAAAATACAATGTTTAACTTTTTATGGAATAACTGGATAGATATATTATGGAATAGAATCCAACTTTCACAGGTCCTTTTAAGGTAAAAATAAAATTTCAAATGCATTTCCAATTAAACAAATTAAGCCAGAATTTTTGGGTCCCCAGTGATTTTTTATGTCTATGCTTTTCTTCCTGATCATAATTCAGGAGAGAATTTTGAAAAGTGTTGTCTTAAGGCATCTTTCATAGTTATAAGTGGTGGAGCAAGGATTCAACACTTACAGAGTCATGAGTTACAAGGAAACATTATTATTTCTATATATTCATAAAAGAAGTTTTGCTTAATTTGTTAAATGATTAGCATTTTAATGAATTTCATTTTTAAAATAATTTAATAATCACCTGCACAAGGATTTAATAATTTTTATTTTTTGTACATTTAAAAATAAGGTGAGTTTTGAATTATGTATTTTTACTTGAAAAATAAATCTTTTAAACTTTCTCATTACACACTCTACCTCCAGAAGAGGCTATTTTTGAATTTGTAAGAGAATAAATATAGTCAATACTAGACCTTTTAGATGACCCCTAAATCTTGTTACTGAAATGCTGCTAACATTTTGTTACCTGCTAAAATACTAGGTAAAATTTGGAAGCCTAGAAAATGTTGTGGCAATGCTTCCTTTACTCATTGAAGAAAACTACTGTTTCCATAAACACGCAGGATAAATGGTGTCAATGAGGCTTGAAATTATGATGAATTGTGATTTGAATGTTCCAATGCTCCCAAGCATTAATATCCAGAAAGATCCTGATATTAAATCTGTTACATTAAAAATTCTGAAGTATTTATGAAGCACACAATAATCATACATGTAGGTATTCCTTGTATGAATATGAACACGTTTACTTTATTTTGCATTGTTGTTGTTGGTTTTCATTTTAGTGTATCGTCATCTTTAGTTGAACTCTAAATTCCTAGAAACTTGGGTTCAAACTTCTGCTTCTCCATTGACTGGCCCTGTATGTCCCCGGGCATGTTATTTAACATCCTTGAGTATTAACTGCCTCATTTCTATAATGCAGCTGAAAGGATCACACACATCCACAGTTCATGAGTATTAGATTGTGAGATAATTAACACCAGGTCTTTACACATTGCCTGACTTGTAAGTGCTCAATAAACTATGATGACAAGGACAATATTGGGGTGATACTGATAAGGTCAGCATAACTGATAGATTTTTACCTATGCTTAATGATTTTTTAAAAAACCTATCCCATTTTGAAAAGAAAAGTAGAAATAACATTTATCAGGAAGTTAATGAAACTTAATATTGAAGTATTCTTACTTACATAGATCTTATCCTAATTATTTGCTTCTTTAAGTAATATTTGTCTTATAATTTTATATTCTTTTCTTAAAGAATGTCCAGTAGCATTAATACTAGGTAGGCCTGGATTCACCCTTGCTTATTTTCTTAGTCAACTTCTAGAGAAACAAAATAATCAATTAATCCAACAAAATGTGCACAAAAATACACTAAGACTTATATGCACATAATAAGAATTTATAGTAGAAGAGAGCTATTAGTCATTGGTATATAGGTGTGTTAATTATACATGTGATTGTATTTTATAAAATTTATGGCTTTTAAACAACTTTACATAAAGTTTACCTTGTCTGAGAAATTAGAAGGAACAAAGTATTAAATGAGAAGAGATTCTGATAGTTAAAAGGAAGTATTTCAAAGGCTGAACATGAAGATGCTTCCTGAATGAAGCCCCACAGTATTCACAGATACTGTGTCCAGAGCTTAGCTATAACAGTCTATCCCCATCACGTTTCAGATTTTCCTATATTATTTTTAGAATTTTTAATATATTCACACATACACACAATCTTTAAGCTTATAAAAATAACAAAAACATTATTTCATATTGAATGCTTTTAATGTGATAGAAAATTCTCTGAAATTCAAGCTGTAGAGCTATTATTAACTGTAAAAAAAAGACATACTTTTATATACTATATACACAGACTAATCTATTTTCTGTTTGCTTATAATATAATGGATGTTATTCTCTGTCAGAACATTTATATACCGGGAAGAATAAAACCTCTTTTCTTGCATTCTAAGATTTTTTTCTTCAGTAGCAAAGGAAAACTTTTACAAAATGTCTGCCATACAGTATGTAATCTTCTTTAAAAATAATAATCTATTTTAAAACACATAAAATACAGCCTCATACAGTATTGTGTCTAAGCTATTTTTAATGCTTTCCTTTCCTTTCCATTCAAAACACCTGTCCCTAACTATTGTCACGTTTTACATAATTTCATCTGCTAGCAGTGTTTTTATGCCCTTGTTCTCTACTGAAGACAAAAGAAGACGAAAACTACAGTCTCATCAATCAAAAACAACACAGTCAGCACCAAGTCTAATAATGAAAACCATGATTTCATAAATCATCTTCTACAGGTTAGGGTCATCTTTACAGAAAAAATCTTATCAGGTGCAGCTGAATATTCTCATGGTCTTTCATTCTTCAGTCTTTAATGAAAACAATAGAATGCCTGTCAGAATACAAATGTGTAACCTTTCTTAACTTAAAAAAAAATGCCTAAACCATGCCCTGACTATGCCCTTGAAAAAAGTTGAAGTCAGGATATTTTTCCTTCAAAAAGTCCAGCCATGCCTTTCTTTAACTGTTTGCAATGAGATAACTTTTTCCCCCTTTTACTCTCTTTTCAGATATGTGTGTTTAATTCAATCAAGTGGAGATTAAATTTAAGAACTCAGTTTCAGAAAGCTATTTCCTGGCAGTGACTAGCACTAACTGCAAAAAGAGGTTTGACAGGGCATTTTTGTTTTAGCTGAATCAACAACTCTTGGGTAAATTCTGTTCTGTGACCCCAATCCCCCATCCACATATTAGGAAGTAAAATAAGTATCCTGTAATCACTAGGTGGATTCATACTTAATGGAGAGTTATCTCTTTAAAAATATGGACTCAATATTTGCAAACCTGGTTAAATAGGTCTGAGCAAAATAAAGTTTGATTAGGCATACACAGTGCTGTATACTTAATCAAAGCTCCTAAATTGATTTTGCTGAGACATTGCTGCCTGGCATATCCCAAGTCACTGATGTAACCCAATAAAATCTATTATTTGGACCTGAATTAGCCATACATATTGGGCCATTCACCTTGTTCCAAAGACCTAGACCTAGTTTGTATAATATAAAATTCATTTAGCAGTGGGATTGAGACGTGATGCAGGGACACGTCCTTATATATAGATGGAGAATGGCAGTGTGCCCACAGAACAAATCATTTGAGTTTAAAAATTAATGAGTGGGAAGATGGAGTGGATTCAGAAAGAAGATGCAAAATGGATTGCTGAGTGCAGGTGGAAGATGCCTTCGGCAACACTTCACATTACTTTCTTTTTTTTAAAGCACGGTTATGGAATTCAGAACTTCAGTGCCAAAGGAGCTTCATTTTCAGGTGTGTTTTTGTGGCAGACGTGACATGAGAGAACCTTCTGGAGCAGCAAAACTCCCATTGTTTTATTTAGTAAGCATTCAGGATACCACTATTCAAGAGAGGTTGCTATTTACAAGCATTTCGAATTCTTACCAATTTTCTGCCTGCTACATAATGTAAAAGCAATGAATGCTACACTGCATCGCTCACACTTTCAACTCTATGTGATTATCTGGTCCACTGGTCTACTGTCGTGTATTTCTGAAATGAATTGAAGATAAACCCATAATAGACCATTTCCTACAGAGACATTTGTCTCCGTTTAAATTCAGGACCCAAATATCTACTTATTTCCATTCTGTTTTATAAGTATGGTGTTTTCATCATTGTAAAACCATATTAGCTCCCTGATTATACCTGGAATTCTGCATGCTCTGTGAGAGCACTGCCAATCTCACTCTTGGTCCTTAGCATTACTGCTAAAATAAATAGCACAGTCTCTTAATAAAGGACAGAATACTCAAAAGCGAATTGTGGAGAATTTCCCCCAAGATACTGCCTTATGTCCAGTTTTACACAAAGGCCTTTCTATATGTTACAAAGTTATGCAAATAAGCCTCCCTCTTCTCACACAGATGCAAGATATATTTGAATAAGAAATCAAAATCTAATTGGAGTTTGAACAAAATATATTATTATTCATTTGATTAGAGTTGCATATTTAGTAACCTTTAATAAATACATATATTATTAAAATACTCTTAAAATAATCTGATTTTTAAATAAAAGTTGCAAAAGGGTGAAAATATGACATTGTTTAGGTAAAATGTAAAACAAAATTAACATAAATTTTGGTGGAACTCTATCTATGAAAAACAATCAAAAAAATACATATTTGGAATTTATACTCCAAGGCAGGAAGAATGAAGAGAACTTCCTAGGTGTAGTGATTTATTTCTTTCATAAAAGCTAAGCAACTAGAAGCAAATAAAGTGCTAATATCTGCTAAGTCCAGGTAGACAGGACATAGGTATTTCAGTTTTTCACTGCACTAAAAGTCTTTCATAATTAAAAAAGGATAAATGAAACACATAATTTAACAAGAACATAAGTGATTAGTACAATTTTCAGAAAATCATGCATCATATAAAACCATTCTATATACATTTTGGACAAATGTAAATCTGTTGCTTATTATCTTTGCTAATTCTGAATTATATTAATTTAGAAACCTTCTAATGAAATTCAGATTTGTAAATGATATGAATTTCTTTCAGAATGTGGAAGTAGGGTACAAAGAGAGAACGTCTTTCTATGTGTACAGGAATTAACAAAATAAAAAGATAAAGTATGTCTTATCATTACTAATTTCGACTTAAATCAGTTATACTTTTAGGACCCTGAATCTTTTTTTGCCTGTTTTCATACAAAAGTGGACAACTTTACTGCATTCATGAGTTTCTAAGGGAAAATCTTTTCTTCTATACCCGCTGGTTTTGCCTTTGTTGAAAATGAAAAATGTTTTCAGTTTTCTGATAACCATTGGGAAAACTTACATTTTCAAAGAAAATATCATCTCATCTCATTTCATTTTTCTTATTAATCCTAATTGTCATAAAAATAATGTAATAATTCAATATAATTTTATTTTCCTTGGTAGTACAACTCAGTTAGCTGGGGTTGTAGTTCAGTGGTAAAGCACGTACTTACCATGTGCAAAGGACCTGGGTTCAATCCCCAGCACCACACACACACACACACACACACACACACACAAATATATTAGCTTTATAAATCAAGAATATAAAGAAATATACACAATGGGTAGAATTGGCAAACGCATTAAGATAAGTATGTATGTACACAGCATGGTGATTTTTAATAATCCTACAAATGCTAAATACAGAAATGCCAAAATCATATTCTATGTCTTTGATATTTGTGATCTAATACATTCTAGTTAAGTTTTTAAAAATGAATTTTCAATATATGCCAAAATAGATAAGTTCTTCAATAAGGCATGTTTATGAAGGTAAAGTATAAGACATTATAGCATGGCTTATCATTTTTTCATATGTTCTGTGTAACAAATTCGATAGACTGATGAATGGCGGTCCAATTGTTGGTGAGATATTATTCAACATCTTGTCTTTAGGCATTTGACTGCACACCTAAAGGTGACAAGTTGCTATCCTTCCAAAAGCTAATCATTCTAAACTCTGTCTTTGTATGAATCAATTTACCTATTCAACACCAAAATTTATTCTTATCATCAAAATCTTAATTTCTATCTCTGTAGTTAAGAATCTCTCTTGTGTACTAAAGTTTTAATACATCTATAGTTAGTGTCACATGGTTTTGAATTAAATTAAATGCTACTTGCTATGACAGCTTCACAAACCACTTCAGTAAGCCAGATTCAGTAATACCCATTTATTTAGCATTCCCCATGATTGTATTTCGGTGATAATGGTATTATGGTTTAGATATGAAATATCTCCAAAAACTTGTATGTTAAAGGTCTGGTCCCAATGTACCAATATTCAAAGGTGGGGCTTTGGGAAGTGATTGGACCATGAGAGCTCTGACCTCATTAGTGGAATAATTCACTGATGCATTAATAATTTGACAGCATTATGGGAGAAAGCGGCAATTTTATGGGTTGGAGTCTACTTGTAGGAAGTAAGTCACTGTGGGCATGCCTCAGAAAGGTATTTCTTGGGCCGAACCCCATTCTTTATCTCTCTGCTTCCTTGCTGTCATGGACTCAGCAGCTTTCCTCCACCACACTTTTGCCATGATGTTCTGCCTCATGTAGGCCCAAAGCAATGGAGCCAGCCAACCGTGAACTGAAACTATAAGGCAAAATAAATCTTTTATACTCTAAGTTGTTCATGTGAGGGATTTTGGTTGCAACAATGAAAAGTTCACTAACACAAATGGCAAGACTGAATAACTGCTATAGAGACCTCATGCAGCCAGAAGGACCCAACACACGTGCCCTTTGACTCTTTGAGGAAACAATTTTCCAAACACTGGTATACTGAATAATATACAGAATATAACAAAATATAATTTAATTTTATATTTTTAGCATTCTTTAACATAGTCTAGTTTATTTAGAATTCAAATAGTTATAATTAAGAACAATTTTTTAAAACTTACATTTTGAGTATGACCTCAGAGTACTTTGCACTGCTCAAGGGGCATATTGGACACTTGGTATCTACTTGATTTATTAAATCATTGCAGAGCAAGAAATATGATTATGATTATAAATAAACTTTTTCCAAGCGTGGTCCCTTTCTTTATCTACTGAGATCACCAGAACGCTGCCGCACATCTGAGCTGCCTGTGGGATAAAAGTTAGCTTTGAGAACCTTTGACAATTACTAGGTTTTGAGCTTTCCAATGAAGCAGTCATTCTTAAACATCTTTAATTTAAAGGAAAAAAAAAAGCTTGCTAACAAAGACAACATCCACTGTGTTCTTCAAAGCCCCTCTTAACAGCTCATATGAAATTCCTCCCAGAATTCAACATTAAAGAAAAATGTGTGTCTTCTAATGAACTGCTGTTTTCCTTTATTAGAAAATGACAGCTACCCAATCCATTTCCTTTCCCTTTTAAACTTGACCTTCAAGAAACACATAGCCAAGTTTTAAGCTCAATTTTAGTAGCTAATCTTAAATTTTCCTTTCTGTCATGCACACTGAACTTTTAATAAAAATTTCTTGTATTTCTTCCTTTTAATGATTTTACAGTTTTTAAAAATTTGTTTTTTAATAAAATTACTTTTGAAGCAGGCATGACCAAAAAATGATGCATGAATGAGTAAATAAATGAATAAGTATGTGTGCCACACTAAAGTACCTCTCATTCTCAACGAAACAAATGATATGTTTTATTCAATCCTATTTTCCTAAATTGTCAAAGAAAATCACAGTAGGACAATACTGTAAAAACTCTTAAGTGTGAAATTTATAAATAATCATTGATTCTGGACCTTACTGCTTTCCTCTCTCCCAAATAAAAACGATTTAAATACTAATTTGGAAACACACCTTTCAGGGAGCATGGCTATACAGGGATTAAAAGGTTACAATTTGGAAGATTCAAAAGTTATGTTAGTCTATTTACCATCTAGAGGTGAGCAGTCACCTCAAAAAGATAATTACTCAGTGAGGAAACTTCTAAGGTTTTGAAGTTATATTGGCTTAAAGGATAGAAGAATTTATTTTGAATATGGATGTGTGAGGGGTGATAACGTTTTTGTCTTATTATACTCTTATCCTCGGATTTATGCAATGTTGTTGGTGAAAGGGGGAAAGCAGGGGCAAAGGGATTTCAAGGGAGGTCAATTAATTTTATAAGAAATTGTATACCTCTTATGGCAGAAGGGACCAAAATCCTAACCTATGAATTGAAACCAGCACAATTTTTTTTTATTGAAACACAGTGGTCTGAAGAAAGTTGCAAGAGCAAACAGGGCAGCATGTTCTCTGAAGTAAAACTTCTTTAAATAAAAGGAAATCTACTCTGGTGACCTAGATATGACATAAAATGTTCTCAGGGTTCTTGGAGAAAGGTCGATTTCTGAACATAGTTTGTGTTTGAGGTTGGGACCCTCTGTGGACACAGACAGTGGAGGAAAGTGTACATTGGAAAGTTGTCTGGATACATGAGCTCTATGAACTTAGATGAGTTATATTTTCTCTCAGGGCTTTGGCATTCTATTCTTAAGGATGATGATAAAAATGCATTCCTCATAAAAGTCCCTAGGGATAAAATAATTAGTATAAACTCTTTTAAAAAATCTACTAAGATCTATATTAGAGACTGCTGATTATTACAGGCCACCAATACTTTGGGCCACATTTATCAAGGCAGATTCACCATTAATTGAATTATATATGTAACCAGTGAGTGAAAAGGGGGCAAAAGCTTTGGGATAATCAAAATGACCATCAACAGAGAATGAGACAGAAGAGCACATTTTCTAATCTCATGCTTGCTTCTCATTAGCACCATATCCTAGGGTACACCACTTTCAGCTTCCAAGAGTCTCAATTTCCATATCTGAAAAAAATATGAGTTAGTTCAGAGAATCTCTGAGGTCTTTTTCTCCCTAAGATTTTACTTGTATCATATAGTCAGACCTTTGCTAGGCAGTATGAGAGAAACAGACACACCAGAAGCCAATTGCTTTTCCTGGATATGACTAAAGAGACTTCTAATCCACATTCATGTGAAACAATAACATTCTCAATTATATAAGTTTTGTTAATTTTTTTTTTCATCTTGCACACCAAAGCAATTTTAGACCATTGGAAAATATTGGGCAAAGTCATGATGACTAGCTTTACTGACTCTGAACTTTTCTCTTTATTTGACTGATGGTTGGCAGCCCTATTAAAACAGAATCTACACTTCCACATTTTACTGACAAGGGATTACACTAAATAAAACTTTTTTGACTGACATGTATTTCCTATTACTCAGATTGTCCTTTGCTGCCACAGCAGCCATCTAAATAGGTTCAGGAGGAAAAAGCAAGGAAGCCTTGTCCTCTTCTGACTATTAGCAGTGACGAGAGAGAAGCTGTGCCTCAGTGTTCTCAGTGTGTTTCAGGGAAGTTTGTGGCTAAAGTCCTAAATCTGTTGTCTGCACGTGATTACTTATTGTTAGCATCCTTTTTTAACTTCTTAAATAGATAAGCACTCTGTAATAAATAAAATGTCTTTGTGAATTGATTTGACTTAATTTGTGTTAAATGTTCACTAATGGTTTTTCTTGCTTCTATTTACTTTGGACTTTATAATTGTCCTGAAATTCCTTAAATCTTCTCTGTTAATAGAAGAAAGCGGTTATCTGAATTTGAATTAAATGCATTTTTTTCCATAATCATGTGTAGAAGATATTTTTGGGTGGAAAATTACCAGGTATTGCCCATCATTGTATTCTTCTATAGTGGTCTTCAGATCAACTCTTAGAATCAAAGCCACATGAAAACCTGGGATGCAAATCAGTCTCCCTGGGAACAGACATACTTATTTTAATGCTTGCTGCTTTTAGAATTGATTGATTGGGTATGAGATCATTTAGTCGATCTTTTCCAATAGAAAAATCTTCAAATCCTATGTATCTGCAGAATGAACTCTTAACTCTGGACTCTATTTACGCTTCAGGCCTAATAAAATCCATAACAAAAGCACTATGAGCCATAAACGGGGTATTTGCTCCACAGTAATTGAACTATGATGACTTGTACTTAGATATCCTATGTCTTAATTCATATCTAGTATTAAAAGGGCATGTTTCCGTGACATCGGGAAACCCTTGTCTTCCAGAGTAGAGGAGAATGAAATGCTTCCTGATTAATGACACTATCTAAATACCAGCACAAACTGGCAAGCTCTTGCAAAGGAGGCGTGTTTGACTGCATTCTGCCCAACACAACAGCTCATTAAGCAATATTTTCCCCATTAATGTTTAGTATTAAACACTGAATGAAAGACTAAATATCATACGGAAAAACAAATTGAAAACAGCACAGTAGGGTTTGGGGTAAGCAGCCAACAGCCTCCCCTTCATTTGGAAGACAGCTTGCATACCTATTCCAAAGATTAATGAGCAATCAGTTCTAAATTAAACCAAGACCTGCATTTAAATCTTTTCTTCCTCTGTGGAAAGCATGACTATGAGTTGCACTAACTGAGATAAAATACAGTATTAGCCTTTCCATGTGTTGTGTAATGTGGTTAGAAACATGAAAGATAGTTTCTGAAACATTTCCTTCACATTTTTTTATCATTTATTTTCCTGCACAATTTGAAAGGAAATGGGCCATGGTGAGGTCGGCAGTTTCTGCCACATGATGCAGAATCTTGCTCTCTGTCAGTCACTCAAAAAACAGTCACCTCTTTGAAGATGGAATAAGAAAACTGCTTTTATGAACATCACAGATTCTATCATAGGTGGCTAACACAGAATTTCAATTTTATAAAAACTGTCAAAAGAAACTACCTTTCAGTATGAGCATTGATACTGTTATAAAAAGTGAAAATATGGTAAAGCCTGCTACATTGCTGAGGCTTCAGGACACTGATAACACCAGCGGTATGTGTTATGATGAGATATATTTTATAAACAGAAATGCTTGGTTGAACACAACACGTGACAGAGTCCCTGAAATTCAGAATGGTTCCAAGAGCAATTCACTTAGTTGGTGGGGCTTACTTTAGAAAAGTAAGAGAATAGAAAGAGAGAGAGAGAGAGAGAGAGAGAGAGAGAGAGAGGGAGGAAGTTAAGTATTCTCACCATGAAAATAATAATTCTATGACATGGATTACACGTATTTAGTCATACTACAATGTATACATACTTCAAAGCATCAGGTTTTACATGAAAATCACATATAGTTTAATGTGTCAATTTTTAAAAGGAAAGAAAATTTGATATAGGAAACAATAATTCACAAAACAAACATGTTATTTTGAATCCTTAATCAGTCTCTCGCATTAGAACGTATTTTTCACACATCATTTTGCCTTTTGTGTGCATAGACACATCTTTCAGGAATAGATTCCATAGTTTTCAATTCAATTCTGAAAAAATAATTTAAGCCTAAACTTTTGAGAATTATCACACAAACAATGGTTTTTCTATACCTCAGTAGTACCTTGAAATCTTCTTAGAAACTTTAAAAATAACAATATTGAAAATCTTCCCTAAGTTGAATTGAATCATATTATCAAGGTATATGATCAGAGTGTGCATTTTGTAAATACCTCAGATCTTAGAACAATACATGATAAGCAATCAAAATAAGAGAAACAGGTTAAAGTTATAGACCTGTGGAAAAGGGAGTCTGATGTGAACTTAAGATCCCCTGGAAGAGGCTTGATTATGTCTTCAAATAAAATATGTGCAACTTTTAATATTGAAAAGATAAATACGAAATTGGATAAGAGGACAGTGTACCAATTTTTTTAGAAACACAGCCAACATGTAACTTATGTATACCTGTAGGAAGTTGAATAGGTCCCCAAAAGATATGTTTGTGTTCAAATCCCTGGACTTGTGAATGGGACCTCACTTGCAATGAAAAAAAAAAAAAAAAAGAAAAAGAAAAAGCTTTTGCAGATGTAATTAAATTAAGGATGATGAGATGGAGATGAGATGGTCACGATTTCTCTGAATGAGATTTAAGTCCAGTGTCAACTGTCTTTACAAAGGATACACCGCAGACACATAGAGAGAAGAAGAGAAAGCTACATGACCAAGGAGGCAGAGATTATAGAGATGCAACCACAAGCCAAGGAACATGTCCTGCCAATCAAAGCTCAAGGACAAAGAATAGAATCTCTCCTAAAGCTGCTGGAGAAATTTGGGTCCTGCTAGCACATTGATTTCAGAATAGGAGAGAAATAAACAACACACGTGTGTGTGTGTATGCATATGTGTGTGTGTGTGTGTGTGTGTGTATTTCATCAAGCTTGTGGAATTTGTTCCAATAGTCACAAGATATAAATGCAATATCATATTCTTATCTGCCTACTGGTGAACAGCATAATATAATATCACCAAAGTTCACAGACCTGAAATTATTATCTTACAATAGAGCACACTATGTTTCTCTTACTTGGAGAGTGTTTCTTCAAAATGACCTTAAAGCAAGGTTGGCTTAAGGTAAAGTCACAGCGATTTGTTCAGGGACAAACCATCAGCATTCTCGAAAGTTCACTCCTTCTCGTTTGCCTTTCCTGCATGATCGCCTCTCCTGAAGTGCCCCATCACCTTTCTCCTCCTCCATCTTCATTACCATCATTATAACTTACAATTACATAGTACTAACATTCTGCCACTGTATTACGTTAAAAATTCTTATTAACCCTCAGAGAAATCCTGCAAAATAGGCACTACTGTCATAACCACTATATAGATGAAAAATGGGGCTTGAATAACTTGCCTAATATTGAATTAAAGAAAGATGATATAAGAAAAATAAACTTTCTCTTAGAGATATTGTTACAGACAATGACAATAATCCATTTGTTTAAGCATCACTGGTTTTTCTTAGACGGTAGCCCTTCTGCAAACTAGAATGCAGATAGTCTGACTATATTTATTAAAATAATAGCTACACTGTGATTCAACATAAAAAATGCACATAAGACTTTTCCATAAGAATGAAGGGAGGTAAAGTCCATCACTGTTTATAAGAATATTCAGTTTAAAATCAAATAAGTGAAAGTAATTGAAAATTTTGAAAGTTGTTGATATATGAAAAATTTTCATAGTTGAATAATCATACAAAACGGTTTTTAATTTCAATTGATATGAGCTGCAGAATATAAAAAAATATGAAGAGGTGATCAGCAAATTTTATGAATTTCAAGACCCATATCAAACTTATTATTTTAGCTAAAGGAGAATATTAATGATAATATTTTAATTTGGAATTGCAGAATAGCTTGGAGAAATCTGAAAATACAGAATTATTAAAAAGAACCCAAAGAGAGAAGAAAAAACAAAAGTGGTTAATATACCCCAAATGTTAACCCAGAATTCTTTGAGATATGCAAAAGATTGAAGTGTTTCTGTCAGCTTTCTAATAGAGCAAACACAAGCTGATATGTTGTAGTTTATGATGACACATAAAGACATTTAAAAAAACCTGAAAACTGAATACTATCCCTTCATATAATTAAAAATGTTATTTTAAAACCAAAATATGTAGATCCTCTCATGAAAATACCATCTTTTGCTGGGCATTGACCAGCAGGCATGGGCAGTGACCCATGCCTGTAATCCCATTGGCTGAGGAGGCTGAGGCAGGAGAATTACAAGTACAAAACCAGCATCAGCATCTTATTGAGCCTGTAGGCAACTTAGAGAGACCCTGTGTCAAAATAAAAAATATATATATATAAAGGCTGGGGATGTAACTCAGTGGTTGAATGTCCCTGGTTTAATTCTCAGTACCAGAAAAAAAATATATCTTTTGGTCCTGTTTTATTATATCTTGCCACATTCAGAGAAGATCTCTATTAAAAATCTTGATTGTGTATATATTATATGTGTGTGTGTGTGTGTGTGTACACATGCACATTTTCACACCTCAGGAAGGAAATTTCAGAATCTCACAGTTAGTGTCACTATTAATTTGTGTTCCAACCTCAGCAGAATACTCTTCAGAATACCAAGACACTGTTGACGAACTATCTTGCAACTCTCTTCTCTGCAATGGCTGTTTTAAAATTTCCCCATTCTGTTTAACCCCTGATCTCTTTCAGTGTCCTTCCAACTCTCAAAATGGCATATTAATTATTGGAAACAGGTGTCATTGGTTGAGAACTATCCCCCCTCAACCATTTGCCATAACTTTACAATCGTCCTGACTTATCCTCACTTACCCTGCCTGCTTCTCTGTATTTCAAATCAACATTGGCAGACTTCTGTCAATCCTACCTCCTCCGTGTGTATCCTGCATCCAATTTTCTTTTCCCTTCACAGGAACTAAATACTATCAATTATGCCTCCTTTATTCAGTCTTTAGTGCTCCCTTCCTTTCTGGCACTTTCCCATCAGCTTTATACTTGTCCAAATCTTTTTGCTTTTTTAAAACAAAGCAAAAACAAAACAAAACAAAACAAAATAAAAACCTTCCACTTAGCCCACTCTTTCACTCATTCTTGCTGAAAGCCAAATTTCTTTAAATGTCTCTTGCTGTTTACCTCTCTTTTAAATCTCAAGCTGCTATAATTTGGTTTCTGTCCACAACATAACAAACCATTACCCCTCAGATGTTTTATTTGTGTTGTTCAAAAATACTTCAAAATCAGCATGCTCAAAATGAAACATATCTTTCTCTAACATTGTGGTCAAAGCTAAGACTATGTATGTACATGTATGTGTGTGTGTGTATATGTACATACACACGAAGGATTGAACCCAGGGACACTCAGACACACTCTACCACTAAGGTACATCCTCAGTCTTTTTTTTTTTTTTTTTTTTTTTTTTTTCACACAGAGCCTCACTAAGTTTCCCAGGCTGGCCTGGAACTTGCTGTCCTCCTGCCTCAGTCTCCTAAATCTCTGGGATTACAGGTATGCACCAGTGGGCCCAGTTTATTCCTAGGACTGAGCATCAGGTTTAGACATAATTGATTCTCAATAACAATTTAAAAAAAATAATTTTATGTATTAAGTGAATTCTATGTTTCCAACAGGAAAGGGAGAAAGCTTCCAGTAACTAGAGCCTTTGTTCTGCAAACCCTTTAGAGAAGAAATAATACTATTTATTTTAATTATGAACAGAATGAGCACAAAGGAAGAACACCTGAGGTTTGAGTTACAAATGCTGTGTAAAGAGACTGTGATCCTGTGGTGCTAATAAAAGATGAAAATAAGAGTACTGTGTTTTGTGCAAATATTTTGATTAACCATTTTGTCAGAATGAAGATTCCCCAGAAGAGAAATGTCTGTACACATCAAAGTTCAGAAATTTTGCTGAGCTTAAATGCCTAAAAGTCATAAAGACTTAAATTCTGTGTATGTATATTTACTTATACAATGCTTTAAACTCTCTCACTCTCTCTCTCTCTCTCTCTCTCTCTCTCTCACACACACACACACACACACACACACACACACACAGATACCTTCACATTTCCTTATAGGTCACAAACTTGTGCTAATTCACCATAACATGTTATTTTATTCTTTAATTCTATGAATTCTTTTTTAAATTTTTTTTTCATAATTTATTTATTTTTTAAATTTTATAGACTGCATTCTACGAATTCTTAGGGATTGATTCTCACTGCACTGAGAATGACCATGCAAAGCACTTTTGATACATTGGTGTGGTGTAACATATATTTAACTTTTAAAAAAGCAAAGATGGGAATAGAGAACCTTGCATTTTGTATTACACAATTATCTTTGGTGCATGTTGCAAGCAAAGATGCATACCAGGATTGTGAGTGTTATCAATGAATTCACACAACTACCATAGTGATGGAAAAGACCAGTCCATGCTTGGTTAAGTTCCACGTGAGCAGGCATAGCTTCAAATGACTATGGGATTTGAACATTAATGTCCTTGAGATATCCTCAGTTCTAGGACACTAAGATTAACTAGCCCTAATCCCCTACAAGAGCTTTTCAGAAAACTATCAAGCTTAAAGAACACTCCTTGAAGAACTAATCATGCAGAATGTGTGTTTTTACTTTTATCCATCTTTCAATGTTATAATCATTCCCAAATTACTATGCCAGGGTAAAACATACTGACACTTTTTCTTTTTCTGACACTTTGTTTTCTTCAAATTGTTAAAATAAGAAGAAAAGGAGGAGAAAGTAGAAGAAGTATCACATGAAGAATTCACATCATTCTTTAAATTAAAAGGTAGAAGATTCTTGCCCTTCTTCCAATTCAATACTTTGTGTATACATTATAAACCTTCCTTAGTACTCTTATGGGTGATTGGTTTCTCTCTCTTTGTAGTTATCTCTGCACCCTCCTTTAATTTATATACATCAGGTGACACTATTAAGGCGCTTATTTGAGTGTACTTCTGATACCCCAAAGTACAAAGCTTAGCCTTCTCGACTTTCTAATTTTTAGAAAAGATGAGGATCTACCTAGTCGAAACTATTTAAGGAAAACCTTTTCCCATTTTCCACATTGAAACAGTGGCCCCAAATATGTGAGGAAGTCAAAGAAAATCATGTAATAAAAATAACTAGGAGAGAGGATTTTGGATGTTCTCAACACAATCAAATGATAAATACATGAGATGGTAGGTAACCTAAATATCTTGATTTGATAAATACAAAATGTAAAAATGTTTCAGAACATCTCATCTCACTGTACTCTATAAAGACGTAAAACTGTTTTCTATCAACAAAAAAAATTTTTGAAGAAAATATAACAAAATCCATTACTTATTAAAGAAAAATTATCCAAGATACTAATCTTGCTTACATCACTCAAGTGTTCATAGACAACCATAGTGTTTCTGAATAAACATTAAAATAAATCATATTGAAGTAATTTTGGAGGTGATTTATCATACAATGGTCTCTAAAGTGAAAAAGCAGATGTTATTACAGAAAAATATCAATTATACAAATAATAAGTCATGTATTATTAAACAAAAGGAGTAGCTTTTATTTTTCCTCCTTCAGTTTCAATATCTCTCAGGTGACTAGAATTAGAAATATAAAAACAGAAATGGCAGAGGAAGTGGAAGTGTGGTCCCTTCAGAGCCAGCTTGATAATTTCTGAAAGATCCACCCTGCTTTGTTATATTGGGCAATGAAAACTCTCAGCAGTTCCCTTCGCAGGGGAGTCTTCCATTACTGAGTTGGCATTCCTCCTCAGCAACACAAGGTCACTCAATTATCCTCTCTTCAGATGCCAGCCCCACAGAAGGAAACTACTCTACTGAGGAAGCTCCTAGTGATCCTGCAATTGCACAAACAGAAACAAAGTACTGGCATCTTGCTAAAATGTGTTTTCCCAAGCAACTGAAGAGTAATTTTCAGCTGCACAGTATCAACTACTAAACTACACATAAAACGCAAGTACCTAGTCAAAAGGAAACAATCGTTCTTCATTCTCAGCCACTCATACCTTTTGTATTACCGTATGAAATAGCATTTATTTAAGTCAGAGTAACCTATCCATGAGCAAGGAAAATCCATTTAGAAAAATATACCTTAGCACAGCAATTGCTGGCAAAATTTTTCTGGAAGGAAAGGCAGGAATATCACAGCAAAGCTTTCCTGTTTTATTTTAAACAGTACAACTACACTGAGTTATACAATTTGTAAGAACTGTGAAACTCTTACTGAGAATTAGCAACTTCTTTCTTCTTGAATTTGTCCTGACCGATGCATCATTCCATTACTTCCTTAGCTGAGTTTGTAAGACAGATTTTTTTTTTAATGTTCTCTTGTTGACCAGGTAATGTCCAAAGTACTGGTAGGTTCATTTAGAAAACCACTATTAACTTTGAGTGACACCTTTCCACCCTTCTCCAACAGTTTTGTGGGTACTGATTGCTTCCACGGTTAAATAGAGTATCTCCTTTAATCTCCTCTAACCACTGTTGACCTATCTCTGCCTTTCCTTCCCAAGTATATAATAAATCAAGTGCATTTTACATGAAAAATGAAGTAATTACTCAGTGAATCCAATGGCTAATTGCACATCGAGGCCTCTGGGAAATATGGGACAACTCAGTGTCAGATTTCAAAAGGCAGAAAAGAAGGTTGAAGTTAATAACTCTCAAATACTGACAGGTTGAAAAGGACTTGAAATACAGCATCTCTTCATACACAGAGTCCCCACTTAAGAGAATTGGAAAGTTCAAGCTCTATGCCCCATCTTTATGCCAAGACTAGTACCGACAACCGAGAAAATAGAACCTACTACACTGAAGTGAACTGTTTTGGGGGGGAAGGGTGAAATTGTTTTTTATGAAGCTTTCTGAACCACAAAAAGTTTGTGTCTCATTTTCTTTCTGTTTGTGTATTAGTAGAATCACTTTTGTTACAAAATCTAATTACATTGTTTGCTTGACTGTAATGAGATCTGACTGTGTATAGGATATTGAATAAAACTATATTTAACTGGATATTATGCCATTTCTTTCTTATTATTTGAAGACATTTTAAAGATTTTTTTTTTTTCTGTTTGCAAAAGTGTCTAATAGATCAAAGTGATTTGTTTGGTCTTTTTCTTCTTATATCTCTTTTATAGAGTAGCTAGTCTGTACCTGCAACATAAAAATGTAATAAATACCACAGTTACACAACAAAGGTATAAGGCAGAAGGTTTTTCATACAGATCAATACCACATGAACACAAGATAGTATTGCACACTGGAAAGAAGTTATATTGTCACACTGAGGAAAAAAAATAAAGGCTTAACTTGTTTCAGGAAAGGAAAAAAAAAATAAAAAGAAATTCTTTTCCTGGAATTTAGTAATTCACAACTTCTATGATGAGTTGTGGTCATAAACACAGACACATTGTAAAAACATGTCATGAACCCACATATGCATACACATACACATATTTCTCTCTGCATTTGCAATTCAAATATATTGATATTTTATATTTTAAATAACAATTACTAGAGTTTATTAGGTAATAACTTCTCTGCTTACACTTTCAAAATAAACTGTAGTTTTAAATTTCTTTTTAAGCTTCTCTTCCTTCTGTTATGACCCTGGGTTTTGGAAATGTTTTTGTCTATGGAAAGGAATTATTAATAGTGTCAGAGCAGGAGAAGATATGTGTTTGTGGCAAGGATTCCCAGTGGCCAAGCTTTCAGACTTCATTATTTTTAGACAGTGTGTGGCTTATCTCCTGAAACTATCTCAAATGAGATGAAAACTTCATGCTGACTTAGGAACATTGTGCTCCCTCTTACTGCCCAGCTTTGAGTATGAGATATCTATTCATTGAGGTAAATTATTTCCATAGTTTTATCTCTACTTTTGAGATTCTTATCTTGTGCCATCTATTAAGTGTCTTTGTGGTATCTTTTTCCCCCTTAAGTGAACTGTAACATTCAAAAGAAAAAGAATCGTCTCCCATTCTTCATCAACCTAGTAGCATAATAAATGCTCTTTAGAAATGAGACTAATCCTCAGTGTACATTAGCAATGCCTATTTCATGTACTCACAGATCTGATAAAAACATGAACATATGATTAATGTCAACAACAGTCCCTCTATTTCACCAGGAAGTTAGATGGTAGGCAATAAGATGTTTTACCCAGTTAAATAGCATGATTAAGTCCTTTGCTGGTGTGGGTTGCATTACAGTTCTAAGGAGTTTCTCTGGGGAGAATAGTACCTTCTGAAATATGTTACTAATCTCTTTTTTAAAGTGTTTTTCAACCTCACGGACTTTACCACTGGTTTTCTCCTATTTTCTTTGGCCAGGGAATGAAGCTCAATGTTGTTTGTTTGCTTGTTTCTGTATTTCTTTCTGTCTTTCATTTTTTTAATTAGATTTCTTCATTGTTGTTCTTTGTGCTTATTACCATAGTGCATAGTGCAGAAGTAGCTAAAGAAAAAGGATTTTAAAAATAGTTTCAAATGATTGAAACTTGTTGAAGGTAAAAATAAATAAATAAATGAAAGGAAACCCTGTTTTGCTGTAAAGTTTTTTGTTTGTTTTTGTTTTTTGTTTTTTGTTTATTTATTTATTTTTTTTTTTTTTTGGTCTTTGATTCCTTTTTGTCCCCTACTTTCTTGGTAATATTGATTCCATCAGACTGAGGTTGTGATAAGACCGCTGTTCTAAAGAACAAAAGACAAACGACAACATGCAGATAAAAGATAGTTCTGCTTTTACATTTATTTTGAGAAGGAGGGTGCATCACTATATTGCTATCAAGTACAAAAGCACTGCAGACTTTGTCCATACTTAATCTCAATGGATTGCCATGATGTACTCATTAAAAGTTATATAAGGAAAACAGATTAACAATCATTGTTTTCCATCTGGGATTTGAAAGCACTGTTACTAACATCAAGGCATAATGTTAAAATAAGAGAATGGGGCATTATGAAAGTCTCAAGAAGCATTCTTCTTCTTAAGGTATGCATGCTCAAAATGTTTGTCTTATTTTCCAAGAGTTCTCTTGCATTGTACCTATTTAAAGCGTGGAACAACATCCCAAACAATTTGCAACATAATTTGAAGCCTAATCAATGTTTTCTGAATGAGTCTTTTAAATTTTTGTGAGACTCTCCTTTCTTCAATATTGATTTGGTAGGGGGGAGATACTGGGAATTCAACCCAGGGGTACTTTACCACAGAGCCACTTCCCCAACTCTTATTTATTTATTTATTATCTTGAGACAGGATATCACTATGTTTGTTGCTTAGGGTTTCTCTAAACTGCTAAGGCTGCCTTTGAACATGCAATCTTCCTGCCTCAGCCTCCCAAGTCACTGGGATTACAGGCGCGTGCCATTGTGCCCAGATCTTTCATATAGATTCTTAATAGGAAAGAATATCAGTGATATCCTAGAAAACAATGGAAACATTTTGAGTTGAGCCTTAATATTCATTTAAAAATGGTATCTACACATGTCTACAAGTCCTCTTCCTTACCTCCTAAGATATGTTATTTTTATTTATTTTGTAAGATGGAAATCTTAAACTAAATCTTTAATGCTGACATATATTCCCCAAAAGTGAGTCAATAATCAATTTTTCCAACAAAGTATTGGAAAACATTGACAAATAGATCAGTGCATTTAAATATTTAAGACATTTTAGATGAGCTGCAAATAGAGAAGCAAAACTATTATATTTAAAAAATTTTCTCAACAAAAATTAAAATGATTTTTTATGTTTACAATGCATAAATATTTATTGGTTTTGTTTTCTAATTTCTCTTTCATGTCATAATAGCCCTTTTTCCTTGCTTTCTCTTTTCTTTCTCTCTTAGTGCTGGGCTATGACAGTACTTTGGGTATTATCCACTTTCAAGCTAATTGACAGAATTAGAACTAGTTATGGTCTCTAGAACATGACTTAACCATGAGTAAGATGTAGTAGCTTAAAGATGTGGGTATGAAGTTGGAGAGTTTCCTCACCGCCTTAGTGACACATCTTGTGTGGGCTGAGGAAGCCAGTTGTCTGCTCACGTTCAGACAACTTTGGCAGATCTGTGCTGCTGGGATTCAGAGCTTCTGGACTGATGTTATTTCTGGCCGGGAATCATAGAACTAGGACTTTTACTTGAAGCGATGGTGAAAGGGCACCAGCTGTTCCAGATAATCATGAGTATGTTCCGGACTATTAATCTATTCCTTTATAGAATTTAACCCCCTTTCTCTTCTCTCATAATTAAACCACTACACCCTTTTCCATACCTCATGGCTTATACTTTTTAAAGTTAAATAATAAAGATATGTAAAATAAATAGAAAGTATAAAACTATTTGAATATTCACCATAAATTAACAATTAAATTACCTGTAAGTATGCTAGTTATTTTGAGAAAAGAATTTAAAAAATAGTGTTCTGTCCATCCTAAAATTCTTTTTCAGTCAGATCCTAAAGTATTGACCAAGTAATTCCACTGGAAAGTCATCAATTTAAAGGTTTAGATCAGTAGAAGAAATAGAATGTGAAGATTGCCCAAAAGAAACACATATTTATTCAGAGAAAAAAAATAGTTTTAAACTATTTTTTAAATGTGAAGAAGCATATTTTGTTTTAAAATGTAGAGAAGGCTACAGGTTTCATTTAGACTTCTAAGTTCCAGGTTCTGCAGGTAAGTCAAGGTAAATAAGTACTAAAAATAATTAAAAAGTACAGAAATGAAAAAAAAAGTAGTAAGAATATATGGAATTACAAACTAGAAGAAACGTTAGAATTACAACAAAAGGAAATTAAACTCATGTAATAACTTTTTTAATTATACCATTTAGTTATTCTGATATTCATTTGCTGCCAATATGCAAAGTTTTATCTCCTTAAAAAGAATGTGAACATCTTTCACTTGTGATGAGTTAACAGCGTTTTCATTCAATGTTCTATAAAGATGGTTGAGAAACTGAGCAAAAGAGCAAAAGAAATAGAAAGGATCCATTGTATTTAAAAACAGTTTTAAAATCTCTTCATATAATTAATTACTTTTAAAATGCAAGGATAATAATAATCATTTTAGACATATTTGTTAAATGTCAGAGATTCCAAATGTTTCTTTTAGAAAAAAAACTAAACAAATGTCTTATTTTAAAAACCTGGTTTTAAGAAAACAAATGTTGCATTACAAAGCCAAGCAAAATATACCACAATGAATTATAATCTGCCAAAAATAGTTACTTTCCTAAACTTTTTTCTATACATTATTCTATTTTCTCACAATTAACACAATAACAGTACATTATACCAAGTTTAAAGGTGTATATTTCAGTTTTCTGAAATTTCATACCAAAATGATTCTAAAATGTATTTCTAAGACTATTATAACTTTTAAAACTACACTATTACAATCTTGTCATTAATAAAAATATCTGCTTTTGAGTATTTATTCTTCATGTCACTAAATTTAAATGTATTAAATGTCATTACTTATTCATTGCAAGATGCCCTTATTTAACCACAGTGTTATCTTAATTTGTTTATGCTATTAGTTTTAAGAACTTAGCTTAGTGAGAAGTCAACAAGTTTGTGCATGTTTATCCAACTACTTTATTAATTTTATTATCTGATACCATGTTTAATTAAATAGCAATCAAAATTTAAAGTAACAAAACAAAAAAACAAAAATAAACTAATGTCATCAAATTTAATTTTAATATCATTCCTAACTTTGGGAGCTTTGTGTGGACCACAGGATTATGAAGGTAAAACATTCAATTAGACAATTTGAAAATAAGATTATTTAATGTCTTCAAGGCAATATATATATATGCTTAGTTTGTTTTTATTTGATTATTTTCCTCACTGTTGCTTTTAAAAATAGCATTTTCATTAATGCATATTGAGTTTTCAGCTTCAAAGTGTAAACCAGACAAACTACAACTGAAAATCAAACTGGCTCCCACTCTATAATGTCATTTTCATACAATCTTACAATTTAAAGATAGCAGATATTCTTTAGAATTAAAAGGCAAGGGCAGGCTGGGAGCCGTGGCTCATACCTGTAATCCCAGCAGTTTGGGAGGCTGAGGCAAGAGGATCAAGAGTTCAAAGACAAAAATCAGTAATTTAGCGAGACCCTAGGCAACTCAGCAAGACCCCGTCTCTGACTAAAATACAAAAAAAGAGTTGGGGATGTGACTCAGTGGTTAAGCACCCCTGCATTTAATCCCTGGTATAAAAAAAAAAAAAAATAGTCAAGGGCAATTATCTTTGTAAAAATCAGGAAAATGAAAAACTCTAGTTTTCTAAAGGTAGATGTTTGTTTGTTTTTAGGACACTGTCTTAGTTTAGGCTGCTGAAACAAAGTGCCACAGATTGGGTGGCTAATAAGCATGAGGAATGTATTTCTGGCATTTCTTAATGCTGGAACTCTGAGATCAGGGTGCCAGTATGGTTAGATTCTGGGGACGCCCGTTTCTAGAATGCAAACTGCCATCTTCTCTTTGGATCTTCACATGATAAAAAGAGGACAAGAAAGATATGTGGTGTCCTTTTTGTAATGGTACAAATAACACTTGTGAAGCCTTCAAACTCATGATATAATTGCCTCTCCAAAGCCCCACTTCCTAATGCAATCACATTGGGGAATAGAGTTTGGCATATGAATTTGGGAGAACACAAGCATTCAATCCATGTTCCATACCTAAATTAAATTTTTGTAGTATGCTTTGTTTCCTTTCTCTCACAAACAGCTTCTTTTAGCATAGCCTCGGTTGCATACATCCTTATTAGATTATACTTATGGGTGACTCAGTATAACTCTAACCAATACAGTATACCTCAAGGCTGACAACCATTTCAGTACCTGAATGAATGTGGGCAGCATAATCTGTTGTTGGAGATTTGAAATTCATAAAAAATCCAAAAATAACTCTTGTCAAATGTGACAAACACTGTAGTTACTAATACCTGGAAGGCATATTTTACTATAAAACAGTGGCTCACTTTTTTTTTCTCAGTTTATTATATAAAAACACACCTGGCCTCTGAAGTATTAAATGGCTCTGTAATAAACAAGTATTACTAATCCTTTGATCCAAATCTGCTTCATTGTTCATATATAAGTGGTATGAATGGAAACCAAACCAATGAGCCACTAAATTGTTGACATTCTGATAAAAAGTTAAAAGAACAGTATTTAAATTACATTCCTCAGAATGTGCAATATTCAAAAGTAGAAAGTAAAGTAATATAAAAATCAAGTGCTTTATTTGAACATTAAAAATGTTTCTTACCATATTCTTGGTATGCCTGTTTCCCTTGCAGTGCCTTACCACTGGACCCTGAGTCACATGTAGAAAAAATGTTCTTTTTTAGCCAATATGGAATTTTATAAAAAAGAGAAATTGAATATCTTTGCAACTCTTTAAGTCCAACATCCTGTGCTGTGGTTACAAACATTCTTGCTGAAACTCTCTGAGAATAATAAGCTAATAAGTTTGCAACATTAACTAACACTTCTGTTCAGTTTCCCATTAAACACTTAGATATGAGAAGAGAAATGGTAGGAATAATTCCCCAATGCAGCAATTTATAGTACTTTATTCAGAGTACAATTTCATATTAAATTATGCAATTTCATAATTTCATACCAAAGAGTGATTAGAACATAACATTAAAATCTCCTTTCGATTATTTAGAAAGCAGCAGATCCTTGACTCAAATCTCAGAAAACCCTCTTTTCCTATGCTCACATACCTAACATAATGCACAGGAAGGGCTCTGATGGACATTCCCCGAGCGACATGCTTTTCAGTATTTTTCCTGGCAGTCCCAACTATAACTACAGAATTGGAATAGGAGCATGAAGAAACATTTCCCCCAAGCATATGATTTTAGTTACTAGAAGAAAATTTCAAAGAAACAAACCAAAAAAGTCCAGTATAAAGTATTTATGAAGTACTCTAGTTTTGTTTGCAATAGTAGAGTAGAAAGGAGGGAATTGATTATCAAGTGGTATTTTAAAGCTCACTTGCATACACAGGTACACATATGCACAAACATGAACGTGCACACACACAGAGATCTGTATGTTCCTTTAAGTTTAGAAATAAGTTTTCAAATATGATCTCACCTGGTTGTACTCATTATTTCATACAGTTGTAGGAAAAATACTACTCCTATGTCATGAATAATATAAAAATCTCTTTGAACTTATTAGGTGACTTATTCAAGATCACACAGCTCATGGAGTAAGGCAGTTGAAGTAACAACATAGGTCTTCTAATTGTTAATCTGATGTTCTTTCTTTTATTCTGTGCATATCAGAATGTAATAGAACTAATTTTCATCATCATCATCATCATCACCAAAATAACCAGAAATTAGTTTAATTGTTTGGCATAATTTCTTTTAACATAAAAATAAACTTGTTTGTTGAGTTTTTAGAAATTTTTGTTTTGCTCTTATTTTATGACTATCTTCTAAATGCTTCCCATATATTATAAAATTGAAATTTTACATGTCTCTAATAAAAAAATAAAACTTTTAAAAGAAGACTCCTTCCAATTATTAGTTTGACTGTTGTGACTGATCACTAGGGAAGAAAATTTTGATTTTTTTTTTAACTTTTCAGGTAATACAAGAACAAATTATATATAATAATTTGGGGGAATAGGAAAAATGTTAATGAACAGTGCAAAAAGTTTCAAATGAATAGATAAAACTCACAAAATTTGATTATATATAAATGTAATATTTAAAAAAGGATACATGCTCAATAGATACTGATCTTGAGTTATGGGGACATGCTTCTCTATCATCACAAAATGTGTGCCAGAATAGTTATGAATTGACTTTGAAATCACCAGGCGTTTAAAAGCAGACACAAAACCATTTTTATCAATAGGTAAATAGATAATTTAAGGTACTAGTTGCAGACTTATATGCAAGTTGTGTGTTTCACATGGCTAAATGTATTAGTCAGCTTTCCACTTCTGTGACCAAAATACCAGTAAAAACAACTAAGAGAAGGAAAAGTCTACTTCGGGGTCAGGGTTTCAGAGGTTCAGTCCATGGTCCACTGGCTCCATTGCTCTGAGCCTGAGTTGAGGTAGAACATTATGGCAGAAGACAACTACTCTGCTTTTGGCAGCAAAATGCAGAAAGAGAAGAGGAGGAAACAGAGAACAAGATAAAATCTCCAAGGGCACGCCCCCAGTGACCTATTTCCTCCAATCTCACCCCACCTGGCTACAGTTACCATCCAATTAGTCCATTCAAATCATTAATCCATTAAATGGATTAATCCACTGATTATTGCTTTCAATATCTAATTATTTCATTTCTGAACATTCCTACATAAACAGGAACTTTTAGAGACACTGCATATACAAACCATAGCACCAGGTAAATGAATTTAAAGACTAAAAACTCTCACAAATCTCTTTGAAATATTTTGGAGATATGAAATGAAATTACTGAAATTATATCTATACATGAGTTTGTGTATGTAGTTCTTATTACTATTGTATGAAAAATAGATACTAACTTTAAAATGTATGGGAATGACTTGGTATGTATTTATCAAACATGCATTTTGTGGGAGTACCAAGATTTTATTCAACTATTTCTGTCTCTCTAGATAAGAACCACTAGTTGCATTGCACACACTGATCATGAGCAGCCTAGTTATGGGGACCTCTGAGTCTTTGGGGCTCATTAGTCAGCTGATGATGCTTATATACAGTGAGTGCTGATCACTATGTTACTCTTGGTAAGTTCTGGGTCTGGGTTGGAGTGTACCAGAAATCTGTCTAGATTGTCTATATTAAGTACTTAGTATGTTTTTGATATAATTTTTATACATAGTTTGAAATAAAATAAATAGTTTTTAATACAAAAATGACAGGGTCAACTGATATTTTACATAGCATAAAAGGATGATGGAGAAGATGAGATTTAAACTGAAAACTCAAAAGAAATGAAGGAGTTTGGTATGCAGATTCCTGCACAAATACATTCCAGTCAGAATTTGCTTTGCATGTTTGAAGAATTGAAAAGAAAAAAAAAAAAAAAAAAAAAGCGTCTGTAATCTGTAGTGCTTGAGCAGAGGGAAGTGAGGGAGATGTGTGGGGAGATGAGGTCAAGGAGAAAGCCAGGGGCCAAATCATGTAGAGTCTTGTCGACTATTGAGCAGTCTTTAGTGTTTACTCTGTAAAGATTAACACAGGAGTCATTCAAACAGTTGTTTTAATTAAAATAAATCTTTTATCCAGGTCACATTTGATCACTGTATAATGTAGTCAGTGAGTAGGAAGTCTTTTTGCTTTGGAAAGTTCAGTAACTAAAGTGAGGCAAACATGTTTGCTACAGGTTTGTCTTAAAAATCATCCAGAAAAATTTTCATTAAATACCAAAAAGGTCCTCCAAGAAATTCATCATGATTTATCCCTGGGCAAAAGATAATCACTTTTATTTATTGCCTTTATAAGCTGTTTGATAGGACCACCGGCAAACCAAAAACACAATAAAGGAATACGAGAAGGTAAAAATGTCTTTTTTTTCTTTACGGTTCTCATTAGAGTTACCTTGGTTGTCTAGTTCAGTGACAAAGACACTTTTAAAAAATCTTTCATACAATACAAATGTTTCACTTATATTTTCACTAATTAGTGTTTTGTACTGTTGGTTTCTGCATATTATTCATAGAGACAGAAAGAAAGGTGATAGAATAACAATTAAAATGTGTGTAAAGAAAGCAATTAGGAGTTGGAAAACATATATAAAAATAACATATCACCTGGAGGCAATGATTTAATACTTTCAATACTTTTTATATGCAAACATTCAACAAATATGTACAACTAAAAATTTAAAAGAAATTATTTTTACCAGAATGAAAACTTTTACAGAATTACTTCCCCTTGTTCTTCAATTGTCACATCTCATGGTATATTAGTCAGGGTTCTCCAGAAAAAGAGAACCAATAGGTATATTGTGTGGATATGAGAAGTTCAAATCCTGTGGAACAGGCTGTAAGTGGGGGAAAGGGCACCCAGGGAAGAGCTACAATTCAATTTCAAAGGCAGGTTTCTGTTGGAATTCCTTCCACACTGGGGTAGGTCAATCTTTTTCTATTAAGACCTTCAACCAACTGAATGTGGCCCACCCACATTACGTAGTGGGCTTTATTCAGAGTCAATTTACTTAAGATAGTAACCTCATCTAAATTTACCTTCAAAAATCTCTAAAAAATGTTTGATCGAATATCTGGGAAATGTGGTTTAGCCAATTTGACACATAAAATTAACTTACATTTCAGATGAAGTTTACTATAGATTTGAGGTTGAATATGTTTCTTTCTAGAAAATGTAAGAGGTTACTATAAGGCAAATATTTGACAAAAACTTTCTTTTTAGTAAGACATAAAATTTTCAACACAGTATTTTGATTCTAAAACTGCTATATAAAATAAAATCAAAGTTTCAAATAAACCATATTCATTTATATCCATCTATACATTGTAATATTTGAATGTCTAATGCACTCATTATGAAATTAAAAAAGGAAAATCCTTGTCCCTTTTCATCCAAAACTCTCAATACAGTTTATATAGTTTACATCCACCACCTCCATTTCTTTGCAACATTCACACAAGATGTTACTATTATCTGCTGAAACTACTTTCATTGAAGTCAATATTTATCACTTTCCTGCTAATGGCCATTTTTTGGCCTTATAGATTTTCTAAATTTTTCTTTCCTCCACTCCACATTACCCACTCAAAATTCATGAACTTCTCGATCTGTTCTTGGGCTCTTTATTTTCAGATCATGCCTGCATTTTGCAGATTTCCTTTTTCCCTTACATATATTTCAGGCAGTCTCATTTACTGGGAGTGATGTGAGATTTATATGATTTGGAAAACATTATTTTTCACCTCTTGAAAAACCCAGATACTCACAGGGTGACATCCAAGAACTTTATGGTAATCAAGCACCATTTGGCACAAAAACTCAACTTCACCTCTCTTCTCCTTTGCATGGTGCATTGACCACCACACTCTATCTTTGTGAAAACTGTTATTTCTCTCTTGTCTATATCACTACTTGCTTTATACTCCCTAAGCTTTGTCCTCATCCTATCCTCATCAGTAACACTTAGTTCAACAGAAACTCCTAAGGGACTCTTCCTAAGAATCACAAATGAAATGAAAATTAGTGTATACCCCAACCATCAACTTCTGCCTTTTCGATGATAAGATATTCTTCATGAAATAACAATGGATTCTACTATCATGTATAAACTAAAACGAACCAATACATTTTAAAACAGAAATAAATGGTTTGAAATAAACCCTGTATCAAAACAAAAAATCCAAGTATGGTCTCTGAATACAAAAATTTTATAGTTTTAGACAACTTAAGTACCTAATAAGATATCTATTACTTTGAAGTTTTATAGACGAGAACACAATTTCTCTAGAATTGACCCTTTTATATGTAAGTATAAAAAATGGATTATACTAAGGTTATAATGAATATAAATTACTCTGTATAATTGAGGAAATTCTTTGTGTTAAAGAGTAGTGGATGATACTGGAGTAAATGTGAAATGGTTTCTTAAGTAACTAAAGTTAGATGGCAGGAATTGAAGAATTGATTGGGGTCTTAGAATTATCAACTCTGATTCACCATTTTATAGGTGGGGAAATTAACACTTCAGATTTTGACCTACCCTATTTTATGAGAACCTAAGTATTCTGAATGTCGTCATGGGTTATTTCTACTCAATGAGCATTATAGAAGTGATTGTGACACCAACCAAGTCAGAATCTTTGTATAGAGCCTTAAACTATTCCTTTTTTTAACAAACATTCTTTCACAGGCTACATATATGACCACAATCTACAACCATTTCCATATTCACATTTTTGAATTGTGATTCTATGAGAAGTCTATTTATTTATGCTTTCTATATTGATGGTATTAGGGTTTTAATTTCAGCCACCAAATGTAGAATAAATGGAATTGTGCCAGTCCTGAGCCTAGGACTCAGGAAGCCATTTCCATTTCCACTCTCACCACTGGCATCCTGCAAGGCTGCCATGTGAAAAACAAACCTGAGTTTCCCTCTGGCATGATGAGAGAGAAATCAAGTAGCCCACTACATCTATCACGTTAACCAACAAGGAACTACTCAAGAAATGTGATCAGGCCAATCTTAGACCAGTCATCCTCTAGCCAACCCACCATATGACTGGGAATCTAGTGCACAGAGCCCCACTATGGCTGGAAGAATGACTCAGCTGAGCTCAGTCCCAATGGGCAACCAAGGAAATCTGAAGCTACACAAAGGATCTTTGCTTTAAATTATGTAAATTTGTAGGGTATATTTGTTTTATTTTGTTTTGTTTACACAATAATAGGTAACTGGAAAACATCCTTAAGCAATAAAAGTTCAACATTTACTACTTTTTTGCCTTGATGCTTCTCCAAAATTTATTTCTAAGAATTACCTAAAATGAGACCCCAAACTTAGAATATTATTAACTGATTATAAACCAGCTTTCTAAATAAAACTACAATAATACATTAAGTTTAGAAAAAAAGCTATTTATACACATGCACATATTCATGAAGGAAGTATTGTAAAATCAATTGTAGTTTCATGTAAGCACATAACATTGTAGTGCTGGTTTTTCAAACTTAGTAATTTTAGTAGGAAATTAAATTTGATCTGAACCACATATCAAACTGTCAGTTCTGTTCACGTAAATTAAATGCAATTTGTGCTGCCTGAACAATATAATCAGGAAATTTGTTATTAAGCCTTCTGTACATGGCAACTAAAGTTTAAAGTTCTTCTAAAAGCTCGTAAGGATAATTTTATATTAGATGCCACCCAGGACACAATTAAAATTTTATGTGCACTTATGCTGACAGTTGTCAGAAAACGCCTTGAGAACTTTATATACTTTTGTTTCTGAATAACAGTAATTAATATTGACTCCCAGAAGGCTATCTTGTGTTCAAAAGTAATCAAAGACTTCCTTTGGGCAGATTACCACTTTGTCATACCTTAGATATACAATAAACCATTAGTAGTAATTAAAATTCATTTTGTGTCAGTGACTAGCTAAGGGATCATTAAAGGTCATGACTTTGTCCTTAATTGTTTGGGTTATTGTTTTTATTTAATCAGATGAGACCAACGAGTCTTTAGGTGTAGCATTGTTCTTCATCGAACAGTACACTTGAAAGGCCATCCTTGTGAACCATGGCTGCTCATTTGTATTCTAGTGGAAGTAACTTATTGCCCTCCACACACCAGGTCAGTTAATTCTCTTGGGAAAACAAATTGGATTTGGATAGGAGTTTTAACTACATTCAGTAGAGCTCAATTCAATTTAACTAATGTGATATTTTAAGCTTGCCCCTTTGAAGGAGAATCTTTTCCTTCATGTAACTGTAAATGACAGATGACTTTATTCTAGTTCTTATCCTAATATGGAAGACCTGGAAAAGAAGAGCCAAAATTGAGCATTTTTCTACACAGCATCCCAACCTTCTCCCTAGACTTAACACATATCATTTAAGGTTTGTCTGTGAAATGTCATTGTTATTTCTGTTTCTTTTTCTCTTTTTTTTTTTTTTTTTGGTTGTAAGGATTGAACCTAGAAGTACTTAACCACTGAGCCACAACTCCAGCCTGTTTTATTTTTTATTTTTGAGACAAGGTCTCGCTAAGTTGCTTAGGGCCTCACTAAATTGCTGGAGTAGGCTTTGAACAATATCCCCAGACCCTTTATTTTTTTATTTTGAGACAATCTTCCACGCTGAGATTACAGTCCTGTACAACCACACCTGGCTCTGTTTCTCTTTCTTCTTGAAAGGATATCAGGGAGTGGGTTTAGTTTCTGCCCTATCCCAGGAGGACTACATATTAGCCTTTTACATCTGAGAAGCACCAGTATCCAAAGAGGGACACATTCTGGGAATCCAAGTGGAAATGAATTTGAGGCACAGTACTTGACTTCCTACAGAGTAAGTACTCAGTTGCAGGCAAATATTGAAAGGATTGGGGAAATGTGCTCCAGTAACTCTGTGAACCAGAGAATCAGAGAAGCTCATTGCTAGATTTTTCTGTAAATTGGTGAGACTGTTACATGTGTGGCCCTCAAGTTTTCAGTTATTGCAATGTTTGTCTGCATTTTAAAGGTCTGAATATATAAAATGAGCTAAGGACAAGTCGCAATATATCTGTAGGAAAGAGTAAATAAAAATCTTCTAAAGGACAGGATTCCAAAGTTTAGTTTAGTAGGTTTAGACTAGTACTACTCTTCAAAATAATTTAAATAATTTATATCCTCTTTGTGTAAGGTACTTTGTAAAATTTCAAACAGGTTATTTTCAATAATGATATCAATCTCTAAAATAAAATTAGATTTTACTAATGAAGGATGTGATGGTTAGTTTTGTGTGTCAACTTGCTTAAGGTATACACCTAATCATGTAATCAAATTTTAATCTTGGTGGTGTTGTGAAGGGCTATTACAGATATACTTAGCATCTGTAATTAGTTAACTTTAAGTAAAGGAGGATTATGTGGGTGGGTCTTGTCCAATCAGTTGAAAACTTTAGGATTAAACACTTAAGTTTTCCGATGTAGAACAAACTCTGCCTCAAGGTCACAAACTCTGCCTCTGAGTTTCCATCTTGCTGACAGGATCTATGAACTTCAGACTTGTCACCTTCCACAAACTCTTGACCCAGTTCCTTAAAATAAATCATTTTATTGTGTATACTTGTGTGTGCATTTAAATATTTTAATTAATTTTTTGTGTAATGATTCCTGGTTCTATGTTCTCTGGAGGTCACTCACCAGTAAAAAAACAAAAATGTGAGGTAAATAGTCATTAAGATAGAGGAAATTTGCAACATTTTCAATTTCCACATTAAGTGTATATGTATAGAAAATCATATTGTCATAAAATGCAAATGTCAAATTAGAAGAAACATACAAAATAGAATTGTAATTATAAGTGTTAGCTTAAATATCTTTACTGTTCAGTAATTTTATATTTTTCCTTTATATTCTATGAATATGTTAACATAATAGATGACCATTAAATAATTCAAAATTATTTTAATCATTGCATTTTAGACTGAAAATCTCTGACACTTTAATCTTTTACATTCATAGAAGGTAAAATGAAATGCTCAGTGTTACATGTAATTTGTATCTCAAATTTTGTTAAAGTAGGACGTAAGCAAAATGATAAGGTAATTCAAAGTTAAATCTGGTCCATGTGAAATTCATCTCAGTCAGTTTGAGAAATGAATATTGGCCCTACAAATTTATAAAGTATACTGTAAGGTAGTTAAAGAAGAAAAACATCTAAAAAATAAATTAAACATATTAGGAAAGATATTCCCTAAAACCCTGTCTCTCAAGCAACATGCAATATGAACAAAAGAAAATATGCGAAATAAATATGAAACAGTAGTGCTATGACACAGTATCTTTTTTCTAAGAAAAATATAATAAAAATCCAAATTAATTTTGGATCCTACTCTGTGAGAAAATCTGGGAATGGGACAAAAGGGTGACAGCGCCCACCAGAACTGCCATCACACTCCCTCAGTGCTCCTGGGTGGCCAGGTAGTCTGCTCAGTCCCAGCAGCCCCATACTTTCCAGTGGTTGAACGCACACAAGGTCAGGACACTGGGGCCTTGATTTAACTGCTTAAACACAGAGTTAGTAATGTGTGACTGCCAAATAATTCTCTCCCTATTCAGACGAACTTCATACTTATAATATACAGGGTTTTCCATGCCTTGTTTTAAAGAGCAGCAAGCTCCCATGACCACAAGGCCTGAGTTCCTTTCTGTCACCCATAGTGACATCCAACTTTTGTCAAAGTCTAAGATCCAGAATTTTTTCACTAGGAAAAACTGATTAATGAACATATATCTGTTTCACAAAATATGGTAATTTAACCTTTCAATATTAACTTAGAGATATGCTTACTCCTTACATAAATTTTAGATCTTATCAAACATTCGAACATACACACACACACACACACACACACACACCCCACATTCACATCACATATATATTAAAAAGTAACCCATTTTTATTTAGGTAAATCCAATAGTCCCTGATCAACTTGAATAACAAACTATTCATTTAAGTGCAGGTTGGTTATTAAAATAATTCAAACAAGTCTAAATATCCTTTAATGTTTGGTACCTGTAGTGGTTAATTTGAATTGCCAACTTGACTGGATTAAGAGATGCTGATGATTAAGGGGCGTCAATGAGGGCGTGTCTGGCAATGGTTGGAATGTGGGGTAGTGAACTGAAGAGGAGCCCCTTCCTAAGTGTAGGCAGCACTGCCCAATAGGATGGTGACTTGAATGAAATAAAAGTTGGAAGAACCAGGAAGCAGATGCAGATGCAAGCTTGACTCTTCTAGAGCTGGTTCTTGATTGCTACTTGAATCCTCTGAGGATATCGGACTGTGGCTTCTTCACTCTTCCAAAGGGGACTCTGCCAGTGATTCTCCAGGGAGTTTCCAGAAGCCTTGGTCTCAGACTAGAGTATCACTGTTGATTCTTCTTGTTCTGGGGCTTCTGCCTCTTGGGCTGAGTAGCTATTGGTTCTTCTAGCTCTCTAGCCTGCAGATGGCCATTGTGAACTATCCATTTTTTTTTCATGTAAGCCAATCTAATAAATCCCCTTTTTATAATCATGCTTCCTATTGATTCTGTTCCTCTAGAGAACCCTGACTAATACAGTATCCTAAGATCATATGATCGCCATTGAATAATAAGAAAAACACAAGGCATACTTAGTTTTCTTTACTTGATTTGAATGCTAATTTTCATTATGCTTGTTTTATTGTCATTTATAATGAAGACAAATACAACAATTGTTATTTTCATGGAGAAACCCTGAGATTTGTTTTTCCTTTGGTGAACCAGAATGCAATATCCTGATGTTGAGTAACCTATTTCTAGGTATTCATTCTTTGGGTTAAATAGATGCAAAATTGAAACAAATCAAATTAGCTACTAAAAGATTTCAAGAAATGTGAGAAAAATCAGGCTTGTTTTAATTAGACGATGGCTTATTGGTTTTGCTTCTATATTTGATAAGATTTTACTTTCACAATTTTACAATTTCACAAACTATATACTTTATAATTCTACAATTATTTCAGCTTCCTTGCTACTTACCTACATATCTAACTTTAAAGAAATGAAGTTCAATTGGTAATTTTTAAACTAATCACTTGTTTGCTACATAAGCATCTATTGCCAAAAACACTTCACCTACATTTAAGAGTATATTGAGGTATATATGCTTTGTGTGGTACTTCACAAAGAGAGGAGTGCCTTGGTAGCATTTATTTGAGTCATTGTATGCCTTTGCAGAGGAAAACAACAAAAAGGAAAATAGTATTGCTATATTCTCCATTTCAGACTTGACCTTTTTATCCCATTGTTCAAATGAACAGAGTATACAAAGCAATTGTTAGGAGATTGAGGTTAATTAGATTGACATTTTAGTAACCTTGTCATAGTCTCCCACTGAACCACATAGCAGGTCTTCTTGTGGGCATGGAGGTGATTACTTTCTTCATTGGGTGTAATATTGATAATAATTTCCCTGTATCACACCTTGTTTTAAGATATTATCTTTCCTATTAATTCTGAAAAAATATAAAAGTGATCATGCACCTAGCTCCACTCATTTTACACAAAGAAAACATAGTTGTTGTATTGTTGTTTACCGTTAATAACTAAGGAATGGAAATTTTCTTGGGGAAGTTGCAATGCATTCATAATAGCCAAGAACAGCTGAGGTATGAAATCTAAATATCTTTCAATGGTTGAATGGTTAAAGGAAATGTGGCATAGATAAACACAATGGAATAATATTCAGCCACAAAAAATAATGAAATTTTGTCATGTGGCAACGTAGATGAACACAGAAGACATGTTAAATGAAATCACCCAGGCAGAGAAAGATAAAATCTGAGTAATCTCAGTCAGAACACAGAAGACATGTTGAATGAAATCACCCAGGCAGAGAAAGATAAAAACTGAGTAATCTCACTCATATTTAGAATCTAAAGAAGTTGATTTCATGGAAGTAGAGAGTAGAATAACGGTTATCAGAGGCTGGGAATAGCAGAAGGGAAGGAAGGTTAAGGAGTCAGTGAATAAACACTAAAGATAGAAGCAGTAAGTTCTGGTATCTACTATACAGTAGGGTGACTATGTTTAACAATATTGTACTGAATATTCATAATATCTAGAACAGAAGATTTTGAATGTTTTTACCACAAATGAATGATAAATGTATAAGGCAATGGGTAGGCTAAACACTGATTTATTTCACAGTGCATGTGTATCAAAACTGAAACATCACACAATACACCCCAAATATACATACAAATATTATGTATCAATTAAAAACAAATTTTTTAAAATCTTAAGTCACACAGGAATGGGAATTTCCTATTTCCCATCTGTATGCTGGGAGACTATTAGGGATGTAGTCTAGAGTAAAGATTAAAACACCACAAAAGGTAGAAGCTCTATATTATGAGTGTATTTGTGTGTGTGTGTGTGTGTGTGTGTGTGTGTGTGTGTTACTGCCTATCATTTTACTATCTAACGTTGAGAATAACAATTATGTCTTCTTCAATGTGTAACAAGATGTGTTACGCCAAAACTTAACAGGAAGGACAGATGATACATTTCTAACTTTACAAAATAACAGGCTTGTAATTCAAAGCATCATTCCTTGCATTAAAGCTCTATTACTAATTATAAATGATAGGCTTTTTTCTTTTTATAAGTTTCATTTTTATTCTTTCCCATAATTTATGAAACTCTTGTGCTTGGATTAATTCATATGTGTGTGCACATGTGCGCATGTGTGAGATGATAGTAACTATAGTGATATCTGATTTAAATGTCCTACATTTGAGTGAAACAGATTTAATATGCATAGAAAGAATTTGACTTTTTAAAAAATGATTATAAGTAACACTCATAAATAATACTCAGGTTCATCTTTTTTATTTAAGAAACACTCTTTCAAAGTAACCAATAATTGAAAAACAATCTCAAGATTCTAATTTGATCAGTATTAGCATTGATATAGTTTTTTCTAATAAAATGCTATGATTAAAAATCAAAAATAAATTTTAAAATATAAAATGTATAGCCCTAATTGACAGAAGATTCAGAATCTTCTCAGAGCACTACAGTTCATTTTATTCTCTTACCAAGGCACTATTCTCCAATATATTTCCTACACACTTTGAAGAATTTTGATATATATATATATATGTATTTATAACACAAACATCCCATTACATATAACCTAGTATCTATATAAATCAAATATATGTATATATTTATATATCCACATATATCTGTGACATATATGTATATATGTACACATATATATTAATACACATGTACATACATATATATCACAGATGTATGTGTATTTATATAGATCAGTGAGAAAGTAAGACAAGAGAGGGAATGAGTTGTGGGATTTACATGGGACAAATGTAAATATAAATGAGATGCTTATAAATGAGATGTCTTTAATCTCCTACATTAAAATAATATATATTTGGAATGCTATCAACATATTGTGTGTTTTTTGAACAAATTTTTGATTGTTGATCTTCTCTTTCTCGTATCAGACAACTGTGGGGGAATTTATATAAATGCAAATTTAAGTTTAAAAAGTACAATTTTAGATTTAGCAAATACTTTTTATAGCATGTAACTTATACCAGGTACTTTATAAATATTGTTATTTAATTCTTACTAAAGTATTACTAGGTAGGTTCTATTGTTAATGACTCTTTACTGATGAGAAAGATAAATCACTTAGAAGTTCCCCTACCTGCACAATTTCACCAAACCATAAACGGTAAAGGTAAGTTGCAAGCACACTTCTAGGTTCTGAGGTGGTGATCAAAACCCCATAGGACCCTTCCTATAACTCAAACTTTAGATTGTCTATGAGTAAGATTTTTTTATTTACAGAATTACTTGAACTAACAAGTAAAAGACAAATTTTTTAAAAAACTTAAAATTTTAACTATTTACAGTTTCATTTTCTCCATTGATTAGACTCAACTTCTCAGATTTGTCATATAATTACCCATTGTACCATATTCCTGTTTTCTAATTTATGTTCCTTTTTACTTATTAACTAAAATTAATTAGTAATTACTTTCTTTTTTCTTAATTCTTTGGATATAATATCTTTCCTCTTAATTTTGATTGAGCAGCTATTAATTTTCTTTTTTAGTTTTCTAGGTTAATGATTAAAGGTCCTTGGACTACGGTTTGACCTTTGAATCTCCATACATATAGAATATACATAAAGTTTGTTGTACGATGTTTAATTTTTTGGAATTTTTTCAATAGCCTACAATTTTTCTTTAAAAGAATCCTTCATGCAGGAGTTATTAAATCCTGTTACCAACCTCTAATTTTATTGTACTATGATCAGAAAACCAATACAATTTCTGGTCTTTGGAATTTATGTATGTTCATTCTCACTTACAGAATAATTAATTCAAAATTGCCCAGTTTATATGTAAATAAACACTTTCTGATCCTAACAACAACTAAGAAATAAGTCATTGGTATTCTTAAGTATGATTCATATTCTGACAATACGAATATTTTTCTTTGTCCTAGATAGTTATTCTAGTCAATTCTAAAGAGTTTTATATAATTTCAAAAAATGTTTTGACTAGGTATAATTTTTTTGGCTCTCCTCTGTACTTAAATGTGACCTTACCATAGTGAATAGTTCTCTTAATTTTGCATTTCTTATGCCAACATTGTTCCTACCACATGGTAGACTTTGATAATACATGTTTTACTTTGTTTTTGCTTTTGAACTGACTGGTTAAATGAAGTAAAGATGGTAAATAAATTACGTCCAGGAAAACAGTGAACAAAGGCATTCAAAAGAATCACTTGTCAGTTGGGAGAAATAACTTCTGGTATTCTATCACACAGTTGAGTGACTACAGATAACAATAAGGTACTACATATTTCAAAAAAACTAAAAGAAAGGATTTTGAATGTTTCACCCTAGTGAAATAATAAATATTTGAGAACATAGATAGGCTTATTCTGATTTGAACATTACACAATGTGTACATATATCAAAGTATTACATGGTACCCCACAAATATGTACAATGTGATAATATATTTTTAAAAAGAATTGCTGATTTGGAGGTAGATATGACTTAGATGAACAAAGAGAAATAATAAACATGTTATTAAGCACTATAAGATTATTGTTCATAATCAATTTAAATTTTTAAAATATTTATTAAATCATAAAAGATTGAAAATATTTACTTGAAGGGGTATCTCATTTTAGATCCTCTTAGTGCTTCTGAAATGAACATTGTATCACCCTTATAGGGCCTCTTTTTCTAGTTATTAAAATCCCAGATACTGTAAAGCTATATATTTGGCTTTAATAGATATGCAAACCTGTCATTTGTATATCTATCAACAATTTTAACATTTCCTAAAACTCTCCCTACCCAGTAATGCTCTATGAGATTATTTATTTATTTCAAAGAAAGAGATCTATGGTCAAATATGTTTTTAAAATCATATTTTCCTCTCTGCAAGATACAATGCAGAGTAGTATATTAGAAGTTCTTGAAAATAACCAGGTGTGGGACTTGTAGACCTAGGTACCGGGGAGGCTGAGGCAGGAGGCTCACTTGAGCAAAGGAGTTCAAGGATAGCCTGGGGAACATAGTGAGGCCACATCTCAAAAAAATTCTTGAAAGTATTTTAGTTTGGAAGTATGTTAAATTGTTAAATTTCATTTAACCCAGTTTTCCAATCTTCCTTGGGCATGTAATTACAGAATTAAATATACTTTTCTGCAACCCTGTGAAATAAACACATACCAAATAGAGCTGTGTAAGAGCTTATGTGCATATATTAGTTTTATAAGAAATATGCTACATTTTAAAATATTTGTGACAAATATACTTTAGCATGAAAGACTTTTAATAATAGCTAACATCTTAAATTAACTTCTTTTGTTGTTGTTTTATTAGTTTTTGAAACCTGGTGCTAGGGTCTGTGTTGCCCTGGCTGACCTCAAAGTCCTGGGCTCAAGTGCTCTTCCTGCCTCAACCTCCTGAGTCTCTGAGACTATAGATGCACACCATTGCTTATGGCCCAAATTCATTTTTGTTGAAGTTTGATTATCAAATAACTGATTGAACTTGAGTATATTTTAAGGGTGCCTGTAAAGATCACTGTCTTTGTTATTTAGTATTAATCAAAAGAATTAAAAGGAGGGTTTATGGGCATATCACTTAAGATTCATGGACATAACATTACTATAGTTTGAGATTCTGAAGTATAAAACAATTTTTTAATAACATTAATCAAAGAAAAATATAAAATTTCATTCAAACTCTTGCCTTCTATATTTAGTTTAAAGTGAACATAACTGAAATAAAACAAGTCTTTTTATTTTATCTCACATTTTTGAGAGTAGAATTCAGAGATAAATTCAACAGAAGAAAATTTTACCTTTAATTCTGATTTATTTTCACATAAAGTCTATATGTTAATCTGCTTACTGTTGGCTCATTTGTATTTGTAGTTTATATAATTTTTGAAAGGGTGAAGCTTTAAGAGAAATTCAAGTAGAATTAGAAAATTTATAAAACTTAATATGCTATAGACTCTAAATTTCCTTTTGTATGAACATTTTAAAATTATACTACACATATTATATACAAATAGTGTAAAATATAGTAAGATCTTAAGACTACTCATATTTTATAAAGATTCTCAGAAACGAGTGAGAGATTCTGAGTGAGTGCAGAGACTTCTAGTTTTCCTTCAACATCTCTTCCCTCCTGGTTCTATGGAAATACATATTTTGGATGGACACTGGCCACCATGATATATTTTCCAGACAGCCTTGAGTATTAGTACTAGGTAACTAATTGTAAAATATAATATCTATGGTTTTTCTTTTTTGTTTTCCTTTTTTCCCCTCTCCACCACACTCTTTCCTAGTTTATTAAGAGATCATCTTAGAGCCAGGAATCGTGGCATATGTCTGTAATCCCAGCAGCTTGGGAGGCTGAGGCAGGAGGATCCTGAGTTCAAAGCCAGCCTCAGCAGCTTAGTGAGGACCTAATCAGCTCAGCAAGATGCTATCTCCACCTAAAATATAAAAAAGGGCTCGGGATGTGGCTCGATGTTTAAGGGCCCCTGGATTCAACTCCTGAAACAACAACAACAACAACAAAAAGACAAATTGGGCCTTAAGTGAGAGAAATGCACGGTGAAAGCACAAGGTAAAAAGAGCTGAATCCCTAATGCACAAAGTCCCATACCAGCCCTGTACATTTATAAGAGAAAAAAAAAAAAAAAAAAAAAAAAAAAAAAACTTTATCTTGTCTCTTGTCTATGCCACATGCTATTTTGGGTTTTCTATTGCAAGTAAACCTCATCTTAACTAATATGAAGTGGTTGGAGGGAAGAGGGATGAGGCTGACTAAATAGCCTGGCATTTTTATCAAAGAACAGTCATTCCTTACCTTTCAAGTGATTCATGAACACACTAGAGAGACATCGTATACTGAATGTTTACGACATTACAAATGATACTCTAGACTAATATTCTTGATTTCTCTACTACAACGTGTTTGATTAGCCCCTTGACATTACTCTCAATTGAGGGAAAGCAAAAGTAATTCATGACATTTTCAGAAATGTGGCTAATCTACTTTTACAAGCTTGTCAGCTAGAGTTTCAAGCTAAGGGTCACTGCAGTTAATTTTTTTTTTTCTTAATTTCTCATTTTCTAAGGAATCTGATCTTTTCTACTGCAAAATAGTTCATTTTATGTTGGCCATTAGTGTCTTTACCTTGACATGATATGTAACCTCCCTAAATGACCTTGGAACTCAGATCCCAAAGGACCATATCCAATTTAAGCCTTCTCTGCCAAAGGGAAGCTGGACTGTTATTTTTTACAGAAAGAGACTCGAAACACAACACGTCTCACTGCAGAAGATATGATTCATAGCCTTGCTCACCAGGTGAGGAAAGGGCGCCTGAAATCACCTGTCCTTCTGCTGTTCCTGGGCTTGCTTTCTCCTATTATAAAGAATCACAAAGAAGTTGGCAACTTAGGGGAGAACCAGGTGGAAGGAGGTGACAGGGAATGAAAGACTTTTAGAACCATGTCAAATTTAAAGCATACTTACAGCGAAAGCTAGTCAATTTTTAAAAATTCTTTGCATATTCTGTAGATAATCAATAGCAAACATAAAAAGTAAAGTCCCAATGATATAGAAGTTCTTTAGTACAGTTGGGAAATAATATTTGGCTAATTTAAATTCAAGGATATGATCATCTATTGGCATACATTTGTGAATTGTGTGTTTTTGTTTGTTTTTATTTTTGAATTTTCTGCATTGCAAATCACAAGGAAAAATCCTGTACCATGAAAGAATAACAAAACGTGGCAATTTCAGGGACCAAGTAACCCAGGTTTGCTAACTTTAGTTTTTTGAAATGAAGAAATAAATGCATATTATGTGAAGATTTTACCTAACAATTTTCTAACATTATCTATCACCAAATATTGAAAGTAAAGCAAACTCATTTATGAACAGTCTAAAAACAAAGAATATTAGTGTAGAGTGTCTACTACTTGTCAGTGTCCTGTGAAGTTCTCTATCCAGTCCACCAACGATGAGCCTGCTGGTGCCTTGTTTACCATTGTCTTTTGTTCCTACTCATTTTCCACTCCAGTCTGGTTTGAAACCAATGTACATCCCAGTTTCTGCCTTATACAGTCCATACCAATACAGTGAAGCTCAATACCATTATGATCTCAAGAATATAATATAGTTCGCAGTTTACTGATCTCTCTCAGATATTTTCCTGTGGTCTCCTAAGCTCAATACTTGCCTGCTAAAAGTTTACCTCTTATATTCATTCTTCATTGCTAGATCACCTCTTTCTTTGAGCCCCTGCAGTAAACCTTAGATTCTCAGTACAGATGTGCTTAAGAGGCGCTCAATATTTGGACACTGTCATTCTCTCACATCAGTGGGGCATAACCCAAATAACTCCTGAATTATCTATGGAGTCCAGTGCCAGGGTCTGATGCCTGTTCCAGCTACTTTTGTATTACTGAGATAGCAGGAGTTGCCTTCAGTTAAGTTCTGTACACATATTTCAGGAACTGGATATACTGAAATTAATAAGATACTGATTATATTCTCTGGGAAAAATACTAACTATGAAAATCAGCATAATGGGTTTAGTATGCTGATGATTTGTCCCTTTGCACCAATAATAATTTGTAGAAGCTGAAGAAAAAAAAGATGTATAACTGCACTAGTTAAAAATGGTGATTAATTCCAAAATAAAATCCCTGGATTAATTTGAAAGATGGCTAAAGAAGGAACCAACATAACCACAGAATGTTCTTTGTATGTTCTTATAACTCCAATGCCTAGCATGTAAGTGTATTACATTGTTGAAATTCTTTTAAGTATTTGTGGAATGTAATATTGACTGACTGAATTGATGATTAATCATAGGAAAATTAAACTATTGGAAAAGTTGAGCAGATTAATGCAAAATTTTTACTGACATGCATGTACTAAATTGTGGCATGCAAAGTGGTCTGTAGACTGACTTTATTAACAACTTCAAAAAAATTTGCAAGGAGAAAGTAAACATCTGTGAGAATTAAAGAATTAGTTATTTTGTTGAGATGGTATGTGTGGGAAGAAAACCTGACCTCAAGAGAAATGTGATTTAAATGACTGGCTATGCAAATAATTGTGTGTTAAATCACTTGGAAATTTATGAAAGTATCCGGAGGCGTCTCTTACCAATGCCAAATGTCTCTATACTTACACAGTCATGTCATTTTCTCTGAAATTATCCAATATCCCCAATTTTACACATTTTGGATACATTTCTATTTCCATTATAGTCATATAAATCCAGAAAAACTACTTAATCTGAGTTTCATTAAGTTTTTTACATATAATGAGTAAGAATTGATAGGTACTATAATTATTCTATTCCATTTACTTAGAGTTTATATGTCTTTTGTGTGGATTTCTGAGAATTCTCTTTTGTAAATGCTGAAATTGTCTTTAGTGCTAAATTGCTTCTTATATCAAAGCCCCCGAGACGTGTAAGCTATGTCAAAAGGACATTTCAAACAAAGAAATGGTTAGTCCAAGACAGACTGGGGAGAACACAATATTGTTTATAACACTCTGTTCTGTATTTTAGGACCTAAGTAATCCTTCTAGAGGAGCTGAGGCAATTGCTAATCAATAGTAATTATTTTTTTCAACCACCTAAGGAGTACTCTTTAACCCCTAAATGTAAGTTTTTAAAAAGCCACACACTTATTTTCTAGATATTAAATGTAGCCATAACTGGAGTTTTGATACAATGTATTCTCTGTTGCAAACTCAAAGTAGGGCTATTTTCAGCAATCAAAAGTGAAATAAGATCTTTTTCAAGAAGGTAGTTTAAAGATTAATGTAATATTGTATTTCTAATCTGCCTCAAATCTTTTCAATAAGGACATACAGTTTTTAAGTGGATACTTCGATATAGAAATACATTTCTTCTGGATTCAAATGAGTTTGTAATTATAATATTTGTAATTTATATCAAAAACCGAGCCCTGACAAATAAATACACTGTTGGACACTTTTTGTTTTTAACAGATAAATCACCTAAGGGTGAAATTTTATTAAATGGGTACAGGATGTCAATTTTAGCAAAATAGTTTGCATTAAAGAAATTCAGAGCTTCTAAAGGAAGAGATAATAATTTTAAAAACTGGGGGAAAAATAGCACATTAGCAAATTAAAGTTGTGTAACTTTATGAAATGATGACCTTAGAGAAAACATAAATAATATACAAAAAATGGAATTATCTATGTCTGTTTAAATATATGGACCATATATTTGGATATAAGATAAAAGATAAATTTTACAGAAACAAAAATACTTTTTTTTTACACTTTTATAGATTATCAAATATAAATAATGGAAGTACTGAGTCATTTATGCTAGAAACCTAGCTACCAATTTTATACATTCTTGTTCCATTTATCACCCAAATGGTCATAATCAGAAAAATAATTCTGTGAAATATATTTTTAATTATTTATTTCCATTGTTACTGGCTGAGTCAGATTTACATTATTATTTTAATCTCCCCTTCTGAAATAATTTGAAATGTTATATGCATACTAAGTTCTCAATTTGTTGTCCTATAGAAGATTTATAATACACTTACACTGAAATTTATCATTAATGCAGCAATGTTCTCCATTTGTGGGCCATTTAGAGGAGAAGGAACACTTATATATTACTTTTTCAGTTTCTATGATCTAAGACAATATATTATTTAATGAAATTAGCTTCAGACTCATATTCAGCACATAGACCATCATTACCAACTTTGAATGCAATGAGAACCTATTATGAGTTTAGGTTCTGTGCCCTATGAAAGCAACTTAATTAACAATAGTTTGAGTCTCAAAATATATCTCAAAATGTTTAAAAATTATAGAGAAAGATATATGTCTAACAATTATATATATATGGAGTATTCTATATGTTGCTTATTTTGTTCCAGAAAAATGTTACTAGGAAAAAGTTGACTTCAATAACAGAGAATTTGTTACTCAACTATTAAGGTATAAAATCTATTTCTTTGTGTGTAAACAGTTGGTTTACTTTTGGATGCATTTTGTTCATACATATATACAGAATATGTCATGACACTGAAAAAATAGCAGTTCAATCTTTTTCTTTGTTACAGTTAAACATTTCAGAATTTAAAAGGAGAATTAAATTTGATAAATCAATGTAATCAAATCAAATGCTTTACACTTATTGTAGATGACTTACAAATGTCTTTTCTATGAAAACAATAAAATATAAACATCTTCAGTAGATTTCAATGTTTAATGTAAAATAATGCAAAAATTAGATGGAAATTATGTGTAATTCAATGAAAACAAATCACATTTTGAAATTCCTTCTAAGACACTTGATATCTGAACCTCAATATGTAACAGAAACATAAACTAGTAGGACTTTTAAGAGAATTAAGAACTTTCTTGGAGGCTCTGGCCTATGCTATAATGTCCACACACATTCTGGAGATGTCCTGACCTTGAATCTTCTCTGGTAAGATGAATTAGAACACTGAAAAAACAATTTCACTGTCTTCTAGCTTTTCTCACACTTTTATCCTTCACATACGAAAGACTGATTGAAATATTAAGAAAACCCTTATTTTGACATAGAAAATGTAACTGTCTGAATGCTTTGCAGTGGATTTTCTTGGGACATTTTAGAATAGGTGATGATATTATAATTTCTGCATGTGAATTAGACTAATACTATATTATCCAAGATAGGCTACGTTTTAACATGTTAAATTTACCCTGAAATTCTACTGGCACTATTTTATGAGACAAAAGATTATATTATTCCATAACAATAAAGGCAACCAGACAGTAGGGAGGACAAAGACCATCAACCTAAGTGTGTAACGGGTAAAACTAAATTGGTGGCTATGTTTTGCTATTTAAAATCAATACTTAAGAACTTTTCCTTCTTCACAGAGATAAAGGAGTTATATCAGAGCTAACGGTTGATGTGAGTGCTTAGCACTATTTTAACAGATTACAGGTCGATTTTAATTTTGCTTTGCAAATTACAAAAGAGCCCATCAATAAGATTATGGAGAAGAGACACCTAAATACTGCTGAGAATGTAGTCCACACTTTCAACTTCAGATGGAGTTGAGAAAAATATAAAAGAAACAATCTGTCAAAGAGTAGGAAAATGAATGTATTTCTTGTTTGCTCATAAACCATGCAAAAATGTATCAACCTAATTATATTATGATAGGAGCTTATAATTTTGTATCAGAAAGGTTTAGTTAGAAGTTTAGAAGAATTTCCTTGGTTAATCCCTAAGGGGCAACATTGTAAATTTTTGAATACAAAAATGACTATTATGATATATTCACTGAGATATTTAAGATGTAATATTGTCTAGTCTACAAATATATATTTCAGAATTGTTTTTTATCAAGGCTATTTCTTTCACACAAAATAAGAAAACTTCAGAGAAACATATGCTGCTCACTCCTCATAAGTTTTGAAATCCTAGTGTATGTGATTACACAGTGGTGTGTATTGCTTCTGTCTTACTGTATCCAGAACCAGCATTGCCCTATGAACTAGATAAAATAGAATTTTCCTGTAGATTTAGCAAGTATTTTTAAATGTAAGGGGAAAATCTAGAGAAAAAAAATAAAACTAGCCTATTATATAACATAATAAATGTGCATCTGTTTAGTTCTGTTAGACTTAAAATTAAGGATACACCATCTGAAGGAGAAGATATACTAGAAAAGCAATTGACCCTGATAAGCGTAAAGCCACATGAGGAGTACATATCAAGACTGTGATGAACTACATCCAAAGACAGCATCAGAAGTATGATCAAACCATGCACAAAGTCTGAAGAGAACAGTAATGAATCAGTTATGACACCATTTATTTCTCCTATATTATGAAATTGCATTGTTACAGCATGAAAGAAAGTCTATTTAATTCAAAAGACTGTTTTTGGGAGTTCATCTTACATATTATTACACAAATTTATACTTTGAAAATAGTCCTTTCTAACATAAAAATTTAGCATAACCAAGGTTCTGTCCTGCACTTGCCTGTAAGGGTGGAGGGAGGTAATACTGCACTTGACTTCTATCTAGCTTTTCTGAAGTCTATTTCAGAGGGCCTCTGGTGAGATTCCATTCTCTGCAAAGTGCACAGAAAGATATTTCACAAGGGGAGAGTTAAAGAGTTGCTGAGGAAGAAAATACCCCCAAAGCCCTCTTTGGCACACACAGAAATTAAAAAAAAAAAAAAAACAAAAAAAAAAACCTTTCTTCCCTCCTTGAAACTTTCAGAAAGTGCCCTAGTCCACAGTCAGTTCCTCTGGAGCAATTGCGAAGTCAGCGCCTCAAGCAGAGAGGGCAGGCGCTAACAGTGAAAGAGCTCAGTGATGCAAAGTAGGAGCTTAGTCTGGAAAATGCTGGATTCCCTTCAGACCACTCTGGGTGCAGTCAGCCGGAAGCCAAAATTTGGTTCTCAAGACTCCTTAGGGCAAAGGTTCAAATGGCTTATTTTATAAGTTGTTCCTAGGATTGTTTTTGGTTTTAATTAGGGAAACTGAAATTCTGTAAACCAAATGGAAGACTTTGTCAATGAAGTGAGACATAATTACCTGGTAATAGTTGAGGGTTCTTAATTTGTGCTTCAATGACAGAGCTGACAAGCACAGAGTTTTGAAGATTTGATTAGTGGGCTCAGTAAGAATCATCCAAAAGCTGAGTAGAAACTTTCCACTGAGTTTCTCTTATTCAATGACTGTGAAATTTGTTGCTTCTATTGGCTATATTTATCTTTGATCATAACAGAGAGAGAATTGTCAGGAGAGTAAAGAATCAAAAGTCTAACTCTTCTATTGACTAACATATTTCCTGCCAGTAATATTAAAATGTTCATTTCCCTGAAACCTGGTAATCTTGGTTATCTAGAAAAAAATCATGGAGACAAATAAGTCATTAATAACTCATATTTCCTGTACCCCTCCTTTCCTACGCCCACAAAAGAGGAAAATTTACATTTGGTGTTGTAGGAGGACACTAGGTTTGCTTTATGACCAGCATACTATTAGATGTTGTGTCATTTAATCCTGCAAATAACTACAAATACAGAAGTCAGGACTCACATGGAGGTTAAAGGGAAGCAAAGCCCCTATTTTGATCATTTTGCCACACTAAGTTTCCAGTTACTTCAACATTCACATCTAAGATGCATCATATTCACATGCATGTAAGAGCAATAGTAACCCAGATATGATGGTGCACACTTGTAATCCCAGTGACTTGGAGGCTGGGATAGGAGGATCAAAAATTTGAGACCAACCTCAGCAACTTAGCGAAACCCTAAACAACTTAGCAAGACTCTGTCTCAAAATAAAAAATAAAATAAAATAAAATAAAAAGGACTGGGGATTTGGCTCAGGTTAAGTGCCCCTGGGTTCAGTCTCCAGGACCAAAAAAAAAAAAGCAATGGTAGCTTAAAAATGCAAGTATCAAGATTATTGAGTCTAAAAATAATTGTTTCTCAGTATTGAGAAAGGCAGTTATGTGCATGCAGTGTTTCTGCTGGACTCCACTGGGTCACGTAAGAATGAGTCTTCCACCCAGGAAGACTTCCACCTTGGCTCCAGATAAAAAGCCCTCGTGGCATGTGCTTTCATTATTGCCTTTTGTGGGAATATCTTTCCCTGTCTCAGACTCTGTGTTCTCCTTTGTGCTTAAGTTCACAGTCAATGACATCAGACAGCCCCAGATTTCTGTATTTCAAACCTCAAGAGAAGACAGAGTGATAGTCTTTGGGGAACAACAGAATGGGATGCCTGCAGCTATGTCATTTGTGCAGCAATGCAGTGAGCCCACAGCACGGAGGAGCCCATTGGAGGGAACTGTGAGGTGGGCTCCTGCTCTCCTTGCTTGCTACAAGTAAACACAGTATGACTTGATCCTGCTCAGTGTATTTTCTTCATGCAGCCTCCTATCATGTTCTTGCCTTTTCCCTGGATGGCACTCATCTGCCTTCTATCCTTGGCAGCTCAGCCAGGTTAGACAATTAAGGTCTTACTATAGTAGGCAATCATGAGAATTCAAATAAGTGATCACCAAATAAAATGGCCATGACTCTTCAATATTCTTTGCTTGAAGAATTGAAAGAATTAACTCTAGACATCTTTGTCCCTGTGCTATAACTTAAAATGTCTTTTTGATTTGAAGTCCTATTATCTGACTTCTACCTTTGTCTAAACACCAATAGTGGCACCACTGCCTAATTGCTCTTCCACCCTACCTGGGAAAAAGTGATTCAACTTCTGTCCAGAATCAGGAATTGTGCAATCTAGGAATTTCATAAACCATGTGAGGCACTAGAAGGTATAAAAATATTTAAAAGGAAAAAAAAAGAAATATCCAGACTCATGATAGAATAGAAACCCATCATTGGTCATGACATCATGATTTCTGATCTATTTTTTCTGAGCCCAGCATGTTGGCTGCTATGTTTTACATATCATTAAACCTTTAAAAGAACTCCTAGTTTTAAATATAAGTGGATCTCTATAGAGCAAATATACTCAATGCAGAGCAAAAGTTGTCTCCCTATAGTTAGTAGATGAAGAAGGATGAAACTGAGTCAAAGAAAAAGATCCATTGAGTCCTCTCATAGAAGGAAGAATAAAAACTTGGTTTCATTTCTCATTTATATTAAAATTTGGGGAATAGGCATATATTTATTTGTGTATCTCAAGTTTTATGGTGTACATATGAATGTGTGTATATGAATATATATGTACATATACCCATATATACACATTATACATACATGCATATAATACTCTGAATACTCTGAATTTTGTTCAGAGTATTATAGATACTATACATATATATATATAGTATATACATACTATAGCATATACTATATACTATGTATATAGTATCTATTATATCAAAATTCCATGACTTCTAAATGCTTTCTTTAATAGGTGAATGCACTGATTTTTATTTAACACTCACGGATTCTTTTTCTGGAAACCATTCAGGCCTGAGGAATTAGATACCAGAGACTGACATCTCACATTGACTTGAATGTTTTATAGGTTCTTCAACCTTTTCTTACCCAAAGTAGAGCTGTTGATTCCTCCCAATACTTCATGTGTCAACTTGTTCCCACTCCATTTCTATGTCCCTATTCTCATCACAGTCCACCCAATTATGAGGCCAAAAACCTAGGAGTCCTCCTTGAATCCTCTTCCCTTTCCTTCTCCACAAACTGAATGTATCAGCTTGAAGTCATGTTGGTGTTGTCTCCAAAATAGATCATACAAATCCACTTTGTCTCTCTCTCCTCTCTCCTGCTACTTTAGCCAAAACCACCATCTCCTGCCTGGGCAGTTGCTATATACTCTAACCTATTCTCCCTGCTTCTACAAAAGCTATCATAAAATCCATTCTCTACATTCTAGCCAGAGTGATTCATCAAAATTACAAATGAGAGCTTATCTTTCCCCTGCTTTAAACCTCACAATAGCTTCTCCTTGTGCTTAAAATAAAACCTGAACTTATTTTCAGAACAAGGTGCTGCATGATCTGACCACAGTCCCTTGTTCTCTCCTTAGCAAGCTCAGCCTTAGGTGTGATACCTCACCCTCAGTGAACTTCCTCATCTGCTTCATGATTAGAGCCCCTTCAATCCTCAGGACACTCACACACTTGTATTTTGCAATGCTCTTCGCTAAAACCATTCTCCCATCCTTTATATCTTTCTGATTTCAAGTTTGGATTTATGTGTTAGCTCCTGGAGGGTAAGCCCCTACCTAGACTAACTTACCCCCACACTCTTTTTGTTTTTAATCACAATACTTAGTTTTATTTTCATTAGGGCACAACTAAAATACTGTTATTATTTACATAGAGGTTTCTTTTCTTGTTTTTGTTGTTAGTCCTACAGTCCCTCACCACAGCCCCTTGTAAAAGCCATTGTCACCATTGCCCATTGGCCACCAGGGGATAAAATGGGCTTGGCACATAGTCTAGGCTCAAGAAACTATTGAGGGATTAAAAAAAGGGCTTTGTTGTTGATAATAAACCAGAAGAATATAATCTTAACAGATGGTAGATCTAAAAGCAACAATGACACTGACAACTTCTTTTAAAATTTATACGGGACATGTTGATATTCTTTTACTAATGGTGTGGCAAAGATTTTAATCATGGTATTTTAAAGTATGGATGATAAAAAGAGAAATGGAAGGGAAATTAAATGTGGTATATCTGACTAAAATCATCAATCCTAGGAAATGCAAGACAATTTTAAAATACGGAGTATGATGTATTTTTTCTTCTACTTATTTGAATTTTCCTCTCTAAAATTAGGATATTTGTCATAAAATATTCTGTCTAGCTGCTGAAGTTCCAACACATTTTACTTTTTTTTTTTTTTTTTTTGATCCACAGTCAACAGGGAGTTATCTCCCACAAGTGATTTTTCTACATCTTTCATCTATCTCAGAAATGCAAATATAAAACTAAATTCATACAGACACATCATGCACATAATGTAGGTCTTTTTTTCTCAAATCTCCAATACCCTGAATTTTTTGTTGGGGAGGGGTCCATAAATCAATGGAAGGGTTATACCCATGCACATAGACATAACCTCTTTTCTCTCTGATAGACATTATGTGGAGAATATTCTTCCCTCAGAAAGCTATACAAATGTAATACGACTAATAAAATCTGTACATATTCTTTTAACTGTTTCAGATCAATAAATGTGCATTCTGGATACCATATACTCATTCATGTTTGGGAATAAAATGCTGTACAAATCATTTCTGATGATAAATTTCTCTCTTGAAATTTTAACTCAATAGAGTTCCAAATGCTTATGTACAATGCTTTCACTCATACTGAGAACATAACAGCATGCAAATAAGTAAACAGTGATAACATCTTAAGTGTAGAAGAATAATTACCTAGTTTTGTGACAAACATTGTTCCTTTATTTTCATGAATTGATATGCCCTCAAGATTCACAGGATCCAATAATGAAAAGATGCATGGAAAAAGCTTAGAAAGTGCAGTGAAACAAATTCCTGGAATGAACTTTCTCAGTCTGGGTTCACAAAAACTGGAGAGAATGGCAGTCTTTGACAGAGCAGCTGTTCATGCCGCTAGAGAGAAAGCTTGGGAGTCATCTCCATCTTAGATTTCACACTCTGCTGTATTTCTCTCATGTAGTGATCTCATCTTCAAGTAATTCTACCATTCATCATTTTCATACTCAATCAGATTTTTTTTTTTTTGGTATAAAAATGGTCCTTCATAAAATTTGATATAACATGCAGCCAGAGTCACATTCCTTAGTAAAATATGTAGGTATCCACATACACTTCTCTATACAGATATACCTACCTCCTAAAATATTGGTATATCAGAATATAAAAATAAAGTGCTAATCTATTCACTGGTTTAACATTTGGTCCCATGTTTCCTCTTCAGGAAAAAAGCTGATTAGAGAAGAAGCTAAGATTTTAGAAAAAGATGTTGAGAGCCTGAGTAAAAATAGAGAAGCCCCTACCTTGCTTGGCCTGAGAGAAGAAATTCTTGGTTTGTGTTTGCTGTTTTGCTCCAGGCAGGAGAAGGGAATGAGGATAACAGAAAATGGAAGATCTGAGAAAATATTTGGTAAAAGAATGTGAGGATCAAGATATAGGAAGGAGTTCAGCCTAAGGGAAGTTCAAGGTGGCAGATTCCCCAAAGGAACTTCTAAAAGCATAAAATTTTAATATTTAATGGAAAGTTATTTGATTTTGATCAGTTTTTCAGATTTTCCACCACCATAGAATACACTTTTTAAAGTTGATAATTACATTGAAAACTAGTTTTAAGGACAGTGGTTTTGGTGCTTCACTTTAGCCAATGAGATGCAGGGATAAAGAAACAAACTTTCAGAATAGACCAGCATCACGGGTGCAAGGCCTCTGTAAATATCCATAAGCTCTCAGGAGAGCTTCCAAAGTACACAGGAAAACCAAGGATGTTAATCCAGTTATACCTCCACGTAAAGAAGCAAGTTGACCTCAGATTTTTTTTTTTTTTTTGTTTTCAACATAGAAGTGCCTTTTCTAATAAAGAAATAGTAGTAAGCTAGATTCTTTTTCCCTTTCTTCACACAAAATGACAGAGTATATAAAACAAAATTCAAAGGACATAAAAGACTACATTCAAAATTGTTATAACTTTTACATGCATTTTTTTACTAATAGTAACATTGCCTGTCAGGAATTTAACAGTCGATATTTCAAAGTGACGTGGCATGTTATTAGTTGTTCTGAAGTGAAATTGTCTTTTAAATCTTAGGAACCAAATTAAAGGCCAGTCTTAATGGTCAATTAGGTCATTATTTCAGCATCTAGTTATAACTTTTTAAAACAGCATCTTATAAAAAAAGCTCAAATTTTAGATACATTCATTTAATTTTTACACCACAAGTAAAAAATAGAGTTTTAAATGTTAATGTAGGTATTTTGACACCTCACAGTCATTAAGCACAATGTAATTAGTTTGGAAGGTTTGGAAGGGTATGATAACAGCACAAGAAATCTGCTGAGATTATATGGAAAATATAGGTACAATAAAAGTGTTATATAAGTAGAAGAAACTAGTGAAGGGAAACATATTAATTCCATGGTTTTTTTTTTTTTCTTTTTTTTTAAACTTTTAAAACTCAATTGTTTACTGGATATTAAGCCTGTCATAGAGGAAGAGAGAAAGATAGAGTTTCATTCAATTCTGTGCTGGACTCAGTTTATATCAATACCATTCAGAAAATGCATTGGGTGTTTTGCTGTGAAGAGCTTCATGTTGGGTGTTGGGTGCTACACGGGAGGTGATGGAATCTGTATTCCTTTCTCCAAGAGTTTATTCACTTGCTAAAGAGGCAGACTTTGCATACATGACACTATCACACTAGATCTGAATGTAGTCTGGTGTTTTAAAAGGGTCATTTAACTTTGTATTTTAATGGGCTTCCTTTTCCCTTGACATTTGTCTTATTCCTCCCTTTCTCATTCATTACACCAGAATGTCAATCTCTGACTGACCTTCAATTATTATTTCCATGTGTTTCATTTTTACAACACTGAATAATTCCATCTTTCTGCTAACAAATCAATAGTTTTGACCTCAACAAATGATATTCTGAAGCAAATACATGATGCAAATACATGATATTCTGATGCAAATGACAAATAAATGCAGAGGCATTTTAAGCCCTTACAATTCTTTCTTTAACATAATGAAACAGGAGGACATGTTTGGAGCAATGTTTAGTGAAACACAAATTTACCACCAGGGGCAACAATTCAACAAAAAGTTTTCTTTATAATTGTCCTAAGGACCCTTCTAAAAAAAAAACAAATTTAGGTAACATTACACTCAGTGATTTTACATTTATTCTCAAATTATACAAAGAGAACTACACAGAAAAATCGTAGTACTTACAGGGTTTCAGAAGTAAAATTTCATCTTGTCATATAGACCACATACATTTATGTCCACACTGGCTTAATGTAAAAGTACATTTAGTTAAAAAAATACATTTTTCTGGTTTTTATTCCATTTCTACTGATTTTGGCATGTTATTAGTTGTTCTGAAGTGAAATTGTCTTTTAAATCTTAGGAACCAAATTAAAGGCCAGTCTTAATGGTCACTTAGGTCATTATTTCAGCATCTAGTTAAAACTTTTTAAAACATATACCTTAAGAATTGTTTAATAAATAAACATTTTCTGTGTTATTGTGCTTGTTAGTGACAGAATGTACATATGTGTTCCCTTAACATTACATTTTGAAGGTTAATGCCCAATGTGACTGTATTTGAGGGAGAACCTATGAAGAGGAAATAAAGGCTAAAATACCATCATATAGGTGGAGCCCTAATCTGATACTGGAGACACCTGAGTTATGTCCCTCCATCATGTGGGGACACAGCATAGAAGTCATTTCTATTCAGGAAGAACATTCAGAGCATCTATAGGTTTATTAGACAAGAGATGAGAAAATATTAATTGAAGTCAATTACAAATGCAGGTGAAGAGGAAAAGAGACTGAATTACTCATGTACTACAGTGCAATATAAATGACACAGCATCTCTGGAAACTCATAGTCTTACAGAAGTCAACATGGAATTACCATACCCAATTTTACTCTAGGTCATTTATTCTGCTAAAATTTGATTTATGTTAATGCAAAAATCTGTACACCAAATTTAAATAGTAGTTTCATTTTTTATAGGTAAAAATGAAAAGAGTACAAATGTCCTTCTATGAGTGAATCATTCAATAAGGCAATGTTAACATGTAGTATGTCTCAGCAATAAAAAGGAATGAGCTATTGATACATGCAGTCACTCAGACGAATTTCCAGGGATTTATGCTGAATGAAAAAAAAGTCAACATGAAATATTACATACTATATAATTTCACTTGCATAACATTTTTGAAATGACAAAATTCAACAAACGGAGAATAGATTCGTGGTCATCAAGCTTTAGGCATGAGTTAGGGAATGAAGAGAACTATGGGAAGCAGTATTATGTGACTAAGAATGGGAAACTTGAGTTTTGTGTTGTTGGCAGTGTTCATTACCTTGATATTGACTGCCTGAATCTACGCAGAACATGAAATTATGTGAACACAAACATATGCCAGTAAAACTGGTGAAATCTTAACAAGATGCATGGATTGTATGAATGTCGATGTCTGGTTGTGATATTATAATATAGTTTTGCAAATGTTACCTTTGGGAAAACCGGGCAAAGTGAACTTTCTCTGTATTCCTTCATAAAACTCTTTATGAATCATCAATTATCTTGATTAACATTTCAATTAAAAATTAGAGCAGAATTATGGTGAACACAAACTAAGGACAAATAAGACCTTAGGAAAAGAAAATGAGTTCACAAAGTGGTGAGATTAAGGCAATAAATCTGGAGTACAGCATTGAAGACAACACAATCCAAATGACAATTATCTTTAAAAGACTCTATTTCATTTGCTGATTAGAGAATGTATTAAAATAAATGACTCTCCAAAATCTCAGGAAAATTAGTAAATGTAGAAGATATGTCTTCTTATAATTTCAGTGCTTATATGAGTGAACATTGAGTACTGAAGAACATAAAGGAAAAGCAAAATTGACCAGAATGGATAAATATCCACATTAATGAACTATTCATTAATGGAAATATATCATTTTTATATTAGAATAAACCTTTAAATATTCATATTATTATTCTCAGGCATACCAGAAACAAAATCTTGCCACTACTTCAAAGTAGCAAGAACTTTTGCTCTGTCAAAATATATTATGTGAAGTGTAATAAAATTTTAATTGTTTCCTTTGAGAGAATATTCATTGTGATATGGTAAGTTACTCTACACAAATAGCACATTCACATATTATATCTGAAACTTTGATCTAATTCTGGTCCTTCCAGGCATCTATTGTGAATTGTTATGGTTTACCTGTAACAATACTACAATATACATGGAAGCATAATATACATGCATTCAATACAATATACATGTATTCATAATACATGTATTATGAATAAAAACATATGTAATTTAAAACAATTGACCTTTTGCTCAGTATTTGTAGAACTATCAGTGATGTACTCACCAAACTTTTATGTAGAAAATTTTAATGTTTATAGAATGAATGTTATGGCAAAACATAAAGCATTATCAAAGATTTACTTAAACTAAAATAGTATTTAAATGATATTGACATTCTTTTGTTGTTTTTTTTTAAATTGTTGCCAAGAGAAATAATTTTCCTTTTCTTCCCTACAAATCTGTTGTACTCCAGGTTACCATTCTCATTATTACATGACAGTTCAACTACATAAAACTGCTGTATTAGTATAATTATTCTTATTAGTCACATTGCATAAAAATCTTTTGAGATAGACTTTTACTTCCACTGTGGAATTACAAATGAAAAGCTCAAAAATTAATGGACAAATGATACTTGTGAGGTCATAAAATAGTCAACATTTTCACTATTAATAGGCTACTATTGTATATTAGTGAATATTTGATTACAAATAGATTAAACACCTGCAATTTTGTGCCTATTGCTCTATAGAAAATTGACTGACATTAGCTTTAAATCACATGTGCTGTGATGGACAGCATATTTAACTTGGAAAAACAAAAAATGATGTTTTTTCTTATTTTTTGGTGAAAATTCAGTCATATTCAGGGCAATTTATCAGTCAGTATTATTTGCCTATGAACATAGACAACCTGTACTATTCTACCATTGTGTTCTTTCACCTTATTGAGTCTTCAGTTAATTTTCTCCTTCACTTGTTCCCTGTCCATTAGTCTTCCCGAGTTCTATTTTCTTCCCTAATTTGAGTTTTAAAATTCTATAATCTTTCCATAAAACAGTCAATAGCTTAAAGCCCTTGTCATTATGGAGAAAATTATCCAAGAAAACACCGTCTTTCAAAAAATTCAGTTTTTGCTTTCTGTCTGCCAATAACCAAACTCCTAACAATTGCTAGAGAAAAATCACACCCAACAATTAGTATATTTCAAATACATATTTGGTCACCAGATTTACAGGAACTATCAACATTGCTGCTCAACAAATACCTTGGTTCTTTGATCAAATTTTTATATTGTCTCCCCAGCCAATTTTTCCAACCAGTTTCAGTCTCCTCAAACCTCTGTTCTGCCTCCTTTTCTCTACAATCTCATTCTCTTCCCTTTCTTTAGTGAGCCCCCTCTCCTCCTCATGCAAATAATCTAGCCTAATAAAACATAGAGAAACTAGATGTCTTTCAGGTGGGAATAACATCAAGTTGATGACATACAAACTACCAACACATTTTATTTTCATTTCACTTTTTTTTTTCTTTAACAAATGGAGCATGTTTATCAATTCTTGTGACTTCCCTAGCTTTTTAAAATATCCTCCTGATAAGTCAATCTCTTCCATCTGAAATTCCCACTCTCTTATGGATTTTCCAGATTAAATCATATTTATCTTCAAAAAAAATTCTTTAAGCCAGTGTATATAACTATTACTTAACTATGCTTTTCTGCCCAAGATTTTTTTTTGGGGGGTGGGGCAGAGGGTGAGTACCGGGGATTGAATTTAGGGGCACTCGACCACTGAGCCTATTTTGTATTTTATTTAGCTGAGTTGGTTAGCACCTCACTTTTGCTGAGGCTGGCTTTGAATTCACTATCCTCCTGCCTTTGCCTCTCAAGTCACTGGGATTACAGGCTGCACCACCCACGTCTGGCCCCAAGATTCTTGATAAAGATATTCCCCTCAAAGTTTATATCCTGTCTTTCTCACTTGCTAACAAACTCAATGTGGCTTCTGTCCTCACTGTTCTGTAGATGCTGGCCTTGCCAAATTCATAGACATATCTCTTGTGGATAAACTCCTTAGGGGAAGAGATAGGAAGCAGCTTAGCAATAACTCTGCAAAATAATCACATTTGCGTGTTCAGCATTAAAGCTTTCCTGGATCCTGACCCAGACATATCTATTTGTATTTTTGAATTTCTTTCACACCTTTAATGGGTCCTACCACAGTGAAAGGTACCATTATTTTTGAGCAGCTCGAGATAAAAATCTCAGGGTCTTTACGGACAACTTCCCTGAGGCTGCCTTAATAGTTCTCAACTGTTTTTTGGAATAATGCTGAAAAGTCTTAAAAGTCCTCAAGATTTTGTAAGAGCTCCATCGGCCTCTTCAGTGACGTGCATTGCCTTCACTGAATTTTTAAAACATGTCCTACTTAAGTTGTTCTAGGCCTTCTAATTCCCTATTCTTACCGTACAGTATCCTCTTCATCTATTACCACTGCTGCTTTCTTCAGGTCTTAGCTAAAATGTCATTTCCTCTCAAATATTCCCTGACTATATCCATCCAGTTAGATCAAGTTTCTTTAACTCATAATCAAAACACCCTGTAATTTTTCCATGTTGAATTTACTGAAGCTTTCATAAGCAAATGATGTGTGATTGTGACTTCCTTCCCTAGACAAGCCCTCGGAGAGAAGAAACTATTTTTATATCTCCAATACTTAGCACAAAGTCATAGGTAGTAGCTATTTGATAAATACATTAATTACATGTTTTGATTTAAAATTAGCACATGTATGTAGTACAAAAAAAGGTCAGCAGATTAAAATATGTAAGCTAACCACTCTGGATTAGCTTTAAAATACATTTAAAAGTGTGATTATCATAAAATATCACAGCAGAGGGAAAATGTGAAGGCAAATTTCTTCTACAATCCAAGTCAGGTAGTCTTTACTTTTTAATCAACAGGAGGTTAGAAAGCATTTTGTTAATTCAAATCAACTATTAAAATATAAATGCTTTATTACTTTGAGGGTTTTATTCCTTCAGAACTTCAAAATTAATGTATAATCCAAAAATGTTCATTATAAATGAAGTGTGTGGCTCTCTGTGATTTAGGTGCTACATTTTAATACATAGATTTTATACACATACAGAGCCATGTGCATATATATTTCTTCTTAAAATGCCCATAATCATAGCAGCCAAATTTATGGTCATACACTCAAATTTTTATAGTTATTATGGAACCTCTGGAGGAATCTTCTTTAAGATTGTTAAAGATAACATTCATAGTTAGAGTCTAACCTTGGTAGATCATTAAATAAGAAACTACTAATGAGATATTTCCTTTCTCTAGTCAGTGCTTCTCTTTTTATTCAGCAGGACAGCATCCACACCATAACTTCAAAGTAATCTGTTTTGTTTTGGAATCATAATTACATATTGACAAGTTAAGCTGTGACACCTAAATCAGGGGAATTTCAGCTATTATGGGAGCATTCTCATGGGGAAAACCTAAAGGGACATCAATTATTTTGCTACAAACTCACTCCTTTTCAATTTTCCATTCTTGTGTAGAATGAAATCCTAAGAGAAAAGAAGCTATAAAAAAGACAAGACACAGTACTTTACCATAGGATTGAGAAATAGCCTCTATGGGTAATTAAAATAAAAACAGGTGTAACTCAACAGTAAATATATTCAGAGAAAGACTTTTCTATCTTGATAGTGTATATTTTCTTTTTTCCCCATGTAAATGCACATTAAGAAACAGCTGGGGAGATAGCTCAGTTGGTAGAGTGCTTGCCTTGCAAGCATAAGACCCTGGGTTCGATCCCCAGCACCGCAAAAAAAAAAAAAAAAAAGGCTGGGTACCAAAAAAAAAAAAAAAAAGAAACAGTAATATCAAACTATACATGTGTGTGTGCATGTTAATATATACATACATAAAATCAAAACGATATTGTAATTGCTTGAATAAAAACAGCAGGTAACTAAGTAATTGACAGGCTTTCTCAATGAAAAGTAACAAGCTCTTACATGAGTTAAATTAATTTCAAAAAATCTTTGCTAATATTATAGGAGATCAGAATTACTATTATTGATTTTGACATCAAACCAGTCTACTACCAAATAAATATATATTCCAGCAAAAGTAAAAATATCATCATGTATACTATTTGCCTATAATTTACAAATTAAGACAGAGCCAAATAACTTATATTGCCAGAAATTTAGTATGCTCTGACTATTCTAGAGATCTGTCATTGTCCCTAGTTTGTAACCCTGAAATAGACTACATAGGATGAATAGTTCATATCTATATTTCTATTACTTTTGAATCCCCAAAGAAATTGAAATAGAAGCTGCCAGTTTAGCTGATAGGGGATTGCTTTCATATTTTCTTAAGTTTTGCAGTTCCACTTGAGTTGAAGAGCATTAGTTATTGGTTAAAAGAGGGTTTTCAGAGTTATGGATTTTAGCACTTTGTTGACTGAGAATTCTGATGCTCAGCAAACTTGGCTAAAACCTAGAAAGTGACGGATTCAAGAAAAGTTGAAAAATAGGACACACAACTGTAAGCTCAGCTGATAAACTTCTACCAGAGATTTACTATTTCTTAAAGTGCTGATGCCCAGAAGAATGTGGGAAAACTGTGATCACAAACTAATCTCGGGTTTGTTCCTTTTATCATAACCAGTGATTAGACTGAGATAAAAATTGGTATGTTACATATCTATCAAGAGACCCTGTAAATTAGCTAAAATTTTGTTATTTTTATTATTTTTCCTATTGTATTTAACTTGTTCCATGAAAATAGTTGAAGTAAGAGAACAAGTATCACTAAAATCCATCTACACTAGAAAAATTTACTCTTTTAGATGGTTTGTCAGAATGTTCTTCAGCATCAAGGAAAATATGCCATCTAAGCTCACATTGTCTTCCTATCTGGATTTGGAGCTTATCTGTTTGGGGGAGTCTCAGTCTTAGTGAGAATTTTCAACATGAACAGCCAGCATTGAACCAAATGTTGTTAGTTGTCTAGCTTTGAACACATAATTTAAGTTGAGTGAACTACAATTTTTTTCACCTTTAAAGTGAGGGTAATAACTACCCACCTGAGGGTGGTCAAGAGAAGTGTGTGTGCTACAGAGCCTAAAGAAGTGTTCCTCTTGTCTACTGATTGGCTATAGTTTGATTTATCTGAACAGAAAATCTAGAAAACTTGATTATGACAGCAACTTATAAAATAGTACTCTCCAGATTAGTTCCATCTGGGACTAATATATTTTTAAGAAAAAGTCCTGTATCCAAAACTACAAGCTATAGTGAAGTATCCATAGCCCATGAGTGAAGCAGATAAAAGGAAAATTGATCTTTGAATGGTACCTTAGATATAGAATATCACAAATTATTCTTCTGTAATGATTGCAACATATAGACTAATAATGGGAGGTAACACAATCAATTCAGTAACAACTGAAGGAACCAATTGAGTTCACATTGTTCTCTGCCAACATCCATAATTTCACTTCACATGAATTTCCAGTCTTCTGCATTTTTAATCTTTGTAGACATGAATGCTGCTTTTATTTTTTAAATCTCTGCAAGGCAAGATAACTTATACTTTTATCATTCTCACTTAAAAGACACTAAATATGCCCCGCCCCCAACCCCTGAACAGTAGATAAGGGAGAACTAGTGATCAACCAGTAAGGGTGGAACCTCTAGAATAAATTTACTTTCATTTATTAAATAACCATGAAAACCACACTTAATGGAAGCCCCTCCATTCTACAGGTACATGGTTTCTTAATTGCTTTGTCTGTAGTTTTGGCATGCATAATAAATGGGCAACTCTTGCTTCTGAAATTGATGTTCCTATTACTTGCATTCTGCAGTAGTCATTAACCACAACTAAAATATAAATATATAAATCAAAATAAGTGTTCCATAATGGAGATCATAAAATCTACTACATAAAATGACTTCATATAAATATACTGAACTATATCAGCAGCCAAAATGCTAAACTTTAAACTGGAAAAATATTGTAGCAAGGACATGCAATGGTAAATCATCACCAAACAAAATATTGCTACATTAATTTGTTGAAAGTCAAAAACATGAATGGGAAAATGACTGTTAAGAGGAATATATTCCAGTGGTAGAAAATGGATTATCTTTGCAGACAATTTTGCTGTGAACATGGACTTTTGATATCATGATGTGATGGGGATGGAAAGAGTTGAGAAGAAGCTATCAATTAAAAAGTCACAATGAAAGGCAGGGTAAGAAATCACACATTGGTCAATCTTATTTTACATATTCTTGACATCCACATAGTAAAAAGGATTTGAAGTAGCTTGACAGAGTAAACCAACATAGTACCCGGTACATAGTAGGCTCCCAAATGTTTTAGGAGTAAAAGAAGTAAGAAGTGGTAAGAAGAAAGGAAAAGTGACAAAGATGAAACTCATTTTTAGATAAATCTGATAAATTTATCTTCTTCAGTATTAAATTTGGTAAAAAAAAAAATCTTCGAAGAGCCCTCACTGAAGAATCATAAGTGAGTTGATGTTGGAAATAATATCAAAAGTACATGTAATATTTTCAGAGTCAAAATTGGATTTAAACCAGAAAAAAAATTAAAGATGTTCAAATATCTTTCTTTAAAATGTACCTTAGATTTCTCAGATTTCTAGGGTTAATAAGATCTATGCATCTTAAAAGACTAAGAATTCAATTCACTAAGTGTGATTGAAGTCAGAACCAAATTAAATAAATATTTCAATTAAAAGTTAATATAATTTCTTATAATATCTATACATAAACTTATATTTCCCTCAAGCTAGGTAACTTTAATTAAATATTCTTACACAATTATGTATTGATTTAAAACATTTTTGTTGAAATAATTTTCTCAGGATTTCCAGAATTATTGGCATGTACAGCTATATTTCTTAGGAGTTTATTTTCTTTCTAAGTTGTTTGAATTTCGGGATACAGGGTTATTTTCCTTTGCTGTGTTTAAAGCCTATCTTTCTGTCTGGAACCTGAGAGATATTCAATGAATTTTTGTTAAACAAGTACGTCTGTTATTGCCACAATGCATGTGTGGTAAAGGTCTTTAAACCTTGCATGAAGTGCTAAATATTGTCAAATCTGAAGGCATACAGAGTAGTGGTAGAGATGGGTAGTGTTTGTTAATGGATATGGATTTCTTTTTGGGGTGATAAAAATGCTCTAAAATTCATAGTGATGATGACTGCACAACTTCATGAATATATTAAAACCACAGAAGTGTAAACATTAAGTGAATGCTTCTTATGACACACAACCTATATCTCATAAAGCCAATAAGTATCATGTGAATTATGATAAATTTTCTTCTGTATATTTGTAAGCTGATACTGAAAATAATTGAGAAGAATCAAAACAGAAGAAGAATGTGTAAATGGAAATGGAAGAGGATACAGAGGTGGGAGTTCTCTTAATTAATGCTGACTATGGTGATAGTTCTTCCCACAATGGTGGTCAGTGACTGATCTAAAAGATGTTGTATCTCTAAACTTCTTTTCCACAGATATTCCTACTTTGTTGGAGTTCTGATTCTCATATTAAACTCTTTAATTTCTGTTTTGAAAAATGTTGTCAGAGCCACAAACTTTACTATAAGTATCAAAAATAGGAGACACAAACTTGTAATTTCTTAATTCCAGAGAGCAAACTTTTATAAATAGATTATGCTTAGAAAAGGGTTTGGAATTTCAAAACAAATTTAAAAAATCATATAAAAGTTTTAAAAGCTTACTGTCACTGGCAAGTCAATATCATTCCATGAATGGGCTAAAAGAAGCCACAAGTCATCCTGATAGTTAAGCCAGGCCATACCTTGCTATGTGAAGGATTCCTGCAATTCTGGGTGGTGAATAATAAGGAGATTACATTAAACATGCCATCTGTTGTGTTTTCTGGCTCAAAGAAGATGTGCAGCAAAAATGAATTCCCTGAAGTACAATGTTATCAGAGATGCTTTTAATTATAGCATTTATTTCTACTCCTCACAAGAACAAACTTACATTGGAAGGAGGCATGCAGGCAAAACATGGGTAGAAAAAGTACATTACTTCAAACTCAAAAACAAGTTTTCTTCATGAAGCAGAATAATTTAATTACAATAAGATTTTCTCAAAAGATTTCAATTTCAGCAACAGAAATTGAATTTTAGTCCATGCATCTCCAAGAAGTGAAGAGTGCCAGGTGTTGCCATGAAAATGAATGACTTGATGGTAGTTTCCATTTCTTCTTCTTTGTGGATAATGTCTACCACTTGAAGCTATGCCTGAGTTCTACATAATAATATCAAACTTATACCATCCAACTGTCATCCTAGTTAGTTCCTGAAAAATTTACCTCTTCCAGTCAGCATCATGACTATTCACATGGATACAGAATACATTTATTTCTCTTCATGTCCTCTTTCGGTCTCAGACTTAAATCTACCTCTTGAAAACCAATGAGAAACTCATGCTCCATGAAGTCATTCTGGGTAATGTCTTGAGACAAAAGCTTATATCATTACACACCTAAGCTAACATGATAAAATAGAACAGTACTCCCGCTTTTTTAAAAGGACAAAATTGTTTTCTGCTCCTTTTTTTTTTTTTTTTCTGGAATACATTTTATTGTGAATATTGCGCATCTGAGGTTTATGCCATTACATTATTTAACGCGCCCATATTCAACGCGCCGGTGTGCTACAGTATGTAAATAAGCACACATGAGAAGGAATGAGGGGAGAAAGAATAGGACCCACTCCATCTGAAAAGACAAAGTTCACTCCACCTCAGGTGACAGGTAACCCACACATAAACTGCCTCCTTCACCTCTGCAGCAAGATAATACTTCTTAAAATGAAAAGGGCGGGGTGTAGCCGGCATAAGGAATTTGCCAATTTTGGAGCATGCGCAGAACACTGAGGCACTGTCCTTGGGGTGTCCTTGAGTTCATTGTAATAGCAGTTACACTGTGTTTTTGCTACCTACCCTCCCAACTTGGGTTGCGCTTAGGTAACGCTGGGGAAATTTCCAACCTGGCAGAGTCATTGTAGGTATTACAAACCAGGGCAGGAAACAGCTGTAACCATTGAATAATTCGTGGTATGTGTGAATTCCAAAAAGACTGTAAAAGCCCACAATAAGGAAAACACAGGGCCATCTCCTCTCCTGGGCTGTTGCAACCCACATTCTCTGGAGTATTCTTTGTGTAATTTTGTTTTCCAAAATAAAACATTGTGTTTATTCTATCTACTTTGTGTCTCCTGACCAAAATCCTCCTGTCAGGGAGACAAGAACTATGGAATCTATTGTTGGGTTTGGCTTACCTTTGGTATTTCACACTATATGATAAGAGTATGTCTTCATCTAGGTGGTATCCATGCTAAGAGCATGTTGAGCAGTTAAACAGTTAAGCCATTTAAACAATCATTCTGTTATTTTACTTGTCTCAATACTATTCATTTCATGTCAAAGATAAAATATTAATGAGTTGACTGATAGTTACTCTTAGAAAGATTTGTTCTTTTAACTTTTATTAATACAAATTGAAAGACATTCCTTGTGTGACTTCTCACACTCAATGCAATTACTTAAACCTAAATTACACATACATTTCTAATTCTGAAAGTACTATTAAGTTTAATGACTTGACAAACAAGTACTATCTGGTCAAAACTACCTGAACAGTACATTGTCAAAACTAGATAATCAGAAAATCATACACTCATTGTCTTCTCCTAGTCCAAAACTGATTTGATCAATCATAAAATGTATTTTGCAGTAGCAGAAGCAAGATCTTGATTCTACCTCAACAATGTTTGAAAGACAAGGAACTTCCACCAAGTCTTGTTAATAGTTCTTCATGTTTTCCAAAGCTCTCTTTGTACTGAAATCACAAATTCTATATTTCCTATTCACCCAAACATATGTAATTAACTCTCATCCTGTTTACCAATGCTGATTTATTTTGTCTCAATGCCAATACAAAATTTAGTATTCTGCAAGACCATTTTTACATTAACTTGGATTGCCTTCTTTTTTTAACTTTTATTTTATATAAATCTCACTGTCTTCAAGTGTCATTTTTATTTTCTGCTAAACAATATCCATACATGGGCTTAAGAATATTTTTCAAACAGTTTGTAAAATTGGAAATGTGTGCATATGTATTTTGCTTGTAGTAGTTCATTTTGATGTCATGATTCACTTTTAAAATGTGATTAAAGAAATAGGTATTCTCTCCAGAAAAATAACATATATATGCATTTAATAAAATGAATGTGTAGAGTCACCTATCTGTAATGCTATTTCATTTTAATTTATTTGATAGTACTTTCTTATCACCTGATTTCTTACTCAATGTTTTGGAATTAAAACCTTCAAAAGAGCAATTCCAAGATGATCTAATAGAGGTGTCCAATACTTGACTACTCTTCCTTAAAGAAAAAACAAAACAACAAATAATCAGTTCTAGTTTGCAGTGAGTGGTTGAGGAAAATCACTGAAATCCAGCAAGAAAGCACAGAAACAATATAAGCATGGAGAACTATGATAGCAGTACAGAGTATGGAGCAAAGTGCACTGATAACCATAAACCCAGCTCTGTAGCTGAAGGTGCTTTCCATGGAAGGGGAAAGGGAAAAAGAGAGAGTTCTATTGGACCTCACCTCTGAAGCTGCCAGCAAAAAATAACAGATACAGGATATTTCCACAGTCATCACCAGGTTGAAGTCTAGTAGGAAATCCTGGAGTACGCATGGCAGTTTTACTTCAGAGAAATAACTCACATAGTCTCCCATTCATCCTTCAGAATACAGGTTGCTGGACATAACAGTAGAACTATGACTACATCACCTGAGTCCATGAAAAGGACTTTTGCTATGGGAACAGGTGGTTACATGCAGGGGAAAGGTACTGCCCTCCAACCTGAAAGGTCAAGGTTCTTCCTCCTGGCACCTGTGACCCATCCTCTTCACATCCTTCTGCTGCTTGAGTCTTTGTGTCACCACTTGGACTAAGGGATTTCACTATGAAAACTATCTTATAAAACTTAGAGACAGTTGATCCAGCAAAAGCACAAATATCAAGATAGTGACATGAGAAGAATAAAAAAGAAATGAATAAAAAATATCATGCTTCCAAAGGTACACAATAACTCTTTAGCAACAGACCCTCAAACTAGGATTTTAATATAACGTCTGATAGAGATTCAAAACAATGTTCCTTAAAAACTCTGAAACACAAGAGAATGCAGACAGTTTAAAGAAACTGGGAAAACAATTTGTGGGATATTATGAGACATTCAACAAAGTGGCAGAGATCATGAAGAAGAATAAAATAGCAAACTTAGAAATGAAAACAAGTAGCGAGGCTGCAGGTGTAGCTCAGTGGTAGAGTACTTGCTTACCATGTGTGAGGCACCAGGTTCTAACCTCAGCACCATGTATAAATACATACATACATACATACATACATAAAATGAAGGTATAGAAATACAATAACATTAAAAAAAATCTCAGGTAGTCAAATAAAAATACTGTTGAACACCTCAATCACAGTTTAGATCAAGCAGAAGAGGAATTTCTGACCTTGACAATAAGTCTTATAAAATGGGTCATCATGACACAAACAAATGAAACTTGAATTGTGAGAGTTCCTTAAGACAAAAAAAAAAAAAAAAAAAGGGAGGGGGGAAGGGCATAGAAAACCCATTCGATAAAATGAAAGGTGAAAATTTCCCTAATCTTGGACATCTAGGTTCACAAGGTCCAAAACATCACAAATAGATTTAACCATAATATTGTTGTTACAGTATGATAGTCCAACTTTCAAAAATCTAAGAGAAACATTAAATTCTTAAAACCTCAAGGGAAAAGTGCGAATCACATATACAGAAAATCCCCATGAGACTTACAACAGATTTCTTAGAAGAAACTCTATAGGTCAGAAAGGAATGGAATGACTTATTTGAAGTTCCAAAAGAAGAAAAATAAATACATAAATTACCTAACAAATAGATTATACTTAGCAAAGTTATCATTTGAAATAAAGAAGTAAAAGCTTTCCAATACAAGCAAAAACTGAAGGAATGCATAGGCACTAGACTGATCATACAAAAAAAAAAAAAAATATATATATATATATATATATATAAAGGAGTCCTACATCAGGAATCAAAATGACTAAAGGAAGGTGACCAAAAAGTAGGGAGGTGAGGAGATCAGGGTACACATTTAAAGGAAATGAGATCATTATATCAAAGAGATACGTGTTTGCCCATGTTTATTCAAGAACTGTTCCCAATAGACAACATGGAAAATCAGCCAAGATATGCACTGATAGACGAATGGGTTTTAAAAATGCGGGATATATGCACAATAGATTTTTATTTACCATACAAAAATGCAATCTTTTAATTTGTGGCAACATGTATGGAACTGGAGGATATTGTGTAAAATGAAATGTTAGGCATATAAAGATCAATATTGGGTGTCCTCACTAATTTTTCAGGAAAGTAAGTTCTCTTTATTCCTAAATAAAGAGAAGAATGGAGTCTGCTAAAGGCCTGGAAGGGGAGAGAAGAGGAATAGTGAGAGGATGGTTAGGAGCATCAAAATATAATGGAGTAGGTAGTCTGAGTGTTGTATTGCACAAAAGTGCAAACACAGTCAATAACAATTAATTGTAGACATTAAAGTAACCAGAGGAGAGAAGTTTAGGGATTCCCAACACATAAAATTAAATGATGAGATATATATGCTAATTTTTCTGATTTAGACATTACATATTTTATATATATATCAAATTATAATGTCTATATGCCCAACTATTATTTGTCAATTAAACATAAATCTTTAGTATCTTCAAAAAACTTATGATTCCAAGATCAATTTAATCATTTTATCTGTCTAGTAATAAACTTTGCCATTTAGAGGGAAAATACTCCATGGAAACACCTAAAGAAAGCTATTTCCATTGTGAAGCAAGGATTTTTTTTTGTAAAAATTTTTAAATTTGTTTATGGTCTGAAACAAAGCAATATTCTTGCTAACTATCCCAGTGTTTGAAGTGACGGCTAATAGATGTACTACTGAACTGCAATTTACTATCTGTAAGTTGTATGGACAGTGTGAGTTCATGATATAATTTAGGTAGCTAAACCATAATTTTGACAGAGCAGTTTGTGTTTCCTCTCTTGTAAGAGGCTATAACTACACCTCACAAGTAAGAATCCTTCTAAAGTCGTTAGAGATGATCAGAGTATTTGGGAGAATCCAAATAGTGCTATATTTAACTTGAGTTAATGGGAGAAACTCAAGAAGTCATGCCAATTTTAGAGCTCATAAGTGGTTATTCTATGACTTCCATTTATTGGAAGCAGAAATTTGTAGCCAAGGAAAAGGAACAATTTAACCTTACAAATTATCTTACATATTTTATATAGTAAAACATATTAGAACACATTGAATAAGAGTATAATATCTTAAAGCCATATACTCAATAGGGTGGCTTTTGAGTAGACAATTGATCATGATTGCTGGAGTCTCTTAAAAAAGAACAATTACAAAATTATGACCAATTATTATTGCTCCAAACAACCTAGCACTTCTTTCAGAAGCCATATGTAAATAATGGATTTGTTAGTGCCAACATAAGGCAGGGAAGCTGCTTTTCTGGGAATTTCTGGGTGAAATTCCCCAGTTAGAGTAAGCTCAGATCACATTGGTGCCCTGCCCTTAGCTCACAGCCTTAGGATCAAACAAGCCATCCAGAGATGGGCGTAACCTGCCAAGCACAAAACAATCTGTTTTCTTCAAGATCCCTTCAACCCTGAAAGGTTTGATGAAGTTCATCTTAAATGAAGGATTGGGACCTTGTTCAACTGTTCAATTCCAGTTCCTATCAGGGCTGAAAGACCCATCAGGCATCACCCTTTTAAATCTAATTCTGCTTTGTCCTTTATTATTTCAGACTTTTTATTTTCCCAAGTAATTCACACCTCCAAGCAGGAAACTGCTCTACCAGGGTGCTGGCAATGCCAGCACACTTCCATCTTTATTTTTTTTAAACTATTTTACTACAGTTATCAAAATATTGACCAAAGTAGAAAACCATCAGTTATTATTATGAGTGACTCATTTAAGTTTCAGTTACTTTAGGTTGTATTATTCATTTAAACCTCTTCATAGTTCTCTAGATCATCTCTAACTCCAGAAATAAAGATACTGAATGTTTTTCGGAATAATTTCCATCACTTCAAAAGTTGCCAAAAATGTTTCATTAATTCCAGATTAACTCCAAATTAGTAGGGGAAAAATGAAACATGGTTATTGACTTGTAGGGTCTCATAACTGAAGTAGACATAGTTTAGGAAGTGCTAAAATTGGTAGATGTACCTTAAGATTATGAAGGAAATAATTCCAACAAGAAATAAACTAGAAAAGAGAAGAGAATGTGGTATTCAAATTAAAGGTAAATAAAAATGTTTTGAAAGGAAAAGTGTTAAAGTCAGTCCAGTTAGGGAAGATCATTTGTCCACAAGCACCTGATTAGCATGCAAAATGCATGCAAATTTTGGTGGAGGTGAGGAAGTAGGGTAACATTCATAACTTCGGGAACTGGAGCATGGGGGTGCTTGTTGGCAGAATGCGCCAACCACTTTGTATCTGTAAGACTGAGCAGGCAAATAGGTGGTAAGAATGTTGTATCAAGTAAATAAAGATGAACAAGATATCACAGGCCCTTGACTCATGCATTTATTTATTTCATTAAATTCACCTATGCATTATTTTTCTGGAGAGGATATCTATTTCTTATTTGATACACATTGAAAACAATAAACTTTCTTTTTATTACTGTCTTGATTATCAGTAAGAGATTAAAATAACTTAGGTAGTTTTTCAATATAGCTAGAACTTTACTATTCCTTGTGTGAACTCCAAGTGCACAAAATAAAATTAACTTAAAAAAAACTTCCCTTCTATATAATTAACAGATTTCTGCCTCTGCATTTCTGTCTAAACTTCCTTTAAAAGTGAGATTCAAGATTTGTTCTTATCAATTTACTTTTAGGGTAGAATAAACTTCTATGAAGAATATTTTATCTATTTAAGAACTTAAAAAGATATTTTAGAATCAGGTCCCTTAAAATATTCCCTTCCCTTCATTATTTGATCTTAAAAAATAGTAGCTTTGCCATGAAAATAAAGAGGTTGTGATACTGACTCCAGGTAGAGTACTTGAACCTGACCTCAATCATTGTATTGGAGGGCTTCAGAAGTGGCCTGTGATGCCACTGGCCTTTTTCCCTTTAAAGGACCAACAATGATATTGAACTATATTGTGGAATGTAGAGGTGAATGAAAGATCTTAGAACATGAATATATGACCAACAAATTCAGTTTCAGTTTTGACCTAAGATAAGGTAACTATAAAGGATCTTGTGTTTCTTTTGTGGTCAACCTCCGTGTTTCAAGCTGAGCCCACTAAATGAGTGATTTATCTTGGGTCAAATCTATTGGGTTAGCACACTGTAGCTCTGTGATATAAGCTTGCTCTGCTCCAAATGACATCAAACACAGACCTCTTATTTAAAAAACAGTCTATTGATGGGAGAGAAGCAGGAGAGAGCATTCACAACAGAATGTCAGTGCGTACATTGTTAGCTATCTGGTAGATAATACCATTAAGGCTTTATTTAGATACTCCAACAGACTTAGGAAGAAATAAACATCAATGAACTGAAAGTAGAAAATACACCAGAATAATGCTGGATTAAATCTGAGGCAGATGAATGACAACAACTTTGAACAAAGAAAAATGTCAGAACATCAAGGTAATAACACGTAATACACACACAGAGACACACACACACACACACATACACACATTCTCACCAAAATAAATTAACTAGCATTCTGAGAGTAAATTATGGATTTCTACTTTGAGTATAATTTTCAATTCTAGCAATGCCTTTTGAAAGGAAATATTTACTATGACATCAAATGCATTTCTGTGGAAAGCTGATCTAAATATGCATCTGTTGCTTTTACTGCAAGATCAGCTGGTATCTGGGCTTAGTTGGTATGACTGGGATAACTGGGCATCTCTTCTGCAAGGAAGTTAACCCAGACTTCTTAGTATGCAAGTCTCTGAATTCCCAGCAACAAAAGAGAGCAAGCTGCTCTGTAAAGACCCTTTTCAAATCTGCTTACACCACAGTTGCTGACACCTCATTGTCCGAGCAAGTGACGTGACACTACTAGATTCATAGTGTGGTGAAATATACTCCATCTCTTGATGGAAGAACAGTGAAATATTATGGCATTAAAAAAAATCATTGCATGATGTGCTCATAACTAGAAATTTTATGCAGCACATGTAGAAATGAATCCAAAGGTCTGATTAATATAATCTGTAACTTTTCAGAATAGTTTAAAATAAAATCTCATCTTAAGATATCGATGTGTTTTCCTGCCTTTAAATTAAGCAGATTTAATTGACTAAACTATACAATTATTAATTCAATGACCAGATTAATATCATTTCTTCAAAGGAAAAAATGAAAACAAAGTGAGTGTATTATTGTTTAGAATATGGTATAAAACAAGAACAGGCCATAAGCAAAAGCACAAACACAAACAGAGAATGCCACATTAATTTTTTTAAAAACACATATTATCTTCATTGATAATCGTCTTTTGAGTTATTCTCCACGTCCTGTGGTAATGAAGACTGAACCCAGGGTGCTCTACCACTTAGCTACATCCTCAGGTTTTTTTACTTCTTATTGTGGGACAGGGTCTCCCAAAGTTCCCCAAGCTGGTCTTAGACTTGGATCCTCTTGTCTCTGCAACCCCCACCCAACCCCAGTTACTGGAATTACAGGGGTGCGCCGGCAACTATTTTTAAGAAAAATCTGAAGACAATGTTGTGTTAGCCCTGGAGAAATAAACCCACCCCAAAACTCCTGAAATTTATGTCGCTGCTGTTATCACTACATGCTTCCAGCTGGGAGAACATCTATGTCTTCTTTCAGCGCTCTGAATCCCAGGGTATTTCTCAGAATTGGCAGATGGATGGTCTAGTGCTGTGTGAGAAAGTAGCTGACTGAAAATACAGTATTCTGTGCGTGTATGTTGTGTTCAGTTTTATAACATGGTCAGAAACAAACTTACTGAATCAATTCCTCAATGATCCTTTCTTACAGAGAGAATGTTACAGTAACACAGCAGAAGTTTACTTGCAACACAAACATCCTGGAAATTATAAAAATCATCCATGAAACTAACTCGCAAAACCACAAAAACACTGTAAAAATAATAAAGAATGCTAAACAACTGGAACATAATAATTCTTGAAATTTTACCCCTTTAGAGGTCCTCAAGTGTTTGGTTGACTGCCACTGAGTGATCCAATCACCTCCAAGACACCTCTCCTACTTCCCCTCTCCGACTCCTCCTATCTTGCTCTTTGATATTCTGAGACACTGGGCAAAGGAAGGGAAAAAGTGGCCATAACCTCTTCACTTTTTCTTTACAATAACTTCGTAAAAAATCATTTCTTGCTTGACAGAATTTCCCTATGGCATCCGGCCACCTTCACATAGCCATCTATAATTTTTCTTCTGCTTGAAACAATCTCCCACATGCCACTCTTGTTAATGACTGAGATACCCCCTGATGGTGCTTAACATTTAATAGTGCTAGAGCTCCACATTTGCCCAAACAACCTTTTCCATTTACCTTACCTCAAAGGCCTTCTAATTTTTCTTCAGAGACAGAAATCCTTTAAGCCCATTGTATCCTTAGGCTACAAATTTACTGAGATTTAGGTTTCCAATAAGAGCGTTGAGATGAATGCCACCATCTCATTTATGAATCAATTTTTGCCCATCGGCTTTTTACTGTTATTACTTTTTATTTTATTTTGCACTCAAAGGAGAAAACCTCATATATATATATATATATGTATGTATATATATATTTATTTACATATGTGTACATATATATTATACATATATATAAAGATATATACACATACACATATATACTCATGCATATAATTGGTAGTATGTACACACTGCATGTTTATTTAAACTATTGAAAATTTAAATAAAATAAAAATTTCTGGACAAGAAAACATCTAAATAATTCCTTTGGCTAAAATCTGCTATAATTTGGTATTCATTTCTATGTTCACTGAAGAAAGACATCCAGAATAAAAAATTCCTGATCATGGTATTTGGAGCTGGTTAAAGGAGCATTTTTTTGTTTGTTTGTTTCTTTTTCTTCCTTGAACAGAACTCATGGAACTCAACACAGCTAGCACACAGTACAAAACAGTACTTTTGTTATGAGAATATTATCCTGAAAAATTTCCATTGTTTTACAAGGAAAGAACTTGAACAAAAGTTGACTGTTAAGTTTCTTAAAAGTCAATATTTCTGAAAGTTTTTCCATATTCTTTTTGATTTTATTCATTTTAAATACATGTGTTATATTTTCACTTTTACCTAAACCGAGAAATTTTGCTTTAGTGGTTGGCTCTCTCCTGTTTCTAAAAAACAAAAACTGATTTGGATATGCTCTGTTCTTTAACACAATTAAAGAATTATAACATGTTTGCTTTATACATGAAGAATCTCTGTGCCTTCATATCTTCTTAATCATACTTTTATCTGTAGATTCAATACAGCCAGTGTACTTGAAATTAAGCAATAAACTCTGACAAGTTCTGTCAATTATAACAAAACTGTAGGGTGGTATGGCAAGAGTATCAAAATGTTAATTTAAAAATAGCTATAGGACAGTCATGTAGGATGACATGATTTGAAAGGTAGAGCTTCTTGGATCTCTAGGAGTTGAAAGGTACCAGAGAGTCCCTTGGAGAGGTGGTAGTCATGGTGATATGGAGGCTTGGGTGGTTCCTGAGAGGACAAGAGGCTGAGCTCTGGGTCTCTTATTTTGTCTTTAACTATAGCAGGTGTCTTATATTATGAATACTACATTTGATTGAAAAGTTTTCGAGTTTAAGACATTAAAAGTTTAAGAATACATTATTAGAGTTAACTGAATAGCTGAACAGTTATAGAGATTATGTGGCCACAGAAAAATTACAACTATTTAAGAAAGGACAATCAAACTGGACATGACAGTATACACCTGTAATTCCAGCCACCCAGAAGACTGAGTAAGGCAGGAGGACCACAAGTCCAAGACCATACTGGGCTATTTAGAGAGATCCTGATTCAAAACAAAAAATATGAAAAAGAGTTTGGGGATATAGCTCAATGGTAGAGCACCCCTGAGTTCAATCCCCAGTACCATGAAAAAAGAAGGCAGTCAGGCAGAATGCCATAATAGCTGATTGGCATGTCTTCCAAGGTAGATTAATCAAAAGTGACTTTTATTGACTTTGTCTGTAAAAATTACGATAATCAAAGAAAGTCAGGGGAAAATGAATTTTTTAGTAATTTCTCATAGATGTCATGTAGATTTGTTTTCAAGTTTCCTATTTTTTAATACATTCATATAGGTACATATTATTCAAACCAGGTAATCAGCCAAACAACATTGATTACATTTGTATTCCACAGTGATTATTTAATTAAAATGGGAAAATGTTCATATTTGAGGCTTAGATAAGAAATTTCTTAAATCTATAAAAAGCTCTTAATATGATTAGTAACAAGCAAAAATTCTAGAGATATTAAATATAATATGTATGAGACAAATTCTTTTTCCAGAGTTATTAAATACACATTAAAGCATGAATTGTTTTTTTTTTTAAATTTACTTGTTTTTTTTAGGTGTCATGGAACTTTATTTAATTTATTTATTTATATGTGGTGCTGAGAATTGAACCAGGGCCTCACACACACCAGGCAAGCGCTCTACCACTGAGCCACAACCCCAGCCCTGAATTGTTTGGTTTTTCAGCCATGTAAAAATTAAAATCAGAGTGTGAATAAAAAAGAATTCTGGAAACAACAAATCCACACATTGTTTAGTAGAGAAAGAGGGTTCTTTTAAGGAAATCTAATTCTAATCTACATCTACCATTATCTGGAAATGGTTCAGAGTTAAGAAAATTGAAATATAAAGCTATTCAATGAAAGTTGTTCTCCGTGTTTGCTTTTGTTGTTTGCTGCCCAGCCCTTGCGTAGTCTGAAAACAAACTTCTCTAAAATTTACTTTTCTATCTCATATTCAGAAATTCTAAAACTATATCTAAAATAAGAATATTTTATATAAATATTTCTTCTTATAGCTGTTTTTCAATTTATATCTTATATTGACTAATCTCTTCTAAATTCTATATATAAACATAAATATAAATATAATGAAATACATAATTTAAAAAATAGATATATAAATTAATCCCCAAATTTGTTGGGTTCTGTCAAATTATAACATTTTGAAAATTAGTGCGTATTAATTGTACAGAATAATGGTCTTTATTGTGGTTGGTTTGTACACACATGTGACAACATTTCGTCCTTTCCCTCCTCTGTTATCCCTTTATCCTCCCTCCCCTTTCCCCTGATCCCCTTCTTCTTCTGGAATACAAGCAATTCTGCTTTTTCTTTTTCTTTTTTTTAAGATACAAAATTACACTAAGACTACAGGCACCTTTTATTTGTTGTTGAATATATACATTTCATTGTTCTTTATTATTTAATACTACAAGATAATTTTAGCCTAAGATAACTGAAAAAAAATGTGTTTCCTATATTTATTTGAGTTAAAAATTCTAGGAGAATTTTGTGTTAATGTCTCATAGGAACAATTTTCAGAAATTCATAATTTTTATACTAATACTAATTTTTTATTTGACTTACTTTGTTGTTTTACACATTAAAAAAGCAACCGTGATCTTGGTTTACTCAGAATCTCATTGATTTGATGCACCTCTTTGCATGCCAATATTTTGTAAATAATATACTTGGCCTAAAATAAATTTCTTATTTAAATCATGATTTTTCTAATATGGTATCTTTGTTAAAATGAATCACATTAAAAGAAATAGCATGAAAATTTAAGCCACGAAATGCCAGAATTTATCCATACTTGGTCACTATCTTGAAGGAAAAACCAAAAGTAAAATCTCATTTTTGAAGTCTTGTCAAGTAGTTTGATCTACTACAGAAAGGAAGTCAAATTAAACAGAAATCAATTAGCTTGTAACAAGTAATGATCTGCTATGCTTTAAGCTTCAAGGGAAGAAGTTTTTGTGGACAGAATAACAATTGGCCTAGAAGATATTTTATCTAAAAATAATGAATTTTTTATAAGCAAGAAAAAATATCTGCAATGGTTATAGGATTTAAAATACTGAAATAGTACAAAATTCCAGTGATTTAGTTGTCTTAATGCAAAATAATACAGAAGAGGTGCTCATGCAGGAAAAAAACAGGATGAGAAAATCACTTAGAATATTAAAAAACAATGTACTATGACATAAATATTAAAGAGTAACATTACAAATAAACAAAGTGAGTTTCATGATAACTTTGATAGAAAATTATCTATTGACAAAAATGAAAATGAAAAGAGAAAATTGGGAATCTGTCATGTATGGGAGATCAACTATTTAAAGAACTGCACATCACCCAGAGAGACTTTCAGGGAGAATCAACTTGATGTGACTCTCTCTGGAGTAGTACCTCTAGATCCAAGAAGTACAAATACTATGTTAAGATGGAGGCTTCTCCTTATCCTGAAAGTGATGACTAAACTCACCAGTAAGGGAGGTGAGATCAGTCAACCAAGCAGGGTTTTATGTTCAACAAAATATGAAAAATTAAAACACGATTTCAGCTAAGAGAATGTTCAGCATTAGACATGATCAACCAAATGCCCTTATTAATTCAGAGATCAGAATTGAGCTTCTAAAGACAGGGTATTAAGAGACAGAGGAAGGAAGAATGTAAAATATTCTATTTAATGCTTTTTTACCTCAATATTTAATGATTTATTGATGAATCAGAACTTTTCAGAATGCAGTATTATCAAAATGTATGTTTGGTTTAAGATATTAAAACCAAAAGAAATTAACTCAATCTGCATTAATATCAGGAACATGTAGCACTTTTCAAAATCATTATAATTTCCCTTACTTTTCTATGAGTTTCATCTTTCTTCTAAAATAAATTTCATTAATTGAGGATTTTATATTGCTTTATTCCAATATATCATATATTTATACTACAACTGGATTGTTTGATTTTTTCATTATATCTATTTCATCTGTTGTGATGCAAATATAGTTTCATTTTGATGGTATCATTTTAGGAAACTTACTAAAAAATTTCAAAATAATTGTAACAAGATAAAAACAGTATGAAAGAGGTTATAACAATAATTGTTTATTCAAGGTTTAAGAGTATACGAAAATGCTTGCTTAGAAAGTAAAATATGTGGATAGATAGAATAATTGAAAGAAAATTAAAGCCAAGCTAGAAAGAGAAAACATTTTAATATAGTTGGTTTTCTACTATCACACACACAAAATGAGCATTATTTGAACATTTGCTTTCACCACACCTAAAAGTTAAGGGTAACAGCAATAACAAAGTTTCAAAAAATACAAAGTTTCAAGAATACAATGTTCCTGAATACTCAAACCTGTATCAATGGCTTGAGATTTTATCTCAATTTGGAGTGTTAAGAACTGATAAGATTTCATTTTTGGAATCTTATTAGTTGCTGTTTATGTGTTCCCAACATTTGCATAAAGACCACTGAATAAAGACCACCTGTCTCAGAATATTTCTTCTAATCATTGTAAAAGATAATTTTTATAATTTATATTAATCATAGTTGTATTTCACCTACATATAGGAAAGGAACTAAAATCATATACCTGGAACATATACAATGAAATTGAAATATGAATTTGTAAAAATAAACTTAGAAAAGATAAATATGGTATAACATTCCTATGATATAAATTCTTACCCTAGAAAATAGTTTTCATGTAGTCTAAAACTGAATAATGATGCTACTATAAGGCACATTGCTTTATGACCTAGTGTATTATTCCATACATGAAATTCATTTACAACAGAGAAAAAAATTAAAATAGATAATGACTTTTCCTACAAAAAAAATCATTTTAGAAATAGAGTACTAAAAATTATTTTTGAACATCTCAAAACCATTAATCAGTAGTCCAATTGTAAGTATTCATGGCTAATGTTCTTTTTGAATCAGGGAGGGGAAATAATTTTTTAAATTATAAATTTGCATTTGAAAACTGAAGAGAAAGAAATAATTTTTCAAAGGATGAAACAAATTTGTAAGTTGTGATACTTTGTATATAATTTTCTTCCAAATGGCACCAAATTCTTGATGTATCAGTAGTACTACTCATCAGATTTGGGAGTATGGAGGGATTAAAAATATTATATATACTGTAGTTTTACACAGTTTTTAATCATAAGGTTTTTTCAGAGATAACTGTACTTGGGGCAACAGATGGTAGGGCATATGTGAAGCAATTACAGCTTTTTTGTTTTCTAATGTAACCACAGAACCACACAAAATATCTACTTGGAAATGGGACTTCACTAAATTTTAGTCAATTTAGAACTGATGTATTGAGGCAAAATATTTTCTGAAGTCAGAATAATATCACAAAGAGATGTGTTATATGAACGAAGAGAGAGAAAATATACCAATAAAATTCTCATGATGACTGCATTGTACTTAAAATAGTCACATACTTGATCATAACCTTTTGAATTAAAAGCAAGGAGCAGAAAACCTCCAAACATGGTCCTCTGAAGAATCATCCCAATGGAAAAATTTAGATGAAAGAAATACGCCAACATGACTTTAATTTCTTATTTTAAGGAAAATAGATAGTTCTTGGGGGAAATATATTGATTGGTACTGATTATACCTAATTAAGACAGACAAAATTAAGGCAGTTTCAGGTTACAGATTAAATAAACAACTGTAGAAAATTAGGACTAAGAGGCTTAATTCTCTTTGTGGAAAATAAGGGAAGAGATACTGTTTCTTTCCTTTTTCTTTAAACATTTACCTGAAAACATTTTAAGGTAATAATCCTTTTATATCCTTCTTAGAGCATGTGTTCAAAAAAGAATTTAAATAATCCCAGGGGCTCTGGTGATTGAGGCAGGAAGCTCTCCAGTTCAAAGCCAGCCTCAGCAATTTAGCAAGGCCCAAGGCAACTCAGTAAGGCCCTTTCTCTAAACAAAATACAAAGAAGGGCTGTAGATGTGGCTCAGTGGATAATTGCTCCCTGGGTTCAATCCCCAGTACCAGAAAAAAAGAATCTAAAGTGTCAAGTCTTTTTATCTTCTCTTTATTTTTGTCTATATCAATATAAATGAATGATAGATCCATGATAGATGATAGATAGATAGATCTCCTCGTGATAACTAGATAGTACTTTGATTAGCTTTATGACTCAGAAGTGTCTTCTTGAGGACCTGGGAGTCATCTCTTTGAAAAGTCAACATCAAGAAAGAGAACATTTTTATTTCCCAGGTTTTATGAGAGGGTAGGAACCTAACTGATGGCCAATTTGCTTCAAGTTGTAAAATTACTTCCTGTCATAAAGACATGAGAAGGTTGTTTCTCTTCTGGATGAAACCATTTAACTAACAAACCATTTAACTAATCATTTACCACTTACCAGATAAAGTTACACTGAACTATGTGTGACAAATGGTGCTGTCAAGGCCTTATACTTGAGGACTAATTATTGTTTGTATTGAAAACATGAATGTAATGTGTTGCTTCTGCTTGGCTATATAAAGGCATGAGATTCTGCTCTTTGTAGTCTCTTGGTGGTTTGCCTGTGATGCATGCTCTATTCTAGTTGGTTAGAAAATCATTTTCTTTTTCTACTATCTTTTTGAAGCAGACTCTGGTATGAGAAAAGATTTTTAAAATTACAATCCTTCCCCAGTGACAAAAAAAATTTTAGAAACTAAAATTTCTGGATATTTGTACCAGAGAGAAATAGAGGTTAATTTTTTTTTAGTATTAATAGTATAAATTAGAATGAATTTATGATTTGTCACTGATATTACTTCAAATTATAATTTTATAAAAAATTAATAGATATAGATCCTCCAAATAGTGTAAGATTTTCTTCTTACCACAGGAAGGTAAGCATAAAATTTAGTATAATCCTGTAGCAGAATAGGATAATAAAGTGCATTTTGTTGGAATGTATAATAAATGCACACTCATAGACTTTGCTAAAAAACATTAAGGTATATTTAACTAATATGATCATATAATTATGAACTGCCATAATTCACTACAAATAAAAACAATACATTTTATTCCTAAGATTTTGAAAAGTTACTTTATTTTTACCCAAAATTGAAATATAAAATTTAATTCCATATTCTGTAGAAGTTTCTTTTATTTCATACGCATGAAAATATGATTAATATTACATACGACTGTTCAGGCAGGGAAAAAATTATAGCAAGTCTTCTTTAAACTTGCCTATTCTCTGTTTTATTTCCCAAGAAATGAGTCTTTAACAGATACACCAGCAAAGTGAACATTGCTATTAATTTTAGAAAAAATGTTGAAAATAAAATCTAGTATTAAAATAAGGTAGTTGTATATTTTCATGTATGTATGTGTATATAAAAATGTATTTACACAAATGCATATGTACAGAGATATGCATAGACCCATGCATATGTAAATTCGAGACACATTCATTATATTTTATTTTTTAATAAACACATGTTGTCAGATATTCGCTATTTGGCAAATTTTATATATGACCAGCTTGACTAAACACATGGGTCAAAACCTTTTAAGGCTGCAGAAATAAAAGTTCTCCATCATTGGACTACTCTATTGTCTTAATAGACTTCAAATGATTGAAAATTAATACAAATATTTAAAATCTATTTGATACAACTCTCATCTATGCTATTATCCTTTATCACAAGAGGAAAATTTTGTTTTGATTCATATTTCCACAATTAACTACATCTAATAGAAAAACTGAATCACACATCGTTGATTTATACTGAAGTCAACCATAGCTACTCAAAAGATAGAATAATTTGTTGTGATTTGTTTATTAGTTACCTTTGTACTAAATGGAAAAGTAAATGTAGACAATGTATAGAAACAATAAACAAATTGATAGATAATTGTTAAAATACTGTAATACTGTATATTCAAGATTATGCTCAATAAATTAATGCATATTTATCTTTTTAAAACTAAATGAAGAATTTTAGCAAGAAAGGTTAAAAATGGCTTGGGGAACAACCATGTTAAGTAATGTTTTAGGGCCTTGATTTATGCAACAAGTTCAGTTTAATAATGAGCCAAACTGCTAATCAGTGCCCACAGATATTAGATAATAAATTCAACAGGGCCAAATGGGTATTTGCAGTGTAGTAACTACTGACTTAATGATTTAATTAATCTAAACATGCAAAATTTTGTGCTTGCTTAAATTTGTCTAGCACATGACACGTTAATGGAGATTAAACAACTAGGGGTGTATTTATAAATTTAAAATGTGTTTTGGGGGAAAGGGGAAAATTACCAGATCTTCTATAAATGCCTCATAAGAACCTCATCAAGAACATGAGAGAATGAGCTCATATATTTGGTCTTTTAATTATTCACCTTATATTGCTAAATTGAAATAGCTTTGATTAGTATAGTGTATCTATAAAACTGCTCTAAAAGAAAGACAGCAATAATCAAAGCAGCATACAATTAGAATACTAGCTTTCCTTAGAGATGCCCATGTTGTAACAATTACTTAGAGTGAACAATTTAAAGTACTGTCATTTATTTTTCTCATTATGTATAACTCAAAATTTAGAGTTGTTTCTTTTGCAAAGTCACCTCTTGAACATTTAAAATTATTTTATTTTTGAAGTAATTATAATACACAAAATATATGTATGCTATTTTCATTTATTAAGAATTTTTATTAACTGCTAATAATTTAAATGACCTCTATATTTTGCTATTTGATAGGATTAGACATATAGTTGTATGATTATCCCTTGACGATAAAAGCTTTTCTTTTTACTATAGAAATTCAATATGTATTTGTTTTACATATTTTTAATTAAAATAAAGAAATATCTAACATCTCTATTTGGGAATATTTAAAACCTCAGAGGATTTAGGCTATCACCATTGAATTAGTTCAAGACTGTCTGTGAAGTATAAGAAGTTATTACCTGAAATATGAATGGCTTGTATTTGCAACAGATTTTACTTCCTGAAAATTACTTAAGTACATTATATACCATTAATTAACAATTTTTTAAACTGTGCATTATCATTTTAACTTTGTGAATGCTCTCAATTTAGACGATATCTACCACTGAGGAGAAATGTCAGAGCAGACATTAAGTACTTCAATTTTGTCCCTAATATAATTTTCCTAAAATTTTATTAAAGAAGAATTTCAGAATTGGATCTCAATTTCAATGTTTGACAATGATAAGCCTCTTGACTGATATAATGTTATGCTTCAGATGCTTGATGTTATCCCAATTATAGCACTTTTCAATTTGAAACCCTATCTCATGGATATTTCCTTCTCAGTCACATGAAGCCCTCAGTAAATTCTGAATCAATAAAAGGACAAATGAATGAATGAAATATGCATACCAGAAGTGGAATTAAACTGCTTCCATGCCTCTATCTACTTTTGATGAGTTTATTAGACCAATAGACCAAAAACATACTATTGCATGCACTGTGCAGGCTTTCAAAGTGATTTGAATATCACACTGTTCAGCATCAAGTGTTAAAGTTCTTGATGAGAACCATGACTTCAGAATTCATTGTGAGATGATTCAAAGACAAGACACTTTTGTATAATGGTGTCCACTGAAGAATCATTTAGGAATTGATATTACTGATTTGTCAATTGGGCTGTTTTCTAAAATACAAAAAATAATCATATTTTATTCTGCTCCTATTGTTTGTAGCGGCTTTTTTTCTTCTTCTTCTTCTTCTTATCTTTTTGGTATTCAACCAAAATGCCTGGGGTATGAAACCACTAGCCACATCCCCAGGACTTTCTACTTTTTTTTAAATTTTGAGATAGGATCTCCCTTAGTGTCTTTGGGCCTCCCTTAGGAGCTGAAGTGGACTTTGTACTTGTGATCCTCCTGCCTCAGACTCCCAAATCGCTGGGATTACAGACATGCACCACCATGCCCTGCTGGTTTTCTTAATTCTAATAGCTGGAAAAAAAAAAAAAATACAAACTAAAAGCACTTTTCAAACAAGTGATTATGCACTTCTAACATTTTGTGTGAGTGCATGTTTTAATTGCTATACTAGGACTTAGGACTTAGGAACTGAGTCTGTTCCATATTCTTCTGATGGAGAACACAGTTTCTGATATACTATGATTCAATTTAGATTTTTTGGCTGTATGGTGGTGTGAAAGTGTACCTGTACAGCCATTTTATTTCTCACTTTCAGTATAGTGTTCAATAATCTATGTGAGATATTCGACACTTCATTATAAAATAGACTTTTGTTAGATGACTTTCCTAACCAGAGGCTGACGTAAGTGTTCTCAGCATGCTAAATGTAGACCAGGTTAAACTCTGATGTTCAGAAGGTGAGAAGAATTAAATGCATTTTTTGATATAACACCGTTTTTAACTTACATTAAATTTTTTGGTAAGCAATCCTATTGTAAATCAAGGAATATCTGCATTATTTTGTCAAATCTGCTTTGTGCTTTGTATTTTAGCAATAGCAATAAAGGATATTAGTATAGTACTGACATCAGCGTATATGCCTGAACTTTCTTATATCTTCGAGAACATAGTGAATAAAATTTTAGATAAACATACTAAGTGTGTATGTGTGCATGTGTGTGTTTAAGGTAGCCAAATTTTGAGCCACATTATGATCCACTATTTTTTTACCTAGGATTATTCAGCAATACTAAAATTATAAACAAGTCCTAGGAAACAGTCTAATTTACTTGAGAACATGTAAGCTCACTTATGACCTTTTCATAGAAATACATACTGAATATACATTTTTAAGTTATACATTGACATTTGTATGTAGAGCACTAAGGAATAACTGAATGTTAATTAATGTATTTTAATTATTACAAACAGCCCCCTTTCACCCCTTTTATTTTACATGTGTAGATTGTGACACTTATTCATAAGTGTAAGGGTTCAGAAAAAGGGTGGCATATTTCTGGTCTCCTAATCAGCTTATGAAGAGTTTTATACTTTAGTGCCTTATAATTCTTTCTGTTAAGATTTTGTTATCTAATTATATAGTCAAAAATCAACAAAGGAATACATATTACCAAATGTACTATCCAGCACAAAAATTTAAAATAACTTTAAATATGCCTGTTCAAATTTTAGGGGTGGTCTCTTATTGCACTGATTTCTACTGAAATCCCATTCATTAGACATGGGTATAATAATGCATTTCTCTTTTATTAATGATGGGTATTTGATTCCTCTTTATACATCTAGATATGTTTTTGTGTTTTTCATTTATATTTTAGGTTGTCAAATGTACATTCCAAAATATCGTTTCTCAAAATAAGCACTGTATCAACGATCCCATTCTTTCTCATTTTCAAACTCTCCCTCTCTGACACTTTGTTATCTTAGGCTTTCTTTGACTTTGTCAGCAACTTTCTCTGCAGCTCAGAGTTCTGCATGCCTCAAAGGGAGAAATTCCTTTTCAGGTTGAAATCTATTTTTTTCCAGTGTACCTGACTGAACATACAATATTCCATACTGTGAACATTTTGTGCAGAATGGAAATATTCTAAAACTAATTTAATGTGAACATAGATGGACAAATAGCTACATGTGTGCACATTGTTTTCATAAATTCATTATAAATAAAGGATAGATAATTATTTTTATTCACACTAAATTTTCTGATATCTAAATGTAAAAGTAAATTTCTACATTTTGATTTCAGGCGGATTATTACATATTATCAATATACATTTATTACCAACCAAAATAAGCCCGTCTCTCTTATGTAACAAGAATCTTATGAAGTATTAATGACGGGATGCATCATTGATATTTTTTTCCAAAAGTGATTAGCAAAACTATCAGTCCAGTACATAAAAAAAAACTAAGTCATAAACATGAGTTATTTTCCTTAATGAGATGTAAATAAAGAACTGAAATTATAGAAAAGTACAATAAATAATAAATATATTTTCAATCATGTCATTCATTGTAAACTATTTATTAACAATGTTTCTCAGATTTTTTTCTCTGTATAATTTTTCCAAAGAGATATCTGCTGATAAGATCAACTATTTCATCACTTCCTACAGTATCTTTTTTTTCCAGATTTAATACTTCTTTAATAAGATCACAACATTCCCATTAAATGAAATGGTCACATACTGACTGAAAAATATTTTATTAGGTTTTGGGGGGTTGAGAGAAAGTAGACATAGGAAACACTGAATATATCTGAAGCATATTTCAAAATACTGTCCATCTCTTAAATTATATGCGATGTTTATGGTATATTAAATATATCTTCTGTTGCATACATATGTATGATGAACTAGAGCTATCTGTAAATTCTTTTTAACACTTTCCAAATACTTGGGCAAATATTTGGCTACAATTGTATTTATAATAAAAGTGATCCAAGGCTAGGCACAGTGGTATGTGCCTGTCATCCCAGCAACTTGGGAGGTTGAGACAGGAAGATTACATATTTGAGATCAACCTCAGCAACTTAGGAATGCCCTAAGGAACTCAACTAGACCCTGCATCAAAATAAAAAATAAAGAGGACTGGAGATGTAACTTAGTAGTAGAGTACCCCCGGGTCTAATCTTTAGTATCAAAGCAAAACGATGACTATAACAAAAAAAGTGTTTCAAGTTTTGCTATCTGAAGACCAACTCTAGATTTGAGGAGAAGATGCATACTGGTGAGAATGAAAAATCGACGAGCATTGATATGGATAATTATAGAAGACAGAGGGCCCCTAACATTGATTTCTATGATCTTTTACAGTACCACAACAAAGGTTAAAAATAAAAGTTCTGGAAGTAAACACGCAAACGAAATGGACAAAACAGAAAATAGCAAAAAACAGGACATGATTTTTACAAGTAGATCCTAAAAATACACAACCGTTGACTGAATAATACTCATTTATATTTAAAAGTTATTGTCTACTTGGATCCTGCTCTTTGTTCTGCACAGCCTTCAGCTAAACGGTAAATGAAATGTCCACATGACAGACCATTCAGCAAAACTGGTGCTCTGATTATTTATTTAAGAATTTCATTTATTTATCAGTTTGCCGGATGAAGAAACATGTTTTTCATGCATTATCTTAATAGACTTAATGATGCAAAGACAATAATGTGATATAATATCACATTTGGCTGGATGATTACAAAGACTTCCTCTGCAATTCTGTATTGGATCTTACAGATCATACACCACGTGCTGAAGACCTTTTTTCTGACTCCAACAGCAACATTGGCTGATGTTACTTTTACAAGTATGATTCGTTATTCTGGATAACAGGGACATTCACCTCCTCGAGGGTCTGCCATGATTTGTAGGATCTAAAATGCTGTTTGGGGCAGTGAAATTGAAATCAAAGGGCTGCCTTCAGCATTCAGGCAGCTCTTTAAGCTCCAGACAGCCCTTTCATCTGTCAATGGTCCTTGGGATTAGAGTTTGCAGAGGAGCAAGGTTCTCAACCACTCACTTATTTATCCCACAAAAATCAGAATTGGGAGGACAGGCAGTGAGAATAAATGGATGGTTCATGCCTTGGGTACAGAGTTACCCAAGGCATGTGTGCTTCTCTCAGTGGCAAGAAATATGTTCCTTCTTTAATATAGGGAAATTTCTTAATATAATTGCAGTGACCACTTTTTCACATTCTTCATTCATTCATTCATTCATTTCTTCAGCACACATTTAGTGAAATCTGCCTCTGTGATAGACATTCTTTTAGGCACTGGGGACACAGCTCTGAGTGAAATGTCTCATGACATTTGTACTCCAATAGATGCTCATAAGCATGTTAAATGAACACAATTACTTTGGCAGAATATGATGAGGATAATCATTGGAATCTGGAGTAAAACATGCTTGCTTCTGAAGGAAGTGAGGATGAACTAAAAGGTCTTCTTTCTGGTGTCATTTTAATCTTTTTGTATTCAACACTTATGATAAAACTAATAACTAGTAGGTATACATATGTTTTTCACTAGGTGTAAGGTTGCCAGATAAAAATAGGGTACTCGGTTAAGTTTGAACTTCAGATAAAAAAATAAGTATTGCTTTAATGTAAGTGTGGTCAAGATCATTTATAGTATAGATAAAAATTATTCATAGTTTATTTGAATCTCAAATTAAACTGAACACCATATATGTATACACATATACATACATACATATATATAAATAAAACATTGGCTAAAAGTGGCAATGCCAACTAGATACTAGTTTCTTTTTTTTTTTTTTTTTTTTTTTGGTGGGCCATCCTAAACTAAGTAGCCTCAGTTCTTTTTATGTGAAGCTTAAATGTCAATATCACAACCATCTAAACATTTCCTAAGCAAAAGGTAAAAGGAAATTTTAGCCTTCTATTATTGTCACCACAACTATTTATGCTAAAATCATCGCAATAAAACCATGGTGGTCCTTTTGTGTTTTTTTATTTGAAAGATAAAATCCTTTAGTTAATTGCTAATTTAAGATCACAGCACCTACTATTGAGTCCAGAAGTGACTGGTTTTCAGGATCTTATGGTTTGCATGTGCTATGTCCCCCAAAAGCTCATGTGTGAGAAAATGCAAGAGGGTTTGGAGAAGAAATGTTTGGGTTATAACATTAACCTAATCAGTGGATTAATCCCTGATGGAGTCAACTGAGTGGTAAATGGAGGCTGGTGAGGTGTGGCTGGAGGAAGTGATTTATTGGGGGTGTGGCTATGGGGTATCTGGACAGTGGAGTCTCTCTCTCTCTGCTTCCTGATCACCATGTGCGCTACATCTCTCTGCCACACTCTTCCACCATGATGTTCATCCTCCAACTGGAGCCCACCGCTGACTCCCTCAGGGAATGGGGCTGGCCTTTTATGGACTAAGACCTCTGAGACCATGAGCCCCTGAATAAACTTTTCCTCCTCTATGGTTGTTCTGGTTGGGTCCTTTAGTCACAGCAGTGAAAAAGTTGACTTAAAGCACAGGACTTCTATCAAAATATTAAACGTTTTTGCTGAACAATGGTTTGATAAAAATAAAATATCAAGATTAAAAATAAAACATTAGCCAGGCATGATTGCACATGCCTATAATCCCAGTGGATCAGGAGGCTGGAGCAGGGGAATGGAAAGTTCAAAGCCAGCTTCAGCCACTTAAGGAGGCCCTAAGCAACTTAGTGAGACTCTGTCTCAAAATGAAAACTCAAAAGGACTGGGGATGTTGCTCAGTGATTAAGTGCCCCAGGGATCAGTACTTGGTACCAAAATGACTAAATAAATAAAAATAAAAATTAAGCATTAGTTGAGGGAGTGCCAAGACCCTATCTTCCCCTCATCAGTATTTAACCTTGAGGCAATTATTAATGAAGTTAAGCCTCATTTTTTAGTATGTAAAAATTATAAATCATAAGTCTATGAAAAGGATGTCATGATTTTAGCAAGGCAAATGACTTATCACAGTGCCTAGTACATTGCAAATGCTCAACACATGAATATATTGTTATTAAAATCCAAAATATGTTACAAATTATGTAGTGTCCCTCTGCTTTACTTTCGTTAACACATGATAGCAATCTTGGTCAATGAAGGTAAACATTATAGGGCCCTACCACACAAATTACTTATAGCAACAGCAAAAAAAAAAGACTTCTTAGGTTAAAATTATGACAGTTTCTCAAAGTTAGTACTAATTTCTGGGCTATTGTAGTTATGTCACACAAATGCATTGGATTAACATCTTAGACATTTATAATTCTGTATTCTCATAGTATCAATGAATAAGACTAAAAAATTGATTTTGATTAGGTACCTGGAAAATAAATCCAAGATCTAAACATCTGCCACATAGAATATTAAGCTTATTGTTGGCCATTTTAAGTATTAAAAGTTTCAAATGAGTATATTTTATAAATCACACACCAAAAAAAAAAAAACAGGAAATTTTCAGTAAAAATAACTGAGGAAATTTAGTAATGGAGTTGATAATTCTTGTGACTGTTTTATAATGTACCTAATTATTATGTGCCCATATATTTTATATATGATCATCTTTCTCATAGAAAAAAGAAAAATGTAGAGAAGATTTCATAAAATGCAGCAATTTATAAAAAATACTTCTTCAAACATAGTTCGACACAGTAAGCATTGAGTAAAAATTTGCAATGTATATGAATAAGTAAACGGAAACTTGACTCAATACATGATCAACCAACAATGAATGGAGCTTGCAAAGGAGAGACATGCTTCTTTGGAAACAACCTGGGCCAGAAGGCATTTCATAACTGTATTTTGTGGTATACTTATTCTTTAAAACAAAATATAGGTGTACGTAGTTAGCTAGATGACAAAAACTGATAAAATATTTCTGTAAAACTATACGTGTCAATGATAATTGATTTTTAAAAGTTTATAGAATATCATGGGATTAGAAGCCTTCAATTTATTTGATTTCCATAAACTGGCCTTAATTGCCTGGGATAAAAATTTTGAAGTCAAAAATTTAAGGAAACCATACTTATTTTTTTAATTATTAGAAGACCTCACATATTTACAATTGCATACCTTTCTTCTACATAAGCTATTACGGGCAGGATGATTTTAATATTAAGAAAGTCGTTTTGCTTTACTGGTACAAAGAGGAAGCATTGCAGTTAACATTTTGTTCCAGATGCTTGGAATAAAAGGACAAGTCACATCATTCACTCAAACCTCCAATTCCCCAAACTAATAGTGCTAGGAAAAAGAGGAAGGGAATAGACAGAGTTTGAACCTCACCCCAAAGGCTAATAGAAGATAGTTCTGTCAAACTCCTCCAAGCAGCAGATACCCTTAGCAACACTCAGCCCCCAAATCAAACCTAGGGACTCTTTAGGCGTTCTGCTTCATTTGACCTCTATATCAGCATAGGACAAAAAAAGAAGTAACAGTTCCCAAAATCATTGGGAAATAGATTTTAAAGGTTTTGTAGATCAAAATCAGCATCTCGAATTGTGAGGGGAAGAAAAATGTACCTGTCAGTATAGAAAACAGAACAGAATGATCTTTATTTAATACGGTTCTGAATGGAAGCAAGGAGATTAGCTCACAGGTCTCTCGAGGTCTCCTTTATTTCTCCTTCTCTTTCCACAGAGACTCCAATTTGGGGTGTATTAAATGAGGGCCTCCAGTGGGCGTCAGTAATGTTGTGAAGTGTGGTGATGAGTTGTTAGGGGGGCACATTGCAGCATGTGATCCACATATAAAGAAGCACTGTTCTAGCTGCTTACAGAATCAGTGGAAAGGAGAAAGGAAATACCGCCTATTGAGCTTTCTACCAAGGATCAGGAAATTAAAAAGCAATTCAGAGACATGGAAAACAGAAAAATGGACCCAAATGAAAAGAGAAAGTTCAATTTTTGTATCAATAGCATTTTGAATGCAATATAAATTATTACAAATTTAATATTCTTTTTGCTAACTTAAAACACTTTGTAAGATTAAAGGGAATGTTTGTCATTATCACTTTATACTACTTTTATTTCACTACAGGTTACCATTCTTATAATTCAAATGTCTACTACTATAACTTAATAGTTTATGAATTACTATTATGTGAAGATGAACACAAGACAGTAGCAGGTTATTAGTTTTAAAAATTCCTTGTGAAAATTTATATTTTCTATATACATTTAGCAGATTTTTTAATAGCTGAACATCTGAGAATTCTAAAACTTTTTATTATTTATCAACTCCTTGTCATAATGATGCATATATTTCATTTCATATTTTAAAAAATTATTTATTTTTGAGAAACAATATAAATAAGAAATTTTAAAGAGTCAAAATTGACTATGAAATGTTTAAAATTGGGGCACCTTGTTCATTAAAGTATTGCACAAGTTTTTCTTCATTTATTTGTTCAAGTTGTCTTTTCAGTGTATCAAGTCAAATTTGTTTAGAAGTATCAAATTAGAAGGACTAAATCTGAGGACACTGATTCCAGTAAGGAGAGACAGCACTTCATAATTACCTAATAGAAGTCATTCTGATATTCCTGGGTTCTTGCTATCTGCCAGACACTATTTACTATTACTAATGTGTCTAATATCCTTTAGAATATGCATATTATTACCTTAAAGAAATAGAGAGTAAGGGAGGGGCAAGGGAGAGAGGCAGGGTGAGAGGAAAAGAGGAAAGGGTGAGATAATTGAGACTTCTGCACACGACCAGATATCATAAGGCCTGTGGCAACCTCAATTTGCCTGTTTCTGAAGCACGTGTTCCTGGAGTCTCAGCAGATGGTAAAATACTTTCACACTCCATACTCTTTTTGAACAATACATGAACTAAAGCACCAAACAGCCTTCTGATTGTGCTAGCAAGACGTAAAACTGATAGAATATAGGCCAATTTCTCTTCCCTTTTTATTATGCTGCTTGCCGCTTATGTCAAGATTTTACTGCCTGTGGAGTATTGGTATTTCTGGCTCAAAATACCTGAAGTCCTTATTTTCAATCATAATCTTCTACTGCACAATAGTCATGACTTGGGAGAGATTACTGAAGAGTTACTGTTAAGATTTTCTATAGCTGTTTCTTAAGCAGCTTAAACCAGAACTCAGCATCCTCTTCTGAATGAAGACCCTGTTTGACTTAATTTAAAAATATATTTCCCTTTAAAAAGAGGCCTTTGAGAAAACATTCCAATGAGGCTCTACTCTTTCTATGATAGAACAGAACCTTTCCTAAGCCTGGGCTTTTTCTGTGGGGCCTCTACGTCTATTTTGGGTCTCTGATAGTTTCACAATTGTCACACTGCGCTTAGTCTAAGATTGCATCTTATAAAACAAAATGTATTCCCTTTCTTGACTGAAGCAATTTCTATTTTCATTCATGGAAAATTTTAGAAGTTTTTCAAGTTTTCTTACAGTATTCCTAATGAGAAAGGGTATTTCAACTGAATGCTCAATCATGATAAAATGCCTGTTCATATCAAAACACAAAAACATGAAAAAAAAAAAAAATCAATGAAACCAATGCCTTTCTTTAGGAAGTTCATGGTTTAATTCTTTCCTTCCAATGAGCACTTAAGTAGAAATTGTTGTTATTTTATTTTTAACCATGCAGCTGATGCACAAATATTCATTGTCAAATTTATTCAGAGTATAGTGTATTTCCTTTTGCAGAACTGATTATGAGATTATTGTTTATTATAAAGAAATAAAGAGGTTTTGGACCAATTACTAGGAATAAATCTATAAAAGTCCAAAATTGAAATGAAGATTAGAAGTTCAGAATATCATAAAATTTTCATTGAGATTCCATATATTTAGACAAAATTTCACACTAAACAAATTTATCTGTAGATGCTCAATCGTATGGAAATATTAAGTTCCTTCTATCTTGCGAGTCAAAGTCTTTTTTAGACTAAATTCAGAGTAACTCTTCAGAGTAATTCTTCATGCAAAAATCACAGTTATTAAAATGAATTTGTCTATGTAAATGAAATGAAAGACAGAGATTCAAGATATACTAACAAACAATACCTATCTTTCTTCAAACAACTGGGAAGAAATTGGAATATAGGGAAGGCTGGTCTCATGGATCTCTGCCTGCATATTACTTAAAAGAACAGAATTGAAATAAAAGAGTGTGATTAAGTAACTGTCTACTTTCACTTGGATTTTTACAGTAATAAGCTCACATGATTGAAGAATCTACTATGAATCTGGAAATATTCTAAGTTAGTTCTATTAACCCTCTGCAATGTGTACAAGTCTATGAGGTACACAGACTTGCTCTCAATCCCATGTTACAGAAGAGATAACTGGAGCACAGTGTAATGATCTAGGTCAAGCATCTGGCAAAGACAGGAGGTGTGATTTGTTCCTAATCTTTATCTACAGCAGTTACCCACTCCACACACTTCCCCTCAGTGTCTTACTTGATATGTCTTAAAAATATAATTTGGGCATTCATAGTGTATGTGACCTATGCCTTCAAGTTCCAGAAGTAAATTTAGTCTCAATATGTGTCTGTCTCCCTCCTGACCTCATCCTATGTTGACATAGGGTATTTTAGAAGTGATTATATCTTGAAAACTATAAAGTTTGTAAAAGAAATATAAGGATCCAAAAATGTGATATATCAAAAAGGCCATTAAACAAGGAGTAGCGACTCCACTTTAACCAGAAGTTCTGTTGACAACAAACAGTGAAAAACCAATCTCAAAGTCACCATTGCATGGTGGGGTAAATCATTTGTAACAATGAAAATAAGACCAAACTGAACTTCTGATGTTGAAGTGTGATAATTTTCTGGGAATGCAAACAACTATACATTTAGTGATGAGCTCCTGGCTAAACATGAGGAATCTCAATGAAAATCTTATGATAGTCTAGACTCCTAATCTTCATTTGCATTTTTGACCTTAACATTTTTATCCTTACTATTGTATTGCACTGAAACTATTGCATAAATTGTAAAGTTGCCAGTTAAAACACGGGATGGACAGTTAAATTAGTTTAATTTTAATTTCCAATAAACAATGAATAATGTTTTACATCAAGTATTTCCCACATTTTGCAAGAAACATTATAAAATTGAAATATTTGGGATATAAGTAGACTTAAGTTTTTTCTTTGTTTATTTCAAATTCAAATTGAGCTGGCCATCCTGTATTTTATTGGCAATGTTACTTTAATGTTATTAAAATCTGGGCATCCATGCTTTGTCAATCATACTAATCTAAATAATTCTTAACCTACTGACAGGAATACATGTCAAAATAGCATTAAGGAAATTTGAACTATTTTAGATAAGTAGCTATGATTTCTTCAAAAGTTTAAAATTATTCTATAGCTTCAGAATTTTATTTATTCCTGTATCTGTGGATATAAAAATAAGATGAAACATCTTAGTTTTCTTTTACGAATACAAATTCTTATTAGCATTTTTTCTTGTAAAATACTTTTATGCTAGTTTAGAAAAAGGTAAATAGAAAAAGGTAATTTTGCTCTTTAAAGTTACTGATATTCAGTAAGTTCCTTATTTTTACATGTAGCTACTGATTGTCATGTTTATCTATCACCTTTACTAGTCAGAAATTACTACAAAACACAAATACAGAAAGAATAGTTTTTCTCCCCTAGGGCAAATTATACATTGGGGTTAAGTAAATACCATTCCTCTTCATGACTTCTTAAAGGATGGATTGCATGAAGGAAGCTACTGAAATGAGATTCTATAGCAGTGGCAGCTGGTATTACCATTAGTCTACACCAGGAGGCATATTGTTCTCACAAATATTTTCTACGCTACTATTAAGCACACGGTGTTTGTGACCCCAAAGGAAGATCAAACACATCAGATAATTACTAATAACATTTACATTTATATAAGAAATGAATACTCAAAGTTAATTCTTTTGCAGAATAAATGTCATATTTGAAATTCATGGATCTAAAACCTTCCAGAAGATATAGCTTATGTTCCTGCTTATTTTATAGCAATCCTTTAACAACACTAACACTTATTTTATTGAACACCCTTTTAAAATGAAATAATAATAAAATGGAGAATATACTCTGAAAGCTCAATATTATGGTAAATACTTTAAAATCATAAAGTAAGCATATGTATTTTAAAGAAATACAATGAAGATAATTGTGCATAAATGTTTTACCCTAATTTATCAGTCTTTAATCAACTGTGCTAGAACCACCAATCATATATGGTAAAGAGAAAAAAGTCACATCAAAAGAATATAAAGATAAAATTTTCAGAATTTGAAACTAAAATGTTTCTAGAATTTTACTTCTTTTTCTGATGTCTACAAATAATTTTACAATTCAAAACTCACAATGGTAATTTTTTTAAACTTAAAACTTTTACTAAATAATTAAGGTCTAAGTTTTGTTGCTTTTATGTCTTTTCATTATTGATGACAATTAAAAGTATTCATCTCTGTACACTAAGTCTGCATTGTGTCAACATTCCTGTGGTTCTGATGTCAGTAAGTTAGGATTTAGATTAGTCGGTACTCACAATCTGCATTCTTAGTCAAATTCTACATTACACATAAAATCCACCATGAATTATATATATAAGTCAAATATCCCAGGAAATTATCAATAATTTTTTGATAGTACCTTCTTAATTTTGTAGTCTTTGCTCTCACGGGCCCTCATCTTTGCCTGACCTAACTGATAAGCTCAGCCATGATTTCTCTTTTGGTTTCCTTCTCTCTCTTCCAGTTATCATATTTACTCCTAGAATTTAATTCACCTTCTATGTTGTCAGTTCTCAGTTTCCAACTTAGAATGATATCCCTAGTTTCCAGGTAATTTTTCCCAGTAGTTTAAACTTTAAAATTAATTTTAAAAATGCTAATTTCCTAGTCAGAGCTTTCCTCTTGTATTCTCTAACTTATTTAATTGTGTAGATTTCCAAAAAGTAGTATGAACTAAAATCTGAGAATACCCTTAACTATTTCTTTTCCTTTGTGTCCTATAGCTAGCTAGCCTCTCCTTCCCATCGTTCAAAATCTGGTCACAACCTATGTCTCAATCCACTCTCATTTAATTCTCATTTACTTGAACAATTAATATCAGTCATTGGGCATCTACTGTGTTACAGGCCCTATAACATTTTAGAACAATATTCTCTGATATTATTAGTTCCCTTTTGGAGGATAATAACCAAAGACCTCAAGACAGTGGTAGAGTTAATCAAACCTTCATAAGTTCCAAAGACAATGAAATTTTCACTGCTTGTCCAACTGGCCATGATATTTACAACACCAAGAAACCTGTGTTGCGTATACATAAGTATAGTGTGTATATTCATATATACACATTTTATTCATTTAGATAATTTATGCTTTAACTATAATAATTTATTGAATCTTTTGATTTCCTAATCCAAGGCTTATTCTAATTTAAGATCTTTTTAAATACCTTATCATTAGCATTCATTCTAATTCAAGTTATTGGTGTCCAATATCTTCTCTCCTACAAAAAAAAAAAAAATAGCTCAGCATTCCTTCCCTCCCCCCCCCTTTTTTTTTTTGCCCTTGTTTGCTTCTTTTTATGGCTTAGAACATTTTCCTATTTTCCTAACATATCTCTCTCTCTCTCTCACACACACACACACACACACACACACAAATGGCAAAAACTTCATAGTCACCTAAAAACATACTCATGGACTTTTCAGATCAAAGAAACCAGGTTGAGAACTCTTGAATTAAATTGTTAAACTGCCTGACTTTAGAGTTTTAATTTTAATGTCTACCTCCAGAATAAAACAAAGTAAATTTTACAGGAATGTTGGCAGAATGAATAGAAACATGAGTAAATACATTGATGAATCTTATCTTGACTAAAGTAATAGAGCAAGTAAGGGAAAATGCTGAAATTAGACTGTAGCATGCATACTTTAAGGTGATCCTTGAAGATTCCCACCACCTGATGTTCATAACTTCTTATGAGCCCCTACCTTTGAGTGTGGACCATACCTGAGACTTATATCTAACCAATAGACTATGACATACTCCAGAGAACCTCCCAAGTGGATTTGAAGAAGTAAGCACTCATGCTGGGGGTCTATCTAGCCAGCAGCTGAGGTTGACTTCCAAGAATTGAGGGCAGTCTCCAGCTGGCAACCATCAAGAGGCTGGGGCTCTAATACTGCAACTGCAAGCAAAGGACTTCTACCCACATCCTGAATAATCTTGGGAGCCATTCTTCCTTGTTTTAAGCCTTCAGATGAGCATGTCTCAGTTGTAGCCTGTGGATGCTTAGCAGAAAGCTTATCTAAGCAACACTGTGACTCCTGATTTACATCACTGTGAGAAATGGGTTGCTTAAGGTTGCTTAGTTTGTGGTAATCTGTTACGAAGCAATCAAAAACCAACAGAAAGATAAAGACATGGTAGTAAATTTGTGCTTTATAATCTATATGTTTTTAAACCAGTAAATATTGTGACCTCTGTAGTTTTGAGATGAAAATAGTTAATAGGCAAGTTTTGAACTCAGATTTAGAAAAATATATTAATAAAGAACTTAAATTCTCATAGAACAAAAAGTGTAATCAAATTATGTTCCTTAAATTGTTGAACTATTAGAACCTTATTTTACCTTAAATTCAAGTCACAGTAGGATTGATTGCTGTTTCTCTACAGTATTCTCTTAGGGACTGTAAATTATTTAACTCAGGGACCACTGTGTAGAATTACCCTGAATTGATTCCAAAAATTCCATGGGGGATACCAATATAAGCAGGTTACAATATGTGATCTCAGAGAAATTTTCTTTGAATTTATGTAATTTTCTCAATGTGAATACTTACAAAGAAATTAGAGATCATGATTTACACAAATATTTAAAATAATATTATGTAATATTATGACAAAAATCTAATTTATGTTTAATTTTGAGGTATATTATGATTTTTCCCCCTGCAGTTTACAGAATGCACACAATTCTTAAGGACTGGAGTTAAATAAGGTAATTTTATGTTTGTTGACTTTTCTGAATCTTTATTTTACTAACTAGCTTTAATTTTTCCAAAATGACAACTTGTCTCTCATGCCTAATTTTTTAAATGCTTATTTTTTTTTACTGAGCAAGTGCATCTTGCATATTTAAGCATATAAGGAAGAATATTTTGTAAATTTGTACTTGATAAAAATATATATATGCATACATATTATATATAACATACATGATGTACATATACAAATGTGTGCGTGTGTGTGTATATATATATATATGTAAATTACTTTATAAATACATATATAAATCACTTTTTTCCCTCAGTCCTGTCTCAGGTCATTTTCATACATTATATCAATACAATGGAAAAATAGAATTTTAAATGTATTGTTAAAATTGTGGAAAATATCAACAATTAAAAGAGGAGATAACTATAATTAACATGGTACATTACTTCTTTCTAAGTGTTTGTTTATCTGGATGATTTTGTCATCATAGGACACATTTAATTTGTCTTACTGTATTTTCACGTATTTGTGAAATATCAAAATATTTATTCAGTGAAAAAATGTTGCTAGCCTACTGTCTGCAAGAAACCGCTCTGCATGGAAAACAGAAAACATGATCAAGCAGTTTTAGAGAATAATGGGGGCAGCAAGTATGAATCAAATGATCAAACATACTGTCTTTGAAGAAAAGAAGTAAGTAAAGATGGTTCCAGTGAAAAGAGAGCACAGACATGACCCCTCATATGCATGTCTTAATATTGATTTTCAATCTTTGTTGACTTAACCAAAGCACTTCCATTTTCATGCCTCTGTACAAAACAATGTAATGCTGAATGTGGTCTCACCAAGGTCTAATTTTAATTTATTATTACTCCAAATCAAAAATAAACAAAATAAAATAAAAATTACCCAAAACTGAAGAAAAAGTTTTTCACACTCATAGCTAACTATCTAATCAACTCACTTCTTAACATTCAATTTCTCAAAATTACTATTAAAAATAAAATGAGTGCCCTATAACTTAAAATATAACACCAGTGATAATTGTGTTGAGTCATGCTGTACAATAAAACATGTATTCATGGAAGGCAGTTTCTCTATATAGCCAAAACAATAACTGTGGAGTCAGGCATGGCTTACTTATAACACTATTAATTTACAGTATTGGTGTGGGATCATAAACAACATAGCAAAACAACTACTAGAATTCCTGGTTCTCAAAAAGACCTCAATAAATACCAACAAAAAATATCAATTATCAAAACTGTATTTAGTGAAACATGGTTTAAAACTTAGTTCAGGTAAAATCAGAGGTGCATGAAAGGAAGGGCTTTTACAAAATAAAATTAATCTGCAATTTTGCACATGATTAAACATCAGAAAATCCTTTAAAATAACATTTAAAGATATACCAAATAATAAAAATAACTATTCTTATTTCTCAATGGGACAAGATTAGGACTTAATTCTGAATTAGTGGTAATAGCCTGTTCCTGATCTGATCATATAATTGTTTTTGTCTGTTTTTAAATTAGTGAAATTCTTTCCTCAGTCTGCTTAAAAAAAACAAAACAAAACAAAACAAAAAAACTTCAATTCAAAATCCCCTTACTATTTTCTTAGAATAAATGGTCTATGATCATGTTAATAAGTTAACTTCTTATGGAAATATGATTTATGCTTCTTGGGAATAGAATGTATCTTTGCCTACAATAATAAAGTAAAATAATATTATTGATAAAAATTACACATGTGCATCATTTGTGGTATAGTTGGATAAATGTGTTCTACGATTTGAATGTGCTTAGAACGTAAAGATAGCAGGTATTTTGTCACCAAAGGGATACCAGACTTGCCTATTGTTAAAGTTCTCTTGAGGGTCTTAGAAACAGTTTTGTGGTTAATGTTTTTATTGCTGAATTCCAGAAGAAAATTTTGAAAGACTTTATTTTACTTCAAAGATCTTTAATGAAGGCAATCATCAAATTCTGTTCATCTTACAAATATGCATATATTTGAAAATCTGTGCTTTATTTTACTTTCCCCATTTGAAGCAAATTTAAATGGATAAAATATGCACATTATATATAAAAACATCTGCCTATATCTTTGTACCGTAAATTATATCTTTGGGTCAAAACAAGAGAATAAAGAAGAAAAAATAAAAGGCAAGTTTGTGTACTTCATATACTGATTCTTTTTTACTGTACTACCAATATTTTACTGTTTTAGAAATTTTTAGCTCAATATTTTGGAAAATTTAAAACATGCAAAAAAAATTAGAGACCATAGTATAAAACCACTCAAATAGCCATCAGCTGACCTAACAAATACTTGTTTCATTGATTAATCTAGTCTTATAATTACTATCATTATGTTGAAGGAGTCTTCATCATCTATTTTGCTGAAGGAGTCTTAACACAAATTCTAAACATGACACTGCTTCTTCTGTAAATATTTCAGAATCTATCACAAGTAGTGAGGACTTTCTCTTAACAAAAGCACAGTTCTATTATCACTGATAATAAATAATTAAATAAATAATTAGCTAAATAAATAACAAATTTCACATATCATTTAAAACCTAGTCATACTGACATTATCTCCTATTGTCTCCAAAGTAATTTTTTTTTTATAATGCTGGAAAAATAAACAACCAAATTCTTTGTTTCTAGGACACCAACTCATTCTGTGATAGTCAAAGCAAGTATGTGCCTTGAATTTATTAAAAAAAAACTATATTTCATGTTAACTAATAAATAATGAAGTAAAGTTCTTCACCATGTTTTCTTAAAAATGCTTTTTTAGAAAGTAATTCTTTTTGTCTGTTTTACACATTGATACACAGTACATTTTATTAGAATGCTAAATAATTATTTTAACAATAAATATGATTTTATAAAATCGTTTTTGAAAATAATTTTAAAATACTAATATGTTATTTTTCTTCCTATATACGCCCTTTTACCTAGCCCAGTCTTTTCAATATCCTTCATATATCAGCTGTATATTCACTGCTTAGATAAGGATGAGATAGAATGGGAAACAGTAAAAAAGCATTTAGCTGTTTGGCAAAGTCCTAAACCTATCATGAGACTATTTTTGGTTGCTATTGAGGCCAAAATAAGTAAGTAAGTAAACAGATATAAATAAATAATTGTGTGTTGGAGGGAAATTATCCAGAAAAATAGTGGGGATTCCCAACACTAGACATTCAATACATTTGCTTATACTGACTGAGGAGAGGAAAGAGAGGAAAAGTTGAGAAATAAAAAAGGAGAGATCCCATATTAGCTGGGTAGGTTTCAAGAGCAGCCTAGAAGATTAAGATGAAAGAGTCATTGAGGCTAGATTACATGGCAGTCCAGGGAGGCAGGAATATTTCAGAGAGTTAATGGGCCTTCCTATACATCTAAACACTGAATCGATAGACACTCTCAGAGAAACCTCTTTTCACTCCCATAGGAAGATGGTATCAGCGCCATTCATGAAGAGGTCAGGAAGACTGGAATAAAGACAGTCTCATTTGAGACCCATATGGACCAAACGAGAAAACTGACATACAAGTTGCAAATGACATAAAAGTCTGAATGTTGCAGTTATTTTTGCATTATACTGAAACTCTAAAATTAAGGGGGAAGAGAAGTGAAGTTTCTTCCATATCAATATAATGAAGATTAAAATTTTTAAAAAGGGCCAGGCACGGTGGAGCACGCCTGTAATCCCAACGGCTTGGGAGGTTGAGGCAGGAAATCTCGAGTTCAATCAAATCTCGAGTCAGCCTCAGAAACTTAGCAAGGCCCTAAGCAACTGAGAGAGATCCTGCCTCCAATAAAATACAAAGAAAAGGGGGCTGGGGATGTGGCTTAGTGGTTAAGTGCCCCTGGGTTCAATTCCTGATACCAAAATAAATAAATAAATAGATAAATAAATACATTTAAAAAGGAAAGGGAAAATGAAAACTGTTTTCCAGTACATGTAATTTAGTGGCATAAAAGTGGAACCTGATATAATAAAGACTACACTAGATAATACTTTTATAACCCACTAATTTTTGCCCAATTCGTGCATCATTTATTTTTTAATTTACATCTTGTGTTAGCATTGTGTCTACTGTGATGAAATACCAGAGGCAATCAACTTATAAAGGAGGAAAGGCTGAATTTGGCTTATAGTTTCATAGGTTTCAGTCCATGGTTAGTTAGTTGGCTTCCTCGTTCTTGGGCCTGTGATGAGGCAGCATATCTTGGTTGGGGAGCACTTGGTAGAGTGGAGCTGTTCACCTTATGGAGGCTGGGAAGTGAAATCTCAGGAGAAAAAATAGGGTTCCCTTATTCCCATCAAGGGGTATGCTCACAATGACCTCACTCCCTCCTGATTGGATCCCAATTTCTAAAGATTCCACTACCTCACAATAATGCCAAGTCTTCAACACATGAATTCTGGGGGACACTCCATATCTAAACTTCAACACATGTAAAGCCCTTCATCATACTTTTCATAAATCAAAAGTTAGCTGTAATATGAAATGTATAATGCCATCAACCCAAAACTTTAAAACAGGAAATAAAGCAGAACTGTGTATCCATGCCATAGCATATGTGTATTCAGATGTGAGAACATAAACGTAAGTTCAAAGTTTCCAAACATCTCTATTGCGTGAAACCATTTGTACTAATTTCTTTAAAAAATGCATAATGAAAATAGTTACTATGTAATTAGAAGTAATTTGTAATAATCTTTTAAGTAAGAAACATTATATTTGGGAAAAAAATAAGGATCTGACAGGTACAGTACATATTACTTAGTAACTTTTCAGGTAATATGGACAGTAATTGCTTCTATTTCACTCGCTACAAAATATGCTTTTCAAAAATTGTAAGGTGGCAGACAGAAAACTCCAGTGAAGAAGGGGAAACAGTTGAGGTCTATATAGCAAAATGTTTGCTATTGATGATTACTATATCAATTCCACTGCACCCCCTTTTCACGAATTCCTGTTAATTACTAAAAAAGGGATTGTGAAATTTAAAGATCATATATCACAATAATAGCCAAATATAAACAGTTTAGTTTGAATCTCTTAATATTTCTAGGCTTCTGATATAGAAGGTTAAAATTTTAAGTCCAATGAAATGTCCAAGGAGCTATTAGCTACCTTGGCCCTTCAGGTTCCTGATTTCTCTCTTGCTCTTCTCCTTTCTTTTCAATAAGGGATAAGGAGTGTGTTTCTACCAAGAAACATGCTTTTTCTGGCTTAAGAGACATTTTATGGATCATTATTCTCCTGAGTGAAGTCACTATGCTGAGCTGAATGCTGGAGTATATATGCAAGGTTGTGTCATTCCTTGGACCTCTTTTTCCATATGACTACATTGGTAAAAACTCTGGGGACTTCTTAAAGCAGGCTTCAAAGGTATAATTTTTTTTTTTTTTTTTTCTCTAGCTTTAGAATCTCTTTTGTCTTCTCCCATTTGGCACCTGGCCCAGTGCTATTGCCCAAGTCTAAGAAGTCATTGTGTGAGTAGCTACACATAGTGGATAAAGTTCTAGCCAAGGGCAATTTAACTTAAGCATACTTTAAAAGCTAGAGAAAATGTTCTCTCTCTCTTTCTTTTTCTATGTTTGGAAAATTCAAACGTGGGCTTCCTCATGTGTGCATTTAAAAGAAAGCCGAGGAAGATTGGTGAACATTGTCTCTAGTCTAAAAAACAACTTGTCTGTTCATTGGTCCAGATCAATTCACCAACCACCAACAAAGTACTAATTTTGTCTCATTCTTGTTAATTTTTTGTCTTTCTGGAATGTATATTCTCTTTAATGACTTGAGAAAAAATGACAGCTAGAATGTGCTGGGGTCTGCTTAAAGTCTTCAAAATATCTCGATTCTCTTGACAAATAAACCAAAATAAAAAGAAATTTAATATCACCACATATTTTTAGTAATAATTTTTCCAGAAAATCTTCATATATTTGTCTTAAATTTATGCTCTACAGTTTTTATAAAAATGTGCATTTAGATGAGCATTTGTATTTAATAATTTTTCTCCACATCTGTCTTTAGTACATAGTATTGTGGGAGTCAAAGGACAAAGGTCAGTTTCATTTGTGCATATAGATTGCAGTTATGATAGTGATGATATATATATAACATGATTTTGCTATTTTACACTAAGATACTTCAGCTGGCTCTGGCTGACCACAGACACAATTCTATGACAAACAAAATATATAACTATAATTGTGACTTTGTCCATCTCATTAATGAATCCTAAAATCTGCTATTGCTTTCTAGTTGAATATTTTAAAATTCCTATTTCAATTAGTTAACTAGAAAATTACCCAGGGTTCAACAACTTCTGAAACCCACTGATTAAACTCACAGTGCTCTTTTAACCTGCATATTATTTATCTAAAATATTTCATTCTGCTAAAAATAATAATCATGAAACACTGTTTCAGGCAAGGGTAAATCCTCCACCTGGTATAACATAAGTATTTTGAAGGTACTTCTGTAAAATAGCTTTGATAAACTATTTAGACAAGTTCTAAAACATTTTAGGTTAGCATATTTAACATGTGAATTTCTTTGTCTTTGTTTTGACTGAAAGACAAGAAGATCCAACCGGTCCCACACACTTGTTTAAGAGGCAGTGAAGTGCTAGTTTTTAGACTATTAGCTTAATGCCAATAAAAGATATTTCAAAATAGAGAGAAGGAAGTAGTAGATTAGAAAAATAGGTCAGAAAAAGCTGCTATAGTTTCCCTTACCCTGTAAGGGGACAAATAGATGAGGATTGCGGGAACATGAGTTGAAGAGAATAATCCTATAAAATGAGCCCACTATACTGACTCTCCACATGCTTTCTTTGCCAAAAAGCAATCTGCCTGCAGATCCACCTGGCCTTAGGGGATAGAAAATACCATATTCCTCAAGAAAGTGAGGCAGTGAAGTGGGTACTGAGTGTAGGTCATGAATCATGGGAGTTGAAGATAAGGGCTGGTTTCAAAGAAAAGACAATATGTTGCCAAGAGCTAACCTCTAGGATGGGAATCTAACTTCCTAGCACAAGGAGTTACTAAGGAGATTGCCCCTGTGCAGCTCCTTCCTGCCCTTAAAAGAGAAGAAAGAGAAGGTGGGGGTTTCTGGGGTCTATAAGACACACCACACCCACTCCTGAGGACACCAAGCTCTGGCCTCACTTCTTTTAGGGGAAATCTGCTACCTCTGTCTCTTTCTTAAATAAAACTTGCTTTCTCAGCTTGCCTCAGCGTTTCTTGGGTGTTCAATCTTAAACACTGGGGGACCAAGGACCGGATCCTGATCTCCAAGACCAGTATCACCCCCACCACTCCACTTAAGTCTAGGAAAGTTCGGTTCAGTGGAGCCATTTAGATTCATTGATGTTTACACTGATGAGTGCCAAGAAGCTAGATATTGCATGTCCTGTGTTTTCCTTATACAAAAAACATATAGGACATGAAATAATAAGAGTCAGAGCCAGCATGGAGTTTAGCCGAAAGAAGATGGAAATGTTACTCCACATGTGTAACATTTGCTTATGAGAAAACCACAGCGCCACAGACACAGTGGCATGGTTCATGCGGGATGGAAGGAACAGGTAGAAGCACACCTATGAGAGATCTCCTCCCTCCCTGGATAGAAAGGCATCTTAATATCCTGGAAGTCGGAGAATTCCACAGCTGAAACTGGTTAAGAAAGCCCTTTTGTGCTTTTTACCTCCTCTTGATATTCCTACTTCAATCACAGAAATGCCAGAGGCACTTTAATATCTGAAGCAGTAGGAGTTAAAAAGCTAGGAAATTAGGAAAAATTCACCATTACCCCATTTCCCATTTTAGGCAACCAGTTTGAGGCAGATGAATTTAAAAAACAAACAAAAAGACCACCGTTTTTCTCTTTTTTTAGTTTGGATATTTTCTTTTTATGATGACTATGTTTTAGATCAGTTTTAATTACACAGCAAAATTGCAAAAAAGTTACCGATATTTTTTGTATATCCTCTGGCCCACCCCCACTATCCATATCACTCACTTGGAAGAAAATTTTTAATTTAAATAAGATAGAAACTATGCTCATACCCTGAAGTACTGAACAGAATTAGAATTTTGAACATTTTTTCTTTTTTATAATAAAGGTGAACTACTCAGTGAGGTTTTTAATTTCATATTATATGTATATTGAACAAAAACAACCTTTGCCCAAGATTTCCTCCATTAACTAAGAAGCAGCACCCCTATAGGATTTGTTTTGAATGAACAATTATTCCTGACATAGGGTGTGGATCTCTGGAGAAGAAAGGTTCTGGTGGAGTACACCTTATTGAACATCCAAAATGAATCCAAAACTCAAATAGAAGAAAAGAAAATACAAAGCAAAGTCATTACTTACTTCAATAGCTATTTAACATTTTTTCCTGTAAAGTGTTCATTGGAAAATATTATTGCATGAGACAATACATACATACATGCACATATATATATCTTATTGTTCTTTGATTATATTCTAATTAACAGTATTTTATCAGTTCTAAAATATGTGATTTCACATTGTATAGCTTTGGTATCAGTATATCCTAAAACTAATGGCTTCATTCGATACTTGTACCATTTTTCTTCTTTTTTAATGGTTCATAAAATAAAGACGAATCATGGAATTTAACAGCCAGTATATCAAGCACAATACACTTGATCTATTTCAAAGAATATAACGATAAAGCCAGCAGAGAATGACTAAATGTCCATTTACCCATGCTCCAGGATCACTGTTACTACCTTCAGTGTACAACCAAACCATAACAATGCCAAGCGATCAAAGTTCTAAAGAGAACTTACCAGAGTTGGGGTCGGAGTTGCCATCTGCCTCGGTCCTCTTGTCCGGAGAAGCCTGGTCGTAGAATTCGTCCTGTGGCTGAACCAGAGGAAGAGGGTGTGAGATCAGGGTTCCACTACCCACCGGCTCGTGGTCTCCAAGACCACTGTCACTGCAGCTTTCCTGGGAGCCGTCGGGGAGGTGAAAGGTAACACGGCGCTGCGACTACAAAGAAGACCACAGGACATGCTGATTAACACTCTTCCCAAAGAAAACGTTTTATGTGCAGTGGAACACAAAATTTAAAACATTGCAACAAATGACACAGTGTAAAACCAAAATAAGACTAAAGCAAAACTATGAACAAGCATTCATTATTTTCTATTTATTAGGTAATATTCACTGGCATACTACGAAAAATAACTTCAATCTTGCATGATTCAAAATCATAAAGCTAACGCAGTCTTTGAAAAGTGTTACAAGAACAGCAAAATAGAATACTTATACCAGTCAACAAAATTATAGAAAATATCTAAATAGAAGAAATATGCAAATATGTTTGCTGAATAGATCTGAATAAATACATAGATAATACGACATTCCATTTTTTTTTGAATGATCAGGCACTGTGCTTACTTGAAGTTTTTACAACAATTTTTGCAATCAATATATTTCCTGTACTATTACTTGCTGTTTTTAAAGGGCAACTTTTATATCTGGTGTTTCTAAACCAATACTGGAACGACTAATTAATATTATTTTAAATAAGCAAGTTCTGTGAAGTTGCAGTTGATATTGTTCTTTTCACAAAATACTTTTAAAGAAATTCTTTGAAAAAATACTGTTATGAAAAGAACTATATATTTACTTAGAGATTAAATGACTAAACTATTATTGCCCACAGGCCCAGATATTTCAACCAGTTTTTGGTTACATAATATTTTAGTTTAAAGGTCTTCAGAATATTACTTCTGCATTTATTTTCACAATATCATTTTCTGAAGCAACCCAACGTGTATAAGGTTACTTCAATAAACGTTACTATTTTAATAAAATAAAAATATGCGTTTCAGCACAGATCACGGTTTACTTCTCTTGGTAAATGTTCTTTTAGCTGATGTAATCCATAAGACATGAGAATATTTACAGCAAACTGGGGTGAACACTTAGGCCTTAGAGAATTGCATGAGAGTAGTAAATTTGTGCTGTACTACTGAACTTAATTTTCATCCTGCTTTAACAGCCAAAAGATCTTTCAATATCATGCCATGTGTGACCTTTTATTCAGATTTAATAAAATTATGAATATAGAAATAAAATATATGAAATATAAATATATAATGTATACTATTATCATTTTGTGCTACCTAATGTTTGTGATTTTCAAGAGACTATTTACAGATTATATTCATTTCAAAAAAACAGGAAGGCAGTGAGAAGCAAATGCAAAAGAGAGATATACTGCAACTCTATAAATGTGGTTTTATAGACTGACAATAGAACAGAGCCTATTTTCTATGAGTCACTGGTTCAAATCCAGCTCAGAGTCATAATGGAGAAGAGCTGATACCACTTTATTGCTGTTCAATGACCTGTGTGAAATGAGTTGATAGTTCAGTACATTTTTAATGAACTGATTCCAACATCACATAAACTATAATCATAAATGGTACTAATTGCATCCATTGTAGCACATTTCACCTTCATGCACAACTATCTTATGAACATCCTTCTCCTCTCAAAGGTTTTGACACGTGCCTAGATGAGTGCTACAGAAAAAGCAAGTCAAACATGAATATTGAAAGTATATTTTTCCTTGCATAAGGAAGGTCATGCTAACATTCTTATTTATTGTATTATTTCTGTTCTCATAAGAATTTAACCTTCTAGGGAAAACCAATATTTTCAGTTTGTATTTCAATATGCTTTTAATCTATCAGCACCCTTTTGTGGGAAAGTCAATATTAAGGACAATGAACAGATTGTCTGTTGTACATGACTATCAAACATGGCTTTTATAATGTGACTGTTCTGCCAGTCTACAGATTTTGAAGTATCTTTGGTTTTATTCCTCCAGGAATTTTTCTTAGGTATAACTCAGGTGAGTGAGAAAAAAGCAAAATGTAAGAGAAAACTAAAGGAACAAATAATTTTGTGATATTTATAAAGTATTTCTAGAAGTGTCATAAACTATTAAGAACTGTTATAGAAAATTTATATTAGTGATAGTTTTCTAAACATAGTGTTACCTCAATTACAATTTTTTGTCCTAATGAATGTACAAAATATGCAACGCCAGTTATTCTGTAATGCAGCAGTTCTTGCAGTGTGTCCATTAGAAAAAAATATTTATTAAGCATCTATTATATACCTGCTACTATGATTCACTGAGAATTAAAAAGTGAAACCAATTTTTTAAATTTTTTTTAGTTGTAGATGGACACCATACCTTTATTTTATTTATTTATTTTTATGTGGAGCTAAGGATCAAACTCAGTGCCTCACAGATGCTAGGCAAGTGCTCTACCACTGACCTACAACCTCAGCCCCGAAACCTATTTGTCTAAAATGATTTCAAACACTGTTTATTAGACTCCATCTCACATACATTATGCTATGATATTTTCTTAACATTTACAAGTGTGAATTTAAAAATAAAACAAATTTTGTATAATTTATTTTCAAGGAGATAAGTTAGAGTGATATAATGTTTAAACTATGTGATTTATGGAATTATTTCTTAATTAATTTGATGCAAAGATGTTTAGGACTTAATTGACAGAATTGTGCACAATTTATCTGCCTGATGGAAGGTGGGGGTGGTGATGCATATGGACTAAGAACTGTTATATGAATATTATGATATGAAGCAAATTGATCAAGCAAATCCATCATTAATTTATCATGATGATGATGGATGTTAGAGGAATTCTAGTCTGAACTATCAAAGCAGATGTATGGAGAGGATCTGAGTAAATTGAAATTCAAACAATTTAGAAGACTGAAGAGTTGGGAGACGGAATGTCTGTGGATGTCGTGAAGGACTCAAGAGCACCTGTTCAGATTGGGCTAAGGAAAACCAAGGGGAAAGTCAGACCAGGCCTCCTGGCTTGTAGTCCTTGCTCTGCAAAGGCTGGCACAGTTCAGGGAACTTTATCTCCTTGAATTATTCCCTGGCTTTGAATAAAGGAGAAAATAGTGCCTTTGGTGTTAAGGATCAAAACAGATAAAATAAGAAGTGTTCCAGATATATAATACTTGACATACTGTACATACTTAATAGAAGGTAGCTATAATTCTTAAAAGCTACATTCTTTTAAACCTCTGGGTCTATCAATGTTTGGCTAGTTTTAAAGATATGATTCTTTCACAGCGGAGAAAAAAAGCATTATTCTTTTAGAAGAGAAATGTGAGAAGCACTGAATTTTGGCATGCTTCCCAAGGGACCTATGGATCTAGTAAGCTAAGGGCCCTTTCCAAGGTAAGGCCACTCTGTAGGAGTAAAGGATTGGGGAAACAGTCTAGAATTCATGGTTCCTTCTCACAGAAAGTGAAGCTTACCTTTATCATTTCAGGAAACCTAAAATTGTATATTTGAGAGAGAAGAGGATACATTTTTTAAATATTGCCTCTGAGAATGGGGATTCCTAGCTTACCCTGATGGAAATATGTCCAGTCTAGGTTGTAAATGTTGTCAAACCCTCTCTGCACAGAGTAGGGACAGTGCATGCTCAGGAGACTCCTTCAGAATTTTTAGAACTTGGACATTTGCATTTTGTTTTCCTAAATCTATATTATCCATTAAATTTTTTCCCATGGGAATTATCATTATTATTACTATTATTATTAATTATTGGCTGTTTCTGGTTAGTGGCTAAATGTCACTTTTGTCTACCTGATTTATCACTGACAGGTTAGTTTCAGGTCACTGACTACCCTGAGAAAGAATGAGATGGAAAAGGTAACTACTAACACAGCTTCTCATTATTTTCTGTCAGTGATGCTGCTATGAATTCTGACCAGGTAGTTTTGTTCTTTTATCAGAGGCTACATAAGTTTAGTGTGCCATGTATACATGTATGAGTATGTCCAGGATCCATCAAGTCTGAAGGTCCACATGGTTTGATGTGAGAATCATCACCAAGCACCTGTACAATACATTTTTCTTGCAGTTTTGTAGAAAGGCAGAAAAGAGAAAATTTAAGATGCCTAGGGAAGTTAGACCTGCCATGAACACTGTTCTTCAAGAGTCACAGAAGGACTGAATCACTTAAGAAATCTCAGTGATTATTTGAGTGTTTCTCTTTTCTATTTCTTACTGGTATAGCATAGCATTTAACAATGAATGGGTCACGTTGAAGTGTATAATTCAGTGCTATTAAGTAGAGAAATTTTCATGCACAAGTTTGCTGGTAAGGTTCATTATTTCATTGCAAAAAATATCAAAAAGTTAGAAAAAGAGAAATGCCTAGTAGATGACTAATAAATTCTGTAATAGCATTCAATGAATATTGTAAAATATTTACATTTTTAATATTAATTTGAAAAATATTTATAAGCAATTGCTAAGTGTAAAAATCAGGTTAGTAAATATTTTGCTTAGTTGGATTGCAGTTGTGTAAATGTATCTTTTTGTGTGAATATACATAACCTGATTTTTAACTATGCATGTACCAAGTATTTAAAGTAGACTTGTTTGAGCCAGGCAATGTGGCACACACCTGCAATCCCAGCTACTAGGGAGGCTGAGGCAAGAGGATCATAAATTTGAAGCCAGACTGGGCAACTTAGCAAGACCCTGCCTCAAAAAAAATAAAAAGACTGAGAATGGAGCTCAATGGTAGAGCACCCCTAAACAATCCCTAGTACTTCAAAGGATACAGAGAGAGAGGGAAAGAGAGAGAGAGTAGTTTTGCTTGATCATAAACATGGTATTTTAATTTTATTATTTTGACCACACTAAAATTTCTATGCATTACCTTTATATCATGAGTCATTTTCTAGTTTGTAATTATTTCTCTTTATTAATTTGAGTAAATTAGATCCCATTCAAGAGAACAGAAAGATTTGTATGCTTTCCCTTGAGCTTAGGAACACCAGACCATCTTCTGATCTCTTTGCTATTCTAACTTTCATTCTTTACTTTATCTAACTTTTAAATTATTATAATAAAAGACCTTGCTATGTCCTCAAATAACACATGGATCCTATACTAAAGCCAATCATTAAAAATCTAGTAAATAACATGTCTAGTTAATGGTTGCCATTGAAAGTGTCATATTAAAAATTATAAAATGCTATTACTGAAATATGAAAAGGTACTTAGGAATTTTTAAAGTATTACTCTATTTGTAGAAATTATTTAAATATATTTTCAATGAAATATTATCCTTAATTCTATTTAGTTATTTTAACCAATTTAAGAAATAATATATTAACTTCCATCTCTAAATCAACACACACACATATAAATGTATTCTCACAGTAGCAAAAGAAATCATCTCAAAGAGAATTATTAAAAATTATGAAGAATTAAAATTATAGTTTAATACAAATATTTCTTATATTAATTAGAAATATTTTGATCTGTACTTTTAATAGAACATACTTGAACTGAGATTCTTATAGTTTCAATGTAAGGGTAGCTAATATTAATGAACATGCTATTTCTCATTTACATTTGAAATATGAGCATCAAAGTGGTAAATCCTGAGTGAAATTTCTAGATTTATGATTTAGCAAAACTAAAAATGTCTGTAACTAAACATGTGCCCATTATCAAGAATAAGAAATACTTTCAAGTCATAATATCATGAAGAACTCTTCTAGAGGTGACAAATGATATATGTTGAGTATAGAATTCCTTTATGAGTCTTTTTATTATTTGTAACTGATACATTGGGTTAATCTTCTATGATTTTTATCAGATGTACATATGTTAAAACAATTCCACAAATGCAGAACTTATGTCTATGTTTTAAGCTGAAAATTATTTAGAGATTTAATATTCTATTTTAATCCATTGCATATTTTTCAGATGATAAAATAAGGTAAAGTGACTTGCATTCATAGGTCATGACAAGGAACCAAACTAAAATTTGTATTTTCTGATTTCCAACATAAAACCATTTAAAATTAACCTTGCTCACACATCTATTCATTTAACAAATCGGTACGGAGCCCCTACTGCATAGTAGATGCGATTCTAGCAACTAATAATACACTGTGGTGTGTCAGTCACTGTTTTGTCACTGCGAACAAAATTTCTGACAAGACCAATTGAGAGGAGGAAAAGTTTGTTTGGGGCTCATGGTTTTAGAGGTCCTAGAATAGTCTTGGGACTCCATTGCCCTGGGCCTGAGGTGAGATAGAAAATCATAACAGAAGGGCATGGCAGAGGAAAGCTGTCTGCTTGCTCATGGAAGCTCATGAGTAGAAAAAGCAAGGAGCAAAAAAGACACATGCCCAATGACCTACTTCCTTTAACCATGCCCCACCTGTCTACAGTTACCACCCAGTAGTCCTTTGCAATTATTAATCCATCAAATGAATTAATCCACCAAGGAGGTTATAGCTCACATAATCTAATAATTTCACTTCTGAGCCTTCTGACATGGCCTAATACATGATCTTTTCGGGGAACATCTCATACAGTAGACTATATAAAAACTATGTCACAAACTTTCCTAAAGATATTATGTTCTAAAAAGTAGAATCCATTAAGTTACTTCCCATAATTTCTCAGGATGCTTTTAGCCAGTCACTGTGTCACCTTTTCACAATATGATTCGCTTCTGATACCTTCAAGCTATGCAGACTTAAGCAAGGTCACTTCATGAATAGGAGACTTTCACTGTATTAATCAGCAATAACCCAGGCAGACAAATTTTTGAAAAGGAGGGGCTGTATATGCTAAGTTTATGCCAGAACAATTCACAGATATGTTGCCAACCATTAATTGAAATTCATTGTCAATTTATGAAAATAAAATAAGAATGGAATAAGAGTAACAAAGACTGTTCTAATAGGCTATTTTTGACACAAATACGTGATTAACTTTGCATGTCCTTGAGTATGTGTTTCTTTTTCCCCCCAAATCTGAGTAGTTAGAGAAATGTTAACAGCCTTAAATAAGGGTTGATGAAATCAAAATCAGCAAGTTTTGTAAAGAATGTGTATGCTTGACATTTTAGGATGTGTAATGAATATTTACTGAATTAAGATGTATTAACCAAAATTGATACAAGGAATCTAAAGCCAGAGTAGCAAGAAAATATCATTGTCCATCCTATAAACCGCTTTCCCATGGGAAAAGCTATTTTTCACCATTAAGAACTTTTCAGAGAGTGCTGTCCTGATTCAGAAATTGCAAAATGAAATAAGACAACATTCCACTGGCTGCCAGCCTTTCCTTCTTTCCTCTCCCAAGGCTTATATTTTGGAATATTTGAACACTAGGGGTAAGACTCAGTTTGTGTTTGAGAAAGATGTATAAATTATCGATGGTCGATGAGGAATATAAAGATATTAGCAATACTAAAATGGACCCTTTTGATTTCTAATTTTGCTTATGATATGTAAAGAAGCACTAGGGTGTGGATATTACCTGGTCTTTTAAAGTCAGGTGGCATTTTCAGGGGAAAGGAGAATGTTCCTCTGTACTTGACTTGGCTCTGTTAATGGTTTGCTATCTGCCGCTAAGTAACTTTCATTTTGGGACAGGGTTGTCACCTTTCACTCTACCTTACTATACAATTGTGTGTTTAGATTTTAAGACTTTTTAAATAATGTGTGTGAGACACATGGACTTAAACTTGGCCTGTTTAGTTTGTATTCCTTAAATGAAGGACCTATATATTTTTCTGGGCTTACTAGAGTGCTCTGAATATCTCTTAAGATTTTCCATAGTGGGACATCTGATGTTAATGACACAGTGACATGATTAATATTTGATATTTCCTTTTGATTTCAGGATGATCTGAGAGAAAGTTGGATGAATTTTTTTTTTTTTTTCAAAAAAACAAAAAGCCCATCAAAAACCAACTGATATTGTTAAGAAACATGAGAGGTAATTATACTCTTTGAACTCCTTTTGGGTGTAACCATGGATCTCCAATTTAAATATTTGAGCAAACATAAAACAGAAAACTTTCTTCTACTTGTTTTTCGCTGGTGGAATATGAGAGAATGAAAATGTCTTGAATTAGCTTCCCTCTTAGGTTTGGGAAAATCCCCCCACCCTTCAGGATCCTTTGGGGTCAAGACAAGCAGAGAGGATTAAAAATTGTCTTCATTGTTGGTTATTTCACTTATATTCTTATTTAGTTCCTGCTATCTGAAATGTCCTGAACCCATTTCTTACTGTTAAATGTTGCCCAGTAGGAATGTAGTACTTTATCTGAGCATATAAAATATAAAGTGACTACATTTAACAGGAGCAGCTGTTCCTGAATCTACAAGCAGAATTTTTGCTCTATAAATTATATGTACAGAAATATGAAAGACACAACTCAGCAAGAGCCCTGTTCAATTTAATTTTCTAGTTAAAAAAAATCTGCATGATGGAGTGAGTTACCCTTATCATATTTATAAAATCACCTTACATGATATTTGTAACCATTTAATTATAAACTACAGTGTTATCACCACATTTATTGAGTAAATATATGGGAGTCACTGATATAACATGCTGTCTTTTAAAAGAGATGACCTTTCTTTAGATAGTGATAAATCACTAAAAAACATGTGTCAGACCTGTCAATATTGATAACAGAAATGAAGTCTGATTTAACATCTAGGAGTCAAGAATTTGTCTTGGCTATCTTTCACAAAATTAACAAAAGTGAAAATGGGAATCTCCCTGGTTTTCCCCTTGTTAATAATTCTCAATATACAATAAAACTTGTAAATTCAAAGCAGACCTTTTTTCAAAAAAAAATAAGTGGTAGCTTTAAGACATAGTCCCAATTTTATATTATAATTAAACTCAGACCATAGCCACTTGACAAAAGATTTTAAACGGGGACCCCACACAAACACACATGTTCCTTTTCCTGGTATATTCCTGAACAGGCATACAATCTTAATTACCTAGTAAGAATGAAAACTAGTAATTTAAGCCTGTAGAACACTAATCAAGTTATTCCAAGTTAGGAAAAGAAACAAAAATGGAGGGGTAGAAGTCATCTTGGTTTAAAATCTTTGACAAATGCCTTTACTATACAATAAAGTTGTTCACAAATTCTCATGAAGTATTGGTAATTTGCACCTGAAATGCACTATGATCTGTTTCAACTGACTTTGAGTCATACATTGCAATTTAATTTTATTTATTTCACTTTCCATCTTATTTTTGTAGCATGAAGAACATTAACCTGGGTATGGTGATGCACAGCTGTACTCCCTGTGGTGGTGCACAGGAGTCTGAGGCAGGATTTTTTTTTTTTTTTTTAAGTTTGAGATCAGTCTCTGCAATTTAGCAAGAACTTGTTTCAAAATAAAAATTTAAAAAAGGGCTGGGGTGTGGCACAGTGGTAGAGTACCCTTGAGTTCAATCCTTAGTACTACAAAAAAAAAAGTACTGTAGTAAAAATTTATTTGAACATATATCTGTCACTATCAGATTATGGATTGCAATTAATTCTGAGCCATGAGTCATGGCTTCTTTAGCAAAAAGGGAAAATGGCAGTGGAATGATACTCCTGGAGCATACGTTTCTAGTCTGTGATTTAAGGATATAGCCATATAAACAGTAATTAGCACAGGACCCACCAAACCATCATATTAAAAAGCTTAATCCTCCTTAACAGCATAGCGGGTGTCTATGTTACACAGAGAAAGTAGACAGTGGGACATGGTCTACAAATAGGTAAAGATCCAAATTACAGTTAAAGGATATGGAGATGTTTCTATACACGTTCAGAACATGACAGTGATGCTATTGGGCAAGAATTGCATTCTTTCTTCCAGGCTATCATACAAATATCCTATAAATGTTTTCTAGAATTTTCTGGGAGGGAAAGTAGTGTGGATATGAATGGGGTTGTCTTTAACTAGATAGACCACACATACAAAAAGCATCCTTAGAATTTCAACTGAAATACTGGATTCATTAATCAATGTTATGAAAATGGTAGATGGTGGGTGATTAGATAGATAGAAATTATAATATGATATAGCTATCCACTGCACACTGTATGTGCATGTACCCACATACACATACATACATACTAAAAATAAGAAAACTAAGAAATTATTTTATTTGTTCTTTGTATTATTAAAAATGCTTATGCCATCAAAGGCATACATTTTCTTATTTCTTTTAGTTCTTCCAAAGGACATCACTGAAAATGCACTTGTAGTTGAAAAGACTTTTGATTTGGATGTGTAATTCTCAAGTCATATTTATTTCTTGTATGTAAGTTGGGAAAAATAAAGAAAATTTTAAAAATGTTGATAAAACACATACATCTGTGTGTGGATGTATCTGTATATGAATCCATGTTACAAAACTGGTGCACAAATACCAATACAGTCAGACACATTGCCCTTGTCTTAGACCATGCAATTATCCCTTCTTAGAGAATGGAATTGTAAAACATGACTGAGACCATGAATAAGATCACTATTTATTAATAAAATTCAAATTATTGATTTAATCTGAGAAAGCTTAAATTAATGTAGGTAATTTTTCTTTCTCTCTCTCTCTCTCTCTTTTTTGTGTGTGTGTGTGTGTGTGTGTGTGTGTGTGTGTGTGTATGTGTGTGGCACTGATGCTAAATATTGAGCCCAGGGCCTACCACATGCTAGGCAAGTGCTCTACCATCAAACTACAACCCCTACTCAACATAGGTAAATTCTGATACCACAAGTTTCATTTTTAGAAAAGTCTCTTTGTGAATATGTTAGTACCATATAATGCAGAGTCTGATCAGTTGACAAAAATTGCTTATTTAGGAATGATATTTTATTGAATGTAGAATTTATCTTATATAATTGTGATTATCAGAAGATAAAATTTTATTAATAGAAATTTTATAGATCATCTACTCTATTCTTCTAAGTCTTAGGTACTTAATGATATAAATTTACATTACAACAATACCACTAAACTTTAAACAATCTTGGAGTGTGTGGTTTTGAAATGCTTTCAGACCCTACACGATGTTACTGTGGACAGCTTCAAAGTACCAACTCTTTGCCTTTAATGAATTGATTTTATTTTTTGAGACTGCTAAAATTTATTTTTAGTCATGAGCATTAGAACTTTAAAAAGGATAGATTATAAAGTCATGTGGCACATTTTCTTCTGTAGCTTAAAAATATATGTGAGGGTCATTATAAAAGTGAAGTGCCAAAACATTTTGAGAAATGACAATATTAAGTGTAGCTACGAAAAAGGGCAAATTTGAAGGACAGCGCTCTTCTAAATGCATAATTTCTGTTCCTTAAATAAAGATCCGTCTCAATCTTATTCAGCTTATATGCAGGAATGTTCTTTTTGGATCATAAATTTAGTAATAATAGTGAGGGCAGTACAAAATGAGAGAATGAGATGAATGGTGATGGACTTCATAAGGAGTTTTGAATTATAGAAATCAGAGTAAAAGCTTTTGAATCAAGTTTCTGACATACACATTGAGTTGGAACATTTGTATATGGAAATAATATCAAAATACTTTTGAAAGTATTAATAAGCATTATTCAGAAGAATGTAAAACACTGATGTCCCGATAAGCTGAAGGAAAATATGTTTTAATCCTCTCTTGCTTTGAAAAATGTAATATATAACTACCACTGTACTCTGCTAGAATCAGAGCCCTTATAATGATCTTAAGAAAACAGAGAAACTAACCCAGTTGGAATAAACATGAGTAAGATTTTATATCTCTTTTCTCCTGGGTAGAGGAGTCTTTGTTCTGAACAGTCTAAGTAGCTGGACTTTATTTCAAAAAGAAAAAATCCACCTATTATTGCAGACAGTCACTGTGACTTTGAGCCTGATATTTGAAACAAAAATCACTTCTACATCTCAGTGATAATCGCTACTTGCCCTGTGGCTTTTTAGTCTTTCCTTTGAAAACATTACTGAGTCACCAATCTCAGTTATTTTTGCACTGGGGATAATTTGCTTTCCCTGAATACAAATATAGAATTCAAACATATGTCCAGAACTTCTACACGCAAAAGCTTCTGTAAAATTAGGTAGAATCTATAAAATAATGAGTTATACTCAGAAATGTGTAGTTCTTTTAGAAGAGATAGCTCTCTCTCAAATACTGTATTTCAAATGTGGATACAGCAGCACAGAAGGAGAGATCCAAAAATCTTAGCAACTTTTTAAAAGAGATAAGAAAGTAAATAAGTCCACTTGACTTTAAGATCCAACAAGTGAACACAGTCATGCCTTCTTATTTTTGTGTAGGACAGAGAGGGTTCCAGAGGAAACATGCAAAATTTCCAAGACTAGGGGGAACTTAATGTGTGGTAAAATTTGGTCTAGCCATTAATATAAGGACATGAAAGTATCCTGCAATTTACAACAAATACATCAATTTTCATGAAGTTTGTATTTAGGGTGTTGAAAAATCAGAAATACATAATATACTAATATATGCAATGTTTTAAATGCTATATAAATCCCTAGCCTTGAGTATCCTTTTTAATGAAATTATTGCTGGCAGTATCTGTCTATGCTTGTATACTTAGAAGAGTAGGGGAAAGTATAATAAATATTTGAAAAAAATAAATCATCTAGGCTATAAAAGATTAGAATATAGTAGGTAATGGTAACAAACTATAGACTTTAAAATGCTTTGATAGTCGTTCATCAGTTGTAACAAATATTACTCTCATGCAAGATGTTAATCATAGGAAAACTACTCAGGAAGAGAGTATATATGGAAATTCTCTGTTCTATGATGCACAACTTTTCAATGAACCTAAAACTTACCTAAAAACCAAAGTCTTATAAAAAAGGTGGGAAAGGGAAGTAAATAGACATGGGGGGGGGAATGAAGGGGATTTCAGGCCATTTCTAAAGAATTTAAAATATGATATTGTTCTGTACTATGTTGAATCTTATTTCTACTGAGTGTATGTGTGTGTGTGTGTGCGTGCGTGCACACATGTTGGTGCACAGTAATTATATGTCATTCTAATATTTTAGCTCTGATTAGGCCCTGTTAAATTGTACAGGATGGTCTTATATAATTATTTGTATTTCAAAAAATCTATTTCTGTATGCATAATTTTCTGGTTGTAATCTATGATTGTCCTTTATTCTTTTTAAATTTTTTTGAAACAATATAAAGTTCTCCTTAAAAAGACATTTTAATTCCTATATACAATGACTTAAACCAATCTTGATCCTTCTACAGACATATTTCAGAGAGTTATCTTCATAAAGATGAAATGCTGCACATATCAGAAAATAATTCTGATCTAGTCCATGTCTTCGTCTGACAGATGGAAGGAGATAGATGATGGCACTTTGGGAATTAAGGAATTACCTTTCCTGGAATAGATCACTGAGCGTAATGTCTGTGGAGACATCTTATCTCAGGCTTCACAGACTGATAAAGCACACAGAGCATGCAGTTCAGACATCTTGTTCTATCACTAATTTTTCATAGATATGAAAATCTAGGAGCGTCTCATCAGACCTGTAGTTTGGGTGATAACTGATCAAACACCTCAGTTAACCAATAATAGTTCCTAAGAAACTGTGATAGAAAAATGTTCTCTTAGTGCCAGGATATAATCCTCTGATTCTTCCCCCACCATTCACACACACACACACACACACACACTCTCTCCTAATATTTACAGGGAAATAGAAGAAAATATGCAAGCATAGTTTTTGTTGAAAGAAGGAATTTAAAGTCAACAATTTGATACTTAATCTATTTTAGCAATGAATAGAAAAAAAACTTTCAAGTTATACTATTTGCTAATTTTATTACTGCATCACAAAGCCTTTTGTATTAGCAAAATAAAATAATAGGGAGATTATCTAAATTATCAGACTTCATTGGATATCTCAGAAAGTATGATATTAGAATACTTTATAAATGTGGAGAATACATGTTTAAACAGGGATCTTAAGATATCAAATCATGTGCCATTTAATAACAGGGGTACAGTCTGAGAATGTGTTGTTAGGCAATTTCATCTTGTGTGAACATCATAGGTTGTACTTACAGGAACCTAGATAGTGTAGCCTGTTTGATATATGTTCTATTTGGTGTAAACTACTGGTCCTAGGCTACAAACCCATACAGCACATCACTGTTCTGAATACTGTAGGCATCTGTAACACCATAGTAAGAATTTGCATATCTAATCATATTTAAATATAACAAAGATACAGGAAAAATACAGCATAAAAGATAAAAACGATATACCCATAGAGGGTACTTCCTATAAATGGAGACCATAAGACCAGATGTTGCTGTGAGTGAGTCAGTGAGTTAGTGGTGAGAGAATGTGAAACTCCTAAGATTTTACTGCACATTGCTTTGGTCTTTATGAACGCTGCACTCTTAGGCATAGGACAGAGTAAATTTGAATTTTTTCTTCAATGACAAATTTACATTAGATTCATGTAGCATTTCTGCTTAATATTTTTTCAAGTTTTTGACTCCTATAATAACCATTAGCTTAAAGTACAAACCCATTGTACAACTCTACAAACACATTTTAATTTCCTTATTCTATAAGTTATTTTTTATTTTTATTGTTATTCCTTTTGGGCAATTTTGTTAAAAACAAAAATAGTAACCATCACTTATCAGAGGCCTACACAAGATCAGGATCACTACAATACTGTTTCCCATGCCACATCTTGTTCCCCGGAAGGTCTTCAAGGACAGTAAAAATCATGGAGCAGAAGTCATCTCCTATAGTAACAATGCTTTTTTTTTTTTGAGACACCTCCAAAAAGACCTGCTTGAGTGTCCTCTTGAGGACCTGTAACTTATTTCAGAAATATGGCCCTAATTTTCTTATAAGCAACTAATGAACCACAAGTAGCCCTCTTTATTAATGAAATTCTTTCAGAGTTGGGAGTCCATGTTTTCTAAATCTTTCAGGACCTTGTTGAGGTCTGCCAAAGCTTCTGCTCAACAATTCACTGTGAATTATCTTGGGGATTTTTTTTCTCTTTCGTCTCTTATAATTTCCTTTGTCCTGCCTCTTCTTCAGCCTTGCATTCCACTGGGTAATAGGAAATTTTCAGCTCCATTATATTTCTGAGATCAGCTTCATATGTGCAGTTGGCTGTGGACTGAACTGTCGTAATGTGGCACATGACTCTGTATCTTAATTTGTAAATGTGAAGAAAATGTGCTGAGATAGAAAGGTTCCAGATAACTCAAGAGATTCCCTAGAGCTCTTTATTCAGCTAATTAACAAAAATTTTACTTCACCTGCTTTCTATCAGGGATTCTGTTAGATACTAAAGAGACTTTGCTGATCAAAAATGGCACAGTCTCTACATTCAGAAGGCTTATATTCCAGTAAGTTAAATGGACTGAAACAAGTGATTACAAATTTAATAGGTGTTATGAAGGAGAAATTAGGGTATGATAGAAGTAATAGTAATAGCAGGACCCAATCTACTCAGGGAAGGCTTCCAATAAAGGAAATGCAGGTGGTGCATGGCCCCTGAGCTTACACTGGGAGGCTACAATCCATAGTGCCACTAGCTTGTAATTCCACACAAAAATATAAAATTAGAACTCTCCAGAATCAGCTTCTGGTCCATTTAGTTTACTTTCCTCTGTGGAACACAAATTCGGTAACCTCTAAATAAAACTAACAATAGAGAGTTTATTGAAATATGTTTCCCAAAACTCCTGAGGACCTTTTGATTTTTACTGTATCCACTTAAATCAATTAACATAAACATGGATGTAGTGATGTTTCTTTTCAGTTTTAAGTCTGAGTTCAAATAATGCTAGGTGCTTAATAACAGTACCTGTATCTACTCTTCATTGTTTCTGTTAGGATTTCTTAATTCAGCTGGTTTTTTCAGCTTAGTTTCTGAATTATTATCAAAATTGTAAATAGGTAAAATTGTGGCCAATCACAGTTAGGTAGAAATTTCTCAATGGCAGGGACTAATATACTATATTATGGCATTCAAAGTACTTGTTGAATGAAAACATGTAACAATCTACATAATCACCAAGCTTTCTTTTCCATAATGTCAGTGTCAAAATGAAAGAAATAGTTTGACTTAATTTCCTTTTAAACATGAAAAGCAAATACTTATCTGTTCAAATAATACTACTGAATATATCAGAGTTGACAGATGAAATAAAAAGCATCTTTGCTTGACTTTTTTTTAATTTAAAAGCATATGTAAATGAGTGAAAATGGACTCTATATAACTGTTGATTGTTTCAAAGGATTTCTTTTATTATTTTTTTTAATCAATTTCATTCTAACAGTCATTCAGAAAGTTGTATTCCTACAGTTCTCTGGGAACTACGGGGACACTGCTATTAATAACCCTTGAACCGTTAAAAAAAAAAAATACAGATTCACAGTCTGAATTTCAGAAATGAAAACCAGCAATTAAGTCCAATGAGTACGACTGGACCAATGATGAACATCAGTTTCCCTATCATGAGTAAAAAAAAAAAAAATAAGGCACAAAATAGCTGTTCAGAATAAGAATTAGAAAGCAGATAAGTGTCTTCCCGCAATTCTCACATGGGGAAAACATATAAAATGTTGAATTTTACTACTGACAGATTCTGTTCAATGAAATGAAATGATGGAATAAAACAATATTTGTGAAATTTTTTAATGTCATTTTCTCAACACTCCTTATATAATATCAATTCTTAAAATATTTAGTTCTAATATATTTTTAAAATTATAATGTATAAGGAAATTTAAAACACTATAGGTGTAAATTGACTTTAAAAGGGAATATATATTTATGATACACATTAAATAAGGTAATTAAGGTAAGCAATGCTCAGAAACAGTATAAAAATTATTTAAAGTACTATTATAAAGATGATCTCTTACATAAACCCTTTATCCTTAGGTGAATAATTTGTTACAATAATTTATAGGTATACTTTTTGACTCAGCGGGAATTATGTTGTTTGGTGGAATCAAAAAACATTCTAAAATGTATTTACTCCTAATTGTGTTTAATTTCATATTACAATAATTAATCAGAGTGAATGTCTTCATTTTCTGCTGCTTTAACTGCAAGAAATGATCTCTTCTGTTTTTATCCTATTATAAGGATCGTTACAAAAATGGGAAACAATTAACACCAGGTTTAATGCCTGAGTGCTATAGAGCTGAAGTAATTGCACTCAAGGTCTGCTAACTTTTTAATCAGGCATTTGGTTGCAAGCTGCTCGCAATTGATTCTGAGAGAACGAACACTGTCTAAAGAAGAAAGCAGGTGTGCCAGAAAAGCAAGCATGTTGGCAAAACAAGTGAAAGAATTTAAAAGGGGGAGAAAAAAAAGTACAGTAAAACCTAAGCAAAATGTGTCAGCAGGGCTTTCGCTGAGCTCAGTCCCTTAACTGGACACAGCCAGTTGTGCACACAGTCAGAGTGGTAGAAACCCTGTGGACCTACTCCCTCAAAGTGCAATACTAATGTTGAGCAGTAAAGTGCCCTGTCCATCCTATGATAGTGAATTGAGTTAATTAACAGAGAAGACTTAAAATCTCCAAATTCAGTAAAGACACAATCAGAGGTTTCTAGAATTACATTCTAATTAGAAAAGTTCCCTCTTCTTTGCATTCAGGCTACTCCTTGAAAAACAAATTTAGTTAATTTAGTTAGGTACTTTGTTCTCTCTTAAAGGAAAAAAAAAATCTAGTTTTCCTTCGAAAGCTCATTTTTTTTTTCTTTTTTCATTAATGAGTGTCATAAGTGTCATTCTCCTACTGTGAAAGGCATGTTGCACACATTTAAAGGTACATACAAAAATAAAAAAATAAAAAAAAGGTACATGCATGCTTTGAAGCATTGGCCAGGGGATTTTTAAAATCCCCTCTTCTGCTGTCTCTTGAAATGGAAACTTTAAGTTATTAATTTTGGAAAAGTGTTTAATGCTTATAGGAGAATATTCTGACAAGAAGTGGAGGGATATTTAGAAAATTAAAAGGTTGATTTTTTTTTTTTCCTTGTTTGTTCATGTTTTGCAATGCTGGGGATCAAATCCAGGGTCTGTGTACACTAAACAAGTACTTTACCATTGAACAATGAATGTGTGTGTGTGTGTGTGTGTGTGTGTGTGTCACTTGGTAAATGACTATAGATATATGCATATATACATACATTTACCTAGGAATTCCAAGACATTTGCTACTGCTTTCTTAAATCCTCCAAAGAAAATGAGCACTTGAATATTTAAAGAGTATAAAGCCTAACTAGATCCTGCAGCAGATAAGTAAATCACACCAAAAAGATCAAGAAGAAGAAAATCAACTTTGGGCTTCCTCTATAAAAGTTACTTTATTTTCATTTGTTTGCCTGGGCCAAGAGGCAATCTATATTAGAATTTATTAGGTTGCGTCAGGATCCAGAATGAGGTAGATCAAGATCAATGAATCTCAAATGCTACAGGTAGTTACATGAATGTCTTCTCCTGATCTGAACAGGTCATAGAAGTCTCAGTTCCTGCTTGTGTGTGGATCATTGTAATTTTCAACGGGCTGTCCCTTAGGTTCTCCTGTGTAAATGGCTCTAGCTGAATCACCACAGCATTTGTTTTGTCTAGGTGAAGGGCTAATGCAAATGAAAAAAGTCACTTGGCATCTGGCCACCTGCACACAAAGTCACTTAATCATATGGGATTCTTACATTGCTGGGATCACAAGCATTTCAGGAAGATTGCCAAATGGAAAAGCATAAAGAGACTAGGAGCCAAGGGTCCTACTTGGTGGCCCAAGTGACATCACAAGGGCTTTTGCTAGATTAATATCTATGCTAGATCTGATTCTGAATATGACTTTAAACAAAATTCACAGTCCCTTGCAGCATGTTACAGTAACTTGAAATCAAATATTGAACTAGTTGATGTATAATTGTCAGGGGGAGTTTCTGTGAACTATATTCTAAGAACTTGTGGAAATAGATGCTGTAATAACCTTGTCTTGCCAATAGAAGAAGGAAAGATCTCCGGAACTTCTGGGCACATTTGTGAGAGCCAGGTGGTACTACTTCCATTGATTACCTATTATTGGGATATTTATAATAAGCTTAATGCTTAATATTCTAGAGTTTCCACAAGATATCTATTGGGAAAAACTTTCTTTTGTTTGATTTTGATTGTATTTATTTATTTATTTTTGTATTCAGTGGTGTGAACTACTTCATGTTATCTATAATCATATTTGTATTGGGAAACAACTTCATTGGATAAATTGTTTAAATGATATTAATACTCTCAATATAATTAAAAATATAGATCTTTTATAGATTTAAAAAAATAGATCTTTCTCACTTAAAAGTAATGAATACCATCAGCAGTAACACCATTACTTTGAGATGTATTTAATTCTTATTTCTTATAGCTGTTCCAATTTCCCAGGTTGAAATAAAAATGCATTTTAGCTTAAGAGGTATATTTAGTAATTAAAGAGTATTTATTCATTTGTTCCAGAACATTCCTTAAACTACATAATAAGCTATTTTTAAGGGTAATGTTTAGTCATGATCATTTATTGGTTAATTACTTTTAATTTTAATGTCTTTCCTCAATACATACATACATGAATGTGTACACATATACATATATATAGTGATTGACTTTTTCTTTATATCATTAACATGAGTTATCTTCAATCTAAAATGGTAAAATCTTTATGTCTCATGAACACAATTTAAACACCTATTTGCTTATTCACAGTGTATTCTTTAAAAATGTATACACATTCTAATTTCAAATGTGTCATATAATCGACGTGCTAAGAAAATATTATGCTGTAATTTAATTGCCAGTATTACTTGCTTAATGGTATTTTAAATATTGAGGCTCTATACTTTGCAGTCCCTTCACAAATTTGGTAAAATACTATGTTGATGTCTAAAAGAAAGAAAAGATTGAAACAAATATTTTTTGAACATTTTTTATTTTCTTTTCACTACATTAGGAGTTTTATGCTTTATATTAATCCAACTCTGAAGAAATTAGGTTCTTTTTTTTTGAAAAAAAAAGGAAATAGGCTTAAAAAGGTTCACTAACTAAGCCTGGGTCATAATTTGTATTAATCATTGTCAGTAGTAAATCCCGTGCTTCTTGTTATTTGCATGCACCTCTTCATTTACAAAACCAAACAAAACACAGCAAGAAAAACCTACCAATAATGGGAAAAGTGACTAAATTTAAGAAAATACAAATATATTAAATAGCCAGTGCAATGATATGTTGGGTATTTTTCCACTAGTTTACCTGTACCATGGTAACAGGCTCATGTTAGTTTTACTGTTAAATATGTTCCTAGCATTAGAACAGAGTTCAATAAGTATTGATTAAGACACAGAATTTCAGTCTCAATGACTTTTTCTGAGAATACACTGGTCATCTGAAAAAAGGTGAAACACCATCAGACCCATCAGACTTAATAATAAATCTCTCCACATTTCACACCTTGGGAAATAAGTTAGAATGGGCTTGTGGGAAAACAATTATACTAAAATAGGCCTTGAAACATTTGAAACCAGATGCACTTTAATATGGCTTATCATTCCATTTATGGTATGCAAATTTTTATTTTGAAGCAGAAACAGAGGAAAGGGTGTTTGCTTATTCTTTAGCAGGTTTCAATTTTCTTTTCCAATTTTTAAGCACTTGCATTCTGCTGTATTTCCTCTGAAAGATTTTCCAAACATTTCTTACCATTATTGTTTCTGCCCACCCTGTCCCCTGCCCTCCTCCTACCCTTTGTCTTTATATTCTGTTCTCAACTTCAGCTACTGAATCATTAATAATGTGTGTGGCTTCTGTCACAATGGTTGAGTGAGCTGCTTTGTGTGTGTGTGTGTGTGTGTGTGTGTGTGTGTGTGTGTGTGTGGTGTGTGTGTGTGTGAGAGAGAGAGAGAGAGAGAATTTATTTACACCTAGGGTTAGTATTTGGGCAAGTGGCCAAATAGACTGGAGTGCAACAACTAATTGCAGAGTTGGTGATGATATTACTTAAAGTGCCATTCCTGTGCCTGATACAGAAGCAAAACTTAACTCCTGGTGGATTCCAAGCTACACCATCTGAAAAGTGATATTTAAATCTTTCCAACATTTGGATCCTGATGAATGCCTAATATCTCCCTCTCTCTTTTCTTTCCAAGTTTTCTTTGTGAGTTAAAAATGACAACAAACCACCATGGAGTCAAGTGAATCATACTTGTTGGGGCTCAGGAGATAGAACATTGAAGGAAGAGAAACATTCTTGCTTGAGAAGATATCCTTGGAAAATTACAATCTTTGTTTTCTCTCCATGCCTGGGTACCAACTCTTTTCATGTGCAAAAGTAGGAATTGTTTTGGCTACTGGTAGTACACTGAATTTTGGTTTTTATTTCTTCACCTTTTTCTACCCTGAATTTCCTTTTATTGTCATCATTTACATTAGAGACTAATAAAATCACTTAAAAGGTTCAGATAACAATTACTAATACATCTCATCATAACAATCTTGTCTCATATCTAACTGCAAATGCTTGATATATATCCATGTAAAACTTACTTGAAACATAATAATAATACTTTGGGTTAATGTTATGTACAGTTTTAATCAGCTTTTTGCCACTGTGACTAGAACCAACAAGAAAAATTTTAGAGGAGGAAGAGTTTTATTTTGGGGCTCAAGATTTCAGAGGTCTCAGTGCATAGATGGCTAACTCTATTGCTCTAGGCCTGAGGTGAAGCAGAACATCATGACAGAACATCATGACAGTCTGATGGACGAAAGCAGCTTAGGACATTGTACCAAGAAGCAGAGAGAGCAACTCCAATTCCCAGGTACAACATATATACCCCAAAAGCATACCCTCAATGATCAACCTTCTCCAACCATACCCTACCTGCCTACCCTATCACCCAGTTAATCCCTATCAACAGATTAGCACATTGATTAGTTTAAGGCTCTTGTAACCCAATCATTTCATCTCTAAAACCTCTTGTATTATCTCACACATTAGCTTTTGGAGGACGCCTCATATCTATAACATAACAGCTGTGGTTTGACTATATCCCTTCCAAAAAATGTGTTTTGAACTTAATCATCAATGTAACAGTGCTGGAAGATGGGGCCAAATGGGAGATGCTTGGGTCATTAGATAAGTGTTTCTGACTATGAGTTAGATCTCTTTTGCTCTCTTGAACTCTTATTCCTCTGCTTTCTGCCACTGGATTACATAGTAAGACAGACTGGCCAAATGCGGGCCTTTTGATCTTGGACTGCTCAGCTTCCAGAACTGTAAGAAATAGATCTCTGTTCCTTATAAATTACCCAGTTTTGGTATTCTGTTACAACAGCACAAAATAGACCAAGAAAACACTTTTTCTTTTCAATGTAAAAGTGAAGTAGAAGTTTTAAGGTCATCAGTACAAATATTTTAATGATGCTTTCTGGAAATACATCTAGTAATTTATCATTCATAATACACTATTAGTAGTAGTATTATAAAGAACAAATCTGAACTATAATTCATAAAGAATATAGAGACAATTCTTAAAAATAGAAATAAGTATATCTATAGAAAATCTAATTTACCAATTTGATATTTGTAAAAAAAAATAGTAAAAAATCATCCCATGTATCAATTTTTTTTTTTTAAGATTGTGATTTGGTGATATGACACTTTACCTATAATCATATTTATGTCACCATTTCCTATTTCCTTTAATGTCTAATAATTTTGAGAAGAAAAATCTTATTTCTTGTAGAAAGTTAACAGCATTTTCCTTTCCCTTGCTGGTATTGAGAGTTGAGATAACTCTGAAGCCTGACACTTTGATATGAGTTCCAGTGCCAGGAGGATGAGTGTCCTTCACTTTGATCTTTACTTCCAGGAACTAACTTTAAGTGACACTTCTCATTACCCCTCACCAGCTCTTCCCTAAAGCTTCCTGCCTTTTCACAAGCTGTGAATGAGAACTCTCCCTGGTGGCACCAATATTGTTTGCTGAGTAATAGTTTGTTTTGAATGTGCAGCTTCAGGATCATTTGCTAATTAAAATTGCTTTACCACTGAGAGGTCCCCTGAGGTTTGCCCTTGTTTATCTGGGTTAGACCATGAAAGCGTGGTTGAACCAACCCTTAGACCATAATTTGCTGCTAATTCAAATGAAAACACTGGAAATAAATTGATAAAATTGGCTCATAATTTTATTCACACACATATACAATTAGATTCATCATAATCCAAATAAATGAATGCACAAATATACAATCTGATGCTGGAAGACATAGCCTATATACAGAGCAGTGAAAGGATCTGAATAACTTCCAAATATACTAATGATGGGTCAGAGGAAGTGTAGCTTAAGCAAAACCGCATTTTCTGATTGATTTATAATTTTAAATGTATAATTCTGGAGTTAATAATATCATAGCCCTTTGGATATAATTAGGATATAATAACCTAAGTCAGTCTGAAACTAGCTCATGCCAGCCTTCCCACAGAAGGTTAGTGCTTTGACATATTCAGGTTTTCATTCCCACATTTGTTTAATAAAATAATGAAATGAAATTGTGTGTATGTGTGTGTTTGGGTATGTGTGTTGGAGACTGGAGACAGGAAAATTTAGTAACTTTGTTTCAATGTAGGTGACAATTTTGAAAGAAAATATGAATTATAAAAAAAGATGAGAATCAAAAGAACTAATAAAATACTGATTCAAAAGCAATATTGAAAATAAGAATCAAATATCAAATATCAAACCATCAAATAATTCTCCTGATTTATATTCATTGTATGGTATATTGCACAAGGAATATCCAGCATAGAAAGTGAGACAAAATAAACCCTGAGAAATGAATGAGAAAATAAGTGGAAAAGGATGGACAGACTGATGAAGGACCAATGAGTGAATAAATAAGTTGGTATAGGATTCTGACCCATTTTTCTACAGCAGAACACTTACGGGCAATTAAGAAAAAAAGGAAATAATAAAAAATAAAAGGAAATAATAATCCAATCTGAAGCCTGATGTTATGTGAGAATTAGTAAGGAAAAATGTGAGTGAGGTAATTAGTGACTAGGACAATTTTGAATTGAAACACTTTTGTCCCATATTTCAGTTGTCTGTGTTACTTTCCATAACCAGGGAGTATCCAGCATTCACATAGGGTTTTAAAAAGAAATAACTAACAATGGTGTATATATAATATTAAGTAACAAAATTCAATATCAAGGTTTTTTTCATTTTTTCCCACAGATTAGCAGTATGACAAACTAGTCTTATGGGATAATCTTAATATTAGCTTAAAGGATATGAATTGAGCTAAATAAAAAATATCAGTAAATTGCTCTTTTCCTGAATAGGTTTTAACACCTAATGGCATTGTCTCATGATATTTCATAATTTTTGGCAGATTTATCATTTATGCTACTTAGGAGACCAATCTCTTGGATATTTAAAATAAAAGTGCATATTTATCCAAAGAAAGGAAGAAAAAGAGAGGGGGAGAGAAAGATCCCTTTAACCATTACTATAATTCTGTAGCACTGAAGGTAAGAGACTCCTCCCAAATGTCAGGGGGAGAAATCTGGGAAGACTCTGATAGCATAAGAAAAATAATACAGCTGAATGAACATTGTCTTATAAGGCATTGGGAAAGACAACACATAATATTTTTGGTAGTGAGTGACAAGAAAGGGGTTTGAGAAATAAAGATGAAAGTTTTGAAAATTATGCAAGTACTTTGTTAACATAGAAAAGCAACCTATATTCTAAACTAATGCCAACTATTTTTTCAAAGAATAGACAGATGAATATATGCATTTATCAGCCTATACCTTGGTACCATTGACTGGTAGATTACTACTATATCTCCTGACATATGAACCAGGTTCAAAGAGAGATTCCTGGTCCGAAAATCTAGTTAATCCTTACATTATTTGATTCTACTAGTCCACCTATAAAAATATAAGATTTGCTCTGGTTTACTCTACAATTCATAATTTCCTATTGTGAATTAGAGATGTGTGCATGCCCTGAATATTCCGTGGAATTCTTTTTAGGTAGAGTCTGATCTAAAATGAGGCATATGTTAAACCCTCTTGCACGAGGCCGGACTCTTGTCTCACTCTGCACCCCACAGTGCTTATTCGAGTGAAGAGTCATCTTTGAAGGCAATTGGAGCTTCTTGCTTGGCTGAGCACCATGGAGCTTGGAGCAAGATAAAAAAAGAACCACAGACTTTCAACTATAATTCTGCTAGCAGGACACATTGAAACCATCCGGCCAGACAACTGTGGCATAGCTTCTCAGGCCCCGTAGACACATAAAAAAATATAAAATACCTGTACACTCATTGACCAACCATAATTTACATTTAAAATGACAAAAATTTCCCAATCATGTTCAAGATTTATTTTATTGAAATTCTCTTCTGAATAATTTGCCTACATGTTTACATAATTATGCCATTTACAGTCTGTATAGTATTATCTGTTTGGTATAAAGACAAATAAATATTCTTTTTATTGGTTTGCAATTAAAATATCTTACAGCGATATCTTCGGGTCAAGAAAGCTTTAGAAGCAGTTTGTTATAACTTCAGGAAAAGCTAGAGGTTGAATATGGACACTTTTTCTCAGATCCTTTTCAAAACAATTATTTTTCTTTTCAAAATAAAAATTTGAACACCTTACTAAAATGAATATGAATTAAAAAGTTATTCAGGTGCTTCACATACATTGTAAGGTTTAGAAATACTGTACAAGATGACTTTATTTATTTATTTATTTGGTACTAGGGATTGAACCCAGAGGCTCTTAACCACTAAGCCACATCCCCAGCCCATTTTTCCTATAGTTTATTTTGAGACAGTTCTAAGTTGCTCAGGAGTTCACTAAGTTGCTGAGGCAGGCTTTAAACTTGTGATCCTTCTACCTTAACCTCCTGTGTCACTGGAATTACAGGCACGCACCCCTGCCCTGTAGACATTCTTTCTTCAAAACACTTCTAAGAAGTTAAAGTAAGCCTCTTTTAAATTATGTTCTTTATTTCCCATAGAAAACAATATGCTTAGAAAGACAGGCATATAACATATAAACATTTTAGCTCTATTATATGTGTATCTTCTACTGACCAGTCCTTCTGTATTTTCTTTTTCACTATGTTTGTTTAGGCACCTATACCTGCTTAGCTGGAATATTTCTAAAGTTTCATCCTATACCTGGTTACTTCACTCACAATCTTTCTCCACTTTCAATATAAAAAAAAAAAAAAATCTTTCTAAGGCATAGGTAAAACATATGCCATCTTGTGGGACCCTACATGATAAGATGTAGCCTACTTATGGAAGCTGTGAAGCGCTCTGTGGAAAACCCAGTCTAATGTTAATTTTTTTCATGGACTCTTAATTTTCTATATTAATAATATTCTCTTTACAAAATGGAAAGCTACCATTTTTTCAGATGATATTCCATAGTTTACCAATCCCATGCTTTTTCCTTTATTGCTTCTTATCCACTTAGTTAAACTTACATCTCCTAGTTTCCTGGCCAAATTCTGCTAGTCCATATCAAATTCTACCTCCACAGAGATGATTCGTTAGAAGGATTCTCTGCCATGTATGGACTCCTTTTGCTCTATTTATTGTTGTTACTTCTTAATCTACTGCTGAAGCACATGGTATAGTCTAACTATTGACATGGTCATCTTATGTCCAATATGGTCACTTGCCCATGATTTCCTCTTGTACATATTCAATATAATTTTAAATCAAGTGACTGATACATATTTATTTAAGCTATCTCTAACAAATTTCATAGAAAAGTAAATAAGTGCATGCTGCCAGATTGTTTTACTTATGGCTTTGAGAAACAGTGGATAAGGGTAGAAAAATATTAACCCCTAAGGGTGAGTGATAAAAAAACTCTTCCAAAATCCACTAAAGAGGGACATAGGTAGGGCCCAAATGACATCAAATATCAAGTTGATGGTTTCTTTTTTAGTTCCAGTTATGACACCTTGGGCCTAAACCTCAGACTCCAAAGGGTGAAACTAAGAATGTTTTAATGGAATTAGAGGCCTGAAGCCAGTGTACAAATGCTGATGCAAATGAATCCAAAACTAGGAACTGAGCTCCTGGCCGTGTGTGAGTGCAGAAGCTGTGACCTGAAGCCAGGATGAGTCAAAACTGAGGGCTGGTAGTCATGGCAACAGGGCACATCCAGAAGCCAGAGCCAGAAAACAGAGCAGGTCAAATGTGGAACAAGCTGTTGGTCAGAGTAGAGAGGTGACAGCCAGAGATCCAGACTAGGTAGAAGCCAGGGAATGCTCCAAGGTGCACAGGCAGCAGGACGTTCTGGTGCCCAGTCCAGATGGAATTCTGCTGGATGTCTGGTCACAGCTCCAGCTGGCTCAAAGTTCCATTCACTCCTCATGCACAGATTCCTCCAACTGGCTTCTGAGGTTCTATGGCTTTCTATCTTTTGGATGCTCTCAAAGCAGCCTCATAAAGCTATTTTGCCAGAAGCTCTGTAAGGTGACCTCATTTGTAGAAAATGTCAGAAGTAAGTTAAAAGATAGATTTTTCTTTTTAAACTACCTAGAAGGATACAATATATCTTTTGGTACCCTAATGAATTAGTCCAGTAATTTTAACCATGCTATCCTGGCAGATTCCAAAATAAGCTTCCAGAAGAATTACCCTACAATGTGTCAGATTCTCCAGGGGGGGGAAAAATCTTTATTCTTCATAATAGTGACAAATGCTTGTATTAGACTATAGTGTCAGAGCGAGGGACTTTTACATTTTATTAATTACAAACTAGTAATGGTTGAAATTTAGTGATGCTTCTTTGACTTGATATATTTAAATGTGTGAGGCAAAAGTGTTTGTGAAATACTATGTCAGTTTTATTTTTCATACCAAATTTATGAGGTATTCATAAATTCTCCTCTTCATCAATACTTGAGGAAACTGAAAATTAGTTATTCTTGTGAACCAAATAAAGGTGGAGTTAAGATATGAAGAAGAAAGCCATGATACTAGTCTCAGACTTGACATATAAATAATCTGTTTAGAGGCATCAAGGTCATCTGGCAACATATTTAATCTAAAAATGTGAGCAGAGTAAGCTGTGAAAAAATATGGTAAAATTAATCTAACAGTAGAGAAAAAATGACTGTCAGGAATGGTCCCAGAATTAACATTAGTAGAAGGAAGAAGGGATGGATTAGAAGAGAGGAATAAAGAGAAAGAGAAATTTAGTTTAACATTGAATACACAGGAAAGCTCTTTGTAACTTGAAAGCAGTCAGAAATATGGTGGTATAGTATATATGAGTCTTGTTATTTCCAAACATTTGCATGTCTTATAAAACACCTATAGTAATGGAAATATAAATTTACTGAAATAAATTTTTACAAAATGGATGTTTATACTGATCTTAAATTTTGTTTCTTTGTATTGTCTTCTGTGCCTTTTGAGAATCTATTGAAATCTCTTATGCAAAATGCAAATGAGCACATATGTATTAGGGTTAAAAACACCCAGAAATACTATAACTAAGGCTATGGACCCAAAGAAGTTCACGGATGACTGGTAAAATACTTCAAATTTATAATATTTTAATAGCTAATAGACTATACTTTCTTTGTAGCTACATAAAATTCTTGAAGTTGTCCATACTTACAAATGAGCATGCTTGAACTTGCTCTTTTTGCCATAGAGGACCAAGAGTATATATCCCCAAATAGTTTATTTCTGACAAATAGAATATATATTTAGTATTATGTACAGTGCTGGATTATATTTTATTAAGCCACACCAATATAATTTCAAGGCAATTTATATTTAGCCTCACATCTAAATGATCTTAATAAGTATCTGTCTATGTAGTATTAACGAAGTATTGGAGGGGGAACTGCAAATGTGTTCATGATGCATAGTTTTAAATAAATGTAGCCTAAGCTTGTTCTAAAGATTTATAACCAATAGCAAATATAAAGGATTATATATTTCTTTGTACATCTAATTTTACAGTGGAATAAGCACAATGAATAAAATCCTCTGAATGATTTGAAAAGATATGAGTTTCAGGAGGTTGGGAATTAAATTACTTGTTTCCTTGTCTCTGTAGATTCTATGGTTTTAATTCCCGGTGGTTCATACTGAGTTAAGGCAGATTAGGGTGATTATTTTTCTCTACCTCTTCTTTGAGAACAGTTGAAAAGTTGAGTGACAAGCATATAAGCAAAATGTCAGCTACTCTTTCTTATAATTAAAGGTACAACATTTTATGTGGCATATGAGTATTTTATTGGCTTTAACAAAACTGGTAACATGGTAAATTTTTTCTTTTTTTGCTGACAATTTGTTTTAACTTTTTGTTCTTACTCACTCTCTCTTAACCTCAAAGAGCTCAAATACCACAAGATTTTCTTTCTATCATCAGTCCCACATGTATAGCAGCATTTACAAAATGCTCTCTACTGAAGAGCCCTGAACCCTGAAATACAGGCATTGATTTTGACACCATCACCCAAACTTCATTTATAAATTAATTCACTTATTCTTTTTTTTTTAATTCACTTATTCTTTATTCATTTATTGGAAAAATAAGCACACTAAGTTAAGCTATTTGATTTAAGCAGTTCATGAGACTGATCTCTCTTCCCCTACCCCACTAGGGATTGACTCACTGAGCTATACTTCCAGTCCTTTCAATTTTTCATTTTGTGATAGGGTCTCACTGAGCTCTGCCCAGGCTGATCTCCAACTTGGGATCCTCCTGCCTCAGACTCTGAGACTTTGAGATTACAGGCCTGTGCCTACTGCAACCTGTGTGATAGGAATTTATGAAATACAGATGGCAATATGGAGTAGTGATGGAGAGAGCCTTCTAGGTATTTCTAGAACACTTGGCTTTTATGAACCAAAATTTGGGGGGAACCTTACCTTTGAAAATCATTCCTTCTGTGAAGAATTTCTACGTCTCCCTCATTTCTTTGCATAGACATGTTGAGTAGTATGAGTAAGTTTGCTCAGTGTTATCGAGGAGACAAGTTGCATTCTTAGCTTAGATTTTTTTTTCCTGTTTTGAGTATTTAACAGATTTTGCTATTTCACAGTTGCATTGTTGTCTCACAATTGTTCTCAATAATTTCTGCCCCACTGTTGTCAGATAACCGGTTTGCTTGACAGTATTTTCTTACTCTCTGCAGTGATATTTTGCCTATATAAGTTTACATAATTTAAACTTGAATTTAATTTTGGATTTGATTTTGCCTCATGGAATCTATTTCAGTGGTTCTACATCTTACAGTAAGCATATGAAATATCTACTGCATCCTTATGCATCTAAAGCTACACCATGAACTTTGTTAATAGTTTCATTTGTAAACGAAATTTAGCTAGTAATTGATCTGAAACACAAAGAATAAAAAATTAAAGACAGTATTGCCTAGCAAACCATTTCTTCTCTCTGATTCTGTTTTTCCTTTTAAAAAAAAAATATGTCACAGTAAGTTTTCTACCTCTGAAATAAGAACAGAAATCCAGGTTGTTTTCTCTGAAATGAGCTAGTTTCTCAGCCATTGTGTTTTATGTCTGAATTGTCTAACTTAAATTGCATGTCCTTGGGGCAGAGAGTGGCCCTCAATCTTTCTTTCTTTTCGTTTTTTTTTTTTTTAAACAGAGCCAACTATCCTGTCACTGTTCTACAAGACAATAAATACTGAAGTGAACTGAAGATGCGTGAAGGGTGCCAGTAGACAGAAATGAAGCCAGTGTTCTCAGAGGTCACAACAATGTTTCCTAACAAGCAGTATGAACATCTCAGAAAGTCAAGCAGTGATGGAGGATAAGAAAGTGGAAGTAAGGACATGAGCAAGAAGAAAGTGCAGGTATAAGAAGATATTAACTTGGAGTTTAGTGAGCTGACCCATCTACATGAAATGAAGGAAGATAATGATCAGTCTCTTGGCCAACAGATATGTATCTCTTTTTATTGGGCTTATTTTACAACCATTACGCTCATTAAACCAGAGTGGAAAAAACTTTGTGAACAAAGTTTTAATTTCTATTCCTAACATGTAAGTGAGAAAACTAAACATAGGGTATGTTAATCAGCTGTTCATTACTAGAACAAATGACTTAGATAATCTGCATATAGGGAGAAAAGGTTTATTTTGACTCATAATTCCAGAATGTTCAATCATTGATTGGTTGGCCTACTGATTTGGGGCCTGTGGTAAGGCAGTAAGTACATCAAGGCAGAAATCATATGGTAGAACAAAGCTGCTCACCTGGTGTTGGTCAAGACATAGAGAAAGGGACAAGAAGGGTCAAGATTCCCAATATCCCTTGAGGGTATGACCCCACTAACCTAACATTTTTCCACTAGATCTCATTTCTTAAACGTTCCAGAGCTTTCCAATAGCACCATGGGCTTACACCAAGCTTTTAATACATGGGTGTTTGGTGGACACTTATACAAACCATAGCAAAGGAAAAGAGATTTGATCACAAGTTCTTACTTGGCTTCTCTTATAAACAGTATAAAAAACAATGTTGTAAGCTGTATCTTCAAACCAAGGGTACCTCCTCAGATTGAACTTCCTTAATCACCAGCTCTGACCATCAGGCTTCTCCCCAACGTCACTATCTCACACTCTTGCATTAGTTTTCTTATCTAACTCACTTCCACTTGATGTTATGTATTAAGATTATCCATTACTCTATACAAATGTAAGTTTTGTGAGGGAAATGGATCCATCTGTCTTCTTTAGCCACGTAATAGAAAGCTGAAACTTGTTAGATAGCAACAAATGTTGCTTAAAAATAATACAAATAGATCCTCGAAATAAATAAGTAGTCTAAATAATGTTAGTTTGATATCTCTCATAGTATATTAGTGATATCACTAAGACTAGTGAAATATACCTAATATATATAATTCAATAAATATACATTGAAAGAAAAAAACTATTGAGAGTTAAAATAAAAACTATATGAATATCACTATTTTAATTATGAGTTGGGACCCCAAAACCTAGAGTAGCATATTTAAAAATATCAAACCTTATCCAATTTTATGATATTTTATATAGATATATAGATACACAGATAATATAAAAATATACATATGAACACCCCACACACACCTCTTACTGCAAATGATAGACACCAAGTTAAATGGAAAGAGTAAGAGAAGTTTAATGAAACTGGGAAATTTTAAGTCACTAACTGAAATAGAAAAGCATATTCTACCTAATTTTCTACACAATATTCTGCCTACTTAAAGATGATAAGTTCAAATGAGGCCATTAAGGTGGGCCCTATCTAGTATGATTGCAGGCTTATAAAGAGGGAAAATGGTGACACAGAAACAGTTGTGTTCATGGACACATGGGCAGAGGGAAGATGATGTGAATCCACAGGGAGAATGACACACTCACACCAAGGAATGCCTGAGGCTATCAAGAGCTAGGAGAGAGGCAAAGAAGGGATTCTCCCTTACAACCTTTACAAGGATCAACCTTGCAGAAACAAGTTTGACTTGTGACTTCCAGCCCTAGCACCATGGGGAAAAAATATTATTGATTGAGGTGCCATGATTTACAGTATTTCCTTACAGCAGCCTTAATGAACTAACATTCTATGCTTTATATAAGATTATTAACTGAAGTGGCTTAAGTTATTACATATGAGAAATATCTAGATATTTTCATTCTTCAATAATATTTAAACAGCTAATTATTCAAAGAATTATAGAGTTGCAATTAATTTGTCCGTATATGAATTCTCTTGCTATAAAATTGGTTTATGATATTATTCTATTACCATCAATATATTCAAAAAATTGTAATAAGGGCTAAAATTTGGAGGTATTATTATTAATTTTATTCATAGGAAACATAAAATTATGTCTTAATACTTTTATTCACATAAATATGGGTAATTTATAATCTTTAGATTCTCTTAAAATGTAATAGATTTTCTAGTCTGGCATGGTGGCGCACACCTGTAATCTCAGTGGCTCAGGAGGCTGAGGCAGGAGGAGCTCAAGTTCAAAGCCAGCCTCAGCAAAAGCAAGGTGCTAAGCAACTCAGTGAGATCCTGTCTGTAAAGAAAATACGAAATAGGGCTAAGAATGTGGCTCAGTGGTCCAGTGCCCCTGAGTTCAAACCCCAGTATCCCCCTCCAAATTATTTATATATATATATATATATATATATATACACACACATATACATGTATATATAACATAGATTTTCTAATCATCAAACCAAATATTTAATATAAGTAAAACAGATAATATGACAGTTCAAAATTTATGAAGCCAGTTTTATGGGAGTGATTGACAAATATTTACTTACGTTCTTAATAAATGAATATTCCGAAATGGAAGTGGTCTGGTAAAACTATGAATTGTCATTATGTTTTGATTTAACTTTAAAAACACACTCTGTTTTAATCTAGTACCATCTAAAAGGAACTATTTACTAATAAATTATACTGAAAACATTTATGCATGTAGAAGCAATTTTATTTTACATCTTGTGTGAAAATATGATTGAAAGCAGATAGAAAACTGGTAATAAAGTTTAATAAATGATCCCTGAGATGAAACTATTGTGTTGACTTGTGCTATGCTTTGGAATCACATACATTACAAAAATAAATAAATAAATAAATAAATAAATAAAACCCAAAAAACAGAACAAAAAAAAAAATTCTCTGTTTGTAGTTTCTTTCTACATGCTATAAAATTGAATATAGGAACTTTTCATTTAATATCAGTGCCATCAAAGGAATATAATTAACTATAAGGATTTGAAGAAAGAAATAAATATTTTCCTTATCAAGCATAACACAACTGTTGATATTTGAGTTCAAGTTAATTATCTATTAGAACAAATGTTTGTCTTTAATCTAATTCAGTTTAATATCATTAGTATTCATTTGATTTTTCTAAGGTACTCTAAACATTACAGAAAAAAATCTCAGTAAACAAGTTTCCTGTTATGAAGACATGAAAACCTACACTCAGTTTAGATGCTAAACTACTTCCAAAGTAGTAAGTGTAATTAACATTAAATAAACACTAGTGTTTTCTCATAACATCTTCCTGTATATTTAATTTTAAATCAGTGCTGATAATCTTGTAACTTTTAACCATTGTCATGATTTATATTTCTGTTTACTACTCCAATCTTATTTTTGTGGGGTTTGTTTAGTGTTACTGATAAACTAGAAAAGAATTTTTTGTGTATAAGAAATTTAAACTCCTGCTACTCCAGATTCCTTATCTATAAAAATAAAGTGAAGATTTCAAGATAAAATTCTATATTTTCATTTGGTAGATTGTTTATGAGTTTCCATTCTCTAAGGCAAAGAATAAAATTCAATAAATACAATTGGCAAAGAGCTGTGTGGATTTTTCTTTCTTTCTTTCTTCCTTTTTTTTTTTTTTTTATCCTCTGAAAACTATTGATTGTACCTGTACCCATGAGTTAATTTTTATCCCAGAGTTCCTTTTTAAAAAATCTTTAATATCGTTATCACATGATTTTGAATAATATTTTAAATACACAAAACGAATGCAATGTGTCAGACTTTCAAATTTTTAAATTTAATAGACTTCGCAAATAATTGTTCTGGAATTATTGTGTGTTTCTGGTTATAAATGCTGCTATGTCTCCTGCAAAGTGTGGTGGTCAAATATTTCACTTAAAATGTAGATTTACATTCATTCAGGATCAAGATTTAGGTACAGGATCAAATTTTTCATTTATGAATTTAGAATAACTAACATGGCAACGGAACCCGCAACATAACTGCATCGAGCCTCAGGTGCCTGTCCTCTCCTGGAAGGGATCATGATGCTGTAACTTGTAGAATGACTAGGCAGAATTAAGACAGCGTTCAGACTCTGTAGTGACACTTAGCAAATATCACTTCCTTTCTCAACCCTCTCTTCGTCTATCTTCAGAACAGTAGGAACTGGCGCCAGGATGCCTGAACTTTGATTATGGCTATGTGCCCAAAATAGTCTTGCTCTTTTACAAGTCAGTTAAACATTCCTTGTCAGTATTCTTGTTTACAGAAGTAGATGTTTGATGTCTTGGGTGTCTTTCCCCAAAATTTCATCTCTTCTTTTACTATTCTGACCTGTAGTCTGGTGTCACATAAAGTAACTAGAAACTAGCAGATTTCTCAATTCCACCGGCCACCAACATCATATATCAACTTAGAACTGCAACTAGATAATTTTAGCATGTACAAATAAGTATTATTTTGTAACCCCAGTTTTTGTTAGGGAGAATCTATCACTGACTGGTCTCTTTGCTTCTTATTTTACAAATTTAAGTCTCGCTTTTCACAGCATGCAGATTCACAATTTTAATTTCTTTCATTTCATGCTGGTTAGTATGATATTCCAAGTGAACTCCCAACTCAGTACTGGTATTTTTGAAAAACATTGAGAAATTACTTATATTCTATTTTAATATGATTCATATTTGAAAGAAAAACATCTTTTAAAAAAGGATTATTCAGGGTCGGGGTTGTGGCTCAGTGGTAGAGTGCTTGCCTAGCAGGTGTAGGCACCGGGTTCGATTCTCAGCACCATATAAAAATAAATAAACAAATAAAGATTAAGAAAAACAATTCTTTTAAAAAAAGCATTATTCATTGCAGTCTAAGGGAAACATGCGACATGATATTAGTAATGAAATTCTATTCAATATGATTAAGCTTATACATTAGTTATTTTAAATCAGTGCCAATTAATTATTTGGAATATTGCAAAGATATCAAAAGAAAATAAAATATTCCTATTCAAGAATAGGGCTTATGATTCTTGGACAACAAGATTTAAGCTTAAATCTTACAAAATTCTGGAGAGGCTGTACATTTGCCTAAGATCATACGACAAATTTTTGATGACTCTGGGATTTTCACATAAGTCTGCTACTGCAAAAACTGGGATCTTTCCATTTGGTGTCATTCCTCTATATAATAATATGTTACTGAAATTCAGATTCATCATATGTAGACAAAATTCTGTCTATTTATGTATGCACTGATCTCACATCTAACTTAAGGAAAATAAACACAATTCTGAACATAGCTAGTTTTTATTCCCTCATCATTTAGAATGCATGTGTTTGTGTGCAGAACATACTTTTCCTCATTGTTAGAGTTAAAACCTCTACACCCCCAAACCACAGAAAGAAGCATCTCTTTTACAAAATATTCGCTGCAGTTAGGAAACCTAAAATAATTCAGATGTTTGTTTTCCTTTATGCTATAAAGACTTTAACTCATACCAACATGTCAATACTGATACATTTCCCAACTACTCCAAGTAGGTATGTGGATTCTATCTTCTTGAGCCTGATCTTTTAGATTTTTTAGTTCAGACTCAAGAAGATATAGATAGTGATACAGGAATGTCTTGAAGGTTAATGGATTGACCATGGTTAGAAAATCATTAAAGGGTGTACAGCCATCAGGGTACCTGTCATCTTAACTTCTTTATAAAGCAATTTAGAAAGCCATAAACACAAAGCCCAGACAGCAATTTTAAGATAATAGAATTTTTATAAATGCTATCTAATCAATGTGAAATTTCATTTTAAGTACCTTGAAATGAGAAGAAATGCATGTCTAGGTTAACTTATAAAAAGCCATTTGTCAAATGTTTTTATTATTTTTTGAAGTTATATACATGAGATCTCTGCTCTTCTAAGTGCTAGTACAGTAAGTAAGCTACCTTAAAATGTATACATGTCTAGAAATTTTTAAAAGTAAACAAGCAACATGAATAATATTGGAGAAAATTACTTGCTTTGCATTTGAATATTTGTTTAAATAAGAATTTCAGTTTTGCCTAGAAGTTAGCAATGATACTTTTCCTTTTTAACTATAATTCAATAATCATAAACAAACTCCTCTAAAGAGGCATTTTATGATATCATTGTAAATTATTCCTAAAATTCTGAGCATTTTATGATTATTGATCACATTGGTTTGTTTCTGTTCTCACTTTCCTTCTCACCTATTCCTGGTGTTACTGCACAAACAGTGGCCCTAGTTTACTCTCTTGGTTCCATTTTTTCCAGTTTCATTTTTAAAATGAATTAAAATGGCAATAAATATTAAGGGTATGGATGTTATAGTAAATCATTTGTGGCTATGGAAATTACTGTAAGTGATGAAAGGAGTTTCAGAAGCACACAGTGGTACAGCATTTAGATCTTATCTTCATTATTCTAAGATTGGCAAACTTCACAATTCAGTACAAATTTAAAGTGTGTGAAGCAACCTTTTCTGAATTACAGAAATCACTGTGGTTGTCAATATCTATAACTGATTTAGAAGGCAAGTCTCAAAGTGATTAAGTAACAATATTTAGATAATAACTTATACATGATAATTGTGGACCCTGCACTATTCTAAACATGTCATAGAGACTTAGTAATTTATTTATGTCCAAAGCCAAATAGCCATTAATAAGCAAAGACAAAATTGGAAACATCATACAAAGAATATGTGCCACACATTATCAACCATGAAAATAGTTCTTTAATGTGGAAGTGATGTTTCTTAAGAGAAAGAATTTGCTTATGAAGAAAATAGGATAAATAATTGGATTAAGAATCAGAAAGTGGGGTTTGACTATTTTTATTATTCAAATGTTTAGGGTCTTGTACTAATTATTAACCTGATACACGACATATAAATTTAAACATAAAAATAATTATAATTAACATACATATGTCACTGGAGAAAGGGCGATTTCTATAGGAGCTGCATATTACATGAATTTTTGTGTTATTTGTATGAAGTTCAGAGTCCCAACCAAAAAAGTATATTCACAATTTAGCACAGTAAAATAATGTAAATCTCCCAATTGATTAATATTCCAGAATACTTGAAATGATTTTTGTAAATATGCTTTTCATACTGACTACTATCCAGAGCACGGCACACAGATGGGCTAGAACACTGTGATCTGCTTAGCTATCTACATATTCTTCTACAGGTGGGGGATGCAGTGCTAACCAACACGAAGTTGTTTTTGTTCCCAATCTGTTTATTTCACTAATGCTTCTACTTCATTTATAACACTTAATTAGATATTACAAAATAATATGAAAATGCAGTAAAAGGTGAGTGTAAGTAAAAAATATTTGTGGAGATTCAGTTGAGTGATGGACTTAAAAAAATTCTCTTGAGACTGGCATGAGCAGTTGTAGAAAAATGGAGGAATATTTTTAAAATCTCGAAGAATCCTATATCCAGATTCCTAAAAGCAAAGCTAAAATTTATAAAACAAAATTAAAATTCATAGTCAATATGCATATTTGAGTTTTTTGTAAGTAAAGGGACAAAGGTTCAGTCAACACTCAGAGAAGAACTTTGACCTGTCATCAAAGGTTGGGTGCTGGATGTACATTGCAAGATAAAATAAAAAATTAAGAAAATATTCATTTATTTAGTCTGTCCATCATGACCACTCTGGATGTGTAATAACATTATATTAATAAATACTTAATACATATCTGTTTAAATCAAGTTTAAATTTAGCTCATTTTACTTCAACTATTTTCTCAAATGCATTTATTGTCATATTTTTGATCATATTGCATACATAATTCATATTCTGAAAATGAATTTGAGATATGGTCTTTTAATAATCTCTCAGTAACTACAGAAATTTATGATAATCCTCTTTGTGCCATAATACAATTATCTAAATTATTATGACGTCAGGTAGAATTGATACTTTAAAAAGTTTGAACTCAATTGCATTTTTCATAGTATAATAACACAACTATTCACAGACACCTACACACAAGCATAGGTATCGGATCCAATTATAAGCTTCTTGAAGCTTTTAGGCTAAAAATTACAATATACTCTGAACTTAGTATAACCTTCTCATGTGTGTTTAATTTTTTTGTTCCAACTTTATTATTGCATTTCCCTCAAAGATGAAGAGAAGAAAAGCTTTAGATCAGAACTAATGTATCTGAAACCTTCATTTTTGTATGAATATAGCAATGTTAATGTTGTAGTAATTTAATTTGAAAAGCAAATCCCCAATAGATTATTTAAATATGTTATCTAGGAATATAGAGGCATAATTGCTTTTGGTGATATAATATGCATAGATTTCTTTCCAATGTTGAAAAGAACAATTTCTATAATTTTTATATGCAAATGCTTTTGAAAATTAGCTCACCTGATACATGGCAATGTCTTGAATGCATCTAATTAGATGATCGTTTGAAAATTCTATTTAAATAAAGGCAGATGATTCATAGGCTAAATCACCAAATTAAATTGCTTTTCTAACATCTTCTTTAATACCACTAAAGAATTTTGATAATGCAGGTACAGTTTTCATTTTTTTTTTTTCTTTCTTATGATTATTTTGGCTAAGAATCAGCACATGTGTTTAAGAGTTTGGACTCCCAATTTTAATCTCTAGATGTTTTTGGTAAATAACTTTGGAGGATTAATTATGACCAAGGCACTTTGGAAGTTGATGTCAGTATTTTTTATCACATGCTGTCACCAAAGAACATTTCACTTTCATACTGCATCATCTTGGACTTCTATGAAATTAGCCCAAGTCAGAAAGCAGCAGAAAAAAAAAAAAAAATCACAGATATTTAGATGCTGATTCAGTGTTTTCTCACTTTGTAATTAATGACCATTCTATTTATTTGTAATTTAGAAAGTTTCTTTTCATTGAGGAAAGACAGGGATTAATGAGATCTTGTCAGTTTAGAATGAAATTAATCAATCAACTAATTTTGAAGCCTTTCAAAGATATTTAATACACGTTTTATTTTCTAGATGACCTAAATATTTTTATTTGGGTCAGTATATATAATTTCATTGTATTGTAAATTTAAAGACAGTATCCATTTGCTCTGTATTATCTTTTATTCTTTTAGAAGCTTGCTATTTTACAGTGTTTTTGGACAAGCTTTCATTTTATTTTTATAGACCTTACTTTCATCCATGTTTCACTGCTATGAAATAAGATTGTACTGTCAGTTATAATTTCCCATTTTTAATAATGACATTCCAAAATTTCTGTAGCTTTCCAAATGAACCCAGGGGCCACTAAAAATCAGCAATAGTATACAATATATTATAACAAAATAAACTTCCCCAAATACAGACAAACTCAAGAGAAAAAACAAGTTACACCATTCAGGAAAATATGATTAACTTAAATGTAATTGTAAGCCCTGTTGTACACCTATCATTCAAAACAAAAGAGAACAATAACAGTAAAACTAACATATCGAAAATAAATAAGTTGGACTTGGTGGCACATGCCCGTACTCCCATAGACTCCATAGGCTGAGACAGGATGATCACAAGTTCAAAGCCAGCCTCAGCAAATTAGAGAGACTCTAAGTAACTTAGCAAGACCCTTTCTCAAATTAAAATTTAATAATAAACAAAGAGGGCCGGGATATAGTTCATGGATAAGCACCCTTGGGTTCAATCCCCAGTACCAATAAATAAATAAATAAACAAACATTTGTGCACAATAACAATACATTGGCATAAGAAAGACTTTCAAATTATTTTTAGCCCTGAGTGCATTTTTTAAATTTACATGTTAATTATGTTGGGAAAGCTCTGGTTATTAAAATTTTTACATTTTCTCACCAACTTTTACAGAAAACATTTAGTTAAAATGTTGTTTTTCACATACTCTATTTGTGAAAAAAAAAATAAAAGTTTTGATAGGTCAATGGTATTGTTTCATGAACAATTATATCATTGTTAATGAAAGAGCTTAATATCCTTCACTTCTTTTACATTTTTCTATGAAAAAAAGGTGTTTAAAAGATACTATGACTATAGCTCACAGTATTCCTTTCCTCATTAGCACATATGGATTGGGCCCTAACGATTCCATAAGGCTTTCACAATGCACATCATATAGGTACTGGGAAACCTGTTCAGTTTCATTCAAATATAAATATCTTTATTCTGCATCTACTTATTTCATCATGATCAACTACTGCATTTGTTGTAGAAATGTAAGGCAGATGTCACAGGCATCTGAATTCAAACTGTCCCACATGCCCTGTAAAACTTTTTAATGATAATGATACCACATGTAATACACTGTATATTTGACTAAATAAATCAATACATAATTTCTTTTCTTTCTGCTATTTCCAGAAAGCATATTGCCAAGCAATAATTTCAACTTTTTAATTTTCATTTTAAACAAGAGCATTACATGGTTGCAAGAGTATTCATTAATATTTAGAAATTTGTTGATAAACTTTTAGAACAATGTAAATGTTGTTTCTATTAACAAGGAAAATTAACTTGACCTAATCCAATCTTTCAGTCACATGGTCCTGATTAGGTGAATCACTTTTTCTTACATGTATTCAGTGGGTTCCTTTTTCTTTTTGGAAATACTATGAAGTGTTTACTATGACTTATGGTCTCCATCTACCTCTTAGTTAACTACTTCAGTCTCACTGACCTCTTCCTTGTCTCTCAACCTCAGCTCTTCTGGATCCCATTTGTTTGGACAATGACTCTGACTTCTGGGAATTTAATCATGCTAGTCTCCTTGACTGGAACACTCCCTTCTATCACCTTTGCCTATCTGCCTTCTACATGTTATTCAAATATCATTAAACTCACCTTCCAAGGGTTCCTCTACTACATGCTTTTATAGCTCTGTAGCTCTGTCTGCTAACATCATCTTTGGTCATAGTTAGATATCTGTTTCCATATAGCTTCTATTCTTCATTAGAGCACATTTATTGCCACATTCCAGATGAAGGACAACCCTCATTACAGAGTAGGTACTTTATAAGTATCTGGAGAGTTGTATTGAAGTCAATGATAATGTTGATTAGATATTGTACATATCAGATATTGTGCACAATATATATGCAGAGAACAGCAATTATTTTGTTTGTAATTTCATTTTCTATGATGCTTTCTGTCCTCTGACCCCTAACTCCATAGGAACTGAAGGAAAGTTGTCTGTGATTCAAAGCCCATATATTAATATCAGTGTCTCTCAGTTATTGTTCTTTTTCCAATCTCACTGCTGACTCTTTTAGAGACTATTTTTTCTAATTGTTCCTGCCCTGTGAAATTTTATTACCACATATATACTTCAAAACTGTTCATATATTGGGCCCTTTGGAGGGCTCATCACTAAATAACATCTAAGATATTTGTGTTCTTGATAATGGATTTTCATCCCTTGGGGCAATATTGGCTCCTTTGAGAATGCATGATCTATCTTTGTGTCTTTATCTGTATCTACATTTATCTATCCATCTATGTATCCAACCATCTATCACCTATCACGACCCTTTATCTACTAAAAAGAGAAAGAAAGAAAGTGACAGAGAGACAGAGCATGCCAATTGAGCTCCCTTTGATGTATTGCTTCAACTGTTCTTTGCGGAATATTTTCTTGTTTCCAGTTCATTCTCAGAGTTTGAATCTGCCCAAAGGCTTTGAACAAAAAGAGCATCCTACTTTCTGATTGTTGTGTTGGTCTCCTGGCTATTGCATACTTTACTGTGAGTTAACAAAACATTAATTTGTATGGAAATATTAGAGCCAGAATGTATTGTAATTTTAGATTTTCATATTTTATATTTACCATAGTTCTAATTTTATTCATGTCAGTTTCCAAATGAAATGTTTTATGTGTTCCTAACTGGAATTAATTTTCTTTATCTAATTACTTTCAAAGCTGTATCAGAGTTGAAGCTTTGAAAGCTATTGGTGGCACCAAGATCCATTCAGTTTCCATAGGCAGCTTGAAAAATAACGCTGTATGGGCAAACATCTCAGGTGCAGGGAAAACCATGGTCTTACACGAGCAGCAGCAGAGAGACTGGGATTGCAGCCCTATTTCTTGCTTTCACCGGCTTTTATTAGTCCACAGAGTGGTTAGAAACAAATGTGGAGGTTTGCTGGGAACATTTTATAGTGCCTCTGGGGAACACTGCCTTGTTAAATCTACTTGCAGTGGCAGTTGTCATTTAAATACAATGTTACAACCTGTTATGACACAGAAGGTGGGTAGCTTATAAAGCTCCAAATCAAGGAAGTTTCAAAGATGATGGAAAGCCTAAAAGACACTTCCCATTTGTCTTTTTCCCCACCTTTTGCCTAGCAGGCACTCACAAACTATCTGCCTAACACTAGTTTAGTTCAGACACACTGTCAATTTACATGGCTTAGCTGACAAGTCATGCTTGTCACCATTCATTAGTTGTTACCCTCTATGGAGCTATCCAATACCACACTGGCTTCAAAAACAAACAGGCATTAGTTACAGAAAAATTGAGAGAAATTTCCAAATGTCCCCAATGTCCTTCTTCTTCGTGAAACACTAAACCACAGGGATCGTATTATCTCATTTTGCTCCTGCAGCAGCCTCTGCTCCAGCCCAGTGGATGAATTCACAGCCCCTATCTGGATGGTAACAGCTGGCAGTCACTATGTTGGCCGGCATTCTGTAATAGTGATTCACTTCATTTATACTCACACCGACCATGTGGTATAAGTGTTACTGCTGTTTTTACAGGTGAGGAAACAGACTAAGAAGAGAAATGTTCTCAAGTGAAAATAAATAGCCAGGAAATGGTAGATTATGGGTTTAAAATTGAACGTATGCATATAGAACCTACCAGCATAATCTTTACCTTAAACTGAATCTTCTTGCTCTATACCCTAAAGATAAGCCAGTATCTTTCTTTCTCCTTGCCATCTGTGCATGTTTTAGGCATCTTTCAAATTCAAATCCAAGTCCTCTTCTTTACTCATAAAGGAATATATTTATAGTGATATTTTAAATATAGAAAGTCACATGATTCATTTATAAAATAATAATTCACTAACATTGTTCTGTGCCTTGTTATTGAACTTTTCAAGATCCTTTTTCTTATCACCCCCAAACAGATCATAAGCTCTAAGGGGAAGAACTGTTTCTTATACTTTCATATGTTTTTTTAACAATGACTAGTACAATGCTTTGCACATTGTTTGAAATGAGAAAAAATTTTAAAAACGCTTTGATTTGGTCACAGCTGGAAAATGCCTGGAGTTATCAAATACTCCAAGAAAATAAATGATGGTTTAGTCGGGTATTTTTCTAGACTCCTACAGGCTAGTCAATTAAGAGTACTGTGTTTTAATTACAACTATGCCCCTTGGTTGTTCTGTAAAATTGGTCATTTCTGTTTTAACCTTCTTATTGCTGTAAACTTATTTATCAAAACATGAACAAAACACTTGAAATTCTTTGTGCAGAGTGCACAGTCCCTTGGAAATCTCCTGTTATTCAAACTTGACTTGCAGATATACAGTCAGAGAAGTTAGTGACAGGAGAGTCTCCAGAGCCATCAATTAGAAATTAACCTAGGAAATTCTGTTATCATTAGCTCCCAGATACATAAAATTATCACTGCATTTGTACCTCGAAAGTTAGCTTATTGTTTTGCTTCTTGTTTTTTACATATCACATTTTAAAAATTTATACATATGTGTGTATGAAATTTCAAGATATACCAAGATACCCAGGAAAGAAGTAACATGAAAATTGTGACTCTTTAGGAAACAATAATAGCAACTCAATAATATAATGGAAAACAAGACCTCCAAATATTGCATAGCAACCTAGAATCCAAAATAGGCAAGCCATAGGCTTGAAGTTGAAAGATATGCTTGCCAAGTTGCATCTAAATGGTTGTGTCCCTTATAATTAATTTAATTTTTCAACTTCCTAGCTCCTCATCTGTAAATTTACTTAGACTGCGTCCTATACATACATTAAATACTTGTTTATGTCTCTAATCATTAATCTTACAAGGACTGCTACATGATTATTGATACTGCGGATTATTGGGGACTAATTCTTCTTCCTCAAATGTTGAAGTTTGAACATTAGAGAAGCATGCCAAGGCAAGTGTATAGAATAGATTTTATTTAAAGGTAGTAACACAGACTTCACCCAGGAAGGAGAAGCGGGCCATGACTGGTATTCTGGTATCCCAAGAAGTGAGAGCACCCTGAATCTTTCATAGACTAAATTTTCCATTGTTCTCCTGCTCTCTCCCCACTTCTCTTTCTCCTTTCTGCCTGTGTGATCAAGCCCAGGAGATGCCAGTTGGATGGTTAAAAGGTGGCAAGCAGATGGGCAGGGGAAGGACCAAATGGAGTGATCCAGGCAGGTAGCACTAATTAGCAATTCCCTGTTGGTAGCCTTTTGAGAGGGATATTATGGGCAGGTAATCCTGGTGATCAAAGGGCTCTGGTGACAGTGACATTCCAATCTCCCAGGGGTGGTCTACAACTTCCCACATCCAAACTAGCCTCCATTTTCTGGATTCCACCAGTTCACCTATCTATCCTAACTGCCTGGCATTAATTCTGGCATTCATTATAATCGTTCTTATGAACACATATTGCCATTTTTTCAAAGTAGTTTTGGTGAATTATTATGAAGAAATAAGAAGTAGTATTACAAAATATTGACCTAAAATGTCCACAGATAGCCTTTAGTGACTGTTAGCTGATGTCATATATACTTTCATTATGTACTTTTACCAATAATTGATATTTATATGTGAATTAAATTATTTATTGCAATGGAAATTCTTGAGGGCAAAAGTTCACAACTCCTGATACAAATCTGAATCAGTAATTAATTTTGTCTAAGAAATCCTGCTTTGTTTATAGAGTAGAGTAGTAGTAGATTATTAGGTAGGTTGTGTATACAATCTTGACTGGAAGTAAGCCTGATTCTTACTAAAAAAATGATATAAAAAGAAGGGGAAAAGGATTCTTCTTATGCTGTGTCTCAATTTCCATCTTCTGTGACAATAACTCCTTGAAAAATCATTCTATTGATTATATTAGAAAATAAATTGTTCTACATGTCATATCAAATAAATAAAGTATTAATTCTGATTCTTCTATTTATGACAGTTTGATATATATTTTGTTGATTAATAGAGATTTACTTTATTATTTTTTTAAATTTAATTCACATTTACTTTTGTGAGACTTGTTGTAATCTTCAAAATCAATAGTCAAAATTAAATAACTGTGAGATGACTGGTTTATTTAGTACCTAAAGGCATGCCATCAATTCAGTAGTATTTTCAATTACTGGGAGAGGTCATTCAACATAGTCAACCCAAAGGCTCAATAACATGTTTGTAATTAAAATAACTATTTAACCCTAATTTCTTCTTATGCAAAAAAAATTCATCAGACAAAATAGGTATTCTGTATCCACCTGAAAGTATGCATTGAGCTCATCTACTATTTCTATGTGAAAAAAGACACAAGGTATTAGTGTGAGCATTTCTCACTTCTTACCACTTCACCACATTTGCTGAAAGTGAAAAACTGGCTAGGTAAATCATTTGCTCATCAGCAGCAGACACAAGGTCTGAACAGAAGCTTCAAGCCCCCATTCTTTCCTTCAAAGGCAACATTCCCAGGCAGGGAATAGGACCAGTGAAATGAACATCACTTGGTTTAGAAAAATTTCTCAGCAATACAGATTGTCAAAGTTTTAATTATAACTTCCAAACTTAAATCTGAGGAGACTGAATATAGAAAAACAGGAATTTTATAAAAGACAACTCAGAAGAAAATGTCTGGGTCCTAATTTTGCCCAGAAAAAAACATGTAGATTTGCTTTCTCTCCCTTTAAAGATGGCCCATGTTCTCCCTCGAAAGTATATTTCTTACTTTAGCCCCCAAAATGTCTCCTCCCTGAGATAACCCACATTCTCCCTTAAGTGTATAAGTATCTGCTTTCCAAAATAAATCTGTGTCTCTAAAAAAATGTAGATTTATCACACAAAGCAGGCTCAGATACAGTATAGATAAATGCAGATAAAGTACAGGTGACCCTGAAACATGGTTGTTATGGGAGAAGCACCAGATAGTCTTGCCAGGTAACCTCAGATTAAATAAGCTGGGTTCCTTCTGTGGAAAAACTGAAGAATAAATCTGATGTAAGCCCAGAAAGACTAGGAAAGAAAAGTATACTCACAATCATAAGTCACTTTCTGTTTTGTTTTGTATTATGATAATTTTTTGTCCTCTAACATTTGAAAATAAAGTAAGTGCTCTTTAAAACTCTATTGACGTCTATTGGTTCATTACATTTTCTAATTTTTTTAAGATCTTGCAAAAAATACATTTCCCGTGGTTACCTTCCTCCATCGTGTGTCGCATATCCTCAGCCTTTGTACCTCTCTATACTCAATTAACACTCTGCAGAGCTCTTGCCACTTCATGTACCTCCTTTTTTTAACTTACATGTTATAGACTTGAATGTTCAGTGACTTGCTGCGTATTCACAATAACGTAGTTTATTGACTTATAGATCTTTATTGTCTAGTGCTTGTACAATATATTTTGAATGAATTAATAGATAACTCTAATAGAGTCATATACATTTTTACCTCTTATTCTAATTTTGCTTATTTAATTCTTGTCCATGTCCTCCGAGTCAAAGTGTTTCCAAAACTAATTGAACTAATTGATAAAAGAGAATTCAAGGGCTCCTAGACTCTAGGCTTTTTTTTTTTTTTTTTTTGTACCTTCGTTTTTCTGCTAGAAAATTTATTCTCTTGAGAGAGCTTAACTTTTCTGCTTCCTATTGCAAATACAAGAGTTGTAAGAGAAAAAAATAAACAAAACTTTATTTTAATAAAAAGTTGTGGAATTCAGTGCTGTTCTTTTCTGCCTGGGAAACTTGGGCCTTACTTCTCTTTTTTTTTCAATGATTTTTTCCTCACCTGGATTCTTAGTATGTTGCCAAAATCCCACGCTTTTCTTTTTGTCTTTATGATACCCTAACATTTGCATCTGTATCAATTACTTTATTTTTTTCACATTTTCCTAAGACATCTATCATATTCAGCTGTCTTTTAAAACTACTTGAGTCCTTGCTTTATATTCCTGACTCAATGGATTTTACTTCTCCATCATTTTCTATTATAAATGTCTGAAACTCAAGTCCTTCATTCCTAAACCATTGTTCTACCTCACTGATGAAATCTTAGCTTTGTAATAATTAAACAACTATTAGGTCATGTGATATGTGTTTTGTAGGCTGATCAGTCTCAGCACCCTTTTTCAGTTTTGATAAAAAGAGGCCACTTTGGGGATATGTGTGTTAGCATCTTTCATAAAATTACTGTTCTTTTTAAAGAGAATTTAAGTACTGATGTGTGCAAAGTGTTGTATCTATTCCACATTAATGTATAAGCGGAAGACTCATATTAGTCTGTAACTAAAAGCTTATATGTGTGCATGTACATAGATAAGTATGCACACATACATATCTATTGAGGCCAAAATGTTGGTGAGAGCTATCCATTTTTGTAATGTATGCATCAATTTACCAATAACACAACTTTGCCTGATCTAACACAATTTACTATTCTTAAAGAAACCACCCTCAGAAATCATGATGCCATGGAAAACTAAGGATCAATAGCAAAAAAATAGCTATCTTACATTTCTGTAGCACCCACCTATTTTCAAAGCATTTTCTCATTAACTCATTTCAGCTTCCTAATTGCCCATTACTATGTACATGGACATATAGTAGCACAATCATTGCAGGTGCATACACTTGGCTTTTTTGCATCCTAATACTAATGTGCTCCTTTAGAAATATATTAATCATGTGGGAAAATACATTAGCCATGAGCTGTATGGAAATAAAATTACAGTCATTTAAAAAGTAGAGTAAGTTTTCATTGTAGACCAATGGATTCAATAAGTAGCTCTTAAGAATAGTAATTATGCTATGAAGTGCTCTATATTAAGGAAACACATACATAAGTATCTAGCCACTAGTAAATGTTGCCTTTATAAATTCTGCTAGCCTTTTTAAATGTTGAGGTTTGAGTTTAATTTATAATGTGAACCCAATATTCTCAGGGAATCTAGCACCCTTAAAGGTTACTAAAAATAAGTAAGTAAATAAATAAATAAAACAATAAAAGACTTATACAGCCCTCTAGTGTTTCAAAGGTAGAGACCCCCAATACAAAATATTCAAGCATGACTCTCCCCACTGCTTCTTTTAGTGTGGAAGCACTGCTGACAATACTACTACTCGGAGCACATATTATTTAAACAACTAAAATATGGTGCTGGCAGTGGGAACTGAGCTGTTCTCTTTCACCTCACCAGGGAGAGTGCTGAGTACGTGACAGCTTAGAAACTGCCTTCGTGGGGGGAATACGTTCAGATTCAATCAATTTTTTTCCAGTAAAAAAAGGAAAAATTAATTTGTTGTATATTCATTTAAACAGCTGACTGAAGAGTTTATTATGCTTGATTACAGGCCTTCAGCAATAGTTATTGGTACCTTTTCCTTCCCTCCCTCTTTCCCCATGAATTTCCATTGACATCGCCTACAGCTACCTTTCAGAAATCATATAAAACCTGACATTGCTAAAAAAATTAACCTCAAAGGGGTGTCTTCTGGTGTTGCCTTTCAAGTGAAATTTTCATAGACAACTGCAGTCTGAAGGCACGTTCTTTATAATCTGATCACTAAGCGAGGTTCACAAGCTGTCCCTGGTCTGCAGATGGAGCTGTTGACAAAACAGTACCAAAGACTTAAGAAAAATCAGGGCACAGACCTGAGTGAGTTTTATTGAATGTTTCATTTTCTTTCTTCTTCCTCTTCTGTTTTTTTTTTTCCTTTTTCTCTTTTTCTTTCTTTCTTTATTTTCTTGGCAAAGACTACACCTCAAGATGTATCCTAAGTTTTATCTTATCAAGTTAAAGAAATCCATCCTTGGAAAATTAAATACACCCATGAAAGTAGATGAGCATTTTCTTGGCTATATAATTGGACCACATAAAACCTACATGAATAAATGTAGATGTAGAGACCAGTGAAAAGTGATTAATGGACACAGATAAATCATACAAGGAGTGACTGTACAGAAACAAGCTCTTTATTTTAGTCCCTTCTAAATGAACATGACATACTAAGTTATCTAACATTTTGTATCTAAACACTTTTCTGATGGAATATAGTGAGTTTTACTGCATCATATAATCCAGCATCACAATGTAGGAGGTAGGTAACATATTTTACTTAAGGAGAAACTAAGTATGCAACAGATATATAGAATTGTCTAATTTTAAAAGTTGGAAGAAAACCTTGTGATGATGCAGACGGGTTTAACAGATTTTCAGAGTGAAAAGAGACTTGTGATCAGTCATTTATTCTGTCAGCTAATACATATGTGCTTATGGGAATACTTAGATTTGTTTGCTGTTATGATAAGAATCGTCACAGATATCTGCTTTCACAAAGCTCAGAGTTAAGGTATGTAAAAGACATCGAAAGCTTTAAAACAGAGTCAAAGGCTATGGAAACCAAAGGACTGGCTCTAACCGTAAGTACCAGTCAAGCATCACAGCAAACAATTTTAAGTTGCTTAAATTGTGGTTTTTAAGGTCACCTAAGGAAAACTTCATCCTTCTTCAAATGTGGAAACTGAGCTGGCAAAATATTTCAGCTGATAGGTGTCAAAATCAGGGTCAGAAATGAGCGTTTCTGATTTTCTTCCTCAAATTCTTTTTCTACAACAAAACATATTTCTAGGTGAAGGGTATTTCAGTATCCGCTTTGAATGGAACTAGAGTTCTACCGGAGAATTTAATCTGACTCCAGAATATAGAAAAGAACTCTGTCCTCAAAATTTCACAAATTATTTGAGAAGTCTCAAGAACCTGGGCCTCAGATATATGTACACTAATGGTTTAATTTTTTTCAATATTTTCTTAAGTTTAAAAAATTGTACCTTGCCTAAGTTGAAATAATTTACAAGTTCTGTGTACTTCTATTGACATACCTAGAGTAAGAGAACACTGGATTCCTGTTATTATGGAGTACTTAAAGTATGCTAATAAACACCTGCTCTAGTGTACTGTGAAATACTCGTCCTCTTCTATTTTTTTGACAGTGTTAAAAGTTAAATTAATATTTTGACTTCATTTTTCCTGATTATTTTAAATTTTTATGAGGTAAACAAGAGAAAAAAATGTAAACAGATCCTTCTACATCTGAAAATTACTATCATATCTGTCTTGGTATCACAGAAGAAAAATAAACTCAATCACTATACTCAACATTCAGACAATAAACCCACATCTTTTCTACTTACTGAAATTAGATTTCTTTGGGACCAAGAAGAGAGAATTAAAACATGCATTATATATGCAAAATATGTTTAATGTCATAAAATATAAAAATACAATAATGATGTGTTTTCAAACTTCATATTATAATCATACTATTTAAAATCATGGTCATTATATTTATTTCTCAACTCCAAAGAGAGTTTCATTGAAAATATGGCATATTTCAAAATAAAAATAACGTCTTCCACTGATGGAAACAGAATGCTGCGTCACTTGCAGAAACATGGGCAATATTTGGTGCACGTGAAAAATAAATTGAAAAAAATCTAACATTATTTTTACAACACTCTGACTAGATCATTTTGGTTTATGAAATATTATATTTTTAATTCTATTTGCAACTTTACATCTTGGTATTTAAATCAAAAGTAAGTAGAATAGATAATATTCATGCTATATAAATTTATTTATGTAAGAATTCATATGGCATGGAGTAATTCTGTCAAACTTCACATTTTAAGTTAAAAATGTGAATGAGACATTAACCTTGTAAGGACCATAAAACTATAGCTTCATTATCAATGTATAATATGTTCAAATTTCAGGTGAAAACCATTTCAATAATACTATATATACATTGTTTAAAAGTAAAGAAATATTTGTTGTATTGGTAGTATCATATTTGGTTTTGAAGACCTTGACATAATTTAATTTCCTTCATCTACAATGACAGTCAAAATGGAGTCCTGAAATGAAATAATGTCATCATGTTCAATCTGCAGCTATTAATTAGTGTTCAAATAGTAGGAAAATGTAAAAGAAAATAATATTCTGAAATTTTACTTGTTCTATAACATGTGGTTATTAATGTATTTGAGAACATAAACAGAAACTCATATTTGGGTACAACCATCTGTATAGTTAAATCCATTTAAGCTGATTCAACTTAAAATATCACAAGATTTTCCATAAATACACTTAATTATAGCCTAAAAATATTAACTTGGATATTTAGATATGTTTCCATTACATTTAGAATTACATTTATTGTTTGTTCTAAAGTATTCCAGTCAGAGTACTATTATTTGGAGATATACTGGAAAAACTACTATATACAAGAAGAGTGAAATTGTACCCAAATCTATCATCCAATATCTATCTACATGACACTGTATGGTACCAAGCACACTTGGTGGTACAAACACAGAGTCCATCATTTAATAATGTACATTATCTAAGTAGAAATGCCTACTAGACAAGACACTAAATATGAAATAATGATACAATTGATGGAACCCCAACAGGTGATAGGAAAATTCAAAAAACTCAAGTTTTGTGATGGATTGATTTAAGGTCTAGAGGAGATTCAGTGTAATATACTACTGACAGTGCACTTATCCATATGGCAGAAGGCATGAATTTTAATCCAGGTTCTTTGCTAACCAAATTGTCTTGTCAAAAAGCAATATTTGAATGTAATTATTTCCTCATCTATAATGAGAATGACAACATATTCTGCTTATGACAGTGATGTTGTATTATATTTGTTTTCATTGCTTTTGAATAGTTTCAAGATTGGCCATACCCATTCAAATGTGCATTGGTTATAAATCATTTCTTACATTTTAATGTTAATAAACTTTGTATATTATTATACTAACAAATTTAAATTTTAGAGATTCTTGCAGAACTCAGACAAGAATAGACATTAAAAGGATTTGTAAGCAGCTATAAATCGTTGTGACTTAAATATAGTAATTACCAATAAACATTTGGTGACAAAATTATTTATTAAATACTCATAATTCAGGATTTCATCAATTCTATTATTTTTCATTAAAACTGTCAGGATATTTGCCTAGATTGCTTTCTATGTGCAATTTTTCAATTGTTTATATATCCGAGTATCCTAGAATTTGGTCAGCCATTTTCCTATTAGCAAATAAAATTGTTTATCAGACTTTACATTTTTCTCAATTACATATTAAATGGGCCAAATTGTGTCCTCCTCAACAGAAATAGGTAATATGTCTACATGATAAAAGAAAAATGCTCTAAGGTGGGCCTAGTTAATTAATCTTAATAACAGTAACAGGAAGTGGAAGTGGTAATTAGGAAACTGAGTTTTCATCTACAAGACAGGTTTTCATGCCAAATGGCATTGTTCCCGTTAACACTTTCAGAAGAGATAAGCAGAACACATTGGCACATCTCCAGCCACATATTACCTCACAACAAGAAAGTTCAAATACACAGGAAATTAAAAAAGAAATGAAAGTTGATTTTGTAGGTGGCATTTGGCAATCCTGCTGGGTTAAAATATAGGATATTCCCATAGAAATATCACAACTGAAAAATCTAGTTAATGTCCTGTTGTTTGCAAAATGCTTTCGTATCATCACTTGAAAGTATTCTATAAATGTAAAAAGTCATCTATGGGTGACATTGTACCTCAAAGCTGAAAGGATCTCATCTGAATTTCTGTAACGGATGTCTGTAATAAAATCTTGTATATAATGTGATTTCTAGAAATGCATTATCCAAAGCATAAACACCTTGTTAATGGTAGCTGTGCACAGTATTGGCCTAAGGGGCTGTCAGATAATCAACCTAAACTAAAATATCAGAGAACAACTGAGTGTGTTGGAGGCAAGTTAATTTATAAGGTCAGTTAAAGGAAAAACATTATCACACAACTGAAGTCGAATTTACTCCTCAAGAGAGTATTTTGGCTTATATTGATTGCATCAGGGACACCCTCAGGTAATGTCAGGCATTAATTTGTAGTTACTCTCACACAAATGCACCCGTAGGTTAAAAATATGGTCTGTATAGAAATATAAATTATTGTAAAAGTTTATGATTGCTACATGCTAAAAAATGGTTCTAAACAAATATTTTTGAGAGTTGAGTGAAAGTTATATAACCAAATTGGAAATAAATTCTATATAACCGATTTTAGAAGATTGTCTATTTTATCAGTTATTTGTCATAAATAATTGCATATCCAACACTTTACGCCATGTGAATCACATTATTGGTGGTCAATTAATATTTACTGAATTAAATATCTGAGCATTTCTTAAAGATTAAATGTTCATTATTTATATAAATATTTAATCACAAATTGAGTTACATTGAAACCATTGTAAATCTGGCAAGAAAAATTAGTCGGTTTAAGTTGAATTTACTAAATTTGAGAATTAGTAACTAATTATAGTTATAATTAGTTTATGATACTTTTTAATATAGTTTCTTCCAGCAATGCATTCAAAGAGACCTGGGTCTAATTTCTGACTACCATACCACAAGACAGGTTATTTTAAAAATCTCAACAATATTGATTCATATGATGTGCCTCTTTTTAGGGTCAATTAAAAAGTCATCATGTTTTGTCTTTCAATGATGATTTTTAGGTACACTAACTAACTTTGGACATTGTGTTGGCTATTACACTATGGTATTACAATCCAAATTGTTCTAGCTTCTTCTTTAGGATTCAAAAGCTGAACTGTGCAAATACATATCTTTTTTGCCCCCTCCTAAATTCTAGAAGGTAGGCGGTATCTGCTTCTGACTGGTGTATGCAGGAGAGCCCTATGGAAATAGAGTCCATACCTATATGGAAATAGAGTCCTAGAGAAAAGATGCCCCTATCAGCTCCTGACAGAATCACCCAAGGGATGATACCTCATGAAGATTGTGGCTGTTGGTTCCGGTTATTGTTCTTTCTGGAATCTAGCTCCTTTTTACATTTCCTGACCTATCACATTTCATATATGTGCTATTTATAGCACCAGTTAGGGTTTTAACTCCATGGGCCTCTCTTCTGAACTGCTGAGATTTGGATTTTATCTTTATGAAATATGAGTTACAAGTTGTTGAAATCAACAATAGCCAGGTAGATCTCATCCTCTGACATCTGCTCCCAGCTCAATAGGGTGCCATGTGCATGCTTCCAGGTTCTGATAACCTCCTCTCTGTGCCCCAATCCTTAAGGAGGATAACCACATCCAGCAGTTATTATTCCAATGTTCCTTCAGTAAGTCTGTTGTTTGAATCTTCCAATATCTTTTTAGTCATGTCTGTATAGTAAAAACTATTAAATTAATAAATATAATTTCTGTTTTCCTAACTGGATCCTGACCAACACAAGTATTTTTTTAAACTTAACTTCATAAAATGTTTTCTTAATTAATTGATCTTAATACAAAAGACTACAGAAAAAAACAACATTAGTGTTAATGCCCTTAACTGAGCTTGAACGTGAGACTATACATAGTATGATATTATTTAATTATTAGATGAGGTTTAGTATTATATTCTCATGGTCACTTTAATATTTTTACAAGTGGATATATAATGGATGCTATGTTTTATGCTATGAGAATAAACATGTAAAAGTGCTTAGTACATAATTTCTTTGAATTATTATGCATTGTTATTGCATTTATCATGACTCAGAAAACATGAACATGATGAAGAACCATAATAGATTCAGCTCATTATCTATCTTGGATTTTGAAAATCTTTATTATGTTCAAAACCATATAAACTCATGAATTATGTTTGTTTGGTGGTTTGAAAGCAGAACATTATGTGGTGATTAAAATTCATTGGTAATTAGTATTATGCTACAGGTGATATGTGAATATGACAGATTTCTTAAAAATCATTTTTCTGAGACTGTATAACACTGAAGAAAGGAAGAAATAGTTTTCAATTGTACTAAATTAATGTTCACAGAAACTTCATTATGTTATAACAACTCAATATTTCAGAAATCATTGGTGTACTCTTCTGATAATTATTCAATCTTTGTTATAAGATAAATAGCTAAAATATTAATCTGTACTTTTATTTGTGCAGATACATGTATTTTATAAAAGATGTAAAGAAACCATTTTGAAATCATTTCCATATTCATAGCAATTTCAGACAAAATAAATATCCCCTAAACTTTCTGTAGTAAAACATGGTTTGTTCTTTCACGAGGTCATCTACACTATACACATATAAATATATAAATATGCTCTCACACATATATATTCTATCTATCTATCTATCTATCTATCTATCTATCTATCTATCTATCTATTTATCTGAATCCATGTCTACCCAAACCAATGCTGTATCTTGTTGGGCAACATAACTGACTTTCCAATAGCAAAACTGAGTTGCTCTGTGAAGCAATTTTGATTAGAATGTACTATGTAACTTTACTCTTGTGCAGTCAGATATTTGAAGTCAAATTATTTTGCCTCTAATTTGTAAACCAAATAATCTAATGGAAACCTCCATTTTTTTAAATAAAGAAGAAATTTTCCTAATCACCCAGACAAGTATGCCCTCTATGATTAAGAGGTGCCAGTAAAACTCTCTCAGTAGATGACCAAGATTCTAATGATTCACAGATTGAATTAGAACCTAGACTGGATGCTAGGCTTAGTTCTGGAATTTTTGACACTTTTTGTCAAATTGAACTTGAGTCTCAGGTTTGTAAATTTATAAAATGAGGGGTTAACCAGGGATGTTAATATGATATTCAGAATAAAATTACAGACAACAGAGTAGTTTCCCTCTTGGTTCCATCACTCCTTAGTTGGGTGAATTTTAATGATGCTATTTAATCTCCTTTAGTACCAGTTTCTTCACCAATGAAATGGACTTTGTCAATTCAGTCCAGTAATATTATAGGGTTCCATACATGTATAGACTGTCTACAATTTCAAATTTCTTTTAGCTCTAAAATTCCATTGCCAAAACAGATTTTAAATTATTTATTTTAAATAGTTCTTCTTCTCATCATTCGTTGCTAAATTTTTCCTTCACGATTCCAAAGGCCACTGATGTGCTTGTCTTTTAGAAATATATTCATTAAATAAAAGAAAATTAGGTGGTTTTAAACTATGTTCTTGGAAGTTGAAATTCAACAATGATTTTAAGAGATTAGTATGCAGTTCTTCTACATGACTTCACAAATTGTTTTCTGAAAATTCCCTCACTTCACTAACCCCCAAAGGCCCTGAGGGGACGTAATGCACTTGAGCAGTAATTCTTCACTGTCCACCTGTTTCCTCAATATTGTTGAGTAGAAAAAAGTTATGGTCTTTCATCTGGGTAAAGAGAAATTGTATCCTACAACATCTTATGGTTGTGGCATTATTTATAAAATTCTATAATGTAATATTTCATAACTCTCTGAGATTATTTGAAATATTTAAAATAATAGCACCAAGATCATCTTTAATTAGAACTTTGTGTAAGGAAACCTCAACAGAGGCAGTATGGACATTTTGAACTACACTTGGCTTATGAGGGAGGATACTATAGGGTGTTTAGCAGAATTCCTGGATTCCATCCTCCAGATGCCAATAGTATTACTACCCCCAATCATAACAATGAAAAATGTTTCCACAATATGGTGATTTCTCAAAAAACTATACAGAGAATTACCATACTATTCAGCCATTCCACCTATGGGTATATGCCAAAAAGAACTGAAAAAAGGAACTTGAACAGATATTTGTACACTAATGCTCATAGCAGAATTTATTTATGAATCATGGAAACAACCTTAATGTCCATCTATAGGTGAAAAGTATACAAAAAGTGATATATACAAACAATGATATATTATCCAGCCTTAAAAGTCCCAGTGCATGCTGCAATATAAATTATCCTTGAAAACATCATGTTAAATAAAATAATCCAGACCAAAAAGGGAAACCACTGTATGATTTCACTAGCAGGATGTACCTAGAGGTAAAATTCATAGAGACATAAAGTAGAATGGTTGTTGCCAGGTGTGGAGGAGAGGGAGGAATGAAAAGTTTTCACTTAGAGTTGGGAATTTTAGTTGGGGAAGATGGAAAGTATGGGTGGTGGATGATGATATTTGGACAACAATATGAATGTATCTAGTAATAGTTAAGTACTTGCATTTTCTTTACATTTTTAACCAGTTTATGACCTTTTTGGGGGGGTACTGGAAATTAAACCTAGGGGCACTTTATCACTAAGCCACACCCCTAGTTCCTTTTGTTTAATTTTTATTTTATTTTATTTTATTTTATGATTTTCTTACTAAGTTACTTAGGGCTCTTTAAATTGCTGAGGCTGTCCTTGAACTTACAATCTTCCTGCCTCAGCCTCCCAAGTAGCTGGAATTAAATTTGTGTGCCACCACACCCAACTCTGTCACTTTTATTTCATGCAGTGCTAATGCTTCTCTTCCATATTTCAAATACCTCCCTTATAAAGGAAAATATTTTAGCCTATTTCAAATAATTAGTACCACTTTCTCACAAGTCCACTCTTGAACAGAAACAATTTGCCTTTTAGGATGAGTTTTCAGTTAATATGAGAGAAAATAATTAATAATTAAGATTAGGAAATATGTGACAAAACACTAATTACAAACTGGCAGCTGAAATGTTCAGATCTAGTGGGTTGAATGTGACTCCAAAATTGGTATGTCTGTGTTTTATAGAAAAAAGTGTTTTTGCAGATGTAAAAAAAATGTATCTTCAGTTGAGGATTATCCAGATGAGCGCTAAACACAATGACAAGCATTCTTATAAGAGAGATGCATGGAAAGAAAAAGACAATATGAAGAAGGAGAGATGGAGACAGATTGGAGTGATGGCACTACAATCCAAGGAACACCAATGATTGCTATAGTCACCAGAAGCTGGTACAAAGACATGAAAGGGTTCTCCCACTAAAGCTTCCTAAGGAAGTTAGGTCCTGCAGACTTCATTTTGGACATCTGGCCTTGGAACTGTGAGTGAATAAATTCTGCTATTTAAGACATCCAGCTTGTGGTAATTTGTTATGGCAACCACAGAAAGCTAACATATAAGGCAATTACAATTCACAACCAGAAATTCTATACTCACTGTTCTCCAAAATAATATTTAAAATAGCTATCCATATCTCAAACATAACATTGATAGTGAGGGACTATGTTATGTTCATGATTTTTATTAAAGGAATGTTGCTATATAGTAGATCTATTTTTACCTAATAATAAAAATTTCATATATCATCGTCTATAATAATTCCAAACATGTTAATATACAGACCTCAGAAATATGCACAACAATCCTTGTGTTTCTGCTGCTGTGTCTTTAGGGCTCTCGGACTGTGAGGCAAGGAGCTAGTTAACATGCACCTACCGTAGCAGACCCCAGCACCTGTATTGCAGACACTAATCAAAGTGCTCTTCCTGGGGTGGAAGAATTGCTATTTGTAATGCAATAATTAGGCTGGGTAGAAAGGCCTGTAAAGTAAATCAATCTAGTCTGCTCTTGAGATCTGACTCCATTCTCTTGGCAGATTGTTAACATAATGAGACAGAAGCCGACAAGCGGTCCTGTGGAAAAGACTGGTGTCACTCTGTTCCCTTCTTTCTTTAATTTTACAAGCCTTCTTAGAACATAATTGCAATTAAAACTAATATAAGCCATTGATAAAACATGGGATTCTAAGCCTACCAAACGTTATGAGAAGCATGAACTGGAATGCAACAGCAGTCAGACGCCTTATGCACAACTTATTGTTTTTCTGAAATCTCTCAGAGGACTGCAAGGATTCCCAGTGAGTAATTACAGTTGAGGAAAAATCAGGGAAAAACATTAGAAATCCAGCTTGAAAATACTGGGTTGATTAATCTGCAAGTTCAACAAAAGGAAACAAATTATGTGTTCTATATGAATCAAGATGAGACTTTGAAAGGCAAACTTACTTGTTCTATCAAAAGTGTTGAACTGGCAGAATGTGTTGCCCTTTCCCAACAATGAAGCCATTTCTTATACACAGCAAGATTCTCAAGTAATTGTACAAAAATCCACTTAAAATGGAAATAGTTTTCACATATTAGTAATTTTTTCTATCATTTCCTATGTTTGAAATCCTCTTTGTAGAAAATTTAATTAAAATAGATTTCCGTTTTTAGTGATATAGCAAATTAAATTGGGGTCCTTTTTTCTCAACAGAAATATCTTGCATTTTTCATAGAATTCTGTTTTTTTATGTTAGGTTTTCTCAGGAATAAAAAAATATAGACACTAATAGGAAGTAAAAATTAGAGCTGTATTTGATAACCTACATCAAAATGACAGGTACATTTGGAATTATCAGATATCTTAAAATGAGAAAGAGCATCAGACTCAGACAATGAGTCTCTTCTGAATACACTGTGCTACTACATGTTCTTTGCACTCAAATTGTTGTGTCAAGGATATTATGAAAAACAATAATATATATGTTCATATAGATAATATGCATAATATATTGTCAGTACTCATGCTACCCAGTATTTTTAGATTAATTCATCAGAAATTAAGTAACCAGGCAATGCATATTTACCAGGATCATCTTTTTGTTTGAGCTGGCTAATTATTTATGTTTCGAATAAACTCATGTTCATTTAGGAGCAGGTTCATAAGGCTTCAGCAACAGTAGAAATTGGTATTGCTTGTTGTTACTGCCATTGTTTGGTTTTATGCTTCTTTTTTTCAGTCATAAGATAATTTTCTAGGCTTTTGTAAGCTGAATTTTATTTCTCTGATATTGTGTTATATCACCATAATAGTAATATAGCAAAGGAAATAGCAGAAATTTTCATTAATCCTGGATAACGATGCAGAATTTCATGCATATTTCTAATTTAATCCCAGTAATGTCTTTTCCTGACATGCAGGTGTTTTTATTTCCTTTTTACAGGTGATAAAACTGCTCTATCAAGATGACTAACTTGCTCAAAGTCAGGAGTCTTGTACTTAGAGTCAGGAAACCAAGTACACAAGTCTCATTCTGAAGACAATGAGCTTTACTAGGACTCTGAGCAGCCTAAAGAGCAACTTCATTTCTTCTCCCTCTTAAATGTAGTAAGTTTCATTTTCAAATAGCAACAAAGGAAACATGGATTTATCCAAACCTTAGTAATATAAAAAAAGTTAAATTCTCATGATGTGCTTCAATAAGTACTTCCTTTGAGAAATGAGTTCACTCAAGAAAAAGAAAACATTTTGCAGAAGGGAAATGTGAAAATTGTTAAGCCCTGAAGATATTTAAAATAAATTTTAGCACTAAAATATCTAACACTAAAGAGATTTGACAGAAAATTTATACAATAAGCCTTTCAGAACACAGACTTTGAGTTTTATAAAGTGTATGTATGTGTGGAATCCTTTATTAAAAAGTTAAAGACTTAACCGCAGAGCATAGGATGGTGCTTTCCAGGAGATGGCAGAAAAGCGACACACAGAGATGTTGGTCAAAGGGGTACAAAGGACCTGTCATGTGAAATAAGTTTTGAACCTCTAACATGTAGCATGTTGATAACAGCATATGCATATGTGGAATTTGTTAAGAGTGAGGTCCTAAGTGTTCTCACTGCATGCAAGCACACAGGCACACACTCACCAAGGTGAAGGATATGCTAATTAGCTTGGTTTTGGTAATCATTTCACAATGTATATGATTTACAATTTTTATTTATCAAGCATGTGTCAATAAAGCCAGAAAATTGCTATCCAAGTGTAATGGGAGTAAGGCAAACATGGACCAAAACATTCAAACTGATGTTGAAAAGGCTTCCAGTGTTCCAAGAGAGAACATCAACCTGGAATGTATGGCATTTGAATTTTGTTTGAATGTTTTCACCTCCAATATCACTGCTATCATAATAGAATGAGACTTCTTTTTAGTGATTGAAAAAAGTTAGTTTTGAAAATTAAAATACTGAAGATATGTGCATCTACATGGATATATAAATATGCGCATGTTTTCCAGGATAAATTTGTAATAAACAATAAAGTTAAATATTGAATATAAATTAAAACTCCTAAGTTATTTTTGCTACTAAAAAGTCCTTAAAAAATAGCAGATGACCCAGGATTTTAATATTTCAGTTGGGTACTCTTATGGTTTGGATGTGAGGTGTCCCCTGTAGAGCTCACATGTAAGACAATGCAAGAAGGTTCAGAGGAGAAATAATTGGGTTGTGAGATTCTTAACCCAATCAGTGAATTAATTTCCTGATAGGGATTAACTGAGTGGTATCTGAAAGCAGGTAGGGTATGTCTTGAGGAGGTGAGCAGTAGGGGCATGGCTTTGGGGTATATATTTTGTATCTGGCAAGTGAAGTCTCTTTCTCTCTGCTATCTGATCATCATGTGAGCCACTTCCCTCCACTACACTCTTCCATCAAGATCTTCTGTCTCACCCAGAGCACAGAGGAAAGGAGCTGGCTGTCTATAGATCAAGACCTCTGAAACCGTGAGCCCCCAAATAAAATTTTCCTCTTCTATAGTTTTTCTGGTTGGGTCTTTTAGTCACAGCAGCAAAAAGGCTGACTAAAACAGGTACTTTAGTGTAATGCATAGTATTGTCATTGATATTTTCATTGAATATTCATAATTCTTTTCAACCCCTATAGTTGAACCAATTGCTACTTGTAGGAATTGTTTTTCCCTCTAACTATCTTCTACAAGCAATACCACAGATGTGTCTCTGGCTTTGGCTCTGCATTAACAGAATGGATTATATATTGTTTGTTTCATGAAATTAATTGTGCAGAGTACTAGGACTTTAATAACTGATATGATAAATAATAGTTATATACTAGATTAGATTGAATTTTGTATCAATGCAAAGAATCATATTCAGTTCTGGTGTTGCTCACCTTTGGGTTCAGAAGAGTACATGTGATTAAGAGAACATGTATTTGCTCAACATAGTCTACATACATGTGACAGACAAATTATTCAAAATTAAGAAAAATTATATTTATTTAAAATCTTTCTGATCATACACTTTCATTAATTAATATTCAGTCATAAAGAATAAATATTGATCAAATATATCTGTTCTGATTATTCTTTCCTTAACAATACTGTACTAAACACACTTTATTCCAGTTAGTGTATACCATGGTATGAAGTTAAAAAAATCATTGTTTCTCAGTTTTATGTTTCAAAAACTCAGACATATAACATGCAAAAATGAAACGTGGAATATATATAAACTTTGATCAAAAACACAAGCTCATTCATGAAATGAAATTTCATTATGAATGAAACTATTATACATTTAAGAAAAAAATATAGCTTCAATTTTGTAACATCTTCACTTTAGTTAGAGATCGATGTCATATTGGTGACAGTTTAGTTGCCTGAGGCTAAGCTGATATGAGCCATAATATGAGATATTTCTTAGAGATGTTTTCTTTCTGTAACATTTCTGCCTTACAGAGATCATTCATGTTTTATTAAGAGTCTAAATAAAAGCAAATTTCACTGGATTTATCCTTTTCTAAATGTAAAGTGAAAAAAATGGCAAGAAGGTAAGCCTCTGGCACTTGAGAAAACTAAAGTAAATGAAAAAAGTTGACAGAGAAGAGAGGCAAAGAAGATTTCCAATTCATTTAGAAATTATAGGAAATTATTACAATATAACAAGACAGGATGATGACAATGGACTTGATGTCAGGAAAGAAAAAAGAACTGGTGAATGTAACTTTTAACACAAGGAAGTAAATTCACATTTTTCATTATAGTAGATAAGTCTTATGGAAACATGTTCTAGAGAAACAATTCTCTAGATGCCCGTTTAGAAAATGCAAGTGGCATAATGCACCAAATTTGCTCATTTTTGCTCTATTTTAGAGTCCCTTAAAATACGTATTTTTTCATCTGACTAAAAATCACATTAGTATTGAAATGTTAGTACACTGAACTGTATTTCTAATTCTAAACACATTCAATTTTATATTTTGTACCGAATTGTGTTCACAAATGCTTATAAACAAAATATTAATCAAATTCACATTTTTTTTATTTTCAGTTTTATTGTCTCATAAAATCTGGAGCTATAAAACATATATCTTTTCTTTAATCAAATAAACACCTGTACTACAAGTGGTTACAAAGGGTTAAATTTATAGTGCTTACTTATAATATGGACATTTGATAAAAGAGATAGCTCACGTCATTTTATTCATAAAAATAAATGTGGACGCTTGAAATAATTCTTGGGGAATATTTTTCACAGCATCTGTTCATGCCAGGACATTATTTTCTAAAATGCAGAACAAAGACAAAATATGTAGCATATAAACTGCTGTTACTGTAGTAATGTTTATAGGTGACATGGGAAAGACTGTTCTCCATGCCAGCGTTAATCACATTTGGATGCTAACACATTTCTCCAAGCTTAACTGTATGTTGATTCAACATGCTTGTTGCTTAAGCTGACTTCCTCCTAAATTACACAATAACTAGAGGAAAACAACAAATCGCTCAATCCCCCATCACTCCTAAAAAAAAGTTTACCTCATCCATTTCAGTCAGACAACCTAGAAAGTACATAAGAACTGGTGCAATGGATGGTATTTTTTGTAAACAAATTTATGTTTCTTATATATTTAAAAAATTCACAAGTTAAATAAGCCTCTTTTTTATTGTGAAAATATATTGCACAAAGAAATAATATCCAAAATGCAATTTTCACTCTTCTTACCTCAGAGAGAACTATAGAATTATAAGAGAAGTATGTGTTAATGATAGAGAAAATGATATATCATAAAACTGGGTGATAAATTAAAACTGGGGATGCAATTCTGTAAACCATATAAACGATCACAGATGTAAGAGGACTAGAGGAAACTTAATTTTATATGTCATAAATAGATAAAACTGGTCATTATTGAAAGGAAAAGCCCTTTATCTCATGGCTACTTTTTCTTGGCCCAATAGACATCTGATTGTAGACAATTTCCTTTGAAGTTATTCATCAGCTATTGATCACAACTCAAGTGGTTGTAATGAAATACTTTGATTAGGGAAGAATAAAAAGCACACTGGGGGCCAAGACAGCTAATATTATGTAGATGAGAAGTCTTTAATTATAGCTGAGCTAAAACATGAAAATTAGAGTATATATTTGAATGTGGGAGACACTCTTCAGAAGAAATAATTTAATTTAGAAATGCTTAGTAACCTGGGCTTAAAGCAAGATCGTGAAACTTAGTGACAACATCATTGTCAGCTTCAAAAACACCTGCATATAATGTGTTATGTTGGGTGACAGGAATAAAAAGATAATATGCTGTAGACAGATACTCCATCTTCAAAGGTTTGGAGTCAGCCTGACCCTGGTTCAAATTCATACTCTATCACTTACTAGCTGTGCAAGTTTGGACAAGTTCCTTAACCTCTCTGAAACACCACAAAATAGAATAAAGAAGCACTTTGATTTTAGAATTTTTGTTAGGATAGCATCAATTGAGATATGTGAAATGATAAGAAAATTATCTGGTACCTATTCCATAAAAACATCAATTATTTCCAGCCACAGCAATGGTAGTTATTGGTATAAGATCTGCTATTTTACCGCTGCCATTATTCTCCCTCCCCCACACCACTTTACAACCCAGATTGTTAGCCCTGGAACTCCTCAGATGGTTCAGGAGGTTAGCCGGGTCAACCTCCTCGCCAGCCATTGGTCCATTGTTATTGGCCACAAAATTCCACTACTTAAGAATAGCTCCCCCACCATTCTCTCTCTTTCTCCTCACCACGCACATTTGCTCTCTCTCTCTCTCTCTCTCTCTCTCTCTCTCTCTCTCTCTCTCACCCTGCTTGCAGACACTCTTCCTGTCTGCTTAATAAAATCTCTTACATGAGTTCCCAGTGTCTGGAGTGGTTTCTGGGTGCTTTCAGTATTAGCTTAATAATTAGCAATATTTTTATTTAATAAGGTACATATTTTGGTATTTAAGGTACATTTTTGAAGACATTTATAGAACAAATGTACATATTATAAACAGATGAGAAATTGTGATAGTGACATTTGGAATGAATGACAAGAGACCAGTCATCCATTTTACCTTTTGGTCAGTAAAAACTTTGGAAGACAGAATTGAAATAGGAAGAGTTAAGAAGCAAGAAATGTATCTGTTAAGCCAGGAGCTAAAAAGAGGCACTTACGAAATGCTCATGACTGCTTCCCATCAAGACAAGAATACCAGCTATGAGAGAGTAGTTATCTCTGTACTGGATCCTCCCATACTTCAGTGCTGTGTGGGTCTCAGCCCACAGGTGTTGGGCTCAGTGTCCTAAGACATTAGGAAGGCATGCATGATCACAGGGGTTGGGTCAGTTCTTTGAGTCACAGGTAAAGATACATCATAATAAGTAATTTTTCAAATTAATATGGTTTGAGTTTCCTTGAAAAATCTTTCCCTTAATTAATATTTTAATCTTTAGCAATGCAACCCTCCAAACACGGAATATATCATTAAAATGAAAGGGGTGAAATTAGCATGGTAGTACTTGGTCCTCAACCAAAACACATAGCCATAACATGTTCTAGGAACCTAGGTAGTTGCTACTTAAGACAGAGGAAGCTTGGTAATTTTCATTTCATTTGTCATTTTGAAAACAATAGAGCAACATTGAGGCGGCTGTGTAATCGAAATAGTTGTGTTCTTTACTTATTTCACTTTATTGAAGGAGGAGACAAAATAAGGATGAGGCACTTAAAAAAATGATAAACACACAAAAAAGCTCATAAAGTCAGCTATTAAGTTACAGTAACCCTCGAGTGCTGGCCATTTAAAATGAACGTGTCTTAGCTTAGGCAGTGCTTAATTCACTTGCCCAGAAACACTTATACTTTTATCCGTTCATGCTGATCAACATAGGATAAATGAGATTACATAGGTTCTTTTATTAAATTCAGACAATAAACATTAATTAATTAACTCATCAGTGGAAATAACACAAAGAGACTATCAAGATTATAAGGATGACAAATTAGCAGCAATGGAAAAGAAACATGTTCCTGTCTCTACCCAGGTCACTCACTTATCTTTTGTGCAAAGGAGGTGTTTGGTAGGATTTTATCTAATTGCTATTAATTAACATTTATTGAATACTTCCTGAATATATCACTAAATATTGAATTGTCAACCACTGTAACGCTTAAAATATAAGGTTTAATATGGTCTCCTCAATATGCCCTGAGTACATTCTGTTCATTCTATAAAATCATTCTGCTTTTTTATCTTCATACCCATTTCCACTGACATTCATAGAAATTTCTTTACCTTTTAAATTATTTATTAAAAGAATTAAAAAATTACTAGTAGTTTATTTTGGAAGTAGTAATCAAATCAAACACAAAGATCCTCTTTTATTTTAATTCTTATTTAAACTTCAACGTATGCTTGGTGATCTAGTTCCATATTTTTATTTTTGTCAGGTCTAGTTCAGTTTTTTTTGCACATGTGTGTGGTACTGGGTTTTGAACCCAGGGGTGATTTACCATTAAGCTACATCCCTGGTACTTAATACAATTTTAATTTTGAGACAAGTTCTTGCTAAATGGTAAGGCAGGGCTTCAACTTGCAATCCTCCTGTCTCAGCCTCCAAAATTGCTGGGATTATAGGCATGTGCCACCACACCCAGCTTGTTGGGTCTAGTTTAAAGATAACTATACTCCAGGAATGTTTCCATTGACATGATTTTACACACACACTATTGTATTAACAAAAATTCATATAGAGGTATGGAAAACTACAGACTGATATATAGCTGTCTCTTAAAAATGAATAAAAATTCTGGTTTCGGAATGTCAGAAAGAGTTCTGAATATTATAAAGGTGTCATTTTCCACATCAGAAATACACAGAAATGTTGAACATACATAACTTTCTTAATATAAGTATGTGACTCAATGTATACTTCTTTCAGTGATAGAAAAATCAAATTTGCAATTAAACCACAGGCCCTGTAGCTCATGTATGGAGTATAGGCAAAACAATTCCTGGACTTAAAAATAATATCCCAAAGCAAAAATCTGTGACATTCAGCTGCTGTTTTGATAGAGATCATTCATTCTGCCCCCAACCAAATTTTCAGAGGTTTGGTTTAGGGAGATGATTATACCACCCATAAAGTGTCATAGTAGTTATGGTGTTCTCTGATATATCTTTGGGAAACATATCGTTTCTCAGTAAGCCCTCGGTTCAGGGACAAGATCAGAATTGAGATTGAAAGCTTTAGCCATCAGACAGTCTTCAGGCTTTTTCATTTGTAGTATACAGCTAGATGTGCTGGTAGAAAACACGACTTGACAATTGATTTACTGCACAACTTCCTGGAAGGAGGTTTTTTCCAATTCACTGTGAAAATAACATGATATTTTCTATACTGCTATTATTAACATTTACAGACTTAGGGAGCTTGTGGCACTATGAAGGACAGTAAAAGACTAGACATTCCAACTGATTATCTTCCTCTTAAAATAAACTATATTCATGGGTATATTTTACATTGCTATTTTAAAACACATTCTTGATTTTCAACATTGACTACATACAAATGTGTGAAAGAACATCATTAAGTGTTCAGAAACAATTATTTGCTTCTTTGTTCCAAAATTCATTCCATCCAAGAGAAGCTACTTGGTACATTGCAATCATGCAATCATATTCTCCAAAACCAAATTTAATTTCAAGACCCATTCTCTTAGCATATGAGTTGACAGGTATTAAAGACAAAGGATATATGGCTTGATTTTGCTTCCAAAAGGCTGCTTTTACCAACGAAATAAACAATTCCCTTTTCTGGTGTCTGAGAATTTCACCGTCAAATGTATTGCTTTGAGGAAGAACATCGCCTTTGGATATCAGTGCTAAAATAAAAATGTTTGTAACACGGAAATAATATGTTAAAAATCATTGTAAATTATTAATTTAATTTGTCTTCCAGCAAAGATCTCCAGGGCTGTCATACAGGAAGGCAATTTTAATGGGATAGTAAAGAATGTGCAAGATAGATTATATACTTGGCAGAGATGGGGAATGCAAATTTACAATCTCCATTCATCTAAGGAGATATATGTATTTTAGGAAAAGAATAAAGTAGATCAAGATGAGGATGCTGAAGAGAACTATTAGTATCTTCATCATATTTTCCAAAGTCAAAGTTAACCAAGGGTTAGGATTAAGACCCTCTATCAATAAATATATATATATATATAGAATATATATATATATACGAGTATATGAATATAAAATGAAAATGATTTAAATACTGTCAGTAAAATTAATAACTTCTTATTTAAAATAAAATGTATTACATATCATGGACTGAAATTGATTATTTTTTCAAGTTTTCAATTGTTTCATGGATTTTGAAATTGTATCGATTATTTTTCTGTGTTTTAGAGACTTGGGTATTAAAAATTACACAAGGTACTATTAGCCTGTCAAGATAAGTTTAAGGCAAGTAAAAATCTTTAATTAAGTACATTATACACAGTCATTACACAATCTGGCATGAGATTTGTGGACTGAAAACTGTCCCTTTGATGTATTACTGATGGGAGTAAGTTTTATTTTTCTTACTGAAAATTAATATGTAGCTTTCTTTGCACATGTTACTAAAATGTTCATATCTTCATTATTTTTAACTATGGTGCAGCAGTTGGCATGATTTTATATTAATTTGAGTGTTGGAAGAAAGCAGAATGCATTGTATTATCTTGGCACCATAAACAATTATACCTAATCCTTAAACTTTTGAAAGAGAAAAGCATACAAGATGACAAGACAGCAATGCTCTTTGCCAGGTATGAGAATAGCTTTTATTGTAAAAATATATTTTCCAACTGGGCAGCCTTTATACCCCTCACAAAACACTTAAAACACGTTGTTTTTATATTTTAGTAACTATGTTTAGAAATGTGTTTCTACAGCAACATTAATATAGGCAAATATATCATTCATGTTGCTGCAATAAAAAAAATCACTGCAGATTTTTAGTTTGTAAAACCTAGTTTTATTATCTTATCTTTCTATGAGTTGGAAGTTGGACACCATTATCACTGGGTTAGTATCTACCCTCTTGAAGCACTCAGAGGGTGCATTACCTTGCCTATTCCATTTCCCAAAGGCTACCTTCATTCATTGACTCCTAGGTCTTTGTCTCTATATTCAAAGCCAGGAAGGTTGCCTCCCAGATCAGACTTCTATAGTCACATCCTACTCTTTCTTGCCCTGCTTTTCTTTCCTACATTTAAGTAACTTGAGATTATACCTGACTCATCCTGATAACTCAAAATAATCTTCCCTTCTCTAATTCCTAAATTCTTTCACATCTCAAGTCCATTTACAAATAAAACCATGTATTCAGGAGTTCTTGGGATTAAGACATGGAGTTGTGGGAAGAGGAAACATCACTTGTCTACTATACAAACAAAAATTTAAAGCATTTTTTACTCACAGTAGATTCTATACTGTTGATCAATGGAGAAGTAAGAAAATTTTGATATAAATATGCAGTGACACATTATACATTTGCTGCAGAGAACAAGGAAGCCCCAAGGTATAATGACATGAAAATATGATTGCAACATATATTGAATACAGAACCAAGGTGCTTCCAAGTACATTTGTTAAGCCAATGGACCCCATAGATTCAGAACCACATTTCCTTTTTTTTTTTTTTTTTCTTTTTTTCCAAGTCTATGCACTGTCTTTTTGCACAGAAAGATCTATTTGTATTGAGGAAGAAGAAAATTGAGAAACAAATTAACCTGACAAACAGTAACCAAGTTATTGACGTTTCCTTGTATTAAAGGTCACATGTAGTCTGATATTGAGAGTATATTTTTCAACCTTATTCTTGAGCATCATTAAGTGCCAAAAGTAAAGAAGAATTTAAGTAGCTTTTTTCTTAAAAAAACAAAACTGCATATTCATCCTTTACACATGAAGGATTTGAAGACTCAAGGCTAGTAGACCCTGGGCTACATAAATTATTTTGTAAATAATGAAAATTAGAGTTAGTGTTACTTTTGAAATATGCTCATTTTTTAACTGCAAATTAGTTATCCTTCTTATAATCCATGGTAACATTATCTGAGTCAATTGCACTTTTAGCCTTGAGCTTTTTGGAGTCTGCTATATGCTCAGAGAACAGCTGTTGCAATAGTTTTACTTGATTTTTTAGTCCTTGTTGGCTTCTGCTTCAGACAGCAACATCCTGCTGAGATTTGACTCAAACTCACAAACAGCAACTTAACTTTTACTTTATGTCTTTGTTTCCCAGTTCCTGGGTTTTGACGTCGCACGATTCCTTTCCAGCCCATGAAGTTCTTTCTTCTCTCTTTTATTATGGTCCTCCTTCATGGGTTAGAGAGCAAAAGCAGTGCAAAAATCTTTACTTGTAAATCTGAGTCTTTAAAAGCTACATAGATAGCTACTGAAAAAAAAGTATGTGATATATATATATATATATATATATATATATATATATATATATTCGTTTTCTGAAAAAAATTTTTTATAAACCTTAGTATTTCTAACACTAATATAACATTTTAACATATCTAAGACTATTCCTGTTATGGTTTGGTTGTGAGGTGTCCCCCAAAAGCTCACATGTGAGACAATGAAAGAAGGTTCAGAAGAGAAATGATAGGGTAGTAAGAGTCTTAACCCAATCAGTGATTTAATCCCTAATGGGATTAATTGAAGTGGTAGAGTGTGGCTGGAGGAAGAGGGAATGGGGCGTGGCTTTGGGGTATATATTTTGTATCTAGAGAGTGGTTTCTCTCTCTCCTTCCTGATCACCATGATGTGAACTGCTTCCCTCTGCCACTCTGTCCTGCCATGATGTTCAGCTTCACGTTGAGACTGGAGGAATGGGACCAGCTTTCTGAGAACTAAGATCTCTGAAACTGTGAGCTCTCAAATAAGCTATTGCTCCTCTATAATTTAGTCACAGCAGCCAAAAAGCTGACTAAAACAATTCCCTTTGTTTTTTATTATAGTCTTCAAACACATAGTTTAAATTGTATGATACAGTGATTGTGCCAGCTTACATTGAATGAAAAAAGGTTGTTATTATTACACAAAATTGATATTCAAAAGTAATACAAAAAATACAGATCTTATTCATTTGCTATCCAGATTAAATATGATAGAACTATTTTAATAATGTTAAAAGTCAATCATGAATTAAAAGTTTTAGTTTTCCAGAAAACAGCCTACACAAAAACTGAGGATTCTCACTTGCTTATCATAAGAATGAATATTGTATGGGCACAAAGAAATGAAAATCTGGTACATTTAAACAGAGAAAATTTTCCTAATATAATTTTAGAATAAAATTGTCTTTGAGAGGGAAATGGACACTGTTGATCTTTGAAAAGAGAAATTATTTGGATGACCTTTTCCATTGTTCAATCCTGAAAACCTTACCTTCATATGACTATTCTAAAAATTTTCCTCTTATTATTAATTTTGACTGTAGTATTGTGGAACTATTCATGATCTATACATGTATAATTTTGAGCCTATAATAACAATATTGAATTGACTTTTTCCATAAACTAGATTGCTATATATTATTATGTTAAATATTTACATAGAGTAAATGTCCATATCCAATAACAAGTTTAAATAATTAAATTCACTTTAGTTTAAGAAAGTACTGACAAAAGTTAAGATGAATAAAATATCCTTTCTTAATATCTGACTACTTTAATTCAGATTTTGTTTGGCAATACATCTAACCTGTTTGTTGCTCATGGTTACTTCCACTGAATATGTTAGCTACCCAATATTGTATGGTTCTAAATTAATTTCTTAGAAAGTAAAATATAGGTCTCTTTTTAGGAACTGTAGGATAACTCTTAAATAATCTGACCATAGAATAAGCTTTTATGATTTCAGAAAGAGGGTTACAGACCTTAAACATGGTGACCTTACCAAGATGTTCACAAAAACAAAACACCTCTTACCATTTTTAAATGACATACCTTATAATAAATGTTTTGTGTTGCAAAATTCTGTATGCCTTATGCCACTGTCATTTTTTTCTGAATAAAATCTGTTGCTGTCTTAGGAAACAAAAACAAAACAAAACAAAACAAAACAAAAAAAAACAACAAAAAAAGATTCAGACCTATGCCAGAGATTGTACTGTCCCAAGTATCCCTCTTGGGATTTTCTTTCTTTTATCCTTTTCATTCCCTACTTCCTCAAAGCATCTCTCTACCAAAAAGTTGCATTATTACTTCAAATTATAAACCACATGCAAATTCCTCCATGGAAACCATTTGGATTTGCTTTGCTTTCCTATTATGTTTGCAATGGTTCATTCCTTCTAAATATTTTGCATAAGCAGCATATACTTATTTTTGTAACCATGAATGAATAAATCCATCCATTCTCTTTTCCTGAGACCATAGGCCTTTTTCCCTCAGTGATAATGAAAGTGCAGGAGGCCTGGGAAGGGGCATGTATCTCTCCTTTTTACTCAGCTAACACCTATCTGTGTCCCAGGTCTACATTCAATCTTCCTCTCCTCCCAGGAACTCTCCCTATCCTCAAGTTTTGTTCTACTTATACTACTCTCTTCTCAGAAATTAACCTACATTATTGTCTAGGAGAGAGGAGGTAAATTAAACACATAATCATGTAAGTAAAGAATATGAGTTGGTACAAATAACAATAAGAACCAAAGTGCATCTTCTTTCAGAATCTGCATTGCTCACCTTAGTGTTTGAGGCCTTGTGAATGAATACATTGTACATTCATGAACTTCTAAATAGGTTTAGGTTTACCTGAATTATTCTTTGTGAATTCAAAGTAGCCATTTAACAATAAAAAAATATTCTAGGTGAATTCCATAACCAATTAATGGTGTTAATCAAGTTTCAGTGGAATAAAGACTTTGTTAAGCAAGCAATACAAGGAAGTTATTGAAGCCCTCCTGCCTTGCCATATCCCTGCATTATTAAGGACATGGAGAACAAATCCTGCTAAACATAATTGTACCCAATTGTTTGAACCCTACTTATTTCTTGTGAATGATTCATCAATTAATTTAATTATCATTACTCATCCTACAATCTATTTTAAATGTGATAAAATTACTGTACTTCTGAAGGTTGTTGTAGAATTCAAGGTGATGGCAAGTTAAGTATGCTAGTACTATATGATATGAAATAAATTATAAATTTATACTTGGATGTAGGTTTTTGCATAAAAAGGAAAGAGCATTGCTTTTAAATGTTGTTTTAAAGAAAACATTAAATTTATTTTATAGAAATGGATAACAATCTAATAGTCCAGGAATGCAGTGAGTAATGGTTATGAAGACACTGACATTAAGAGTAAATGAGTGACACCTAACAATCTAATTATCTATTGATCTACATAACTAGTTTTGCTTACCTAAGTGTCCATTATTCTATTTCTGCTTTTAATCACAATACCAATTAAATTCAGATTACATTAGTGGATATGCACTGGACATTATTATAAAAATATGTTTTTACCATTTTATGTGATTAATGTTTCCTATCACGTAAAAGATCCCCACTTTAATTCTAAATGGGTTTTCCTTTAAAATGAAATAGCATGCCCTGTTTTAAAATTTTTTATTAATTTTTTAATTTGTTCTAATTAGTTGTACATGACAATAGAATACATTTTGATAGATAATACATAAATGGAGTATAATCTCTCATTTTTCTGATTAAACATATTGTAGGATCACATTGGTCAGGCAGTCACATGGGTACATAAGGTAAGAATGTCGGTTTCACTCTACTATCTTCTTTTGGCAAACCAAAGAAAGAGTGGATATTCGAAATTCTTAAATAATTGAAATTCTAAAAATTAATTGCTGCTCTTTCTCCCTAACCTCAGCACAATAATTAAGGGGTATGGCAAAGGAAAAACCCCTCAGATACCAGTGATTAAGATTGTCCAAAAGCAGTAGTCATGCTGCCTCTATTGGAGAGAGTGAGGTTAAGAAAGTACATATACACATAGGATGACCAGAGAAAAATGACAAATGCTGGTACCATTGAGGACAGAACCATGAACACAATCAAAGGTTGCTTTTGTCTCAAAAAGTACTCTTCTAACTTCTGTCCCAAATTATCAGTCATTTGGTTTCCTTCATTTTTTTTAGACTGAGAGATCCTTTGAACTCCAAACTTTATAATATGTATGACCAAAATTCTAAATTACTATTACATAACATCTACTCTGTGTAATTTCTGCCATGAAGAATGTATTTTTCTTTTCAATCCCTACTGTAAAACTACATCACTAAAGTGATTAGTAGCTCCTTCTCAAAGCCACAGGTTTTGTTGGTGTTTCACTAATGTTAATTATAGGCTTACTTGGATTTCACAGATACATGACTTAAAAATGAGGTGATTAATAAGGAGGACATGTAATAATGAGATATTTGTGTACTTGAAAATAAGGGAATGAATAATTTAATAGTCAACATGTTGTATTTATTGTATTCTTGAACAGTATGTAGTTTATAATTGGGTTTCAACTCTGTAAATTAATTCCATAATTTACGTGGCACTATAAGATGTTTTAGTACAAATTATATAAAGGTATAATTCATCATTGTGCACATCTTTGTATGTAATCTTCTGTTTCCACAACAGTATACTTCCCCATAATAAAAAGTCTAGTCTTCATCTAATTCCTTTGAGTATAAAGGTGTCAATAAATAACACAGAGACAAATAAATGCAGCAATAAATGGATAATAAAAACCAATAGATCAATACAGATGTGCATTAGTGTCTGCATTTCAGAGGTGATTTAACTTAAAGAAAAGCTCCATTTCACATCCATGCTTTGTATTCTTGTAATGTCTTCTGCTTTCATAGCTTTATCAGCAAGGAGGAGCACTTGGAACTTCTAAACACTTCATAGAGCAAGCTAGAGATAGTGTATTATTCCAATCTGAAAGGTTTATAGAAGCTGCTTCAAGAATTAGAACCACTATAAATGTGTGAAATAGGATTAATAAATAACATGCTTGATACTATCAGAGAAAAATCAAGAAAGTGCCTGCAAAGTGTTAAAAATGGGCATTTATCTTTGATTTATAATTGTCTTTTTTTTCATAATTTATAATCATGATCTCTTAATTTAGAGAAATCCTTATTTTTCTCTGGAAGATTAGTGAAATCCCCAATAAAACAAAGAGTGCTTCAGAAAGACAGTTGTGTGCTCCAGTAAAGGAGAAATTCTGGTCAGTATATGAATTAAATACCAAGTACCTTCCGAGAGATATCCAAATAATGCTCAGTCTTGAATCCATTACAGTATGTTATTGTTAGACCTTTTGCTAATTTAAAATAAAAAGTGCAGAGTGATCTATTAATTCTTTCTATACATCCTCTTCTTGCAAGCATTAGATTGGTTGTGGGGTTTTAAGAAGCAAGAAAGTGGGATGGCTTGGGTGAAGATTAGTCCAATGCTTTGGAAATATGGAATCATTTGCTGATAACATTTTAAAAGGACCAGAGATCCTCACAGTAGAGGCCGTTTTGCTGACAAAACCAAAATCTGTTAGCTATGATTCTTCTCCATGACATTGCTCAGATGGGCAATGTCAACATTTATCTCAGGGACTTTTCTGGTTATAACATTTCTGGGCTGACCCACCCTTTTCTTATTGACTTGTTCTTTTTCAGATGTGCTCATACATTCATTCAACTAACTCTGGTTGAATTACCCTGCAACTAGGAAGCTTAAGTTCTTCTCTTGAACAAGTCTTTTCCAAGGTCTGGGGAGAAACCAAAACTCTCCCCATGGTAATATGTTTTTATAAAATATCGAAAGTAACATATTTATTTCTGAAAAAAACTCTTTCAAATTACATTAGCTTCACATTCCAGAATATCTGAACCTATTCCTATTTAGGTTAAATATGGCAGTCCTCACCCAGGAACCATGCTGCCTATTGTGGTGATTTTTCTCATCTATACTATAATCTTAGAGGTTAATTTTTATAAAATAAACTGTTTTGCTTATTTTTTTAATGTATTAGGGGACTTAATATTACCCACTTGTTTATATTATATCACAACTTTAAAAATAGACTACAAACAGTACAAGGTACATACAGCATATAAACACAACTCTTATTTTGAGTTTTATCAACCACAATGTATACACTACTGTTTAAATGTTCTTAATTTTTGCAGGCTGCCTTTAAAAATCTCTTTTAGGAAGAAAAAAAAGTTTCATAATGTGGTTATAGTCAGTCTTCATTGTGGTATTTTCTGAGTAAGCACATATATCAATGCATTAACACTGCCTACTTTTCATATATCTGGCTCTCAGAAGGTTGTAAATGACTTATCTGTGCATATTGGTATGTGCATATAATTTGTAAATAGTCTATTCACCCAGACCCACCATCTCAAATGGAACAAGTAGAGATCACTTAGACATTTTCAACAGTGATCAAAATAATCAGGATCAATATAACATAGTCTGTCACTCTGTAGTTTAACATTCTTACTAAATACAAGTTGTTTTTCACACTGAAAAAAAAAAAAAACTGTACAAGGGCAGGCACATCAATTGTATTTGGACAATAGAAAAGTGATAGCAAAATAACTGTCATCTTTGCATCATTTATTCAAACTGCTCAGGGTCAAAACACATGGAATAAATATTTAATTGTGTTTAAAAAATGAGTAAAATGAGACTAATAATCTGTATGTCACTACTACAATGAAATGCCTGAAATAATTAACTTATAAAGCAAAAGGTTTATTAAGTTCACAGTTTTGGAGTTTCCAATTCAAGACTGGGAAGGCATTGTTTTGGGCTTCTGATGTGGGTACCAGTTGACAAGGTAGAGCAAACTGCCCACCTCAGAGTCAGCAAACAAAAAATGAAAACAGAAAGGGCTAAAGCTCTACCATTCCCTTCAAAAGCATGTTTCCAATGACCTAAGGACTACCCACTAGGCCCCACCTTGTAAAGTTTCAGTCAACTACTGGTAAGCCACCATGATGATCAAGACTTCTACACATGGACCTCTGGGGAACACTTATTCAAATCATAGCATAACTTAGCAAAATTAAAAAGTAACCATGAGGGCTTGAATTCATAATCATCTAGATTACCCTAAGACCAATTAAAAATAAGAGGGGAGATACTTTAAGATTTGAAAAGTGTTTTCATATATGTTGTGTTATAAATACTTCACAACATCTCATGTCAAAGTTTTATATGTGTGCATACTGGGATTTAGGGAGGTAAAATCATTTTTAAAGCATCAAAAGTAGAAAAAGCATTTGGGATAAAATACAGCACCCTTTCATGCTCAAAACTCTAGAAAAAATAGGGATAGTAGGAACAGTCCTCAACCTTGTAAAGGCTATCTATGCTAAGCCAATATCATTCTAAATGGAGAAAAACTGAAAGCATTCCCCCTAAAAGCTGGAACAAGGCAGGGATGCCCTCTTTCATCACTTCTATTCAACATTGTCCTTGAAATTCTAGCCAGAGCAATTAGACAGACCAAAGAAATTAAAGGGATATGAATAGGAAAAGAAGAACTCAAACTATCCCCATTTGCCAATGACATGATATGGTATGTTTCTATATTTAGAAGAGTTGAAAAATTCCACCAGAAAACTTCTACAACTCATAAATGAATTCAGTAAAGTAGGAGGATATAAAATCAATGCTTATAAATCTAAGGCATTTTTATTCATAAGTGATGAATCCTCTGAAAGAGAATTTAGGAAAACTACCCCATTCACAATAGCCTCAAAAAAAAAAAAAATACTTGGGAATTAATCTAACAAAAGAGGTGAAAGACATCTACAATGAGAACTACAGAACACTAAAGAAAGAAATTAAAGAAAACCTTAGAAGATGGAAAGATCTCCCATGTTCTTGGATAGGCAGAATTAATATTGTCAAAATGGCCATACTACCAAAAGTGTTATACAGATACAATGCAATTCAAATTAAAATCCCAATGACATAACTTACAGAAATAGAACAAGCAATCATGAAATTCATCTGGAAGAATAAGAAACCCAGAATAGCCAAAGCAATCCTTAGCAGGAAGAGTGAAGCAGTGGGTATCGCAATACTAGACCTTCAACTATACTACAAAGCAATAGTAACAAAAACGGTGTGGTATTGGCACCAAAATAGACAGGTAGATCAATGGTACAGAATAGAGGACACGGACACAAACCCAAATAAATACAATTTTCTAATACTAGACAAAGGTGCCAAAAATATGCAATGGAGAAAAGATAGCCTCTTCAACAAATGGTGCTGGGAAAACTAGAAATCCATATGCAATAGAATGAAACTAAACCCCTATCTCTCACCCTGCACAAATCTCAACTCAAAATGGATCAAGGACCTTGGAATCAGACCAGAGACCCTGCATCTTACAGAAGAAAAAGGAGGTCCAAATCTTCAACATGTCAGGGTAGAATCAGACTTCCTTAACAGGACTACCATAGCACAAGAAATAAAAGCAAGAATCAATAACTGGGATAGATTCAAACTAAAAAGCTTTCTCTCAGCAAAGGAAACTATCAGCAATGTGAAGAGAGAGCCTGCAGAGTGGGAGAAAATCTTTGCCACTCATACTTCAGATAGAGCACTAATCTCCAGAATCTATAAAGAACTCAAAAAACTCTACGCCAAGAATACGAATAACCCAATCAGCAAATGGGCTAAGGAAATGAATGGACACTTCACAGAAGAAGATCTACAAGCAATCAACAGATATATGAAAAAATGTTCAACATCTCTAGTAATAAGAGAAATGCAAATCAAAACTACCCTAAGATTTCATCTCACTCCAATTAGAATGGTGATTATCAAGAATACAAGCAACAATAGGTGTTGGCGAGGATGTAGGGAAAAAGGTACATTCATACATTGCTTGTGGGGATGCAAATTAGTGCAGCCACTCTGGAAAGCAGTGTGGAGATTCCTTAGAAAACTTGAATGGAGCCACCAGTTGACCCAGCTATCCCAGTCCTTGGCCTATACCCAGAGGACTTAAAATCAGCATACTACAGAGATACAGCCACATCAATGTTCATAGCTGCTCAATTCACCATAGCCAGATTGTGGAACCAACCTAGATGCCCTTCAGTTGATGAATGGATACAGAAACTGGTATATATATATACACAATGGAATATTACTCAGTCATAAAGAATAATATAATATAATAAATTATGGCATTTGCAGGCAAATGGATAAAATTGGAGAATATCATGCTGAGTGAGATAAACCAATCCCAAAAAAACAAATAATCTCTCTGATAAACGGATGATGATGCATAATGAGGGGTGGGAGGGAGGCAAGAATGGAGGAAGGATGGATTGTATAGAGGAAAGAGGGGTGGGAGGGGTGGGAGGGGTGGGGGGAAGGAAAAAATAACAGATTGAGACACATATCATTACCCTATGTACATGTATGATTACACAAATGGTATGAGTCTATTTGATGTAAAACCAGAGAAATAAGTTTTACCCCATTTGTTTAGGATAAATCAAAATCAATATTTTTTTTAAAAAGGATTTCAACCAGACTCTAGATGTAGTTGAATTTGATTCTCTAATCCATTATACCACACTGCTTGAAAAATGACACCACGTTTATGTGTATGTTTCCAAAGTACATAAAATACAATTAAAAGATAACAAAGCATTTCCTGTTCACCTCATTAAAATTACAAAGTGTTAAAGGCAAAAGGAGGCATGAAAGCCATCACCAGACTATAATTTCTAAAAACCTTATGATTAATTTGCCATGTGAACTCAATTACAGTGCAAACAATCACACATGGATCTGATTATTCAAACTTCACAATTAGGCTAAAGTTCCAGAAGAAATATTGGTGTCCAAAATAAACACCAGACTTAAGCATAACCTATGTTGACAAAGGGACTAACTTTAAGCCTAGTTTGTAGGAGAAGAGTTTCAATGTTTCCTTGAGCAAATTTGTTTTTCATCTTTCCTGATCTTTTGTGGTACCTGGCTAGAAGCCCGAGGCAGTCCTCCAGACCCATAGGTGCAGGACTGTTTCAAGGACCAGCCTAGATGTGTGCTGAGACAGACTCCAAGCTCCTGGTGGCGACAACAAAGGCTCTTGAACTACTTCCTATTTGCCACATTTGTATTTATCTAAATTTACAAAACCTAGTTAACATGGCCTAACATATATTATCCTCACACAGGAATTCATTTTTATAATGTATATTTCAATACCAAATTCTGAAGATGTAGTAGAGGGAAGGGTGGTTCAATAAAATGTCATTCGGTCCTGCAAAAATTCTTATCTGGACTTCAATCCCAACTCTGCTACTATGTAGCAAGAAGGCCCTAGGACATTAATATTCCTATTAATCTGTCAACTCGTTTTCTTTAAATATTCACATTATGGATTAAATATCACTAGGGTCTGAATGGGTTCCTCTAAAATTTATATTGAAACCTACTCCTCACGGTAGTGATAGTAAGTGCTCCAGACATTTGGGAAGTGATAAAGTCATGCAGGCTCTATCCTCATGAATGGAATTAGTATTTTTATAAAAGAGATTGAAGGGAGCTCCCTGGGCTCTTTCTCATGTGAGTACATAGCAACTAGGTGTCACCAATGGAGCAGAGAGAAAGTTTTTAAAGACACAGACTTTTCTCATGCCTTGATTTGGAATTTTCCAGCCTTCAGAACTGTGGGAAATAAGTTTCTGTTGTTTATAAATTACCTAGTCTAAAGTATTTTGTTATAGCCCCAATATGAAGATGAGACAGTATTTAATATATGGTGAAAATAAAATGAAGAGATAGAGTTAAACATTGATATCTCTTTGCTTAAATAATTTGAAGGATATTCTAGACCTTTCTCTAAACAATCATATCTAGGTGTTTGGCATCAGAATGTAGTTAACTTTGAAAGTAAAAGCTTGGAAAGTAAACCCAGGTCATTTTCTTGGCAATCATAGTAAAGTTGCTCAGCCAGCAAGATAAATTAACAACATATAGAGGACAAGAATTTATGAAAGTACCAATGGTTTGAGTAAAATCAATCATGATACTTCAAAACAATAAATTGCAATAAGTGGACCTAAAGATTTAATTGAATTCTCCTTCACTTCCTCCTACTGCTATTTCCAGGT